>NC_060120.1:1095561448-1096811448 GCF_021461395.2 Schistocerca americana | reverse complement strand
TCAGTATACACAAAAAAAAAAAAAAAAATTTTCATAGTTAATACTGAAGTGTATTGTGGGAAATAACCTACAGGATCATCTGATGCTTCCAGTTCTCTCTGTAACATTGTAGAAAGGCTTGTTACTCACACTGGAGACTTCAGAAGAAATATTAAGATGGCTAAGGGGTACAGTAGCTATTGCTTAGCCACCTCTTTGTGGAAAAGACAGCTAACATGTGTCAGTACATTGACAAGAAACAAGCCCTATGTCCCACAATAATTCTTGTCTGTGATAGGTAAGTTTTCCCATTCCTCTCTGTTTGGTTTTGAGAATGATGTGAGATTAGTTTGATATGTATAGAAACAACATTACAGTTTTCTCACTTTCAACCTTGCATGATTCTGGAACTGTTAACCTACTTTGATTCCAAAAGAAATGGTTGTGCACAGCAACCCCATATGCTGTAATAAAGGAGAGGCACACAGCAGGTTAGGTATAACAGCACTTTGTTTTATCACCTTTCTGCAAACAGCATAATGCACTTTGAGCTACCTTATATGCTTATGCATGAAATTTTATGCCAAAACAGGGTGTGTATATATGTTTTTATTAAATGCACATGCTTAGATCAGTCTTCTCATGTTCATATTATTATTTTACTATGATATGTAATACAGCAACATAAAAATTATCTGTAAGGACTTTTATATTTCTTTTGTATGGAATATTTAGTGGCTCACTTAGTCAGTATGATATGAGTGACTACTCTAGATTTCAAATTTTGATGAATTTTAGCTTGGTATTTAATTATATTGTATAAAGACAACCTCAATAAAACTTTTAACTTTTTAATTTTTTGTTTCTAAAGTGATGTTAACAGTTTTGTATAAGACAGTAGTATGAACCTGTTATTGACCCTTTGCATAGGTTTTGGTGGATTGCTTCATCATAAAGATATGAGCAAGCAAGCTACAATTTGGCCTTTCTTGAATGTTTCAAAGTGGTATGCAAATATGCTTGTTGATTTAAAAAACAGGGGTTTTGATGTACCGTATCAAAATGAAAGTCTGTTGGTTAATTTCTAACACAGAGGGTGTTACTTGCAATGGTGTTTTGCTTATTGTTCTATGTAAAGTAAATTAATTTTGAGTCTGTAATTTCCTTGCATTTTAGCACTAAAGATGGTTATTTATAGCCAAAATCTAGATATACAAGAGTCATAAAAACTAATGGGATTGCAACTAATTACTGTGTGCCTCACCTTCCTTTGGCGCTGTTGATGAAACTACAGATAAACCAGAGATAGTTTTGGATTACAAAGTAGCAAAGGTCGGATTCAACATAGTTGATCAACTGGGAGGTGTGAATTCTATTGCATGTTTGACAAGAAGATGATCACGGTCCCCAATGGATATAGCATAATTCAATGTTGAAACCATTTTTTGTGCAAATGAAGTAAAACCAAAAAAGGAATGGAGGGCTTTCTTGAAAGACTTAGCATTTTACCTTATGAAGCCTCAGTTATTGGAAAGAGGTGAGATACGTTCACTTCCTATTGACATAGGAACTTTGTTCAAAAAATATGAAGAACCATGGGTTGAAAGAGTTGAGGGCCCTGCCACCAAGAAAGGAGAACAGTATGTGATGTGGATGGGTAGAACCCACCTCTTGACATAAGGTGTGACCCAAGCTGTAGATTTGTTTACAAAGAACATTTGAAAACAATGGATCCAAGAGAGAAGTGTTGAGTAGTTCTCAAAAATGCACAAGACAAATAACTGTGCAGATCAAAATTTGTGATAGCTGATAGTGCATCAATATGGAAAGCATAATTTATATTGCAATTAAAGAGTAGAATGAAAGAAGAAGTGGTTCAATGGTCTATGCTAAACAATGGTAGAAGCTAGCATCACAGCCAGAAAGGCATGGCTATGGGACAGAGAAAGCAAAGAATTAGAATAGGGATACACAGAAGGAAACGAGCAAGCCCTTACAAACAGAGAAAAGGCTTTACCTAAAACATGCCATAAAGTGTATTGAGATTGACTGGAAGAAAATAGCATTCACAAAGTATACGGCACTGTAAATAACATCAGAAAGGACATCAACTGCATACAGCAGCTCTTCGTGAAGTTGGTAGAAACATCACTGGATCATGCATTATATTAAATTCTTGAAAGAATATTTTAATGATTTATTGAATGTCCTGGAACTAGAAAAAATGCTGGACAAAACTTGTCCTACTACAGCTGAACCTCTTGTAAATGACCCAAATACAACAAGGTAGTCAATAGTTTGAAAAAAACTGAAAAACCACAAGGTGGTGGGAACTGATGGAATACCAGGGGAACTGCTGAAACATGGCAAAGAAAAAAACTTCACGAGAAACTGTTTCACCTTATTTTTAAAATTTGGTAAGATAAAAAATATTGGATGAATGTAGGGAATCAATTATGGTCCCTATACACACAACAGGAGGCAAACAAAACTGCAGGAAGTATAGAGGAATATTTCTACCAGTCACAGCATACAAAGTAGTGTCACATTTAATACTGCAAAGACTCGCCCCATATACTGAGGAATACCAGAATGGTTTTCATAATAATAACTAAAAAATAGGCAGAATATTCAGTTTCAAGACTATAAATGAGAAAATAAGGGGACACAATAAGGGCATCCATTACCTGTTTATAGACTTCCAGAAGGCCTACAATTTAGTGCATAGAGAAATGATATGGCAAACAATGGCAGAATACACCAAGATACTCATCAGATTAGTCAGAATATTTATGAAGAAGGCAGTACGCAGGGTGACATACTGTGGCTCAGCTTCAGATTGTTTTGGGAACAAACCTGGACTGAATCAAGGTGAACCTCTGTCACCACTTATCTTCAACCTTGTCATTGAAAACATGGTAGGAAAAATCAAATGAGCAACAAATGGAAACATCACTGATAAACAACCAAATATAGTGCCCTATGCAGATGACAGAGTTTTATTTGGAAATAACAATGACAAAACTGAGAAGCTGCTCAAGAAGCTAAATGAAATTGTCATGAAAATAGGTTTAAAAATTAATGAAGAGAAAACAATACATGAACATACAAAGGGAACATATGACTATGTGACAAAGCAAGATGAGATATTTTTTCTTCCCCTTGTTTTGTCATCTGCCTCCATAAAGTTCATTATTTCATTTTTGTCTCATTACTGTTAACATACATGAGTATAAGCTGCATTTTCATAAAAGAGAAAGGTTGACCGTCAGTTTTAAAGATCTAATTTTATGCTTTGTTTTATGTATGTAATTGATTTTCAAATTTATTTGATTATGCCTAGTTAATATTTTTCTTATAGTGTAAAATCAGTAATTGTTTTGTAATTTAAATTCTGTTGTTGCTTATAAACTAACATAAATTCTGCACTAATTATAAACATTTGGAGGAACAACTAACAGTGTTCTTAAAGGATCTATTTGGCTCTATTCGAAAACATGCTAGCAAGGCCAGCCCCCAATTAATTCCAAATTAATTATGAGTTTTGTAAAAAGTATTGTTTGTTTAACTATATCTGTTAATTTCATCATTTAAGCAAATAATTTGGCCTCACCCTCATAGTATAAGAAACTGTTAAAAGGAACGAATTTTTTGATGTATTCAGTTAATTGAATGAATTAAGTTTTAATTGTAATTTCCGTAAATTTAACATCAAACAATTATAGTTTCAGTGCCTATTATTGTGAGGACATACAGAGGTCCAATTTTTGGTCCTGAGACAGTCAGTCCACAGCCGAGTTTCAGATCAAGAACAATGCATCCGTTAAATATGTGTAACACAATTAGGCCGTGTGTTAAAACAGTGACAGTGTCTGTTCCATACGTACCCTGTTATTCTACAAGAAATGTGAACTGAGTGGTTGGGCTTTTACTGCTCATAGCTGTTCAATAGTAAACTATTGTAGCAGTATGTGGATGTTCGCCTGCAAAACTGTTAATGAGGCTTATCAGAAGTTAAACAGTAGTGCACTGGCCGTATAAATGTGCAATATTGGGGGGGGGGGGGGGGGGGGGGTCATGAACAGTGAAAGTAAAGAACTGTGAAATGCAACTGTGCATCTGTTGGCCACATCATTTACAGTAGACAGTACTGCACTTCCACCCCCTATTTTTTCAGCCAGTATCACAACAAAGTATGTCAACACTGAGAACAATCCACCGAGAAATAAAGCAGGCAAACATCACAACTAGAGGACAGTGTGATAATCTCCACATAGAAAATTACACTTTTAGAACACTTCCGACTTCAAGTACCTTGAGGTAAATACAAATGAATGCAATAGAAGATACGTTGCATACCAAATTAGGCCACAGGTGCAAAAAACTTTACTTTTCCCTCTAAAAAATTCTATCATACAAACTCTTGATCAGAAAAACCAACCTGAAACAATACAACACAGTCACCAGGCCAGTGCTGTTATATGAAGCCGAAACATGGAGCGTCACTGAAAAAGAGTGTCAGAATAGTCTGTCAGACAAATGACAAAAATATATAAGGCTCAAGACCTTCTGGAAGGCAAAGGAGCAGATGGCAAGATGAGGTGACCTCAGACTACAGAATTCTGGGTGTAGCAGAATGGGAGGAGCAGCACAAGACCAGAAGAACTGGAGGCAGATACGGTAGTGAGAGCAGCACGGTAGTGTCACATCCAAAAGAAGTTAATGGTGTGAGTGTGAGTGTAATGAAAGAGTGTTGTTCTGGAGTGTGCACTTAGGAAAAGTGCTGGGCTAGAGTACTATAAGGCAGCCAAGGCAATAGAATGTTATAATGATAGTTTACTTTACTTGTTTAACTAAACAGTAATGTATCTCATAATATGACTTTAATCTACTGCCATCGTATATGTTTACTCTGATAACATAAAGACAGCTGTTCTATACATGTACACAAAGTATACTGTGTGCAGGCTCGTATTATTAAAAATGACATGCCTGCTTGATGATTAGCTGAACAAAAGTAACTGAGTAGACCTTAGAATCATAGTTATGGTTATACATTTTAGAGCAGACTTAATGTTGTACCAGAATAAAAATGCTCTTATCATAGCACAAAAAAGGCGAATATGTCCTGGACAGAATTAAGTATGTAAAAGAAGGGAACTAGCCTTTAGACTTACCTGGTAACTTTAAAGACATTTAAGTCAAAAGTTCATGACGTATTCTCACTTCTCACTTTACTACCCATATCATGTATAATATGCTCCATGAAGGAATTATCTGAATGGGATAGGAATTGATAGATGTGATGTGCATTAACAGACAAACAAATGCTTACAATTTCAGAAAAATTGGATGATTTATTCAAGAGCAAGAGCTTCACTAATTGAGCAAATCAGTAGCCTGTCAATCCAACTCTGGCCTTATGCAAGCAATTATTCGGCTTGTCATTGATTGATAAAGTTGTTGGATGTCCTCTTGAGAGATATCATGCCAAATTCTGTCTGGCTGGGACATTAGATCATCAAAATCCCAAGCTGGTTGGAGGGCCCTGCCCACAATCTTCCAAATATTCTCAGTTGATGAGAGATAAAGCGACTTTCCTGGCCAAGGTAAGGTTCGGCAAGCATGAAGACGTACAGTAGGAACACCTGCCATGTGAGAGTGGTACCTAATGAAATGTGAATCCAATACAGAACAAGTTTGACGCAGGACTCACCACTGAAGACAATTCTATGCCCCAGATAGAAATGGGATACCAACCTGTCTATCACCTGCCATTCCACCCAGCACCCAGGAGTGATGAGGGGATGCCATTCCTTTCCATAGCAGGACCCCTTTGGTTGTCATCCATGGCACCCTTACAGCACAGCAGTAGACAGATGATATTCTATGCCCCATTTTGTTGCCCTTGATGGCAAGCCTTCCTGGGCTTACACTTCAGCGAGATAATGCTCACCCACACACTGCAAGAGTTTATGCCATTTGTCTTCATACTCTCAAAACTATACATTGGCCAACAAGGTCACTGGATCTCTCCCCACTTGAGAAAGTTTGGAGCATTATTGGCAAGGCCTTTCAACCAACTTCAGATACTTCTGATCTAATTCACCAGTTGGACAGAATTTGGCATGATATCCCTCAGCAGGACATCCAATAACTCTGTTGAACAGTGCTTGCATAAGGGCCATAGGTGGACTAACACGTTACTGACTTGCTCAGTTTATGGAGCTCTTTCTCTTGAATAAATCATTCAATGTGTCTAAAATTGTAAAAATTTGTTTGACTGTACATGTACATCACATCTAACAGTTTCTGTCCCATTCACATAATACCTTTGGGGTATATAGCTTTCTTTTTCTCTCTCTCTTTTCTTTGTGCAAAGTTTGAACCGATTGTACTAGTTTAAAATATAGAAGTGATGAGCTTCAAAAATCTCCAGACGAGTATGTTTTTTGGATGTAAAATCCAAATGAAGCAAGATTTTTTCAAATAGCTAAAACTTATGTTAAACCAAAATCTGCTATGCAGGTGGATGGAATTTGAACCATCAATCTTGCACCTCTCCAGTGTTATTTAAGAATGACTGTTTTTGCATGTAAAATCTAAATGGTTCACATGCAAATGATGCCATTAGCCGAGCGTTAATTTCAGCACAATTAAAATCTTTTGCAGAACAAATTAAAAGATTTGCACAATTTGGATGGGCACCAACTGCAGTTCATCATTCAGGCCTTGTTTAAAATACTTGAAGGTGGTGTTTAGTATGGGCCAGTATTTGCAACTATCATAAATAATGAATGTAATGGACACATTTACTTAAACTCTGTTAGCCAGCATTAATACACGCAGCTGCCTTGGAACAAGACTCAGTTTACACTACTTTCTCTCTCCCTCTCTCTCTCTCTCTCTCTCTCTGCAAAGTCTGAAGATTATTCACTTCTCATGGTGGAGGATCTATGGAGACTGCATTGAGATCAATACTCCGACATAGTGTAACATAGCTAGAATAAGACAGATGTTCAGATAGCAGCTGGTATGGGCTAAGCCATAAACTTTGTACCCCATTCCCTTAGGTCAAAAGGAACGGAGCACCAAGATCCCCCCTCCCCCACCAAAACCATGATTCTGCACGCAGCCTTTTCGTACAAATTTGTTACAGCACTTCTGTGATGTAATGATACCATACTTGACGTTTGGAACTGTAGAGAAGCAGGTAAATGAATTAATTACTGGCAAGGTACAAGACATGTTAGAGTCATCAGCTGTACACACCTACCCACAGTAGGTTTAGAAAAAATCACAGGGGAGAGTGTAAAAGTTTTAGGAGGAACATAATAGAATCAAAGAGGAATTAAGTACACAGATATTTAACAAAAGTAATGGATTTTCACCAGCACTGCTGGAAGAATTATATTTAGATGGAAGAACGAACATATCCAAAGAGATTCCTATGTTTAAACCAAGGCAACATTCACCCCATGTACTTCTTAAGATTATTTTTGAGATTGTTACTGAAATGCTGGAATGATAATAAAAGAATTGATTTTGTTTTAACTTATTTAGAAGGGAGTGCCACCAAATGGGGAATAGTTCATTCAGAGAAAGTCTCTTCCTGGAGTGATTTTCAAGAGAAATTTAAAATAAATATTACTCATTCAGTGCCCAGGAGAAATTGACACTGGAATTACTAGACCTGAAGTACTGGAATAATAGTTGGGCTAAGTATGAAAAGTAGACTGATTGGTATTTGACTAGATCAAATTATCCAGACAGACCATTGGAGGAGAGTCATTTGATCAAAGTCTTAGAAGGTTGCCTTTTCATGTGAGACAAGAAGGCAAGGGCCTGGACAACACTTACTGATCTATTAACTTTCATGAAAGGTTAGATATTGTACATTAAATAAGAAATGGATAGATTACTCACAGAATGATAATAGAGATTCAGAAGTTGAAGTATTAATAAGCATGAGCCGAGTAATACAGCCACAAAAAAGAATTGTCAGAAGTAGAATCCAGTTAAAAGAAACTTTGGATACTTATTCTGAGATCAAAGATTATAGCACAGATGGATCACCAAGCTTTACCTTTCCTGATGGAAAACAGACTGCTTTACAGAAGAGTAATGCACTACGGCTTTTCTCTATGAGAGTTTCATATAAAAATACAGCATGTACTAGTAATAGTGTTCCATAGATTTCATGTTTGTTTTGAATACAGTCAGAGTGAGTTCCTCTAGTCTGCTGCCAGTACTGCCAGTTTCATCGTAACTGCCATCTGATTCACATCTCCTGTGCAGCAATCTACATAACTTTAAGTATTAACTGTGTTTTTCTTACTTGTCACTTCTTGTTCCATGCTTTTAGGAAGCTTTAATTTTCGTGGTCCATAGATTTCATGTTTGTTTTGAATACAGTCCAGAGACAGTTAGTGCTGATTTTCATTGTTTCCATCAAGAAGTGTCTAGTAAACACAGTTTAGTCAGCTATCACCTGCCTTTAGTGAATTAGCAGTCTATTTAAAAGTTTATTACTTAACTCTTCTACAGTAAATTGTTGGTTTCTTAGGATGGATAGGAGTGTGACTGCTGTGTGCAGATGCAGGAGGAGCTGGCCACTGTTCGCGAACAGCTGAAGGTGCTAATGGCCGCGGTCAGCCATCTTCAGGCTGCTGCATCAGAGTGTAGCGGCAGTGGGGAGTCTGGTGCATTGCATGGTACGCCCCAGGTGTTACGTGCTTCACACACGGTCCCTGCTGTTGAGAAATCTTCGCGGGTATTGGGCGCGGTTGGGCCACCCTCTCCCCAAGGTGTTCGCGTTGCACAAGGCGGAGGGTCAATGTAGAGGCTGGCCGTGTGGCATCGCCCACTCTGCCTGTGAGTGGACATGTGACTGCTCCTTCAGCAAGGGCCAGGCAGGCACATGGGGGGAGGGGTTTATTAGTGATTGGGAGCTCCAATGTTAGGCGGATGATGGACCCCCTTAAGGAAATAGCGGAAAGGTCGGGGAAGATGGCCCATGTTCACTCTGTCTGCTTGCTGGGGAGATCTCATCCAAGATGTGGAGGAGGGCCTGCCGGCTGTGATAGAGAGCACTGATTGCACCCAACTGCAAATTGTTGCTCATGTTGGCATCAATGACTCCTGCTGTCTGGGTTCAGAGGTCATCCTCAGTTCGTACAGGCGGTTGGGGGAATTGGTGAAGGCGGAAAGCCTCGCTCGTGGGGTGGAATCAGAGCTAACTATTTGTAGTGTCGTTCCCAGAACTGATCGCGGTCCTCTGGTTTGGAGCCAAGTGGAAGGCTTAAACCAGAGGCTCAGATGATTCTCTGGAGATCAGGGGTGCAAATTTCTCGACCTCCACTATCGGGTGGAGAAATGTAGGGTCCCCCTGAATAGGTCAGGCGTGCACTACGTGCAGGAAGTGGCTACAACGGTAGCAGAATGCATGTGGAGTGCACATATGGGTTTTTTAGGTTAGAGAATTCCCTTCCTAGGTCCGACAAGATGCCTCCTGAGACACGACAAGGTAGCAGTAGGCAAAATGCAACAGGGAATGACAATATTAATGTGGTAATAGTAAACTGCAGGAGTGTCTGTAGAAATGTCCCAGAACTGATCTCATTAATAAATGGTCACAATGCCCACAAAGTACTAGGGGCAGAAAGTTGGCTGAAACCAGATGTAAACAGTAATGAAATTCTAAACTCAGATTGGAATGTATACCACAGAGACAGGCTGTACAGTGAAGGGGGGGCGTGTTTATAGTGATAAAAAGTGCAATAGTATCGAAGGAAATTGACAGAGATCCGAAATGTGAAATAATTTGGATGAAGGTCACAGTTAAAGCAGGCTCAAACATGGTAATTGGATGTCTTTATAGGCCCCCTGGCTCAGCAGCTGTTGTGGCAGAACACCTGAAAGAAAATTTGGAAAATATTTTGAGTAGATTTCCCAACAATGTTATAGTTTTGGGTGAAGATTTTAATTTACCAGATATAGACTGGGAGACTTAAACGTTTCTAACGGGTGGCAGGGACAAAGAATCCAGTGCATTATCTGAAAACTACCTTGAGAGTAGTTAAACAGAGAACCTACTCGAGGCGATATCATACTAGACCTTCTGGTGAGAAACAGACCTGAACTATTTGAAACAGTTAACGCAGAACAGGGAATCGACGATCATAATGCGGTTACAGCATCAATGATATATTAAAAAAGGTAGGAAGATTTTTCTGTTTAGCAAAAGTGACAAAAAGCAGATTTCTTAGCCCAGTAACATAAAATGACTGACGGGTGGCGAAGCAAGTGCCAAACCTAAACTTAAAACATTTCCCCTGACGATTCCTGATATTCCATGGACGTTTTATCTCTAGTACAGATAGTGTTGAGGACCAGTGGAAAAAGTTAGAAACCATCGTACAATATGCATTAGATGAGTATGTGCCAAGCAAGATCGTGAGAGATGGAAAAGAGCCACCGTGGTACAACAACCGAGTTAGAAAACTGCTACGGAAGCAAAGGGAACTTCACAGCAAACATAAACATAGCCGAACTCTTGCAGACAAACAAAAATTACACGAAGTGAAATGTAGTGTGAGGAGGGCTATGCGAGAGGTGTTCAACGAATTTGAAAGTAAAGTTCTATGTACTGACTTGGCAGAAAATCGTAAGAAATTTTGGTCTTATGTCAAAGCAGTAGGTGGATCAAAACAAAATGTCCAGACACTCTGTGACCAAAATGGTACTGAAACAGATGATGACAGACTAAAGGCCGAAATACTAAATGTCTTTTTCCAAAGCTATTTCACAGAGGAATACTGCACTGTAGTTCCTTCTCTAGATTGTCGCACGGATGACAGAGGGATAGAAAAACAATTAAAATCACTCAAAAGAGGAAGGGCCACCGGACCTGATGGGATACCAGTTCGATTTTACGCAGAGTATGTGAAGGAACTTGCCCCCCTTCTTGCAGCGGTGTACCGTTGGTCTCTAGGAGAGTGTAGCTTTCCAAAATATTGCAAAAGGGCACAGGTCATCCCTGTTTTCAAGAAGGGACATCGAACAGATGTGCAGAACTATATACCTATATCTCTAACGTCGATCAGTTGCAGAATTTTGAATCACATATTATGTTCGAGTATAATGTCTTTTCTGGAGACTAGAAATCTACTCTGTAGGAATCAGCATGGGTTTCATAAAAGACGATCGTATGAAACCCAGCTCGCGCTATTCGTCCACGAGACTCAGAGGGCCATAGACACGGTTTCCCAGGTAGACGGCACGTTTCTTGACTTCTGCAAGGCGTTTGATACAGTTCCCCACAGTCGTTTAATGAACAACGTAAGAGCATATGGACCATCAGACCAGTTGTGTGATTGGATTGAAGAGTTCCTAGATAAAAGAACGCAGCATGTCATTCTCACTGGAGAGACGTCATAGGTCCGTTACTATTCACAGTATACATAAATGACCTTGTGGATGACAGCGGAAGTTCACTGAGGCTTTTTGCGAATGATGCTGTAGTATATTGAGCGGTTGTAACAATGGATAATTGTACTGAAATGCATGAGGATCTGCAACGAATTGACGCATGGTGCAGGGAACGGCAATTGAATCTCAGTGTAGACAAGTGTAATGTGCTGCGAATACTGTTCTGTGGTAAAAATTGCTGTCTTGAAGAGCGCGCCGCAGCGCGTAGTGTGAAGCAGTCGCCCTCCGTTTCTGGCGGTGGCGCCGCTGTGGAAATCGCAGCTTTGGTGTCTCCCTCAGGTGGGAAAGGGGAATGGTTGCCTGTTCACCTGCATTTAAGGGGTGCTATGAGCTCGCCAGCAAGTCAGTCTGGGTCAGTCTCTCACCCCCAGCTTGCTAGTCTGTGTCTCGTCTGCATTTATTAGGCAGTTAGTGTCCGTCTGTCGTTTGGAGTGCTAGTATGTCTGTCATTCGGATCAACCTTTAAAGCCAGCAAAATGAGAGTCTTTCCACTCCACCAGTAAGAGAACTCAGCGAGTAGTCGCCCGGTCGAGTCTTAGTTCCTGCATCTGAGTCTGCATGTTAGGCCGCCAGTCTGCTCGAGTTTGCTCAGGCAACGGTCATTGGCAGTTGGATCGATCGGTCGGTTGGTCGCACACTGAGACACAAGATGACTTGCCCGTCTTGTGCGTCAGTGCATGTGAGGTTGCCACGTGAGTCCAGTGGGCTGCAGCGTATAGCGAGAGGTAGTGACTTCGCGGTGAGTCAATCCACGACATCAGTCTGGCCGGTGCGAACTGTGGCGCTGTGAGACGGGAGATCGGCGCGCATTCCTGTGTCTGTTGAAGTGGCTGGCAGTGGGCAGTTTGGGAGAGCGATTTGGGGGTGCTGCACCAGGTCTTCTTGAGAAATCACAGTTTATTAGAAGTTAAGTGATCGGGGATAAGTTGTTTGATTTACTCTTGTTAAATTCTACTTCTTTTCTGGTGAGGTCACCAGCCGTTTGCTTTGGGGTCATCCCACCATTCTTCTCCATTTGCCCACCCACGGGAAGGTGGTTGTTTATAAATTGGGTGGTCCGTTTTTCCCTTGTGGTGTAGGGGCGGGTTAGAGCAACCTGCGGTTCGGGTTGTTCGGTAATCTCCCTATCAATCTACCATACATTAGTAGCTGCCTCTGTCATGTTTGTCAGATTTTGTGTGTTAATGAATTTATTGCTTGGAGTGTAACAGCCTAATACCTGAAATATGTTTGATCTCTGGAAACTTTGATATTATTGCCTATGATCTTGAGTGGCAGTATCTGTGTACTATAGAGCATCTTAACTATTGTTTGGCCAACCTTGTAGATTTTTATGTAAGATTTCATTTCATGGGCTTTTATTTAAATGATCATTTTCGTATATAAAGTTGCCACCCTTTCACCGTAAGACTTTTCTTAGAAGTTAAAATCAAGTTGCACCTTTGGTGGCAAGGTAATAAATATTTTAATTGTTAGTGTGTTGTACCATTTCCATCCCTCCTGGGAGGGAGGGGGGAGGGGGGGGGGGGGGTGCATAGTTTGTGTGCTTGTGTAAATTGTTAAAACTCTTAATTTAAAGTTGTCTGGTGTGTTGCAGATTTTCACCAGCGTAGTCTTTCAGAGGCATTTGTGAGCAGTCGTAACTACGGCTGTGTCAAAAGGGAGCGGCAAAGTTCTCTGCCTGAAAGCTCATACAGTCAAAACTTGTTTCTTTCTGCCTCTGAATAAATTGTAACTCTGATATTTAGAGGTTGTTTTCTGATTATGATTTTAAATCTGTTTCTTTTTAAAAAAAGCTTTTAGGCACTATTAAAGTGAATAAAATTCGCATTTGTTAAAAGGAATTTGGTTATGATTTCATCAGTTAATCCCTGGCAACTACTTCCATGCTTACATAGTGTGATTAAATGTGTTAATGCGGTTCATTACTGGTAGCAGGGTGTGGTTAGTGTTCTTGCTACTACTCATTGAGTAACTGATGGAATTGTAGTTGTACTTATTTTATAATTTTGTTATATTTCGCTTTGGCCAAGTGACTGTTTAGCTGCATGTTTCAGGCTGTCATGGCAGTCAGAGAATGTCCAGGATTAGGCATGTTGCACAGAAGTCAACTCTTATATGAGTTGCGTATTTGTAATATAAACAAACAAGGCTCTGTCCCTGAGTTGCTTGTGGACTTAAAAGTTGCCTTGCTCAATCCGGTCCAAATTTCACCGGAAGTTATTGGTTCCTTTCCGACAGCCATGGCAGCAGCGGCAGGATAGGTCGGTGAGTTCCAATAACATTTAGACTGGTTTTGTGTTGATCAACCGAGTCGCAAGCAGTTAGTCAGACTACGTGCACATTTGGTGCACATGTTTAAATGGGGTCTCTGATCTAGAACAAGTTGTTGTAAACCAGGCTGATCGTAAGGAAGTGGCTGAGTTGCAGGAAAAGGTGGCTATGTTGTAGATTAGGTTAACTGGGTTAGAGTCTAACTCCGAAAAATCTAGTGGGCAGGTCCAAGTTGATCCGGCACAAACAGGAAGCGAACTAAATAACCCAAACTGCGGAATTGAACCTAACTCGGAGTTTTTCGCAAAGCTACCTAACCCGATTGCACTTTTGTTAAAGGGTGTAGGAGAATTAAGTGTAGAATCATTATCAAAGATACAGGAAATTCTGTGGTTACTGGTTTATTTTGAGCAGCACTCTTTTACTTTTCGAATATCGCACTCCACCCTGTTAGCTCTGCTGTACCCGTTAGCAAAGGGGAAGTGTAACGAATTAATTTCTAGAGCTCTTTCGGAGGGGTTTTCATTATGACAACTTAGACAATTAATAATCACTGAGAGACTCACAGAGGGATTTAGGAAACATCTTGAATGTCAGTGTATTTGGAAGGTGCAGGCCGATAGTGAAGATTTGTTGATGTATGTGGAAAGGGTAAGGGTTGCTTTGCAGGCCTTGATAAGTGATTTGTCAGAAGAACAATTAATTGCAGTAGTTTTGGAAGAGCTGGCAGCTGCTGATAAAATAAATTTTATTTTCGAGTCACCCCCGAAGGCCTGGGAAGAACTCTCTGATGTTGTTACTTCTGCTTCTGCACTAAAGTTAAGCGAGGGCTCTAGGAATGTTAGTGTGTTGGGACAAGCGAAGGAAAATTTTGAAGTGGAGAGAGATCGTCTGACTAGTAATTATCATGGCGTACACAGGAAATGTTTTTGATGTGGGGTTAGTACGCATTTGGTTTGGAGTTGTCCGGTTTTACATGGGGCAAGAAGTACTAAGTGATATAAGGGCAGGTGGCATGTTTCCAGGAGTAACTTATTCTTTAGTGAGGGGTATGCCGTAGTTGCCGATTCCCAGTTATGTCGACCTTATGTTTGTCTGAGTTTGAATCAGGAACCCCTCTGTGCCTTATTGGATACGGGTAGCACTTATTCCTTGCTTAATGAGGCTTGGTTTCTGGAATTTAGCAATCTTACCATGCTGAAACCTGAAAAGATCCTGCTTTGGAGATGTCGTATGGCCAATGGTCATGTGTTGCCTTCGCGGGGTGGGTTAAGGGTAGTGTCTCGGTAGGATGGTTCTCCTGGCCAATGACCTTTGCTATCGTTGCTAACCTGCTGGTAAATATGGTGCTGGGTTGTGATTTCATTTCTAAAACTCAACTTCTTCTCGATTATTCAGGGGGTATTTTTTTTTTTTAATTTGCGCCAAGTCAGAAGTTTGGATTTTGTGAATGTCGAGCGGCGGTGTCATCCATATATGGATACCAATTTTGGAAAAGAGATTTTTTACTCAAAACTCGGGTGATGAAAAAAATGCAGTTCATCATTATAGGCCTACCCTCCATCTAAAGTATTGCATTACCAAGTAAAACTGTTATGGAGATACCCAGGAAGCATTTCAACACCATTGGCAGGTATGTAAATGATTAGAGTTGTAATTCTCTGTGAAAAACAGCCAGCAGGTGCATTAGAGTTGTTCACATTTGGTGTTGTTGCATCACTGATTGGAGGCTAGCAGCAGCCAGACTTATCCCTTGTGCAGACTGCATTTTGAGTTGTGACATAATCAGGAAGAATGGACTGCCAGTTAATTGTGTCACATCGTATTCGGCAATGAAAATCCCTGCACTGTCATTAATGACTATCATCGGCGAGTACAACAGCATTCTGGTGAGAGAACATGTGAGACCGGCATGAGGTCAACTCTATCCTAGTGTCAGTATCCAAGATATCAAGGACAAGTTTCTGGAGTTATAGACTGGTTGACCTCAGGAGAAGATACAATGTCCTCATGACACCCTTCCCAACTGAATTACTGATTGCACCCTGGTGAGATGGGGTATAATGTCATACTAATAAGTGTACTTGTACTGCCAAGTTCTCTGTAAATTTGACTGAGTATTGTAGTCAGTGAAATAAGATCACATTCCCTCTCAGTCCGTGAGGCTTAATTTCATTTTCTCATCCCCTTCACATATTTTGTCAAGCAGTGTATTTTGATTATTTTCCAAAAATTAAATCAGCAGAATATTTATGTTAAACCACAGAAGATTAATCCATATTTAACAATTTCAAGGATGTTGATAGGTAGTGGGTAGTGTGTCACAAAAAAACTTATTTCATTTTCGAATTCAGCAACCACCACTTGTCAAAGACACCATTCACTTAACTTCTCACATTCTTCTGGCTCTGAGTTGACTTTAATCTTCCGAGGTTTTTGTCTAGATGAGTGTGTCCAACTGGTGAAATATTTCAGCATGGTACAAGACCACAATGTTATGCCATCAGACACAATTATGTTGCTGAAAAGACAGAAAGATTAGAGTCACCTATGCGTGCTTTGTAACCAAAAAATTTTTTGCCAGTGTGTACCTGATAAATTGATCAGTGGATCATGTTATTTCAGAACTTTGAGAATTGCTTGAGAGGAGAAGGGTGTTCACACATGGAAAACACCATGCTTGGCATAAAAATGTTTGCAATTGAATGCATCTAGTAAAAGGCTACTTCTATGACTAGTTACTAGAAGCAGCCATTCTGACCAAGGCATTATCCATTCTGTCTCAGTGATTTATGGTGTGTTCTCAAGATTATTTTGTAAGGTAAATTCATATAAGAGACATTGGTGCAGAATAAATATGTTTAGAGTTGAAACATCTACCAGCAGAACAAGATAGTCCAGCATGGAGAAAGCTGTGAAAATTACATTACAATTTTGACGTCAACAAGTATGAATGACATATCTTCACCATTGCAAGTTCATGACTCTGTTAACCTAACGGCCCATGCCATCTTGCTTGTTCAGTTGGCTGTATGACTTGTTGTAATGTGGATGATTGTAATGAAATACACCAAGTCTTACAGAAATGGATGTGTTTCCTTGGGCTACAACCCAGCGGAAATCCCACACAATCATTTCAAGAAGTCCATAAAACATTAGAAGGTACACAGGCATGTTGAAGGAAGAATGAGCATTTAATATCCAAATGGGAAGATGAATGGACTAATGTGTAGTGCTTAACAATGCCAGTCATGGAAACTGAACAGGTACATCTTGATGGATACAAGTTAATATCACATGACTGCAGAACCAATAAGAGGACAGGAAGGTTGTTGAATATTGCGTTGAACCTATCTGTGAGTGCAGTGCCACAATACTAGATCTACATGGACACAGACTTTCAGTACTGACATTTTCAGGCCACCAGCTGGGTGTTTTGTAAGCTTCAGAAAGTGACTAGAAACAGTTTGAATAAGTTTATTAAGACCTAACTGAAAAATAATTGTTTGAAGGGACATCAATGTTGATTTTTCTGTGGAACAATACTGATCTAGTATACCTTGAGTTGTTAACATCCAGTTTTGGAGTATTTGGAACAGCGAATTTCCCTGTGAATATTGAAGAACATAGTACAACAGTCATTGAAAATTGTTTATAGACTCACCTACCAACAATAATTTAGCTGTAAAGAGGTGATTGTTTTTTTACTGATCTGACAATAATGTTCAAATGTTAACAATAATATATGGTAACAAAATCAATTCAGATCATAAAAAGATATTGTCTCATATCATAATAATTGGTACTTCTCTGAGAAATTATGGGAAGATTGATGGAAAGAGATGTATAAAATAGACACTGTAGATGGAAAATAGTACTCTTTCTTAAATATATTTCTACAGAACTTTGAGTCTCATTTTATATCAGTCTGAACATGTGTAAAAATGAACTGAAGCTATGACAAGGTATGAATAATTCTTCACTTTAAAGTAACTTGTGCTAGGAAAAGCTAGTTCTACATAATGTAGAGGACAGTCTATAGTTAACAGGTGATGAAAAATAAGACACGTCAAAAATGAGAATGGAAACAGTTAGGGAATGTCATTAAAAAATCAGAAACAAACAAACATGGTGTTGCAAATGAAACTAAGCCCCCAGAAAATAGCACTGGCAGAAATGGTGACAAACTCTAGTCACTGACCACACAATGCAACAACTGTTTCTTGACAGTTGGAGCAAAAATTTCTCCCACCAACAAATAAACAAACAGGGAAGTATTGCATTTACTGTGGCATACATTGCATACATGATCAACAGTCACTAGTTTCGATAATACTATTCCTAAAGAGGTGATAGTATTTATCAGGTCCTTAAAAAAGGTACTAATTTGCCTGACAATAATGATATTTCCAGTAGAATATTAAAATCTTGCACAGACTTGACAGGACTATCATTAAGCTATCTTTGTATTTCGTCAATGACTCAGAACATATTTCTTGACAGGCTTAAATATGCTGCAGTAAAACTCGATATAAGTAAACCACCTCTACATATAGACCTATTCCACTGCTCCCAGTCTTTCAGAAAGAACCCTGTGATAGAATATTGACTATTTTTCAGAGCAGAAATTACTAATGCCTCATGATACAGTTTTTGTACAGGATTCTTCACTGAGAAAGCAATACAAGACCTCATAAAAGAAGTGCTGGAATAGTCATAGAAGAAAAAATTATGCCGTTGGTGTATTCTAAGAATTTTCCAGAGCTTTTGAATGTGTGGACCAAAAAAATCTTCTTGGCAAGCTAAAATGATTATGGTATTAATGGTATCCCTCTAGCATTGGTGGAGCTGTACTTTCATGGCAGAAAGCAGATGGTCAGGTTCACAAGTATTCAGAGAATTAAACTAATCTCAGAATAGGAACACATAACATGGGCTTAAGAAGGATCCATAATATGTCTGCTCATGTTCTTAACCTGTGAAAATAATCCCCGTATGATTTTAAAGGACCTTTAAAAAACTATAGCGTCTGGTGATGGCACGTGCTTTCTGATCAATGATCCAAACTCAATCTTACTAGACGTAGCTCAGAAGACAGTCGGAAAGATCTATAACTGTTTCACACCATACTGTTTATGTCTTAATCTCACTAAGTCACATATTAGGCAGAACTACTGGCATGAGAAGCAGATATACTAATTGTCATGCAGTGTGAAAAACTACCTAGGGTGCAACTGGATGACAACTGAAAATGTAATCAACAATACAATGGATAGGATAATTGAACAATACAAAAGTCCAAGATGAAATGTCAACAATACAAGGAGAAGATAGATTGCCATACACTGAAAAGATGGCAAGTTTGGCTGCAGACAGGTACAACAAAAGGTCACTTATGAGCTGTGAATGTCAGGACCTTTCTATATTAATGTTCAGTCATTTTTCCCAACTGGCATAGGGAATTTCTCTGACCTCCTGAAAGGAGGCAGAGCAACTGGTTTTGAAAGGTGGGTCACCACAAGAGAGGCCACTACAGTGAGTTGGGCCTTTTTCGTTGTGCTGGTAGTGCAGCATGAACAAGGAAGCAAGGGCTGCATTGCAACGGTACATATGGAATGTTAGAGTACCTACTGAGGAAACAGAAGGGGTCTATACATCAGCAAGGAAGGATCCTAAGCAAATTTATGTTGACTGACTTTCCTTGCCTATACAGAATCTGTGGTGCCTACAGCAACCTTATGTAGCAGCCATCGTTAAATGAACTTAGGACTGTACTTGTTTTGTGAGGCACTGGTCATGCCGGCGTGGAAGTCACTCTCGCACAGATATAATAAGAGTGTGTAAACTCATGAGGGGCTGCTGGTGACTATTTATGTATTGGGTAATCTTAATTTTGATGCTAAATAAATATAGTACTACCTAGTCAACATTTGGCCATATGCAATAGTATTCCTTAAGGTCTTTTCTACAGATTTTGTGATTAGTAGTCAAGAAAGTTTAAAAAAATTATTAAAAATCTGTTATGGCGTTTTGGCCATATTGAGTGGTTAGCTGTCTCTCAGCAGTATGTAATGTGATAAATTACTTATGAAACCAGCTGATTTCACATTTAATGAAAACTCACTTAAACAAATGTTCTTTTTAAAAATTATTATTACTGTTGCCATTTTAGCACTAAATCAGAATTATATATTAATACCTTCTGCTGCTGACGGGGATTGATATATATCAACGGGGACAGGTGAAAATGTGTGTCCCGACCGGGACTCAAACCCGGGATCTCCTGCTTACATGACAGATGCTCTATCCATCTGAGCCACCAAGGGCACAGAGGATAGTGCGACTGCAGGGACTATCTCGCGCACACCTTCCACGAGACCACCATTCTCACCTTATATGTCCACACACTACATTCATAGTGTCCTAGTGCCCCTACCCAACACACTCATTACTCATGGAAGACATTCTTATCAAGTCCTGTAAGAGTTCGGGTAATATGTGTGCATCCGCACAGAAAAAGAAGGTCATGGCTGGTATTGCCAGAACTATATACTTATATGGATATGGTGTCTGTTCTTTCGGACATGTCCAAAAGAACAGACACCATATCCATGTAAGTACCGAATATTTTAGCACTTTGTCTGCTTTTGATAATTTAACAGTGACTACTCATTATAAGCCACTGCTAAGTTTGTCAGAGTACTGTTTAACATGCCTTAAGGAATATTTTAGTAAAAGATGTTATTGTCATTTTGCTGCTTTGCAATATCTCACAATTTAATTTAAATGTGACTACTCATCAGTACTTAAGACAATAGGTATTTATGCTGTTAAGTCACTGCTGAGGTTGGTGCAGAACTTTTTAACTTTTGCTAAGGAAAATTTTATTAAAAGTTATTTTGACGTTTTGCTGTTACATTGCATTCCACAGTGTAATTTAACTGTGACTACCCATTAGTATTGAAGCTGATAAGACATTGCTGACGCTTCTGAAGTACTATTTGTCATGCCTCAAGGAAAATTTTGTTAATAGCTGTTATTGTCATGTAGCTGCTGTGTGGTATTCCACAATTTAAATTAATGGTATCTACCCATCAGTATTTAAGCTGATAAGTTGCTTCCAAGGTTGGTTGCTAAAGTATTATTTAACCTACTTTAAGGAAAATTTTGTGAAGAGTTTGCAGTGCTACGTGGCTTTATGCTTAATTATAGACTTGCTATTTTATTAGTTGATTTGTTTTCACCACGTAACGCCCGCAGTTTACATCCTTCTTCATTGCTGAGCGATGTTTCACTTTTCGTTCTGACGCCACAACTCTTCCTTTCCTATATGTTTACTACTTTTACCTATATAAATGATGAATTGTTGGTTTTGCCATTTAACACTTTTAACAACTGTGGAAGTATTACAGGCATCGGGTCCCACCTAATGTGTCACCCGCCTATATATTTTTCATGAACCTTTCAAGATTCGATTGATCTGTTTACAAAGATAAAGCAGAATATCTCTTCCTGTGACGTTGTCCAACGACGACCTAGGAAGCTCGACGCCCTCGCGGCCCCGGCTCTTCCATGGCTCGCGGTAGTTTGCAGCATTCATTTTATTCCTTGCTCACTTGCCGCTACTTGGAACTTTCGTGGTGATCGTTGGGCAATGTCTTACACATTATCTGCAACATAAATAAACTTTCTTCCCACAGTATTTATGAAAACCCAAAAACAAACTTAATGAACATAATAATAATAACTGTTCTTACAATTATTCGTAGAAGTCTTGGTCAATTTAATGAGGGGTGGGACAGGCCTAAGCCTTGTGACACCACACACCCCCACTGTAGACCAGACTTATGTGAATTATTCTCGTTTTGTACATTTTATTTGATAAAACATGCACATAAACTTTAAATGTTCCTTTCTATTTCAATCCTTCCTGTTTAATTAATATTTCATCACTATTCTTGGTATTATTAATATAAATTCACTTCATTCTTTTTACTTTAATATTAATATTTCGTTTATATCCATCGATATACCTTATTTCATTATATGAATAGCAATGACAAATTATAGTGAATAGATGACAAAGTTTCCTGAAGGGATTCTCGTTTATTCTTCAGTATTTACTGAATTTTTGGTATTTGCTTAGTACAAATTTTCACATACATATATATCCAAATAATTACCCCCATATTAACTATATAAGTGTCTGTGTACGTATGTAGCATGTCTGTGTGTGAATGTTTGTATTGTGTAATACAAATGTGTGTAACTCTAATTATACCAAACAATCACCCCTAGAAAGTAATATAAACCCAACTATATCTTGTCAATACAAAAACAAAACAAGATAGAAAATTCACATTAAAAATTCACTAATAGTTACATTTATTTTCCATGTGTCTTTATATATATGTTAATAACCTTATGGTTATTCAAGATTGTCAAGATTATCTTCAAAAACAGAACTTTGAAGAATATTCAATTTTATATTTTGTGTTCATTTGTATTTGTTGTGTTTTACTCATTATATAATAAATACTCCTTTTTCTTATGACTACTTTGTTTTTCCTATTTGTATTATAATAAAATTATATTTTCATGTATTTTATAGATTCATGTTGCTAGGTTAACAGAAAACTAGTTTATACAAGTGTGTTTGTAACCAGTTGTACAACATTTCAGAGAGTTCATAATAACTCATACACTTCTGTATAACATTTAGTTTTCCTCTAGTAAATCACACTAAACTTGGAACAGCATTGTCAGATCAATTTCAAACTATACGAATTCATTCAGATTGTCAAACACCAAGCATTTTCAACATATTAAATTATATCTATTTTTGATATGTTTGAATGTACAGAGCTTTTGAGGATAAGGTACGTAAACCATATCTCACCAAAGAGCCTTCTCGCCCTTAAGTTTTTATTCTTCATCTGATTTGAAGGTAGACTGACTACAACATTGCATAAACCCATATCCTTCTTGCCACCATAGTATACCAAAAAGGAATGGCCATAACTCAGGGAACCTCAGCTAACGGTTGAGTAGAACCCCATAAACCCTAACATTTAAGGACCCTGCCATCATGGTCACGTAAGTCCTCATAACACCTAAGGACTAGGGAACCCCCCCGTTTTTCTTTGGTCGAGTAGAACCCTATCCTTCTCACTTCCCCCACTTCCATCCTAATATCTAATACAATTTGGTATGTTTTGTCTACCTGTAAATCTTGAATATTTTTATGCTTTTGCATGAACTTTTCTTCATATCACTACCTGTCCTTATCTAAGTTTGTGCTCAGTGCTTTGTTAATACGTTTACAAATCTGCGTGTTCCTGTTCTCTATCACTTACTAATATTCTTTACTTCTCCCCCATTATTTCTCCCCTAGAAAGCAGGACATTATTACGGCAAATGTTAAGCTCTCTACATCTTGAAGTCCAAGTTCTCTAATGTGTTGTCATGTTCTGTTTTTTAAATATATTAATATTAATCTCCTGAATAATAAAAATATACTAATAAAAGAAATAAAACCCACCCCCTAGTCAGTCACTATACTTGTGGTATAAATCGTTTAATGTGTTCCACATTATACAAGCCTATACCTCTGTTGTTTTGTACATCTCATAAATATACTGCTTTTGAATATGGCATCTGTGTTATTTCGTAAGGTCCTTCAAATTTGTTACAAAACTTTGCTTTGCACTTATCTTAGTGGAACTATGTGGATTTGTGTGCACTAAAACCTTATCTCCTATTTGGTAGTTAGGTGTAGTTTTTCCCTCATTACGTTTTGTTAATCTCTTATTTGAATTGTCTAATAGTCACTGTAATAGCTGTTCATTAGTATATAATTACTGACTTAAAGCATGTTGGGCCCAAGGGAAGTATTTTAATAAGGGTTCTCCAACAAATGTTCCAGTTACTAATCAATTGTAACTAGTCCTGTAGCTAAATGTGGTAATTCATTTAAAATTAGTTCTAAATCTGGAACTACTATTGCCCACTTGGTATATTTTTCTGCACAATAGGTACAAAAGAATCTGCCCAAATCTTTCATAACCCTCTATGCATTATTTGATTCTGGATGGTATTTCGAAATTTTGATATGTTTAATTTCTTCCGAAATAAGAAACTGTTGAAAAATGTTGCTGGTGAACTGTGTCCCATTATCAGAAAGTATATGTTTTGGTTTTCCTACTTATAGAAAATATTTTTGTAATGTTGCAATGACTGTGTCTGTATTTGCTGATTTAATTGGGAAAAGTTTGACATATTTTGACCAGCAGTCTAAAACGACTAAAATATACTTAAGTCCCCCTCGACTAGGTGGTAGAGGGCCATAAAAATAAATAGCAACTATTTCTAGCAATGATTTTGGTATAATGTCAATGTATATGTATGCATTGACTTACCTTCTTTCACTTTTTGACATATTTCACAGCTTCGTATAATGACAGTCACTTTTCTAGACATGTTTGGAAAATAATAAAATCTGTTGATATGTTTGATGCATTTTTGTACACTGAAGTGTCCATATCCTCTGTGTATATAATATATAAAATCTTTAGCAACTGTATTGGGAATGCATAAATGCCAATGATTTGAAGATGTGTCTTTATGCCAAAATAGTACATTATCAGTCCATAGCCATTGATTGTTGGTTGGTTGAGGTAGTTTATCATGTAATTTTGCTCGTAATATTGGTCCAAAATAATCATCTTTGTGCATTTCATCCTTAATTCGCTGTTGTAGTAAATGTTCATCTTTCTTTGTATTTGCATCTTTAATAAAATAAACTCTAAAAATTCTTTTTTGTTCCTCTAGTTGACTTTCCTCAGTCATGCCTATTGGTAATCTGGAGAGAGCGTCAGAAATTACATTGTACTTACCCTGTATGTAATGTATTTTCATATCATATTCTTGAAGAAATATTGCCTACCTCATGAGTCTACTATTTAATAATTTACTTTCCATAAGGAATTGTAATGCTTGGTGATCGGTGTATACATGGAATGTTCTCCCTTCTAACAAGTAATGAAATTTTTTAATAGACCACACGAGTGATAATAATTCCTTCTCAGTAGTAGTGTAGTTAAGTTCATGCTTCGTGAGAGCTCTGCTAGCATATGCAATTGTGTAATGATTTTCATTAGAAGTCTCCTGGAATTCACCTTGAAAAATTTCAGCTCCTATCCCATAATCCGATACATCCGTTGATAGGCAAAAAGGTAAGTCAAACCTAGGATGTTGTAATATATTTGATGTTAATAATGCTTGTTTAATTTCTGCAAATGCTTCTCTCTGTTCCCTATTCCATTCCCATTTTGTTTTTGATTTTCATAACTTGAGCAAATGTGGGTTATTCAAGCACTGTCCTTTTATAAACCTTCTATAAAAACCTAACAAACCTATGAAAGATTTTAATTGTTTAGTGTTATGTGGTTCCGGGCCATCTTTAATAGCCTGTATTTGCTGTGGGTCAGGTGCTATACCAGTTGGTGTGACCACATACCCAGATAATTTACTTGTTCTCTGGCAAAAAATGATTTTGCTAACTTGATAGTAATTCCTCGTATTTGTAATCTGTGTAGTATACGTTTGAGTAAGTTTAAATGAGCTTGCCATGTTGATGATGCCTGTACAACTTACTGACCAGACCGTCAGTGATGCTGTTCTCATCTGCTAGTTGTCTCTTGCTGGTGTGAAGGTGAATTTGAAATTTTTACAAAGTACTTCCCAATTCCATGCTCAGTTACTTCGGATTAATGCACATCTTGACCCTATCAGTGACCACATATGTGATGTGCTGCAGATTACAGGTGGTCAAGAAAAACTTTCTATTATTAAACAAATATGGAGAAGTGTCGGAGAATTATGACACCATTTTAATTTACTTGAAGAAGTGAAGATTTTTGAAACTTCTATAAGCCACCGTAGTGGTTCAAGGTGATGGGTGGTGGTGATGTTGACTTATGGCACAGGTTTAGTTGTTTGCCTAATCCCCTCACAGCTTTTCTGCAAGGTATTCATGAGTTATCTATTGGTAGCAATTCTCAGATTACTCATGTGTTATATTTGTTGTTAGAAATGCAACAGTTTCTAGTTTACTTAGGTGTCTGATGCTTTGATTCAACTTTCATTGACTAGCTAGGAGCCATTTGCGTAATATTGTGGAATGTGTGATCAAGGATGAATCAAACAATGGAAAATACAGGATAGAATGTAACAATGTTGAAGAGGAGAGTTGCTACTCTCATTATAGCAGAGATGCTGTGTCACAACTCAGCATCTTCACAATATGATTAGGTATGAAAGTACCTTGAAAGACAAAACTGAAGGGAGTAATCTTTCATCAATATCATAAGAGTGGTATTGAAGTGTTAAGGAAATACGTAATTTTGGTCAGTTACAGACTGTTTATGACAAGCTTATTAATGTTAGTGGGCAGAGCCTACCCTTGTTAGGAAATTTATGGGTTAGCTCAACTATAGGACATTTTATGTGGCATTTTCGTATGATTATTACAAAACATCTCCCTATGAACATTTTGCTGGGAAGTGATTTTTTCTTTAAAACTCTGTGTCTTTTGGATTATTCCATTAGTAGAATATCATTTAAATTCTCCCTTGGAAGGACCTATACTTTGTGTAGGCGTCCTTCTAAACTCAAAATTAATAATGCAATAGTCAGTGAATCGCAATTTCGTGTAGCACATTCATCTCTGCCAGGTAAATCAGTTGTTGGAACTGTTTGGTTATTTTCTTAATGTCTTAACTTAGTATCTTGGTCTAACAAGTAAAATTGAATATGAGATTGAGTTGATGGATAAAATTCCCATCAGGCATTCTCTTTATCGTTTATCTCCACATAAGATGCAAGAATTAAGAAAAATTATAAACAAATTACTTGCTGATGCAGTGATTAGCAAATATATATCACCCTATTCCTCTCTGATGTTATTAGTTGCTGAGGGAAGTTGCAAGGGAAGGGGTTATAGGCCAGTAGCTGACTACCGAACCCTCAATCACAAGGCAATGTTGTAATCTGTACCCCTGCCTGCCCTCTATACACATTTCATGTGGTTTTCTAGCATCTGATGTTTTACATTCCATGACTTGAATCAGACATACCGTAAGATACCTTAGGAGCAAAATCTAAATATATGACAGATTATAATTTGTTTGAATACAATAGGGTCCCATTCAGATTGTCAACTGGTGCTACTGTTTTGTCTCATTTATTGGATAATGTTCTGGGTGAACTCAGGTGTAAATGCGTATATAAATATTTATATGATGCAGTTATTTACAATGAATCCTTTACCCAGCACTTCCCTTAGCTTCTCAGTTAGGCACTTAAGGGGAAGCCAAAACCAGGTATCAGACACCTTAAGATGAGTTTTTGTGCAGGGCCAAGAGGAAGAAGAGTCACTACAGGCAGAAGGAGAACCTGAGTTTAGAATTACTTTGTTGACTGAGATTATCCTTCTGTTCTGGAATCTCAGGGAGAAACGAGATCAGGATGCTAGGACTGCCGATATTATGAAGCAATCGTATCACAGGGTGAATGTTCCAAGTTATTGTCTAAATAAAGGGATAGCTTGCTATCACACCAGATGTGATGGAGAACTTTGAAATTTGCATTCTACAAAAGCTAGTCCCTGCTATATGTCATTATTTTCATTCATCCCTGTGTGATGGTCATTTGGAAATCTTCGACAGTAATGCAGTCAAACTGCAGTTTAATTTATATTAGCCAACCTTTGTCACCCTCACTGAATCTGTGATGCCAAGAGCAACATTATGTAATGGCCAGCGTTAAACAGACTTAGGATTGCACTTGTATCACAAGGGGCCGGTAGCGCTACTGTGCAAGTAGCTCGGCAAGACATAATGAGTGTGTGTGAACCTGTGAGGGCTATTGGTAAGTATTTATGTAAAGGCTCATCCTAATTTTGAATCTGATACATTACTCCTGAAATTAACTGATTTTACATTTAATGAAAACTCACTCATCATATATTCTTTTTAAAAATTATTATGATTGCAAATTCAGTGCTGTGCCTGCTTTTGGTAATTTAACAGTGACTACGTCACTGCTGAGGTTGATGGAGACCTATTTGCTTTTCCCTAAGGAAAATTTTATTAAAAGTTATTTTTTTCATTTTGTTGTTATCTTGTACTCTACCGTGTAATTTAACTGTGACTACTCATCAGTGCAGATACAGAAAAACCTCAAGGCTCATCTTAATTTTGAATCTGATACATTACTCCTGAAATTAACTGATTTTACATTTAATGAAAACTCACTCATCATATATTCTTTTTAAAAATTATTATGATTGCAAATTCAGTGCTGTGCCTGCTTTTGGTAATTTAACAGTGACTACTTCACTGCTGAGGTTGATGGAGACCTATTTGCTTTTCCCTAAGGAAAATTTTATTAAAAGTTATTTTTTCATTTTGTTGTTATCTTGTACTCTACCGTGTAATTTAACTGTGACTACTCATCAGTGCAGATACAGAAAAACCTCAAGGAGGGGGTGCTAAAGATAACTTGAGCTACCTTTGCTTTTACCATAGCAAAAATAATCAAGTCACATGCAAAGTTTAAGAAAGTTTTATTTAAACTGATTGTACACATATACTAGACAATGTCAGTGGACTTGCTACAACTAGGATGTTTTACTTATTCATTCTTCAGTCTTAATATTTCTGCTTCTGAATGTTAACTAGCTTCCTATTTGGTGAACAGTCCATATTTTTAACACTACTTATCAAAGGCTCTCTGTACAAGAAAACAAATGCCAGACAGAATAATGTATCGAGATCACTAGAATGGCCACAACTTTTCTCGTAGGTATGTGTTAGCTAACTATGTGACAGACTGAAATGTATAAAATACGATGACATGGATGCCTGTGCTACATAGGAAAGTACAATACTCGGTAACTCGATTCAGTCCAGTCGACTGACGAAAGAAATGAGCGAATAGCACGCGGGCTGACTGGTGGGGATGGCACAGATGGCAATGCAGGCAGCCCCACGAGGTAGGGGCGCTCGCCCCGTGCAGCCCCCTTATGTATCTGCCACTGCTAGCTGTTAATATTGAAGCTGATAAGTCGTGCCGAGGCACCGGAAGTACAATTCGTTGTGCTTCGAGGAAAATTTTGTTAATAGTTATTACTGTCATGTGGCTGTTGTGTAGTATTCCACAGTTTAATGTAATGAGGACCACTCATTAGTATTTAAACTGATAAGCTGCTGCTGAAGTTGGTCACTGAAGTATTATTTAATGTGCTTTAAGTAAAATTTTGTTAAGAGTTATTATTGTCATATAGCTGCTGTGTTGTATTCCACAGTTGAATTTAACAATGACTACTCATTAGTATTTGATGTGATACGTTACTGCTGATGTCGTTGAAGTACTATTTAACTTGCACTTAAAGAAAATTTTCTTGAAAATTGTTATTGTCATCTGGGGCTGTCCTACGATCCAAAGCTGAACTGTATTAATTCATTATTTGTGTTCTTTTGGATTTTATTAATGTCTTGGGGCTGAGGCCTTAATTTGTAAGCACAAGGTAGTTACCAGTAAATCCGGACACTCCTGTGAAATAAAAGATTACTCTTGGCACCTGCCACTAGCCAGACAACATTCCTCCCCCATGTCGACTTACAGACAAGCTTTTGGTCACAGCCTTCTTTAGAAAAAGAAACACACACACACACACACACACACACACACACACACACACACACACACACACAATCACACACACACACAAATCATTCACATAGAACAGAAGCAGCTATCAGGAGGGAGCAGAAAAAGGGAAGGGATAGCAAGGTATAGATGGCAGAGAGAAGAGTGCTGTCTGGTAGTGTGAGCATGGACTAGACTGCCAACAGACGCAGAATCAGAACACTGTTGGTCAGAGAAGTAGCAAGGGGTGGGGGCAGTGTGGGAGGGGGGGGGGGTGAGAGGTGTACAGGAAGAGAAAAAAAGACAGTGGTAGGGAAAACTGTGTGGGTATGTTGTGCAGAGGACGACACACAAAGAGGACGGAAGACCAGAATTGTGGGAAGGTGATAAATGGTTCAAATGGCTCTGAGCACTATGGGACTTAACATCTGAGGTCATCAGTCCCCTAGAACTTAGACCTACTTAAACCTAACTAACCTACGGACATCACACACATCCATGCCCGAGGCAGGATTTGAACCTGCGACCGTAGCAGTCGCGCGGTTCCTGACTTAAGCACCTAGAACCGGTTGGCCACGGAAGGTGATAGGACAGTGAGGTTGAGAATGGGATAATTTCAGGAGAGGAGAATGTATTTTAAGGATAGCTCCCATCTGTGCAGTTCGGGAAAACTGATGGTGGAGGCGAGGATCCAGATGGTGTGGGTAGTGAAGCAGCCATTGAAATCAAGCATGTTATGTGCAGCTGCATATTGTACCACAGGATGATGTACTTTGCTCCCGGCCACAGTTTGGCAGTGGCCATTCATCCTGGTGGATAGCTGCTTGGTAGTTATACCAACATGAAAAGCTGTGCAGTGATTGCAGAAGAGCTGGTAAATGACTGCATTCCCATGTGGCCTGGTCTGTGATGGGGTAGGATAAGCCTGTGATAGGACTGGATGAGTAGACTGGCCAGGTCTTGCACCTCATTTTTGCACACCCTGAGAAAAGGGGGTGTGATTGGGAGTGGCATAAAGATTGAGTATAGGAAGTTATGGAGGTTTGATGGGCGAAGGGACAACATTGTAGGAGAGGTGGGAAGGATCTTGGACAGGACGTCCTTCATCTCAGGGCATGCTAATGGTAACCAAAGCCCTACTGCAGGATGTGATTCAGTTGTTCTGGCCCAGGATGATATTGGGTGAGAAAGGGGCACCTCTTTTTAGCTGGTTGCTGGGGGTGGTGGAAGTGCAGGCTAGGTCTGGAGGGTAATGCCTGTCTATTAAGACCTTGGTGAGACTCTGTGCATACAGGACATGAGGCTTCTTGTCACTACAGATACACCATTCCCAGGTGGCCAGGCTGTATGGAAGGAATTTTTTGGTCTGGAAGGGATGCATGTACTGTTGGTGATTGGTGTGTTTAATGTGAACAAAGGTGTAGATTGTATCATCAGAGAGGAGGAGGTCAATGTCCAGGACATGGCACACTGGGTTGGGAAGGACTGGGTGAAGTGGATGGGAGGGAAGGTGTGAAGTTGTGAAGGAATGAGGATAGGGGGTCTTGGCTCTGAATCCTGATGATGAAGATTTCATCAGTGAGTCAGAATCAGACTAGGGTTTGAGACTTTCAGAAGCTAGGAATGTCTCCTGTGGATGGCCCATAAACAGGTTGGCATAAGAAAGTAATGTGCAGGTGTCCATGTCAGCACTCTGCATTTGTTTGCATACCTTTCCATCAAAGGAGAAATACTTATGAGTCAGAACAATGTTAGTAAGGTGTGTTAAGAATGAGGCAGTGGCTTTGGAAGCTGTAGGATGTAGAGAAAGGTAGTGTTCACTAGCAGTAAGACAATGGGCATGAGAGAAGTAGGTATACGGGGAAGTGGCATCAGCAGTGACAAGTAGGAACCCAGGAGATAAAGGGGTGGGGATGGATGGAGAGTCAGTGATGGAAGTGGTTGGAATGTTTGACGTGGGATGCTAGATTGCAGAGAACTGATTGGAGGTGTTGGTCAATGAGGGCTGAAATTCTTTCAGTGTGGGTACAATAATGATGATTGTTGGATTTGTTGATTTTGGGGAGTATATAGAAGGTTGGTGTGTCAGAGGGGTGAGGAGGAAAATGGATTCAGGGGAGAGGATCTGGGAAGGGCCTAAAGGTTTAAGCAGGGATTGGAGATTATGTTGGACTTCTGGGATGGGAACGCTCTGGAACAGTTTATAGGTGGAGGAATCAGATAATTGGCAGAGGCCTTCCACAGTTAGTCACTATGAATCATAACAACAGTGGTGGAACCTTTGTCTACAGGAAGAATAATTAGGTCAGGATTTGCTTAGAGGTTGTATGTGGCTATCATTTCCTCTAATGAAAGGTCGGTGTTCTTAGGAACGGAGCTGTGGATGGGTGGTGAGGCCGAGTTGGACATGAGGAATTCTAGGAAGGTGACCATGGGTGGGAGGAGGGGTGGGAGAGAATCACAGTTGGATGGTGGTATGAACTGGAAGCGGCAGGCTTCAATGTTGGAAGGGATCAGAAGAAGAAGACTAGGTCTTTGACGAGTCCAGCATTATTAAATCTGGGTATAGGGCTAGAGGTGAGTTCTTTGGGTAGGCCCGAAATGTCTGTGGCACAGAGGGTTTTGGTGGAAAGATTAACAACAGTGTTATGGGAATGTTTCCACTCTTTATCTGGTGGAGTGTTGGTAGAAGTTTTGGGGGATGTGGCAAGCTGAAAAGGTCAGATAGGCAAACTGGCTACTATGAGGATCCGATGAGGAGGAACACTGTGGGTAGGATAGGGCTTGGATGCTTGTGCCCTGAGGTGGCAGTACGATGTCAGCAGGTTTCGTAACTTATGGAGGTGGTGTCTGGAATACTTCTCCATGTGGTGGAGAGCCAGGGTTCAATTTCAGAGATGTGTAATAGGTAGCAGGCATTGCACAGTGGGTGTAACTCATGGAGGGAGCAGAGGTGATTCTGGGATGGCTTCTCACGACCGATATATATCGGTGTTTCATTGCCTGCGCAACCTCTACAACATCCTAGTCCATCTATATGCAACTCCTAATCCCAACCCCTTGTTACAGGAATCGTATCCTTGTGGCAGACCCAGGTGCAAGACTTGTCTAACACATCCACTCAGCACTTCCCAGTACAGCCCATGCACAGGCTTTTCCTACCTCATCAGAGGCTGGTCCACCTGTGAAAATAGCCATGTAATTTACCAGCTCTGCTGCAATCATTACACAAACTTTTATATTGGTATGACTACCAATCAAGTGTACACCAGGATGAACTGTTATCTGCAAACTCTGGCCAAGAGCAAAATAGCCCACCCTGTGGCACAACATGCAGCTGACCCTAACATGCTTGATTTCAGTGGCTGCTTCACTATGTGAGCCATCTACACCCTCCTCTCCACTGCCAGCTTTTCTGAACTGTGCAGATGTGAGTTATCCTTACAACACATTCTATGCTCCCATAATTATCCCAGCCTCAACCTACAATAACGTACTTTCCCCACACCCTCCACCCAAGAGTTTCCACCCCCTCCTTATTCTCATCCTCTGCCAATGCATCCAGTTGTCTTTCCCCTTCGCCGCTCCTCTCCTTTTTTGCTCCCCTCTCCCCACCCCATCTCTCACTGCCCCTGAGCCACCGTGTACCATGTATTGATCTCACTGTATTTCATTTCATGATTTTATTTGAGGCAATGTCTGGTGACAATTGATTTGCTCAGTTGTTTTAGTCAGGTGTGTCACTGATCTTCCTTGTATTTCTCCTTAACTGTTCTGATAGTCTGTCCAATGTAAGAAAATGTCACATTCTCATAGAATGCAATACTCACCCAGCTTTCTGAGACCTAGATCATCTATAACATTACAAAGAAAACTTTTTAGCTTAGTTGGAGGGACTCCTATGGGAACGAGTTGTCCAGTGTATTTCACTTCTCTCATCTAAGGTACAAGTTTTCTCTGTAATGTTGAAGACAATCTAGGTATCAAAAAGCCAGGTGTGTGTTGCATTCCATGCAAATGTGACATCTTACACTGGGTAGACTATCAGAACAATCGAGGAAAAATGCAAGGAACATCAGTACACACTCAAATAAAACACCCAGCAAAGCGGTTGTTACTGAGCACTGCCTCAGATATAATCAAGAAATGAAATACAATGAGATCAGTATGTGGTGCAAATGTCAAGTTTCTGGGACAGTATAATTGTGGAATCTATCAAAATATAAATGCCAGAAAACCTAATAAACAGGGATGGTGATTTCAATTTCAATAATGCTTGTGGTCTGGCACTCTATTTATTAAAATCTTGCTGACCATCACATCTGTCAGAGTTGGAAATTGATGAGGAAAATGTGTCTCAAGAAGTATCAGTACATACACTGTAAAACAAAAGTGTATCAAAGAGTGGAGTAGACATCAGGATTCAAACTCAGCTATAAACAGTGGTATAAGCCCAACAATATCTCACAGTATGGTTGGAATCCAGGCAGAGAGTACACATAACAGCAAACTTGCAGCGCATGAAGAAGGCATAAGCACTAAGCAGTAAAGTGGGTGTTTACTTTTAATACACCATACAGATTATGTTTCTGTGATTGTCTTTTGTTAAAGTACAAGGTGCGACTGAAAGGTTTGGTGAAAGGTCTCAGAAAATAAAGGAAACAAATGTTACAAACAAAATACCTTAACTGGCCTTCAGAGTAATCCCTGTTAGCTACAACTTACTTCTGACATTTATTGTAAGGTTGTTGGGAACTGTCAGCTGATGTGTCTTGAGGAGTCGCTCAAAGGACTGTGGTGACATGTTGTAGGATATCTGCATTGTTGCAGGAGATGAGGCCTGGTGCTACCAATATGGTATGGTCACCAAGCAATAGTCAGTGGCACGGTGTTCATCTTACCTCCATTTCCCTCAGGTAGAAACTCATGCTGTCAATAAAGGCAATCAACATCATCTTAAGCTTGGATTTTGTGAGAGCCGACATGTTTTGGCAGGTGGGGAAGTGATGCTCACCATGCCACTGTGTGTCACTTCACCTCCGGATTGTGTTGGCAGCACCAGTCTCATCTGTAATGAAGAGGGTAACCAACAACGCATGACCACGGTGCTTCGAGTGATTCCACAAGATGCTTTTGCTGATGGTTCCCAACAGTCTTGCGATCAATGACAGATGTATCTTGTAGCTAATGGTGATTACTTTAAAGGCCAGTACAGGCATTTTGTTTGTAATGGTTGTTTTATTTATTTTTTGAATCCATTCTCTGAACTTTCCAGATGCACCTTATATAGTTCCAACCATTACAGTTCCCTGAATATCCTTGTTCTTGATGGGATGTATGGAACATGATGAGTGAATGAAATAACAGAAAATCAGGTGGATCCTTCCTTAAAAAGTCTACACATCAGTAAGAAATTAACTGTTACATTTTTTATTAGTCACTATTGTACAAATGCATTATCCCTCTTCACAAAGCATTCTCAGCTTTTCATATCAAGTTCACCATACTTGTTTTTCTTATGTGTTTGTGTCTTCAGCTTGTAGAAAAAGCATTGAGAAAAAGAATTTGGAAATTACAAGGGAAATATTAATTAAAGGGGTAAATGATCTTTTAAGATTATTCTGGAATCTATTATCATATAAAGGAGGGCTTTCTGCTATCTGAACAGTAACAGTAGCTAATGAAGAAAAAGTTGAACAAAAAGATTTTAATAAGAGTATATAGGTATAAAAATTATAAATGTTCTTATGTCCCTTCCTGAAATAATTGCTTACAGTTCTCCAACACTGCAGTGACACATTAGTGTTTCCCTCCATTATTACTGGTGTCCTTGCAAGTCCTCACAATCATCCAGAATTGTTGCAATGGATTTTCATGGGCTGATAAATAAATATTCAAACAACTTTTTAAAATTGTCTGGAATATATTTGCTCACAAAATGTGTGCATAATACATTCACAAGGGTAATAATACTTGGTGTGCGTACACATGCACCTAGTCTCTTTTAGATCTCAGCACAGACAGACAGCTACTAAATAATAAGTGCATGCTGCATTGCTCATTAATAATCAGCTCTGGCCTTGCTATCTTTTACTGTTGTCACAGATGTTCTCACTATCTAGCAGTTAGAGAGCATGTCTTTTAACTAACTTAAAGATTACTGCCGCATCTGCCCTATACTGTGTGATGTTTATGAAGATGTGCAGCACACAGCACACACACTGTTCGACATGGGTTCTATTTCTGATATTAAAGTATTTGCTTCTAGACCATTTTACTGTGGGAAATTCAAATATGTAAACAAAATATCGTTGTCAGGGATACTTTTTATGTAATATGTATATATATGTATATTCACAATTCATGGCAAACACAGAGACGTTATAGAGAAATACGGGTATGTTGCCGCATCCAGTAGTGATAGAACGTGATAATTTCTTGCGCAACAGCAGGTGGGAAGAATCAGACATCATTAGGTTATCCCCTGCCACACCTATGTCATTAAGACCACCTGAAACATCACATTAACTCGAACAGCGACAGCCAGTCGCTGTCTCAGCAGTAAAGCTTCGTGCCTCCTAGGGGCAGGTGCATCGAGTTTACAACAGTGGTGTTAGCCACAATTTGTGTCAGTCTTAACGAGTGGGTATTTCCGAGCACTGGTGAATTTTTTAGTTCCTGTGTGTAAACTGATTGAGCCTGGTGCTGAAGGTAAAACGACTGCTTGTTTTTACACATCAGCATTCCTCTAGTTCCCTACTATTAATTTAATACAGATGTATTACCAAAGTGGTATTTTTAAATTTGCAGAAATGCCATGTCATCGTGGATGTCGATATAAGCTGGACGACTTCTGCTACATCTGTGGGAAGTTCACTTTTGCCAGAAATAGGAAAAAAATTTCTTCAGTCATAAAGAAAGCATACAAACATTACTTTGGAGTAGAGGTAGGAGACCCAGATAAAGAATGGGCACCACATTTCTGTTGTGCTACATGTTAGTGCAAACTAATTCAGTGGTGGAAAGGTAAAGAGAATGTGGCGTTGTTTGCTGTTCCCATGGTGTGGAGGGAGCCTAAGGACCATGTTACTGATTGTTATTTCTGTCTAACAAAAATTCAGGGTTTTACAAACAAAAAGTCGAAGAGGCACATTGTTTACCCAGATCTGCCTTCAGCAAGAATGCCAGTGCAGCATTCTGACAACCTTGTAGTACCTTCAAGAGCTCAAGGTCAAATTCCGAGTGACAGTGAAATAAGTAGTACTGAAGAAACCACAGATGATGATTCTTTATATCACTGCACAAGTGAGTCATCGCCACATTTGTTAACACAGGCAGATTTAAATGATATAGTACGTGATCTAGGACTAAGTAAACAAAAGGCGCAGCTGCTTGGTTCAAGATTACAAGAGTATACTGCACCAAACTACTAAAATCAGTGTGTTCAGGCACAGAGAACATGCCTTTATTTCTTATTTCTCAACTGACGAAGCACTGACATTTTGCGATGACGTTGCTGGCCTGATGAAAGTGCTGAACTTCACTTATATTTCACAGGACTGGAGACTTTTCATAGATGCATCGAAAACAAGTCTGAAGGGTGTTTTGCTCCATAATGGAAATAAAATACCCTCTGTTCCAGTAGCTTATGCTAGTTTGACAAAAGAGAATTATGAATTCGTACAAAGGATGCTAAATTCATTAAAATACAATGAACACAAATGGAAAATATGTGCACATTTCAAGGTAATTGCTATGGTACTGGGAATGCAACAAGGCTACACAAAGTATGCCTGTTTTCTTTGTGAGTGGGATAGTCGAGACCAAAATTCTCACTACGTGAAAAAGAAATGGCCTAGGCGAAGATGGAAAGTTGGTGAAAAGAATGTACAACGTGAAAGTCTGGTAGCTCCTGAATACATACTACTTCCACTGCTTCACATCAAACTTGGCCTGATGAAACAATTTGTGAAGGCCATGGATCCAACAGGCTGTGGGTTTGCATGTCTAGCTACCAATTCCCCCGTCTTTCAGCTGCAAAAATAAAGGAAGGTGTATTTGTGGGCCCACAAATCAGGGAGCTGCAGAAAGATGCAAATTTTGAAGCATGTTTAACTGATAAAGAAAAAACCGCATGGGACTGTTTCAAGATGGTCTCGGAAAACTTCCTCGAAAGAAGAAGAGCTACTAACTACAAAGCAATGCTGAAGGATATGATCAAAGCATATCAGGATTTGGGGTGCAATATGTCTTTGAAGGTACATATGATGGACTCTCATCTGGACTACTTCACAGAGAGTTGTAGTGACGTATCGGATGAATATGGGGAAAGATTCCATAAAGACATTTCTACCATAGAAAGGTGCTATGAAGGGAAGTGGGTACCTTCTATGTTAGCAGAATATTGCTGGAATATCATTCAAGAGAAGAAAGATTCACAATACAAGAGAAAAAAGTGATGTGCATTACAAGGCAGTGGCTCATTGTTTGTCAATTTTCTGTAATTTCTCATGTCAAATAAATGCTTCAAACTGTATACACAAAGGTTCCTGTGTTATTGTTAGATCCCACCCTCCATTAATGTGATGAACTTATAACATCATAAAGATGTGCATTTGTTTGTCGAATTTCACCTCGCATTTGCTGCACTATATCAGATACTGAAAAGAGGAATAAAATTGCGATTATTCATAAACTATCCCTGACAGGAAAAAACCAAAAACAGTTTTCAATTCAGCACTCAAAATACAACTAGGATCACAATATTTTTTTATCAGAAATAGAAAGACAGGTTTTTTTGTAGAACAGTGTAATTGATCATTGTCTTTACATAAAGAATTTGGCTATCACAAAAAATTTGTTTACACAAATATAAAGGGGGAGGCAGTGTGTCATCATTAGTAAGGCCATATGGGCAGAGCATTTATTTTTTGGCCTTTTGTTATCTTAAGCTGTTCTCTGGCAAAATATGGTGATATTTTTAACTAATTATGATGGGAACCTTTTTGATCATAACTTAACTCTAAATATTGCTTTCTATTATAACAAAAAAAAGAGAGAAACAGGTATTAGTTATATAGATAGGCTATTCAGTGATGATTCTTTACAGTTTATACATATATAAAGAAATAACCTAATATTACAGTACATAGACGTACATATACATGTAAAATTTTCACTTTCCTTTTCTTAGTCCAGTGCATAAGAAAAACAGGTAAATGTCACTCATTTTTCATTTTTTCTTTATTAAGTTTTGAAAACTTTGCAATTAATATTACGGGATTACGTGAAGTCCTTATGGACTGCAGGAGAGAGGAAAAATTTAATTGTTTCTGTTGGCACCACTGGTTGGGTACACTTCTGGCTGTGACTGCCACTTGCAGCATCACTGGCCACAGCCAGCTATTTTTCATTGTTGGAGTAGTCATGGGCATTGTCCATACTCACACATGGTACTGTCAGAGCTCACACATGAATTACTCTTGTAATTGTGTGTAGTCCAATATTGATTCTCCTTAATTTTGTCTACATAATATACAGACTCCACCGACATCATGGATGTGCATACCCTTCAGAACATACCAGAACATCCATGCACAATGAAATTATCCCAGTATCTGAGATGAGTACTGAATGCCTTCACCAACAGTGCATCAGTGTTCTGCTAGTAAAGTCTGGCATCATTATTAAATGGATTCCTTCACCTCTTTTGCATATAAAATTTGTGCATTTGAAGAGCATATGTTTCATGATGCACAGCACATTAATTTTTCATTGGGTTTAATTTTTCACTGTGTGGGTGCCTCATTGATTTGAGATATGTAATGCTTTAATTGTGTTGCACTTTACCACTTTACTGTGTCATGATTTTTTTCTGATTCATATGTTTTGATCACACATGTTTGCATTTTTAATGTAGAACATTTACATACATATACAAACACATGAAACTTAAAGATAATTACAAAATTGGTGGAAACAAACTTTACATACAGACATTTTTATCAAGGATTAAAGTTTTTTAAATCTTATGTACTTTTGACATTTAAATTATAAGTCCATATAGCATCATCTTACTAACTAGTTTTGAAGTAAACTTCTGTCTTAGAAATGAGTCCTTTTTTCATTTTATTTATTATAGTTTTCTCCTTCAGACAAAGAGAAAATGTCATTACAAGAGAGAAAATATCTGTGAGCTGAGTCTGAAAATCATGAATATTGCTGACATCGTACATTCAAGAACATTTCTACAACACATGAGGAGGGGATAGGAAACAACTTCACTAAGCACTTAATCAGTCAGGCTGTTTGTTAAATCTTGACTATTACTAGCTACCTTTATCTTCAAAAGTTACTGCATTGAGCAAACATTAGTGTTGATGTATACATTTTATCACGTTCATAGGGACTTGTTATCTTGTACCTAATAGCAATAGAATATTCATTTATGTGTTTGTCCATTATCTATAATTTAATGTAAAATGCAAACAAGGACTTTTTGATACTTCCTTTCAAGTGATTTGCACTGTAGCCTAGCTATCATTATCTTTAGTGTTCAAGGTTTTTGTCTATTCCATCATGCAGGCTGTTATTAATGTGACTTTGATCTGCTATTTTCTTTGGAAGCAATGCAGCAGAGTTTAAGCTTACTGCTGCAGGGTAAAAAAAAACAAGTATACTTGTCTTGGACAATTCTCATTACTACTCATTCACAACCACAAATATTCATACTTATAAAGTAACAGAATAGGGGGGGGGGGGGGGCCTTCTGGGGAACCTGCTGCCTACACTTAATATTTACTTCAACTGGGTCATGCACTCGCAACGTATCCTATGCAATATTAATTATTATATACATTCTTAAATATTCCTGTTGTCTCCCATAGGCTAGACAAATTTTCCACTCACACATACACATACAGATAAATTTTGCAGCTATGTACTTCTGTATATTGTTAGACACCTCTGTTTATTTGCTTCCCTAAGAACATATCACTCTATTACCTTCTTTTTTTAATATTCGACAGTGAATTCACCTGCAGTGGTGTGCTTTCAGGATCACGTTTTGTGTCGTAATGTTTCAATTGACCTTGCAGCTTGCTCCCACTCACTGTGCTGTGAAGAAATTTGTTCATGTGTGTAGTTATCATTCATTCCTTCTGCTAGTTTAACACAGTAGTATTTCCATTAGATACACATTTTGCCAGCTACAGTTTCATGTAGTTTACAGTTGAGTAGCTTAATCAGTTGTAGTTCATGTCAAACTTAGCATGAGGCATTCTTAGATTAAGCAGTAGAGCATAAGCTAGTAGAGTATAAAGCATATTTAGTTTTATTATAACTCATTCTTTTGTTTGCTTAGTAATGTTGAAGTGCTTTGTTTTTTCTTCTCTGTGTGTTTCTATGTTTGTAAATAGTTTGCATGCATGTGTGTGTGTGTGTGTGTGTGTGTGTGTGTGTGTGTGTGTGTGTGTGTGTTTTGTTCTTCGTGTCCTACTTTATCTGTCAGTTCATGAAGAGCACCACAATGGTGCTACATTTATTCAAACAGTCGGAATATTAGCTCACTCCTGAAGCTCCCAAATGTGTCATATACCTTGCAATAAATATGTACATAGTTTGGTCCTTACTATTTAGACCACTTACCGTTACTTAATACTACAGGTCAATGTGTTATGGTAGCCAACAAAGTTCTATTCACAACATTTACTCGCCAATGAATTAAGAAACCTCTATCTGATTGGTCAGATTAGTTGCTCTTTTAGTTGCACGTAGTAGTGCTTGCTGCTTTCTAGGTAGGTAAACAGCACATTGCTAGTATTTTTCAGCCCTGTACATGTGCAAGATGATTACTGTGTTCCCGTGTAATTAGATGAGAAGCAGTGTGGAAGGAGGAGGGTGAATGACATTCTATGCTGTCCCCTTTTCTGCCACACCATATTTACATGGTGCAGAGAGTATTGTTGCATATATGTGCATACTGTTGATGGATGTGTTCAGTGCACAGTGCACTGGGAATGTTTACCTTTTCAAATAGTATTACAAATATAAATCCTCTTACAAACCAATACTTTTCAGGCCATCTTACTTTACATTATATTTAGAGCTTAATCTATGTACAAGTGCTTGTTTTCACTTGGTTCTTTCATCTCCTTTCCTTATATACACGTCGCTAAAATATGTAATAAAAGTCACCCAAACAATAATCTGTGCTTTTTACATTCTCCTTCATATTTCATACTCATATGTGATATGGAAATGACTCTCTCCCCTAATTGTATTCTGAGTAATGTTTGATGTACACTCTTTGACATAAAACTCGACCGGCGGCCGGCCGCTTCAGAGGCTAAGTCCGCGCCGATCGCGACATGGGACAAAAAAACTGGCCAACTCGCTAATTCTCTAAGTCCGGTTACTGCACAATCTGGCAACACAGTAGACTGCGGCACTTCCTCGAGGAAAACTTGTCCCATGATAGAGAAACCCTAGGCTGATTACGCCTGTGGTCTACCGGTAGCGTGTGTTCTTTCTGTTCATAATGTCAGTGGATCGAGAGCAGGTGGCAAAAATATTTTTATAGCCTCTTCTGTCTGAATGCTGAAGACATGAATTTAATGGTAGCGCAGATTCAATCTATTTCGCTTTCTGACACACCGATATCAAAATTTTATCCAGTAACGATTTTGCGGCAGATTTCCTGCAGACTGTCCTCCTCTGGACGCCATATGCGGCAAAGCTCCGGGATCCATTTGCTGGCTACCGGCAGCTAGCTGCCGTGATGACAGCAGCGGCGCTGCACTCCCCCGTTCTTTATCGAAAGTGCCTGCTACCGCTCATCGCTTTTGATGATTTAAAACGCTTTATTATTAAATGTTGCTCTACAGAAAATTTCTACAATTTCCATTCACGCTCAGTTATATGTGCAACTTTTGGTCAATGCTTGGATGTTTTCGACAAGCCAGAGTGAGCGTCTGTGGTGTAAAGTGTATTACAGTTCTTGTTTCATTCCTTATGGTAAGTCTATGCGATAAACTGTGTGAATATCTTGCAATGCATGCTCTGTAGCAGTGCAGGAACACTGCACGTTTGGAGTTCCATGTATGGGTTCATGAAGTATTTATTGTTGATCGGAAGTGATAGTTAAGATCATCAGACTTAAACCAGAAAAATTTGTCGTTTTGAAGGTTTCAGAGAACGGAAAAGAATTGCTAACGCCGGTGTTAGAAAACGTCTACAGTTAAATGCTATTGCAAAAATTTAGAAAAAGGGAACTATATTAATCAACATGTGCACTTCATAAACAACCTTCTGACATGTTAGACCTATATGACGAACAAAGCTCAAATTTATATCGTTGACAGTCGGTTTGAATCTTTTCAGGACCTATTTTACAGTGAAGCGCCTTGGCATTTGCAAAGCACACATCCATGACATTAACTTAATTTACTAAGTCGAAATCGGACGAAGATCGATGTTTAAAGGCATTCTTCAGATTTCGCATAAGGAATTTTTACTAGCAGTTTGCAACTGCATTAATTAAAATGGAAAATAAAAGGTTATAGTCAGCGGCTTCTTCTGTGATTCGAACTGCTATGTCATATAGTACGAGCACTGCAACGCACAAGGGAACCTCTGAGCCAGCGACACACTGGCGGCAAGAGGCGGACTATAGTCACTGCGATGTTGCCTGAGCCTCAAAACGCAACCTTAAACACACAAACAGAGGAGGAGGAGATTACGGTTTTGACGTGTTGTCGACAACGATATCATTAGAGACGGAGCACAAGCTCGGATTAGGGAAGGATGGAGAAGGAAACCGGCCGTGCCCTTCCTAAGGAACCATCCCGGCATTTGCCTGAAGAGAAATCACTAAAAACCTAAATCAAGATGGCCGGGTGCGGGATTGCACCGTCGTCCTCCCGAATGCACACACAAACAGGTGTTACTTATGTGAAGAACGCCGTTCTTGGAGTCCAGAAATAAAATATACTTTCTAATTGTATCATCTTCCAGTGCATTATATCGTACGAGTCTTTGATGTGGAAAACGAATGTCAAGTGAATTTAGCGAGGTGATGCCGGCCTACAACCGGAAGTAAATGCACTATCAGAGTGTTGACAAATACTTGCTACGACGCTGCCATTTCTCGGCTCTCTGACGAGGCAGCTCTTCAGCAAAATGCTTGCCGTGATTCTCCAATACGGTTCTTCAGAGTGGAGACGGTGCGCGCACGTTTGGTTTTTATGCGGCGTTCTCCCCTGATGGTTTCTGACGTCGCCTTGTGCGCTATGTATACATTTGAGACATTCAATTATCATTAATCCAGAATGATACAAGTTTCAGCTTCCTGCGTGCAAGAAGGCTGTTGACGCCGAAATTAATATCATTTCAACGTAGGGAAAGCAAAACGGATCATTCAATGTTTCTCATTCAACATAAAGCATGTGAGATAATTTTCCGTAACGTTCACAATCATATAAAAATACAAACGAAGTAAAAATACATCGGAAGCTAATTCGAATTGAATATAATGTAAGATACCAAACGCTTTGCACCTCGATGTCGAATTTGTCCACATGCAATCTTTTGCAGCATACACATAGAATGTCATGATTACCACGAGAATGAAGAAATATGTTGGTAAGGATGGAAGCAAGAAGAGACGCAGTCAACAAATATTCGTTTCCTCATGGCATTTATTTCATTTGAGACGTAAGAAGAGGTAAAGCGGGAATTTACTTTCGTTAACACGAAAGATATGCCGCACATATTGATAACGAGGAAGTCTGCGTCTTCATACGTTTCCTCCTTGAAATCTGTATGCTCTATTATATACTAAGTAGCCCGATCATTGTTTCAGTAATGTTACCCTCTTGTTTGACCCCTTAACGATGAACAGATTCCAAATGCATGTCTCTGCATGAAAGTAGCTGTTCGAACCCTTCCTGGGTTGCTTTTTGTGTTTCATTGCTTGGAATTCCTGAAGCAGATCACTGTGCCTTCCCCCCTCGTGGGTTAGGTCTCAAAACTAAACCGCTTTTTATCCAATGGCATAATTTATTCAGACAGCATCAGCGCAAGACTATAAAACAAAGCCTTCCATTTACAGTTGCAACACTCTAACCAGCACTGACCGAAGTGTAATCCACGGTCATGGTCCGAAATTAGCAGCTGTCTGCTACTGTGGCAAAGTTCGTACTACACTTTCGATCCCGCAGCACCATTTTATCTGGTAACACTGTGTAGTTGCAGAGATGTGCCAGCATGCCTGTCCTCACACTGTCAAATTTATGTATCTCATTCTCCTGCAGTGTAGATCACGAGTAGCCGAAGTAAATGAGTGTATTCTGCATGACGTAACATTCAGCATTCCCTTCTTTCATAGCCACTCTTCATGTGCATCGATACCAAATAGGAATGTGAAAACTCTTGCGCGTGAGAGAATGACAATAACAATCGTAACAAGAACAAGCAAATAATGAATGATGTTTATTCCAACGCAAAACGAGAATGGCTTTAAATATAAAAATCTATATCCATATCTATTGATCTTTGAGTTGGCACAATGCAAATATATTCTTAGCATTTAGTTACTGAATTTAGTTCTGGATGTTTGCAGAGAAAAGGAAAAGTCGGTACTTCTCGCTAGTGTAATATAAAGTGAACCAGCAACCACCCTTTCCTTACAACACGGCTCAAGCGGGTCCTCAAGTAGGTAACAAGGCACTGCTGCATTCTGTTCCCTGACATTGCTCTGATGACGGTTAATGCAGATAGTTCCGATTATAAAATACAAAACGTATTGCAGGTTAGTTTCTAGGATAGTAATATCAAATTTGCATTGTAGACGGCTCATGAACGTGACGACTATCCATATTACTCATCAATATAAAAAGACAATATTATGGGAATTTAGCAGGATTACTCAACATGAATTCTGAAATTGGGAGACTGACCGCACTGGTGCTAAACGTCATCAAGATTATACGATGCCCTAATCGCATTAGGAATATGAAGATCGTCTTCGACAGCTCGCAACTTTCACATTGCTATCTCCACCCTACTCCAGACAGCCCTGGTGGAGTTGCACTACGTTGCCGATGCTATGGAAGGCCTTCAAACCGACAACAGACAACATATTGCAAAATACAAGCGAATTCTCTTGCAGCGTAATAAAATGATATTAATAATAACAGCAACAATCGAATTATCTGGCAACTTCACACTTCACAGTGGATTTTCTCGAACTAAGAAATTTGCTGAATTTGTGAAAAATCAAAATGGCTTCACATCCAGCATATGATGCCTAGAAGAGTTTTTACATCCTGCTGACATGAGAATAGCATAATCTCTGCGTCAGAAGCTTGCTTCTACTTGACCATTTAATAGACTCGCATTTTTACCACCGTGACTAATTTTGTAAGCTAAGCACATCATCCGTTACAGCACACTCCTGGGGCTGGGTAATGTGGCCACAATGGTCTGGTGGAACGAACTATCACAGGTGCAATGCGTGGGTCCAGGCATTTACTTTTAAGAGGCACAAACAGATTTATTTTACCTCTGGTAACCTCAAGAGAAAGACGTTATAATCCAGAATCCGCATTAAACATCACATACCTTCATTACCAACTGGTGAGAGCCGGTTTGTGTTGGGAAATGACATAGCGGAAGTCATGGTAAACAGAAATACAGTCGCCAGTAAGCTTACTTACATTAGAAAATTTTATTTTATTTGATGAACCGATAGCCATTTAAAGGGACAGGGCTCTTATTTTACATGTACTTGATTGAAGTAGAGACGTTTAAAAATTTGGTGCAGGACTGTGATTCGAATTCGTATCTCCTCTTTCGAGGATCTGAATCTCTCAGAACAGTACAGTTCAGTCATTTCGTTCCTTTTCCCAAGACTGCAATCTTCTCTAGGTCTCCTCCAAAGGTCTGAAACCTGATCCAGTACAAAAATATTCATAATTTCATTTCAAGCTTTATCAAGTGCACACCCACCATCTAGTGAAAATTAACGCACATTTTCAATGCCTGTTCATGTGTTGCCAACAATCGCAACAGGTGTCGTTATTTCTGGTCAAACATGCACACATCATACTGTTCATGAGTAAGCAACTGATACCTCAGCTATATTCGTGGATGCACGGTAGGTGTGCAGTTCGATTGTCGCTTAGGCACAAAAGTTTGTATCCTTATTTTAGATCCAGACACCTAGCGGCTCGTAAGAAAAACCGATACGTAACATTTGATTTTTCTTAGTTAACAATCCAATTACGTGTTGGGTTCGTATCTCTGTCACAGAACTTCACATCATGCACTTCATCTTTAAATGCATGCACACTTTGTTACTTCAGAATGGAGGTATATCAGACATCTTTCGTGGTTAGATAACAGGAACGAAAGGGTCTTGATAGGAGTCACGGTTTATTACAAAAATTGTCGTCTTTTATTTTCAAGTTTAGATTTGGTTACTGGTATTGGCAAAAATTTCGGTAATTCATGACTCTTCATGGCTAGTCATCAATATGATGTGATTAGATTAGATTAGATTACATTAGATTAACTCTTGTTCCATAGATCATGAATACGACATTTCGTAATGATGTGGAACGTGTCATTTTAATTAAAGATTTCTTTAAATACCATGATTCAATTTCTTTACAACAATTTTTTACACTGTCTCTCATTGCTTTTTATTTCTTTTTTTCTCTCTCTCTCTCCCTCTCTCTCTCACTCACACACACACACACACACACACACACACACACATACACATTCTTTTTTATTTTTATTTGTATGTTGCGCTCGACTATCGGCGAGGCACATATACGCCTGTGAATGAGTTTCTTAGTTTTGAATACACTTACGAAAGAAATATAAAAACAACAATGAGAATTACTGATTTATGGTGCTCAGTCTGCAGTCAGTTCTGAATATTATTAGTAACTACGCTCCAGTCCCTAAACCTAGTTACAGAAAGCGAATCAGACGCATTACGTATTCCAGGCCGTAGCAGCCGCGACTTGGAGACACCAGCTATGGTGATTTACCAGGCCGCTGTAGGATCACATCGGTTTGTCTTCTTCCTGCTGGTACTGTAACTGAGATTTGGCAACAAGGCAACGTTTGTTTGGCAACTCTGTGATCGACGAGTTACTTCCTGGTGTGCCCGAAATTAAGCCTGGAAGTTCACTTCATTTTACCTGTCATTTCCATTGAATAATCTGAGTTATTATCGCTTGAAGAGTAACAATAGATTGTAAATTTACGGTTTTCAGCCCAGAGAGTCGTTGCAGGTGGAAATCGCAACTAATCTCGACCTTTAAATAGCGGTTTACAAGTTCTAGTTACTATTGCCCTCGTAATAGGAAGCTGCGGTAACGTGCTGACCTGTGAAAATGCGTCTGTTATGGTTCGCAGTTCCAGTCTCACTGACTGCAAAGTTTTTATCCCATCTGTGAAAGAGTTACAAGCAGTCGGATCAAACATCAATAAGGAAATCGCAAGAAAATGCTTTCAGCTCATAGTGCAATGTTGAAAAACTTACAATGCTGCACAACAGGTAACGCCTCTTTCTGCTGCTGACAAGCGAATTTTGGGTTTTTAGGAATACTTAACTATATTTATGAAATGCCACGTTTGCATACCTCTTGAGTATGACACAGCATACCAATTAAACACAGACCCAAACAAAATCTAAGTGAGTAATATTTTACTAATTCGTCTCGATAGAGGCATGCATGTGTACAGATACTCGGTTTTATTAAAACAGACTTTCGTCGTAAGGTTATCGTGGTTAGTTTTATTTCATTTCTTATAATACAGTGCACAATTTTCGTAAGGTTTCCTTTAGTGTTGTTGCAACAATAGTAAACATGAGAGAGAAATTAATCATGAACGATATATGCGAATTATCTGATGTCACCTATGACAGCCTGACAATGCACATGCAGTTTATTGATTACATGCATGTAGAAAACTTGTTCTGAGTTAAAGCTGTCAAACAAAGTTTGCAGAAAAATAAAATCTCACTACCACACGACAGCTAATGTAGAAAATACTTTTCTGACATATTACGGCACGATGCGCTTTCCCTACACATCTTCGAGATGCATCTGCTGCCTGCTGTCTATTAAACCTGAATAGAACAAAATGTCGCAGTAGATAGCCTTTTTTCCACATGTGGCTACTTTGGGTTGAGAGGTGAAGGGAATTATGTTCGCCGGCCGCGGTGGCAGTGCGGTTCTAGGCGCTCCAGTCCGGAGCCGCGCTGCTGCTACGGTTGCAGGTTCGAATCCTGCCTCGGGCATGGGTGTGTGTGATGTCCTTAGGTTAGTTAGGTTTAAGTAGTTCTAAGTTCTAGGGGCTAATGACCACAGCAGTTGACTCCCATAGTGCTCAGAGCCTTCTTTTTTTTTTTTTTTTTGAATTATGTTCAAAGTTCCATTAGATTGATAACTTCAGCAGACAGCAGAATTGCGTTTTTAAAATATAGCACTGAATGTATTCGAACTCGCGACATCTTATCTATGATACAAGCTGACACGTAGCTACAACAGCTCCAGAGCTCGACAACTATTCCTCCAGAACTTTTGGATTCCACAGCACTGTGAGATTATGCATATGGCCAGGTCTTGACTTCTGAGAGACAAACAGTTACAGCTTGTCTTTTGGACTGAACGACGTTTTCTAGTAACGGATAGCGCAATAGAATAGCTCAAGTGGAAAGGAACACTTCCTATTTAAACTTCTGCATCCTACACTGTTGGCAGTTCTGTGTAGGTGGCAGTTACGTGATTTTATTTCGGTGATTACAAAATAGAGTCGAATGTATGCACTGGGTAGCCGAGGCAGCTAGTTCATGGTGATTCGGTCAACCAAGTAAATGAATTTACTGAACATTCTGCAAATTACTACAGGGAGCCTGTATGTCAGAATTCTCATCCAGTGTGGCGCAACGGCGCTACGGTAGAAAAATGAGTCGCAGAGAAGAGGATTTCGTGGTTTGTTGGCGGATGGTATGTTGTTATACCTATGGTCTGGGTTCAAAATGGCTCTGAGCCTTATGGGACTCAACATCTTAGGTCATAAGTCCCCTAAAACGTAGAACTAGTTAAACCTAACTAACCTAAGGACATCACACACACCCATGCCCGAGGCAGGATTCGAACCTGCGACTGTAGCAGTCCCGTGGTTCCGGACTGCAGCGCCAGAACCGCACGGCCACCGCGGCCGGCGGTCTGGGTTCGATTCCCACTTCTGTCAATGACTTTAGATAGGGAGAGACAGATTCCATTGTCTCCTGGCTACGCCAAGTGAAGAAGATATAATGGCAGCGTGGTCTGAAAATTCACATTAAAGATGATATTCCTTCTCTACCAAGTAGACGTTAGGTTGAACCACAATAAAGTCTGGAGTGGCGACATGTAGAAACTCTATCACCAGTAACGTTTCTTATACTAGTTATTTATTTCAAGTGACGAAACAAACGCTATGTATGGTCACAGGACACTTATTCCATCTTTTATCTGAGCTTCTGTATGTCGATAAAATTGGTTCTGAACTGGGAATGCAGTTCAGACCGCCCTTAACGCGGAATTTGATCCCTTCGTGGCAATACAGCTCGGCTACAATTTGTTGTTTGTTCAAAACTGCAGATTACTCAACACCTTCACATATTACGCGTGAATGGGATCGAATCCTGGCCCGGCACTAAAGATTTCATTATGTATTATCAAGCTCTAGCATGAGAACACCTATCTGCTGGAGGATAATAATTTTGATTTTTAATGTATTTTCATTCGTTGTCAACACTAACGATATCTGACGTTGTTAACTCCCAGTGAGACACAGAACTATTTGCGAGATGACTGTAAGTTCAAGATGCTATTCTGAGCAGCTGGTGGAGAAAAATTCGGTAGCTGACGTCTCTTTGTGTGTAGTCAACAACAATATGTGTGGGGCTCTATTCCCAGTGAGCGCTGAACTCTTCGTAATATTATTTCTAGTTCAAACATGCTCACATGTCACTGCTGGTGCAACAAACCCATATTTAACGTTCGTTTTCTCTAGAATATAACAGCGATAGGTGCCGGCTTGGAGTCCTGGGAAGGAAAAAATTAATGTTTCGTCTCGTCATTTCAGTTAACACATCTAGCTACTGCCGCGAAAATCCGATATGTCACATTTGACTGTGCTTCGATAGCAATCCGATTAGGTTCTGGGTTCGAATCCGTGTCCAACACAAAGCTTTGCCTCACGGCATTTCAAGTAAGTTACTTGTGAAGAAGCAACATTTAACATCTCTTGTAGTTCGTTAACAGGGTAGGAATTCGCGACTGTTAAAAATGTTTGCGTTATGCAATTTAAAGTTGATATTTGCTAACTGATACTGTCTAAAATCGAGGTATATCACTCTCTGTATGCCTAATCAGGAATGACTGTTAGTTTCCGTCAGTCACGAAATGTGCTTTAGTCTGCGTGAGCTGGGTTTGAATCCATATGCGGAACAAGACGGTTTGTCGTGTCATTTATAGTTCATACATATTCTCAACTAGCTGCTCGTGAATAAATTAAATTTTTAATGTCATTTTGTGATAAATAATAAGTAGGGTATGTTACTTTGAAGAGGAAATCATGAATACGACGAACTTACTAAGTGCATTACCAATCTGACGTAATAATGAGAGTGGTAACATTTCAGGTATGTCATTTATTGTAATAAATGTGAGCTTACAAGCCTTAAGCACAGTCTTATCTGTGATGAGGTGTTCCCTGATATTTGTAGTATCGTGGTATTACTTTACATCGCGATACAGAGCAGAGTTTTCTAGTGGTGACTTATTGGAACCATTTTCAATAGTCAAACGACTGTACCCAGGAGCGATTAGAGGACCTGTTAGACAGCTGCGTTATGCCGGTTGCATGCTAATCAGGCGAAATGCAATTCAGGTCGTTCGGATACTTTTGAGCAGGACTGTACATCTCGAGGTGAAAACGTACGAAAATGCACAACTACACTTTTGCGAACTTCTGTTTTATTTTCGCATCAATACTGTTGTGAACCCACCATCTGGTATCAATGCATTACATTATCATCCATTATATATAATCATTTAGATAGTACACTTGATATTATAGATGAGTAGGACACAAAACAGGACATAGATAATGTCCGTTTGACGTCAACAGTGTGTAACATTTTACTTTTCTTGAATAGGTCAATGTTCTTCTCTAATAATTTGTAGATTAGTCACAATAAGCTTATGCTGCAAGAGAATTCGCTTGTATTTTTCAATATGTGGTCTGTTGTCGGTTTGAAGGCCTTCCATAGCATCGGCAACGTAGTGCAACTCCACCGAGGGCTTGTAACACTACACTAATGCACACGATAGTCTTTAAAGCCTGTACTATGGTAAGTTGACGGGCTTCACCTTAAGAGAAAGGATTTTTGTATAGATTTTGACCGCGTGTGCCTGAATGGAGGCAAATCAGACTTACACCCACTCAGTAATAACAATGATACGCCAAGCAAGTACGAAATGAGACTACACGTCAGGACGGACAAGAAACAACACAGAAGATGCTACCAAATAGTTAATAAAACGGTCGCCAGCCTAATTAGGCATTAACTAAGTTTCTTCCCTGTGCAAGTTGATGTACATTTATGCCAAACAACACGCAATAATACTGCATAATATGGTAAATGTTAGAACCAGAAAATCTACTGAACTGATAATTTCCCTTTCAGTACCAATATGGATAAACCATAAATACATACCATTACACTATAATGTTTACTACAAAACTTCGTACTGTCCATTGGTCTGATTAAAATCGGGCATAGGTTACCCTAGAAACAGCACTTTCGAAACACACATACAATGTCAATTTTGAAAAAGGTAAAACACTAATAAATTTTGATTTTATATTGACTTTAACTTTGCTGGTCAAATCAGTTCATTGCACAGCAGAATTTAAATGAATAGAAAAGAAAAGAGAGGGGGGGGGGCCTGAAACTGTTATGATCACTGTACTGAAATTTTGGTTATTTAAATCATTAAGCACTCAAGATTTCCAATATATGACTTACTACTCTTTTTGTCTTATTTCTTGCTCATTTAACTACCATTATTTTTGTCTCAAATTAATTAAACTTCATTACTAAACCACTTTCAAAATTATCTTCCAACTTTGTCAGATATTTGTTCTTTGCTAATATATTCATTAACAACAAAGTTCTTTAAACATCATTCTAACATAGATAGGTCTGCAGGTAATTCTTATTAACATAAACTTTAATTCTTCATCTCGGGACACTCGGGTTGCACAGCATGTGGAAAGGACCCTGTCTAGGTTAGTGATGAGGGTAATTAAATGATAGGACAGTTCTGGTAAAAGTTAAGTTGTTATTGAACATTCAGGAACAAAAGTAACACTGGTCCACACGAATACAGTACTAAAATATTCAACCTGTTTGTATCGATGCAGCGGTTGGCAGGCAGCGAGATGGCGAGGTGCAGAGCACACATACAATCACAGGTATGGCTCTTGATGTACCGGCACTTTACTTCTTCATAGCGTCGCAATATTTTCCATTTAGTGCCTCTGGAGTGTTGCCATGCTGTATAGGCGTCGGAAATGGCACATCCGAGGCTCAATGAAATCACGTTTTCCAGGAGAGCCTCCTCGATCCAGGACGTGTTTCTCAGACCGATGCCCAACTCCGACTATCACTGCTGAGCCCGTTATGCCGTGCCGCGCCCGTGTGCATTTTCCCGCACTCGCCTGCCATCCACCTTTTACCGCTCCCCTACAGACAGGATATTCACCAAAGGTTTTCCATTCCACATATCCTAATACATTGCCTACGTATGGACCAGGCGTACAATTACAACTCTCACATCTTACAATATTCCCAACATTATTTAAACTTCACTTCTATTAACATTGCTTGAAATTTAACATAAATATTAAAATTTACATCGAAAATTGTTTACAGTTTCTTTAACATAATGGCTGGTTGGTTGGTTGGTTTGGGGAAGGAGACCAGACAGCGTGGTCATCGGTCTCATCGGAATAGGGAAGGATGGGGAAGGAAGTCGGCCGTGCCCTTTCAGAGGAACCATCCCGGCATTTGCCTGGAGTGATTTAGGGAAATCACGGAAAACCTAAATCAGGATGGCCGGACGCGGGGTGAACCGTCGTCCTTCCGAATGCGAGTCCAGTGTCTAACCAAACATAATGGCATAAAAAGAAAAAGAAATGAAATCAGAATATCGGTTATACTAATTTATCGAAAATCAGAAGAAAAAATTATTGTATGTACAGTCGTTGTTGTTACACATGTCCCTGTTTCCAGTAAATTTCACTAAGTGCAAATTTGATGGGAACACTAATTTTTATATTTATACAGTGGTTCTGAATCTTTGTGTGAATTTCCCATCCAAAAAAAAAATTTATACCACAAGCTTCCTTTCACTCACATTATATACGTAGGTTGTAATATTATTGGTATTTCCGTCCTATGAAAGCTTTGAGTATCCTTTGAAAGACATTTGTTTTGTATAATTTACATGACTGTAAAGATGCGCATCTAGGGCGGACGCTAATACATCGGTTGCGCAGTCAAAGAAACATTTTAACAGAAGCTGAACTGTCGTTCCGCTTCGATCTAAATAAAAGATGACAGTAAAAAACGTTTGTAGATCTTCAGATTTTAATATGTGTTTCTGCTTGTTATGTGAAAACGTAAAGGAGGTCGACTTTAAGTTAAAAAAAGTGAGCGGTCTTGCCAGCGTGTAGACAACATTATTAATTAATAAAATTAAAGTAATTTATGTTCGAAACTGTAAATCAGCAAGTTATTGTTATCGGAGGTGTTGAACAGTGCAAGAATTGTCTTTAACGAAAGGAGAAAAGTAGTGACTATAATTTGTGAAAAAAAAAAAAGTGAACCAAGGAGACAGCACAGGACAGGCTGAAATCTGATCGCACCATACTGTTAGAAAAGTAATTATGTAAGTTGTATTGTTTATAAATAAGCCCTAATTTTGCTAGTGAGAATTGTTTGAATATATTTAGTGTTTACCAGACTTCTTATTCTGTTTTTTTCCTTTATACTTTTTTATCCTCCGTGCCATATTATTCTTATAAATGTCAAACAGCCTTTACTACAGCAGAGAATACTGCGGCATCCTGGTCGTGTACAGAAGGCCGCCCCTTATCTTCTATACAACTCATAGCAGCCCCATTTATGAATGATTTCATTTGCAAATGCATTTATTTTTCACTGTTCATTGGTAAAGGTCCCTTAGGTAATTATAAAATTCATACTGATTACGTAAAGCAATTCGGGTTGTTGTTTTCCAAGTAATAGAAGTCTTTGCGTAATCAAAAACTAGCCTCCTTGTGACAGCGATCAGGAGCCGACCAGAAGACGGACGTCTTCGACCGCTTTCGTGTGTCCTGTGGCAAAGCTGGGTCAAACTGGGAACACGACATTCTAGTATGAAACACAGATTTAAATTGATAGAATCGAAATACATTTAACGTAATAATAATAATAATTTTTTTTATCATACTAGATCTGGCGCCCGAACAGGGACCTGATAAAAAATTTTAATCTGTTCTGTTATTGTTTCATGACATCATCCGGTGGACATCGGGAAGCCGTAAAGGAAGTACTGAACAAAACCGAGGAAGTATTAAATAAAAAAAAAGAAAAATAACAGCAGTGCGCAAAACGACTGATGTAAGTACGGTTTTCATTACGCATAAAATCTCACGTCTTGTATAAAAAAAAAAAAAAAAAAAAAAAAAAAAAAAAAAAAAAAAAAAAAAAAAAAAACTGATTTCCGGAATTTCTTTCCTTACTGCTTCATTTTATCCTATCGCTGTTATTTCCTTGCAGAGTTGCTTATTTACGTAGTTAGAATTCGTTTCTGATCATCTCTTCATGCAAAGTTTATTTGTTAGCATTATTAGCATCTTCATTGTTGCTACGGTTAAGAACACAAGATGGATGCCATAATAGCTGGATTAAGTGTCTAGTAGGTGTTTGTCACTTATTTTCAAAGTTAGGTGCCATCTTGTCTTCTACCCGGTATAGCTCTGCAATTGTCACCTACCGCGGTGTGACGTTTGGCTATCAGCGCGCGCATCTGAGATTTGACGATCGGCGTGCCGCGAAATATTTCTTTGAGCAGTTATGTCACAAACTTGAAAATAAACATGGCAGATGACAAAGGAAAGCCGACAAACAGTGTGGATGACGGTGATGACACAGTTGTCAAGTCATATCCACTACGTTCGCGAACGGGAACAGGCAGACCCGATTCGCGAATGGAGAGAACGGCAGACGATGATGGTGTGCGTGACGTATTGTCACAGCAATCATCGTCACAGCAAGCGGGAGAAAATTCGATGGTTGAAATGATGAGAATTTTTTTTCAAGAAAGAGAACAGGAGAAACTGGAAAGGGAAGCTTATAAATTACAAGAACAACGTGATAGAGAACAGGAGAAACTGGAAAGGGAAGCTTATAAATTACAAGAACAACGTGATAGAGAACAGGAGAAACTGGAAAGGGAAGCTTATAAATTACAAAAACAACGTGATAGAGAACAGGAGAAACGGGAAAGGGAAGCTTATAAATTACAAAAACAACGAGATAGACAAGAAAGGGAACAAAAAGAAAGGGAAAAGGAACGGGAGACAGAGCGAAAATGGTTTGACCTGAATACCATGACTGGTACAATGAAAAATAGGTTAGATAATATCGATGCAACTTAGAGACAAGAATAAGGACAGTCACGGTGGAATATATCTCGGAATTAAGTACTAAAGTTAATGAAAGGATAGAAGGTATTCTGCAGAAGGTAGATGCATGTGAGAGCACAGTAGGTAACGTGCACAAAGACATTGAGGTACAAATCGAAAGCTGCCAGGCAATTACAACGGAAGTTTCAAAGAAGTCCGCTGAGGTCGGAGCTAAAGTAAACAAGCTTGCAGACCATGTCGTCACTCTGCAAGGCCAGGTCAATGACCTGACACAGGCGCTATCCGAAATAAACATTGAAAAGAGGGTGAATGATGCTGCAGCCAACGTACGTTCCACGATAGGAAAAGAATTTGTAGAATGGGTCGAGACTAAGGAACAGTACATAGCAAACAAGGTTCAACACGACTTAAAAGAAGCCGTTAAGTCAGCCACAGTTGAAGTTTTAGCTGCTCCAGGTACATCAGGAGATACGATTCTCACTGAATTAGGAGAGATTCGTAGAGTTTTTCACCGAGATCTTCCCGAGTGGAAACGACACCTCACTGAGGAAATCGAGCAGTTGAAACGACAAGTCAATGATTTTCCTAATGACAATAGAAGTGAGCATTCACACTTGCTTTCTTCAGAACATGAATACAATAATAATCCCGTGTCCCACTTGTACATGGACACAGCAATAAGAATCCGTTAGTACGCAACCAGAATGATCAAGTAACTCTTGTCGAGCTAATGAAAGAAGAAAGCGTTCTCAAGCACCGCGTGTTCCAGCCTTTTCTGCCAGAGAAACGCAACATCCACCCAATGGTTTTTCTGAAGTCATTTAATGGTGTTTTTCCTGAGAGCTGGGATGACAAGCAACGTATGCGCTTTATAGTAGGTTACATTCAAGGAGAGGGTTCTGTCTGGGGAACAGAAGTAATTGACAGATGTAATAATTACGCTGACTTCGAAAAGCAATTTCTGAACAAATTCTGGAGTTCAGGCATACAACAACGCCTTAGAAAGGAGGTATATAATACTGAACCATTTAATACGAGAAGTGCTGGTCTCCGTAGGTACTTCGAGAAATACCTGCGAAAAATACAATATTGGGACACGCCCATTTCCCCGAAGGACGTAATTATGATCCTTAAGTCAAAGCTACCGGTATCAATCAGGGAGAAGTTAGTAAATGTCAGTGACGACGACACGGAGGCTTTTCTGTCAGTACTTGACAACCTTGACATGATTCAAGAAGACGTGCGTGCTAGCGCGCGGAGTAATTCTAATCTTGGCCCGCACACTACACAGCCGCACGGTGTAGGCGCAGACTCAGGTATGTCATACCAACCCAACAACAGTAAAGGACAGCAGAAACATAAATTCCAGGATCAAAACAGGTACCACCCCATATACCAGACAACACCACAGCAATACGGTAATTCACCAGTTAATTACAATGATCGCTATCACTACAATGACGATCGCCAAAATAATAATAATTTCATTGGAAAAGGACGTTGGATTAACACCAACAGTCAACAGCAGTAGGGTAACCAGCCTAGATTCCAGCACTGTTCTCAAGGGAGAAATCCTCCAGATCCTTCCAAGCAATACAAACAACAGTATGCTCCAAACTTTAGGAATAGTCCTCCGCCTTTTACCAACTATCAAAGTCAAAATCATGAACCTCAAAATTCTCGCATCTATTATGCCCGAGCAAACCCGCCAACACACACCATCTCGACTGAAATTCCGGCAAATAGCTCGCAACGTAGGTGGAATACGGAAGCAAACTTCGTACCGAGCGTACCGCCCGGTACTTCAAAAGTAATTGTGAGCGAAATTCAATCTAATGAACATGCGAAAAACTAAAAGCACACTTCGACTAGTTTCACACCTTCAGAACTAATCTCCAGGCAAAAGGAAAGCAATGAATGGACTGATCCTATCCCCAAGATACAAGGTCCAGAAGTCAACCTAGATAATAAGTTAAGACAAGCCCTGATCTCTCTCACAACTCACGCCAATTTAAGAAAAAAGGCATTTGACAAGCATGTCAATAAAGTTCTGTCGTATCGCCTGAACGAGCGTGTTCTTCTGAGAACACACTTCAAACCATCTCTCATCTTACGTAAAAATCGTAAGTGGCAACACCTACACGAAGGACCGTTTGTTATAGTCAGGAAGCCACATATTGGTTGTTACGTGTTGGCAGATCCAGTTAGTGGACGAATAAAAGGACTTTACCACCATATTGACCTAAAGAAGTACCATGAAAAACATTAAAAAAATATCGTTTATTATGTTAAGCTGCAACTTGAAACAAGAGTGTGATCTGTTTAGAAAGTATGTGAGTCAACAGCATGTACATGTATTCTGCAGGTGACGTAATCATTTGAGTGAGGTGGACACAAAGTAATGATGGAGCTTGAAAGATATGAACTGATTGAAGAAGGTACTCTACGTATTTGGAAAATAAGATTTGCTTTAGTTTTAAGGTAGTTTTAAGTTTCTTGAGCAAGAGAAGACTGCAGTCGTTGAATTGAGTAAGGGATGTGCCAAAGTGCCACCTGCTGCTTTAGTTTTAAGTTATGGCAAATCTCCTTTTTACCAAGTAGTAAAGATTTTCTTTAAATTCCTCATTCAGACCAGAATGTCCGTATATGTGAAGTATTAACCTAAGTTAAGCTTTCAAAGGATTGATATTTTAAGTCGCTAGAATCATGTACGATGCAAAACTGATACATTGTAATCTGTAGATTACACCGAGTATAAGCAGCAACATATAGTTAATGTACAAAGAAATTAATAATGGTACCCGCAACTGGAGAGCAACTTTAATTTATTTATTACTATGAGTCAACCAGTTAAGAAATTTGCATTTATAATAATAATTAGGTCCTGTGTTGGAGAAACTTAGAGAGACTATTCCTATGTCACGAGTATCATACAGAAACCTTCGATATTAAGATACCTAGTAGAGGATTGAAATAATCTGCTTATCTGCTATGTCCGCATGCCGTGATTTTGAGATATATTTGAAGATGCTTTGGAAGCGGATTTGTGCGACATTTTAATACTGAAGTCAAGTTATGCCACGTGGATGACACTAAAAACGGTGGAGCCGAAGAATGAATTTGCTAAACTGATTATTTCACCTATTATTTATCTTCGTATCTTTTATTTCCTTGCACTACCCTATTGTAGTTTTCTTCTTTAGCATTCTTACCTTTCTACCCTACCCGCTAGGGGAAGAAATTTGGAAACTGGTTCAAAAGACTTGATGTGTGTATTGTGTGTATTGACGATCGTGGCTCGTTGGTTAATGCGTACCTGCAGTTACTTATCGAAACGTGATGTAAATCTGATTTGCTGTGAGCAAAAGCATCCTAGGAAATAGGAATAATTTTCCCGATTTCTGTTAGATGAAGTTTTGAACGTGAACTGTTCGGCAAAGTGGGTATATTTTACTGATTATTGATGTAACCGAGAAAAAAAAAAAGGGCTGTTACAGAACAATAAGAAAAGGAAAAGCATCAGATTTAAAATATATGTAAAATCTAACGTGCATCAGAAGCACCATTCAGAATAGCAAACACGTTTTTCGTTAGGTCTTGGACAGTAATAAAAAAAAACTATGTATATCTTGTAAATGATCCTTTCATGATACGTAATTTTAGCATTACCTGTGCTACTCTGTGGTATAGAGACACCTATATGGACACGTATGGATTGCTGCGTGTGACTCAGTGACAAAATAATGGACACGTGTGTAAAATCGTAATTTGACACATGTATGGACACGAAAAACTAGTTATCTCTTGTGTGAATCAAAACTGTAATAAACTTATGGACACGTGTGATGTTCCGCGTGTGAGGTAGCATTTCAAGTATTCTCACGTTGTAACGACGATACAGTGACTATCAGTCAAAGGATAGACAAGCTATTGTACTCACTGAAATAGGTGACAGTAGTCATTTTCATCGATGACTGTTCTTCGTCGCTGGTGCAGTCAATTTACCGTCCAGGTTGACCATGTCGCCTTGACAGGCTGCTCCAGTACCCACGATTCAACAAAATGCACAAATTAAAAAAAAAAAAGAAGGGTTGGTAGCCACTGAACTATCTGCCTCGTGCAGGACGCGGACTGCCAACGCTGTTAAACCGCCAGTTCCTTACCACGTGACTGTGAAGCACTCTGGCAACATTCTATGACTGCTCGCCGGCCCGTCCTCAACAATAAGCATTCCTCTCCGTAACGGGCGCGAGCGTGCTCCAGATTTGAGATGAAAATGGATATAAAAATAATAAAACGTTGATAAACTACGCACGATTTTACTATATTTACATTAAAAGGACCCTAATGATGACTTTTACCTAACTATGAAAACTGCTACGGCAATATTGCTAAATACATTGCTTAAGAAAGACCTGTACAAGACGAAACGTGTTTTGCTAATATTTGCTAACGAAAGAATGTAAAACCTAGACACAAAATATGAATAATATATAATGTATATGTACATAGTCTATGTAGTAATTTTTATTGTCTTAAATTCTTACTCTATATTCCCTTAGATTAAGATGCTAGTTAATGAGCAAGTCCTAATACAGGTTTTTTCTTCTGTATTTTCATGTGCTGTAACATGAATTGGAATGAGATTAAGACAGCCACCAAACTGACTCATTCGTCATTGAACCAGTCATCAACTTTGCTGATTCCCGACATGACCCGATGGATCGTCGACTCAAGAAATATCACTTCCCCCTTCACATAGTGAAATTCGCAGTGTTTTCCACCAGAATGTGAAAAGGTGATCCCCAGTTTTAGTGCAGTGAAAAGTGACAGGTGATGAAAGAATTCCCCTGTGAAAATCATCCGAGTTCATGGGAAATACTCCCAACTACAAAGTGAAGAGTGACGTCGCTACGAGAAAGACTGATAAATTTTTATGTTCTGTTCAAAATTAGTGGAAATGCACCAATGCTGTAATCGAATTTGTTTTTCTTCTTGTCAATATTTATGTATATATGTATCTGTATGTGTATTTAATTTGTACTTGTATCTATGTTAGTATTTCAATGTTTCAATTGACTGAATGAGAGTAATTCTTGAGAACACGCAAAAAAAAACAAAAAAAAAAAAGGAATCCTTGAACACTTATGATGGCATCATGCCACAACCAAGTTTGTTAATGGTCAGGCAACTGTGAGTAGCTTTGACGACTTAGTGTGAAACGTATATAATTCTATGTGCCTTATGTTATGTTTGTTTTGCTCCCTACAAGGAGAGATCCTTAAATACTTCATTCACTAAGTACGTAAATCCAATAATATTACGACTGCGCGTGAGTCGTAACGATCTTTCAGACTCATTACTCCTCACGCGGGAAGCGATGTAATATTATTGGTATTTCCGTCCTATGAAAGCTTTGAGTACCCTTTGAAAGACATTTGTTTTGTATAATTTACATGACTGTAAAGATGCGCATCTAGCGCGGACGCTAATACATCGGTTGCGCATTCAAAGAAACATTTTAACAGAAGCTGAACTGACGTTCCGCTTCGATCTAAATAAAAGATGACAGTAAAAAACGTTTGTAGATCTTCAGATTTTAATATGTGTTTCTGCTTGTTATGTGAAAACGTAAAGGAGGTCGACTTTAAGTTAAAAAAAGTGAGCGGTCTTGCCAGCGTGTAGACAACATTATTAATTAATAAAATTAAAGTAATTTATGTTCGAAACTGTAAATCAGCAAGTTATTGTTATCGGAGGTGTTGAACAGTGCAAGAATTGTCTTTAACGAAAGGAGAAAAGTAGTGACTATAATTTGTGAAAAAAAAAAGTGAACCAAGGAGACAGCACAGGACAGGCTGAAATCTGATCGCACCATACTGTTAGAAAAGTAATTATGTAAGTTGTATTGTTTATAAATAAGCCCTAATTTTGCTAGTGAGAATTGTTTGAATATATTTAGTGTTTACCAGACTTCTTATTCTGTTCTTTTCCTTTATACTTTTTTATCCTCCGTGCCATATTATTTTTATAAATGTCAAACAGCCTTTACTACAGCAGAGAATACTGCGGCATCCTGGTCGTGTACAGAAGGCCGCCCCTTATCTTCTATACAACTCATAGCAGCCCCATTTATGAATGATTTCATTTGCAAATGCATTTATTTTTCACTGTTCATTGGTAAAGGTCCCTTAGGTAATTATAAAATTCATACTGATTACGTAAAGTAATTCGGGTTGTTGTTTTCCAAGTAATAGAAGTCTTTGCGTAATCAAAAACTAGCCTCCTTGTGACAGCGATCAGGAGCCGACCAGAAGACGGACGTCTTCGACTGCTTTCGTGTGTCCTGTGGCAAAGCTGTGCCAAACTGGGAACACGACATTCTAGTATGAAACACAGATTTAAATTGATAGAATCGAAATATGTTTAACGTAATAATAATAATAATTTTTTTTATCATACTAGAAGGTCTACACTTTTTAACATATCAAGAACATTTACTTATCATTTACTTAAGTGCCTTTGGCACAGTCCACTCTCCTATCACAACATTATTTAAATAGCAAATTACTCATTTTTACTAAATTTCTCAAAGAAATAATTTCAAAATCTGTAACACAAACATTTAACTACAAAAGCAAATGCAAATATCTATATACACTATAAGACAATTTGTTGCTGCTTGCATTGAATGGCAGTCCATTTCCTTACTTACTAAAAAAAAAAACACACAATAATATTTAGAAAATTACTACATATATTTGCTGCCTATTATTCAGATTTGGGCAGTCCATTTCGCATCATTTTAACACATCACCTGTACCACACTACAATTCTCCATTGAACATTTATCTGCCCTCATTGGTGTTTGGCAGTCCTTTATATTATGACTCATATACTGCCCACTATGATTTTTGACAGTCCCATCTTTTATTTGGCTTGCAGCATTTACCCTTTCTTTTCAGTAAATTTCTCCATACATCTTTACATTTACAGTACATTCGGTAATCTGAAACTCACATAAGTACATTAGCACACTGTCATTGGTATACATACATTTACAAAGATTAGTTACATTTAGAATAAATTAGTTTTAGCATAAAATACAGCATATTTACTGCAAATTGCTTTCTGAGTGTACTTATTTCACTCACTTCTAGAAACATACAGTTCCAGGTCCACAACATTTTTTACACCGAAAGGTTTTTTGGATTTTGGGTAGATCAGGTAGTAAGCATTATCGTGTGGAATGTTTTGTATTATATACGGCCCATTGTAAATATATTTAAATTTGGAAATTTCATGGTTCAGTTCACTAGATTTTTCGTGGGTTTTTAAAAGAACATAATCACCAATTTTAAATTTTGAAACTTTCAGATTTTTTATCATGTCTTTTAGATCTAGATTCAGCTTTTTGCTTTGCCCTTTTTCTGACGAATTCTTTCTTTTGACTCAACCCCAAGCTTGTACAAGGTGGAAACTAGTTTTTCTTCAATTAAACTTTTACTTCTGCTGCCTAACAAAATTTCTTTCGGTGGGAATCCAGTAGATTCATGATGTAAGGTGTTCATGACGTTCTCAAAGTCCAATATAAATCTGCCCCAGACTCTAAATCATGCCCCTTCCTGTTTTTTCCACAACACACCTTGGTCGACTGTGACATTGTCCCTAGATACGTTCCTGACCTGTGAACCATTTATATCTGGCGGCTCTTTCGGTTTCTGGAATTCAAAGTCTTTACTTACTTGAACTCTTTCCGAAATAAACACTGAGTCATCAGGTGGTTCTTTCTTTCTTTGTTCAGTCTGAACATCTGGGTTCTGTTTTGAAACTTCGTCATCAGTATGCACATTATCGCAATTAACTCTATTCCCATTACTTTCACTAATACCGAAATACTCGTCATCTGAACTATCGTCCGAATCCGACCATTCTGGATCGCTTTCAGGTTCCAACATAAAAGCTTTTCTGAGACAGGCACTAAGTTCTTCCTCTGCATTTTCGTCAGGCTTTGATTTTAACTCAATATCTTCTTTTGGCAAAACGGCCTCATTATCAGCTTTACTCACATCCACTGCTACTTCATATTTAGTGTAATCCTCATGGACTTCAATTACTTTTAGGTAATTACCTGCCTCTTCCCCATGGTGCCTTTCGGCAGCAGCTTGTACTGTTGGCAGATTGTTAACAGAAGTTACTTCCTCGTCAATGCTTAGGATTTCATCCTCCAATTCCTTTCTATCTTTAACCAACGTCCTATCGGCAACACGCGTACTTTGCGCGGCGCTATTTATTCTCTCCTCTTTAAATTCGGGCCACGCCACCTTATCGACGTCCCTACTATCTCCTTTTTCACTAATTAACCTCCTCACCTCATACTGCTTCTTAAAATCCTCCCACTCACATTGCTTGAGGCCCTTGTACAGATCGTCGATCTACACACGCCAATTACTTACTTCCGCTAATTCATTCTCGCCTTTTACTTTATTGCTAACACTGCTAACCGCACCTCTCAGTGTATCCACAGTTTCGTCTATTATTTCCTTTGCCACGGAATTACCACTCTTAATGTATTCACCAGTTCTTAAGGCTATGTTCGTACCTAATGCTGCCGCATTGCTAGCGGCTTCTCTCTGAACAGCTGTTCTGCTAGGCTGGGCCGTTGCCCCCTGATGCTCCACTCGCCTGTTAATACGTAGCACTCTGCGCAGCGAAGATGGCTCATTCGCGCTCGCACCTGACGCTTGTTCCGCAACGACACGTTGTGTCGTTCCACACCTGTCTCTAACCTGTCTCATAATTTTACTGTCAGTCCGGTAACATTTCTTAAATCGGGGCCGGTATGTACTGTCCGCTTCCGTTTGGCCCACAACGTTCGCGGAAATCAGTTTCCCACGTCGTTATTATTTAGCGTGGTGTACCCTCTGCCACGACCTGGATAACTTCCTCTTCCTCTACCTCTACCTCCCTGTATCATATTGACACGAAACCCATCGCCGTCATTTCTCTCGTCATTATTACGGTTATTCCTGTTACTAAAATTTTGATGATTGGCACGACTTTCGACCCAATGGTCTTCGTCTTCGACCCTTTCAAGAAACGCTTGGAAGCTGCGATGATTGCTTCCCACGTATCTCTTCGAATCTTCTGGAAGCTTTTTATATATCTCCCATATGATTTCTGAATCCGATCTTCTTCCTCTTAAATGTGTCAATTTTCGGTACCAATATTCGCAGAAATCTTTCAAAGAATTCCTGCCCCTGTTATCATGACGCTTGGCCATGATAAACTCGCGCCACAAATGATCCTGATTTTGTTCGGACGAATATTCTTCCGTAAATTTTTGTTTAAATTCTTCGAACGTCATTCGTTCGGTATTCAAATTAATTCCCCAGCGCTTAGCGTCACTTGCTAAGGCGCTAATTACTACGTTTATCTTCTCCTGACCAGACAAGTGTTCAGGAAACATTCTCTCGCAATTTTTGATGAAAACTAACGGATGCCATCCGTTATGTTTCTTGGCAGGATCGAGGTGTTCCTCACCTTCTAACAGCTTCGTAAGTGGTGTGCCATTACAGACAACACCAGGTCTATCTTTAATTTTACTCTCAAGATCGAAAATTTTGCCTTGAATTTTCGAAGTATTCTGTTCACATTTTTGTACACATCCGGTAACTTTCTCACCTAAATCTCTTTCAGTGTCTGAAACTGCCTTTTTCAACTGTGAGATTCCGTGTTGACATTCGTTTATGATCTCAGTTTTAAGACCGAAAACATTTTCGTTTACTTTTGTTTCAACCAGAGGCTCTACATTCTCTTGGATGTTGAGAATTTCAACATCAAACCTACTGTTAATGTTGTCAATTTCCCCCTGCAGAGTATCCATATTTTTGTTAATTGTGTCAATTTAAAATTTCATAGTATTTAATACAGGGCTTAAACTACCCACTTTTTGTTCTACCTGTTCTATTTGTTTACTAATTTTAATTCCTTGTTCTTCGACCTGTGCTTTAATCTGACCAACTTGTGTTTTAAGCTGCTCGTCAACGTGTGTTTTAAGCTGATCATTTTGAGTTTTGAGCTGATTACTTTGAGTTTTAAGCTGCTCATCAACGTGTCTTTTAAGTTGACTAACCTGATTACCGACTTGTTTTTGAAGCTGATCATTCTGGCCTGCAATTTGTTTGGTTAATTGTTCAAATAAATCGTTCATGCTTAAAATTTTCACACTGTTTTGTTCTACGGAATTGGTGTGTTCCGATCCTACTTCAAAAGTTTCTTTCGGTTCTTTCTTTATCTTTGGTGAATCAAACATGTCAGTGGATTCCTTCACATACCCACTATCATCTACAAAGTCACTCTCTACTTCCTGTTTTATCCCTCACTGTGTTCGAGGCAATCTCGACATTTCAATCTGTTTGTTAACATGTTCGTGATATTGTATGTACGCCCGTTGTCTACCGCTAACGCCACCTGTTATCTGGCTGCGTACACTCCTGTCATTGCCAGCTGCATTTTCCATTTCGCTCGGCACATCTACTGTGTCTAGGCTCCTGTCCATACTGAACGCAAATTACACCCCACACCACCATACTTGACGTTCACTGCTATTTATTTTACTAATTATTATTGCAATTCGTGCCACTGAACATCCACTGTTCGGTATTCACATTAATTTGTGACCGACAACAACTGGATGTCCTGTCACCGGGAGCCACTTGTAACACTGAAGTGAGACACGCAATATGTCATTCAAACTTCTACAGTGGTAAGTTGACGGGCTTCACCTTAAGAGAAAGGATTTTTGTATAGATTTTGACCGCGTGTACCTGAATGGAGGCAAATCAGACTTACACCCACTCAGTAATAACAATGATACGTCAAGCAAGTACGAAATGAAACTACACGTCAGGACGGACAAGAAACAACACAGAAGATGCTACCAAATTGTTAATAAAACGGTCGCCAGCCTAATTAGGCATTAACTAAGTTTCTTCCCTGTGCAAGTTGATGTACGTTTATGCCAAACAACACGCAATAATACTGCATAATATGGTAAATGTTAGAACCAGAAAATCTACTGAACTAATAATTTCACTTTCAGTACCAATATAGATAAACCATAAATACATACCATTACACTATAATGTTTACTACAAAACTTCGTACTGTCCATTGATCTGATTAAAATCGGGCATAGGTTACCCTAGAAACAGCACTTTCGAAACACACATACAATGTCAATTTTGAAAAAGGTAAAACACTAATAAATTTTGATTTTATATTGACTTTAACTTTGCTGGTCAAATCAGTTCATTACACTTCAGAATTTAAATGAATAGAAAAGAAAAGGGGGGGGGGGCTGAAACTATTATGATCACTGTACTGAAATTTTGGTTATTTAAATCATTAAGCACTCAAGATTTCCAATATATGACTTACTACTCTTTTTGTCTTATTTCTTGCTCATTTAACTACCATTATTTTTGTCTCAAATTAATTAAACTTCATTACTAAACCACTTTCAAAATTATCTTCCAACTTTGTCAGATCTTTGTTCTTTGCTAATATATTCATTAACAACAAAGTTCTTTAAACATCATTCTAACATAGATAGGTCTGCAGGTAATTCTTATTAACATAAACTTTAATTCTTCATCTCGGGACACTCGGGTTGCACAACATGTGGAAAGGACCCTGTCTAGGTTAGTAATGAGGATAATTAAATGATAGGACAGTTTTGGTAAAAGTTAAGTTGTTATTGAACATTCAGGAACAAAAGTAACACTGGTCCACACGAATACAGTACTAAAATATTCAACCTGTTTGTATCGATGCAGCGGTTGGCAGGCAGCGAGATGGCGAGGTGCAGAGCACACATACAATCACAGGTATGGCTCTTGATGTACCGGCACTTTACTTCTTCATAGCGTCGCAATATTTTCCATTTAGTGCCTCTGGAGTGTTGCCATGCTGCATAGGCGTCGGAAATGGCACGTCTGAGGCTCAACGAAATCACGTTTTCCAGGAGAGCCTCCTCGATCCAGGACATGTTTCTCAGACCGATGCCCAACTCCGACTATCACTGCTGAGCCCGTTATGTCGTGCCGCGCCCGTGTGCATTTTCCCGCACTCGCCTGCCATCCACCTTTTACCGCTCCCTTACAGACGGGGTATTCACCAAAGGTTTTCCATTCCACATATCCTAATACATTGCCTACGTATGGACCAGGCGTACAATTACAACTTTCACATCTTACAATATTCCAAACATTATTTAAACTTCACTTCTATTATAACATTGCTTGAAATTTAACATAAATATTAAAATTTACATCGAACATTGTTTACAGTTTCTTTAACATAATGGCATGAAAAGAAAAAGAAATGAAATCAGAATATCGGTTATATTAATTTATCGAAAATCAGAAGAAAAAATTATTATATGTACAGTTGTTGTTGTTACAGGCTGTCTGGAGTAGGGTGGAGATAGCAATGTGAAAGTTGCGAGCTGTCGAAGACGATCTTCATATTCCTAATGCGATTAGGACATTGTATAATCTTGACGACGTTTAGCACCTGTGCGGTCAGTCTCCCAATTTCAGAATTCATGTTGAGTAATCCTGCTAAATTCCCACAATATTGTCTTTTTATATTGATGAGTAATATGGATAGTCGTTACGTTCATGAGCCGTCTACAACGCAAATTTAATGTTACTATCCTAGGAACTAACCTGCAATACGTTTTGTATTTCATAATCGGAACTATCTGCATTAACCGTCATCAGAGCAATGTTAGGGAACAGAATGCAGCAGTGTCTTGGTACCTACTTGAGGACCTGCTGGCCAGTCGTAGTGGCCGAGCGGTTCTAAGCGCTACAGTCTGGAACGGCGCGACCGCTACGGTCGCAGGTTCGAATCCTGCCTCGGGCATGGATGTGTGTGATGTCCTTAGGTTAGTTAGGTTTAAGTAGTTCTAAGTTAAGTCCCATAGTACTCAGAGCCATTTTTTTGAGGACCTGGTTGAGTCGTGTTCTAAGGAAAGGGTAGTTGCTGGTTCACATTATATTACACTACCGAGAAGTAACGACTTTTCCTTTTCTCTGCAAACATCCAGAACTAAATTCAGTAACTAAATGCTAAGAATATATTTGCATTGTGCCAACTCAAAGATCAATAGATATAGATATAGATTTTTATATTTAAAGCCATTCTCGTTCTGCGTTGGAATAAACATCATTCATTACTTGCTTGTTCTTGTTACGATTGTTATTGTCATTCTGTCACTCGCAAGAGTTTTCACATTCCTATTTGGTATCGAGGCACATGAAGAGTGGCTATGAAAGAAGGGAATGCTGAATGTTACGTCATGCAGAATACACTCATTTACTTCGGCTACTCGTGATCTACACTGCACGAGAAGTGAGATACATAAAGTTTGACAGTGTGAGGACAGGCATGCTGGCACAACTCTGCAACTACACAGTGTTACCAGATAAAATGGTGTTGCGGAATCGAAAGTGTAGTACGAACTTTGCCACAGTAGCAGACAGCTGCTAATTTCGGACCATGACAGTGGATTACACTTCGGTCAGTGCTGGTTAGAGTGTTGCAACTGTAAATGGAAGGCTTTGTTTTATAGTCTTGCGCTGATGCTGTCTGAATAAATTATGCCATTGGATAAAAAGCGGTTTAGTTTTGAGACCTAACCCACGAGGGGGGAAGGCACAGTGGTCTGCTTCAGGAATTCCAAGCAATAAAACACAAAAAGCAACCCATGATGGGTTCAAACAGCTACTTTCATGCAGAGACATGCATTTGGAATCTGTTCATCGTTAAGGGGTCAAACAAGAGGGTAACATTACTGAAACAATGATTGGGCTACTTAGTATATAATAGAGCATACAGATTTCAAGGAGGAAACGTATGAAGACGCAGACTTCCTCGTTATCAATATGTGCGGCATATCTTTCGTGTTAATGAAAGTAAATTCCCGCTTTACCTCTTCTTACGTCTCAAATGAAATAAATGCCATGAGGAAACGAATATTTGTTGACTGCGTCTCTTCTTGCTTCCATCCTTACCAACATATTTCTTCATTCTCGTGGTAATCATGACATTCTATGTGTATGCTGCAAAAGATTGCATGTGGACAAATTCGACATCGAGGTGCAAAGCGTTTGGTATCTTATATTATATTCAATTCGAATTAGCTACCGATGTATTTTTACTTCGTTTGTATTTTTATTTGATTATGAACGTTACGGAAAATTATCTCACATGCTTTATGTTGAATGAGAAACATTGAATGATCCGTTTTGCTTTCCCTACGTTGAAATGATATTAATTTCGGCGTCAACAGCCTTCTTGCACGCAGGAAGCTGAAACTTGTATCATTCTGGATTAATGATAATTGAATGTCTCAAATGTATACATAGCGCACAAGGCGACGTCAGAAACCATCAGGGGAGAACGCCGCATAAAAACCAAACGTGCGCGCACCGTCTCCACTCTGAAGAACTGTATTGGAGAATCACGGCAAGCATTTTGCTGAAGAGCTGCCTCGTCAGAGAGCCGAGAAATGGCAGCGTCGTAGCAAGTATTTGTCAACACTCTGATAGTGCATTTACTTCCGGTTGTAGGCCGGCATCACCTCGCTAAATTCACTTGACATTCGTTTTCCACATCAAAGGCTCGTACGATATAATGCACTGGAAGATGATACAATTAGAAAGTATATTTTATTTCTGGACTCCAAGAACGGCGTTCTTCACATAAGTAACACCTGTTTGTGTGTGCATTCGGGAGGACGACGGTGCAATCCCGCACCCGGCCATCTTGATTTAGGTTTTTAGTGATTTCTCTTCAGGCAAATGCCGGGATGGTTCCTTAGGAAGGGCACGGCCGATTTCCTTCTCCATCCTTCCCTAATCCGAGCTTGTGCTCCGTCTCTAATGATATCGTTGTCGACGGGACGTTAAACCAGTAATCTCCTCCTCCTCTGTTTGTGTGTTTAAGGTTGCGTTTTGAGGCTTAGGCAACATCGCAGTGACTATAGTCCGCCTCTTGCCGCCAGTGTGTCGCTAGCTCAGAGGTCCCCTTGTGCGTTACAGTGCTCGTACTATATGACATAGCAGTTTGAATCACAGTAGAAGCCGCTGACTACAACCTTTTATTTTCCATTTTAATTAATGCAGTTGCAAACTGCTAGTAAAAATTCCTTATGCGAAATCTGAAGAATGCCTTTAAACATCGATCTTCGTCCGATTTCGACTTAGTAAATTAAGTTAATGTCATGGATGTGTGCTTTGCAAATGCCAAGGCGCTTCACTGTAAAATAGGTCCTGAATAGATTCAAACCGACTGTCAATGATATAAATTTGAGCTTTGTTCGCCATACAGGTCTAACATGTCAGAAGATTGTTTATGAGGTGCACATGTTGATTAATATAGTTCCCTTCTTCTAAATTTTTGCAATAGCATTTAACTGTAGACGTTTTCTAACACCGGCGTTAGCAATTCCTTTCCGTTCCCTGAAACGTTCAAAACGACAAATTTTTATGGTTTAAAACTGATGACCTTAACTATCACTTCCGATCAACAATAAATACTTCATGAACCCATACATTGAATTCCAAATGTGCAGTGTTCCTGCACTGCTACAGAGCATGCATTGCAAGGTATTCACACAGTTTATCGCATAGACTTACCATAAGGAATGAAACAAGAACTGTAATACACTTTACACCACAGACGCTCACTCTGGCTTGATGAAAACATCCATACATTGACCAAAAGTTGCACAAATAATTGAGTTTGAAAGGAAAAGAAACGAGGTGTGAAGCATTTATAAATTCATCGAATGTAGTGAGGTGGTTTAATTTCGTCCCAGCCTATAAAATTAATTTCGGGCCATACTCAGCTCTTGCCGATTAATGTAATATAATACCGGCCACTAATCAGGGCATCTGTCTCCGTTACTTTTGAGCGTGAATGGAAATTGTAGAAATTTTCTGTAGAGCAACATTTAATAATAAAGCGTTTTAAATCATCAAAAGCGATGAGCGGTAGCAGGCGCTTTCGATAAAGAACGGGGGAGTGCAGCACCGCTGCTGTCATCACGGCAGCTAGCTGCCAGTAGCCAGCAAATGGATCCCGGAGCTTTGCCGCGTATGGCGTCCAGAGGCGGACAGTCTGCAGGAAATCTGCCGCAAAATTGTTACTGGATAAAATTTTGATATCGGTGTGTCAAAGCGAAATAGATTGAATATGCGCTACCATTAAATTCATGTCTTCAGCATTCAGACAGAAGAGGCTATAAAAATACACTCCTGGAAATGGAAAAAAGAACACATTGACACCGGTGTGTCAGACCCACCATACTTGCTCCGGACACTGCGAGAGGGCTGTACAAGCAATGATCACACGCACGGCACAGCGGACACACCAGGAACCACGGTGTTGGCCGTCGAATGGCGCTAGCTGCGCAGCATTTGTGCTCCGCCGCCGTCAGTGTCAGCCAGTTTGCCGTGGCATACGGAGCTCCATCGCAGTCTTTAACGCTGGTAGCATGCCCCGACAGCGTGGACGTGAACCGTATGTGCAGTTGACGGACTTTGAGCGAGGGCGTATAGTGGGCATGCGGGAGGCCGGGTGGACGTACCGCCGAATTGCTCAACACGTGGGGCGTGAGGTCTCCACAGTACATCGATGTTGTCGCCAGTGGTCGGCGGAAGGTGCACGTGCCCGTCGACCTGGGACCGGACCGCAGCGACGCACGGATGCACGCCAAGACCGTAGGATCCTACGCAGTGCCTTAGGGGACCGCACCGCCACTTCCCAGCAAATTAGGGACACTGTTGCTCCTAGGGTATCGGCGAGGACCATTCGCAACCGTCTCCATGAAGCTGGGCTATGGTCCCGCACACCGTTAGGCCGTCTTCCGCTCAAGCCCCAACATCGTGCAGCACGCCTCCAGTGGTGTCGCGACAGGCGTGAATGGAGGGACGAATGGAGACGTGTCATCTTCAGCGATGAGAGTCGCTTCTGCCTTGGTGCCAATGATGGTCGTATGCGTGTTTGGCGCCGTGCAGGTGAGCGCCACAATCAGGACTGCATACGACCGAGGCACACAGGGCCAACACCCGGCATCATGGTGTGGGGAGTGATCTCCTACACTGGCCGTACACCACTGTTGATCATCGAGGGGACACTGAATAGTGCACGGTACATCCAAACCGTCATCGAACCCATCGTTCTACCATTCCTAGACCGGCAAGGGAACTTGCTGTTCCAACAGGACAATGCACGTCCGCATGTATCCTGTGCCACCCAATGTGCTCTAGAAGGTGTAAGTCAACTACCCTGGCCAGCAAGATCTCCGGATCTGTCCCCCATTGAGCATGTTTGGGACTGGATGAAGCGTCGTCTCACGCGGTCTCCACGTCCAGCACGAACGCTGGTCCAACTGAGGCGCCAGGTGGAAATGGCATGGCAAGCCGTTCCACAGGACTACATCCAGAATCTCTATGATCGTCTCCATGGGAGAATAGCAGCCTGCATTGCTGCGAAAGGTGGATATACACTGTATTAGTGCTGACATTGTGCATGCTCTGTTGCCTGTGTCTATGTGCCTGTGGTTCTGTCAGTGTGATCATGTGATGTATCTGACCCCAGGAATGTGTCAATAAAGTTTCCCCTTCCTGGGACAATGAATTCACGGTGTTCTTATTTCAATTTCCAGGAGTGTATTTTTGCCAGCTGCTCTTGATCCACTGACATTATGAACAGAAACAACGCACGCTACCGCCAGACCACAGGCGTAAACAGCATGGGGTTTCTCTATCATGGGACAAGTTTTCCTCCAGGAAGTACCGCAGTCTACAGTGTTGCCAGATTGTGCAGATAACCGGACTTAGAGAATTAGCGAGTTGGCCAGTTTTTTTGTCCCATGTCGCGATCAACGTGGACTTGGCCTCTGAAGCGGCCGGCCGCCGGTCGAGTTTTATGTCAAAGAGTGTACATAATCTCAGTCTTTCCATGTAAATTCCTTAAGCTCTTTATGTGATACAATGTACAAATTTTTCCAATTTTTGGATTACGTATTAGGTAAAAACCAGGCTGTGGTATTTGATGTAAGATCATACATACACTAATTGCCATTTTCAGTTCAGTTTCCTATGTTTCATTGACAGTGGATGGGTTCATAACAACACTTCTTGTCCGACAAGAAAAGTGGTCATATTTCCCATCTTTTTATCATACTGCACCTTCATGAATTGTGTGTTTTCTTCTAGAGCTATCATGCATGATTTACCTTTTCTTCCAAAGGTATAGTCCTTTGTATAATTTTGGTAAAGGCTTGACCCATTCATCCCTTTCAAGCTCATGAAACATTGACTTGGCAGGTGTGCATCCTGTGGATAAGTGAGGCAAGTTGTTTGCTATTTGTTCAAAAGCTGTTACACTGAATTGAATTGAACTCTATCTATTAACAGTGTTTCGTGGGGGCGTATGTTCTGATGAATCTATTGAATTCTTGAAATGCCCATTTAATGAGGCTTGCTTCTGGGTGGAATTTAGATTTAAAAAAAAAAAGTTTTGTACCATGGGATTTAAGAAATTATTTCCATTTAGAGCCCTTAAAACTGGTAGCACTGACAGTGAGTATTGTTCTCGGCTTTCCAACTCAAACAAAACAATCTCTTACTATTCTCATGTTTTATACGTCCCACTGCAAGAGATTTGGTAGCATACATTTTTAAGTGCTTTGAAAATACATCATATAAGGCAATCACCTACTTTGCACCTCCACTGGTGATTGGAAATAGTCCACCCGCATCATAGACGTGGGGTCTCTGTTGAGATGGTTGGACACAGTTCTAAAGACATGATTTATTTGGGTGTTTAGCTTTTTGACATAGACACACCAAAAAAAGTTTTGCATCACCTTGGTTCCGAGAGTTCTGGAACCTGCACAGAAAATTGGTATAGAGATCAACATAAACATCATTTCTGACCTTTTTATTGCTCATGAAACCCACACATTGCATGTTGTACCACTATACAGCGAGACCTTCAGAGGTGGTGGTCCAGATTGCTGTTCACACTGGTACCTCTAATACCCAAATGCATGTCCTCTTTGTGAAATAACGCCTCCCGTGACTTGGTAGAAATAATTATTTCTGGCAAAGGAAAGATAAATTTTTTGTTAATTGCAGCGATCGTGCGATCAAGTCTCTTGGGGAACGGAAGGTTCCAAGTGATTGGAAAAGAGCACAGATAGTCCCAATCTTCAAGAAGGGTCATCGAGCAGATGCGCAAAACTATAGACCTATATCTGTGACATTGATCTGTTGTAGAATTTTAGAACATGTTTTTTGGTCATGTATCATGTCATTTCTGGAAACCCAGAATCTACTCTGTAGGAATCAACATGGATTCCGGAAACTGCGATCATGTGAGACCCAACTCACATTATTTGTTTATGAGACCCAGAATATATTAGATACAGGCTCCCAGGTAGATTCCATTTTCCTTGACTTCTGGAAGGCGTTTGATACAGTTCCGCACTGTCGCCTGATAAACAAAGTAAGAGCCTACAGAATATCAGACCAGCTGTGTGGCTGGATTGAAGAGTTTTTAGCAAACAGAACACGCAGCATGTTGTTCTCAATGGAGAGACATCTACAGATGTTATAGTAACCTCTGGCGTGCCACAGGGGAGTGTTATGGGACCATTGCTTTTCACAATATATGTAAATGACCTAGTAGATAGTGTCGGAAGTTCCATGCGGCTTTTTGCAGATGATGCTGTAGTAAACAGAGAAGTTGCAGCATTAGAAAATTGCAGCGAAATGCAGGAAGATCTGCAGCGGATAGGCACCTTGTGCAGGGAGTGCCAACTGACCCTTAACATAGAAAATTGTTATGTATTACAAATACATAGAAAGAAGGATCTTTTATTGATGATTATATGATAGCGGAACAAACACTAGTAGCAGATACTTCTGTAAAATATCTGGGAGTACGCGTGCGGAATGATTTGAAGTGGAATGATCATATAAAATTAATTGTTGGTAAGGTGGGTGCCAGGTTGAGATTCATTGGGAGAGTCAGAAAATGTAGTCCATCAACGAGGAGGAGGCTTACAAAACACTCGTTCGACCTATACTTGAGTATTGCTCATCAGTGTGAGTTCTGTACCAGGTCTGGTTGACAGAGAAGATAGAGAAGATCCAAAGAAGAGCAGCGTGTTTCGTCACAGGGTTATTTGGTAAGCGTGATAGCATTACGGAGATGTTTAGCAAACTCAAGTGGCAGACTCTGCAAGAGAGGTGCTCTGCATCACGGTGTAGTTTGCTGTCGAGGTTTCGAGAGGGTGCGTTTCTGGATGAGGTATCAAATATATTGCTTCCCCCTAATTATACCTCTGGAGGAGATCATGAATGTAAAATTAGAGAGATTCGAGCGCACACAGAGGCTTTCCGGCATTCGTTCTTCCCGCAAACCATACACGATTGGAACAGGAAAGGGAGGTAATGGCAGTGGCATGTAAAGTGCCCTCCACCACACACCATTGGGTGGCTTGCAGAGTATAAATGTAGATGTAGATGTAGAACGCTGATTGTCTGAGTGTTAATGCCAAACTTACTGTGATCGGTGTGGCATTAACATTTCTGTTACTACTATAAATTATGATGTGTGACCGATTTTGTGCTCTCTATTGTCCTAGTGCTTTTCTGTTAGCCTCTCGAACTATCAGATTCTATCTTGTCAGATATTTTATCTATAGTGAGCTCTATTTCTGAATATTGTAATTATTACTTTTATCTTATGACATATTATTCATTGCAATTATCATGATATTATTAGTTCCCACAATGATTTGCTCTGCTGATGAGCATTCTAATTTCCAAACAGGAAATATTAAACTTTATTAACGATAACTAATGTTCACTGTAAGTTGGCAAATTCTATTGTGTTTTGTTTGCAGAAGGTCTGCCATGAAACTTGTAAATGTACAAAATAATTTTTCTAAATAATAACCTGAATTTTTGTAAAGAAAAAAAACAGTTTTCACAAAATTATTTAGTAGTTAGATTTCCAGAGTCTCAGATATTCTATATTTCATCATTAGTTGACCCCACTTCTGGACACTAATAAGAAAAAATACTTTTCTTTGCAAAGTTTTACCCTGATCTTTAAAAGCTAGCCATCATACAAACAAAAAATGATATATTTACTGCTGAATGACTTCTTCCAGAACTTTGCTACAGAAACTACAAAAGGTAAATCTCATGCTGCTAACTTAACTTATAAAAGTTACTGTTTACTGTCAATAGAAGTCATCTCAATTATAAAATATTCTCTCTGTTTAACAAGATTTAACAATCTTTCAAGTAACAGATGTAGAAAGTTATATTTTAATGGATACCAACATGGAGCCATGATTTATAGTAAATCTTGCAATTTTGTGAAAACCAAATGTCTCTATATCTAATATAAAAATTTTATTCTTTTTCATACTAAAATCTGACGTATTCTATTATGAGCTGTAGTAATCATCAATTCTATGTATTCAAAGCCAAAAAGCAATGAATAAGGTAAAATAACACAAATTAATTTTTACTTTTGCTCTTTCAAATTCGTAGTTTTTTCTTCAGAATAAATTTCCTTTGATGCTCAGTAGAAGTCAAATCATAGTTAGAAGTAGTATTAATCAGTGACTTTTGGAAGGGAGTGCTACAGAAAACCAAAATTTTCAAAAGCGATGCAAGATTGTTTTCTCGGGTGCAAAAGGGAACATGAAATTGCCGACTTGGCCGATCACTGATAAATGAACGTTGCATTGCGCAAAATTAATTTATTCATTCTTGTGAATTATTATTGCTATGATTATTTTGTGTTAATTGTAAGAGCAAATATCCATGTGAAGATTTTACGACTTTGAATAATTTTAGGTTATCGTAAAAGTAGGAAAGAAAGATAATTTTCCCACAGAAGTAATGGCTTCACCTGCTAATATTGATAGCAAAGCAGAAAATAATAATGATTCTTTAATGGATCTGAACTTTGACCCATTAGAAAACCCACTACTTGATTCAAACATGGTAGTGAATTTAGAAAACGGGCAGCCAAATGACAACGCTAATATAAACGCCGAGCAGAGCAAATGAGAGACAGAAAACGATGTGATCCAAACAGTAATGGATGCAAGCATTTTGCTTGACCTGCTTACCACTTTCTTACAGGAACTTGAAATGCATCAAAGCAGGAAAACCAAAATCGCAAATTAAAGCTGAACTATGCACAATTAAATCTGAGCTAATTACAATGACGGAAGATTATGCTCCAATTTTAAATCAAGTCACAATACTTGAAACTGATGTGAGTGAGCTGAAAACCTCTCATGATGAAGTAAAAACGAATGTAGAAACTTTAATTTCTGCAGTCACCAACATTAAGCACAACAACCAGAAAATCCTGGATGAACAATTAGAAAGTCATAGAACACAATTAAATAAAGGCATATCCAACTGTATAGCAGACAAGGAATCTGAAATTGATTCAAAAATAAATGTAGCCGCCAACAATGCTGTGCAGAGCGTATGCGCAGAGACGTGTTCTGGCACAAAAGCAAATTACGACGAAGTACATAATGTACATTCTGATAAAAAAGACACCAATGAACAAAATCCTATCTGGAAGCAAGAGATAAACTCCCGCATTAGGAAACTGGAGAGCGTTATGTCAAACGATACCAGATTGGAAAATAATTTTCCATCACATTGTGAAAATCCTTTCATTGACATTAAACCCACTTACGGGAATGAAAAAATATTTCAACCACCACCACCCAATATAATGCCTGTCCAAGCTAAACATGAAAATGAACTGTGTACTAGCACCACTAAGATAAAACAAAGTTTGTTGAAACATCGTCATTTCCAAACTTTTTCTGAAGACGAGAAGTCAGTCCACCCCATTGTCTTCATACGAGCAATCAAGAACATCTTTCCACAATGTTAGATGGAGTACCAGATGTACAGTTCATTATGTTGCACATCACAGGTGATGCAGCTTTGTGGCTGAGCACAACATCAGAAGTATGTGACACATTAGCAGATTTTGAAAGAGAAACACCAGAGCGGAAAGAACCAGTACGCAAAAGTGAACACTGCTGCCTATAGTCAAAAAAACCACTCAGCAAATGAACCAAACACAAACTGTGGAAATAATAAGCGGAATCATAACAACGGTAATCTGACAAATGGTTCCAATAGAAAACGGAAGGATGGTAACGGTAATGGTTTAAATGATTCCAACCATGATAGGAAAACACCATGAAAAAAACACAATCGGGAAGTTCTTCGAATCCTGGATCCTAATCATGGAAATGGTTGGCCTAAGCAGCAGCCAATTTTATGGTTTGGGAATCCAACACAAAACATGATGCAAGCCATGCTTGTTATTCTGAACCTGAATAGTTGCAATAACAGTGACAACAGCTGCCCCACAACGAATCGCATATGCAAAGTTGTAGAGCAGGATACCAATCCACAACAGTTAAACTAGAACTGACCATCCTAAACAGCCTTCCTAGTGCAGCCATATTCCATAGTGGAGGCAACTTCAAATCTGACCTGAACACATTGAGGTACAATGACTGTGTGGATATCGGGGAAGAACATTTACAAGAGCCAAACACATGCAAACATACAGAATATTATGTTGTGCAAGCTGCAATGAAAGTTTTGATAAATGGTACCAGTGTGGAAGCTATAATAGACACAGGAGCAACAACCAGTGTCATGAGTTACACATTATACAATGAAGTAAATCACGTAAGGAGACTTCCTGTTCTGCCTATGCCAAACTGCCGTATTTTTGGTGCATTAGGCGGATCTATACAGTGTGTGAAGCAACAGGTTCAGGCCAATTTGATAGTAGAATATGGGCACATATAATGCCACTTCTTACTTATAAAAATTTTGTCAGTTTCCTGCATTCTTGGCTGGTATTTTCTGAGTAGTAGGGACGCGATGATCAACCTACAGGAGGGAAAATGTATAGTTACAAATGGTGGTAAAAGAATTGCACTGCAGCTCATTAAAATTCTGAGCATGCACAACAGATACTGTCATAACGTTGTTGTAAAATTAGTAGGTCCTCGCATACTACATATTTTGGAACAATTTGAGAAGACAGAATTCCTGTATTCAAATGACTCAGAAGCAGCCATACGCAGTAATTCTGCCACTATCAGAGCTAAAGTATCAGAATCATCATATCTAGAAAACATACAGAAGGAAGAGGTGGTGAATCTCATTCAGGAGTATACTAATGTTTTTTGCAGATAAACCATGCATAATAAAAAACTTTGAGTATGACATGGAAGTTGCTCCACATGAGACATTTTGCAGAACATCGTACGCCATACCATGGACTAAAAAGTAGGCTGTAAAGGTGGAAATTCGTCAAATGTTGGAGTGGGAAATCATAGAACCCTCATATTCACCATACAGCAGTCCTATTTTAGTGGTTTCTAAAGCGGGGGTGCAAAATAGCATCAGTACTAGACGCATGCAACATCAACAAAATTATTACATCTGTACAAACTAGACCTGAAAGATTGGAAGAATTGCTTCAATGTTTTCATGGAGCTAAGTACTTGTCTAGTATTGACCTCTGATTTCCTATTGGCAAATTTTACTCAGTGAAAGGTCAAGGTAGTATACTGCATTTATATTTGCTGGCTGCAGTTAGCAATTTTGAATGCTTCCATTCAGTTTGAATGTCAGCACTGAGGTATTTATTTCCACTGTGGACGAGGTTTTAGGATCAGTGCTGGACGATTTGTTAATTGCCACAACTATGTGGGAAGAACATGTTGATCTACTGCATAGAATTTTCATAAAGTTTGACAATGCTGGAGTAACAGTGAACCTTGCTAAGTCTAAATTTGGACGTTCAGAGTTCAATTTCTTGGGCATATTATCTCATCTGAAGGAATTATTCCTGAGCCGGGAATGCTTGATGCAATTGATCTGTTTGCTGTACCCATGTCCAAGAAACAGTTAAAATCTTTTTCTCGACCTTGTCTCATTTTTTAGACTTTTTGCGCCAAACCAGTTACTCAATGATAAAAATCTTTTGTCTCTACTATGCAAGAATCATGTCAGGAAGCATTCAGTAAAATAAAGTCCAACCTAGTAAATGCAAACTTGTTGCACTGACCAGATATGACACAAGGCTTTTGTATTGCTACTGATTCCTCATTTTATGTATAACAGTAACACCGATTCTAATAATGTTTTTGCATTGTATAAAATACCTGAAATATTTAAATTTTCTTTTTTAAGCCATAATAAACTGTCACATGTATTACCATTTAACAGTACTAAATTGAAATACTTAAGAAATTTACCTAAGTTATCTTCAAATTTAACTGAGAAATTAGCATGTACAAAAATGTATTTAACACCTTATACAGTTTGATAGTAATGAAATATTTACTATAAAGACTTTCTTTTTTGCAATAACAATTTGCTATCCAAATGTGAAGTGTATATGGTTCATCTGTAAGATATAAAATACTTGAATTATTTAACTCACTTGCGTTTACAGATTAACCAAACCGAGAATGTTGTACCATACATCAATAGGAAAATATCACACCTATGCTTTTGCAATATTATGTAACTATTATAAGTACTGTGCTAGAGAAACAACTGATCTTTTTTCTTTTTCTTTTTTTTTTAATAACTAGGTAAATTACTCAATTCTATAATTTTGTAACCAAAATGGAATCCACAATGAAAAATGTAAATGATCTTTGTGAGATGTGTGTTCCTTGGCTCACAGGGACAGTTTTGTTTTTCCTCTCAGATTCAGTTTTGTTTTCCTCGGTTCCCACTGTGCCAAATGGGTGAGCCCAGCATGATAACAAAACTGGCAAGTTAATATGAGGACGCATGAAGTAGGAATAAGCAGCCAATCAAGGCTCATATGAATAAGCGACTAAAGACATGTAAACCCAAAAAAGATTTGTAATCGTCTATACTAGGACATGTTGTTTTAAACTTTCAATTAAAAATATAATTTTAAATACAGTCTGGGGGGGGGGGGGCAATCTGAAATAACACCTACTGTGATTCGGTAGAAATAATTAATTATTTACATCAAAGGAAAGGTATATTATGCATTAACTGCAGCAATCATGTAATGCTGATTGTCTGAGTGTTAATGTCAAACTTACTGTGATCAGTGTGGCAGTAACATCTCTGTTACTACTATAAATTATGATGTGTGACCGATTTTGTGCTCTCTATTGTCCTAGTGCTTTTCTGTTAGCCTCTCGAACTATCAGATTCTATCTTGTCAGACATTTTATCTCTAGTGAGTTCTACTTCTTAATATTATAATTATTATTTTTATCTTATGACATATTATTCATTGCAATTATCATGATACTATTATTTCCCACAATGATTTGCTCTGCTGATGAGCATTCTAATTTCCAAACAGGAAATATGAAACTTTATTAACGATAACTAATGTTCGCTGTAAGTTGGCAAATTCTATTGTGTTTTGTTTGCAGAAGATGTGTGCCTTGAAACTTGTTGTTGTTGTTGTGGTCTTCAGTCCTGAGACTGGTTTGATGCAGCTCTCCATGCTACTCTATCATGTGCAAGCTTCTTCATCTCCCAGTACCTACTGCAACCTACATCCTTCTGAATCTGCTTAGTGTATTCATCTCTTGGTCTCCCTCTACGATTTTTACCCTCCATGCTGCCCTCCAATGCTAAATTTGTGGTCCCTTGATGCCTCAAAACATGTCCTACCAACCGATCCCTTCTTCTAGTCAAGTTGTGCCACAAACTTCTCTTCTCCCCAATCCTATTCAGTACCTCCTCATTAGTTACGTGATCTACCCACCTTATCTTCAGCATTCTTCTGTAGCACCACATTTCGAAAGCTTCTATTCTCTTCTTGTCCAAACTAGTTATTGTCCATGTTTCACTTCCATACATGGCTACACTCCATACAAATACTTTCAGAAACGACTTCCTGACACTTAAATCTATACTCAATGTTAACAAATTTCTCTTCTTCAGAAACGATTTCCTTGCCATTGCCAGTCTACTTTTTATATCCTCTCTACTTCGACCATCATCAGTTATTTTACTCCCTAAATAGCAAAACTCCTTTACTACTTTAAGTGTCTCATTTCCTAATCTAATTCCCTCAGCATAACCAGATTTAATTTGACTACATTCCATTATCCTTGTTTTGCTTTTGTTGATGTTCATCTTATATCCTCCTTTCAACTCTCTGTCCATTCCGTTCAACTGCTCTTCCAAGTCCTTTGCTGTCTCTGATAGAATTACAATGTCATCGGCAAACCTCAAAGTTTTTACTTCTTCTCCATGAATTTTAATACCTACTCCGAATTTTTCTTTTGTTTCCTTTACTGCTTGCTCAATATACAGATTGAATAACATCGGGGAGAGGCTACAACCCTGTCTCACTCCTTTCCCAACCACTGCTTCCCTTTCATGCCCCTCGACTCTTATAACTGCCATCTGGTTTCTGTACAAATTGTAAATAGCCTTCCGCTACCTGTATTTTACCCCTGCCACTTTCAGAATTTGAAAGAGAGTATTCCAGTTAACATTGTCAAAAGCTTTCTCTAAGTCTACAAATGCTAGAAACGTAGGTTTGCCTTTTCTTAATCTTTCTTCTAAGATAAGTCGTAAGGTTAGTATTGCCTCACATGTTCCAACATTTCTATGGAATCCAAACTGATCTTTCCCGAGGTCCGCTTCTACCAGTTTTTCCATTCGTCTGTAAAGAATTCGCATTAGTATTTTGCAACTGTGACTTATTAAACTGATAGTTCGGTAATTTTCACATCTGTCAACACCTGCTTTCTTTGGGATTAGAATTATTATATTCTTCTTGAAGTCTGAGGGTATTTCGCCTGTCTCATACATCTTGCTCACGAGATGGTACAGTTTTGTCATGACTAGCTCTCCCAAGGCCATCAGTAGTTCTAATGGAATGTTGTCTGCTCCCGGGGCCTTGTTTCGACTCAGGTCTTTCAGTGCTCTGTCAAACTCTTCACGCAGTATCTTATCTCCCATTTCGTCTTCATCTACATCCTCTTCCATTTCCATAATATTGTCCTCAAGTACATTGCCCTTGTATAAACCCTCTATATACTCCTTCCACCTTTCTGCCTTCCCTTCTTTGCTTAGAACTGGGTTGCCATCTGAGCTCTTGATATTCATACAAGTGGTTCTCTTCTCTCGAAAGGTCTCTTTAATTTTCCTGTAGGCAGTATCTATCTTACCCCTAGTGAGACAGGCCTCTACATCCTTACATTTGTCCTCTAGCCATCCCTGCTTAACTTGTAAATATACAAAATAATTTTTCTAATTAATAATCTGAATAGTATGAAAGAGAAAAAAAGGGTTTTCGCAAAATTATGTTGTAGTTAGATTTTCAGACTCTCAGATATTCTATATTTCATCATTAGTTGACACCACTTCTGGACACTAATAAGAAAAAAATACTTTTCTTTGTAAAGTTTTATCCTGCTCTTTAAAAGCTAGCTATCATACAGACCAAAAATGATATATTTACCGCCGAATGACTTCTTCCAGAACTTTGCTACAGAAACAACAAAAGGTAAATCCCATGTTGCTAACTTAACTTATAAGAGTTACTATTTATTGTCAATAGAAGTCATCTCAGTTTTAAAATATTCTCTCTATTTAACAAGATTTGAAATTCTTTCAAGTAATAGAAATAGAAAGTTATATTTTATTGTACATTGATGCATGCCTGTATTTGTCATGCCATACTATCCACAAGTTCATCAAGGCACTGTTGTTCCAGATTGTACCACTCATCAATGGCGATATGGCCTAGATCCCTCAGAGTCGTTGGTGGGTCACGTCGGTCTATCCCAGGCATGTTTGATAGTGTTCATCTCTGGAGAACATGCTGGCCACTCTAGTTGAGTGATGTCATTATCCTGAAGGAAGTCATTCACAAGATGTGCACAATGGGGGCATGAATTGTCAACCATGAAGACAAATGCCTCGCCAATATGCTGCTGATATGGTTGCCCTGTCTGTGGGAGGATGGCATTCATGTATCATACAACTGTTACAGCGCCTTCCAGGACCACCAGTGGCGTAGTTGGCTCCACACAGTGCCACCCCAAAACAGCAGGTAAACTTGCTGGACAGTGTGTCTAAGGCGTTCAGCCTGACCAGGTTGCCTCCAAACGCATCTCCGACGATTGTCTGGCTGAAGGCATATGTAACACTCATTGATGAAGAGAACATGATGCCAATTCTGAGTGGTCCATTTGGCACATTGTTGGGCTCATCTGTACCACAATACATGGTGTCGTGGCTACAAAGAGGGACCTCGCCGTGGACATTGGTGGTGAATTTGCACATCATGCAACCTATTGCACACAGTTTGAGTCATAACATGACATCCTGTGGCTGTACGAAAAGCATTATTCAACATGCTGGCATTGCTTTCAGGATTCCTCTGAGCCATAATCCATAAGTAGCGGCAACCCACTGCAGTAGTAGCCCTTGGGCAGCCTGAGCAAGGCATGTCATCGACAGTTCCTGTCTCCCTGTATCTCCTCCATGTCTGAACAACATCGCTTTGGTTCACTCCAAGATGGCTGGACACTTCCCTTGTTGAGAGCCCTTCCTGGCACAAAGTAACAATGTGGTCATGATCGAACCATGGTATTGACCATCTAGGCACAGTTGAACAACAAACAACATGAGCCATGCACCTCCTTCCTGGTGGAATGACTGGAACTGATCGGGGTGTCAGACCCCCTCCGTTTAATAGGCACTGCTCATGCATGGTTGTTTACATCTTTGGGCAGGTTTAGTGACATCTCTTTAACAGTCAAAGAGACTGTGTCTGTGATACAATATCCACAGTCAACATCTATCTTCAGGAGTTCTGCGAATCAGGGTGACGCAAAACTTTTTTTGATGTGTGTATAATGCATTTCCTGATTACTTGCAATATGCTTTTTCTAATATTTGTGAAACAACAGTAAGATGTGATTTTATTAGTTCGCTTTGTCAATCCATAATGTCCCAATACATTTTGTGTGTAAAGGTGTCAATGCATCTTTCTGGCAAGTGGACACACCAGTTACGAGAATCAAGTGTTATACAGTAAAATTATAATCTGTTGGGCAATTTGTATCGTTTCCCTAGTTCAGAGTAGTAGTAGTAGTGGTAGTAGTAGACAAGCTATTGCCTTATCTTATGCCATCTTTTTCGTCCTCTTCTTGTAACTGGGACATGTTCCTACACATTTTAAGGTAATGAAGTCCAAAAGAACCATCATGTGCAAGGAGTAATCTGAAATCTGCTACACTTGTGGAAGCCTAGACAAGGGGTGCACCAAAATATTCTGTTCACTCACGATATAAATGACTTCAAAGTTGAATTAGTGTAAAAGTAGGTGCCATCTGGCTAACCATTTGTGTAGTAACTTGTATACTAATAGAAATGAAAACACACTGAGTGTGATGTCCCCACAAAGATAATGAAATTTTTGAAAGGCCCATATTATTGCCAATGCCTTGGTTTCTAAAACTGAATAAGCTCTTTCACTTTCTGTATGCATACAACTTGTGAAGCAGATGATGTTTATGTTTTCACATCCCTGTTCTGTTGTGATTTGAAACAACATTTTCTCCAGTTTTTGTGATGATTCATCAGTACTAAAACTGAATTCCAGAATGAGATTTTCATTCTACAGTGGAGTATGTGCTGATATGATATGAAACTTCCTGGCAGATTAAAACTGTGTGCTGGACCGAGACTCGAACTCGGGACCTATGCCTTTCGTGGGCAAGTGCTCTACCAACTGAGCTACTGAAGCACGACTCACACCCCATCCTCACAGCTTTCCTTCTGCCAGTACCTCGTCTCCTACCTTTTAAAACTGAATTCTTTCATGATGTCTGGGTATGCTGAAATGTCTGAGTTTATTAAAACCTGTTTAACTGCCTGAAAATCCTCTTGGCCTTTGGGCGTCCACAGAGATGTGTGGTTTTGCCTCAATAAATTCAGAAAAGCATCATTATTTCATAACTGATTGGGCATGAATTTTCAAAAAAATTATGCTAACCCTAGAATGACTAGATCAAGTAACTAATGAGGAGGTATTGAATAGGATTGGGGAGAAGAGAAGTTTGTGGCACAACTAGACTAGGAGAAGGGATCGGTTGGTAGGACATGTTTTGAGGCATCAAGGGATCACAAATTTAGCATTGGAGGGCAGCGTGGAGGGTAAAAATCGTAGAGGGAGACCAAGAGATAAATACACTAAGCAGATTCAGAAGGATGTAGGTTGCAGTAGGTACTGGGAGATGAAGAAGCTTGCACAGGATAGAGTAGCATGGAGAGCTGCATCAAACCAGTCTTAGGACTGAAGACCACAACAACAACAACATAGAATGACTTTACTGTTTCTTTGTCTGTGGTCTAGGAAATTGCATCTAGCTTGTTGCAGTCAGGTCTAATACCAGTATCTGAAATGATGTGGCCTAAAAATTTATCTCTTCCTGTGCAAACTCAGATTTTTTGAAGTTAGCGATAACTTCATATTCAGAGAACCTTTCTAAGACTTTCCTTAGTATTTGCACATGAACATCCCACATGAATGTGGTGATAAGGATATCATCCACATACACGGTGGCTTGACTCTATCTAACGCTGCAATTAATATGCCAGCACTCATGTTAAGGGCAAACAGCAGAACAGAAAATTGGCAAGTTCTATCATAAGCACATGAATGCAGCATATTGATGACTTTGAGGATGGAATAAAATTTGCCAGTACAATGGCCAAGGTCAATTCAGAACAAATACTTAACTCTGTGAAATTTTAACAATTCCTCTTCAGTATTGTCTGGTCTGGTTGTCATAGGTGTGATGATTTTATTTATTTCCCTGGCACCCAGGACAAGGTGAATAGTATCATCATGTTTGATGATTGCTCATATTAGACTGCAGTACAGTGAATGTGATGGTTCAATTATATTCTGCTTAATCATGTGCTTGATCTATTTCCTGAGAGCCTCCTTTTTCACCCATGGAATTGTGTATGACATGCAACTTAAAGTTTCTTGAGGATATACCTTCATTTGATGCACATACTGCTGTATTACACTGGGGTTTTCTTCAGAAGAGTGAAAGAACTGTTTCAATAGTGCGTGTAAATCATGCCTCTGTTCGTGTGCAAGTGTGGTTGATTCTTCATCTTTTTGGTGTATATTGTATGGGTTGGTCCCCTCCTCCAAATTAAAATCGTTAAATTTTTCATTTATGTATAAAAATGTTATGATACATCAATTGAATATTAACCTTGTTTGTCAGACTTGTTTTCAAAAAATCAATTAAAATATGTTTTTTGTCAACATGCAAATGACACTTAGCATTACCTAGATCAATCTTTACCTGGCACTTTTTGAAAAATTCCATGCCTAACGGACAGTTAACTATTAATTTTTCAACTACTTAAAATGTGTAGGTAAATAGTTTTTATTTATGTTAATAGGTAAAATATTTGCAGCCTGACAACGTATCATTTACTCTGCAGCGCAGTTGTAACGTGACAATTTTGTACTCGTAAAGTAGATAAACTGAGTTTTTCCACAGTTCATCAAACAGACTTCGCAAAATTAAATTTGCTGCTGTGCCACTGCCTAGCACAACCCATATGTCTATGTTTATATTAGCTTGTACTTCATCCTCTAATCCTTTAATATTACTCATATCTTCATCTGTATAAAGATTGTTCCTCATGTCATGTTTCTGATCTTATCTTATAAAATAGCCTCTGTTTCCATTCATGATCAACGACAGGGCTTTTGGCCTGTGCAACCGCTGTTCCCTCTGGTGGAAATTGGGTGTTAATCCCCCCATCGGTCACATCAGCTATGTGTAGCTTGGGTTCAAAACTGTTACACATACGTCCTTGTATTTGATCGGTGGCAGCATTACCCTGTTTTGTGTTCCTCCCACTCCCGTAAGCAATGTTGTTATTGTAGTTAATTGATGGGTGATTATTAATATTACCAAAATTTTGTTGTGCATTGTTGTTAAGGCCATACGCATTATTCCATCCATTCTGGTTATTACGGTGCTGAGAACTGCTTCATTGATGGTACCTCTGCCATTATGGTCTCTGTTAGCATTTCTTTGGTTGTTTCAAATAATTATGGTTCTCAATATACCGCTGGAGTGGTGTGTATGGATGATACACATGTTGCATGGTACCATATTGGTTGCTACCAGTGCTGTTGTTGTAGCTGGTGTGTCTGACTGATTATGATTGTAATAGTTTGTCTTAGGGTTGCCTTCACACATGAGATCAATGGAATCAACTATATATTAAAAATATTCTAAGTCGTAAGTTGGAGGTGCAACCAGTTTTTCACATAATGTGTGGATAACAGTCCTTTTAGAATTCTTAATACATCAATATATGATATTGTGGTATTCCACTATCTTTTCTTTTTTAAATATTTTTCAAAATATTTTTGCAGCCCAGTGTGTTTTGCAGTGAATAGTTGCATGTCATAGACCTCCATTTCAAGTCTCTCTTGTATTCCCTGTTACCAGTATTTCTCTTAAAAGACTTGCTCAAATTTTTCATGTATGTGACAATTGTCAGCTTCTTCTGCTGCCCATAAATGGGCTTCACGCTGAATCCATCCAACAATGAACTGGATTTTTTGTTGTTCAGGCAAATGTCAGGGTAATTTGTTCCTAAATGTTGGCACAAATACTATGGGTGTGTCTTTTTTTATTCCTGTGAAACTGTGCTATTTCATCTGATTGTGATGTTGTTCTTTGTCGATGGCATGGTAGAGTTCTACAATGCTGGCACATTCTCACAAAGATTTGCAAATTGTTCCAGTTTGCCTGTATCATACTCTGCTCATGGGTAGACCATGTTCATGCGATTACTTTCTGTAGCTGATCGATTTTGGTTTGTAGCTACAGATGGACCACTTTTTGCTTTTTAGCTGAGAGAAAATTTTATCTTCTATTATTTTCATGTCACTGTCAATTTTAGCAAGCATTTTTGTTTCACACTCACAAATTATTTCATCTATAGCATCGACATAGTCCTGTGTTTGTGGAGCGAGACGCCACTGTCACTGTCAAGTATTCCCACTTCAGTTCTTTCATTTAATTTCTTTACATCCTTCTTAAGCCCTCCGTATCTGAATATTAGAAATGTATGATCCACTTTCAAAAGACCAACATCTTGTGTGAATTTGCATATGTCCTCTGGCAATTCTTTGCAAGTTGATACAAACTCTGTTACGTTTGTTTGCATAGTTGTGACCAATTTGGTCAGAATTTTGTGCTCATTTTTCAAGGCTTTTGTACCTCTACTACCCTTTGTACTTGGTCTACACCTTTTTCCTGTTCCTTTCTAAAGTCTGATAACTTTTGGTTTAACTGCATATTCACACTTGAAACATTTCTTGTCTACTTCATTAGTGACCCCTGTTAAATCAGTATTCCAATTATTACAAAAAGTTTCAAGATGACCAACTAATGTACTGACTTTTTGTTCTAACATGCTGATATGTTTGGAAAGTTTTTGATCAAGATTGCTGACTTCTGTTGCAACAGTCTCAATTTTTGAAGTTAATTTTGTATCCAAGCTACTGATTTCGTTCATTAATTATCTGACTGTACCCTGGCAATTCAGTACTTATTTTTGTGTTATCTGAATGTATACCAGCACTTTCTGAATGTATGCTGGACATTTCTGAACTCATTTTTAATATTGCTTGCAATGTTTGGTTACTATCTCATTGCTACAATTACATATTGATCTATGCACATTACTCTCAAAATTGAGTCAGAAAAATTTTCATTGTCAGTTTCATTACTTATTAAAGTATTACTATTAAAAATCTCACCCTCTAACATTGACTGAGAACCAGTCTCATTAAGCATGAGCCACATATTATCCCCAAAATGCTTGTGTGATTCACTAATAGTAGTAAAGTTTTACTGAATATTCTCATTATTAGCCTTTCTTATTGACAAATTTGTCAAATCTTCTACATTTTCATGTTCATTAATAGTTACCGTATTTATTGCTTGTTGCTGGGTTCCATTTTTAATAAACACACATAATATATGTGTATGTAAAATATGTTAAATTCTTACTGAAAAACTTTTTTTTTTTATCTTTAGAAATCACTTTTTCCAATGCAACGAAATGGTACATAACTGTCATACTATTATGTCACAAACACTACAAGAATACACATTACAAGATTGGACTTTGTTGCTTGCTGCAGTGGTTGGGAAATTGAACAAAGGGTGGTATCGTGGTGGAATTGCTCCCACATGCATAAATTCAACAATACAGTTGATCCTACCTTGAACATTGTTTGTTCATATTTCCTCATAATTTCCTCAGAATTTCGTAATTTCCAGTATAATTGGATGGTTTAAATGTTTCTTGTTCCAAATAATTACTAAATGTCTTTTACCATCTTCCTCCCTTATATACCACAAATACACAACAAAAATAATTATTAATACAATGCTGATCTCCAGTAATTCCTTCTAATTTTTATACAAATACAAATACAATATTGTACTTACATGCAAAATTTTTGGAGGTTATGATCCTGTCACAGTCACTTGTAAGGAAATTATTGGGAAAAAGAATTTTGAAATGACAATGCAAATATTATTTAAAGGGGTAAATGATTTTTTAAATTGTTTAGAATATATTATCAGATAAAGGAAGGCTTTCGGCTATCTGAATAGTCACCGTAGCTAATGAAGAAAAAGGTGAACAATAAGATTTCGATAAGAATATGTAGGCATAAAACCTAATACTGTTCTTATGCCCCTTCCTGAAATAATTGCTTCCAGCTCTTTAACACTGCAGTGATACATTTGTGTTTTCCTCCATTATAACTGGTGTCCTTTGCAGGTCCTCACAATCACCCAAAATTGTTACAGTGGATTTTCATGGAATGATAAATAAATATTCAAACAACCTTTCATAACCATCCTGAATATATTTGAACACAACCCCTTACATTTATTTATTTACATAGTTTACGCCAACATTGGAGCACTAAAATCAAACATAATGCAACAGAGTCTACAATTATTAAAATTAGGTCTTAGCAGTCAGTGATTTCTTCGTTTTCCAAAATTTCTTCATTCGCTGTCATCTGGCTGCTTGTTCTTCTCCAGATATGACATGCTTCTCTCGTTCTGATGGTTTGAATCTCAGCCATTTGTATTTGTTCCTCAGACACAGTTTCTCTTCCCTGTGTTGACTTTGGTGTGTGGTGATGTTCAATTCATCCAGATCACTGTGTACTACTTTAAACCAGATGGTTTTGGTTTTACTGTTCCAGAAGTAGTCAAAAAATTGCCTCAGGATTCTACTATTTAGTAGGCGAGATATGTGCCCAAAAAATGCAATCCTTCTTTTCTGCATTGTGTCAATAATGGATTCATTTTCTTTATACACTACTGAATTGGGCAGAAGCTTCCACTGCCCATTAACTTGATGTTTCTTACTTATAACTGTTTGGAGTATTCCTCTATCAACTTTCTGCAATTTGTCAGTTGTTGCTTGAGTATTTAGTTTGAGTAGTGTTGCATAAGTTGCTTCTGGTTTAACGACAGAGGAGTTTGGGTTTGGGGGGGGGGGGGGGGATTAAAGGGACCAGACTGCTATGGTCATCAGTTGATGGAGGAGTAATGTTGCAATTTAGCATTTATTGAGAGAGATTGTTTTTTTGTAGGTTGACCATGTGGTTCTCTGCACTGGCCACAGTTTTAACGTTCTACTATCTATTGATGCTCTTTCGTTAACATTCCAGGTAATATTTTCAACAAGATATTTAAACTTTTTTACTACTTTAATTTTTTGATCATTATGGATTATGTTATGAGATGTGTCAACTGTGAAGCTGGGCATCATTTCTGTTTTCTCAAACAAAATTTGCAATCCAACCTTTGCTGCTAATCATTCTAGTTGTTCTGTCTGAACCTTTGCTTCATCAATATTGTTTGCTAACAGCACCAAATCATCTGCAAATGCAAGACAGTTAAGTTGAATCTTCCTTCCAATCATAACAGATGGTGGGCATATCTTGTTCCATTCATGCATGATTTTCTCCAGCACACAATTGAACAATAATCGAGACAATCCATCGCCTTGTTGAAGCCTAGTATGAATCTCAAAAGGTTCAGAGAATTCATTTCTGAACCTTACTCTAGCTTTGCTATTTCAAAGAGTGACTGCAATGAGGTTGAAAGATTTCTGATTTAAACCAAATTCTTTAAGAATTGACAGTACAGATTCATGATGGATACTATTGAAGGCTTTTTCAAAATCGACAAATGTGATCACTAGTTTCTTGTTCCTGACCCTTGGATGTTTCATTATCCAACTGAGAATAGTAATTTGATCAGGACAGCTTCGTCCTGGATGAAAGCCTCCTTGATATTCACCTAGTTCACCATCAAGTTGTTCATGAATTCTGAAATACAGAACCTTGGAAAATTTTTTATAATATCCAGCATGGGTATACCCCTATAATTATTTGGATCCAATCTATCTCCTTTTTTGTGTAGTGGATGGATTATTGCAACATTCCATTCCTCTGGTAACTTCTCAGTATTCCAAATGTCAGTGAGATGTTTGTGTAAGTTCAGAATAGTTTGCACATATGCATATTTCCAAAGTTCTGCCACTTGTTGGATCCCACCTGCTGCTTTATAATTCTGAAGTGAGTTAATCACTGTTTGTACTTGATCTGGATGTGGTGGTATAACTCTTTCTAAATGTGCTTTGTTTCTTGGATAGGGGTCAAATTCCAAATGATGTTCAGGTTCTGAGCTATTTAGTAACTGTTTGACATATTTAGCCAAAATCGTTCAATTGTCATAACTATTATGTGCTACCTTTCTGTTTGTACTTCATCATAAGAGTAGGTGGAGTGAATTTCAACTGGTACTGTTTGAATGTCTGATAGTAATCTCTTGTCTTGTGGCTAGTGAAAGCATCCTCGATAGATTTTAGTGAGTTCTTATGAAATTTCCTTTTGACCCTTCTAATTTCTTTGGTGGTTGATCATCTAGCATTTATTAATTCCTCCCTGGAGCTTTCAGTTCTCTTTTGTTGGTCATTAACCAGGCCTTATGTCTATGTCAAATCGCTACATGGCATTCCACATTCCACTGAGCATGTGTCTTGCATTTCCGTACAGGAGCTACTTCTCCAGCCAAGGCTTTTAATCAATTGACAGTGGTTTCTAGATTGTCACTTAAAGGTATTCTTGATCTCTCATAATATATTTGATTATTAATAATATAACAAGGGTCATATGTTCTCTTTGTATCTAACTATTGAGGTTTGCTTTTTCTTTTAAGTGTCAGTTTGATTTTAATTTTTTAAATGTAGTGGTCTGAATCAACATCGATGCCATACAGCACTTTAACATTATAGATTTCCTTATGGAATTTCTGATCCATGGGTACATAATCTATCTGGAAATCTCCTAGCTTGATGTTAGGGCACTTCCATGTCATTAACTTATGTGCTCTTCTCTTAAAGCTTGTTGTTTTCAAAACCAATCAATATGTGGTATAAAATTCAATTAACCATTCCCTGTTCTTGTTTGTAAGTTAATGTGCTGGCCATCGCCCCACTGCACCTTGAAATTTCTTCTCTCATCCTATATTCGCATTACAGGCTCCGAGTAGAATTTTAATGTTAATAACAACCCTTACATAATACATTAACAACTAGGCAGATGTATACATGTGTCTAGTCACTTTGACATCTCAAAACAGGCAGACATACATCTACTAATTAATTAATGCATGCTGGATTGCTCATTAATAATCATCTCTATCCTCGCTATCTTTTTATCATTGTCACAGATGTTCTGACTATCTAGCGCTCAGAGAGCACGTCTTTTAATCAAGTTAAAAATTACTGCCACAAGCTATTTTTTACAAGTTCAATCACTGACTTTTCTGTACCATTTCATAACATTCTTGATACTTTCATTGTAATTACAGTGTTACTAATTATCTGTATGAGTAAACCAAACACCCAACAGCTACTTCAAAACGCTTTATAAATAAAACTGTGGTAATGCTAAAGCCATGTGCACTGTATCAATATATCAAAAACTAAATTTCATTTATATCAAAGTAGTCTCTGTGCATGACAGTATACTTTCAATCTTGTATGCATATAACAAGGATGCCTAGCTTATGTGACTTGCAGGTAAATGTGATAGAACTTCCAGATGGTAGACTCTTGAAGAAATAGTTTCTAATAGTTTACAAATTCTAGCATCAGTTTTCAGAACAGTAGCGGCCTCCATACCATTACTGAAGTGACCAAGCTGATACAGTTAAACAAAGAACAGCTTACACAAAGACACACAAGCAATCATTCTTGTCATGATTTATTTATCTATGAAATTAGAGAAACTTTGAGGCATGCTACAATCAAAGGTACTTTTTTGTATGCACTTTACAATGATTTTCAGAGGTTAGATTTAAATGTAGATAAAATGATTATTTTTTCCATATCTGTAAGTCATTTATTTGCAAGTTACTTAGGTAAATTTTCACACTGAATCAAGGGTTACTAAAGGGAAATGTCTGCGGTACATTTCATCAAAACAAAATGTAGTATCACTGAAGTTAACAAGTCTCTTGAATGGTTTCAGAGATACAGCTGGCATTGCAAAGGACGAAGGTACCTGCAACATGATAAAATGCTGTGATATTTGTAAAACAATGGAATTATTCACGTAAGTTTCTTATTATCTAGATCAAATACTCATGAATTTAATTGTTTGCCATGCTGGAACAGGTGCAGACCCAAGGGAGAGGGTGGGGGATGGTGTTATGTTCATCACAGCCCTTGCCCATCCCCCAACCCAAAATTTTTTTAATGAAAGCATTTATGTTTTTAGATTCAAAATGTGTTCAAAAAATAACAGAAAATGTGTTTTATATACTTAGCCAATGCTTTTTACAATCCTTGTAAAGCTTCTGGAATTTGATGTTTGGGATAGCCTTTTGCTCTCTGTGCAGTGTGTTTTTAATCTCATGTATGCTTATAAAGCAACGATGCTTTAAGGTTTTCTTTATTTTTACAGCCAGAAAAAAAGGCAAATGGGGCCATATCTGGGAAGATGGATGTTAGGATGTAACTACTGTATTATTTTTGGCCAAAAATTCACAACCAAGCAATGAAGTACATTATCATGATGTAAAACCCATTGTTTGTTTGTCACAAATCTTGGTGTTAAGGCACTGAACTTATAAATAGTATTCCTTAATGATCACTTGATCTTATTGTAATAACTCATGGTGTACCACAGTGTTAACATCAAAGAATAGAATGCACATAACTTTCACATTTGACTGCGGTCATTGAGCTTTTTTTGTTCTTGGTGGTCCAGAATGCTTTTCCACTGGGAGCCTTAGTTTCAATGCCATATCTATGCACCTATTTTTTTGGTAACTGTTAAGAATATTTCAGTAGTTCTATTGACCACTGAGCAACTTAAATTCACTCGTTTTGATTTGTAATTCAAAAATTATTGAACAAAATTTGCTGTCACAAATTTTATAACCAACACTTCAAGCATAACCAAAATGTAGCAAGAGCCAACTGATATCCAGTTCAGCCCTGACCTGAATGATTGTGCAGCTTAGTCTGTAAAATTTTTCTTGGCTTGTTTTCACTTTTCTGGATGATACTAACATGCATCAGTCATCTGGGACTCTCACTATTGGTACAGGTGCAATTCAAATTCCAACTACTGGGAGCATACTCCTCTATGAAGCAAATTCTGTGTGCCAGCAAGTGTTGTTGCAACAGCAAGTAAGATATTCTGCTTTTTTTTCATTATACTATGTAAATGACCATTGCTCAGTGTTAGTGTTTTTTTTATCAAAAGAGGTGTAATAACTACAATTCAACACTGTTTTCTGTAATTCTTTTGCAATTATGCTGTTTATTGTGGAACAAATAACAACTATCTCCAGTGTGCAGGTTAGTATTTTCTATTTTTAATACTTGCATGATCGTGCAGAGCTAAAAAATATTCATTAAAATACATTTTCACAACAAAAAGTATTTATTGCTAGGGGGATATTGTCATGTTTGCTTCTCAGATGCCAACTAGTAAAAGTATTTTGTCTGAAAGTGAAACACTTAGTATTTGGAATGAGATGTCAGACGTCAGTGATTTGCCTGAAGATGAGAACATTAATGTCGATTGCCCATTACAACAACCAAGAAGCTATATAAAAGAAACAACTTCAGAATACAGCACCAACCAAGAAAGTTGTCTCAAAAGCAGTAATGAATCTGAAATTTTTCTTGCTGTGTCAAAATTATTGTCAGAGAAGGTATTTCATGTGTATCCTCGCAACAATGAGTAATACCAGAAGAGTTCCATAATGTGAATCCGTAGCCTTCTGTATTGATAACACAGCAGAGGTGGTTATGGAGACAGAAGCAATATGATGAACAATTTTCTTTATACAGTGCTTCCAGTACCGAGATGAAGATGATGTTCATTTATTTCACAAATTTTTTAAATATTTTAGTGTAAAGCACATATTTTTTTCTTTCAGGTTCCAGTGATACCTAAAAGCTCTATGCATTACTATTCTCAGTATTTCTTTCAAGATTTCTCTCTTTACGTCATACATGCATTCAACAGCAAAAAGTGTTATGTCATAGTGAACTTAAGTATTCCTTTGGTTTGAATTTAATTATCCACATGAGCAGTACAACATGTTTGAAGTTAGGACAAGATAGTTGTAGGATAATGGAAAGAAAGCAATGTTGTACTCAGATATAACCAGTCAATGGGTAAGATGGAGATCTGTGATCAGCAATAACAGAGTGTTACTGTACGCAGTAGAGGACAAGGAAATTGATTTTAAAGGTCAGTCTCCAGTTCTTCAATTAGCTGCAGTACTGCTGAATGGAATACAGAATAATTGCTAAACAAAAATAAAGTTCCGCAGAAAGACATTAAGACTTGATGAAAGTTCAGCTGGAAATGGAAACTCACCTGAATAAATTAGCTGAGGTGCATTAGCCTGAGATTGAAACTAAGGCTGAAGCATGTAAGAGTACCAAATACTGCAAATTATCCTGCACCTATTCCTTGTGATGACAAGAGGTGTGATAGTTATGATCATTTACCATTCATTGATGATCCAGCTTCTCCACCAAATATTACTTCAAGGAATAGCACAATCATAATCTGTTGTGAAAAATGCAATCTATATTTATGTGTTTTGAAGCACAAAAGTTTCTTCGAGCACTTTCACATGTGCACGTAATAAGTTGATAGCCTGTAGATTATCGTTAGTGATTCTTCAATGAAAGTTATCTGGTCATGTATAACAGGTCTATAACTACGGAAGCAGATAATTTGTTATAATGATAACTCCCATCAGTGCAGTTCAGAAAAACTGGTATAGAGGGAAGGATCTAAATGGGTAGAGTCATGAAGCAGCCACTGAAATCAAGAGTGTTGTGCTGAGCTCATTCTTCGGATGGACAGCTGGTTGGTAGACATGCCAATATAAAAAGCTGTGCATTGATTGCAGCAGGCCTGGTAAATGACATGGCTGCTTTCACAGGTGGCCTGCAGGGTAGAATAAACCTATGACAGGGTTGGGATAAGAAGTGCTGGATGGGTGGATTGGGCAGGTTTTGCCCCTGGGTCTTCCACAAGGATATGATTCTTGTGGCCTAGGGATGGATGGAACACCACTTTACGAGATTGGGAAGTATCTTAGGTAGGATGTTCCACATTTCAGGGCACAAGGATTGGTAATCAGAGCCCTGGCGGAGGATTTGGTTCAGTTGTTCCATCCAGGGGTAGTACTGGGTGATGAAGGGGACACTCCTTTGTGGCTGGTTCTTGGGTGTGGTGTGAAGATTTGGGGTGTGAGGGGAAATGGCACAGATCTATTTGTGGACTAGGTCAGGGTATTGTGCCTGTCTGTGAAGACCTTAGTGAGACCCTCAGAATACTGAAGCAAGTGACTTTTTGTCACTGTAGATATGCTGTTCCCAGGTGACCAGGCTGACAGAAGGGATGTTTTGATGTGAAAGCGATGACAGCTGTCAAAATGCAGGTGCTGTTCACAGTTGCTGGGTTTAATGTGGACAGAAGTGTGGAAGGAACTGTCAGAGAGGAGGGGATCGACATCTACGAATGTGGGATGCTGGGTCGAGGGGGACTGTGTGAAACAGACGGGAGAGATAGTGTCGAGCATGGGAAAGTTGTGTGGCCTCGAGTACAGATCGTGAAGATCTTCATTCCTTCATGAATTCAAAATGTTCTCTTTGTGCGGTCCTCCTCGACCCAGCACGCCACCTCACTAGATGTGATCTCCTACAACTGTCATCCATTTCACACCAAAGAATCCCTCTCGTACATCCCGGCCACCTGGGGATCGCATATCTGCCATGACAATAATTTCCCTCACTCAGTATGCTAATGGTCTCACTGAGGCCTTCACAGAGAGGCACTATCCCCAGACCTAGTCCACGAACAGATCTCCCGTGCCATTTCCCATCACAAACCCCAATTCTCCTCCAAGGAAAGTTGCTACTCACCATGTAGCGGAGATGCTGAGTCGCAGATAGGCACAACAAAAAGACTCTCACAGTTGTAGCTTTTGGTCATTAAGACCTTCTCAACAATAGACACACATATGCACATGCACACACACTCATGCAAATGCAACTCGCACACACAACTGCAGTCTCAGGCAACAGAAACCACACTGGTTTCAACCACAAACGACTACAAACAAACCATCATTCGCCCATCAAACGGACTTCCGTAAGGACAACATAGTAATAAGCATCCCTGGTGTAGAGAAACAAGTGTAGGATTGAAAACAAGGTATCTGGTCTGGATGGAATCCCAATTCAATATTTTCAAAGAGTACTCCACAACATTTGCCCCTTACTCAACTTGCATTTATTAGGACTCTCTCATCCAGCACAAACTCGCAAGTGCAACTGGAAAAAAGTGCAAGTGACTACTGTGTATAAGAATGACAATAGAATGTACATGCAAAATTACAGACCAACATGCCTAACTTTGGTTTGCAATAGAATCCTTGAACATATTCCCAGTTTGAATATAATAAATTTCCTTGAGACCATGAAGCTTATGTCCACAAATCAACATGGTTTTAACGCATTGCAAAGCTGTTTTTTATCAGCTCGCCCTTTCCTTACATACCATACTGTGAACTATGGATGAATGGAATGTGGCAGGGTCCATATTTCTAAATTTCCAGAAAACATTTAGCACACTGCAGACCATTAACAAAGGTATGAACATATGGAATAGGTTCACAGATATTTGAGTGGCTCAAAGACTTCTTAAGTTATAGAAAACAATATGTTGTTCTTGACAGTGAGTGTTCATCACAGAAAAGTATATCCTCAAGAGAACCCCCAGGGAACTGTGATAGGACCACTCATGTTCTCTATACACATAAACAATTTGGCAGACAGCAATCTGCAGTTGTTTGTTGATGATGTAATTTTCTGGGTGGTGTGATAAATGGCAGCTAGTCCTGAATGTGGAAAAATGTAAACTAATGCAGACGAGTAGGAAGATCAAACTTGTAATGTTCGGGTACAGTATTGCTTGTGACCTGCTTGGCAACAGTGTCAAGTCATCTGAGTAGCTGGACATAAAGTTGCAAAGCGATATGAGGTGGAACAAGCATGTGAGAACTGTGGTAGGGAAGGCAACTGTTCAACTTCAGTTTATTGGAAGAATTTTAGGAAAGAGTGGTTCTGCTGTAAAGGATACTGCGTACAGGATTCTGGTGATACCTATTCTTGAGTACTGCTCAATTGTTTGGGTTCCATACCAGGTCGATTTGAAGGAAAACATCAAAGCAATTCAGAGAGGGCTTTTAATTATCCTTTGATGAAGCATGTAGAGGTCTTTCAGATGTATCAAAAATCCATTTTTATGGGTATTTCCCTAAATACCACAGTTACTGTTGCAATTGGTCCATTAAGGCACAAACCAGAGGAGGTAGGTCAATGATTAAGATACAGGATTTACATACACAAGTGGTGTCAAAAGCAGTCTGCCCATCGCAATTTAGATTTCAGTCAAAGAAGTATCCCATATGGACTGGCCTGAACAGAGTTCTGACATGAATCCTATAGAACACCTTTAGGATGTTTTGGAACGACGACTTCATGCCAGGCCTCACTGACCAGCATCAATATCTTTCCTTAGTGCAGCACTCTGTGAAGAATGGGCTGCCCTTCCTCACGAAACCGTCCAGCACCTGATTGAATGTATGCCTGCGAGAGTGGAAGGTGTCATCAAGGTTAAGGGTGCGGCAACACCATATTGAATTCCAGCATTACCAATGGAGGGGTCACGAACTTTTAAGTCATTTTCAGTGGATACTTTTGATTACATAGTGTATTATGAGAAGAAAAGTTGCTACTCACCATATCGGAGATGCCGAGTCACAGACAGGCACAACAAAAAGACTCTCACAATAGACGTACATACACACACATTCAGGCAAACGTAACTCACACACACTTGTGTGTGAGTTGCATTTGTGTGTGTGTGTGTGTGTGTGTGTGTGTGTGTGTGTGTGTGTGTGTGTGTGTGTGTGTGTGTGTGTGTGTGTGTCTATTGTTAACAAAGGCCTTAATGGCTGAAAGCTATAATTATGAGAGTCTTTTTGTTGTGCCTATCTGCGACTCAGCATCTCTGCTATATGGTGAGTAGCAAATTTCCTTCTCATAATATTCCATTGTTTGATTTTTGCATGCTGCACTGAGATATATCATGCATAAAACCATAAAAAAAGGAACAGTCATGTCACCCTCATACAGTTCTAAATTTATTGTCCATCCAACCCTGTTAATAAGTAACAACTTTATGAAATAAAGAATAGGAACTTGAAAGATTCTCACCTCATCGACAACAAATGCAAGAATAGACTTGTAAAATGCGTCTTTATGTAACTGGTCTCTTAAAGTTTTATGTACACAACAACGTTGCATGAGTGTGATTTTCTTGTATGCACTAGATGATATTCCCAATGGTTCTCTTTGTTTTTCTCCAGGAGCTATGTAAAATAAACATAAATTACAAATTTCAAACGTTAATTAAATATAAATTAAAATTTATGTATAATCATGTATCACCTGAACACTGTATTCAAATATTATATTCTAAATGTACAAAGAATTGCCAAAGGTCTCAAAATATCTCTGACCTTGCTCTCTGAGACGTCATGTTCCATATACGAGGGTATGTCTGACAGTGGTGAGTTGCGTCTCATAGAGCAGGGTCATAATCAGTGGCTCTGTAACTGAGTGAGAGCTGCCTGGGTGTAAATGGTATTTACAGGTATGTGGAATGTGCCATGCATTACATAAGTTAAATAGAGTCAAATATTAGGAAAATTTTCTCATTACTGACTGGGACTATACTCTTGGTTATTAACAGAACACTGATATATGTTCTACTTTTCTACTAAATTAATCATTTTAGAAAAAGAAAGTTTAGTTTCCAAGATATTTTATTTTTTCTGAGTGTTAAAAAAGTTACACACTTAAGCGAGTATTTTAAAATATATACCTCTTAATACAAAATAATTTCACAAATCTTTTAATTCAGATATATTAGAATGCAGAAAGGAACAACTCCTGAAAATTTCATCATTCTGCTATAAATAGACCCTAAAAAATTTAAAGTAATGGGAAATGAGATTCAAAATTTTTACTTCAGTGCATGCCAGCTCCATATCTAATATCATCAGAATTGTCAAACAGCTTCATTTTGATGACTCCTCTTTACCATCTAGCCATCTTTGGATGGATTTTTACTGCACTATCTGTAGACCTGAGCCATTCCTTGTCAAACCAAAACACAGATGCTCTTTATTCACACAAAGTGATGACTGCTGTCGACAAGGGTTCTCAAACTGATTTCATATTTCTGGATTTCCAAAAGGCTTTTGATAATGTTCCTTGCAAGAGACTTCTAAACAAATTGCAGTCATATGGACTATCACTTCAGTTGTGTGATTGCATTAGTGATTTCCTGTCAGAAAGATCATAGTTTATTGTAATTGATGGAAATTTATCACGTAAAACAGAAGTGATATCTGGCATTCCCCATGAAGTATTATAGACCCTCTTTGTTCCCAACCTACCTAAATGATTTAGAAGATGATCTAGCTGCCATCTTAGATATTTTGCATATGATACTGTCATTTACTGTACAGTAAAATCATTAGAATATCAAAAACAATTGCAACATGATTTAAACAAAATGGTATGAAAAGTGACAGTTGATTCTAAATAATGAAAAATTACTAATAAAATGAAAACTGCTACATTTTGGTTCCACAATAAATTACAGAAATTTAAAGGTTTTCAATTCAACTACATATCTAGGAATTACAAATACTAACACTTAAACTGAAATACTGTTGTGGGAAGGCAAACCAAAGACTGTGTTTTATTGGAAAAACCCTCTGTAGGTACAAAAAGACATTGCCTACACTACATTTGTCCATTGTCAGCTAGAATATTGCTGCACAGTATGGGATCCTTGCCAGATAGAATTGACAGAGGGCATCAAAATGTCGAAAGAAGGGCAGCTCATTTTATACTGTCACAAAAAAGAGGGGAGAGTGTAACAGTTATGACAAGCATGTTGAGTTGACAATCATTAAAACAAAGGTGTTTTTCATTGTTGCAAGATCTTTTCGCTAAATTTTAGTCACCAACTTTCTCCTTTGAACATGAAAATATTTTAATGATGCCAGCTTACATAGGACGAAAAGATCATCATACTAACATAAGAGAAATTAGAGCTCTTACAGATAGATGTGTATTCTATGCATAGTTAGAGTATGGGGCAGTAGAGAATTAGTCTGCAGGTGGTTTGAAGAACACTCTCCCAGGCACTGAGGTATAAATCGTAGAGTAATCATGTAGATATAGATGTAGAATTGACTAGCATTTTGCCAACTGGAACTGGTATTTAGCATCCTAGAATATGCCCAACTGTGTGGGACCAATATAAAACAGGTAAAACAAAGGATACTGAACATGTACACAGAAGGACAGCACAAATGGTCACAGGTTTGTTTGACCCATGGGAGAGCATCACTGAAATGCTAAGAATCTGGACTGGCAGATGCCTGAAGACAGATGACAATTATCCTGTGAAAGACTATTTACAAAGCTTCAGGGGGAAGTGAGGTACCCAGAAATAATACTGCAACAACCTTCCTGTATCTCATGCAAGTGAACATGAAAATAATATGAGACTAATGCATGCACAAAACCGTTTGAGCAATCATCTTCTCATGCACTGTAATCAAATTGAATGACAAGAAGTCCTATTCTGCTTCACAGAGGAGAAATATGATGCAGATGGCTAATCATGGGTTCGCAGAGGAAAGCGGTCCAACTCAGTTGAGCACTGAGAGCAAATGTCAGTGTGGTAACTGTCAATATATATTTAGTGAACGGCTGAAATGCACAGTAGATGGATCAGGTAAGGAAGATAACTGAAACAGAAGGTTTTACTGGAATCTCACGATTAATCCAAGTTGTTTTTATGTCAGTAATTTTTGATGAATTTGATCAGAACTGTGTTATGAAAATCAATATTCGGATGTAGGTTGTGTACCTACAACATAAATATTTGCGTAACTGACCAGCAGAAAGACAGGAACTCTCTCTCTCCCTCTCTCTGTTTACATTTACAGCAGGAAATGTAATGAAATGTGTGCATGGCTAGAGCTTCCTGGTGGGTAGACCAGCTGCCGGTGCAAGTCTTTTTAGTTGCTGCCACTTTATCTGTTTGCTTGTTGAGGAGAATGAAATGAAGTGATGATGAAGACAACACAACACTCAACCTCGAGCAGAGAAAATCTCCGAAACGGCCTGGAACTAAACCCATACCCCTGGCATGGCATTCTGCATACTGACCACTCGGCTATGGAGGTGGATTTTACCGCTTGAACTACGAGTCCACAGAAAGTGCAAGTTGCCACCTTGCTTTGACACTCCACGGACTTGCAGTGTCTGCAATAAAATGAACATTGCCACTACTACCTTCTGATATTACACAACTAAAAATAACTATTCAAGTTGGCCACTATTTCTACAGAGATTATTAAATGATTTATAATAGTCAGTGGACAAAACTGCCATCAGAGTAAACCTAACTGTGATTAGAATTGCAGTCTGATTACAAGATCCAATTTTGCTTAGTTCAAATGACATTTTACACCTTGGTAGGGACACAGTCACAATACATGTTTCTGAAAAGTACTTTACTTCACATATATTTATCGCAACTCTGAGAAAAAAATAAAACAATATCATATAATCCATTGGTAAAATAAACATTGTGTTCTACAACATGTATGTTAATTTAGAAGATAACAAGAAAGTTCTTTTTCTTTGGTAGTTTTTTATTGACATTTCTTTCCCAAATATCAGTTTTTATTTTTCTATTGTCATGGCTGTTAAAAAAATACTGTGATTTAGTGACCTTTTTGTACTATTTCTCCCAATATTGTCATGTGGTTCTTGGGTAAATAACAAAATGTACAGAATAAGGAAAAAATCACTGTACAACTGAAATGCAGATTTCTCAACAGGCAAGCAAACATGACAAAAACATTGTTAGCCTTCTGATGAATTCTTCTTCAGAGATATATTGTGTAGATAGATACATGCACAAAACCTGCATGCCTACATCATTCTGGTTGACTAGATTGTATTGGTTCTTCAGCTCCACTGGGATGTGAGGTTGTGTCAGGTGGAGTGTGTGTGTGTGTGTGTGTGGCAGGGGGGGGGGGAGGGAAGGGCAGGGAATAGGAGGGAGGGATATGGAAGGGTGGCTGATGGTTGGGAGGGAGAGGCAGAGGGTGCACAGGGAAGGAATGTGGCACTGCGGAGCTCGTTCTGGCTGCAGGCAAGTAGACTTGTGCACAGCACAGAGTTAGGGGACAGACCACAGGTGGAGGGATAGTGCATTGAGTAGGATGCAAGCTCAGGATTAATGAATTTCGGAAGATGGGATAAGGGTGGTGATGGGATACTTAGGCAGGAGGATTTGGGGATTAAAGAATGTATCGAAAGTATAATTTCCACATATGTAATTAAGAGACAAAGGTGTTTGGAGAAAGGATCCAGATGGCATAGGTTGTAAAGCAGACAGTGAAATCATGCATGTCATACTGGGCAGTGTGTTTTACCACAGGATTGTCAGCTCAGCTCTTGACTACAGCTTGCATGTGACCATTCATAAATGCCATGCAGGAATTACAGCATAACTGCTCTACAAGATGAACTGCTTCACTGGTAGCAGAAGATATGACTGTGACAGGAATGTATTAGGGTGTCACTGAGTGGGTGCACTGGACAGGTTTTGTGCCACAGTCTCCCACAAGGGCACCGGTATGGCCCATGTGAAAAATGGTTGGAAATAAATGTGGTATATGGTTGGATTAAGACATTTTATTGATTGGGTGGGCAGCAGAATACCACTTTAAAAGGTCCAAGCTGGGTTATTGGTAGGATGATCCTCATTTTGAGGGATGATAATGAGTATCCAAATCTGTGGCGAAAAATAGTTCCATGGTGTTCCAGGTTGGGATCGTATTGGGTGATTGGAGAGTGGCTCCTTTGCAGCTGATTTAAGCGACAGTCAGTATCTTATGCCCACATGTGGACATGGTTTGCAGAATCACTTTTGTTAAAGATATCAGTAGGGATTCAATGTTATGTTGGATTTCTGGGATCAGATCACTGTGGTCAGGTTTGTACATGAAAGATTGAGCTGCATCTGAATGCCCATCTTCAATGCCATACACAAGTTTAGTCATGCTGGAAATGTCTAAGACCTAACAGTGGCAAAACTTTATCCTTACAGTGGAAAAGACTTACTTCCCACCAATCCCTCCACATGAAGCCAACCAAAATCAAACATTCAGTAATTCCAGAGTATTTGAAGTGAAACCATCTCCCTCCTCATCCCTACTACCACCCATACACCCACCTTCTACATGCTTCCCAAGGTCCAAAAACCATTACAGGCTCTTCTACAGAAAGAATCTTTGCTCTTTCTGACCAGTCCCTCCAACCTACTACCCACAGCCTAGCTTCCCAAATCATATACACAAACCATTTGCTTCACCATCATTCAACCATCCTCACCCTTTTCCCACCTGACCCCTCTACTTGACACTGTTGATTGTAACTCCCTACAAACTCATCCCCCCACATCCAAGGCATTGCCACTATCGAAAATGAACTGCCTCCAAATGCATCACTTCATTCCTTATACACCTGACAAGCTATGCACAGCTACTTCTCCTTGGAGGGCCAGGTACTCAGATAAATCCACATGGCTCATTCCTATGCCAATCCATTTATCATTGGTGGTATCATCAAGATTTCAACCCAGGAAAAAACACAGTGTCAACATTCCTCTACAGCCTCAATACCTCCTGTTGCATCACCTTGACTGGTTCTCATCAGCCAAGCATGCCATCTTCCTGCTAATTTACCATGATTTTGATAGCTTCCATCCCTTCAACACTAGAAAATCTCAAAGTCTCTCACACATTGTGGGGCCATCTATGGATGGCATATCTGCGTCCTTGTCCAAACATGGTTCACAAATAAATTTTTAATGCCATATTGTTGCCCTTAACCCTTTGACCATCCCCAGGCACTAACTGCAAAGGAGCATTGCCACCCCCCTCCTCATATTCCAAAATCATATTAAAGTGGTGGAAAAATTTAGCCATACACTTCGGCAGGGCTTACGATATTTATCATTGTGCCTAGAAATAAGGAACATCTGGCCTAAAATATTTCATATCCTTTGAAAGCAGCATTTCTGCCACCCACCCAATATATCAAATATTGTGGTCCATTCTTATGCTACACCTACTCACAACTCCTTGCCAAATGGATCAATGTCTTTGTGGAAGGTCCAACTGCAAGACCAGTCAAATGCACCTACCCAACACACTCTGCTCCATCCCATCACAGGCATATTTTGTTATCAGAGACAAGGCCACCTGTGAAAGCAGTCATACAATATACCAACTATGCAATGACTTCTACACACATAAATGGCCACTGTAGTAGTTAGGGAGGGAGATAATGTGAATTGTTCAGAGTTGACATAGTTATGTTAATGCGTGTTTAGCCACACCAGAACTTGTTAAGTCCAGAAATGCACAAAGGTATGGACACATGTAGATTCAGAAATGTTGTGCCAGTTCTGGAACGCTGATTGAAGATTAATACCTCTGAGCTTTGGTGTATGGATTGATATTTACCTCATGTATCCAACAATGTACAACAATGCCAGCAAGGCTGTATCATCTATTCTCCCTTTGTGTTGACTCCTCCAAAAATATCCATTTAAAAATGCAAGTCCTCATTGCCTTGGGATGTGAAAATTAGGACGTAGCTCAGTAGGAGTATGAAAACTTGCGACTTCCACACATTATAACTTTTAATTAACAAAATACTTGGAGAGTGCAAGTATGTATGTCTCTACTGCATCAGCTCCAAAGACCAAGAGATACCAAGATCAGTGAAAAAAACAACTGAGGTTCAAAAAATAAATTAATAGTATAGCTTTCAATTTTCTGTCGGCTTACACTAATATAACCATACCTCCCTACAATACCTTTGCCGCACAGGGAGAGCACAAATAATCATCATTACAAATGTTTATTTATATGTGTTATGTGTACACCATTCCCCCCCCCCCCCCCCCCCCCCAACAACAACCACCACCACCACCACCACCACCACCACCACCTGTATCCTGGTGTGATCCAAATCACTTGACAACAGTGTACAGTGGTGGTGCATTACACTATCTGCACATTTTTTGTACTTTAAATTCTTGGCCTGTCAGAGTACTGAGACCTTTATTTATGGCCAAGTTTAACTTGTTTGCTCCTGAAACACATCATTACATAACATGTATATATAATTATGTTTAATGTAAACTTTAAAAAGCAGTACTACTATCACTCAAAAAATTTTTAAGGGTTGTGTCAATAAGTGAATTTGAATACAGAGTCTGTAATTTGACTATTGGAATCTGACTGCTGCTATTGCAGCATTGTCCTGTGCACGCACCTTGTGACGTATCCTGCACGTGCACTCGAGTTTGATAATGGTCTAGTTAAGTTGAGTTGTCCGTGAGTGTGCTACAATTTCAATTATTTATCCACAGTCAGTAAAAGTGTTCATCCCACATTGCTGCAACATGGTGTGCTGAGGCTTGTGCATAGTGGAACCATAGATGCTATGGCAAGGAAGTTCATTATTTATGGTCCAGGCATTTGTTCCTGTCATAATCCATGTGTTTCAGTGGCTGAACCAGATTCGTACTATCAACATCTCGAAGACCCTAGAATGGGTTCAAGATAAGTCCTTATTCGTTTCCAAACCCTCTCTGTGGTAGAATGTCTTGTCGATACTCAAGTCCACTGAGGATATAAATGTTCATTACTGCCCAGCACTAGGACATATATTTTTGCAAGCAAACATGGAACTACAGGTTTCAAAAAATACCTTAACAAAATGTTTGTAACACATTTACAATTATTAGTTCAAACATGCAGTCCTGGAAAACATATTCAGCTTCACATTGCATCTTTACATAGTTTTTACATTTCATCATTGTTATGATAATCTATGTATTTACAATTTAAAATATATTGACTCAAATGGTTATCATATTTCTTACTCTGTACATATTCATTTTCATATGGCATTCACATTTCTTTACATAAATATTGTATAAAAATTTACATAAACACTGTACAGAAATTAAACATGCAAGACACTTAATATTATGTACATTAATTATGATTTTATGTCATTTAATATTTATCAGTTTTTACATTATCATTTTGCTCTTGGGCATTACCCTTTTGAATGTTCATTTGTGAACTATCTGTATTCGTAGTCTCATCTCATTTTAACATTACACATGTTGTCACTTTTTCAATCTCATTTTTCATTACTAACAAAATATTTGCATACAACATTATCACATGATGTGCATGGGTTTTGTGTTCATACATTGCACATGATACAAGTATCATCATTGCAGCTGCTGAGAAAGAAAGCTTCATAACATCAAATTGCAATAAGCCTACATAACTACATTTAGCTATGCCTCTGGTAAGTTTACTAGTTTGTGTCTACTGATCTACAGGAAATGTTATCGACAGGAAGAAGCATTCATTTTTGCTCTACTACTGCAATTCTTTGTTCATCACAAGAGAACTATTCGGTCCATCATTTCATGACTATCTACCCATGTTAATCCACTTATTTCATGTTTACTATCTGATACATTCGGACCATACAATATTCTGTTATACAAGTGCCATCATCGAGTGTAAACAGTGTAGTATAGAGTCAGCAACTTAAACTTATCATGCTTTTGCTGCAGGATATCATTCTTTGTGTATTCTGTTGTGCATTGTACCAATGAAAAAGTGTCGAGATAACTCGTGTTCATGTGCAAATGTACTGTAATAACTCTTGCTTGGCATTCTTCTTAGTCACATGGACTTGTGCTGGTTGGTCTGACCCCTTTTCATTTTGTAGCAGAAGACCTATGTTCAATCTATTTACACACCTGGTGTGTTGTAGCTTTTTCATACCTACATCCACACCGTCACGAGCAGATATATAATTATTGTTGGCCTCCAACAACAACAACAACAACAACACACACACACACACACACACACACACACACACACACACACACACAACTCTCAACTCTCACACATGACTGCAGTCTCAGGCAACTGTGGTTTCAGTTGCCTGAGACTGCAATCATGTGTGTGTGTGTGTGTGTGTGTGTGTGTGTGTGTGTGTGTGTTTGTTGCTGCTGTTGTTGTTGTTGTTGATGATGATGGCCAATGGTCAGAAGCTTTAATTGAGAGAGTCTTTTTGTTGTGCCTATCTGCAACTCAGCATCTCCGCTATATGGTGAGTAGCAACTTTCCTTCTCATAATATGTAACTACTGTGTTCCCTATTTTACCCAGGATGTGACTCTGAACTGTTTGCTGGGAGGACACTTAAATACTAACTTAAAACTAAGTGCATAGCTGCTAACTGGCTAATAAAGCATCACACATTCAACATTCATATTCTTAATTTCTATCAGTATGCAGTTAATTCTTTATTAATTTTTTATTACTTGTAAGAATACATATATTCATAGTACAGTTGTCATTTTGACTTATCTCCTTGCACCTGAAAAGACAGGTGTTGTTGTATGCAGAGCACAATCCTATCTCTCGTAGTATATTTAAGACGTAGTTTATATTTCTTTATTCCTCTTATAGGTATCCCCTTTCCCCTTTCATGTAGCATGTAAATAGCCACTTGTGTAAATGTAAATAGATTGTACATTGCACCACATTGTGTAGCTTGTTTTCTGTGGACAATGTTTGCTTTGTCCTCTCTAAGGGTCTTCCTTAGCTTCGTTATTCCTAGTTTCTTAATCTTAGTTTAGTTCTGCAGTGTAGACATTTTATTTCCTTAGTAGTCAGCTAATATTATAAAGCTTTCTACAGATGTACACTGCTTAGCATTTCTTTGCTAAGATATGATAATATCAGGTGCTGATCCATTGGCCTCCGCTGTGCCGTGTGCATGTAGAGAGGATGTCAACCTTAAAGTTAGTTACTGCATGTGCAATACTACAGTATCAAATTATAATTCGTCACACTCTGTGAGGGTAATGTTTTCTGAGTTCCTCTGGCTCATAAACATACAACAGGGTGTATATGCAGACAAAGAAAAAAATTCCTGGATTTCTCCCGGATTTCCCGGTTAAAAATACATTTTCTCCTGGGTGAAAACATACTTTTCCCCTGTTAACTGACAGTACATTTTCTCTCAGAACTGTATAACTTATCCATCCTTTGAATGATTATGGTTTTATACATGGGTGTAGAATTTCATGGCGCTTTAGAAAACGAGACACAGGGGGGGGGGGGGGGGGGGGGGGGGAAACATTTTGGAAAGATCTTTGATGTGCAGTAACATGTACGCAACATATTTTTGTATTACAAAAGTATAAATTCGAATTCCACCAAACAGCGCATGTTACTTTCTGAAGCACTGAAATCGAGATTGTGATGTGCTTTTGTAAGCCAGTCATAGCTCATGCCATGATTTTCACCAGCCGATGATACCAGGTATTCAGAGCTTATTATATGTGATGAAGTCAGCCAATAGCAACATCACTGTTAAGTAGCACAAACACAAAAACAGAAAAAAGTTAATGGTTTAAATTAATATACATAGTGTTGCTACAGGAAAAGTAGCTTTCACTTATAATATTGGTCTATAAAATTAATAAGCTGGAAGAGAAGCTAAGCTTTCAGGTATAATGTTGGTCTTTTATGCGCGTATTACAATTTAAGATATATCACACAAATGTACCATTAAAATTTTTAATAATGACATAAATGTCTGTTCTTCTGGGCTTGAAATTCATCTAAATGGCTTGCCATCAACGGATTTATTTTTAAATGAGAGTCAAACACCCTTTGATTTAAGAAATTCATTGTATATTCTCATACGTAGCTCAACTTGCGTAAAATGAAATTTTCTTTGATAGTAACACTCTTAAAATCACCATTCGGAATATTTTCCCACGACCTGTTAGAAATAGGTTCGTTTGTGCAGCTGCCAGAGTGCACGAGATGACAGGCGCCACCGCACTTGCTTAGCTACGATGTCGTAGGGAGCCGTATGTTCATATGTGTAAAACATTAAAAGATATTACATTACGTCATAAAAGAAACAAGACAATTGAACCTGCAGCTGCTTACACAGCCAACAGCCATATTTCTGTAGCCAGAAGCAGGAGAAGGTACTGCTCAACTGTGCATGCGCATGATTAAGCTTGTAACTGCTAAAACGAATGTAACGTAAAAAGTTGTGATGTCACGCTCATTGGAAGCAATTTGTTGTTACGAATCATTGCATATTCTTTCTAAAGCCTTTGACAAATTTTGCTGTTGGCAGACGCTCATATGAGCACTTTGTTTTGTTGCTGTATATGGCGCATTTACTTTGCAGTTTAAGTTTTATTTTCGTTTTTTCACTCATTCATGTTTTATTCCTAGAGTATTATTCTGCAGTAACGGGATACAGTAATATTCTTTGTTAGAGTATTGGGTCTTACCAGTCAAAATTACAAAAATTTAACTGAAAACAATGAAAAATTGCCGGAATTCTAAAATATTCCTGGGTTTTTCCTGGTTTTCTCCCGGATGGAAAAATTCCCGGGTTTTTCCCGGATCTCCCAGGTTGTATACACCCTGTACAATGAAAACTTGCATAACTAGAATTTACATCACAATAAGGCAAACTTAAATTCTACCTTTATTCTAACAATAATATGAAAAGGAACACACACACACACACACACACACACACACACACACACACACACACACACAACAACTGCATTCTCTGGCATCTGAAGCCACACCGCGAGTAGCAGTGCATGATGGGAGTGGCAACTGAGTGGGGGTAAGGGGGAGGCTGGGGCACCGAGAGGGAGGGACAATAAGGTATGGGTGGGGGACAGTGAAGTGCTGCTGGGGAGCATGGAGGGAGAAGGTGGAGAGAGGATAGGGCAGCTAGATTCAGTCGGGAGGTTGGACAGTGGGCAAGGAAGAGGTGGGAAGGGGGGGGGGGAGGTAGGGGAAGGGGGTAGTGGAAAAGGAGGGAAGTAAGAAGACTCAGTGTGATGGTGGAATGATGGCTGTGTAGTGCTGGAATGGGAACAGGGAGGGGGCTGGATAGGTGAGGACAATGACCAAAGAAGTTGATGCCAGGAGTGTTACAGGAACATATGATATATTGCAGGGAGAGTTCCCACCTGCGCAATTCAGAAAAGCTGATGTTGGTGGGAAGACTGTGAAGCAGTCACTGAAATGAAGGATGTTGTGTTGGGCAGCATTCTCAGCAATAGGATGGTCCACTTGTTTCTTGGCCACAATTTTCGTGGCCATTCATGTGGACAGACAGCTTGTTGGTTGTCATGCCCACATAGAATGCAGCACAGTGGTTGCAGCTTAGCTTCTAGATCACATGACTGGCTTCACAAGTAGCACTGCCTTTGATAGCATAGGTGATGTTTGGTACCAGACTGGAGTAGGTGGTTGTGGGAGGGTGTATGGGATAGATCTTGCATCTACGTCTACCACAGGGATATGAGCCATGAGGTAAGGTTTGGGAGCAGTGGTTGTGTAGGGATGGACAAGTATATTGTGTAGGTTCAGTGGATGGTGGAATACCATCATGTAAAATGTGGGAAGGATAGTGGGCAAGACGTTTATCATTTCAGGGCACGGTGAATAAAACCCTGGAAGACAACACAATTCAGTTGCTCCAGTCCTGAGTAGTAGTGGGTTACGAGGGGAATGCTCCTCTGTGGCCGCACTGTGGGACTTTGGGAGGTGGTGCGAGACTGGAAAGATAAGGCACTGGAGATTTGTTTTTGTACAAGGTTGAGAGGTTAATTACAGCCTGTGAAGGCTTTAGTGAGACCCTTGGAATATTTTGAGGGGGACTGCTCATCACTGCAGGTGTGACTACCATGGTTGGCTAGGCCATACTGAAGGGATTTCTGGGTATGGAACGGATGGCAGCTGTCGAAGTGGAGGTATTGCTGGAGATTAGTAGGTTTGATATGGACAGGGGTACTGATGTAGCCATCTTTTAGGTGGAGATCAACATCTAGGAAGATGGCTTGTTGAGTTGAGTAAGACCAACTGAAGCAAATGGGGGAGAAGCAGTTGAGGTTCTGGAGGAATGTGGATAGAGTGTTCTCATTCTCAATCCAGATCACAAGGACATCAATGAATCTGGACCAGGTGAGGGGTTTAGGTGTCTGGGTGTTTAAGGATTCCTCTAGATGGCCCATTAATAGGTTGGCATAGGATGGTGCCATGTGGGTGCCCATAGCCACAACCTGGATTTATTTGAAGGTAATTCCTTCAAAGGATAAGTAATTGTGGGTGAGGATATAGTTGGTCCAGGTGACTAGGAAGGAGGTTGAATTGGGATACATCAGGCATTGGAAATGATAGTCTTCAGTAGTAGTTAGGCCATGGGGATTAGGGATGTTAGTGTAAAGGGAGGTGGCACGAACAGGGACGAGCAGGGCACCATGTGGTAAAGGATCTGGAATTGCAGAGAGTCGGTGGAGAAAATGGTTGGTATCTTTTATATAGGAGGGTAGGTTCCGGATAATAGGTCAAAGGTGTTGGTCTATGAGAGCAGAGATTCTCTCAATGGGGGCACAGTGACTGGTCACAATAGGCCATCCTGGGGGTTGGGTTTATAGTATCACTTCATAACCTTAATTATCGTTTTCGTCTGCAAGTGCGCAGCATTGTAAATAATATCGTTGGATTGTTAGCATCCCATGATTCTAACACACTGGTGTATTCCATGACTCTAATAATAATTTTTTTTTCTGATAGTATACTTGATTACAGGATGTATTTTAAAAGGTGGTGTACTTCTATTGTTAAACAGGAAATGACAGCCGCCATTGCTGCGAGATATAAGAAAACATTAATTTTTGTCAGTATACCTCTTGTAAGAAGATGAATATATACTGTAATAGTTGAGCACTGAGAAGAATGTTTTTATCAAATAATAACTGTTACCTTTAAAGGTAAAAAAATTCTCATTTTTTAAAGTGAATATTATGCTCATCTTTCCTCTCCTGGTAATTACGATACAAAGTGAAAAAAGCAGAAGACTTAGGATTTTGAATGTTAGGTACTGCTGTGCAATCCCTGTTTAATATCAGGGTCTTTTGGAATGAACAGATTCTCTTTTGTGAAAAGCGGAAATTTGCAAAACTTGCCCTACCGACACAGACTATCATAGTTGTTCAGAATCGTATCTGTCTGATGTGCTGTTCAATAACAGCGTCAAGAATTTTTCAGAGCTACATTATGATGCAGATCTTGAAAAGCTGTTTCTTAAGCTGGCTGCTAAGCAGAACTTTAACCTTGAGTGCACTGGATTGCACTCCGGAGACACCACGCATTACTGAAAAATCAATAATTTACTCTTTTCCAGCCAAGAAGACAGTAATTATGATCTACAGCACTAAATGTTTTATTTTTGATGAAAAGGTCAATTTCAAGTTTCACATTAAAAACTAACACCAAAGGACAGATTTATTTAAATCATTCCATACTAGGAAGGAAAGAGGACCTGGTAAGATGAGGAAACAGTGGTTACAATTAATTTTGTAGCGGAAAGTTTTGAGGCTGCCTGTCTGTTTGTTCTTTTTACTCTTATCAGAAATACTTAATACATAATTTTTCTAGTGCCCAAGGGAGGGCCATTAATGGTTTATGGACTTTAGGAAACATGTAGAAGGTAGGAGTGCGAGGAGTGGTAGGGGTGAGCAGAGAGATGGACTCCAGGGGAGAGATTCTCGGACAGATTAAGGATTTGAGAAGTGACTGGAGATCCCACTGGATTTCTGGAATGGGATCAGTGTGGCAAGGTTTGTAGGCAGATGTATCTGACAGCTGGCAGGGTTGTTCTCCCAGATAATCCTTGTGGTTCAAAGGAACAGTGGTAGAGGCTTTGTCAGCGGGGAGGATTGTAAGGTAGGGATCAGTTTTTAGATGGTGGACTGTGGTTGTTTCTGCAGATGTAAGGTTAGTTTGCATGTTGATGAGGCAAGGTTCAAGGTTAAGAAATTCTGGAAAGTTACCTTCCTTTATAGAACTACTTGGCTACAGCACTTCTTTCCCTCCCTGTGTCCAAGAGAGCCTTTTTCTCACTACCATAGGCTTTTATTTTCACAAAAGGTTGTCCTGCTTTAATAACCTCCACATCTTCATCTTAATGTAACAAATCTCTTTCAATAGTGTCATATTCCCACTTCCTATAGCCTATCTCTGAGTTTTCTTCTTCTCTTGACTCCCTTCTGATTGCACATCAACTCTCTTCCTCCTCGTTGCAAGTTGCCACACCCTTACCCTTGCCAATAATAAACACATTGACTTTATCCTCCTCATTAGTATCTATACTATGGTTCAATGAATTGGTAGAAGTCTCCTCCTCAGTAATTTAAGAAATTGGGATTTCTCTCCCTAGTGACTCTTACGCAAATTACTTTGCAAAAGAAAAGTATCCTCCTGTACCTCATCTTCTCCCTCTTCACTATCCCTACTCTCACTGCTTGTTTCTTCCTCCTCACTTCCACTACTTTCCAGTTGTATCACTTTATTCGCATTGTCTACTTGCTCTCTTTCATATTCGTTAACACCATCATACATACAGGAAAACACCTCCATACATGAACCCCTTGATTCTACTTTATTCCCACACTTAACTTCAGGCCGTATATCTTCTGTCACCAAGCTGTGACTTTCTCAACCCCTATCACCATGATTAGCATTACTGTAATAATAATAATTATAATAATAATGATAATATAAATGTTATTGTCACTGAACTTCTGCAAGCAATAGACAAAGTCAATATTAATAAGTAAAAGACTGTATATATAAGTTTATACACTAATTTGTGCTGGATAGACTTTCTTAATATACCGTCAGGTATCTCCTCATTCATGATTCACACTGCAATTTCCCACAGAATTGCATTCAAAAACTTCAGTAACAGAATAAAAAGGTAAACCAGCTAATTTGTTATACAGCTTGCATTTAAATAAATTTAAAGGTAAATTACTTATTTCTAAAGGTAACTTATACAGGGTGTATACGTAGACAAGGAAAAAAAAATTACCAGATTTCCTGGTTAAAAATACATTTTCTCCAGGGTGAAAACATACTTTTTCGCTGTTAACTGACAGTATCTTTTCTCTCGGAACTGTATAACTTATAAGTCCTTTGAATGATTGTGGTTTTATACACGGGAGTAGAAAACTAAACACAGGGGAAAAAAATGCGTTTTGGAAAGATCTTTGATGTGCAGCAACATGTACGCATTGAAATCGAGATTGCGATGCACTTTTGTAAGCCAGTCATAGCTCATGTCACGTGATCTCGCCAGCCGATGACAGCAGGTATTCAGAATTTATGACACATTATGTAGTCAGCCAATAGTAACATCACTGTTAAGTAGCGGGAAAGCACAAAGAGAAAAAGTTAATGGTTTAAATTAATATACATAGTGTTGCTAGACAAAACCAAGGCTCTCACATATAATATTGGTCTGTAAGATTAATACGCTGCGAGAGAAGCTAAGCTTCCTCATACAATTTTGGTCTTTTATGCGCGTATTACAGTTTAAGATATATCACACAAATGTGCCCATAAAATTTTTAATAACAACATAAATGCCTAATCTCCTGGGCTCGAAATTCATCTAAATGGCTCGTCATCAAAGAGTTGATTTTTAAATGAGAGTCAAACGCTCATCGTACATTATCACACATGGCTCCGTTGTAAATGCCAGAATGGTACTTTGATGATAATGCTTTTCATACCACCATTCGGAATATTTTCCCGTGACCTGTTAGAAATAGGTTCGTTTCCGCAGTTGCCAGAGAGCACCAGATGACAGGCATCACCGCGCTTGCGCTGTTACGATGTAGTAGGGAGCCCGTATGTTCGTACATGTAAAACATTAAAAGATCGTACATTATGTTATAAAAGAAACAAGACATCCGAGGATACTCCAAGAGCATCAGAATTTCTTTACCCATATTAAAATGTGCACATTTAAATTGCACGTTCGTATGTCCATATTCCCAGTTAAGTAGGTCATGACCTGATATTAAGTTTTTCGATGTGGTTTTTGGGATGTAAATTTTCTTGGCGTACCAATACTGTGTTATCTCATGTTTGGTTCTTTATTATGGCATAATGCCATAATGGTCATGGGTGACTGGAATGCCATAATAGTCATGGGTGACTGGAATTTGAGTGTAGGAAAAGAGAGAGAAGGAAACATAATAGGTGAATATGGATTGGGGGTAGGAAATGAAAGAGGAAGCCGTCTGGTAGAATTTTGCACAGAGCATAACTTAATCATAGCTAACACTTGGTTCAAGAATCATAAAAGAAGGTTGTATACATGGAAGAATCCCGGAGATACTAAAAGGTATCAGATAGATTATATAATGGTAAGACAGAGATTTAGGAACCAGGTTTTAAATTGTAAGATATTTTCAGGGGCAGATGTGGACTCTGACCACAATCTATTGGTTATGAACTGCAGATTAAAATTGAAGATACTGCAAAAAGGTGGGAATTTAAGGAGATGGGACCTGGATAAACTGAAAGAACCAGAGGTTGTACAGAGTTTCAGGGAGAGCATAAGGGAACAATTGACAGCAGTGGGGGAAAGAAGTACAGTAGGAGAAGAATGGGTAGCTCTGGGGGATGAGGTAGTGAAGGCAGCAGAGGATCAAGCAGGTAAAAAGACGAGGGCTAGTAGAAATCCTTGGGTAACAGAAGAAATATTGAATTTAACTGATGAAAGGAGAAAATATAAAAATGCAGTAAATGAAGCAGGCAAAAAGGAATACAAACGTCTCAAAAATGATATCGACAGGAAGTGCAAAACTGCTAAGCAGGGATGGCTAGAGGACAAATGCAAGGATGTAGAGGCTTATCTCACTAGGGGTGAGATAGATACTGCCTACAGGAAAATTAAAGAGACCTTTGGAGAGAAGAGAACCACTTGTATGAATATCAAGAGCTCAGATGGAAACCCAGTTCTAACCAAAGAAGGGAAAGCAGAAAGATGGAAGGAGTATATAGAGGGTCTATACAAGGGCAATGTACTTGAGGACAATATTATAGAAATGGAAGAGAATGTAGATGAAGAGGAAATGGGAGATACGATACTGCGTGAAGAGTTTGACAGAGCACTGAAAGACCTGAGTCAAAACAAGGCCCCGGGAGTAGACAACATTCCATTAGAACTACTGACGGCCTCGGGAGAGCCAGTCCTGACAAAACTCTACCATCTGGTGAGCAAGATGTATGAGACAGGCGAAGTACCCTCAGACTTCAAGAAGAATATAATAATTCCAATCCCAAAGAAAGCAGGTGTTGACAGATGTGAAAATTACCGAACTATCAGTTTAATAAGTCACAGCTGCAAAATACTAACACGAATTCTTTACAGACGAATGGAAAAACTGATAGAAGCCTACATCGGGGAAGATCAGTTTGGATTCTGTAGAAATATTGGAACACATGAGGCAATACTGATCTTACGACTTATCTTAGAAGAAAGATTAAGGAAAGGCAAACCTACATTTCTAGCATTTGTAGACTTAGAGAAAGCTTTTGACAATGTTGACTGGAACACTCTCTTTCAAATTCTAAAGGTGGCCGGGGTAAAATACAGGGAGCGAAAGGCTGTTTACAATTTGTACAGAAACCAGATGGCAGTTATAAGAATCGAGGGGCATGAAAGGGAAGCAGTGGTTGGGAAGGGAGTGAGACAGGGTTGTAGCCTCTCCCCGATGCTATTCAATCTGTATATTGAGCAAGCAGTAAAGGAAACAAAAGAAAAATTCGGAGTAGGTATTAAAATCCATGGAGAAGAAATAAAAACTCTGAGGTTCGCCGATGACATTGTAATTCTATCAGAGACAGCAAAGGACTTGGAAGAGCAGTTGAACGGAATGGACAGTGTCTTGAAAGGAGGATATAAGATGAACATAAACAAAAGCAAAACGAGGATAATGGAATGTAGTCGAATTAAGTCGGGTGATGCTGAGGGAATTAGATTAGGAATTGAGACACTTAAAGTAGTAAAGGAGTTTTGCTATTTCAGCAGCAAAATAACTGATGATGGTCAAAGTAGAGAAGATATAAAATGTAGACTGGCAATGGCAAGGAAAGCGTTTCTGAAGAAGAGAAATTTGTTAACATCGAGTATAGATTTAAGTGTCAGGAAGTCGTTTCTGAGAGTATTTGTGTGGAGTGTGGCCATGTATGGAAGTGAAACATGGACGATAAATAGTTTGGACAGGAAGAGAATAGAAGCTTTTGAAATGTGGTGCTACAGAAGAATGCTGAAGATTAGATGGGTAGATCACATAACTAACGAGGAGGTATTGAATAGAATTGGGGAGAAGAGGAGTCTGTGGCACAACTTGACGAGAAGAAGAGACCGGTCGGTAGGACATGTTCCGAGGCATCAAGGGATCACAGATTTAGCATTGGAGGGCAGTGTGGAGGGTAAAAATCGTAGAGGGAGACCAAGAGATAAATACACTAAGCAGATTCAGAAGGATGTAGGTTGCAGTAGGTACTGGGAGATGAAGAAACTTGCACAGGATAGGGTAGCATAGACAGCTGCATCAAACCAGTCTCAGGACTGAAGACCACAACAAAAACAATGCCATACGTGAATGCTAGAAGTTCAAAACGTGCACCTGAAATGCAGCGAACAGTGTGTGGAATTAAACACTTCGTTTCAAATATATTGTCTGCCTCAGTGGAAAAGATTGATAAAAGAAAATTTCCTTAGCAAACCGACAAAAATAACTTCATTGTGCTGCAAGGCAATTAATGCTTGACTGTCAGAAAGGTGGCAATCAGAAATTTGTTTTGTTTTCATTTGACGTGAGAGCAGTAAACAAAGAGGAAACAGCAAACACACTAAATGTAAACACAGGTCACATGGAGACTACCCACTTCCCCACTGTAACTCAGACTTCTCTGCCTATCAACCCCGGATCTACGATATTTCCGAACCGGTGCAATCGAATTTTCAAAAATATGTTCATTTTGTAGTGCACATCATTCTGAAAAGTCTTATGCATAAAAGATATGTGTTTGAGGAAATCTAAGACATATTATTTGGTCTTAAGTGTGCCAGAAGTGCAGTGGCACCCCTCTTCACACAGCATTCTTCTATTGCACGTCACTGTACTTCGTTCTGTGGAACTGAAACGTGTATATTTTGTAATGGATGCCATCAAACCATGTTCAAGACAGTTGAAATTCAAATGTCCTGTGGTGCCTCTCCTGCTTACAATCGGTCGGTTTGACATCCTGTCCCTCTTTTTTTTTTTTATTCCCTATCAGAACTTGCTGCTTTGTGTGACAGAAAATTAAATATAGGATACTTAAACCCAGTGAAGACATGAGACAAACAAGACAATACACATTTCTTCAGTCCTTACCTCCTAGAATTTTCTTCTCTCTAATCTTGATACCGCTTTACATATCATGGTTTTCCTTTCTGCGAAAGAATCTATTACCTCATCAAAGTTTATCAAACGTTCTGCTACATGAAAAGTCCAAATGTCATTGTCTAACACTGAGAAAGCTGTTAATGCAAATAGGACCCCAAGACTGGTGTGGTTTCCCGATCTGATTACATCTGTTTTGTCACTGTCTGCTAGATAAAACAAAATAGGCCATTCTAATACTGCAACAATTGTAATACACACCAAATAAACGAGACTGTTTTGGCACAAACGGTCTTTTTTGTAACAACAGAATATTATTCTCAAAGTACCAATATCAAATACCTATTAGTCCTACTACAAGCAAAAAGCCTTATGTTAGGAAATAGTTTCACACTTCATTCATACGCTCCAGTTTCTCAAGTACAAGATCGAAAAGTAGTAGTATGAAATTGAAACTTGGAATCGTCATATTGTTCCATAATTTGTGTGATGTCCCCGTTTCTTCTCCTTCCTCGTTCTAACAAACAGTCTTGTTACCACTAATTCTGTAACTATTCCTGCCAATGTCAAAGCTTATTCGCAGGTTAAATCCACTAACTCTGCATAAATTACTGGTTTAGTTATCCCGCAATTATTCTCCAGTTAGGCGTTGCTACAATGCATTTTCTGCACTTCTTCCAGAATAGAATTTAAAGCGGCTGCTAGCCAGGGACTGTACAACTGGCCCTTACTAGCACAGCGATCTGGCCAAAAATTTTGTGTCAAAATATCATTTTCTTGGATACACCGAAAAGGTAATACATAATCTTTCTTACCTGTTATTCGTTTATTTCCACTCCTGTAGTCTGAATCTATGGATTTAGCTAGTAATGATAACAATCCTCATCATTTGCAAACCCAATCATTCACACAATCAGACAGCGGTTGGCATTCATCCGTTCAGCCATACTCCGCTCAGCTCGTGTAGCCCCTTTTGTCTGTAGGAAAGTTTGTGTATATATGCAAAGAGGATTCTCCAGACAGAAACATCATGTACACTCTGCACGCATTCACAAATCAACTTACGATTCATTCAGAAATCAACTTAGAATATGTTCAAAAACCGACAGGGATGCGTTTCAAAGTCATATGAATAATCGATAGACTAACGTGCATCGCATGCTAGTCGCTTTGTGTAACAAGGATTTTTCGCTCAAGAGTATGAATTTGCCCCCCACCCCTCTCATAGAACTGGGCCTGCTGCACATGCAGGAATCTGGCAGCTTGGGCACTCCAGTAAAATTTTTCCCGGTAGCATCTAGCGGCTTGCTCCGATTGCTTACACAGCCAACAGCCACATTTCTGTAGCCAGAAGTGGGAGAAGGTACTACTCAACTGTGCATCCGCATGATCCCTCTCGTAACTGCTACAACGAATCTAATGTAAACAGTTGTGACGTCATGTTCATCGGAGGCAATTTGTTGCTATGGAACATTGCATAGTCTTTGACATATTTTGCTGTTGGCAGTCGCTTGTATGAGCACTGTGTTTTGTTGCTGTATATGGCGCATTTACTTTGCAATTTAAGTTTTATTTTCGTTTTTTCTGTCGTTCATGTTTTATTGCTGCAGTATTATTCTGCAGTAGTGGGATGCAGTAATATCTTTTAAACTTCCTGGCAGATTAAAACTGTGTGCCGGACCAAGACGAACTCGGGACCTTTGCCTTTCGCTGGCAAGCTCTGGTAGAGGACTTGTCCGCGAAAGACAAAGGTCCCGAGTTCAAGTCTCGGTCCGGCACACAGTTTTAATCTGCCAGGAAGTTCCATATCAGTGCACACTCTGCTGCAGAGTGAAAATCTCATTCTGGAAACATCCCCTAGGCTGTGGCTAACTAAGCCATGTCTCCTCAGTATCCTTTCTTTCAGGAGTGCTAGTTCTGCAAGGTTTGCAGGAGAGCATCTGTAAAGTTTGGAAGGTAGGAGATTTGGTACTGGCAGAAGTAAAACTGTGAGGATGGGGCATGAGTCGTGCTTGGGTAGCTCAGTTGGTAGAGCACTTGCCTGCGAAAGGCAAAGGTCCCGAGTTCCAGTCTCAGTTCGGCACACAGTTTTAATCTGCCAGGAAGTTTCATATCAGCACACACTCCGCTGCAGAGTGGAAATCACATTCTGGAGTAATACATTTGTTAAAGTATCAGTTCTTACCAGCCAAAATTACAAAAATTTAACTGAAAACAAAAACAACGAAAAATTCCCGGAATTCTAAAACATTCCCAGGTTTTTCCCGATTTTCTACCGAATGAAAAAATTCGCGGATCTCCCAGGTCATATACACCCTGTTATTATACATTTAAAGCCTAAAACATTGTAACTATCAAATGATTTTGACAATCCATAGAATGGCACATGTATTTTCTTGCTATTTCAGGCATTATAACAATGAATGTCTTCCTTTAAGAGCTGGATAGATAAATTATTTTTTATGTAAATTAGAACATGATATATATACAGATTAACAACTGTAAGACAACCTATTTTTACAAAAAGTGGCTTTGCATGTTCCCACTTGTTTAAACCTGTAGTAATCCTGACCACCCTTTTTTGTAGCAAAAGAATATCCTGGACATGGCTGCTGTTCCCCAGAAAAGACTTCCATAAGAAATGATACTCTGAAAAAATGCAAAATGTGTTGATCGAACGTAATTATCTGGGACACAACTCTTTAATTTCCTCAGCAAATAAATTACTCAAGAAACCCTAGCACTTAAGTATTTAATGTGTGGTTCCCATGAGAGTTTACTGTCTAAGTTTAAGCCTAAAAATGTAATACTATCTGGGTTGTCTGTACATGGCAAATTACAAAAACTAAAAAATATTTACTGCTTTTTACCTTCATTTAAACAAAAGCCATTAGCTCTAAACCAAATGGAGACATGAGATATTATATATTCAGTTAACTTGTGCAGTTAAAAAAGGCAGTGTCATCTGCATACAATATAGTTTGAGAGTTGATAAAAGATGGTAAATCATTGATTATTAATACAAATAGCAAAGGACCTAAAATTGAGCCTTATGGCACACTATATCTAAGTGTGACTACATTAGACCTATCGTTACCTATACATACAATTTGCTGCCAGTCATTAAGAAATGATTTAAACATTTTACTGCTAACACCTATTATTCCATAATAAAACGGTTTCTCTGTCAGTAGCTCACGATCAACACAACCAAAAGCATTGCTGAGGTCACAAAAGGAAGCCTGAGCATATCCCCTTGCTTCAAATACCTCCAGCACTTTTTTTAACGAGTATGTCCATGGCATCCACACTTGACGTGTCTTTTCTAAAATCAGACTGCTCATATTACATACTAGGTTATATTGTTAAAGATAGGAACAAAGTTGGGAATACGTAATAGATTCAATAATTTTAGAAAAATTGGAGTAACCGATACAGGTCTATAACTAGATGGACATGTTTTATCATCTTTTTTACAAATAGGAACTACTCTATACAATTTCAAAATGGTAGGAAAGATTCTTTTGTCAATACATCTATTTATGAGGTAGGTCAATGGGTCAATAACACATTTAATTATTCTTATTATAAAATTAGGACAAATAAAAATATCAACACTCTCAGATGGTAAGAGCTTTAACAACTTCTAGAACATCTTCAGGATCTATTTCTTCAGGGGATTCATTGTGTTTTTACGATGTGTCTACAAATTTTTTCCACTGATTGAGTACAAAAATTGTTAAAACTATCTAGGGACAAGTTCACAACCTCTTTTTTGCCACTATTGGAAAGTGAATTGATTACTTTCCACGCTGTTTTACATTTATTAATAGATCTGTTAATTACACCTAAATTGTACCATTTCTTTGCATTACTGGCACTTAGTTTGTATTCTTTCTTGGCTTCATTATACACCAAACTAGCATTTTCTGTATTGTACTGTCTATACAGATCTAAATAAAACAGTACTTTATTTAATTGAGGGGTGTACCACTCACACTGGTTCTTAGATTTGCTTTTTTTACATGAAAGGGGATTGACCTAGCACTCTTTTTTTGGAATAAACTCCTTAAAAAGTGAACAAAAAAATTGAAAAAAATTTGTTTAACATAACATCAGCTGAGCAACATTGATAACTGTCAATTAAACATTTCCAGTTAAAACTGCATAATGCATTCTTAAAATTGCATAAATTTACTTCATTCAGACGTCTAGAAACTACTAACTTAGTACTTTTACCGGCAACAGTACTTTCATTAGGTAACTTAATATTACTTAATTCACATATCACACCATCACGATCTGAAAACTGACAACATCTGTGGTACAATATGCCCCATCGATATTTGTAAAATTATTGTCAAGACATGCTGATCCTCTTGTCGTTTTGTAATTTAAAAAATTAAAGTTATATTGCATTAACAGATTTTTTAACGCATTCACTTTGATTACCCTCAGTTACATCAAATACAAATTGACATCTCCCCCTATAGCAATGCTAAATTTTTCCCATTTTGACCTACACAAAAATTAAATACATCATCAAGTTTGTCTAAAAAAAAAAATGGAAGGATCTCCAGTTGGGGATCTATAAAGTACAATTATTAGCAGTTTAGCATCTTCCAAACAGAAACCTGAAACCTCAAAGCAAACTCATGACAAAGAAAATCGAGGTCCAATTTAAAACCATTATACAAAGAACGCTTTTTAATATACACTGCAGTACCTCCATTATTATGCTGTTCCCTACAAAAACTGCTAGCTAATATATAATCATCTAATAGTTCAAATGGCAATTGTTCTTTCTTACACCAATGCTCACTTAAACACAAAGTATCTAACAAATTATCATCAGCAAAGTTATTTACACATTTATGTCTGAGACATTGAACATTGATATACCCTATTTTAAACTCGGATCTACCAGTTTTAAGTATGCCTACATCACCTTGGATATTTCTCTTCAGTTTATCAATTATATCTTCAAAAATGGCAGGCTTATTAATTAAATCTCCACAACTAGCAGGGTTAAGACCTAGATATAATTTCATACCATCATCTATACCTACAGGGCTATTACAAATGATTGAAGCAATTTCATAAATTCACTGTAGCTCCATTCATTGACATATGGTCACAACACACTACAGATACATAGAAAAACTCATAAAGTTTTGTTTAGCTGAAGCCGCATTTCAGGTTTCTGCCGCCAGAGCGCTCGAGAGTGCAGTGAGACAAAATGGCGACAGGAGCAAAGAAAGCGTATGTCGTGCTTGAAATGCACTCATATCAATCAGTCATAACAGTGCAACGACACTTCAGGACGAAGTTCAACAAAGATCCATCAACTGCTAACTCCATTCGGCAATGGTATGTGCAGTTTAAAGCTTCTGGATGCCTCTGTAAGGGGAAATCAACGGGTCGGCCTGCAGTGAGCGAAGAAACGGTTGAACGCGTGCGGGCAAGTTTCACGCGTAGCCCGCGGAAGTCGACGAATAAAGCAAGCAGGGAGCTAAACGTACCACAGCCGACGGTTTGGAAAATCTTACGGAAAAGGCTAAAGTAGAAGCCTTACCGTTTACAATTGCTACAAGCCCTGACACCTGATGACAAAGTCAAACGCTTTGAATTTTCGGTGCGGTTGCAACAGCTCATGGAAGAGGATGCATTCAGTGCAAAACTTGTTTTCAGTGATGAAGCAACATTTTTTCTTAATGGTGAAGTGAACAGACACCATGTGCGAATCTGGGAGGTAGAGAATCCTCATGCATTCGTGCAGCAAATTCGCAATTCAACAAAAGTTAATGTGTTTTGTACAATTTGACAGTTTAAAGTTTACGGCCCCTTTTTCTTCTGCGAAAAAAACGTTACAGGACACATGTATCTGGACATGCTGAAAAATTGGCTCATGCCACAACTGGAGACCGACAGCGCCGACTTCATCTTTCAACAGGATAGTGCTCCACCGCACTTCCATCATGATGTTCGGCATTTCTTAAACAGGAGATTGGAAAACCGATGGATCAGTCGTGGTGGAGATCATAATCGGCAATTCATGTCATGGCCTCCATGCTCTCCCGACTTAACCCCATGTGATTTCTTTCTGTGGGGATATGTGAAAGATTCAGTGTTTAAACCTCCTCTACCAGAAAACGTGCCAGAACAGAGAGCTCGCATCAACGATGCTTTCGAACTCATTGATGGGGACATGCTGCGCCGAGTGTGGGAGGAACTTGATTATCGGCTTGATGTCTGCCGAATCACTAAAGGGGCACATATCGAACATTTGTGAAGGCCTAAAAAAACTTTTTGAGTTTTTATATGTGTGTGCAAAGCATTGTGAAAATATCTCAAATAATAAAGTTATTGTAGAGCTGTGAAATCGCTTCAATCATTTGTAATAACCCTGTACTGTTGCTGCTCATTACAAAACATCTAGCATCATTGTGGCAACTGAAATTACATCAATGAATATGTCTGTCAAGCACATAAGAAGATTAAGAACTACATGCTTAACAAATGTCACTACAGTATAAGTGAACAGCTCTGCTCAACTCTATAAGAATATATGATATCATCAATGGAGTCGACGGAAGCGTCCAATCCCACCCATCGGCTTTGACCCATGACTTAAGGCTGTTGGGGTGTGTGACGTCACGACCGCGCGGAGTTTAGTTTGTGAGAGTGGCGTGTTTGCAGGTGTCGTTTTGATGTGATTGGTGGTGCTCTCTGGTGGTGTGTTTTTATGTTGTGTGTTCGGTGATGTTTTTGTTTTAGTTTGTGTGTGTGGCGTGTTTGTAGGTGGCATATTGTTGTGGTCGGTGGTTCTCTCTGGTGGTGTCTTTATGAGTAGTGTGTTATGTGGCGTATGGGGTTAACTTGCGTGGTAGCATTGCACGTGTGTGGTATCGGTGGTGACTGTGCTTTCAGCGGAATATTTTTCAGTGAGTTAACGACTTTTGTTTTGATATGTGGACGTCAATGTAGTTTTTTCTGTTCATCAGTGTGAATTTTGGTAAACTGCTATGTTTATGCCTTTGGTAGGTATGGATACGACTGACAAGGTCAACAGTTTTTGGTTGTCTCTAATAAAATTTTTTCAGCTATTCAGCCGGTTGGCTGAAGTCATGAAGTGTTCACTGTGTCAAGAAGAAATGAGGCTTACTAAAGTTCCGGTGTCTCTGACCAGGGACTGCTGTAAGTGGAGATGCCATAAAGATAATGGATCAAGGGAAGTGTTCAATTGCAATTTTCATTTTCTAGGTGTTTTTTTTTTTTGTGGTAGGATTAAGCGTGGTGTTGGTGAAATTTTTGAGATTTATAGTGTGGTATCGGTTGTTTCTGTTGACCTATATAGGTCAATGGAAGTGATCGATTCCAGGGGATTTTTTTTTGGAAGGTTGTGGGGTCTTGTTATTTTAGTGTTTTTTATCTTTTGATGTAGTGGCATGTGTTTATATTTAGTTTGTCCCCACACAAAAATCCCAATTTCCCATGCTTGTCCCATTAGTTTGATTAGCTTTTTGTGGAAAGTGTGTGTGTTGGTTTTTCGATGTATTTTCATGTTCGTTGTCATGTTTAAGTAATGACGTCATAGGCGCCATATTGGAGTCGTAGTGGATGGTCATTTCCGCCATATCTGCGACATCATGGGTCAAAGCAGACGGGCAGAATCGGATGCTTCCATATTTCCGATATATGAAATCACAACATCAAAGAATAGGTCTGTCAAGCACATAAGAAATTATGTTATAAAATCACTTATTAGCTGTATATTGTATTAAACATAAGACAGATTCATATGAATTCAACATAGGAAAAATTTTTGTAAAAATATTATATAGTTGTTGAAATTTATTCTGGCAAATCCTATATCACAAATGTGATCATTGGGATGATAATAAATAAATAAATAAACAAACTGGCTATTTGGTAGGCCTGGACACTTGACCTACCCCAGCATGTTGCCTTCACTGTTGCAGGATGCCGTTTCCCATATTAAAACTTCACCTCCTATCGTAACCTCTATTATTTCTATTTTCATTAAATGAACAATTTGTCTGCCATCTATATACATCCCTCACCCTATTCAGAAAATCTTTCAGATTATTATTATTATGCCCAATTAATCCACATCTCCTATTAGGAGGTAACTTCCCCACCAATACCTCTATTGTGTCTCGATCACTCCAAGTACTATCCAAATACTTCAACCTATTGATCCATCTCTCACAAATTCTCTCATACTTTCCCTGTTTTGGTTATCATACCACAGTGGTTTCTTATGAGCCTGTATGACATCACTCGGCTTCTCCTTAGACCAGTACTCTGCTATGAAATCTAACACAAAATCCTCAAAAGTTTCATATTTATCTGATGCACCTGACCTCCCCCCCCCCTCCCCCCCTCAATAAACTCACACCTTTCAAACGAGCACTGGCCCTCCTTCATTTACCTTCCTCAATCCGCTCTACAGTAAACTGACTTCTTAAACTATTCACATAAGCCACTGGAGGGACATTGCCTTTAGGATAAAACACTATATTATTAAAATTACTATCATCTCTCACAAGTACTACCACAGATGGAGCTGTGCAATTCCTATCTTCTACCTTTATTTCCAATGCCCCTACTCTTTTTCTCAATCACAGAAGTGGACACTTTGATTTCTTCCACTTTGGCTTGAGCTTTCTTACTATGTTCCTGTAACATTCTATCACAATACTCCTTCACTTTGGTAGAGGTTTTTCCCAATTGTCTACTTGTCTTTTGGGAAACAGCAATTCCATTGGTGTCTTGTGTGATGAAAACAGTTCCCAGAGGTAGTACTTTGTGAGATTACAGACCATGTGTTTATATAAAGTTTTGTGAATATAACCTTATTGAGAATATATCTAATTATATCGTCCCAAAAAACCCTTTATACTTCTGAATTGTGTGTAACAAAACATCCTTGAAAGAATTAGTCTCCTAAACATGAAAATCCCACACAATTCTATTAATAATCCCATAAATACTGAAGGTTTAGGCTTTACTTTTCTGCACTTATCCCGTGTAATCAACAAAACTCGATGTTCCTACTCACGATAATGTGGTAACAGGACTCTGACAAGGGAACCTCCCCATCGCACCCCCCTCATATTTAGTTATAAGTTGGCATAGTGGATAGGCCTTGAAAAACTGAACACAGATCAATCAAGAAAACAGGAAGAAGTTGTTTGTAACTATGAAAAAATAAGCAAAATATACAAACTGAGTAGTCCATGCTCATGATAGGCAACATCAAGGCTCAGGAGTGCTGTGGTTCCGTGGTTAGTGTGAGCAGGTGGGGAACAAGAGGGCCTTGGTTCAAGTCTCCCCTCCAGTGAAAAGTTTAATTTTTATTTTCAGTTTATGTGACAAACTCTTATGTTTTAATCACTTTTTTGGGAGTGATTATCACATCCACAAGAAAACCGAAATCGGGTAAGGTAGAAGAATCCTTTTACTCATTCGCCAAGTGTACAAGTTAGGTGGGTCGACAACATATTCCTGTCATGTGACGCACATGCCGTCACGAGTATCGTATAGAATATATCAGATGCGTTTTCCTGTGGAGGAATCGGTTGACCTATAAACTTGCGATCTAATGTTTTCGGTTCCCCTTGGAGAGGCACGTCCTTTCGTATACTAATCGCACAGTTTACCAGTGCGGTTGCAAAACACAGACACTAAACTTATTACAGTGAACAGAGACATCAATGAACGAATGGACAGATCATGACTTTGCGAAAATAAAGAAATTAAACTTTTCACTGGAGGGAAGACTTGAACCAAGGACCTCTCATTCCGCAACTACTCACGCTAACCACAGGACCACAACGCTCCTGAGCTTACATCAGCCTTGATGTTACCTATCTTGCACATGGACTACTCAGTTTGTATATTTTGCTTATTTTTTCATAGTTCCACACAACTTCTTCCTGTTTTCTCAATTGATCTGTGTTCAGTTTTTCAAGGCCTATCCAGTGTGGCAACTTATATCTAAATCTGAGGGGGGTGCGATGGGGAGGTTCCCTTGTGAGTACAATGTAAACAAAGCCTGTGTGGTCTGACAGCTGTCACATTCAATTTTACCCTCACTGCAAAGTTTGCACCAATAGCGAATAAGTAGCTTTAATCCTATTGGTCGATGCCAAGAAGCTAATGGCAGACACCACAGTTTACACGCACGAACATATTACAAAATAAATTAAGGCTACTCACTTTTGAATTTATACTACACTCACATTTATAACACTTCCCCCAAGAAGGCACACAAAAATGCATGCAAATGCAGCAGCGTTAACTTAAAACAACACATAGCTTAAGTGAAAAAAAACTGCTTATAAATAATGGCAGGTCAACAATACCTACAATGATAGCTAAAAGTCCAATGAAAATAGTTTCATTACCATAGACAAAGTTAAACAAACTTATGGTTTTTAAATGGAAATAAGTAAATTTAGAAGTTCATCCACTGAATTACTGTCCAGTCATTCAACAAGGAAAGCGCAAAAGCTTTGCATCTCATCTATTTGTTACTGATGTGTTGAGATGACAACAGTGTGATGAGATGATGAAGATGATGATACAGCAGTTCATTGGTAGAAGTAGCACGTTGAATCAGCTCCATTAATTGAATGACGACTGCTGATGATCTTCTCATGTAGCAAATGATCTACATCCAGCTTAATTGACATCGATGGCATATTATAGGCTACTGGCACACTGTATGTTTTTAATGTTATCAACACTCAAACTGGTGTGTGCACATGATTTCAGGTAAATCACACCTGAGATTTGCAGAAAGATTGTCCATTACATAGTTTTAAAGTTTTCCGATTGCGTAATTACAGTTCATTGGTCACGCAAAAACCACGACTGGGAAATCACCACACTTGGCGTTCATGGTACACATTTATTAATTCCACTGTGGGACAGTTAATAATTAGTTACTCCATTCTCAGTCACAACACGAACATACATCGAAGTTCTGAAATTCGTACAGTGCGTGCGATACAGTCAAAGCAAACACAGTTCACCTCAAAACCCATAACTACAGTGTTGTCTGTACACGGCTGTATTGTCATAGTTAACACGACCCAGTTCAGTTGGTGGTCCACAATAAACATTTTCAGAATCAAATACGGAAAGATCAGAAATATATATATCACCGTTAACAAGTTTCTTTTGCACTGGTTTGAAACAGAACAAAAACAGACAGGACGCCATACGTGTTCACGTGCCTTCCTCGGGTAGCATTCATCTGAAGCTAGCTCAGGAGAGCCCTATGTCACAGTGACGTAACGCTACGTCATCGTGCGTAAATAAACCTAAATCGACTTCATGAGTACGTGTATCTATCTTTGCAGATGTACCACAGAGGTTCCATGGTAACGTGAAAGCTAAATGTGGTACGTTCAGCGCAGTTCAATTAGTTATGAAGCTCGAATCCCAACAGTTTTGGATGTTATTGGTGTCTCTTGAACATAATGAATGTCTGAACGAAGGAACTATAACGAAAGAAAAAAAGAAATGCTTGCAGTAATTTTTTTTTAAATCCGATGAATCGTCCAGAAATCATGTGGAATAAATGTGAAATAATTAATTGTTAAGCTGTAATCCAAAGAATTTTGGGTGTTATTGGGTATTTCATGAACATAATGAAAGTAAAAAAAAGAAGCTTGTAGTCATTTTTGAAAAATCCCATGAATCGTGCAGACAGAAACGTGAAATAATTAATTATTAAGCTCTTATCCCAAGAATGTGGGATACTATTGTGTGTTTCATGAATATAATGAATATCTGAACGAAGGAACATAACCACAACAAAAGTAAAAAAAAAGCGAGTAGTCATTTAAAAAAAACCGATTGACTGTCCATAAATCATGTGGACAGACACGTGAAATAGCGAGAAATTAAAGTGTTTCGTGTTTTTATATAAGCCAATAGATTGTACATAACTCTTCTGGGCAGAAACGTTAAACTGAGAAATTATCGTGGTTCCAAAGATAATTTGGAATGTTGCTGGAATTTTAATTTTGCCTTCATGTTGCATATCAACTCAGAAAATTTTGCTCTACAGAAATTAATTATTGCTGATGATTATGTATAATGTACCTGTTTATAACACATGTCATTATTTTTCTTTATACGCTGTATACTGTGAAAAAACATTATCTATAATTGTTACTCACATTCTAATACGCAAGCAGTATCAACTATAAAAAAAAGATAAGTCTCCTTGTAGTTGCCAAATGATGTTGCAACAGTGGCTGTCACAATGGGTGAGCTACTTGACAAAATAGCCACAACAACCCACAGTTTTAGCAGCACTAAGCGATGTTTCATATGCGATGGTGGAATACTGTGTTTGTTTATTCTCTCAATAGACATGGTATTAATTTTGGGGGTGTTTGGCATGATTATTATAGCTATTTCCATATTGCCTAAGAGTCATACAAAAAGCAGCTGAAAATTGCAACAGCACTCACTGCTTTCAGTTGCTTAAAATTCTGGTAAATGGCACTTGCATGTCATTGTTTTTTCACAGTGTACAACATATGAAGAAAAATAATGACATGTGTTATAACAGATCAGTACATTAGAATCATCAGCAGTAACTTATTTCTGAAGAGCAAAAGTGTCTGTGCTGATCTACAGCATGAAGGCAAAATTAAAATTCCTGCAGAATTATCTTTGAAACCACATTAATTTCCCAGTATAACTTTTCTGTCCAGAAGAATTATGTACAATCCATTGGCTTCTATAAAAATACGAAAGACTTTAATTTCTCTCTATTTCACGTTTCTATCCACATGATTTATGCACAATCAATAGGATTTTTTTTTTTTTTTTTTTTTTTTTTTAAATGACAAGACGCTATTTTTGACTTTCGTTATTGTTTTGGTTCCTTTGTTCAGACATTCATTACGTCAAGAAACACACAATAACATCGAAAACGGTTGAGATTACAGTTGAATAAGTAATTCAACTGGGATGAGCATACCACACAACCGTCGTCACTTCATTTGTACACGTGTATTTATGCTTTCACACTGCCGTGCAACCTCTGTGGTACAACTGCAAAGATCAATATATGCACTCATGAAGGCGATTTAGGTTTATTTACGCCACGATGATGTTGTGTTACGGCACTATGATGCAGAGCTCTCCACACCTAGCGTGAGATGAATGCTACCCACCTTCCTCTGTCAGACTCTCTCCACAGTCTCCAGTCTCCAAGACTTGCATCTAGGGGACGCCAAGGAATTGGCTTTGCTGATTGGCCACGTCGTGCCATGATGTCGTCTCCCACACCAGCCAATCCAGATCGTTGCTACTTTCTGAAATGCGCTGTCCTTTAAACGAGGCCATTCGTCTGTCGATACATTGTGTGGCTAGCTCGTTATAGTAAATGGTTCAAATGGCTCTGAGCACTATGCGACTTAACTTCTGAGGTCACCAGTTGCCTAGAACTTAGAACTAGTTAAACCTAACTAACCTCAGGACCCAAGTTTGTGACACAACTTGACTAGAAGAAGGGACCGGTTGGTAGGACATGTTTTGAGGCATCAAGGGATCACAAATTTAGCATTGGAGGGCAGCATGGAGGGTAAAAATCGTATAGGGAGACCAAGAGATGAATACACTAAGCAGATTCAGAAGGATGTAGGTTGCAAGAGGTACTGGGAGATGAAGAAACTTGCACAGGATAGGGTAGCATGGAGAGCTGCATCAAACCAGTCTCAGGACTGAAGACTGCAACAACAACAAACCTAAGGACATCACACACATCCTTGCCCGAGGCAGGATTCGAACCTGCGACTGTAGCGGTCACTTGGTTTCAGTCTGTAGCGCCTAGAACCGCATAGCCACTCCGACCGGCTCATTATAGTACTTCACTGTTGTGTGTTCTAGGCCTATGTTTATAATGGCTGTTTCCAACACGTGTTTTGTGTGTGATAAAGCATTTCAGCTTTGAAAAACTTCATACCCGCACATCAGGAAAATGCATGAGGTAGAGCCAAATACAGAAGGTAAGATTAAGTGCCCACAAGACGACTGCAACTATTCCTTCAATACATTGGCTAGTTTGAGAGCACATATGGAGAAAAAGCACATGGTTCGAACTGCGGATGAAAAGATTGTATTCCAGTCAATGAACTGTAAGAAACATCGCATAATAAAAAGTTTTTATTATTCAATAGTAGGATCGTTTCTGGTAAAACTACAGAATTTCGTTCTTTGTGCATTCAGTAATCTGGTGCAATGTTGTACGTTTATTTCAGTTCACATGAGAGGATTATTTGTATTAATGGCCTAGTCTTAGAAGACATTAAAATCACAATTATTGTAATCCACAATGGGTAATTAACAAACCTTATTTTTACTGTCCATAAATTGTGAAGAAACTGTTTTTTTTTCCCCCGTATCGCTCAACACATGGGACCCAGATTGGAATCCAGTTTCATGTGTAACATTTCTCTTAGCAAAAGGAACAATTTAGACATACCGGGAGATAGTGAGCAAATTCTGAAGCTGTAGGAAGAAATTGTTGTCACTTGTTAACTCTCGCTCCAAGAAAAAAGGTCAACACTGTGCCAGCAATGAGAAGATGCCAGTTCAACGAACATCGTCTTTGGTAAACCAACATTGGCTGAAAAGTCAAATGTTGCTAGTGCTTTTGTGCAACCTGACAGTGAAGTGCTGAGTGTACATGTTGGCTTTGATCACACATACGCTAAGAATTAAATGTATCTGTCTTACAGTTGTGTGTGCATGTTTGTGTATCATGGTTTATAGGCCTACTGGTGAAACTCGCCATGGCAAAAAATGAGTATCACATCATACTCGGTACCTCAGGGTGATGTGGAAATCCGAGTGTACTTAATAAAGAAAATGTCACTGTTTGTGTGTTTCTTTTGACTCATTTATCCTATTGCATATAGTTAACAAAATGTAACTGAAATATTTAATAAACTATAACATTAATTGGACTATGTAAATAGTCATTTCAAATGTTTTTGCTATTTTTCATAGGTAAAGTATGAGTACTCACCAGAATCCTACAGTACGAATGTTTTCCAGTTGAAAACTGAATGAAGTCAAAAAGCAAAATTTGCTTGGACAAGCTGAAAATTGTTTACTCAGTTCCAGTTATTATTTTTTATATTAAAACAGTCCCCAAGAATCTATTTTGCTGACTTTCTTGGTCTAATTTTCTATATTTAACATGTCGGTTACGGCATGCTTGCTGATGGATGTTTTGTCACCAGGCATATGGCATCAAGTGTGTGGCTTTTAGTGACAATACTGCAGTCAATGTGTTAACAGCTTTTTGGGACCTGGAGCATGAAGTATATGCATCTAGAATCTTGTTTAAAAAGTGCAGCCAAAATTCTAATGTCTGTCTGAGGAATTTTCCTTTAATGGAATGTTGTTGCCCAATAATTCAGTTAACGTCTGGTAATTACTTAACATGGTAACTGCTGTGAGGCCAACACCAGCCACAGCAGAGCCGTCTGCCATGGCTGCTGGCAACTTTGTGACATTTGAGGGATAATATACAAAAGTGGGCTGTGCAATAGGTTCAAACTAGTTTTCTTCGGTTAAAGCAATTAAAATCAAACTTGTGAAGCATGTTGAAAATCACATACTCCTCACCATAATTTAAATGTTTACATTGAAATGGCTCTGACATGTGCATAATATATGGAAATTTTATATTTTCTTGAAACCTTAAGAACCGAACCTGTCGGTTGAATTAACATATGAGTAAACCCATCACAATAGCACTATGTTATGCATCAATTAGCTGTAGTTACAGGATAAGTAAACATGTACAGAAAACTTTTCATATAAATTTTATTATAAAGCTTGCAAAGGTTATAGAAAAGATGGACAACAAGATAAACTTGTGTAGGCAGTATTGTAAATACATTTTTACTTCAAGAAAACTGAATAGGATAATAATCTCAAGATGCCTTAAATTGCATGACACATATCACCAATCAGGTATTTTCTGTTGGAGAAATAGTCTGGTTTTTCAGAATTTTTTCATTTGTTCTTGTGAAAAACCTTGTATCAAACAGCTGTTTTCTACGATAAATCCATTGTTACATGCATGTAGTTTTGGTGACCCAATGGCAGCCATCTTAAGGCTGTATGCAAACCACCAGATAAACATGTCTACATAGTTGGTCTGCATTGTGCAGGTCCCAGCAGTTTTTAACTAGATTCTGTGAATGTCTCCTTCAGTTCCATATGGGTGCCTCTGACATAAAAGTATTGTGATAATTTTATTATATGCTTTCTTGCTGTGTTGACCTATATCAATGGTGAGACAAGAAAATTTTTACTGGATTGGGATTTGAACCCGTCTCTCCTGCTCTAAAGGCAGTTGCACTGACTACTTCACAACCCAGACACAGTGCCCATCACGACTATGTGTATTACCTCAGCAAGTCTCCCATCTGACACAAAATTCCATATGTCACTACTACTGCAGTAGTACCCTCACTACAGCAGTCCATCTCAGTTGCCGCATCCATGAGATATTCCTGCAAATGGCTCTAAGTGTATGAGTGCATCTGAACTGAAGAAAGTTCCCCAATGCCAAGCTAGGCTATGTATAGATACAATTGTATGCACGGTGACTGTTCTTTCGGCTGTCAGAAAGAATGGATACCATGCATATAATTGTAGAAATATAACTAGTTGTTTTATGACCGAGGTGTCCACGTCAGTCTGAAGAAGTCTGTGGAATCTAGTAAAAATAAATAAATAAAAAAATGGTGGCACCTGCATGATGCAGATCAACTATGTGATATATTTATCTGGTGGTTTATGTATAGCCTTAAGATTAATGGGATGCTGAAACTAGTTGCATATAGTACAGGATTTATAAAAAGTAAAACAGCTGTTTGGTACAAGGTTTTTCACAAGAATTTGAAGCCAGCTGCAGTCCTATATCCCACCTCTGATGGATTCACAAAAAGAAGAAAAAAATCATTCACTGCCCTAAGAATTTCTCCAAAAATATTACCCATTACATGGAATGACCAGATGCTGCATTCAGAACAAGAATTTTGGAGACGTATGCAGGACCAATGCCTGGTAAGTGCTAGATCAAAATATGACCTCTTCCAACACCTCTCCATTTTCTATCTCGTTTTCATTTTCTTCTTCTTCACCTAACTCTGAATTACTGTCATGGCTGCTATATAACCTGGATAAAGGCCCGACTCGGCATTGTAGCTGGTTACTTTCTATAGAAGGGGGCAAAAGGAAGGCAGAAGTCCTAAATTTTGCATTTAAGAACTCGTTCACACAGGGTGATCATACAGACACACTTGATTCCGCCCATCACACAGACTGGCATGTGATTGAACTTGAACGTGGCATCAGAGCTCACTCCCCAGAATTTACAAGAATTAGGTGACTTCCATGTGCAGATGTGGTGCCAACTCCCTCCAGCAACCTATCAGGGCTTCGTTGATTCTGTGCAAAAACGCATCGCCACTGTTATCGGTGCTGAAGATAGACATACTGGCTATTAGGTAGATGGTCAAAAGGTTCTGTTTAATCAGTGTGTGTAGCTGTACTTAGTCAAGGATAGACTGTAGCCATTCACCGAATTGATCACTTATTTTCATTTCTTTATGAGAATATAACATCGTTTCAATCTATAGTAACAGGAAACAGTCCGCTAGAGAAATCCCACAAGCAGTATGGTGGGGTCAGTCTGGCCACAAACTTACCTGCTCTGAACACAACCACTTGGTTTTACAGTTCAGAGTGCAAAGTATGCAGACCTACAGCACTACAATTTTGCAAGCATTCAATCTAAACATAAACAAAATTCCCTGGCATCCATATTACCCCACCACACTGGTTGTGGGTTAGATAGGCTATGCCTGATGACTTGGCAGACATTTGTAAAAGATAGAAATGAAGGTAGTTAACTGAGGTGATGGAACAAAAGAGGCAAGTGAAAGTAAAGAGTAAGTGTCACTGAAGTAAAGATGCACGTGAAAATTGCATAACGGAATTAAATTTTGTGAATTAATTGGAAAATGTATCAAAATCTTGCAGCGTACAGAAACAACTAACTTTCAGTTTATTTAAATAATATTACTATTTGCCTAAATAAACACTTGCATAATATTGTACATACATTTTCAATAAAAAAGTTTTGGTTGCCAGCAGCTTTTCAAGAAGTAATGTATCTTATACAAATTCATCCCACCAAATACAGTAATAAATTGTAAAATGAAAGAGTTAAAATGATTGTTTTGATAGTTTTCTGTAAAGTGATCGAAATAATGGTGTTAACCCATTCTACAGAAATTCTGGAAGCGGTTCTTAGTATTTCAGCAGTTGATATGATTAATGTTTTATGTGAACACACTGAAAACAGAAAAAAATTCTAATAAATCAATTAAAAATAAATACAAGCTGAAACACTGGCAGGACCATGAAACAAAAAATAAAGATTGGATTTCCATGTACAATGTACCATTATATCTGTATAGGAAGTTACTTTTATTTTTAAAATAAATGCGATGGGAAATAGTGTGCAAGGATTAAATAATTATGGGTAAATCACCAGAAAATGTTTAGCAAACAACAGTATATGTTTTAGCCACTTTTGATGACTAATTAGTAATGCATTTCAGACATTGCCCGTCATCAGAACATCTGCCCAGAAACATCACAAACTATGTATGACACATTAAGCATACTTAGATTCATAGGCAAATAAGTTAACATACCAGGGAAAAAAAACCTTACTTTAGAGTATCATGCCAAGTGTTATCTATCATAACTTTGGAGCTCTCAACTCACAGCATTCTGCCATCACATAATTAGCTGTTATAACATACCACGAACTGACTTGGTTGTAGAAGTGCTGAGTTAATTTGTCATATTTTGACAGATAATTAACAAAAATCAACTGAAAAACCATAAAAACACTACATCATGCTAAATGATTTTTTATTCCTTTAGGGGAACTAATAATCACAATTGAGAGTTCCAAGATCAAATTGGAACAAAAGTAAAGTATTAATACATGTGGTACAGGCAAGAGATGGAGGGAAGGGGACAAGGGGGATGTGGTGCGTGGCTTCCAAATTAATCTCAGCTTACGTAAATGAGAACCAGCAATCTCTGGAATTAATAAACTTAAAATAGGGAATAGAGGCTTACTGTAAGTCTATTAGGTATTGCGCATACACATAATAAGTTGAAGGTGAAATTTCTTTAAAGTGCATAAACAGGTTATTAAATTATTCCAGCATAAGAACACACAATATATTCAATATAATGTTATCCGAGTGGGGGGAAGCCATCAGCCTCTGTCAAACAGTAGTAAGTCACTTATTCAGCTTTTTTTTGTTTGTTTTCATAGTTTAATTCTTAAGTTAGGGGTAGGGTGGATAGGGTGTGTGTTGGACACAATAGGAGCTGGCTGCAGTTCACGATTGGCTGAAGGTGCTTTTAACTATGGTCAGCTGTCTTCAGGGTCCTGCATTCAGGTGTAATGGTGGCAGAGAAACTAGTGCATTGCTTGGAACAGCTCAGGTATCATATGTTTCACCATAGGCTCTGCTGTTGAGACACCTTCTAGTGTATCTGATGTGGTGGGTCTGCCTGGACCATAGGGTGAGTGGCAGTTAGTAATACATTTGCATCACTTGATCACTTGAGGCAAAGGGTCAACATTGAGACAGATCATTGGGACGGTGTAGGAAGGGGCGGCGGGAGGGGGGGGCTTTCGTATGGTAAGTCACATCATCTTTGTTTTTAAATATACATATATATATATATGTTGGGTGTGTGTGGATATTCAGCAAAGCATGATATTGTTTATAATGTTTGAATTCTTTGCATTATCAGGCACGTAATATATGTATTGGCTATCTATGCAAATTCCCAGTTGGAAGTAAGTTTGCTATTAATTCAGATAGAACACTACTGTATAAATTGGGAGCGTGCCTATGACATGTAGTCCATAGTCTTGTCATAATGCTGTGACATAATCTCTTCTGGATTTGTATTTATTACGACTCAAAACCACCCCACTGCCCCCTTGCCACCACCATTTAGTCACTATTTATTTTACTTATACTGTTGACCATACCTCCTCAACTTCCCATTGCTCTTTCACAATCCACACGAACCCCCTCCCCCCCCCCCCCCCCCCCCCCCCTCCCACCAAACAAACATTCTGTATATGAAATTAGGTCAAATCTGTTGAAGATATCATCAGCCAAGTTATGAGGACAAAGACACAGAATGGCTTCCATTCTGTGGTGCAATGAGTATGTTAGAGTGTAAACAGGCAAGGAATCAGATGAGTCTTTCTGTCACCAAAGAAAATTAAAGAAAGGTTGTGACCTGACAAATATTCTCTCAGGCTCAGTGTACCAGGGATTTATAATATTCCTTGTGAGTATGGTATCAGTTATGTGGGACAGCCTATACAAACTACTGCTAATTGCTGTGTTGATCATCATCTGAAGCATGAAAAAATGAAAATCCGCAGTTTTCAAGAAAGCCTTTAAGCGGATGAGGATCTGGCCCATATTTCTAGCTGTTGGGTCTCTGTAATTACGGAAGCAGCTGAAATCAGACTGTATGATCACAACAATATATAGACTGGCTATGTAATTATCAGTTTATTTATTTGTTATTTTCTAATACAAGAACAGACCACATGTTGCACATGAGGCAGTATATATGAATATAACACAATATTTTCACACAATTTCAAATTAATTAGTATAATTAAGCAATGCATGGAAGCATGCACATTGGAAAGAAAATTAATCTAATTCCTCATTCAGCATTGTTTATCACAATGCCATATGAGCATAACCCGGATTCTGAAAAACTAGACAAGGTGTAGGAAGACGCAGTTCGTGCATAACACTGACGTATAGTTCCTTGTTTACATAACAACTACCAAAATTGAAGCATAACATATACTTTGCCAGGAGCACAATATTGGGACAATCCCCCCCCCCCCCCCCCCCCTCCTCCTAGAAATCTATTCTATGGACTTCTCTATAATGTTGTCTGAGGCCTAGGTTAGTTGAAGGGTGATAATATCGTTAGTTGTGGAACTCGTAAAGTTTGAGTGCGGGATAATTGTTGTGGTGACAAACGGACATATGGCATTGCCTAATATTTATGTTTGCGTTATATTTGAATGTACCATATTTATCGCTATAAAACCTAAAAGAGCAAGGTAAAATTGGAAAATATAGTTAATGAATAAGCATTCAAAGAATATTTTGATACATATTATGAACAATATCATACATAAACTGGCTGTGGGCAATCTACATGTAATGGCTTTTTAAACAACAGGTGAGGGACGTTGCTAATGTCAATAGAGCTCATTACACTTCTTGTCACCAGGTGGCACTGCTACACACGTTCTGTCTCCCTGATGACATCATGAGCCTCAACCAATCAGCAGACCCAATTCCTTGGCGTCCCCTAGACGCAAGTGTCTCCAAGTCCCCAGTATCCACAGTCCACACTGTTCGATCGTCACTATCGATACTCCCAGATCGCTTTATTTTAACAAAAGTAAACATTTTCAGCGAATGATAAGCAAAGAATCAAAATATTTTACCAACTCAATCAACAAGTAGATATGTTAAATGTTACAGAATTCAAGTTAGCTTCTTATTTCTGTAGACACAATACAGAGAAAGGAGGAATTGCCGTATTTGTCAGAAACTGTTTTGTTTTCAAGAATAATGATATTAATAGATTTTGCTCAGACCAGCACTTAGAAGCTTGTGCACAGAAGTAGTATTTCATTATAAGTCCTTTATAATAATAGGTATATGTAGATCACCTTCAGTAAATTTTAACCTCTTTATAAAAAAAGCTGGAAGCTCTGCTGTCCCATCTCATAGCAAAAAACAAGGAAATAGTGGTTGCTGGTAGTTTTAATGTGGATTTATTGAGAAGCTCTGTCAATGAACAACTATTGCAGTCATTAACACTATCATTCAATTTATTTCCGAATGTGAATTTTGCTACTAGGATATATAAATGCTCTGAAGTGGAAATGAGCATTTGGCATCATTGCCACTTTGGTGCAGGTCTTATTAGATTCGATGCCACATTGGGTGACCTGCACACCAGATGGGGATGAAATGCTGATGAAGACAACACAGCACCCAGTCCCTGAGCAGAGAAATTCGAACCAGGGCCCCTTAGGACAGCAGTCAGTCAGGCCGACAATTCAGCTGTTGGGGCAGACTAAATGCTTTGAGATTGCTACTGATAATATCTTTGTAGACAAATCTAGAGAAAAAAGTCATATCGCAAAACCAATAGTAATGGGCTATCTGATCATGACATGCAGCATTTAGTGTTAAATGTTGAAACTTTCGCAGGATTAAAAATCTATTAAATCTAATTACAAGAGGGAAATAAATAAGTAAAAAATTGAGAAATTCAGGATATTGCTCAAAGACATGTACTGGATAGATGTTTACAATACTTCTGACTCAAATGGAAAATACAAAGCATTCATTAATAGAGTTACCTTCACTTTTGAAAATTGTTTTCCCCTAAAGGTAACTGAGATCACATTGAAGTAAAAAAATAAACCATAGATTACACAAGGAATAAAGATATCACGTGGGACAAGAAGGAGACTGTATCTACTATCTAGGAACAGCTCTGATGTTAGAATTGTAATGTGTTAAAAAGAATATAGCAAAATATTGAAGGAAGAAATCAAAGCAGCTTTATTATAAGAGAAAGATAATTACATGAGGCAACAAAATAAAAACTATGTGAGATATAGTGAGGACAGAGACAGGTGGGGCCAAAAAGGAGAGGAACAGATAGCTCTAAAAATAAATGAGATTTTGGTAACAGGTACATGTAATGTTGCAAACCTCTTAAACAAGTACTTCATTTCTATTACTGACAGGTTAGGGTAATCAGGTTCAGTGAACTGTGCAATGGAGTATCTGAGATCAGTCTCTAAAAATAAATTCAGTAAAATGGAAATGACACTCACATCTCCCAAAGAAATAGCATCCAACATAAATGCTTAAAATCTAACTATTCCAGTAGGTATAATAACATGTGTATGATTTAATCAAAGAGTGCTCATAAGACTTGTGTTCTATGTTAAGTTATTTGTTTAATCAATCTCTTCTCAGTGGAACATTTACAGACTGGCTAAAAGAAGGGGGATAAAGAGATACCATCAAACAATCGACCAATTTCACTTTTGCCAGCTTTCTCAAAATTATTTAAAAAGGTTATGTTCAAGCGTCTCCTTAAGCATCTGACTGCAAATAATATATTGCCCAAGTCACAGTTTGGATTTCTTAAGGGTTTTGATATAGAAAAAGTTATTTATCCTTACAGTGAGAATGTACTTAATCATTTTGTCTGAATAATAATTATTATTTGTGCAAAACCACGAAAGTTTTCCTTTCTTCCGCACATCATCTCAATGTCAGTGGCCTGCATCGGAAGAAGAAGCCCAATCAAGTACTAATGTTAAACACATGGTCAAGAAACAATTACTCATGGTGGAAGAAGACGATTATCACCAAGGACACCAGAAGTAAGTTAATGAAACGACTGGCTCACAATTTAGGAAATTTGTGGATTAAAGGAAAAGACAAATTATATATATATATATATATATATATATATATATATATATATATATATAAAAACAAAGATGATGTGACTTACCAAATGAAAGTGCTGGCAGGTCGACAGACACACAAACAAACACAAACATACACACAATATATATATATATATATATATATATATATATATATATATATATATATATATATATATATATATATATATATATATGCACAAGTGGCGACCTAGAGACATAACATTGAGAAAGCCATGAAACCAGTTGTGTAAATTATTCAAAATTATTTATCACATTGTATGAATTTTTTTTCCATGTTCTAATTATTTTCCAATTTGCATGTGCAACATCACGACTGGGAGCAAAATAGCCAGAAAAAAATATTCTTGTGGAGAAAACCAATTAAAAACAGAAGCAAAAAGAAACCGGAATGTGCGGAAAATGTGTCTCCTGCGTAATAATTAGAAGTACCTTTCCTTAATTTCCTTTTCTAAATGCATTGTAAGGAATTTTCACAAATTTTACGTAATGACTAGCGAGATAAAAGTTTGAAGTTTTTGTGTCATAACATTTCGTGCCTACTAAAAGTAAATATTTAACACGTGACGTCACGTAAATCGTATGTTTAAATACACAAAAATAATATATTTCAATTTTCTATTTTTCAAAATTTTAATTTAATATTCAAGCAAAATAGCTAAAAAATCAGTTTTCATTATTGCTGACAATGGCGAAAATGCAATGAGCCAAAAATTCGTACAATTGCGGGGGAACATCTGAAGTACCAGCGCCATGTCTTTCACACTCGGAAGTATTAAGTAGTTTAGAGATGAACATAACCGAAGTAACATGTGCTAGTGAACTTTCACAGAGTTCTAACTTTGATGACACATTGCTGACAACAGATGAAACTACATCACGCATTTCCACGAGCAACATTCTGTTTGCACAGGAAAACATAGAAAGCGTAGATAACATGATTTTTGATGACACTTTACCGTCACCCATCACACAAAATTCAAATATTGATTTGGAGAGTACAACTGTCAACAAGTGAAGTACATTAGATAGCAACCAAAACAGCGCAGTTGCTGCTATACTTCAAAAACTTGATAGCTTGAACACAGAAATAAAAAATACAAACACCAATAAAACCAATTTGCGTGCAGACATAAATACAAAATTTGAGTTTGTCACAAAACCTCACCATTGTCACACAAGACATAAACAACATAAAACAAGAGCAGAAACAAGTTTCAAAACATTTTCAGGATACAGTCACACAATAGATCAGTGATTTGACAAAGAATTTTCACGAGGAAATTAATGTAAATTTGAAATACATGGAAAAACAGCTAAGCAAGATGTACTTTCCAAAGTAAACAATGACATTACAGGTATAAAATAGAAATTAGACACTCTTAACGAGCATAATGATACAGTTGAGCAGCAAATAAAAGCAATGAAAAACACGCATACACAAACCTGGAAGCTACACAAACACAATTAACTTCCACAGTAAAGAACATCTCTACCATAGTAAAGAAACTGCACAGGGATTACAAAAATATACCAGCAGCAATAGAGGAACTCACTTTAAAAGTAGCATCACTTGAAATCGAATCAGTCTGTGCAAAAAAGGAAAGAGACAAAACTAATAAAAATTTATGTGACATAATTTCACAAGCTGAAGCAGGTACTTTAGACAAAACCAGTGCCACAGGGGAAAAGGTAGTGAAGGAATGTGTGGTGTGCGTACTGTCAGACCTTCAGTACACACACCATCAGATTATTTGACTTGTTGCTCTAACGAAGTAGGAGAGTGTCAGCAATATGTCTCGTGGTCTTATCGTGGCGTGTTTATCTTCTGCCATTAGGTCAGACGATAGAAATGCCACTTGCACGCTTAGAGCAGCAGATTGACGGTGACTAACTTTAAATAGAACTTGATTAATTTTCACACACATTTATTGTTGTTGTTGTTGTTGTGGTCTTCAGTCCTGAGACTGGTTTGATGCAGCTCTCCATGCTACTCTATCCTGTGCAAGCTTCTTCATCTCCCAGTACCTACTGCAACCTACATCCTTCTGAATCTGCTTAGTGTATTCATCTCTTGGTCTCCCTCTACGATTTTTACCCTCCATGCTGCCCTCCAATACTAAACTGGTGATCCCTTTATGCCTCAGAACATGTCCTACCAACCGATCCCTTCTTCTAGTCAAGTTATGCCACAAACTTCTCTTCTCCCCAATCCTATTCAATACCTCCTCATTAGTTGTGTGATCTACCCATCTAATCTTCAGCATTCTTCTGTAGCACCACATTTTGAAAGCTTCTATTCTCTTCTTATCCAAACTATTTATCGTCCATGTTTCACTTCCATACATGGCTACACTCCATACAAATACTTTCAGAATACATTTACTAAAATAATAAAAAGTATAGACATTACATAACTTGATTCTGAATGCTGTTTACAATTGACAATCTGAAGTTTCTTTGGTCTTGGTACATTAATCTTATTCTCACATATCTCTGATACTTGACAAAGTGTCTATTCATTTATCTTCATGGCTATGTACAGGAATATGGTAATCTTATTAGGCGCAGACTGAAACTTCACTATAGACTGGTACAGACTTATGTAGACTGGTACAGACAGGTGCAGATAAATGCAGACTTGTACAGACTAATGTAGACTGACTAATCGGAGATCTGTACACTCATTATAATACCTCGGGAGTTCAGGTATCACTGCACGAGTGTAATCCGCGAGGAGGAAAGGTTCTACATTAGCAGCAATCTCACTGGCTGCGTTACAGACGAGGTCTATCGACAAATAAATTACGTTTTGGAATTAAAAATAAATATAGTATTGGAATTTTTTTTTATTATATACAGATGAAAGCCACACTTAAATACTACTTTTCTACATAGTTGCCATTTAAATTAAGGCACTTATAGTAGCGATGGATGAGCTTGGAAATTCCTTTGTTGTAAAATTCGGCCACCTGCGCCTTCAACCACGTGGTTACCTCTTCTTGAAGCTGTGCATCGTCATCAAAATGCTGCATAGCCAACCACTTCTTCATTGCTGGGAATAAGTGGAAGTCGCTCGGTGCCAGGTCGGGACTATACGGTGGATGAGGAAACGACTCCCACTTAAAAGATTCGAGAACTTCACGAGTGGCATTTGCCGTGTGGGCGTTGTCGTGAATCAGCAAGTCTTTGAGCCCAACTTTCCCCTGCTCTTGTTTTGTATTGCTCTTCTGAGGTTGTGCAGAGTTTGGCAATACCTTTGAGAGTTTATTGTAGTGCCTCTTTCCAGGAAATCCACAAAAATCACACCTTTTCTGTCCCAAAAGACAGTCGCCATCACCTTTCTTGCCGACATTGTGTGCATGCATTTCTTGGGTTTTTGGGGGGAATTTGTGTGCCCCCACTGCATTGACTGCAGTTTTGTCTTGCAGTTCACATGCTTAACCCATGTTTTGTCACCAGTAACGATGCGATCGAGTAATGAGTCGCCATCTTTCTCGTAAGCGTCCAAAACCGCTAACGCTGCAGCCATTCGCAGATTTTTGTGAATCTCTGTCAAGATTTTTGGTATCCATCTTGCACAAAGCTTGTGGTAACGAAGCTTTTCGGTAATGATTTCGTGCAACAAACTTTGTGAAATTTGTGGAAAACTCATAGAGAGTTCCATTATTGTGAAATTACAGTTTTCACGGACCACGGCATCGACTTTTTCGACAAGTTCGGCAGTCACTATGCTGGGTGTTCCACTTCACTCTTTGTCGTGAACGTTAGTTTGGCCATTTTTAAATTTTATGAACCATTGACGCACTCCACCTTCAGTGATTATGTTGTCCCCATACACTTCACAAAGCTGCCGATAGATTTCTATCGGTGTACAGGTTTTTCGGGTCAGAAACCTTATTACAGCACACACTTAACACTTCGCGGCATTTTCAATTAACGCTGACGTTTCAAACTGTCACAGTAACTCAACAGAGTACAGCACGAACCTCTCACTAGCACGGCAGGATGCCGACTGAGTGGTGGAATGCCATGACACCAAGATGGCCGTGCTAGCCCCGCCCCTAATGGACACAAACGAAAATGTAATGTACTTTGTTGATAGCCCTCGTATTAATATGCGGATTGGCGGAAGCAGAATTTGGTTCGTCTCTAAGGCAGCGCCATCTCGTAGTGCGGAGACGGACGAGCGCTGCGGGACGAGCGCTGCACCAGAGCTGTTGTGCTTAGCGGAGCGCGCTCTAGTGGGAAAGTTGTGTACACGCTGACTACGTGGAACTATGCACACAACAGAATGCAAATTAATCAATGATGTAGTTGAAAGGCCTATTTACCAAATGGTAAATGGCATTATCGACAAAGTGAACACCAATTTGCGAGCTACAGAGCATAAGATACACAACTACTTAGGTGAAACTCATACAGAGATGCCAGTTGTACACATAAACAAAGTGCCAGCCACAGTAAACCAAAGAAATGTATGCACACAGAGCATTGCAAACACTACAAACAATGCCAGTAGTAATGACAGAACGCAGAGTGTAAGTTTACAGGGCATAACACCAGTACCAGTACCTATGAGAAGTTTAAATAATTGTGATGGCTATGTAAACACAGCATGAAATGCAAACAGCTTGTCCACTGTATTTGCTGACGAAGGCCTATTAAGACACCGTCAATTTCCAACATTTACGAATGAAGGTAAGAAGATGAATCCTGTTGTGTTTATTAGTGCTTTTCGACATGTGTCTCCTAGAAATTGGATGGAAGCACAAAAGACCAGGTTTGTTGTTGGGTACACGCCAGGCAATGTACTTTTGTGGGCAGCCGAGGTAGCTGAGCATTGTACCACATATTTACAATTTGAACGGGCATTTCTTGACAAATACTGGTCAGAAGCCTATTTCTCATGTTGATGTTTTAAAAATTTTAAAAAGTTGTTTGCCATTAATTACTACACCTGAGTACAACACAGAATATTTTCTATCCATTTTAGATTCAATCGATCTGATATATGAGGAGAAAGTAACAACAAATATGGCGTCAGATAGCCAAACACCACAACAACATAATCAAATTGTTAATACAAAAAAGCCAACACGAACATGCAGCGAGGCTGGTTCATGCTAATACAAGGATACATTAACCGCAGTAATGGACACGGGAATGGAAATGGCAGGAACAAGAGATTTTTAACAGAACTTTCCGTATAATAGGAACCATTACCATCTACAAGCTAATTTCAATCCCTCCTCTCAAAACTATGCACCATGTGTAAATAAAGTCACCTGTACCAAAGGTCAGCACACAGCAACAACAGTAATATGCCACATGCTGTACTGCAGCCAACATTTGTGCAGCAAAATCACAATATGGCGTTGATTCCACAACAGCCATATGAACACACGAGAAAGCATGTCACAAACTGGAAATGATACACACTGGGGAAAAAACCGCACAGTACAACTGACAGAAATAATCTGTGGTATAAACACACAGTTAATACTTGATCCAGGGTCCATGACTAATTTAATGTCTGAAGCATTTTTCACTGAATTAAAAAGACAGAATTAATTTCTTGTTCTACCAGTGCAAAACTGCAAAGTACAAACCGCTACAGGTGCAAAAGCGAATTAGTAAAACACCAAGCTCTTATCACCGTGAACACTGAACAATGCTCTGTGCAGTGCAATGTTTTAATAGTAGACAAACTCTTGTCAACTGCTTGATAGGTATGGACATATTTAGAACCTAAAAACTCAAATAGACATAGGTAATGGTAAGTGCCATTTATTTGAGAACGACCAAAGATTTTCTATCAGTCTGAATACCACAGCGGAGAGGTATGGCAAGGTAAACCTAGAACCCCATGTCACTGTACAATATTCATATCCCACCATGTATTTTATGAACGAATGTGATAATGAACATGAGAATGTCACTGAAGTTAACCAGGAATTAGTAGAACAAAAATTGAACAAATAAAATATTCTATATGCTACACAACGACAAATGCTTTCTGCCTTACTTTTTAAATATGCAAGTGTTTTTAATAAGAATCCAGGAGTAATCAAAGATTATGAACATAAACTTAATGTCTATCCTAACGAAAAGTTTTGTGTTATGTCTTACCCTATACCGCGGACAAAGCGTGAAGCATTTAAGCAGGAAATCAATAGAATGTGCAAATGGGGAGTCATACAGCTATCATTTTCTCCATATTGCAGCCCAATACTACCAGTTAGCAAACCTGATGGATCAATATGACTAGTTTTAGATGCTAGAGGCATAAACAAAATGCTAGTACCAGTAAGAAAAAAACCAGATAATTTACATGAACAATTGCTAAAATTTCATAATATTTCAGCACTGTTGATCTTTAAAAAATCTTACTGGCAAAAAACGCTACATGAGGAGAGTAGAAAATACACAGCATTTGTCTGCAATGGCAGTAGTTATGAATTTCAAGTTCTATCCTTTGGTTTAAACATTAGCACAGATGAATTTATATCAGCCTTTGACAAGGTTAAGACCTGAATTGCTCAGTAAAGTTACTATTTATGTTGACGATATGTTAATAGCCACATCAACTTGGGCAGAACACATCAGTATAATAGAAAATGTATTTCAGAGATTTACAAAGTACGGAGTAGCAGCAAATCTAAAGAAAACTAACTTTGGTAAAGAACAAGTAAAATTTTTAGGACATATCGTATCAGAACAGGGTATATTACCAGACCCAAAGGAACTAGATGCCATACGTAATTGCCCATCCCCGAGGAACAGAAAACAATTCAAAGCATATCTAGGACTAACTTCCTTTTTCCAAAAATTTGTACAACAGCGGCTTATGAATAGCGATGCCCTACTTAACCTGTTGAGAAAGAATAAGCCTTGATTGTCGGATGAGAGATGCCAGGAGGACTTTACCAAAATTAAAAATGCATTAATATCAGCCAACATTTTGAGTCATCCTGACATGTCCAAACACTTTTGTTTAAGCACAGATGCCTCATCTCAAAGGAGAAATAGTATCCAAAGTCATCAGCTTTGCCAGCAGACCATTATCAGAGGGAAGAAGATCATCTCCCGTATCAGAACTAACGAAAGCATTGGCATGTTGATAGACACACAAACACACACACAAAATTCAAGCTTTCGCAACCCATGGTTGCTTCATCAGCAAAGAGGGAAGGAGAGGGAAAGACAAAAGGATGTGGGTTTTAAGGGAGCGGGTAAGGAGTCATTCCAATCCCGGGAGTGGAAAGACTTACCTTAGGGGTAAAAAAGGACAGGTATACATTTGCACACACACACATATCGATCCGCACATATAGACACAAGCATGTGTCTGACATGAGTTACCCTTTGACTTTGTGATGGGATTGTTTGTAAACACTGTTTATGGAAGTTGTTGAGTTATTTCGTATTTAGTGCTTTATTTTTCGCAGTGAAAATGCCTAGTGCTGGAGCAAAAGTGTTTAAAAAGCGTGTGAACTGGCAAAAGAAAAGAAATGATGATTCATTTGCAAAGCAGTTCTTGATCATCGCTGTTGGAAAATGTGAGTCCACTTACTACTGATTTGCTGAACGAACTTACTCCAAATTAAAATAGTGCTTCTCATAAAAAACTTAGAGATTTGGAAGAGAAATATAATTTACTTGACAAAGGGAAAGAAGTTTTTGAGCTCACTGATTAATATTCAGTGTTTGTAAATACAGCTGTAAGTTTCCAATTTCTGTTTCAGTAACTGTAAATAATGGATACAAGAAAACTGAACTTTATAGTGTAAATATTAGGTTAGTATATGGATTGCGAGCAATTGGTAAGGGCAAATCAGCTGGTGATATGCTATGTGATGTTATAATTCTTCCAAGTGTACCTTCAAAGTTTGATGCTTACAACTATGCACAGGAATCTGCAGTTGAAGATGTAGCACAGAAGTCAATGCAGGTAGCTGTGGAAGAAGCAATGAAAGATGGCAGTCATGACCTCACAGTGGCTTTTGATGGCACGTGGCAAAAAAGGGTTCAAACCTCCAACAATACTGTTGTAACAGCAACTAGTGTTGACACTGGCAAGGTTACTGATGTTGCAAAAATGTCTAAATACTGTAGATGCATAGACAGGCTGAAAAAAGAACGAAGTGATGACTGTGTTGCTAATTATTACGGTAGAGGTTGCTGAGATGAAGAAAATTTTTCATCGCTCTTCAGAGTGGTATAATGTTCGCTATGTCAAGTATCTGGGAGATGGTGACTCTAAAGCATTCAAAGAAGTTTGTAAAGCAACCCATATGGGAACAGTGTAAATATAAGCAAATTTGAATGTGTAGGACATGTGCAGAAGAGAATGGGTGCCAGGCTGAGAAGGTTAAAATCAGTTATGAAAGGGAAAAAACTAGATGCTGGGAAAACCTTGCACAGCAAAGGAAGATTGACTGATTCCATAATAGAATTGCTATAACCTTGCAATCAGGCAAAATACAGGCAATCTTGAAGAAATGAGGAAAGCTATACGGGTTTTATGTTTCCACGCTGTATCCACAGATGAGTATCCAGAAAATGGTGTGTGCCCTAAAGGTGAAAAGAGCTGGTGTAAATACAATTGGAGAGAAATACATGGAAGGAATGAAGCCAATTTCAGAGATCTGGCTGACTAAGTCTTCTGATGAAATGTCTGCATGGTAAAACACAGAACCCCAATGAGTGCTTGAATGGCATTGTCTCCTAAAAACAGTGTCTGTTGGAATTAATACACTACATTTTGGTTTTTATGATGCTGTGGCAACCTGCAATCTTGGGAATATAACTAAATGCCAGGTCCTTCGAAAGTTGGGTTTGCATGTTGGTTCCCACACAGTGCATGCTATGTTGACTTTAGATCAGCAAAGAATAAGGCATGCTGACAATATAATCAAGACATTAGTGAAATAAAGCAAGACAGGTGCAGAGGGGTGCCACAAGAAGACTTGAAGATGATTACGAAGACTGTGAAGGGGGTACTAACTATGGATCAGGAATGTTTTAATCTTCTTTCTCCATTTCCTGTAAGTTTGCTTTTTACTTCTTCTAGGAACATTATCAGGTACTGGTGAACCTAGAAGTCTGGAATTTTTGTGACTTAGTCACATGGGTTTCTTTTACACACTGAAACAACGATTTTTTAACTAGCCTACTTGATTTACAAAAGACTTAGGGGTGGTAATCTAGTAAAAAGAGATGGAAAAAAATTACTTAAAAATAAATATCTCTGTAAGAAAATAGTGTTGTTTCAGTATTGTTATAACATATCAATGCACATACAGTAAAAATTTTATCTCTCTGTCTCCAGTAGTTTGTGAGAAAATGATCCCTATGATAAGTATATTTTAACATCGAGGGGATAGGCGATCCCTTATCCCCTTAAGTGCCTAAACAAGTCTGTATTTGCCGTGAGAATGATGTCAGATGTAGGAGACATAAATATAAAAAAACTTGAATACTTTGCTTACTTTCATTCTATTATGTCATATGGAATACCGGTAATATTCTGGGGCAACTCATCAAACCAAGCAAAGTTTTTAGGGTGCAAAAGAATGTGATAAGAATCATTTGTGGTGTAAATTCAAGAACATCATGTATAAACCTGTTCAAGGAACTTTGTGTTCTAACCACTGCTTCTCAGTATATTTATTCCTTAATGAAATTTGTTGGAAGTAATACATCTCTATTTCCTACCAACACCTACTTCACCTGACAGGTTAGGGTTCAAGTGCGGATGGATGTTCAGATTATCTTTCCTGTCTGTTGACAACTGATAGCTTGAGTTGAATGTTCCCTTTCCTTTTCAGTGTTACTAACGATGTTAGTCCACAATTTTTCTTCCACTGCTTTCAACCTCTGATATATCCTATTAGTTCTGCCTTCTGCACTTTCATTGCTTCCTCAATCACATCTACATAACCCTTCTGTTCCTGGGCTACCTTTTGCACCAGGGTACTGCCTCGGTCTAGCATACCAGCCTCGGCTGTATCTTTTATTTCCTTAATGCCTGTATCTGTCCTTTCTTCCTTTCTCATGAACTGACTATTTAATGTTATGCTACCTAGTTGCATTGACAGGTCTTGCATCTGTTCAGATAAGCCTTTGTACACTGTTTGCAACCCATCAACGGTACCTGTGAGCGTATTTATACTCTGGCACAATTGTGACGATTCCTGCTGCATTTTTGCCTGAGCCTCAGATATCTTTCTGTAAATTGTTCTTGTGTTTTGCCTACTTATGACACTTTTTGGCTTAAATTATGTATACCTTGTGGCAAATCAGTGAGTAACTGTGTTTTTAGATCTTTCTCCATACTTATGTGTTTATCTGATAATCTATTTGAAAGATCAAGATGTAAGTCTTTTGCCAGGTCATTGAATTGTTGTATTATGTCAGTTTTGGAAGCATCAAGAGTTTACATTTGCTGTTCAAGTAATTCAATTTGTGTATCTGTGTATTGTGTTGAAAATTCATTAAACTTTTTGTTAGTACTTTATGCCAGTGTTTGTTTTTGCTCTTCCTTAAACTCATTCTTAAAGTTATTGAAGCTTTTTTAAGTAACTGTTGTAATATTTGCATTGTGATCAGTGTTTCTGGTGTGCACAATGCACCCTGTCCAATCACCTTTGCATTAGGCGTAAGTGTGGCAGGCAAAGAATGATTTAATAAGTTTGCACTGTTCTGCACTACATTTGTGCCAGGGGAAAAACTATGCCTGGAGAAAATTGTGACCCTGTCTCATCTACTGTCATAATTCTATGTTACTCTCATCTGTGTCTGAAAATTGAAAAATGTAATTGGTCATTGTCACTGTGACCATTTTCAGTTTTGACTTCATTTGTTGTCACATCCATATGGGTGACATCTTGTGCCTGGCTAACCAGTAATGGACTGGCAATAACATGCCTTTCTTGTGGACACATTTTTAATAATTTTACAAAATGACAAAATAAATGAGTACTTTTGAAAATGAAATATTCTGTTTCTAATAGTGAAGATACCACTATGAAATCTATTCAGTGTTGCCTCACTAACATGCATCAAAATACGGTCTCAGAGTCAGTGGCGGATACATATGGGGGGCACGCAGGGTGCCTTTATCGGGCCGCCAACATTGCCACCCACACCGCCTCCTCCAGTCAGCCTGCACACTATTCATTCATTTCTTTCATCAGTCGACTCGACTGAATCAAGTTATCAAGTAGTTGTACTTTTCTATGTAGCATGCGCGTCCCCATCATCATATTTTATACATTTCTGTCTGTCACATAGGTAGCTAACACATACCTATGAGAAAAGTCTCGGCCATTCTAGTGATCTCAATACATTATTCTGTCTGGTGTTTGTTCGAGAAAAGTTGCAAATATTCTACTGTTTTATGATTAAAAAGAGACTAATGGAAGAGAGTATTTGATACAAGTAAACAAGCATAAACACCCTTAATGATCGTGATTCTGTTATGCAAGCAATGTCTGTTGTCCTAGATCTGACTATCTTACTTTCACTCTCTGTACAAAATACACTCCTGGAAATGGAAAAAAGAACACATTGACACCGGTGTGTCAGACCCACCATACTTGCTCCGGACACTGCGAGAGGGCTGTACAAGCAATGATCACACGCACGGCACAGCGGACACACCAGGAACCGCGGTGTTGGCCGTCGAATGGCGCTAGCTGCGCAGCATTTGTGCACCGCCGCCGTCAGTGTCAGCCAGTTTGCCGTGGCATACGGAGCTCCATCGCAGTCTTTAACACTGGTAGCATGCCGCGACAGCGTGGACGTGAACCGTATGTGCAGTTGACGGACTTTGAGCGAGGGCGTATAGTGGGCATGCGGGAGGCCGGGTGGACGTACCGCCGAATTGCTCAACACGTGGGGCGTGAGGTCTCCACAGTACATCGATGTTGTCGCCAGTGGTCAGCGGAAGGTGCAAGTGCCTGTCGACCTGGGACCGGACCGCAGCGACGCACGGATGCACGCCAAGACCGTAGGATCCTACGCAGTGCCGTAGGGGACCGCACCGCCACTTCCCAGCAAATTAGGGACACTGTTGCTCCTGGGGTATCGGCGAGGACCATTCGCAACCGTCTCCATGAAGCTGCGCTACAGTCCCGCACACCGTTAGGCCGTCTTCCGCTCACGCCCCAACATCGTGCAGCCCGCCTCCAGTGGTGTCGCGACAGGCGTGAATGGAGGGACGAATGGAGACGTGTCGTCTTCAGCGATGAGAGTCGCTTCTGCCTTGGTGCCAATGATGGTCGTATGCGTGTTTGGCGCCGTGCAGGTGAGCGCCACAATCAGGACTGCATACGACCGAGGCACACAGGGCCAACACCCGGCATCATGGTGTGGGGAGCGATCTCCTACACTGGCCGTACACCACTGGTGATCGTCGAGGGGACACTGAATAGTGCACGGTACATCCAAACCGTCATCGAACCCATCGTTCTACCATTCCAAGACCGGCAAGGGAACTTGCTGTTCCAACAGGACATGTATCCCGTGCCACCCAACGTGCTCTAGAAGGTGTAAGTCAACTACCCTGGCCAGCAAGATCTCCGGATCTGTCCCCCATTGAGCATGTTTGGGACTGGATGAAGCGTCGTCTCACGCGGTCTGCACGTCCAGCACGAACGCTGGTCCAACTGAGGCGCCAGGTGGAAATGGCATGGCAAGCCGTTCCACAGGACTACATCCAGCATCTCTACGATCGTCTCCAGGGGAGAATAGCAGCCTGCATTGCTGCGAAAGGTGGATATACACTGTATTAGTGTCGACATTGTGCATGCTCTGTTGCCTGTGTCTATGTGCCTGTGGTTCTGTCAGTGTGATCATGTGATGTATCTGACCCCAGGAATGTGTCAATAAAGTTTCCCCTTCCTGGGACAATGAATTCACGGTGTTCTTATTTCAATTTCCAGGAGTGTATTTGCACGTCCACCTGCATCTATTGCTAGAGTCGAAAGAAGTTTTTCAACATTGTGCCGTACAAAGCCATGACTGAGGTCGAGTGATAGAGTATCGACTTAATGGCTTAGCTCTGTTGAACACTCATCCTAACGTTGATTGTCCTATTGACGATGTAATTAACCATTTAGCCAGAAAGAATAGGTGCATAGAATTCATGATTTGAGGAAGAGAACTACAATTGTAACTTATTTATATCACATAACATTGTCTTGTGTATGTGTATAATCAGTTTAAATAAAAGTTTCTTAAACTTTACATGTGACTTGATTATTTTTTCTTAAGGTAAAATTAAAAGTAGATCAATATATCTTTAGTGCTCCCTCCTTGAGGTTTTCCTGTATCTGCCACTGGTCAGCGTAAGCCAATTAATTCTCTACCCAAAATGAATTTCCTGTCAAAATGTGTTCATATTTTATGAGAATGCTTTCATTTGTATGGACAGAGACACTATCAAGCAAAGTCATGAACAAAATGGATTGTACATTTTTGTTGGCCTTTTTTGCTCCTTCCAGAATTAATTCTCCAATTGATTATGTTTAATCCTTTGCACATCGTGTGATTTTCACCATTGTTGCAGCAATATATAGTCCAATTCATGAAACAGAGAAAGACAATTGTTGGTATTATAGAAAATTTACAAAATTATATAATTACTTTAACAGTGCTAACATGGCTGCATTGGTTCTCTCTTCATGTTGACTTCTTCTTAACAGTTTCGTATCTACTTATATTTATGATGAAAATTCATCATATCCACTCTCTTTCTTTTTCTTTTTAATGACAGTTATTCATTTAATTGCAATCTTTTGACAAAAGGGAACTCTCAATATCCAAACCTATAAGATTCTAAATAGTATTTGAACTTCTCATATAAGAATACCATGTGTGGGTAAATGTTGCACCGTAACTTAAATACAAGAGCAGGGGAAAGAAGTACAATAGAAGAAGAATGGGTAGCTTTGAGAAATGAAATAATGAAGGCAACAGAGGATCAAGTAGTAAAAAGACAAGGTCTAGTAGAAATCCCTGGGTAACAAAAGAGATACTGAATTTAAATGATGAAAGGAGAAATATAAAAATACAGTAAATGGAGCCAGCGAAAAGGAATACAAAGGTCACAAAAACGAGATTGACAGGAAGTGCAAAATGGCTAAGCAGGGATGGCTAGAGAACAGATGTAATGACCTAGAGACAAATATCTCTAGGGGTAACATAGATACTGCCTACAGGAAAATTAGAGAGACCTTTGGAGGAAAGAGAACCACTTGTATGAATATCAGGAGCTCAGATGGAAAACGAGTTCTAAACAAAGAAGAGAAAGCAGAAAGGTGGAAGGAGTATATAGAGGGTCTATATGAGGGTGATGTACCTGAGGGCAATGTTATGGAAATGGAAGAGGATGTAGATGAAGATGAAATGGGAGATATGATAGTGCGTGAAGAATTTGACAGAGCAGTGAAAGACCTGAGTTGAAACAAGGCCCCGGGAGTAGACAACATTCCATTAGAGCTACCGATAGCTCTGGGAGAGCCAGCCCTGACAGAACTCGACCATCTGGTGAGCAAGATGTATGAGACAGATGAAATACCCTTAGACTTCAAGAAAAATATAATAAAACTTCCTGATAGATTAAAATTGTGTGCCGGACCGACATTCAAACTCGGGAACTTTGCCTTTTGCGGGCAAGTGCTCTACCATCGGAGCTAGCCAAGCACAACTCATGACCTGTCCCCACAGTTTCAATTCTGCCAGTACCTCATCTCCTACCTTCCAAACCTCATAGAAGCTCTTCTGCGAACCTTGCAGAACTAGCACTCCTGGAAGAAAAAATATAATAATTCCAATCCCAAAGAAAGCAGCTGTTGAGCCTCAGATACCTCCTTCACTTGTTCCATGTATGGTTGTTGGGTTGTGCAACAGAGGATCAAGTCCTCGTCACATTGGGATGTGGAAATTAGGATGTAGCTCAGTAGGAGAATGAAAACTTGCAACTTAACTTTCAATTAACACAATACTAGGAAAGTGCAAGTACATATGACTCTCTTGCACAAACTCAAAAAACTGACAGACACTAAGAGCAGTGAGAAAAACAATTGAGGTACATAAAAAATTGATAATATAGCTTTCAATTTTCTGTCAGCTTACTTAGATATAATAATAACGCCCTATGCTCCCCATGATATCTTTGCCACACTGGGACACTGTCAATAAGAATCATTACAAATATTTATTTATAAGTGTAAGACATTTAAAGAGCAGAATAGAATTCTAGAAAATCTAATTCACTTCTTCACCTTCCAACATTATCGTAGAACAGAACGGAAAAGAATACACATTTATTGTCTCGTCACATACAATTCCGAGTCAGTAACTTAATGTACAAGAGGCTCATCAAAAAATAATTTCCTTTAGAGTTTTTCTACAATATCATTAATATACCATACTGAATACATGACTGACACACAGCTGATGGATTTTTCAAAATAACAAACTATAACATCCTAAATATGTGTTCTCTCCTGCTCAAATTTTCAGATCATCCTTCATGAACTCTTCAATTGAATAGTAATATTTCTCCACCAGTTTGTCATTCAACATTGTTTTCCAAGTTGATAAATTAATACTCAGGAATTCTTTTCCTTTTAGTTTGTTGTAAATTTTCATACCATATACTGCAGAGTCTGAGCATAAAGTTTGGGTGGGCAGCATAAACATATTTTGATTCTCGATGTTGTAATCGTGTCAGAATTGATTTGCTACAAATGAATCAGCTTTACTATGTACAAAAGGTAAGGGAAGACTTATCATTGATTTTTTGTGAGAGGATGATGTGATTTTCTTCACTTTACATTGTGCACGTTTCCTAAAGTTTTAATATTTGAGACATGCGTGTTGAGCTATTCTGAAATTTTATTCTATATCTTATTACTGATTCAAAATAACTGTGACATACTACTCTCCTTATGTGTATACTGGTAGTACTCTGTAATACCATCATTGTGCTTGTGCTATTTAATTTATTTGCAAGGTACCGTATATGTGTGCCCTATGACATTTATATGTAATTGCACTTCAAGGAATTTCGCAAAGCTAGCTTTGGGCAGCAAAATAACTGATGATGGTCGAAGTAGAGAGGATATACAATGTAGACTGGCAATGGCAAGGAAAGTGTTTCTGAAGAATAGAAATTTGTTAACATCGAATATAGATTTAAGTGTCAGGAAGTCGTTTCTGAAAGTATTTGTATGGAGTGTAGCCATGTATGGAAGTGAAACATGGACAGCCAGCTGCGGTGGTCTAGCGGTTCTAGGCGCGCAGTCCGGAACCACGTGACTGCTATGGGCGCAGGTTCGAATCCTGCCTCAGGCATGGATGTGTGTGATGTCCTTAGGTTAGTTAGGTTTAAGTAGTTCTAAGTTCTAGGGGACTGATGACCACAGATGTTAAGTCCCATAGTGCTCAGAGCCATTTGAACCATTTTTGAAACGTGGACAATAAATAATTTGGACAAGAAGAGAATAGAAGCTTTTGAAATGTGGTGCTACAGAAGAATGTTGAAGATTAGGTGGGTAGATCACATAACTAATGAGGAGGTATTGAATAGGATTGGGGAGAAGAGGAGCTTGTGGCACAACTTGACTAGAAGAAGGGATCGGTTGGTAGGACATGCCCTGAGGCATCAAGGGATCACAAATTTACCATTGGAGGGCAGCGCGGAGGGTAATAATTGTAGAGGGAGACCAAGAGATGAATACACTAAGCAGATTCAGAAGGATGTAGGTTGCAGTAGGTACTGGGAGATGAAGGAGCTTGCACAGGATAGATCAGCATGGAGAGCTGCATCAAACCAGTCTCAGGACTGAAGACCACAACAACAACAGCTTTCTAAAAAATCTTGTTTTTTATGATGGATTTTTTAACTTTGCTTGTTTTGTTTTAAACTGCATGAGCTGAGTTTCTCCATGTCTAATTCTAACCTGATACCTAATTTGTAATTTGTTTAAGGTACGAGCCTCCGATCGTCCATCTAAGCAAGTAAGAGGTAGGGAGGGGCAAGACCTGTGCGTCATGCGATTGCGCAGCTCCCCCACCACAACCTCTGCCGTTTTCAGCTGCAGTGTGTCAGTCGAAGCAGAGATACGTCCGTGTAAACATGGCCGCTACGCTCGATGCTCCCGCCAAATGTGAGTTATGAAGTGTAATCCATTTTCTGCAAACAGAAGGATGTAGGGCTGCGGAAATCCATTGCAGAATGAGCAACGTGTATGGTAACAACGTTATGAGTGATGGTAGTGTTCGGGAATGGTGTTGAAAATTTAAAGGAGGACGAACAGACGTCCATGATGAAGGTGGACAAGGTCGCAAGTCTGTCACCACTGTAGGCCTCATTGAGCGTGCTGATCAGGCGGTGAGATGCAAATGAAGGTTTACTATTAGCGAATTGTCGACGAATTTCCAGACATTTCAAGGTATGCTTTGTACACATGTGTGCATGTTGGATCCCAAAAATGCTGAGTACCAACCACAAAACGCAAAGGATGGCATCAGCATTATCGTTTGTCACACGTTATGCCAATGAGGGAAATGTTTTTTTGAAGTCGATTGTTACTGGTGATGAAATCTGGGGCCTCTATGGCAATCCTGAAACAAAAGAACAATGAAAGCAGTGGGTGGATGCACACAGCTTCCCCTAGGAAGCCAAAAAACTTTAAACATTCACAGACAAAAAGAAAAACAATGGCCACTGTGTTTTGGGACCATAAAGGAGTGCTGCTGGTGGACTTTATGGAGCAAGCTATGGCGATAACCAAGGAAGTTTACTGTGAAACTTTACATCATCTCCTCAGAGCCATTCAAAACAAACGCAGAGGAATGCTTTCATCTGGCATTGTTTTGATCCATGACAAAGCCAGACCACACAGTGCCAACATGACAAAAGACCTCCTCAAAAAGTTTAAATAGGAAGTTTTTGAACATCCACCGTACAGCCCGAACCTAGCACCAAGTGATTATCACCTGTTCCAAGAGTTGAAGTCATGGTTAGGTGGGCAGTGCTTTGCTACTAACGAAGAACTTCAGGACGCCATCAAGACTTACCTGTCCTCACTGGCGGCAACATTCTTCGAGGAAGGCATTGAAAAGTTTTTGCCATGGTATGTCAAGTGCCTCAATCGTTTTGGCGATTATGTAGAAAAATAAGTTATGACTTTATTGTACTTCTGGTAATAAAATTATTATTTTCTGTACATTTTTCTTTTATTTACAGCCAACCGGATGTTGAAAAAAACAGCCCTTGTATTTGAGAGGTTTGAGGAATTTGGTTGGTACTGTTAATTTCAATGATTAAAGGTGTGTCATCTGCAAATAAAACTGAGTGACACTCAATAGCAAGTGGTGGACCTTTTATGTAAAACAGAAACCGAATGTGACCTAAGACTGAACCTTGGGGTACTCCACATGAAACGCTTTTCCATTCTGAAACATAGTTTCCTCTCTCTGATGTTGTAATCACTCATCTTCAGTTGGTTAGATGGGACTTAAAACATTTAATACAGTGCCTCTAATTCCATATTTTTCTCATTTAGAGAGTTGCAAGCAGTGGTTCACACAATTAAAGACCTTGGATACATCATAAAATGTTCCTGTGGCATGCAGTGAGTTTTTAGAGAGCAGCTAATTTTATCTACAAACTGGTTTGTAGCAAATAATGTGCTTTTGTCTTTCTCAAACCCATATTGATTTTTCGAAATTATATTAAACTTTTGTACAAAATTTTTAATTTGTATTGTGACAAACTTCAATTATTTTTGATAGTGAGGGAAGAAGAGACGGCAGAAGTTTCCTATATGTCCTATCCTCCTCCCTTCCTTTCCCCCATTGCACACTCCACCCAAACCAACACCTCACTCCAGTGGTGCTGTAGGGCTGCCAAAATGTAGATAATGCAACGTAAAAGGTGTATGTGTATTCTATTGACTGTGAAGAAGCTTAGTCTGAAAGCTGACAACTTTTTCATCTCAATGTTTCATCTATGCAAGGAGATGTTACCTGTACTTCTTCCATTATTTATATTGTATCAAGAACTTTCCATTTCCACATTTAGTAATCATTAAGCTATAATTACAACTAATACTTATGTGAAAGTGATATTCCTTTACATAAAATATTTTTGAATATTTTTGACAGATACAGAATGTAGCACAAGAACAAAAATAAATGCAATTTTTCAGTTGTATAAGCTTATAGTATTCAGTTGAAGGTGGCATACAAAATTCAAAGAAATCTACATAATACTACTTAGAATGAAAAGATACCATACACACCCATAAAACTGGCACAGCACTTTTTGTGTGGAGGGCCAAATAGTGGTTTGTTTTTCACATCCCAGAGGTCCAGTTGAATGCTGTACACAGCATTTGCTGTATTTGCAATCACCTGGTGATTCAAATGGTTACATGTAAGACAAGCACTAATTGTAATTCAAGGAGTAGATTACAGTAATTAAAGTCAGCACAAAAGCACCTAAATAACCACTCTTCTTACTCTTATTTTACTTAGACCTTAATCTGAAGTAAGGGTAAATGTGACACAGTGCATTTGAAGCTCTATAAGGTACATCATGACTACATGATTTATAGTGTGTGTGTGTGTGTGTGTGTGTGTGTGTGTGTGTGTGTGTGTGACTAAATATAAAAAACTATGATGAACATTTATTAATATCAAATGTCAGAGATACACAACCAGTAAAACTTAAAGCAATGTAATAAGTACATACAACATTTATCAGAAAAAATGAAACACCTGCTGTTAGATGAAATTAATTTTATTTATTGCTATTAATATTTCGACAAGAAACGCACTTCAGACTTGCTACAACTTCTTTCCTATGTTGTACATTTGTCCTCAGACATCAATATTCCTAACAAAACATGGAATATTTAACTCCAAATAACTAAAAAAAAAGCCACATGAGCATTAGTTTTTCACGTGAAACATAGATTTTTTTGTTTGTTAAAATATTTCAATTGCAGCATATTGGTCTTCGCACGCACGTATATAATATACGTTGCGTAAATGAAGGAGCTGAACTAGAGTACATCTCTTGGAGCATCTGCATCTTCCTGAGGGGTTAAACAGTGTTTACTAGCACAAATGTAGCTGTTGATGAGTTTCTGTGAGTATCTAAGATAATATAAGAACTATAAATGCAATGGGGATGACACAGATGTGCATGGCAGTGTATGGAATATGTTTAACAACTTAGAAGAATCTGTACTACTGCACCATTACTACACCTTTATCTCCAAACTAATAAATGCTTTAAACTCAAAAGTTCATGTCAACTATTCTAGAAAAAGTAAATCTAATCCATAATTGATGCTGTTGAACTCAGTGACTGCTCCTTTATAGGGCAATCAATTGCAATTTGAATATTAGTGGAGCTTATTCTATAACGTAATATTGAAAAGTTGTGTTGGGTAATAGCATATTCAAAATTATTTAATATTACTGTTTCAATTGTTGTTCAAATTATGTTACTAATAAAAGGTAGGAATTAAAGCAGTTCAAAGGAAACAGCCTGTTGAAGTAACCAAATTTAAAATGTCTCTACAGTGAAGTGATTTTACCATAACAGTATATGTGTGCAAATTAAGTGTTTATTATGATTGCCGGCCGGTGTGGCCGAGCGGTTCTAGGCTCCTCAGTCTGGAATTGCACAATCACTACGGCCACAGGTTTGAATCCTGCCTCGAGCATGGATGTGTGTGATGTCCTTAGGTTAGTTAGGTTTAAGTAGTTCTAAGTTCTAGGGGACTGATGACCTCAGAGGTTGGGTCACATAGAGCTCAGAGCCATTTCAACCATTATTTAAGTAGAACTGTACAGAAATATTAGTGTCTCTGTCCTTTCCAATTGACCATCTGAAGATTTCCTTTTATGATCTGTTTTCATAAAAAAATCTCATATATAATTTTCCAATAATACGCTTGCCCGTGCACTCTCTCTCTCTCTCTCTCTCTCTCTCACACACACACACACACACACACACACACACACACACACACACACACACACAGACATGCATGCAAATGTGTGCATGAGCATCAGACGCACGCGGACAGAGAGAGAGAGAGAGAGAGAGAGAGACTGGGTGTTTAAAGAAAAGTATCCCATATTTGGAGATAGAACTGATTAAAGAAACAAAAACAAGGCATGTAGCCATACTGCCAAGGCGCATACTTGTTGAGAGAGGCTGTTTTAGCCGTGCTGATAATTGTCAGCAATCAGTGGCTTGGGCTGTTTTTCTGTTGGCCGTTTATTGCTCTTTCCTTATTGGTTGTGTCTGCAACCACAGTGACTCTGCTGCTGGTGAAATAGCAGTTCTGCTACCAGGGAAATAGTAGCTCTGCTACGGCAGTGTCGAGAACCGTGGGTAGCCGATGGATGCTAAGGCATCTCATCGAAAGGCCCATTTACCTACCGTGATACAGTCCACACTGTATCTCACAATTCTGGCAATGTAGCAAAAGTGCAGCACAGCTGCAGGTCAGGTGAGAGGGTAACTACATCGTCGAACCGTGGAGCAGTTGATTTCTGCGTGGTTGGAAGTATTGTATCGGCACAAGTAATGTGCCATTAACCAGTGTAAATACGCATTTAGTATAGCAGAGATGAGGGGTCTGGCAGCACCCACTTTGATATGAGGCCCACAAAAGTTACACCATACCAGCCCCTCACCTCCATGCCACTACAGTTTGGTGTCAGATGTCCTTGTCTGCCAGCTCTACCAGTAGAGTCAATCTCCCTGAAGCATGACTCCACAACTGCAGCAAGCAGTATCATCACACAGTGGGGTGGCTGAGCAGATTATTGTTTGATTTTGGTTGTTTTTCCTGTTTTTGTGTCTAGTGACGTATGGTCCAGGTGGGAGATTCACTGGAATTTGAGGGTAACTCCAGTGCCACCATGAGAGCTGCCTGATGTTTCTCATTTCTGGTGTATTACCCGAGAGAAATATGTAGTCAGTGTAACTGTCTAGGTCATAAAATGCAGACTGTCACTGGGCAAGAAGCTATGCAGTTGTTGCTTAATCAGGTAGCACAATTAAGGGAGGATAAAATAGACTTAACTTGAGCAGCTTGCAGGTAAAGATGAACAATTAACATTAAATGAACAACCTAGTACTCTATCAGATCTAGGCCCTGCCAACTCGATCACACCCTTCTCTTGAAGTTGACTGATGATACAGTACCTTTCCTGGATGATCTGCCATTAACTGCTTGGATTGAAAGATGGTCACATGGTCAGTTACTGCAAATAGAAAAGTTATGGATAGCAGGGGAAGCAAAATCCAATGTCAGGTGTGCACAGGGATTAAGAAATGCACAGACATTTTGTGTGTTGAAACAAGGCTTTTTTCAGAGGTATAAGAAACAGAACAATGTGACATATTTCTGAGAGTAGATGAGTACTTCAACAAAGAAGCACAGTAAACAGATAGAAAATTTTGTGGGCAGAATACATATGATTAATTTACAAATGTACAAGATGGGGAGAATGCTGAGCCAAATAGAGTCGTTCTCTACGAAGACAAATATAGGGCATTATATGACTTTTTGAGGGGCCTGATACCTGGTATATCTAGTAGGATTAAGACAAGCACTTGTACTCTGCTGTCAGTTTGACTGCAAAGTTTGAGGAAATTGAAATGCCAAATATGGAGTGTTGTGGCAAGTATAAGATGATCCTAATATAAAAGTTTGAAGAACTGGAGCCAATGAAGGCATGAACTCTGTTCTTGCCTGGTTAGCTCTCCATGAGGCATTGTTTTGTTTCCTTTATCCCCCAGACTGCAAACAAATTTTCTGTGCCATATCCTCACACAACTTCAGTCCTTCCACCACCCCGTTTTGTCACCCAGTACCAACCCAGACTGGAACAGCTGAACCACATCCTTTGTCATGGCTTTGATTACCTCTCATCATGCCCTGAAATAAATTACATCCTACCCATGATCCTTTCCACACCTCCTAAACTGGTGTTCTGTTGCCCACACAAGTTCCACAAGGTCCTAGTCTGCCACTACGCAATTTCAAACCCAACACCTTGTCACAGGGGCCTTGTCGAAGACAGGTGCAAGATCTGCCCAATCCACACACCAGGCACTTCCCCACAAATCTCGTAAATTGTAAGCCAGTGGTGTTGTGAACTAACATCGAATCTGGTATCCTTGGCTATATTCGTCTTCTTCCATCATACGTTTTTCTCTTTCTTGACAGTGTATACAATATTAATTCTTAATCGGACTTCCTCTTCTGTTGCAGGCAGCTATGTTGACATGACATTGGGATAATGCACGGAAGAAAAGCAAACTTTTGTGGTTTTGCACAAAAATGAACTCTCAGACTTCATATTTTCATAGGATTATTATTCAGACAACACATTGTATCACAAGAAATACATCCTCTCGCCACAAGAACTACAGACAGAGTCTATGTAATAATTGACAAAAAATTTGAATGTTTTTATCATTTGTCATTTGCCTTCCAGCGTAGCAAATTACATCTTTTCTGGTGCTTACAGCGGCTGTACCAATGATTATTATCATTGGTTTTAAATTTTTGTCATAGCTTGTTGGGGCATTTCCTTATGTACCTATACAATTGCCCCCACACTGCACAGTGACATGCAGTGGAGGTGCACAGTGTTTTGTATACACTTGTACAGCTTAAATTTAAATTTTGCCTAAGGGGGTAAAATGACCTTTATTTGTTGGCATATTTTTCTTTGTATTTTGGGTTTGAGATGTCAGCTTGTCTTGCTTAAACATTATCTTACAGGAAATACATAACTTACATACAGAATGATAGTTCATTAAGAATTCATATAAGGGCACTACTAGAGTGGCTACCTGTCCTTTTGGCAACACTGTCAGTCTCTGTGCGTATGCGCACGAAATATGTTTGTTGGCTGTGCAAGAGCTGTTAATGCTTCACGCATTACTGTGTACGGTCGTTTGCACTTCCACTCCCACTTTAGTGTCACTTTCACAGTGAGTGCCATACTGTCCGTCGAATAATATGCTATGGCGTGTTCTTCCATTGTGAGTGCATTGCATGTGCATTTAATCTCCAAGATCCGATGCTGCGGCAGATAATTCACATTTGATATGGCCCAGGGATGATCTTCTCCATTGTATCCACATTTTCAGAGGGGTGAATACAGCACATCAACACCTGATGTCAAAGTAAGTGATACTTGCACAATTGTAGGTTACTGATTAATATATCAGATGTTGTGTAGCATGACATTACCATAATTGATTCGTTGTACTACTCCACACGCATTTGGATACCACCATCTATTTCATCATTCACGTTGGCGTGACAATTGTTTTTAGTCCTTGAGGTTAGTTCTCTTTCTGTTAGTTTTTCAAGTTCATCTTTTACATGTGGCTCAATAGATACATAAAATTCACATAAACATTTTGACGTAACAATGCATATTACAATGGCTTACATCTAAGGCTGACATTCCACCCATAATCTGTATCAAACATAGAAAATTCTTAAATACTAAAACATTACAAAATTCCTTTTTCAGTTACAGTTGCTGGTTAGTGTAGTTTGTTTGTTGGCTTCAAAAAAATTCCTTTGTACATAAATACAAGTAACTTACTCACATTTCATTACATCGTGTTACTATATATGCAGTTAATGCATCCACATTTTATTTTCCAGTCATGCATACATCAGTTATGAGAGTTTAATATTTTCCAAGGGAGAAACAGAGAAAAACATTCACATCAGGATTCTACATTACGTGTTGCTGGCTTAACTATGCTTTGGTGCTGCCTCCTGTGTTGGGGAGGGAATAAGGAATACTATTCTACTGGTATGGATTACTAAGAAAATGCTATTCATCCTTTCTTAAATTACTTATCAGGGAACTCCCATTTCATGGAACCGAAACACATTAACGACTCATGTACTATATACCATTGTGTTGCTTATAACTGTTTACGTGTACCTTTGTGTTTGTAATGCAAAAGTTTTTGCATTAATTCATGCTTACCTCTTTACAATTATGTGGAAATGTCATCATTTATGTTCACATGTGACGCGATATGAATTGATTAGCTTTATTTGAAGTCACATGCCTCCATGTTTATGTGCACTTTGTAGTCAGTAAATGTTTTGTAGTTGCACTGCGATTAAGTATATTCTTATTCTTCATTTGCTTGATGACCAAAATATACACATAGACATACTAATAACTAAATCATTTCTTTCAGGTGCGGCTCGTTTTTTCATTTGGTACCTATAACACCTGTCGTAAATCTCTTCTTCTGTGGTGTGTTGATGCACTGGTCGCTGGGATATAAAAAACTTATAACTAACTTAAAAACTAATAGTGTTTCATAGCTCATGGACCACACATATACTTGGTCACCACATTCATTTGCAGATGTTTTTCATATTTCATTCTTATTTAATTATATATTTATTTACTTGCATTTGTATTTCTTTTATTCATTTACCCTGCAAAGAAAGTTACTTTGACATCTCCTACGGTATCTTATGCTTTTGTTAGTTAACACATCCTGTATGTTTTGTTGTAATGATTTCTTTTTATTCTAGTTACAATGAATATCTTTTAGTATTGATGCAACTTTGCATGTTGATATAAATGCAATACTATATTATTTCGTTTCCTGATAGTAAATATAGTTGTTACATGTTATTATTTATTTTGAAATTGGGTTGATACTTGTGCAGCTTCGCATTTCTATTTGGTTGTGCCACGAGTTAGCCTGTTGCGCTTGCGCAAGTTCAGTGTCTCTTCCCTAGTACTGACGTAAGCTTGCGTTGTTGAGTGTGCACAGCTGAGTCATATGCTGCTCCAGTTTGCACTTTGCTTCGTGTGAAGCTGTGTTTTTACACTTCCTTCTAGTCAAATGTTTGTCTGATTGCAAAACAAGAAAGTTACTTAAGTCTATACATATTTCATTCAAAAATACACATAATATTTTTTTTTATTCTTTTAAAACTATGACATTACTTATAAATATATTTTATGGCAAGAAAACTGCTGTGACATTGTGTCACTATTCGTCAAAAGCTTTTAAGTCTTTGTGAGGATGGAGACCTTTGTCTCTCCTTGTTCTTTCATATACCAACCTATAAGTTCCAGGATAAGGTATTTTTGCAGTAATATAGGGCCCTGAGTATAGTAATTGCCATTTTTTATTTAGCTTACCGATCTTTGTCAATTTGGAATGTGTTATCACGAGGACTCGTTGCCCTTCAAAAAAATGTGTAACTCATTTTAACTTGTTGTATATTCTCTTTCTGTATTCTGCTCTATTCTCCAGCGTAATTACTGCTAGTATGATTTTATCCTGTAAAGTTAACTCTTTAGTAGGTAATTTTGGTATGGATGATTCCCATTCGTCAGTTTGCTTTGTGTTAAACATCAGTTCATTAAGCGTGAGACCTGTGGAAGTGTGGGGGAGATTGTTTACTATTTGCATAAATGGAGACACGTATTCAATCCATCATGAATGCTTATTATGAGCATATGTCCTTATAAATCTACTGAATTCTTTAAACACTCTCTCCATGGGACTTGCTTCTGGGTGGAAAAAACTTACCAAGATGTGTTTAACGCCCTAAGTGCTCATGTATTGATTCCATTTTCTTCTTATGAAATAGATTGCATTGTCTGTTAATATGACTTTGGGTTTCCCTACTCTTCGTAAATAATCCTCTTCAACAAATATCTTTGGACATGTCGGCATGACTCAAAATGTTTGCTGATATTAATGCATTTTTAATTTTGGCATCTCTCATCCCATAACCAAGGCTTATTCTGTCTCAACAGGTTAAGGAGTGCACTGCTATTCATGAGCTGCTGTGGTATAAATTTTCAGAAAAAAGAAGTTAGTCCTAGATATGCTTTGAATTGTTTTCTGTTCCTCGGGGGTGGGCAGTTAACGTATGGCATCTAGTCTCTTTGTATCTGGTAATCTACCCTGTTCTCTTACGATATGTCCTAAAAATTTTACTTGTTCTTTGCCAAAGTTAGATTTCATGAGGATAGACATCAAGTTTATGTTCATAATCTTTGATTACTCCAGTCCTTGCAGCAAAAACAGAAACCACCTCAACATCGACCACACAAGTAAAATGACCAGAGAGATGAAGAACTGCCCCTTTTCACCATCAGGACATTTTCTTATGACCAATGGAAAAAAACCAACTCACGCTTCTAGATGAGAATGAAGATTTCCCACATAATTTAAATTGAGGAATAAAGGTAAGTGGTCAACCAAGTACAATCAGAACAAACGGAAAATCTCACCAGGTCACTCTTCTTCATCAGAATATTCAGTCACTTAAGAGTAAAGTAAGAGAGCTTGAAATCTTGCTATCAAATGAACTCAGATATGTTAATATACTTTGCTTAACTGAACACTGGCTGAAAGAAAATGAGATAAAGACAGTGAAAGTAACAGATTATGTGTTGCAGCACAAACATGTAGAAATCAGTTTACACATAGAGGGAACTGCATATACATAAAGAAATCTTGCTATCAAATGAACTCAGATATGTTAATATACTTTGCTTAACTGAACACTGGCTGAAAGAAAATGAGATAAAGACAGTGAAAGTAACAGATTATGTGTTGCAACACAAACATGTAGAAATCAGTTTACACATGGAGGGAACTGCATATACATAAAGAAAGGTATCAAATTCAATAACTTAGACAATGTTGAACCCTTAAACACTGAGAAAGATTTTGAAATATCAGGCATAGAAATTCCAGCATTCAAGTTGATTGTAATATGTCTATATAGATCTCCAGATACCCATCTAAAAAAGTTCAACATGTGGCTTGATACTTTACTAACTAAAGTAGTAAAAAATAAAAAAAAACTGTTATTATATGTGGAGACCTAAATGTAGACTTTAATAAGCAAAGCAATTTAAAATCTGAGCTGATGAACATATTAACAGCCAATAATTTAGGGATTACAATCCATTCCCATACACGTAAAATGAATCATTCTAGTACTACTATAGACCAACTAATAATTAGCTCCAAAACAATACATAAATCAGTTGTATTTAATGCTAGATTGGCAGACCATCATGCACAGGCTATAAGCTTTTGTGTAAACACTAATCCATCCTATAATTATATGAGGAAGACAACACACATGGGCAGAACTTTCAGTAATACTGCAGTACAAACGTTTCAGAAATATCTCCAACAAGAATCATGGGAGCTAGTGTATAGTACAGAAAATATTTCTGATAAGTTTCAGACATTCATGAATATCTTGCTTTTCCATTGAAGCCAAAACAACCCAAACCACTAAAAGCAACAAGTGGATTACTAGTGGTATAAGGATGTAGGCTGCAGGACGTACATGTACTGGGAGATGAAGAAGCTCGCACAGGATAGAGTAGCATGGAGAACTGCATCAAACCAGTCTCAGGACTGAAGACCACAACAACAACAACAACAACAACACAACTCAGGAGTTTGATAGTTACTTTAAAAAATATAAATCTATCTTAAATAAAATAATAAAGGAGGCGAAGAAACGAGACAATGACAAATACATAGAAGATACTTCAAACAGAACCAAAGGAGTCTGGCAAGTTGTAAAGAAAGACACCAAATCTTACAAAAATAGAGTTAATAATATAGTATTAAAGGCTGGCTTGGAAAACATTAATAACCCACAGGAAGTAGCTAATATGTTTCATAACTATTTTATACATGTAACAGAGAAAATACTAGAACAGACCTCTAATAGAAAACAGCATACAGAAACAGGGAAAAAAGTCTCAAGCAGATCAATGTTTCTGTACCCAACAAATGTAGAAGAAGTACAGGTTGCAATAAAAAGTCTCAAAATTAAACACTCTGCAGCTGTAGATGATATACCTGATTTTATTATAAAGAAGTGTGGGGACTTGATTACTGAACACTTAACTCACCTATGTAACCTATCTTTTGCTACAGGAACTTTTCCTTCATGTTTCAAAATAGCAAAAGTAAAGCCATTATACAAGAAAGGAAACATAGATGATATTTCCAACTACAGACCACTGGCACTTCTGTCTGTTTTCTCCAAAATATTAGAGAGGCTTTTCAATAAGAGGCTAACAGACTTCTTAGAGGATAATGGCATTCTGTCAGAATCTCAAGATGGATTTAGAGCAAACTGTTCAACCCAATCAGCAGTTCACTCCTTTCTATTAGAGGCACTGATAGCATTAGACAACAAAAAACTTACCATGGACATATTTTTAGATTTGTCAAAGGCATTTGACACCATAAATCATGACAAATTGCTACGCAAGCTAGAAAATCTTGGTATTAGGGGAACAGCTAACAACTAGCTCAGCTCTTATCTTAAGAACAGGGAACAATATGTGGAAATAGATCAAGAAAGGGACAATGTCGTTAGGAAATATAATTCAAAGCTACTGACTGTTAAATATGGAGTGCCACAAGGATCAGTAATGGGTCCTGTTCTGTTCTTACTCTATGTAAATGACCTAAACATAAGCAATGACAGCAGTAAAATATTTCAATTTGCTGATGATACGAGTGTCCTAATTACAGGAAACTCAGAAGAAAGTCTTGTAAAAAACATAAAAGAAGCCACTGACAGGCTAACATGCTACTTTGATGACAATAACTTAATAATAAACACCGAAAAAACTAGCTATAGATATACACACAGCACAAACAAAAAATCTATCACCCAATCTAGAGCTATATGGACAGACAATTGCCAAAACAGCCTGTACCAAATTTCTTGGACTTCATCTACAAGACAACTTGAAATGGAAAGCACATATTGAGCAAATGAACAAGAAATTAAGTACTTCTTGTTTTGTGTTACATATATTAAAAAATTGTACTAGCTATAACACACTTCAGTGTGTATATTATGCATTTGTACACTCTCACCTCTGGTATGAGATTATGTTCTGGGGAAATTCTGGAAATTCCATCAAACATTCAAAATTTAAAAAAAAAAATTATAAGAATAATGGAAGGAGTAGGTAATCACAAACCATGTAGACCACTGTTTCAAAAAAGGATGATCTTGCCACTTCCTTGCATATATGTACTTGAAAATATAATGTATTTGAAGCAAAACATGCATACAAAAAGATCACTCATCACTCAAAATCACACAATACACAGCTATGATACAAGACAAAAATTGGATGTACATGTTGAAAGTGCCAACACAAAGTTATTTCAAAACGACCTTATCCATCTTAGTATCAAACTATACAATGTCTTACCAGATACCACTAAACACATTGGTCACTTCGAATCTAAATTGAAGTCATACTTGGCTGATCACTGCTTTTACACAGTAAATGAATAGCTACAAAACTAAATTTTTTCTGTGTTAACACAATGTAGTCTCATTCAGAAGAACATTTGTATTTTATCTCTCTGTATATAGCATAACAACATTTATTAAAGTATTCATCATTAATTGATGTATTAATGTGTGTTATTATGTAGGAAGGTATATTATATGTAAAACTGTTATTATTAACATAAAAATCCAAATATCCCTTGCACATTGTGCAGCTGTAAATGAAAATGGATCAATCAATCAATGAAACTCCTGTATTGTTATTAAAAACACTTGCATATTTAAAAAGTAAGTCAGAAAGCTCTTGTCTTTGTGTAGAATCCAGAATATTTGATTTGTTCAATTTTGTTCTACTAATTCCTGGTTAACTTCAGTGTCTGTCTCATGTTCGTTATCACATTTGTTCACAAAATATATGGTGGGATATGAATATTGTACAGTGACATGGGGTTCTAGGTTGACTTTGTCATACCTCTCTGGCGTGTGGTGTGGTAATCAGGTTGATAGAAAACCTTTGGTCTTTCACAAAGAAATGGCACTTACCATTACCTATGTCTATTTGAGTTTTGTAGGTTCTAAATCCCCCCCCCCAAGAACCATGGACCTTGCTGTTGGTGGGGAGGCTTGCGTGCCTCAGCGATACAGATAGCCATACCGTAGGTGCAACCACAATGGACGGGTATCTGTTGAGAGGCCAGACAGATGTGTGGTTCCTGAAGAGGGGCAGCAGCCTTTTCAGTAGTTGCAGGGGCAACAGTCTGGATGATTGACTGATCTGGCCTTGTAACACTAACCAAAACAGCCTTGCTGTTCTGGTACTGCGAACGGCTGAAAGCAAGGGGAAAATACAGCTGTAATTTTTCCCGAGGGCATGCAGCTCTACTGTATGGATAAATGATGATGGCATCCTCTTGGGTAAAATATTCAGGAGGTAAAATAGTCCCCCATTCGGGTCTCCGGGTGGGGACTGCTCAGGAGGACGTCGTTATCAGGAGAAAGAAAACTGGCGTCCTACGGATCGGAGCATGGAATGTCAGATCCCTTAATCGGGCAGGTAGGTTAGAAAATTTTAAAAGGGAAATGAATAGGTTAAAGTTAGATATAGTGGGAATTAGTGAAGTTCAGTGGCAGGAGGAACAAGACTTCTGGTCAGGTGAATACAGGGTTATAAATACAAAATCAAATAGGGGTAATGCAGGAGTCAGTTTAATAATGAATAAAAAAATAGGAGTGCGGGTAAGCTACTACAAACAGCATAGTGAACGCATTATTGTGGCCAAGATATACACGAAGCACACACCTACAACAGTAGTACAAGTCTATATGCCAACTAGCTCTGCAGACGACGAAGAAATTGATGAAATGTATGATGGGATAAAAGAATTTATTCAGGTAGTGAAGGGAGACAAAAATTTAATAGTCATGGGTGATTGGAATTCGAGAGTAGGAAAAGGGAGAGAAGGAAACATAGTAGGTGAATATGGATTGGGGCTAAGAAATGATAGAGGAAGCTGCCTGATAGAATTTTGCACAGAGCACAACTTAATCATAGCTAACACATGATTCAAGAATCATGAAAAAAGGTTGTATACATGGAAGAAGCCTGGAGATACTGACAGGTTTCAGATAGATTACATAATGGTAAGACAGAGATTTAGGAACCAGGTTTTAAATTGTAAGACATTTCCAGGGGCAGATGTGGGCTCTGATCACAATCTATTGGTTATGAATTGTAGATTAAAACTGAAGAAACTGCAAAAAGGTGGGAATTGAAGGAGATGGGACCTGGATAAACTGAAAGAACCAGAGGTTGTAGACAGTTTCAGGGAGAGCATAAGGGAACAACTGACAGGAATGGGGGAAAGAAATACAGTAGAAGAAGAATGGGTAGCTTTGAGAGATGAAGTAGTGAAGGCAGCAGAGGACCTAGCAGGTAAAAAGACGAGGACTGGTAGAAATCCTTGGGTAACAGAAGAAATACTGAATTTAATTGATGAAAGGAGAAAATATAAAAATGCAGTAAATGAAGCAGGCAAAAAGGAATAAAAACGTCTCAAAAACGAGATCGACAGGAAGTGCAAAATGGCTAAGCAGGGATGGCTAGAGGACAAATGTAAGGATGTAGAGGGTTATCTCACTAGGGGTAAGATAGATACTGCCTACAGGAAAATTAAAGAGACCTTTGGAGAGAAGAGAACCACTTGTATGAATATCAAGAGCTCAGATGGAAACCCAATTCTAAGCAAAGAAGGGAAAGCAGAAAGGTGTAGGGAGTATATAGAGGGCCTATACAAGGGCAATGTACTTGAGGACAATATTATGGAAATGGAAGAGGATTTAGATGAAGATGAAATGGGAGATATGATACTGCGTGAAGAGTTTGGCAGAGCGCTGAAAGACCTGAGTCGAAACAAGGCCCCGGGAGTAGACAACATTCCATTAGAACTACTGACGGCCTTGGGAGAGCCAGTCCTGACAAAACTCTACCATCTGCTGAGCAAGATGTATGAGACAGGTGAAATACCCTCAGACTTCAAGAACAATATAATAATTCCGATCCCAAAGAAAGCAGGTGCTGACAGATGGGAAAATTACCGAACAATCAGTTTAATAAGACACGGATGCAAAATACTAACGCCCCGGGAGTAGACAACATTCCACTAGAACTACTGATGGCCTTGGGAGAGCCAGTCCTGACAAAACTCTACCATCTGGTGAGCAAGATGTATGAGACAGGTGAAATACCCTCAGACTTCAAGAAGAAGATAATAATTCCGATCCCAAAGAAAGCAGGTGCTGACAGATGCGAAAATTACCGAACAATCAGTTTAATATGACACGGATGCAAAATACTAACGCATATTCTCTACAGATGAATGGAAAAACTGGTAGAAGCTGACCTTGGGGAAGAACAGTTCGGATTCCGTAGAAATATTGGAACACGTGAGGCAATATTGACCCTACGACTTATCTTAGAAGCTAGATTAAGGAAAGGCAAACCTACATTTTTAACATTTGTAGACTTAGAGAAAGCGTTTGACAATGTTGACTGGAATACTCTCTTTCAAATTCTGAAGGTGGCAGGGGTAAAATAAAGGGAGTGAAAGGCTATTTACAATTTGTACAGAAACCAGATGGCAGTTATAAGAGTCGAGGGGCACGAAAGGGAAGCAGTGGTTGGGAAGGGAGTGAGACAGGGTTGTAGCCTATCCCTGATGCTATTCAATCTGTATATTGAGCAAGCAGTGAAGGAAACAAAAGAAAAATTTGGAGTAGGTATTAAAATCCATGGAGGAGAAATAAAAACTTTGAGGTTCGCCGATGACATTGTAATTCTGTCAGAGACAGCAAAGGACTTGGAAGAGCAGTTGAACGGAATGGACAGTGTCATGAAAGGAGGGTATAAGATGAACATCAACAAAAGCAAAATGAGGATAATGGAATGTAGTCGAATTAAGTCAGGTGATGCTCAGGGAATTAGATTAGGAAATGAGATACTTAAAGTAGTAAATGGGTTTTGCTATTTGGGGAGCAAAATAACTGATGATGGTCAAAGTAGAGAGGATATCAAATTTAGACTTGCAATGGCAAGGAAAGTGTTTCTGAAGAATAGAAATTTGTTAACATCGAGTATTGATTTAAGTGTCGGGAAGCCGTTTCTGAAAGTATTTGAATGGAGCGTAGCCATGTATGGAAGTGAAACATGGACGATAACTAGTTTGGACAAGAAGGGAATAGAAGCTTTCGAAATGTGGTGCTACAGAAGAATGCTGAAGATTAGATGGGTAGATCATATAACTAATGAGGAGGTATTGAATAGGATTGGGGAGAAGAGAAGTTTGTGGCACAACTTAACTAGAAGAAGGGATCGGTTGGTAGGACATGTTCTGAGGCATCAAGGGATCACGAGTTTAGTATTGGAGGGCAGCGTGGAGGGTAAAAATCATAGAGGGAGACCAAGAGATGAATACACTAAACAGATTCAGAAGGATGTAGGTTGCAGTAGGTACTGGGAGATGAAGAATCTTGCACAGGATAGAGTAGCATGGAGAGCTGCATCAGACCAGTCTCAGGACTGAAGACCACAACAACAACAACAACAACAGGTTCTGAATGTGTTCATACCTATCAAGCAGTGTACTATAAGTTTGTCCACTATTAGTTACACTGCGCACAAAATTGTTCAATGTGCATGGTGATAAGAGCTTGGTGTTTTACTAATTTGCTTTTGCCGCCTGTAGTGGTTTGTACATTGCAGTTTTGCACTGCCAGCACAGGAAATTTATTCTGTCTTTTTAATTCAGTGAAAAATGCTTCAGACATTAAATTAGTCGTTGACCCTGTATCATGTATTAACTGTGTGTTTATACCAAAAATATTCACTCCGATTACTGCTTGCAGTTGTTCTTCCAGTGAATTTCTCGCCGATTTTAGTTCATATTTGTATAGATCTTCTCCATCACTTATAAGGTCTATAGCATGGGACTCAACTATGACTGATTGGGTTTTCCTGCAGTGTAGTGTGATCTACTTCTGTGCGTGGAACTATTTCTGTCACTTGTACTGTGTAGTTGTTTCCCTAGTGTGTATCATTTCCACTTCGCGACATTCTTTCTCTTGTGTTCATATGGCTGATGTGGAATGTTGCCGTATTGAGATTTTGCTGTGCAAAGATTGGCTGCGGTATGGTGTGTGACATATTATTGTTGTTGCCGCACCTGTCTTTGGTACAGATGACTTTTTATTTACATGTGGTGCATATTTTTGAGAGGAGGGATTGAAATTAGCTTGTGGATGGTAACTGTTCCTATTATACGGAAAGTTTTGTTTAAATCTCTGGTTCCTGCTATTTCCACTCCCATATCCATTACCACAGTTAATGTATCCTTGCGGTAGCACAAACAAGCCTTGCTGTATGTTCACGTCTGGCTTTTCGTATTGACCATTTGAGTTATGTTGTTGTGGTGTTTGACTGTCTGACACCCTATTTGTTATTACCTTCTCCTCATATGTTAGATCAATTGAATCTAAAATGGATAGAAAATATTCTGTGTTGTGCTCAGGTGTAGTAATTAATTTTTAATGAATGTGTGATGGCAAACGACTTTTTAAAATTTTTAAAACATTAACATGAGAAATAGGATTCGTCCAATAATGTGTTTTACTGAGATACTTCTCAAAATACCCTCGCAAGCTACCAATTGGCTATTAAAAGGGGCGGGGTTAAAAACCTCTCACCTAAGTCTCTCCTGTATGGCTTCTGATCAGTATTTGTCAAGAAATGCCCATTCAAATTGTAAATATGTGGTACAACACTCAGCCACTTTGATCACACACAAAAGTACATTGCCTGGTGTGTATCCAACATCAAACCTGATCTTTTGTGCTCCTGTCCAATTTCTAGGAAACGCATGCTGAAAAGCACTAATAAACACAACAGGATTCATCTTCTTACCTTCACTTGTAAATGTTGGAGATTGATGGTGTCTTAATAGACCTTCGTCAGCAAATATAGTGGACAAGCTGTTTGCATTTTGTGCTGTGTTTACATAGCTGTCATAATTATTTACACTCTGCGTTCTGTCATTACTATTGGCATTGCTTGTAGTGTTTGTAATGATCTGTGTGCATACATTACTTTGGTTTGCTGCAGCTGGCTCTTTGTTTATATGTACAGCTTGTGCCTCTGTAACATTGTCACCTAAATAGTTGTGTATCCTGTGCTCTGTAGCTTGTAAATTGGTGTTCACTTTGTCGATAATGTCATTTTCCATTTGCTGAATAACTTTTCAAACTAATTAATCTACATTCCTTCACTACTTTTCTGGTTTTGTCCACTGTACCTGCTTCAGGTTTTGAAATTACATGAGATAAATTTTCACTAATTTTGTCTCTTTCCGGTTTTCACAGACTCATTCAATTTCAAGTGATGCTACTTTTAAAGTGAGTTCATCAATAGTTATTGGTATATTTTTGTAATCCTTATGCAGTTTGTTCACTATGGTAGAAATGTTCTTTACTGTGGAAGTTAACTGTGTTTGTGTAGCTTCCAAGTTTGTGTGTGTGTTTTTAATTGCTTTTATTTGTTGCTGTACTGTATAATTCTGCTCATGAAGAGTGTCTGATTTCTGTTTTATTTCTGTAATGTCATTGTTTACTTCGGAAAGTACATCTTGCTTTAGTTGTTTTTCCATGTATTTAAATTTTACATTCATTTCATCGTGGAAATTCTTAGTCAAATCACTGATCTGTTGTGTGACTGTATCCTGAAAATCTTTTAAGACTTGTTCCTGCTCTTGTTTTATGTTGTTTATGTCTTGTGTGACTTGTGTTTTGTGACAAACTGTCAAATTTTGTTTTATTGTCTGCATGCAAATTGGTGTTATTGGTGTTATTATTTTTTATTTCTGTGATCAGGTTATCAAGTTTTTGAAGTATAGTGGCAAGTGCGCTGTTTTGGTTGCTATCTAATGTACTATGGTTGTTAACAACTATACTTAGTAAACTGAAATTTGTATTTTATATGATAGGTGACGGTAAAGTGTCATCAAAAATCATGTTATCTTCACTTTCTATGTTTTCCCGTTGCTCGCGGAGATACGTGATGTAGTTCCATCTATTGCCATCAACGTATCATCAGAGTTAGAACTCTGTGAAAGCTCACTAGCACTTGTTCCTTTGGTTACGTTCATCTTTGAACTACTCAATATTTCAAAGTGTGGAAGACATGGCTCTGGTACTTCAGATGTTCTGTCTTGCAATTTTACGCCATTTTGGCTCATTGTGTCTTCGCCATTGTCAGCAATAATGGAAACTGATTTTTGTGCCATTTTGCTTGAATATTAAAATTAAAATTTTGAAAAATAGAAAATTGAAATATATTATTTTTGTAAATTTAAGCATATGATTTACGAGTCATCAAGTGTTAAATAGCTACTTTTATGATGCACAAAATGTTACGATACAAAAACTTCAAACTTTTCTCTAGCTAATCATCACATAAAATTTCTGAAAAATTCATTACAATACATTTAGGAATGGAAATTGAGGAAAGGGATGTCTGGTTACTATGCAGGAGATGCTACCAAGCATAGTCAAGCAAGCAGTTGCGTAACAGTCCTACCTTTGCTGCGATGGAACAAACAGTGTAGGCTATTTCCAAAATTTTCTGTGAATTCTGGTTTCATTTTTGATTCCCTCTTGAATTGGTTACTTTATCCATAAGAATTTTTGGTTCTGATTATTTTGCTCCCAGTCATGATGTTGGACACGAAAATTCGAAAATAATTAGTACATCCAAAAATCTCATACAATGGCATAAATAATTTTCAATAATTTACACAACAATGTCATGTCACGAGGTCGCCAGTTGCGATTTATATGGACATATTTGATTTGACCCCATTCCGCACTTTTGCTTGCTACAAAAAGTGCGCACTTGTGGTCTATCTGATGACATATGCGGTTGGATAGAAAGTTTTCTGACAGACAGGGAGCATTATGTCGTCCTGAACGGGGTGACTTCAACAGAAACAAGCGTAACTTAAAGAAGTGCCCCAGGATGGCATAGTAGGTCCTCTGCTTTTTACGATTTACATAAATGATCTGGTTGACTGGTATTGACAGTGGCCTTAGATTGTTTGCCGACGATGCTGTAGTGTACAAGAAAGTTGTATCACATGGAAGTAGCGAACAAATCAATGAGAATTTGCAGAAAATAAATGTGTGGTGTAATGACTGGCAATTATCTCTCAATATTAGTAAGTGTAACCTACTGCATATAACAAGGCGAAAATCCCCATTAATGTACGAGTACAAAACAAATGCCCAATGGAAGCGGTAATGTCGGTCAAGTATCTGGGTGTGACTATTCAAAATGATCTCAAACGGAATGATCAGATTAAACAAGTAACGGGTAAGACGAACTCTAGATTGCAGTTTATAGGTAGAATCCCGAAGTCCTTCAACAAAGGAAATAGCTTACAATTCGTTAGGTCATCCAGTCTTGGAGTAGTGTTCGTCTGTATGGGACCCTTACCAGTTGGGTCTGATTCAAGAGATTGAGGAGGTCAAAAGAAGAGCAGCAAGATTTGTGACTGGTACATTTAGCCATCGCGAGAGCATTACAAATCTCATAGAAAGTTTGAAGTGGGACACACTTGCAGATAGATGGCATGCTAAACAGAAGGGGCTGCTCACTAAATTCCGAAATCCAATCTTCACCGAGGATGTAGAGCATATATTATTGACACCAACTTTCAAATTGCGCAATGATCATGATTCAAAGATAAGGGAAATAAGAGCTCGTACTGAGGTGTTCAGACAGTCATTTATCCATCGCACGATCCGCAAGTGGAACAAAGGGGGGAAATATGACTTTGGCATGAATTGTGCACTCCGCCACACACCACTTGGTGGCTAGTGGAGTGTAGATGAAAATGTAGATGTAGAATCAGGTATCCTCGGTTATATTTGTCTTCTCCCACTATAAATTTTTCTCTTTCTTGACCGTGTGTATGATATTAATTCTTAATTGGACTTCCTCTTCTGATGCAGGCAGCTATGTTGACTTGACATTGGGATAATGCGCAGAAGAAAACAAACTTTTGTGGTTTTACACAAAATCGAACTCTCAGACTTCATATTTTCATAGGATTATTGTTCAGACAACACATTGTGTCACAAGAAATACGTCTTCTCGTCACGACACCTAAAGACAGAGTCTTTGTAATAATTGACCAAAAAAAAAAAAAGAGAAATTTTTAATGGAGTTTTTATCATTTGTCATTCGCCTTCTGGCATAGCAAATTACATCTTTTCCAGCACTTACAGCATCTGTGCTAATTATTATTATCACTGGTTTTTAAATTTTTGTCACAGCTTGTTGGGGATTTTACTTATGTACCTATACAGTATCCTACCCTATTAGAGACCAAACCTCTTGTGAATACAGTCATGTCATATACCAGCTCTGCTGCGATAATTTAACAGCTTCTTACATCAGTATGACTAACAACCAGCTATCCACCACCAGACTTTGGCCAAGAGCAAAGTGGACCAATCTGTGACACAATGTGCAGATGAACATAACGTGTTTTATTTCAATAGCTGCTTCTCGACCCGCACCACCTGGATCCTCCCCACCACTGCCAGTTTTTCAGAACTGTGCAGATGGGAGTTATCCTTACTACAAATTCTCCACTCCCAAAATTATCCCAGCATCAACACATGATAACCTATCATCTCCACAGCCTCCACCCAATATTTTACCCTCCTCTCCTCCTCCTCCTCACCTTCCTTGATGACCCCCCCCTGGCAGCCTCATCCTGTCCTGCAGACAGTGCTCTTCCTTCCCACCTGTACCCTTCTCTACCTTCCGCTTCCCTGGTCCACTCTGGACTGCTGCTCTCAGTCTAGATGACACACTGCAGCATGGCCACATTGGTCAGTGATAGTGACCACGTGTGGTATGCCTGCTCATGTGAACGGGTGTGTGTTTTCCTTTCTTTCCTGAAGGCAGCTTTGCCTGAAAGTTTATTGTGTAACAGGTGTGTCACCTTGACTCTCGGCAGCACATTGTGTAGGTTTTACTGTGAGTAGCAATTTATCCTCTACGTAACATTGTTCATATTCCAACTTGGACTTTCCATTGTTTGATAGTCCTGTTCAGTCATACGTTACCAAACTGTAAGAATTCTGTGAAAAGTAATTAACATTGTAAACAACCAGGTGATCAATATGTGTGTCTGTTCAAATGTAAACGTTCCGTGACTGAAACTGAAACATAGATGATGCTGCCTTTGTTATTTTAATTTATTACGAGTATCTATTTATTCACCTGTTCAATTACAGAGAAGAAGACATCATATGCACTCACAGATCAGTGATACTTACATACAGTTACACACTCATATATTGGTGATACTTACATACAGTTACTATGAAGTATTGTCATAATTTCTTTTATGAAATCAAATCATTTAACTTTGTTTGTGCTTTATATTCTGTCAAATAGTCTCTAGTTTGAGTAGAAAAGAAATTACTGTATTTACTCAAATCTAAGCCACACTCGAATCCAAGCCACACCTGAAAAATGAGACTCGAAATCGAGGGAAAAAAAATTTCCTGAATCTAAGCTGCACCTGAAATTTGAGACTCGAAATTCGAGGGGAGAGAAAAGTTTTAGACCGCATCTCCAAGTCAAAACAAAATTGGTCCATTGTAACATGAGACACAATTGAGGTCAAATGGATGAAGATAAAGCTACAGTAGTTTGGTTCAAGTTGTAATCTTAAGTGTTAAGCTTTACCAAGTAGCTACTGCTATGTGTCAGGCACTCTGTCCCTATTGATACGGGTTCCCTTCCTTTTTCAGGTGCTTCGTCTGGTTTGAATCGATTGCTTATTTTGTTTTGATCTGATAAGTTCCATTCTCTTCGTTATAGGTGTCTGCGTCACTCTAAGCTGAAAATGAATTATTGTATTGCGTCATGCAGTTTTTGTAGCATTCTGATAATGAGTGTTTACGACCTGTCGCCGCTCACGACATGGCTTGCTTTTGTGTGCACTACTGCTGGTTACAATTAAAAAGGAGAGGAATTGTCTCATTAGCAAAACAATGGCAAGACGCTGCTATTTAGACTGTGTATGATAGATGATGTTCTGAATGAGAGTTTAGCGAAAACTTTTCTCCATTTGAAAATCTTTGCAGACGCCTCTTTAGTACAGTACATTCTGCACAGAAATTAGATTCATCATAGATTTAAAAATCTAGTCAGTTGCTGTGCTTCATTTCTGACTGTATCCCTATTGAGCATAAGAATAATACGAATATAAACATGACATGATATGTATATTCTTCCGTGTTTGCTGTTGTCTCATTCTGGTTTCGTAGTTTATTAGGCAGACAGGATTTAAATGTGATAGCAGCAAACACGAAAGAATACATGGCATCATGTTTACATTCTTCTACCTTTTATTTTAATTTATTTACTGATGCAGACGGTTTTGGCGCCAGTATTTATCTTTGTGCCTGCGAAGCATGCCTATGTAGTGGTGCATACATTCGAAGGCAGATGTTAGTTATGGCGGTGCCTACCAACATTTTTCAGAACTTCCGTTTACTTTGCACTCGATTCTAAGCCACAGGCGGTTTTTTGGATTACAAAAACCGGAAAAAAAGTGTGGCTTAGATTCAAGTAAATATGGTAACTTTCTTATGTAGAGTAACCACTCTGGCTAATATTACATATTTGAACTAGCAATGCTAATTACCCACTAACTGTAAGTAGTAACTTATTGTGTGATGATAGTAAATAATTGGTAATACTGTATGTATACATATTAAAACATCATTTGGAATATATTAGAGGTTGTTTTACTACACCTGAACATTGTTACTGTTCTTTTTACTGTGGATGCTGAGTATTGGACTAGGTATACCACCAAGTGTTAACTCTTGTTCCTTTTGGCCTGTAATTATATTCCAGGCACAGACATAACCGCTCTGATCACCAGTGAATATATGATACTCAGACATGCATAAATCACCAACTTCACTGAAAATTATGAGAATTTTCCATATGAAATACAAACAACAAGTAAAAGAAAAAGATTTTCTGATAAACAGAGTGCTACAATTGTACTGAGCAGATCTATGGTGAGAATAACATAGAGGCCAGTATAGATGACTGAGCTTTAATATTTATTTATAAATAAATCAATAACGTTTATGGAAAATCTGATATAAAATAAATTCATACTCTTTCTAAAGAGTATCACAGGTACTACAGAACAAAATACCTGACATCCTTTATTTCAATGAGGCACTGAGATTTTGGCTCTTTGCTATTCCATATACGAACTGCACCATCAGATCCACCACTTACTAAAATGGGATACTTCACAAAGAGAACATTCACACAACCAGTATGAGCTCTGACAGTCTGTAAAAGAGAAGTAAATGATAGAAATAACTGAGATACACATTTAAAATTGCTGATGCTAGCAAAACAGAAAATGTGCATATGCAATTCATGAGTTGGTAATATTTGTCAAAGTACTGTGGGGACTATGCCATTCTTTGAATGGCATAAGACCAGAATGAATAATTCTGTGGAATGGGCGAATCTTGAGCCTAAAGAACTGCTCACAAGAAAGTATCATTCACAGGGGAGAGTAGGCAAGGTTATTTGAATGGTTTCTTACCACAAATATCTAATTAGATGAAAACAGTAACTACGAAAACTTAATTATTTGTAATACATTTCCTAACCCTATATTAGGATGTTGTTTTTTAATAAAAGAGCTGAAAGGTAACTATAGTTGCTACTAATAAAGTAAGACATTGTAGTTCATATGGAGTCATCGGTATGAAAGAAAATTCATTTTATGTATTGCATGAAAATATAAGAATGCCACTAAATAAAAATGATTGATTGCTGTTATCAATATGGGAAAACAAATGAACAGATCAACTGACATATCAAGTTTTATGTTCATCAGAACATCCTTCCAAAGTCATAAAAAATAAGCATAGCTAATGAGATGGATCGAAGGTAACATCATATTATAGCTGACCTAGTAAATTGAATTTCTGGACAGTTGGATGCACAAAACCATAAAACCTATATGACTATACTTGACTGTATGAGGCATGTTATGTGATATTAAAAATTTGACTTGATTTGATTGGTAACTTTCAGGCCATCTACATTAGTGAATGTTGCTTTGTATAACTCTTTGAATGGTGTGTCACAATATTTAGTCTAGAAACACCAAAGTCGAGGTCATTGACTTGAAAAGTTTTAAGGCTCATTTAGCTATTACAGGAGTATTAATGAGGTCGTTTGCATTGTTTGAAGGGTTTTGATGTTGAGTTTTGGTCATACAGTACTCTTTTAGGACACCTAGAATTGATTTGTATAGATAATAAGGAGAATAAAAGGACATAATAACCATCAAAAATGAAAAACAGCATTCAAGCACTTAAAAGGCTGGATGCTACCAGTAAAGCAACAATGAAAGCAACAGTGCTGTCCCGCAGAAAGACTGCAAACCAGTGAAGTGCTTGAACCATGACTGCACATGGGGGAAATGAATTTCAATAATTCTGGTCATACTGAACAGACAACACAGGATAGTATGAACAGATCTGTTTCTTTATTCTGACTGTGTGGTTTGGTGGTTGCCACCATGTGTTTTGTAAATAAGCAGAACTTTTGAAAATAAGTGTTCAGTTAATTAATTGGTGGCACTACTAGGCATGAAACAAATAAACTATGCAAGGCAAATGATACTCAATCCCAGGTGGCAGTAGCAGAATGACAGATGATATGAAATTAAAATAATTAGCTACAAAATCCACTAATCTTTCCAACAGAAGCTGAAAATATTGGTACAAAACATTGCCCATAAAAAGCAGATCCATCAGACAGAGACCGGCAAACACAACTCACTTACACATGACCACAGTCTCTGGCTGTCGAGGGCAAAAGGGCAGCCTAGCCCTGGCAAGTCTTGTGTTTGTAAGTTGTATTTGTGAATATGTATGTTGTCTAATTCTGATGAAGGCCTTTTTTCCTGGAAGCTTGCTTGTTCGTCATTTCTCTCTCTCTCTCTCTCTCTCTCTCTCTCTCTCTCTCTCAGCCTATGTGTGACACTACATCTCTGTTATATGGTGAGTAATACCTATCCTTTTCATAGCACTGTCATTATTCTATCATGGATTTCCATTGTTTCGGTTCAGTTAAAGCTTCTCCACTGAGAAGTCAATATATGCTTTCACAAACTCAATGCTAGTAGAACCAAACAATAAAAATTATCCTGCTGGCATTTTCTGTCATCTTGTCAAAGCCTTTGTGTGTGTAGGTCATAAAATTCTGCAAGAGAAATTAAAATGATATGGCATTAATGGTCTTCTGTTTACATGGAAAGCATCATATCTTGTCAATAAGAAACAGAGGACCACATTATCAAATGAAACCACAGGAATCAGATTAAATTCAGGGTGGTGAAATGTTAAATATGGTGTGCTGCAAGGTTTTGTTTTAGGCCACTCCTACATGAATGACTTGACTGGGATATTGGAGGATACTTGAAAAATGGTCATATTTGCTGATGACAGAACTATATTGATAAACAGACTAAACATATTCATACCACAGTCAGATAGTACAATAATAGTGTGGGCTCACAACTGGTTCATGGTTCACAGTTTAACCTTAATTTTACAACAATCCATATTATACCAATTGAAAGAAATAAGAATGACTTACAGATATCAGTAGCAGAAATCAATGGCTACACATTGGATGAAACTCCTGTCCTTGAAGCTCTTGAGCATCCATAAAAAACAGGAGGCGCCAGCATGTGGATAAGTTAACCAAAAAAGTTCTGCCTGTTTTTCATTCACAAATCTTCCTCACTGTGTTGACCTACAGACGGGATTGATAGCACACTTGCTCTCAGTTCTGTCCTGAGGCATAATATTCTAAGGTGTTGCAACTAAGATGAAAAAAAGTATTTATTCTATAGAAATGTGCAATAATAATACTGAGTCAAGTTGATAACATGACTAGGGTTTCTTACACTTACATGCCAACATATGTTCTCCCTAATGATTTTCATGGTTAATAACAGGCATGAATATTAGATTAATTCATCAGTTCATAATCACAATGCTAGAAGCAGAAATAGTTTCCCTATGATCAATCCCTCTCAAGGGTTCAGCACTGAGTTTTGTATATCGATGAATAAGACAACTAGTCACAAATAGCTTACGCAAGTCTCTCAAAAACTGTCATATTTACTGAAGTAAAAAGCACCATTGATAATCAAACCAAACATATCCATACTAGGTTCAGCCAGGATATTTATGGTTGGTTCCATTATTCACCAACAGTCATTAATGTCCATGGAGATCACAAGATCAGGCATGGGTAAAAATAACATACTCTGGTGCAAAAGTCTGCAACATATTGCCAGTGGACATCAGGCAGGAAGTTAGAAATCTGCAAGTATTTAAAACCAAAGTAAAAGAATAACATCTCATTAACCACTCCTTATACAGTTTGTGATGTTGTGTTTACCTGTTATTTTCTTACACTTGGCTTTGAAAACTCTTGAAGTCTAGTATCTCATGGAACTGAAAGAATTTATTAAAGACTAATGTCAGCTAGGAGATTTTTCAGTGACATAAACTGGAAACGAAATGAGTTTTTTTTTAAAGTGGTGCACTGTAATATATTTACATTGTATTATTGTTGGTGGCAAGTTCCAGTTTCGCACTTCACAGTATACACAGGTGAAAGCACATCTCCATATTTGTAATGCCACAAGTAAAGGGAATCACACCACTACCAAGCAGTGTTGGAGTTTTGATTAAAGTGAACAGTGGCAGAATAAATGATGACAGAAATATGCTTGTATCACTGCACCCTAAGGCATTTACCATAATGTTACCATGTAAGACATTTACCGTAATGTTACCACAATACAAAATGCTGTCCAGTAAACACAGTTTGTTGATCATTAACAATTTCAGATTAGATATCAATTAGTTCACGTGAGGTTCATTGAAGATACTCATAGATTACACATATCTCATCTTCTAGCAGACTACGGGTATGTATTATTTGTCACAGTATGTTCCGTGTGACACAATATAGCAACACTCTGATGTAGAATGTCACATGATCTGACATATGTATATTACATGTTCATTGGCTGACCACAAACTAGCAAATTTAACAGGGTGGTGGCTATAGAAAGACAGGCATAAGGACATGAATTCCGAAATTATATAATGCTTTGAAATTCTATTAGATTAGAGTCTACTATTTGGCTTGCATTTGATGACTTTACTATTGATCAGTTTATGAAAAATATTATTGCATATGTGCAATAGCATAGAACTGTCTAGGGAATTGACCAGTCTGTCAAATTCAATGAAAGTTACTGTGGTTGATGATAAATTTCTTGATATGATTGGGCATGGTGCTGTGGAACTGTATGCATGCAATGGGGTTAAGTTCATCAAATCAGTACTAAACACAGTGCTTTTTGTTCCAGAACTGAAATTCAGTCTACTAGAAACTATGTCAGACAAAGGTACATGTTTAGAGCCAAACAATAAACAGTGTGAATTCTTGAACAGAAAAGGTGAAGTTCGCACAGTATCCAAATGTCTCATTCTCTAAACGGAACATAATTAGAATTATCAATAGTTACTTTGACATGTGCAGATAAAATGCGCTCTGTGGTTGACAGAAATGACATTAGTAACATGTCTGCTTGTGTCTGTGTATGTGCGGTTGGATATGGGTGTGTGTGCGAGTGTATACCTGTCCTTTTTTCCCCCTAAGGTAAGTCTTTCCGCTCCCGGGATTGGAATGACTCCTTACCATCTCCCTTAAAACCCACATCCTTTCGTCTTTCCCTCTCCTTCCCTCCTTCCTGATGAAGCAACCGTTGGTTGCGAAAGCTTGAATTTTGTGTGTATGTTTGTGTTTGTAGATAAAAGTTTAGAGTCAGAGGGGCAGAAAGAAGTAGAAATGTGGATTGAGGCTGTAGATGAAAGTAGAAGTCAGCATAGAGATGAACGAGATACTGGTGAAGACATTCTTTTGAGGATGCAGAGGAGAGTGTAGATGATAATGATGAGAGGCTGTACAACACAGGAGGAATATACAACATCCAAATTACTTACAGAATTATGAGTTGGGCATGAATGATGATGACCTCATCACCTACACAGAAGTGATGTCTCGTAGTGCTGCTGAAATTCAGAAAGATGCCATAGCAAGACTGCTACATGCCTTGGAAGAAGTAATACATGAGATTATGTATATAAGCCAAATGGTAGTGACAAAAAGTGGATTTCAGGTGAAAAAGAGAAGAGAAAGGTAATGTTGTTTCTGATAATGCTCATCTTGTAGCCAATGGTTTCCAACATAGAGTGGCTTATTAATGCAGTCCAGTAGCAAAATTAGCTACAGCAGTTAGACTTTTTTTTTTTTTTTTTTTTTTTTTTTTTTTTTTTTTCAATAACTTTTACATCTATCGACTGGATGTTTGTAGCGTTTTTATCTGTGCAGAGATAGTAATACAGTAGTACGTAAAATTAATCATTGCATGTTGCAATACAATGATTGTAAACTTCATAAACTTAGAAAGGATCTGTATTATTTTAATGACTCACTCAAAAATTGGAAGTTTTAATTCCATACAGTAATAAATGGTTTAGAATTTGTGAGGTCTGATTTTGAGTTGTGGGTTTCTCCTCCTAACATAATGATGATAAACACAGAAAACCAACAGAATATGTCAAAACAGACATTTATTGATACCAACACTCCAAGTAAACAGCAGAACACAACTTGTTGAGTCACGGAACTTAGCCTCACAAGTCCAAAAGTTTACTTTCCTGGATTGATAGTCACAACAGAGCCCCTGCCCCCCCCACCTACTCTCCCCACACAGTAGTGTATAGCACTGGTGAGAAGGGTACATCGATGTGTGTGACAGAGTGTCGATTAGGCACATGTGGTGATCTTCTTGTACAAGTAGGATTGGGCATTTAGGAATCTTGTCCGGCTCTGGTGAGGTAGGTCCTTGGGGGAGGTGGACCACTGCTTGGCATGCTGTGAAAGGCAGGAGTACTGCTAGCAGAGATGATCTAGTATCTAAGCTAAGCTGGAGGTTGGAGGGGTTGGCGTGCATGGAAAAGAGGCATGGCAGAGGATGTTCCTTCATCTTGTGCCAGAGTAAGGAAAAGTATCGTGTTATGGAGATGGTCATCAGCTGACACTGTGGTTGAAATTTAGCCCTCATTGGTGTTGTGTGTTAGTTCGAAAGAATGAAGGAAGGTAATATGGTTGATTGATGAGTTCAGGAGAGAAGTTCAACACATCGACCATAACACTACATTGTTGGTGTCTCTAGGAAGAGGAGAAGTTTTTGAACATTCCTGCATACTTGACTCATCCAATACCGGCAGGTGAATGTTCTACTTAGGTTGCATCCTGGCATACCACTGATGAGGGAGGAGGATCATTATCACAAGGGAGAGAGACACTATGCATAGAGCCTTCATCAGTGGCCAGGAGGGAATGCAGTTGAGTGTTCAGGCTGGTTTAACCCTATTGAATGAAACTGTCTGTTGTTCACAATTAAGGAGGATGTTGATGGTGTTATCACTCTGTGAGAGAATCTTGTCATGGTTCAAGTAGGGAGGCTGAAGAGCTGGCTGGACCATGTCATCCCATAAAAGCTCCGTCCACATTAAATCCAGCAACCACCAACAATAACTGCATTTCCAAAGGTGTCATCCCTACCAAACCAAAACATCCCTCCCATACAGCCTAGCCACCCAGGAACAGCACATATCCAGTGACAAGAACTCCCTTGTCTAGTATGGTGAGGGTCTTACTAAAGCCTTCACAGACAGACATTACCCTCCAGACCTATTCTGCAAACAGACCTCCCATGCCATTTCTGCTCACACCTCCAAGCCTCCCACCAGCCCAATGAACTAGCAGCAAAGGAATGCCCCCTTTGTTACCCAGTACCACCATGGACAGGAGCAACTGAACCACATCCCCCATCAGCACTTTGATTACTTATTGTCATGCCCTGAAGGAAGAGATCCTTCCCACCCCTCTTAGAATGGTGTTATGTCCCCCATCCAACCCCCACAACATTCTAGCCCATGCCGATGCCACTCCCATTCCCAACCCCTCGTAAAAGAGATCATAACCCTGTGGAAGCTCCATGTGCAAGACCTGTCAATCCACCCACCCAGCACTTCCCATTCCAGTCCTGTCACAGGCTTACCCTACCCCATCAGAGGTCTGTCCTCCCATAAAAGTCGCCATGTCATATACCAGCTTTTAGTGCCTCGAGAAATTTAGAGTAAATTCTAGAGACACTCGTATTTCCACTGCCTCAAACATACATTATTTTAGAGATAAGTGTGGTAAAGTAGAACTATGTCTACTGCCCCACCATTATGTGTGTACAGGACGAACGTGTATTGGATGGATGATTGGCGCGAGCAGGTAGTCACCGAGCCCGCCTAAGGAGTTACACGTCCCGCCCATGGAGTAAACACATCGTACTCTGTGAGATATAAAACATTATTGGCATGAACATTTGAAAGTTGTTGAAAGAAAAGAAGAGACTTTTATTCATTCATTCTCTCATTTTACTGCCATAAAGTTGGGACAGTTGTCTTGTTAAACTTGGAGAGATTTATAGACTGTATGTATAGATAGAGGCTGGTAATAGCTTCTGTCGGACCAGAAGGTCTAAAGCTTACGGTAAATATTTAGTGTATGAAAACTGTTATGTGTTATGAAATATAGTGATATTGAATTCAAAGTATTCTTGAGTGTCCCAAGTTATTTAAAAGTATAGACAATTCCTCCAGAGTAGCATCTATTCTTCGGAGAACAAGCTGGGCAGAATTCGCAGCTGACTATCCTGAAAGAAGATCGGTGAAGTAACTCCAAGTAAGTTCGACAGCCAAGGGGAAGTGTAAGTCTTGCACATTAGTACTACACTGCCACCCTTAATCACCGGAAACTGCAGAACGTGGCGACCAAAGTGGGTAGGACACCAAAAGGAGGAATTTTTTTGAAGAAGATTGAGATAAGTTGAGAGTTGCCATAGCAACACATAATAACGAGATGAAGAAATTGGTCTGCAAGACCCAACAAGAAGATTTGATTGTGGGGAGGAAACAATCCTCACACACGCAGTAACCAGCCGAATTTGACACAGTAATCAACCAACGCCGATGCAGTAACCAGCCAACGCAGTCACAGCAACATGCCATCGTTGGTGCTAGCTGTTTGAGTTGCTGACTTTGCGCCTGCCAACGCCGCGACCAATGTGTTTCACTGCTGGTGCCCATGTGGTTCACTGGTGCTGTTTCTACACCTCACCAATGCAGCCTACAATCCTATGCTGGGTGAGCTCAAGATGATAACCATTTGAATGTAAACTAGGGTGGTCATTATTTGCAAAGGTAATTTTTTTTAATGATCACGAGGTCACGAAAGGTTATGACTATGGGAAGGAACAACAACCTACAGAAACTACAGGACCTGCCATGGCCATGAAGGTGAACAAAGACATGCCAGATTTGTCTGAAATAATAAACTTAATCAAAGCTCAGAGTATTCAGTTAAATGCTATAAATGATCAGAATGCTTTGTTAAATGAAAAACTAGAAGCACAGGGTGAAGCTTTTGAAAAACTAGAAGCACAGGGTGAAGCTTTAAATTCTAAATTTGAGGTTTTAAATGATTAAGTGGAAAATTTACAAGTAGATTTAAAGAACAAATTAAGTAATTCTTTAACAGTACAACTGAATCAAACCAAAGACAGGAGGAGCAATCACAGAATTTGACCAAGAAACTAAAATTTGACATTGAAGACAAGTGTAATATTGTAGAGTCAGAGTTTAATGAAAAATTAGGATCACTTCAAAATGCGTGTAATGTTACATTCGACACAGTGAAACAAAGGTTACAGACTCTAAACGATTCCATTGAAAGACAGGACAAACTGATCCCTATTGTCCAATCGCAAACTGCGGGGGTCAACACTCGTGTAGATGCGGTAGAGAGAAATTTTAAGGAAAAGCTAGCAACCTCAGACACTATTAATATAAGCGGTCTGGAGGAACAAGTAGAGGAATTAATTGACCGGAAAGTGGCCAAGAGGGTAAACACAGATAACGTTCCATCATGTTTAGCATCGGAACTTGACGATATTAAGAAAGGCATAAACGATTTGTGGAAGGAATTTAAACTCATCCAGAATAAAGTAGAGAAAGGGGCAGATTCACAGAATGTAGTGTTGACTAGTGAAGTAGTTACAGATTTACAATGGGGAGTAAATTCTGGACTCGCCAGACAATTGCCCTAATTTAAACCAGATGGAGATGTGCATCCAACCCATTTCTTAAAGCAACTTACTCAGGCCTTACTAAAGAATTTGGAAGATGCAAAAAAGATAGAGTTTGCTGTAGGTTACCTTTTAGGAGAGGCTTCTGAATGGGGCACCATGAATATAGAAAATTTCACATCTTGGGCAGACTTTCAGAGAAAGTTTATGGAGAAATATTGGTCATCTAGTGCCCAGGAGAAATTAATATTGGATTTATGGGACTCAAAGTATTACAATAAGAAAATCTTTTGACTGGCATTTAACAAGAGCTAAATATTTATATAAACAAATGGAAGAAGAGGGGTTAGTACAAATTTTGATATGGCGATTACCCACTTACGCTAGGAAAGACGTATTATGTAGTGGGTGGAAGACAGTAGAAGAGCTATTATCCTTTGTAGATGCCTTGATACGATACATAAACACCGAAATGAAAATGTGGATCAGAATGAGAATCAAAATTACAGGAGTAATAATAATAGCCTCTCCAGGTGACACCACCTTAACGAAGCACTGTCTGTGCGGGTGGAGAGGCTTGCGTATTCGCGGGAAGCTGAGGGCTATACTGAAGCTAGAGGACCTACTGCCGGAAAGGCCTCAGCCGATGGATCAGACTAAGAGTGTCCCACAACATCCCATCTTACCTATCCACACCTAGTCCTACCCAACTTCCTGACCCAACCCAAGGTGTGATGCAATCCATGCCGAGGGGTGCATGGCACATGGGAAGATGAGTCACAAACAGTCACAAACAGGATACTGAGCGACCTCCCTGAGTAAGTAGCCTTACATCGCGTGGGGTATTCATGGTGTGGGCCTGTAGATCCCCAAATCTCGTGGGACCAATATGGACACAATTAAAGAAAAAGTAGAAAAACAAACTGAGAGGCAATCTGAGACCTCAGATATCCAAATATGAGGGTTAGTACTGATGGAAGGCATTCCCACTACTGAATCAGGGTCTAGACCTGAGCCAGAAGTGGGAACTATAACTGAGAAGCTAGACCAGATTAAGATCAAAGGCTTGTCTGGGGCCTAGAGGAGGAAACTACTCAGGGAAGAGAGGAAAAAGGAAGGGAAAGAATGGCTTCTAAAGACAAGTGGAGGGAATTAAAGGGACTTGAACCTAAGACCCCCATGAAGAAACCGTCTCATGTTGAAGGGGATAAGCAGAACCCCACTACATCAAAGACAGGTAGCAAGCAGATAAGGGAGGTCCCAGAGACTCCCTCCTCCCTGGATAAGTGAGTCCAGAAAAAACTGAGGCAGGAAATAGGGAAACAGGCCTATAGTACTGCAGTCTCGGTTTTTAGGATGGCAGTTATCCAGGAAGGCGATCCACTGGTGGCCATCACCTCACAGCAGAAGGAAATGGTACAGATGGCCCTGTTTGAATAGATTGAGGGGGACACTGGCCAAGGATCCAACTTCAGGAGGGTCTATGTAGAGTGTGGTGCCCCCATTTTTATCTGTGAGGGGGTGCACACAGTGGAATGGCTTGTGGGCAAGGTGCCCACAATATCCCTGTGGGAAGATGTGAAGCTGCTGGTTAAGATGGCAGTGGAGCTTCTTAAGACCGCAAAAATATCGATATGGGTACCAAAGATCTTTAAGGAAGTTTCTCCTAAGTCACTGTGCAGGAAAATAGGGGCCCAGAACGCAAAAGTCTCAACAGAAGATTGGAGAGTGATCAACCAGAAGGTTGCACCAGAAGAACGAACCCTGGTAATGGGGGTCAGAGAGAAGTCCCTGAAGGTGATGTGGGAGTAGGACCTGAAAATTTTTTTTAGGGTTCTCGCAGGTCACTGTCAGGGTTCTCAAAGACCTCAAAGATGGCAACAAGATGGAGACTGGAGATGCTGCAGATTAATCTGCAGCACAGACAGGGGCCTCTGCTGCCCTGAGTCGCTGCCTTGGGAGGCAGGAAGTGGATGTGGCCCTGATACAAGAACCCTATTTAAATAAAGGGGGTGTATTGGGCCTCAGTGGTACTGGAGGTAAGCTGATCTATGCTAGAAATCTAAGAAGTTCCAGGACATGCATCTATGTATGAAATTGAATTTCTTTCATGCCAATGATGGATTTCGCTCTAGGGATATAGTGACCATTAAAATGCAGCAGTGTGAGGAAGGTATCACGAGGGGAATTGTATTGGCCTCAGCATACCTTCCTTACGAAGACACCTCTCCTCCTCTCTTGGAGGTGAGAAGACTGTTAGAGAATTGCCATAGGCAAGGTGACCAACTGCTGGTGGGATGCTAAGGAGCAGCAAGGACACCAACAGTAGAGGTGAGTACCTTCTTGCATTCCTTTTAGCTAACAACTTACACATCCTGAATAGGGGCAATGAACCCATATTCAGGAACAGTAGAAGGGAAGAAGTAATTGACATAACCTTTAGTTCCATGATGATGGGCAGCTATGACAAACAATGACATGTGGTGTTGGAGCCATCCTCATCGGACCACACGTACATTACATTCGAGGTTGAAACGGGAATCAGACAAACCACGATCTATAGGAATCCCAGGAAAACAGACTGGGAGACATATAGCAGGGACCTCGACTTAGGCTTATTGAAAATTAAAACCTCGATAAGGAATCCAGTAGAACTGGAGGCAGTAGCAGATGATGTTACCTCTGTCATAGTGACCTCAGATCAGGACAACTGCACAATCACCAAGAAGTGCACAAATAGGAGTGTGCCTTGGTGGAATAACAACTTAGAAATGCAAAGAAAACAGGTACGGAGACTGTTTAATATTGTGAGAGGTAAAGGACAATGGGCTAAATATCGTGAGGCCCTTGTCAACTACAATCTTGCAATCAGACAAGCAAAGGAGGCATCCTGGAAGCTGCACAAGCCAGACTGCACAAGACTCTCACTAGAGTACCAACCAATCCAGGAGGTACGTTGAGGAAGGAGGATGGGAAATATACAAAGACAGCACATGAGACGCTGCAACTGCTCCTCAAAACTCACTTTTCTCAATACGCTCTACCGGACAACACAGTCCCGAATGTGATCCCGGAGACACAACGATTCTCAGGCACTCGAAGAGAGGACTGGGAATTGCCAACGCTTGTGTGAACTTTAATAAAACACAATGGGCAGTGGGAACATTACAACCATTATAGTCACCTGGCCCAGATGGAATTTCTCCAACCCTCCTGCAACAGGCAGGAGAGAAGCTCACAAGAGTCCTATGCAGGCTATTCAGGGTTAGCCTAGCAGTAGGAATCATTCCCAATGCTAGGAGCGCAGTGAAGGTTGTCTTCATTCCAAAGCCAGGGGAACTGATCATACCAAGGTTAAGGATATGAGACCAATCAGTCAGTCCTCCTTCATTCTCAAAACATTGGAAAAACTGGTTAATGTATATGTTGGGGAGAGGAGGCTAAGTACGGCTCCTCTACATTCAAACCAGCATGCATATCACCAGGTAAATCATGTGAGTCAGCTCTCCACCAGCTCATTGGGAAGGTGGAGAAAGCACTCACTTCCAAGAAATAGCCCTCTGCATCTTCCTGGATATTGAGGGGCCTTCAGTAACATGGCCTTCGATTCCATGGTAAGGGCAGCAGAGGTGCATGACCTGGGGACCACTATATGCAAGTGGACCAGGGCCATGCTTAGTGGAAGGAAGGTAGAGGCTACCATGATGAATGAAAAGATGGTAATTAAGACCACTAGAGGCTGCCCACAAGGAGGAGTTTTGTTCCCTCTATTGTGGAATCTAGTGGTGAACGAACTCATTGTGGAATTCAGACAATGCTTCTGCCAAGGATACGCAGATGACCTTGTCATAGTAATACTTGGCACATTTAGTGACACAGTTATAAATATGACACAAGGAAGCTTGGACATTGTTCAAAAAAGGTACATTAAACAGGATCTGAGGGTTAATCCTGTTGTGGTGCCATTTACAAAGAGACATATTCAACACTCAAGTTGGAATCTAAAGCTCTTCAATGAAACTCTACCTGTGAAGGGGATAGTGAAATATCTAGGGGTAGCCTTAGATGAAAAGCTAACATGGACCCCTAACATTAAGAGTATCTGCTCCAAGGCAAAATGTACTTTAGTGAATACTAGAAAGGCTTGTGGCAAAAACTGGGGCCTCAGCCCCAGGGGTATGCACTACACATACACCACAGTGGTGAGATTTAGGATTTCCGTAGTGTGGCGGAAGAAGTTAGAACAGCGGGTTGCAGCTAAGGAGCTTGGTAAGGTGCAGAGACTGGCCTGCTTAGCCATAACAAGTGGAATTAGCAGCACACCAATGGAAGCCATGCTAGACATGCCTCCACTACACCTTTGGGTCAAGATGGAGGCAGCAGCTGGGGCACACAGACTTAAAACTGGCAAAAACTTTGTCTCATTCAGATATCCAGAATCACACACCAACATAGTGAGAGAGGTAAATATAGGAATGGCTGGGGAAATGCCTGCCAACTATATAATAACTCCCATCTGCTTTGACAAGCCTTATAATATAATAATTGGAAGCAGGGAGCACTGGAAAAAAGAAGTTCGACACCGTACGGAGGACATCGTTTGGTTCACTGATGGGTCGACCGAGGCACTGGGGCAGGGGTGTATGGGGTTCAGCCGAGGCTGGAGAGCATCGTATCTCTAGGAAAACTGGCTTCTGTATTTGAAGCTGAAATTACCACAATCAGGGCATGTGTGGAGGAGAATATGTGTAGGTGCTACAAGGACTGTAGCATCTACATTTATTCAGACAGGCAGGCAGCTCTGAAATCATTGGCAGCTCCTGCAACAAGATCTAAGATTGTTGTAGAATGCCATAGGGCTCTGGTGGAGCTAAGGGGAAGCAATATGGTAAACCTAGTGTGGGTCCCTGGCCACTCAGGGATCTGTGGCAATGAACAAGCCAACAGATTGGCTACAATGGGGGCAACAACTTCATTTATTACACCGGAACCTGTCCTAACAATCACCAGGGCTATGATTAAATTAGAACTATGGAATTGGCTTAGGAAACAGCAAGTGGGATATTGGACCAAGGTCCATAAACAAAAACATGATAAGGTAATGATGCCCATGCCATGTTTTAAAAGAAGCTCTGTAATCCTGGGATTGAACAGGAAAGAGGTCATTCTCATGACTGGACTGATGACCGGCAATGGGAATTAAAAAAAAAAAAAACACCTACACACAATGGGTATAATGGAAGAGGACTCTAAATGTAGGATCTGTGAAGAGGGTGAAGAAACTGCTTCACACCTAATCTTCGAATGCATGGCATTGGAGAGTTAAAGATACAGAATCTTCAGGACAACTAGACCTGAAGAAATTGTGTCTAACAAAAAACTGATAGAGGGACTCCTTGCACTATTTAAGGGCACTGGTTGGCTTTACTAGATATACAGGGAGTGATACCGCACAATAAACTTAGTTTTAGTGCAGGCAGTGGCGTGTTAGGCCTAAGCTGTTTTAGCTTCTCTGTTATAATCAAATCAAATCAAATCAAATCAAATCAATAATAATAGCTCTAGTAATTTCAAAAGACATGAGACAAATTTGCCTATAGTACACCGATATAAGCAGAATAGGGGTAATGGAAATTATCAAAGAGGACATCCACTTTCTAATATAGGCCCAGTAACTACACAAGAATTTGTACCTGGAAATAATAGGGCTCAAAATGGAAACATCATACCACGGTTTGGTAACCAGCTGGTAATTACAAATAGTGAGGAAAAAGTAGACTGTTCTGAATCCAGGGCTGGGGCTCAGGTCATAGAAATACATTAAGAGGCCTACCTTATAATGAGTGTTTCATTTAAGCATAAAGTACCAACAGAAGAATGGTTGCTACTAGACGAACCTAGCATAGCTACAATTAATACACATCCTATTATAGTTGGAAAAGCAGAAGATTCTGAAGTGGACATATTTATTGATTCTGGTAGTGAAGTATCACTTATTTCTAGTGGATTTTTTAATACGTTAAGAACTAGCAGTAACTTACTTGTATTACCAGTAACTGGAACTAAAAGTAAGGTTGTTAAATACGAAACCCAAGTAAACTGTAACATCGGTGAGATTATGTTCCGGCAAACACTGCTGGAAGTAGACAATATTAATGGGGAGATATTATGTGGTTTTGATTGGCTGTCGGAGTTTAATGTTATATTGAATTTTCAAGAGAGCTGCCTTTATTTCGGACTCTGGGGAAGAGAAATATTGTATCACATCTACATCTACATCTACATGGTTACTCTTCAATTCACACTTTAGTGCCTGGCAGAGGGTTCATGGAACCATTTTCATACTACTTCTCTACCATTCCACTAACGAATGGCACGTTGGAAAAAAGAACACCTAAATCATTCCGTTCGAGCTCTGATTTCTCTTATTTTATTATGATGATCATATCTCCGTACGTAGATGGGTGTCAACAAAATATTTATGCATTTGGAAGAGAAGGTTGGTGATTGAAATTTCGTAAATAGATCTCGCCACAAAGAAAACTGCCTTTGTTTCAGTGACTGTCACCCCAACTTGGGTATCATATCAGTGACATTGTCACCCCTATTGCACGATAACACGAAACGCGCTGCCCTTCTTTGCACTTTTTTGATGTCCTCTGTCAATCCTACCTGGTAAGGAACTTATACTGTGCAACAAAATTCCAGCAGAGAATGGACAAATGTAATGTAGGCTGTCTCTTTAGTGGGTTTGTCACATCTTGTAAGTGTTCTGCCAACAAAGTGCAGTCTTTGTTTTGCCTTCCCCATGATATTACCTATGTGGTCTTTCCAAATTAAGTTGCTTGTAATTGTAATTCCTAGGTATTTAGTCGAATTGACAGCCCTTAGATTTGTGTGATTTATCGTATACCCAAAATTTATCAGATTTCTTTTAGTACCCATGTGGATAACCTCGCACTTTTTTTTGTTTAGTGCTAATTGCCACTTTTTGCACCATACAGAAATTCTCTCTAGATCGTTTTGTAATTGGAATTGATTGTCTGATGATTTTACTAGATGGTAAATTACAGCGTCATCTACAAACAATCTAAGGGGGCTGCTCAGATTATCACCTAGATCATTTATATAAATCAGGAACAGCAGAGGGCCTATGACACTACCTTGCAGAACACCAGATATCACTTCTGTTCTACTCAATGATTTACTGTCTATCACTATGAACTGTGACCTCTCTGAGAGGAAATCACGAATCCAGTCACACCACTGAGGCATACCCCATATGCATGCAATTTGATTAATAGTCACTTGTGAGGAACAGTATCAAAAGCCTTCTAGAAATCTAGGAATATGGAATCGATCTGAGATCCCTTGTCGACAGCACTCGTCACTTCGTGGGAATAAAGAGCTAGCTGTGTTGCACAAGAACGATATTTTCTGTATCCATGTTGGTTATGCATGAATAAGTCATTTTCTTCAAGATGATTCATAATGTTTGAGTACAGTATATGCTCCAAAATCCTACTGCAAATTGAGGTCAGTGATATCGGTCTGTAATTCAATGGGTTACTTCTATTTCCTTTCTCGAATATTGGTGTGACATGTGCTACTTTCCAGTCTTTAGGAACAGACCTTTCATCAAGTGAGCAGCTGTATATGATTGCTAAGAAAGGCACTATTGTGTCTGCATACTCTGAAAGAAACCTGGCTGGTATACCATCTGGACCGGAAGACTTGCCTATCTTAAGTGATTTGGGTTGTTTTGCTACACCAAAGATATCTACTTTTATGTTACTCATGCTAACAGCTGTTCTGGTTTCCAATTCTGGAATATTTACTCCATCTTCTTTCGTGAAGGGATTATGGAAAACTGTATTTAGTAACTCTGCTTTAGTGGCACCATCATCAGTTACATTTCCATCACTATCACGCAGTGACAGTATTGACTGTTTTCGCCACTGGTGTACTTTACATACAACCAGAATCTCTTTGGGTTTTCTACCATATTTTGAGACAATATTTCATTGTGTAATTAAAAGCATCTCGCACTGACATTCGCACTAAATTTCGAGCTTCCATAAAACTTAGCCAGTCTTGAATTTGGAATGTTTCTCTCATTGCTTCTGCAACAGTGTTCTGGCGTGTTTTGTGTACCATGATGGATCAGTCTCATCTCTTATTAACTTATATGGTATGAATCTATCTATTGCTGTCAATACTGTATCTTTGAATTTGAGCCATTCTGATCTACACTTACGTAATTAGCTTGGAAGGAATGGAGACTCTCTCTTAGGAAGGCATCAAGCGAATTTTTATCTGCTGTTTTAAATAGATATATTTTGCTTTTATTTTTAGTGGTTTTGGTTGATATGGTTTTGGGCCTCGCTAAGTTTCTAGCAGATAGTTATGTTGATAAACAAACAACTGAACACCAGAGTTTACGATTAATCGTGACAGCTCAATTGTCACCAGAGATGGAAAACGTAAGTCATGTATCACAATAAGCTGACATTCAAAATAAAGTAGATGAATCCCCAATATTAACCAACGACCAGAAGGCAGATTTAGCTGAAATTCTATTAGAATACGAGATGGTATTTTTGGATAGGCAGGGTAGTATTAGTGGATATGTATGTAACTTTAAGATCAAAGATGATACTCCATTTTTCTGTAAACCATACCCGATACTGGTGAGTTTAAAAGAAGCAGTTAAGGAGGAAATAAATAAAATGGTAGATAATAAAATAATAGAATGCAGTACAAGCATTATAAATAATCCTTTGGTAGTTGTGAAAAAGGCTACTGGTGGTGTGCGGCTCATACTGGATGGCGCGCACCCCGAATAAACATATAGAAACTGAAAGAGATAGACCCATGAACATCGACGAGTTATTATCTGAATTCGAGAAATCACAGTACTTTAGCTCGATGGACCTGACTGCTGGGTACTAGCAGATGTGGTTACATCCAGATTCAATAAAATATAGAGCATTCCTTTTTTATGGATAATCATATCATTTTAATGTGTTACCATTTGGGTTAAATATCTCAGTATCAGTGTTTATATGTGCATTGGACGAAGCGATAGGTAGAGAGTTATTAAAGGTTTTAATTATATATGTAGATGATATATTGCTAATACCACCCACCTGGAAAGAGCATTGCCTAATATTGAAGAAAACACTGAAAAAATTTAAAGAAAAAGGTATTACAGTAAAATAGTCTAAGTCACACTTTGCAAGGCAAGGAGTAAAATTTTTGGGCCATATTGTAGGTGTACAAGGAATTAAGCCCGATCCAGAATGTATAAAGACAGTTAAGGAGTGTCCAACACCTGGAAATATAAGGCAATTGAAGGGCTTTCTAGGAATGACAGGGTATTATAGACGTTATGTACAAATCAAGAGTTGAACGACCCTCAACTTTTGTGTTTATTACGAATAGGAGTACCATGGTGTTGGGACCAAGAAGCACAGGAAGCATTTGAAAAGGCAAAGCGAGCGCTATCAGAATCACCAATACTGCACCATCCGGTAATGGGTGAACCATTTAAGATTTTGACTGATGCATGACTATGATATAGCCGCAGAGCTGTTCCAAGGTGAAAGGGGGTTAAACAGTGTAGACCATAAGTCAACATCTTTTGCCAGCCAGAGTCCCAACAAACATAAATTAAATTATACGGCAACAGAAAAGGAATTATTAGCCATAGTATGGAGTATACAAAAATTGCAAACACTGATATGGGGGTCCGAAATATATGTCTATACAGATCCCCAAGCTCTGTCATTTCTAATGAATTGCTACATAGATTGATGCGGTGGATGTTGTTTCTCCAAGTGTATGACATTAAGATCCATTACATAAAGGGTTCGGAGAACATTGTACCCGACGCTTTGTCTTGGCTACCAGTAGGCATGAAAGAACTAAAGCATTTAGAAGGACCTGGCGCAATCTTTGTGATTAATTTTCTAACATTAGAATATTCACATAACAAAGTGCAAGAAATAGCTCAGAAAATTACAGAGAACATCCAACATGATCCGTATTTTATGGATATCTTTGCTATGTGTGTTAGGAAATCGCTACTGCCTAGTTGAGACGGAAGGTGGATGATTGTGCAATATAATCTGTTCTTGAGAGACAGTAAGACAACACAACATTGGCATTTATGTATACCTAGTCTAATGGAATAGTGGAAGATGAGTTAGTGTGGTACATTCATAAGGGTTATGGATATTTTGGTATAAAGAAATGCATTGCACATAGGAATAAGTTCTATTACTTTAAAAAGCTAGGACATAAAGTGGTGTTGGTCATTAAGACGTATCAGAAAGTCAATAAGATTTGTCAGAAAGTAAAAGAGGATAACTCTCACGTTAAAGATAATTCCTAAAGCTTTACACGATCTAACTTCAAAAATGGTTCAAATGGCTCTGAGCACTATGGGACTTAACTACTGTGGTCATCAGTCCCCTAGAACATAGAACTACTTAAACCTAACTAACCTAAGGACATCACACACACCCATGCCCGAGGCAGGATTTGAACCTGCGACCGTAGCAGTCGCGCGGTTCCGGACTGCGCGCCTAGAACCGCAAGACCACCGCGGCCGGCAACACGATCTAACTGCTGCAGATTTCTTTGGACCAATTCCAAAAGGAAGAGGAGGAATAGCCTACATTTTTGTTCAAATGGCTCTGAGCACTATGGGACTTAACGTCTGAGGTCATCAGTCCTCTAGAACTTAGAACTACTTAAACCTAACTAACCTAAAGACATCACACACATCCATACCCGAGGCAGGATTCGAACCTGCAACCGTAGTGGTCGCGCGGTTCCAGACTGAAGCGCCTAGTACTGCTCGGCCACTTCAGCCGGCTACATTTTTGTCCTCATAGAGAGTTGGTCGAAGTATGTTAAATTCTGTCCAATTAAAAAAGCAAACACACCAACAGTAATACATTGTCTACAACCAAGTAGGCAAAACAAAATGATTTCTTTCTGACAATAGGCTTTAGCTCACTAGTAACAAGTTTAAAGAATTCTTAGTATGGGTAGGGATTCGTCAAATACTAATATCTAACTGTAATCCTTCTTCTAACCCATGTGAAAGAGTTATGAAGGAAATTGGAAAATTATGCTGCACTTACTCCCATGAAAACCATACATCATGGGCAACAAAAATTAAAGATTTCGAGCTTATTATAAATGAGTTGCCTCATTTATCAACTGGACTGACACCTTTGGAAGTAATACATAAACTCTTTATAGGTGAACCACTTACTAAATGTTTTACGTGGGCAGAACAACCTACTACTGATGACCAACTGAATCAAACGATAATTGCTAAGAACTTACTTAAGAGAGCACACAATGAGTAAGCAAACATAACAAGAAGACTATAGAACCTCAATATATGGTACATGATGTAGTCTTAGTAAAACAACATCTTCAGAGCTCTGCCTTGAAGAAAGAAACTCATAAATTTTTTCAAAAATATGTGGGGCCTTACCGAGTACAGTCGTTAATCCACCTACAAACCTTATTTTTAGTGGATCCTACAACTGGAGAAGAAAAAGGAAAATATAATGTTAAAGATATAAAGTGGTATATACCCCGTGGACATTAATATTCTGTGTTAACGGGTGGAGTGATGACTGTCGGTTCCTGAGTTGGTTTCGATGTTACTTCCACATTAGTTTTTCTACACCATATTTCCTTCAAATCATTGACTATTCTGTAATCCATTTATAACCTCTTAAACTATCATATCACATGAGTATTTAAGTGACCGATTATGACTGCACAGTTATAACTACTTTAAGGAGTCACGGTAAACAGTGACCTCTAAGCATGAGGTAAAACTAACAGAATAACATTCTAGGAGGAAACATAATATGATGTGATACATAATTTTTTACTGCTACTGAACATTTTATACCCTTTGTGAAAAATGATGTGGATGATACAATACTGGGTGTGATGATATGATGAATAATTTCTGCTTATAATGATATGATACATAATGATATGATGCATAATTTCTATTTACGATGATATGGTACATAATTTCTACTTACAATGATATGATACATAGTTTTTTACTTATTATGGAATAATTGATACCTTTTGCGAAATGTGATATGAATGGGGAGAGTTTATATAAATTTTTGAAAGGGGAGGGTAGTGGAGATACACAAGGTTAACACTACACACACACCACACCTTTCAAATGACCCTCGCAGGCAAGTGTGACTGATTATTCACCATTTGCCATTCCATAGGAGTCACTAAGATCTTTCTTTGGGGACCTCAAAGGTGAATGTGAGAATGTCTGTTACAGGAGACGTTTAACATTATATCACCTCCAGTTTCTCACTCAAGTACTGGCAAAGTGGGGATCCTGGGGACGGGGGGTGGGAAGTTTGTCTTTGGGGCTATCTTCTTTCTCTTCTTTCATCTTAGCAACCATTTTTACTTTTTCCTTTCTTACTTCTCTTTTGAGTACCACTCTACCTTTCTCTCTGTCTATATGCATACACTTCTATTGCTGAAGCCCTTCTCAATTTCTGTGGTTTACTATAACCTTCAACTTATTTTACATAAGCTGGCCAAAGAATCAGGCTACACAAATACCCTTATGCATACACACAGTGAAACACAAAGCCACAAACAGAAAGAGTACAGTTTAAGGTAGTGTGAGAACCGTCATATGTTGGATGGGGAAATGGTGCACATAGTGATAGGTATGCACACATGGTTATGTGAGTTGGAGTTCCACATCACATAAATGTTTGTAAAGAAGAGTATTCATGGTCATGAACAGGGATATTTATATATGTAAGAACTGAGAGTATTCACAGTTATGATGACAGTATTCCATTGTAGTAGGTGTATGTTTGAGAAAGAGAACACGTTACAGCGTATATTTAAGTGGACAGAATTGGTGTCAGTCTAACAACCGTTCTGATGAATTGTAGGATAATGGAAATACGTTTGGATACTGGGACAAACAGGTGTGTGTGTGTCTATATATATATATATATATATATATATATATATATATATATATATATATATATATATATATATGCTATTATTTGCAGTTACTTCACCTATATATATATATATGTATATATATATATATATATATATATATATATATATATATATATATATAGACACACACACACTCCTGGAAATTGAAATAAGAACACCGTGAATTCATTGTCCCAGGAAGGGGAAACTTTATTGACACATTCCTGGGGTCAGATACATCACGTGATCACACTGACAGAACCATAGGCACATAGACACAGGCAACAGGGCATGCACAATGTCGGCACTAGTACAGTGTATATCCACCTTTCGCAGCAATGCAGGCTGCTATTCTCCCATGGAGACGATCGTAGAGATGCTGGATGTAGTCTTGTGGAACGGCTTGCCATGCCATTTCCACCTGGCGCCTCAGTTGGACCAGCGTTCGTGCTGGTCGTGCAGACCGCGTGAGACGACGCTTCATCCAGTCCCAAACATGCTCAATGGGGGACAGATCCGGAGATCTTGCTGGCCAGGGTAGTTGACTTACACCTTCTAGAGCACATTGGGTGGCACGGGATACATGCGGACGTGCATTGTCCTGTTGGAACAGCAAGTTCCCTTGCCGGTCTAGGAATGGTAGAACGATGGGTTCGATGACGGTTTGGATGTACCGTGCACTATTCAGTGTCCCCTCGACGATCACCAGTGGTGTACGGCCAGTGTAGGAGATCGCTCCCCACACCATGATGCCGGGTGTTGGCCCTGTGTGCCTCGGTCGTATGCAGTCCTGATTGTGGCGCTCACCTGCATGGCGCCAAACACGCATACGACCATCATTGGCACCAAGGCAGAAGCGACTCTCATCGCTGAAGACGGCACGTCTCCATTCGTCCCTCCATTCACGCCTGTCGCGACACCACTGGAGGCGGGCTGCACGATGTTGGGGCGTGAGCGGAAGACGGCCTAACGGTGTGCAGGACCGTAGCCCAGCTTCATGGAGACGGTTGCCAATGGTCCTCACGGATACCCCAGGAGCAACAGTGTCCCTAATTTGCTGGGAAGTGGCGGTGCGGTCCCCTACGGCACTGCGTAGGATCCTACGGTCTTGGCGTGCATCCGTGCGTCGCTGCGGTCCGGTCCCAGGTCGACGGGCACGTGCACCTTCCGCCGACCACTGGCGACAACATCGATGTACTGTGGAGACCTCACGCCCCACGTGTTGAGCAATTCGGCGGTACGTCCACCCGGCCTCCCGCATGCCCACTATACGCCCTCGCTCATAGTCCGTCAACTGCACATACGGTTCACGTCCACGCTGTCGCGGCATGCTACCAGTGTTAAAGACTGCGATGGAGCTCCGTATGCTACGGCAAACTGGCTGACACTGACGGCGGCGGTGCACAAATGCTGCGCAGCTAGCGCCATTCGACGGCCAACAGCGCGGTTCCTGGTGTGTCCGCTGTGCCGTGCGTGTGATCATTGCTTGTACAGCCCTCTCGCAGTGTCCGGAGCAAGTATGGTGGGTCTGACACACCGGTGTCAATGTGTTCTTTTTTCCATTTCCAGGAGTGTATAAATGATATTCCCAAGTATGGTATCTATTGGAAACTTAGGACTGGAAGAGAAATGGAGAGCTCAAAAGGGTTAAAGGAAGTATTGTGAAGTGAGTGTGAGGGGTAAGGTAGGATATTAATATTTTTCCAGGTACTTTTGAATCATGGTGTACATAAATAGGTATACTAGGGCAATGGACTATGAAGCCTACTCAGGAAGGAGGGCGCACCCAGAATTGATTGGATGGAAAAGGGCAGGTTGGCAGACCCAAGGAAGGCTGACCTATACTGTACAGGCAGGGGCACCAAGAAGGGGATTGACCTGTACCATAGTACACTAGGAATTTGTTTAAAGGGACATACCTACCAAAATGGAAGGATGTAGTGCATTCATACCTTACCATTGGGTAAGGTATTGGTATTGTGCCTAAAGGAAAAGGGCAGTACCATGACAAAAGTCACACATTTTGCAGAGATTGTTCTGGTAAGTTTGAATCCTTGTTCCCACTCGTAGTGTTATGTTTGTGTGAAGTTACATATGTTGAAGAGAACACATTTATTTACCCAGGCTTCCTCCAGATTTTAATAAACAGTGAATAAATCCATACTTAGAGAAAGTAGTAGGTGAAGTAACTGCAAATAATAGCATATGCTTGTGTAATGCACACTCAGAATCGTAAAGATTGGAAAGGGAACAGAAAGATCCTTGTCCTTACAAAGTTTAAATTGATCAAAAGGTCAATGATAATAATGGCATTTAAATGGAAAAAGAAAGAGTGTTATGTATTAAGTACACAATTGTTAAAAGGAAAACTGTTGGAATCATAAAGTAATGTTATACAAGTACGATATTGATGGACATAATGAACATGTATAAAATGTCGTGCTTTCAAGCTAAGGAGGGGGATATGTAGTGCCTTGAGAAACTCAGAGTAAATTCTAGAGACACTTGAATTTCCACCCCCTCGAACACACATTATTTTAGAGATAAGTATGGTAAAGTAGAACTTTGCCTACTGCCCCACAATTATGTGTGTACAGGACGAACGTGTATTGGACGGACTATTGGCATGAGCAGGTAGTCACTGAGCCCAACTAAGAAGTTACACGTCCTGCGCGCGGAGTAAACGCATCATACTCTGTGAGATATAAGACATTATTGGTGTGAACATTTGAAGGTTGTTGAAAGAAAAGAAAATACTTTTATTCATTCATTCTCTCATTTTACTGCTGTAAAGTTGGGACAGTTGTCTTGTTAAACTTGGAGAAATTTATGTACTGTATGAACAGAAAGATGATTGTAATAGCTTATGTCGGACTGGATGGTGTCGAGCTTACAGGAAATGTTTAGTGTATGAAAACTGTTATGTGTTATGAAATATATTGAGTTGAATCCAAAGCATTCTTGAGTGTCCCGAGTTATTTAAAAGCATAGAAAATTCTTCCAGAGTAGCATGTATTCTTTGGAGAAGAAGCTGGGCAGAATATCGCAGCCGGCTATTGTGAAAGAAGATCGGTGAAGTAACTCCAAGTAAGTTCAACAGCCAAGGGCAATGTGAGTCTTGCACACCAGTACCACACTGCCACCCTTAATCACCAGAAACCACCAGAGCTCTACTACAGTTCATTGCGCAGATTTTTATACTGGTATGACTACCTACCATGTGCCCATTAGAATGAACTGCCAAATAGTGGCACAACATGCAGCTGAACATAAAAATCTCAATTTCAATGGCTGCTTCACTACTCGAGCCATCTGAATCCTCCCCGCCACAACCAGTTTTTCTGATCTGTGCAGATGGGAACTATCCCTGCAATACATTCTCGTCTCACAAAATCATCCCAACTTCACACTACGGTAACCTGCTGTTCCCATATCCTCCACCCAATAGTTTCCACATTCTCTGTCCTATCATGTCATACCTATTCTCACCTCCCAACCTCTGTATGTTAGTGTCTGGCAATGCACCCGCTGATCTTCTCACTTTCTGCTCTTGTCCTTTTTCTTAACCAATCTCTTGTTGAAACTGGGTACATTAGGTCCACCAGTTTCTCCTTAAATGGGCTTACACTGTCATCGTCACATCCTGTAACCTATCCCCTGCAACAGCACATCCACTGTTTGTCAAGGATTTGATCCCTAATGATTAATTTCCTGGAACATATGCAGTATTATTAATGGCTATGAATACTTGATTATTCAGACTGGACAATGTAACCATTTTAGACTGGTTACCTCTCTAGTTACCTTAATTAGAGTTACTCTCCTTCCTCACTTCACAAAATTTACTTTGACTCCAATTTGGAAACTTGGAGGGATAATGATTTCCTTCCATACTTTTTGAAACTTGATTATTATTCTGCTAGTAATCTCCCCATTCGTTATTTAATGCATCTGATCCCTCCATGAAAGTTAATAGATCACTTTCTGTTGTCCAACCTGTATACCGCATTTATTTTCCCACATGAAAAGGCAATCTTCCAACTGAGACTTGGACCAAATGACTCTGCTCCAGGAATTTGTCTAAGTATTTTAACCTAATCAAGTGCCATTTGATACATTTTTTGTATGTTCCCAACTATTGTTACAATACTTTGGGTGTAGTAATTCCAAAATTATGGGGTAATTGTCAACCAATATTTCTTTTTAATTTTCTCCTGGAAATTACTCTGGTAAGAGAATTTCTCTGAATTAGCTGTTCGTCTTTCAGTAGCACTCCCTTCTAATTAGCTTAAAATAAATCAATTCTTTCGTTATTGTCCCAACATTTTGGTAACCAAAATCCTCTTAAGAAATATGTGGGTTAAATGCCACCTTGCACCTTAAATTTAGGAAACTGTATGTGTAAGTTAGTCCTTCCATCTAAATCAAATTCCTCCAGTAACTCTTTTATGCACTGTCATGAGCATCTTCTTCCATGGAAGCCAGTAGAACTCTGAGGCAGCGATCTGCTGCACAGAAAAAACATTAAGAGCAGCAATTGTGGCCAAATGTGAGCCGCTAAGAGAATCGCCCCATCCAGTAGCAATAAGTCTCTGTTACCATTCAGACAACATACACGTACAAGTAAACCCATGCTCAACTTAAATGTCCCATTTTCCAAACTATGTTAAATAAAAGTGCTTCAGTAGTTGAGAATCGTCATCTGTCGGTCCTAAATACCCTGTGTAACACACACACAAAGATCGGTTGTTTCAGCTGGATGATCAAACATGAAACACTGTACAAGACCAAAATTTTAATTCTCAACACAGGTAGAAAAAAGGAGGACGGATACAGATTAAACTGTCACATCTAGCCACAGACATTACAAAATGAAGGTTGAAATTTTATTAACTTGTTCAAAGGCACCAAAAATGGGGCTTACACACAAGATTATGACTCATTGAAAAATTAAAGAATATACCATGGATCCAAGAAGTTAAAAAGGGTCTTAAAAACCAGTAAGAAGTAGTGGAAGTGGCAGGTGGGATTCTGTTCAGTTAAGACATAAACTGTTGGGCAGTACAGCCAAAGAATGAGAGCCACATGGAAGATGAGAAAAATGATTCTCAATGTACTGTGTCGTTCAACAGGACCCATACACAAATAATAATAATAATAATAATAATAATAATAATAATAATAAGGTATGGGACAGTATCCAAAGCGGAAGTAGCACTGTGTTCCTTTGCAACTAACTTAATGCTGTGTCCAACAGTAGCATTCACGGTGGGACTGGTGTGTGGCTGGTGCAATGTTTTTCTGAAAGGTAAATAATTATCTTTTAATTTAATATGTTACATTACAAAGATAGCAAATTCCCCTTAAGGACTGATAACAGAAAAAAACTGAGATTAAATTTACTAATTCAGTTAAGCTAACTTTGTGCCTCAAACACTTTTCATTCTTCAAGCTTATCCTCTCTTGTAGAATCATGTAACAACTTGAATACAGTACAAACTTATGACAGTGAACACTGCTGTTGAAGGTTGGATTAGAATGCAATATTACTGTTTTAACAGGCATAAAACACAATATTACAGCAAAACAGACGACTTCCAAGAGCCAGATTTTTGAGGTACTACAACACCTCCAATTTTTTTTTCTCAGGACTGGAGACATGAAAAACTTGTGGTTTGTTTAAATTAACTCAGGCACTTGTTGTGAATGGTTGACAGGGATGGCAGTACTCTAGCAGCAGTGGTGAGAGTGAGTGGCAATGTTTTTATTATGAGAACAGTGTATAATCATTTGTTTTCTCAATTATTTTGCGTGCCACTGATTAAATTCATTGCCACTAGAGTGAAACATGTGGTGATGGTGTAGGGACGTGTCTAAAGTGTGTTCCAGGGTGTGACAGTTCAAAGAGGGTAGAATGTCATTTGACAGCAAATGAAGGCAATGTCGATCTTTCACCAGCCAATCTGAAGACACTATCGAGCTAGAGCAGAAAGGTGTTTTGGAAAATCGCTAAATGAGTGTGAAGCACATCACCTCTAAAGTTTCCATGGGATCTCTGCACACAGTCCTGTATAAACACCTGAAAATGCAAAAAGTGTCTTTCAGGCTCCCTACTCACCTGACTGGGTTGCTAGTGACTTTCACTGTTTCCAACAATGAAAGACTCTCTTTGGTCACACACATGTTCATTAAAGAGGCTCACAATCCATGCAAAGCAGCTTGGAATCTGGTAAACGAGTGCAGAAAAAAACCCACCTCAGCCTTACATTCGTGTAGCCCTGATGCCTTCAATCAGTAATTTGTTAGGACAGTGAAAGATACTACGAGGGCTATCCACAAAGTACATTACGTTTTTGTTTGTGTCTGTTGGGGGCGGGGCTAGCGCGGCCATCTTGGTGTCATGGCAATCCGTCGCTCAGTCGGCATCCTGCCGTGCTAGTGAGAGGTTCGTGCTGTACTCCGTAGAGTTACTGTGACAGTTTGAAATGTCAGCGTTAATTGAAAATGCCGCTACGTGTGAAGTGCATGCAGTAATAAGGTTTCTGACTACAAAAAACTGAACACTGATAGAAATCTATTGGCAGCTTTGTGCAGTGTATGGGGACAACATAATCACTGAAGGTGGAGTGCGTCAATGGGTCATAAAATTTAAAAATGGCAGAACTAACGTTCATGACAAAGAGCGAAGAGGAAGACCCAGCATAGTGACTGCCGAACTTGCCGAAAAAGTCGATGCCGCGGTCCGTGAAAACTGTAATGTCACAATAACGGAACTCTCTATGAGTTTTCCACAAATTTCACGAAGTTTGTTGCACGAAATCATTACCGAAAAGCTTCGTTACCACAAGTTTTGTGCAAGATGGATACCAAACATCTTGATAGAGATTCACAAAAATCAGCGAATGGCTGCAGCGTTAACGTTTTTGGACGCTTACGAGAAAGAGACTCATTACTCGATCGCATCCTTACTGGTGACAAAACATGGGTTAAACATGTGAACTGCGAGACAAAATTGCAGTCAATGCCGGGAGGACACACAAATTCCCCCCAAAAACCCAAGAAATGCATACAGACAATGTCAGCAAGGAAGGTGATGGCGACTGTCTTTTGAGACAGGAAGGGTGCGAATTTTGTGGATTTCCTGGAAAGAGGCGCTACAATAAACTCTCAAAGGTATTGCCAAACTCGCACAATCTCAGAAGAGCAATACAAAACAAGCGCAGGGGAAAGTTGGGCTCAAAGATCTTGCTGATTCACGACAACGCCTGGGCCCACATGGCAAATGCCACTCGTGAAGTTCTCGAATCTTTTAAGTGGGAGTTGTTTCCTCATCCGCCGTACAGTCCTGACCTGGCACCGAGCAACTTCCACTTATTCCCAGCAATGAAGAAGTGGTTGGCTATGTGGCATTTTGATGACGACACACAGCTTCAAGAAGAGGTAACCACGTGGTTGAATGCGCAGGCGGCCGAATTTTACTACGAAGGAATTTCCAAGCTCGTCCATTGCTATGATAAGTGCCTTAATTTAAATGGCAACTATGTAGAAAAGTAGTATTTAAGTGTGGCTTTCATCTGTATATAATAAAAAAAAATTCCAATACTTTATTTATTTTTAATTCCAAAATGTAATGTACTTTGTGGATAGCCCTCGTATTAATGAAATACCTGACTCAGGCTTAGTCCCCACAAGTCACATGAGAAACATAACCAGCAGCACTTTTGAAAACTGGAAGGAAGTGCACCCTAAGGATATCGTAAAAATAGTTAAGTCATACAAGAACTCAGAGAGCGAAGATATCTATGGTATGTCTTGCACAATGCTGAAGAAAATTAGTCTAGAGCTTGCTCAACCATTATCTATAGCAATTAACAAATGCTTATCCCCTGGTGCCTTCCCAAAATTTCTTAAACCAGCATGGACAGTACCAATCTACAAAAAAGGTGACCTGTGTGAAGTGTCCAGCTACAGACCAATTTCTGTCATTCCTATTCTAGCTTAAGTTATGGAGTCTGTTATGAAACTCCACTTACAGATTTATTTTGAAGTAAATAAGCTCTTCCAGGACACAGCATAGTTTTCACAAGAGAAAGTCAACATTTACGGCAGCAGTGGACTTTACCAGAAATATAAGGCAAGGATTTGAAGACAGAGGAAGTGTGGCACTGACACACTGTGATCTTAGCAAGGCATTTGACTGCATTCCCCACAAGATACTGCACAATAAATTGAAGTGTTATGGTGTCGGAGGTGTTGTTCTGGCAACTTTTCAGTCTTATCTGGGAAGCTGGTGACAAGTGGTATCAATTCATGGAGCAACATCACAAGAACAAAAGCTGGAACATGGAGTACCCCAAGTGTCTGTCATAGGGCCTCTCCTGTTCCTTATTTATGTCAATGATATGGGTTATAACAACAATATGTTACAGTTTGCTGATGACACCACCCTTTTTGCCAAAGGAAGAACTGCTGCAGAATCACTCCAAGAAACAGATGTACTCTTCCAAAACATTAAAGAATGGTTCATCAAAAATAAAATGAAAATGAATGTTGGAAAAACACACCATCTGATATGCACCCTTAACAACATCGGAAGCCATGACAATTTGGAGGCTGCCAAACTGTTGGGCTTCATGATAGACTGGAAACTAACAACGATCGAACACACAGTGTACGTGTGCTCCAAGCTCTCCCGTGTAATATACCGTCTGAGGAGGTTAAAAGGTGTATTGAGTGACCAATATCTCATAACAGTATATTATGCCCTATACCATAGCCACATCAATTATGGCCTACTGTTATGGGGACATTCCGCAGGTTGTAAGGATGTGCTAATTCTACAGAAAAAGCTCTCAGAATAGTCACATCAAGCAAAAGACAGGAGCACTGCAGCCCTATATTCAAGCAGTTAGGAATTATGACAGTCTTCAGCCAGTATGTGTTTTTATGTCTCATCAGTGTGAAAGAAAACCGAGGAGTCTTCAGCATGAGGCAAGATACACACAATCACAATACCCATAACAAGAGGAGCATCGAAATACCCAGGTGTCGACTGATGGGAACGCAAGACAGCTTTCCAGTGGTTTCCCTAATGATGTTCAACTCACTGCCTCAAGAAGTGCAATCCCTGCCGCTAGGAACATTCAGAAGGAGAGTAGCACAGGACCTGAAAGAACACCCATTCTACTCCATTGGTGAATTCTTTAATAGTGACCAAAGTGAATGGACAAACAAATATTGTTTCTATTAAGTATAAATGTCTAAATTTTATGAATATTTTTTTAAATGTATATATGTAATTAATCTTGATGCAGTCTGTCCAGTCATGACTGGTAAATGACACAGATCTAATAATAAAGTAATAAATATTCACTTGCCATGCTGCTATTGCACCAGAGATTTTCCAGACTACTAAATAATTGTTGACAGTGGCCAAGGAATCAGGGAATCGGCACTGTGATAAATGTGTGCTGCTGACAGATTACATTGAGAAGTGATGTAAGTTCCACAGTTTTCATGCCATTGGTGGTGAGAAAAAATTAGAGGTGTTAAAATTTGAATACTTTTCATACATCCTTAACATCAGTATCTACACTTCAATTAAGGGAAAACATATTTCCATACAAGATATTGCTGCGAAAAATTTTAGAACATATGACTATGGCTCACACCCATTGCATTACTCCATAATAGGATACACCTGTTGTTCATAAGCATTTCCAAATTCTCAAAAATAAACCTTACATCAGGGAGATATACACAGAAATAAGGATGGAACAATTTTCTGAGTCAGGATACTACAAGCAAAATTAATAGATGTGCAAATGTAGTTTATAAATGTTGGTGTGGTACAACATGTTTTAAGTTTTTTGTAGCACTCAGCATTCAAAAATATGTTACATCTGAAGATACAATCAGTGAAAGATGATGGGAAAATGACACAAACCAAATGTTTTGACTGCACATGAAATGTTAGAACCTTACTTTTTGAATGTTACTAATCTGATACACATGATTACACTTGCGCACAAAACAAGTAACCAATATCAGCTTATGTATGTAAATAAACATGTGAAATGCAATTATTTTGCATGTAGTTGGTTTTGTAACACCTCCTAATCAATGGTGTTAGAGACAGATACTGCATATCAGGTTGCCCATCTGAAAACAGTGAAAACATGTAGCACAACAAAGACATCTTCCATAACCATGTTATTTTATGCATTACTGACAACAAGTAGATGCTTGTTGTTCTGATGTCTGAAAAACCTACCTTTTCTTTTTAACCTCTGCAAAATATCACCCTGTCCTCCTTGAGGAAGACATTATTATTTCCAAAACAAAAGAAAAATTTGGAGTAGGTATTAAAATCCAGGGAGAAGAAATAAAAACTTTGAGGTTTGCCGATGACATTGTAATTCTGTGAGAGACAGCAAAGGACTTGGAAGAGCAGTTGAACAGAATGGACAGTGTCTTGAAAGGAGGATATAAGATGAACATCAACAAAAGCAAAATGAGGATAATGGAATGTAGTCTAATTAAGTCGGGTGATGCTGAGGGAATTAGATTAGGAAATGAGACACTTAAAGTAGTAAAGGAGTTTTGATATTTGGGGAGCAAAATAACTGATGATGGTCGAAGTAGAGAGGATATAAAATGTAGACTGGCAATGGCAAGGAAAGCGTTTCTGGAGAAGAGAAATTTGTTAACATCGAGTATAAATTTAAATGCCAGGAAGTCGTTTCTGAAAGTATTTGTATGGAGTGTAGCCATGTATGGAAGTGAAACATGGACGATAAATAGTTTGGACAAGAAGAGAATAGAAGCTTTTGAAATGTGGTGCTACAGAAGAATGTTGGAGATTAGGTGGGTAGATCACGTAACTAATGAGGAGGTATTGAATAGGATTGCAGAGAAGAGAAGTTTGTGGCACAACTTGACTAGAAGAAGGGATCGGTTAGTAGGACATGTTCTGAGGCATCAAGGGATCACAAATTTAGCATTGGAGGGCAGTGTGGAGGGTAAAAATCATAGAGGGAGACCAAGAGATGAATACACTAAGCAGATTCAGAAGGATGTAGGTTGCAGTAGGTACTGGGAGATGAAGGAGCTTGCACAGGATAGATTAGCATGGAGAGCTGCATCAAACCAGTCTCAGGACTGAAGACCACAACAACAACAATGTAACATATGTAGTTTTATTTCTGTCTATCAGTGTTAAGATGGTGGCTAGTGTAAAAATTCGATGTGTGTTTCCAGAAAAAGTGTGAATTTTTCTGTGAAAAAGAAAAATTGTGACAGTTGTAAGGATGAAATTACAAAGCTCAGTGAACGTGTGCCTAGTTTACAATTTATTATCAGTTCCTTGAAGATGAATATCAAGAAACTTAAAGAAGAAAAAAGTGAATGGAACATGACAAAATCACACCATGAAAGCACGAATATGTCAGAGAATTGTACGGAAGTGAAGTACAAAAGATGGAAACAGATAATACAAGATACAGAAAATGGTGAAAGAAACATAAATGTAGTGAATGAAAATTACTTTCAAGCTCTTTTGACCATGGATTGTGACAGTGTTGTTAACATTTCGAGTGTACCATATGGAAAACCAAACGACTTTGTGAATGAGGTAAAACATGGAATATTTCAGCAGCAGTTAAGTAAAAGATCATATGCGAAAGTGCTCACAAAAAATCTTCCACCGTTAAGCTATTCTACTGAGACAATATCGACGTGTGTTAACAAAAAAGACATAATAAATAGTGCCAAACAAGACTTCACTTACTGCAAAGGTAGACAGAAAACAGGTAATGTCGAAACAGCAAGTACCGGTAAAATTTAACTGTATGCTGACAGACAAGGATGAAATATAGCCACTGAATTTTGGCGCACAAGCAGTCAGAATTTTAATTTTAGTTGTACAATAAAACCAAGCACAAAATTCAGTGCTGCTACGTCAATGAGTCAAGAAAAAATTTCCTCATTGAGCAAAAAGGACTTTTCCATCTTCCTGGCAGGATCAAATGCTATCGCTAGGAACAATAAAAAACAATCTATTAATCTTGCTAAAAAGAAAACTGTATGAACTGAGAGGAATAAATGTAATTGTTTTTTCAGTGCCACACTGTTACGACTTGATAGAATGGTCCTGTGTAAATAAAGAAATTGAAACTGCAAATAAAGGGATGCAAGTTATTTGCAAGCATTTTGAAAATGCAACATTTGTGAACATCAGCAATTTAGGGAAAATGTTTCACACAACACACGGTTCTCATCTAAATGTACTTGGAAAAAATGTAATAGTAATAAAAATTTTAGAACTAGTAAATAAAATCTCAAATGTGCAGTGTGATGATAGAAAAGTCATACCTCTCATTGACAGGAAGTGTGTGTTAGCCGGAGACTCAAATGTGAAATCTGCTCTCAGTGAAGCTACATCTCTCCAAGACAAATGTGAAATTTTATTAATGCAAGTGAACACCCCAAATGTTAACAATTCATAGAAAGGCACAGCAGTTGTGGAACAACAAACACCAGAAATAAGTGAAACAGTAGCAGCACCATCATTATCATAAGAAGCAGCAACAGCAGCAGCAACAACAGCAACAGCAACAAGAACAGCAGCAGCAGAACCAACAACTGGAGCAGCAACACAGCAATGCTTGAGGAGGAGCCAAAGGAAAAATATGTTTGTGTCATTTAGTGATAATATTTTATGGTTTCAAGCCAAGAAGAAAAAAAAAATGTGACAAACCAGCCAGATAAGTCACAGCAACATCTTATTTTTAAACATTCAGGGTCTTGAAAGTAAAGTTGAAATTCTGGAGTCATTGCCATGGAATAAGTATTCTCTCTTATGTCTATCTGAACATTGGCTTAAACCAGAACAAATACAATACTATGTGCCAGAAGGTTATAAACATGGAAACGGTTTTTGCAGATCTCAGTACCATAATGGTGGTACCGTTATCTATGTTTCAAATGAAATAGAGTGTAGAGCACTAGTTCTTATTTGGGCATGTGTAGAGAAACACTTTGAAATTACTGGGATCATATGTGATATAATGAAACTTACCATAGTATGTATCTACCATTCCCCTGACTCAGATGATAAAACTTTTTTAGATAATTTAGGCAGTGTACTCTGCTACATAACGAAGTGGAAACAATATTTAACTGTAATTGGAGGAGACTAATTCAAGCTTTGATGTAACATGTAAAAATCCCAGTGTAAATAAGTTACTGAATATGCTAAGGCAGCACAACTTCCATCATGTAAATTCAGAACCAAGAAGACTAAAAGCTGCTTGGATAATGCTTTTGTCAACTGTGCTCATGATATGTACTCCACCAAGGTTTTTTCCTCAGACCACCTCCATGTTAACAGTAGAGTTAAGACAAATAAAAGGGGATGAGAGCAAGGCTGCAGAAAAGTTAACAAAATCTAGTAGCTTAATATTAACAAAACACAATCTAAGAAAGCTAACACACCAGCTGAGCGTAACTAACTGGGACAAATTATTTCAAAACTACGATTCCAGTGCCCAAACAGTTCATGAAACATTCCAAAATTACTTAATAGGTACTTTAAAAGCCCATCTTGTTCAAAAGAAATATCACAAAACAAGAAAGGGTAAATTGGGGTACACCAAAGAACTGGAGAATCTAAACAATAAGCTACTACTACTGAAGTGCCTTGGCAAAGTAAATAATTCTAATTAAATTAAGGATCTCGAAAAAGCCACTAAGAAACTGTATAAGAAAGAGTTACAATTGGTGAAACAAAGATACAACACAAATCTCATAAAAATAGTTAAAACCAATGCAAAACAGCCTGGTCAGTAATTAATACTGTTAAAGGTGAAGTCAGAAACTTTGATAGGACAGTCCCAATACCAGCAGATACATTCAACAAATATTTTGTAAGCTGTGCTGATGATATCAAAAAGTTGATCAGTAAACCCAATGTAACATATATAGATTATCTTAAGAGAGCAAATCTAAATCATAACAGGGCCACATCATCATTGAAACACTTCAAAGAGGTATGGCAACATGAAGTTCTTAAAATAGTCAAAGAAATGAAAAATTCATATAGTACAGATATTTTTAATATGTCAAACAATCTATTGAAAGAAATCATACATTTCATTGCAGCAGCATTAACATATTCTATAAACCTGAGTCTCATAGAAGAGGCTTTTCCTGATCCTCTCAAACTATCCGAGGTGATTCCAATCTTTAAGAAGAGTATCAAATCAGATCCTGCAAACTATAGACCAATTTCACTAATTACAGTACTAGGAAAAGTCTTTGAAGGCATAATATATCAGCAGATGTATGAGTACCTGGAACTAAACAGCATGTGAAGTGCATCACAGTTTGGTTACAGAAAAGGAAGGTCAGCTATACATGTCATAGAGCTCTTAGTCAGAGACATTTTAGCAGCATTCGAGGACCATGCTGACACACAGGTAACCTTATGTGATCTGAGCAAAGCCTTTGACTGTGTTGACCACTCACACTTGCTCTCTAAACTTGAGTACTATGCAACACGTGATAAAAGTTTAAAACTCATCAAATCATACCTCAATAAAAGGAAACAGGTGGTGAGTTCAGGAAGTCATCTGTCAAACACACTCGAGGTTCAACACGGAGTGCCGCAGGGATCTAAATTTGGACCACTTCTCTTCTTGTAAACATAAATGACTTACCAGGAAATATAGAGGTAAAGATGTAAATGTATGCAGATGATATACCTTTTCTATCTATAAACCATGTATTTGATAACCTTGTAAGTGGTATGAAATTGGCAAAAGAAAAGGCATCATGGTTTAATGCAAATGGTCTACTATTAAATGAGGAAAAGACCCAGAATATGTGGTTCAGTCTATCAAAGGCTACAAAAATAGAAAAACAAAAGGCAAAGTTTTTAGGTATCATACTTGACAACAGTATAACATGGAACTCTCATGTTGATCACAAAGTGGTTAGGTTGTCAAGAGTTATATATTTGCTGAAGAGGCTGATGTGTTGTGTGACATTTGAGTATGTAAGGACAGCATACTTTGCCTTTTTTCAATCTGTTTTAAGTTATGGGTTAATATTCTGGGGAAAAAGCAGAAAAATAAATGAAATTATGGTGATCCAGAAGAAAGCAATCAGAGTAATGGCTAAGGTAGATAATAGGACACATTGTAAACCACTGTTCATTAAATATAGAATTTTAACAGTTATTAATTTACATATTCTTGACAGCATTAACTACATACTTTCTGAACTGCCTAATTTAAGTGTAACAAATCAAAGGCATGACTACTGTACAAGAACCTGTACTTCTCTGCTGTTGCCACAAAATAGATTAGCTAAAACTAACAATTATCATAAGTATATGGCAATTAAAATATATAACAAATTGTCTAAGAATGCATCAATCAAGTCTGACAAATTATTTAAAGAAAATGTACATAACTTCAGGTTAACTAATCCATGCTATTCATTAGAAGAAATTTTTAGAAATGCCCAATATCAACTTAAATATGTAGAAATTTATTTTGTAAAATTAATAGGTTAAGTGAACTGATGAAGTCTATTGCATGTAATAATCCTGAATGACCAATAAAGAATCTTAATCTGAATCTGAAGATCACATTGAATATCAGACAAAATTTGTGATTGTATTGAAAAGTTCTTGACAGGAAGCAGACAGCATGTTATCTCATGCGGAGAATCATTAATAGATCCAAAAGCAATTTCAGGTATACTGGAGGGAAAATGTACTGGGACTTTCACTGATGTGTTGTATATCAATGACTAGGCAGACAACGTTAACAATAATCACAGACTTGTTGCTGTTGATGCAGTTATGTATAATGGAGTACTACGCAGAAAAAGCTCCGCAAACATTAAGTCAGATTTCAAAGTGATTCAATGATTGGTAACATGTTTTAAATGTTTGGAAATATAAATTTGTGCATTTCAGAAAAGGATATTATCCTATGACTAAAATATCAATGAGAAAAAATTTGAACAAGTTAAATTATACAAATATGTGCACTGAATAAGGTGAGCGGATAGGAACTGTAATGATCAAATAGGCTTATACACAGATACAGCACATCACAGAATGCAGTTCATTGGTAGTACACACAGAGAAAAAGTAATCAGTCTACAAAGAGACTGCTTACAAAACACTTCTGCTACTCATCTCTGAATACTGCTCAAGTGCATGGAGCCCACACCAAATAAGGCAACAGAGGATACTGAATATAAATAAAGATGGTAGATACAAATGGTCACAGGTTTGTCTGAACTACAGGAGAGCATCTCAGAGTTGCTAAAATACCTTAACTATAGCTCTGGTCAGGTGTATCGGCAGGCGGGCAATTGCACACTGTTGCCAGATTGTGAGTCACAAGCACTCAATGGTAACATGCACCTCCGTTAGCCACTGTGATTGTTTCTCCTTTGGTTAAAATCAGTATAATTATGTTTTTGCAGTGAAATGTAGTTTTAGACTATTTCAGTCATATCATTATGGAAGCAATTTACGTGTAAATTATTTGTATTTAAAAATATTTTAAAACCCTTGCCTTCAACTCATTATTTGCAGTCTACAATGTGTACAATTAGTAGACAACATAAGGTATTACTCATTTATATGAAGTGTAAATGTACATAAATCACTGATAAAAATGCACATCAGGGCAAAAAATTATATAACTTCTGGATTTCAAGGAAATTACCCCACTAACAAGGCCATATTCTGACTTGCTTGTCTTGCTACATCTGTAAACTAATTTACTTCTATTCCGATGCCATGTACACAACAATCAATCTGGCCCCTTTCTCAACAGGTACCCTAAAGCGCTCAATTTGACTCAAATTCTGCCATAAGTACTTTAGTGAATGGTTTTGTGTAACCCAAGTTGTCACCTGAAGTACACGGTGAATTCATCATCCGCAAAAATTTAATTCAGGAGGGCACTATGTCATTGTGTTAAAGTAAAAATTGTCTACCATCATTCTGATGCTAGTGTTAAAATCATAGTTTGTTTAATATGCATCTCTCAGATCCAGTGAAATTTGTTTTTTGAATTAACTTTTTTCTCAGTTTTTATATTGTTGGATACTTGCAATTCACATAAAATTCATAGACTGTCTGTCTGACAATGCCTTCATCAAAGTCATTAAGTCTGGTTAACAGCTATTTCATTTAATATTTTTCTTAGAGAATTAAAAATTTGGGAATTTCCTTCACAACATGAGCACTGAATAATTCTCGAACCAATGCTATGAACTGCAGCACAGCTAGCCTGTACATTAGCCAGATTTTTCTTACAACTTTTGGTTTTTGGTAACTTATCACTGCACTTCTTGATATCATCGCTATCGACTCTGTCTACCTACCACAAACTATTCCTAATGAGTATGCATGTAGATGCTAACACTTTACCATAATTGTCTGCAAGATGTTTTAAATATTTATAGACACTGTGGATTATAGACCTGCTTTGCCATTGAAACTCAGTCGCCTTATTCTGTCACATTCTTCCTTTCTGTCGAAGGGCTTCTTGTTGTAATTGTTTATATACCCTGTCCAATGGAAAATCTCTCTTTCTACTTGCTTTGCCATTTTCAAGTTAAACATATACTTCCAGTCAGTAAATAAATTGCACAAATAATACTACAAGATACACTTTTGTAGCTAGAGTCAGGCTGTTGAAACTTATTGCTCAATAAGGAATCGAAAACAACTACTGCACAAAACTCTGCATACCGTCTCACTACTGATCCTCCACTGGCACTCGAGCTAGGCAACTATAGATTCTCAGCACTGCCATTTCTGAATGTTAGAGTGAAAGCACGATCTAAGGCCAGGCACAAGTGCAGCACTGGCAAGCTGGCAGTCACCTGCCGGTGCACTTGACCAGAGTTATAGAAATGCTAGACTATCAAGAGAGAGCCTATTTGCAGAGTTTCAGGAACTAGTATTAAGTGAGACATCTAAGAATATGATATAGTATGCTATCAAACAATGGAAAATCCAGGATGGAATAATGACAATATTATGAAAAGTATAGATTGTTTCACACCATATAGTGGAGATGTTCATTTGCATACAGGTACAAGAACAACAACAACAACAAAAAGACTGTTAAACATTTAATCTTTTAGCCACTAGACCTTCTTCTGAAATAGACAAAACACACACACATTTTTTTGCAAACACAGCTCACACACCCATGACCACTGTCTCTGGCTGCCAGGGCCAAACTGTGAGCAACTGCGCGTGATGGGAGAAGCAATCTAGGTGGTCGGGGTAAGGAGGAGGCTCGAGTCGAGATGCGGAGAGAAAGTGAGGTAGGGGTGGGGGACAGTAAATTGCTGTTTGTGGGAGCATACAGGGATGAGGTCGGCAGTTAGGTGTGTTCGGAACATTCGAGAGGAAAAGGAGATAAGTAAAAAGACTGTTGGTTCATTTGTGGAAGAGAAGGCTGTCGAGTGGGTATGGGATTGGGAATATGTGGGTGAATGACAATGATTAACAAAGGTGGTATGCTCCCACAAACAGCACTTTACCGGTCCCCACCACTACACTGTTCTCCCTCTCCCTCCCCATCCCAGCCACCTCCTTACTCCCTCCACACAGATTGCTTCTCCCATCATGCACAGTTGCTCGCAGTCTGAACCCAGCAGCCAGAGGCAGTGGACATGTGTGTGTGAGCTGCATTTGCGTGAATATATATCTGTGTGTGTGTGTTTTGTCTGAATCAGAAGAGGGCCTTCTGGCCAAAAGCTTAAATGTATAGTAGTCATTTTGTTGCGCCTGTGTGTGACTCAGCAACTCTGTTATATGGTGAGTAGCAATCTATCCTCTACTGTCTTACATGTATCACTCCTATAGAGACCACTAAGACAATTACTGAACATGCAGAAGCATGTAAGCAGCAGTTTTCTCATACTCATATGCAAATGGAATGTGAAGAAACCCTAACACATGGTACAATGGAAAGCACCATCTGGTATGATCTTCACAGTCGTTTGCAAAGTATGGATGCAGATGTAAAAGTATATGATAAAGAGTTGTTGCTTTCTCAGTTAAATTGAGAAGATGTATACCACTGTTTGCCTAAAGTTTACAATCATATACTGACATTCAGCAAGAAAAAATATTGTCTACAGTATTATGAAAAGTTTAGATTGTTACCCACCATAAAGATGACACGCTGACTTGCAGATAGGCACGATGAAATGATGCTACACACTTGAGCTTTCAGCCAAAGCCTTCTTCAGAAAGGAAACACACACACACACACACACACACACACACACACAAGCTAGCACACCACATGCTCACATGACCAATATGTCTGGACACTCAAGCCCTGCTACCCACAGTAATATTCATATATTTATTAATTATTCTCTGTTTTTATCCTTGTGACTCCTCGCCAATTTTAGTGAGTTGTCGCCCCCCGCTATCATCATCCTCAGATTTCATCTCGCTTTTTCCCCTTGTGCATCCATTTCGTCCTTTCATGATTTTTCACACCTATTTCGGTGTATTTTTGCTTAATTTTTCGGAAGTTATTCTACTTTTCTACGTAATTTTTCGCATTTTTTGCACCATCATGGATCCTTGCTCCTTCCATCTGCGTCAATACAAAAAATTTCCTTATCCCGAACCAGATCCCAGTTCCACATACTGTTCTTCCGTTGTTGTTTGGCTCATGAAATCCCCCCTAATGGCCTCACCATCAAATTACCCATCTCTGGTTGCCACCCCTCCTTCCACAATGACCGCCACCTGTTCAGATTCAACCAATCCTTAGCCCCCACCATCATAGTCCTACAAAACCATATCAACCATGCCCAATCTTCCTTCCAGTACCTTTTCTCCACCCACAAAATTTTCCTGCTATGTAATCCCAAATTCCTGCAACCCATAACACACATTGAAACTCTTGCCCAGCAGGAACTTGAGCAACATGCACAATGCCATCTCAAAAATCTCTCCATCCTGCTCATTTCCTATTCCCTCCTCAGAGAACCGCTGTCCACCACCTCTACAACAACTTCTAAACCTCCACGATGTCCCCTTACAGTTGACAAACCCTGTCTTGCAGACCTACTACCCTTACTCCACCCTCCAAAACTTCCTCCCACCACCACACAGAACCCAGAATCTAAATAGACCCACAACATAGTCATAAACCTTTCCTCCAGAAGCCTTAGTCCCACAGAAATATCAGTCCTTGCCAAAGGCCTCCTTTTTGCCCCACTCCCAAATCCAATCACGTAGGGCTTGTTAAAGACCTCCTCTCCTTCTCCCAGTCCCTACAGTGGAAACACTTTTTCGCCACCAACCCAACCTGCCAGACTCAACCAAAGACCAATATTGAACCTTTCCTAACTCCGTTCACTCCTCTATCCAACTGTGATCCACCCACACTGCCTCCAAACCACCCACTGTTAACTTTCCAGAGTTTCTTAACCTCAAACCTTGCTTCACCATCATTCCCCAAATCTCTCAACATGCAGACTAATCTTACATCTGCAGAAAGAACCTCAGTCTACCATCTAAAAACTGATCCCGACATTATAATCCTACCTGCGGACAAAGGCTCCACCACTGTTGTTCTGAACCCCAAGGGTTACCTGGAGGAAGGGCTCCACCAGGTGTCAGGTACTTCCATCTACAAACCTTGCCACTGTGACCCCACATTCCAGTAATCCAGCAGGAACTCCAGTCACTACTCAAATCCTGAAGTCCATCCCAGAAGCTCTCCCCAGAGTCCATCTACCACTCCTCCCACTCCCACCTTCTACATGTTTCTTAAACTCCATAAACCTTACCACCCAGGATGCCCTTTTGTGGCCAGTTACTGTGCCCCCACTGAGAGAATCTCTGCTCTTGTAGACCAACCCCTTCAACCTATTAACCAGAACCTATCCTCCTAGATAAAGGATACCAACCACTTAGTATACCGACTCTCCACAGTTCCTGTCCCTCTACCACACAGTACCCTGCTCATCACTACTGGTGCCTCCTCCCTGTACACTAACATTCCTAATGCCCACTATCAAACACTACCTTTCCCAATGCCTGATAGATTCCATACCAACAACCTCCTTCCTAGTCACCATGGTCAACAATATCCTCACCCACAATTACTTCTCCTCTGATAGCATTACCTACAAACAAATCCGTGGTACGGCTATGGGCACATGCATTCCAACCTATTCATGGGTCATCCAGAGGAATTCTTCCTGAAAACCCAGAATCCTAAACCACTCACCTGGTTCAGATTCATTGATGACATCTTTGCTATCTGGATTGAAGGTGAGGACAACCTATCCACATTCCTACTTAACCTCAACAATTTCTCCCCCATTTACTTCACCTGGTCCTACTCAACACAACAAGCCACCTTCCTAGATGTTGACCTCCACCTAAGAGATGGCTACATCAGCACCTCCATCCATATCAAACCTACTAACCACCAGCAATACCTCCACTTCAACAGCTACTACCCATTCCATACCAAGAAGTCCCTTCCGAACAGCCTAGCCACCCATTGTCATCACATCTGCAGTGAAGAGCAGTCCCTCTCAAAATATACCGAGGGTCTCGCTGAAGCCTTCACTGACCGTAACTATCCTCCCATCCTTGTACAAATACAAAGTACCATCTGGGACTGGATCAACTGAATTACATTCTCTTCCAGGGTTTCAATTACCTCTCGTCGTGCCCTGAAATGAGAAAGTACTGCCCACTATCCTTCCTACCCCTCCCACAGTGGTATTCTGCCATTCACCGATCCTTCACAATATACTCATCCATCTATACACAACCCCTGCTCCCAATCCCTTATCTCATCGCTCATACCCCTGTAATAGACCTAGATGCAAGACCTGTCCCATACATCCTCCTACCACCACCTACTCCAGTCCGGTCACTAACATCACCTATCCCATCAAAGGTAGGGCTACCTGTGAAACCAGTCGTGATTTACAAGCTGATCTGCAACCACTAAGCTGCATTCTATGTAGGCATGACAACAAACAAGCTGTCTGTCCGCATGAATGGCCACTGACAAACTGTGGCCAGAAAGAAGTGGACCACCCTGTTGCTGAACACACTGCCAAACATGATATCCCTCATATCAATGACTGCTTCACAGCCTGTGCCATATGGATCCTTCCCACCAACACCAGCTTTTCTGAATTGTGCGGGTGGGAACTTCCCCTGCAATACATCCTACATTCCCATAACCCTCCTGGTCTCAACCTTCATTAGTCACTGTCCTCACCCATTCAGCCCCCTTCCTATTCCCATTCCAGCACTACACAGCTGTCATTTCACTGCAACGCCCAATTTTTTAATTTCTTTTTATTTCTCTCCTTTCTGCTACTTACCCTTCCCCCCCCCCTCCCGGCCACCATACTATCCCTCCCCCTCCCTGCCTCAGCCTCCTCCTTACCCTCACCCAGTCGGCACTCCCATCATGCAGGGGTGCTGCCGCTCACAGTGTGGTTTCAATTGTCTGAGACTGAAGATGTGTGTGCAAGTTACATTTGCGTGAGTGTGTGTATATGTGTCTGTTACTGACAAAGGCCTTAATGGGCGAAAGCTACAAATGGTGAATCTTTTTGTTGTGCCTATCACAACTCAGCATCTTTGCTATACGGTGAGTAGCAACTTTTGTTCCGTAATGGTGTTATGTTCCATCCGGGATTTTCCATTGTTTGAGTTATGAAAATGTAATGTCTGTTGGTAGGATAAGTAAGAATTATTTGTGCCAAATCAATGCTGCCCCCATCCATAAATTTTTATTGTATAAAGCACAGAGAATATCTTTCATGTAACAATTACATCACTGGCGCAAGTGCATGCAGTCATAGAGGAGAAGGCAGAGAAGTTGTTGTGAAGCATCTGTGGTGTGGAACAGATGTGTGTATTGGCGTGCAAATGCCAGTGTTTTGCATCTCAAATGTTGTGCTAAAATATGTAGCTATGCAAATTATAAGTGGGCAACAAGTACATGGGCATGGCATATGGTCACAAGAAGATTTTGGAAGTAATGAAGAATATTGTGTACCCTAAACTTATTCAAGCCACTTGCTTATCAAGAAGAGAACCTATTGCCAATAACGGACCTCATAATCAGTATTACTTGAAACCACAAGCAGTGAATCACAAAGCTAGATCTGGCCAGTAATTTGTAGCTGTGTAGTAGGCATTCCAATGTCTTAATTATTTTTTGGAACATTACATCATGTTTAGTCACAGAACAAACTTATCAAGTGAAATTTCATAGACCTGAGTCATTAAGCATCAGCAGGGACCTATCATTTCACCAAAAATTTAGTGAAATACTAGTACTGAAAAATAGTTGTTGCAATGAATGAAAGTTTTACTGTGCCTATTTGAAAAGCAATCAGTTTCAATGTAATAAGTGAAGAAGAAAAGAAAGCATATCTTCAAATGGGCGTCATTATTATGAGTTAAATAACACAGTACAGTACCCATAAAGTGTTGCTAGAATATCTTTGCATTCCAAATTGATGAATTCTGTCTTCATGGTACATATATCTCTTACATATAAGCTACTGTTTGTGTATTTTGTCAAGCTGCTGCTTTGTCTTTCTCACACAATATTCCCATGATTTCAAAGTCGTTACAATCATGTCCTACATTAACGTTTGCTCATTTCTGGCTGGTGATCATTTTATTCTACAATTTACATTCATTTCAACTAGATTCTTGTATTAAAATTATGGCTAACTACAGAGATATTTAAATTTGTTACCATTTTTCACATTTTGATCATTGTTGTACGTAGTAACAAACACTTATGCTATAGTAATCATGTTTTATGTATCTATATTCTACTGATAAGCACTGAATTTTAGATCTGATGCCCTGTTTCCACTAAAAGCAGAACCTTTGGTACACATGTCACAATAAACCATCACATACACTTGTAGAGCTTAGGTACTTGGTGATTGTGACAGGGCATTGGTCTTTAATGTATCACCAACATTATACTTGCTGACCATAAATTAACAGGACATGACATCATAGTTTGGATACTTTGATGTTCCAAGCTTTGCAAAATCAAATTCCAAATTAAATTCAACTACAGTCAGCATAGTTGGCAAAATAAACAATAGGTAGAAGGGATGTCAGAATTTATAATGGAAGCAGGGTGGTAACTACAAAGCCATGATGTGAGCTTAGGAATTGTAATAGTGAGCTGGCTAGCAACTGTAAAACAAACTACACAACTGATTTGGAAAGCATAAGTTACATAACAATAAAACAAGAAACCACAGTCATATTAGAAAAATTCGGAAGAAACATTCACAGAGTACAGAAACCATACAGATGAGGTCAAAACAAAAACACAACTGGTATTGAATCAGGTATGTGATATGAGTGTGATGATGCCATTGTTTAAGACTTTTGTCAGTCAGACAACTTGTCAGATAAACAATTATTTGAAAAACAAAATAAGTTAATCAAGTCAGTCTTTAAGCAACAAAATATATTCTTTGAACAGTACAATGGATGTGGTAGACAACAAATTCAATAACAAAGTAGATTTCTCAAATAAATCAATTAGAAAAGAATCAAAAACGAAATGGAAGAATGTTAGAGATGAAATGAGAAGGGAATTAACTGGAAGAATGAGTTCTATGGAAGACGTGTTGAACATGCCAATGCACAAAGAAATTAGAGAAGTAATTAAAAGCCACAAAACTATTTGTAGTAATTTTGTCAGCCAAAGTAGATCATGTAATGAAAGTAATCAGTGAAAAGCAAGAAAAATGGGTAAAGAGTTCTGCACGGAAGTGAATCAATCCTTAAATGTTATACAGGGGCAAACTGAGTAGGTTCAGAATGAGACAGACACACAGTTACAGAATTTTGCGATACCAGTCAATGACCAGTTGCCCAAAACAGTAACTGCATTTAATACTGACATACAGAGAAAAATTCAGAGTCTGAAAGTCAATGTATATCAAAAGATCAAAAAGTTCAGAAACAAGGAAGTAGAAGGTTCAAGAACAGAAACAAATAAGATTAATGAGCATACTGAAGGACCGTGGTAATCATAAAACCAGTCACCACTTTCACTTTAGGAGGAATGTACCATAACTGAGCAGGTATAGAGTTTAAAAAATTGGATCTGGAAAGAAAGGTCCATCTGTTGACTTTAGTGAGTGAATATAATAGATTATTTTTGAAGGAGCTTCTGGAAGAGGACCATGTGTCAATTGTGAGGGCAAAATTAAAAGATAATATGGGTACTGGGCAGCATGCACAATGAAAGGTTGCGGAACACTATACGATAAACAGAAAGAAGCATATCAGGAATTCCAGATTACTACTCCATATCGACCAAGGAGGGGAAGAGTATGGGGTATATTGTGAAAAACTGTATGAAAAGTTTGAGCACTTGAAAAAGCTATGCACTGGAAGATAATCTATTAAACATACTATATCAAAAACTACCTTGAAAAGTGCACTAACCCATTGATTTGGGAGCATGTAATAGTGAGTTTTTTTGTGAAGAGTCAGCAAAATTGATATGTAGTATCAGAGCAATGACAACCAATACCATAATAACAATAATAGTAATCCAGGACAGAAAGAAGATCAGCATCAATCATAACATTATTATCATTATTTCTTTCCTTTCTCGGACGTTATGTCTGGTTAAAAATTGAAAGTGACGCGGACCTTGATCAAGCGTGACTTCCTTTTAACTGTACGGTATATGTTACATTGCATTTAGGAACTTTCGGGTAATTGAACATGTAACAATAATTACAGATTTCTGTAGTTGTATATAACATTTGCATGTAGCTGTATTGCGTTGATATACTGGTGGATATTGTGTGGTATGACTCCTGTAGTTGATAGTATAATTGGTATAATGCCAACTTTATCCTGATGCCACATGTCCTTGACTTTCTCAGCCAGTTGGATGTATTTTTTAATTTTTTTCTCCTGTTTTCTTCTGTATATTTGTTGTATTGGGTACGGATATTTCGATTAGTTGTGTTAATTTCTTCTTTTTATTGGTGAGTATGATGTCAGGTTTGTTATGTGGTGTTGTTTTATCTGTTATAATGGTCCTTTTCCAGTATATATTGTATTCATCATTCTCCAGTACATTTTGTGGTGCATAGTATTATTGTTACTATTATTATTATTATTATTATTATTATTATTATTATTATCATCATCATCCAGTTCAGAATGTAACATTTTACATTTTCCGGTATGCCAAGATTACACAGCAAATTTGATTTTCATCCTTTTTTCATGTCCATATCATAACAGTTGTTTTTCTTCTCTAAAATCTGCATTTGAATTTGTAACATCCACTTTCTTCCTGATGACTTCATTTCCGATTCTTTCTTGCCTAGATATCCCTGTGGACCCCCTTCAAAAGTCCATCTCCATTGCCATCAACCTTTTTACTGTTTGCGAATTAACTGCCTATACTTCTGATCCATGTGTTATAATGCTTCTGATAATTTTGTAGAAGATTTTTCTCTTTGTTTCCTTTCTAATATGTTGGTCCCTTAAAATACCATTTACTGTTCCAACAGTAAATTGCCCAGCATTTATTCTTGAATTAATTTCCTTGTCTTGTTTTCCATCTGGTATGATATTCACTGCTATATATTTGTACTCTTCAGTGTGTTTAATAGTTCCCATCCCTTCTTCCTGTGTCAAATATTGATTTGTTTCTCCTACTACCATATATTTTGTTTTATTCCTGTTGATCTGAAGTCTCCATTTTTTTATACTCCTATATTAATTTTCTTGTAATGTACTCTATGTCTTCTTTATCTTGTGCCAAAATTACACTGGTGTTGAAAATTAAAGCTGTTCACCCATCCTCTGTCTAATCCACAATATATCATACAAGCTGTCAACCAGATATCCATACAATTGTGTTCCGCACGGAAGATGGCATTCTGGCCCACAGTGAAGTCGGAGCACCTGTGTTTGCCGGGGAGCCCAACATCCACAACTGCTCTGGACACTCACAGATGCTGCAGTATGGTGTGGAGAAGATGCCTACCAGACACTCTGCAGTGGTGGGTCATAGAATGAAAGGAAGCAGAACAGCTGCAAACTGATTTGGTCCGATGGCTTAATGTGGATTGTTGTGTTCTTTCTCAGATGTGGTGACTGTTTCTAAAGACTGAAACTGTATCCTGAAGATCTGGGCAGAGCTGACCATGTGTGACATCAGAAAGAAAGGACCATTATTTAGCTGTAAGGACATGATGATTCAGCCTTAGTACTACACGGCAACTGGCATGTTAACTGGCAGCATCCACTGGACATGTTGTATTGAGGCAAATGGTGTGCAGAAGGCTTTGGCAGAGTGGCCTTTATTGTCAGAGACCTGCTGTGCATCTATGAGTGCCTATGACATGTCTGCACAGAAGGGAGCTTCTAGAGCGGAGTCATCAGTATGCTACCTGGATGATTGGACAGTGATGTTTTAGTCTGGAGAGTGATTCTCAATGGGTACACATCTGGAGGGAACATGGAACATGATTTCAGGGGCCAAACATTGTGGAATGAGACTGATATTGAGGGTGATTCCTAATGGTATGGGCAGGAATAATGTTTAAAACTTGAACCCCTCTTTGTGAAATTGTACAGATGAATCGGCAAGGTTTAACTCCCGTCAGGTATCGTGACAAGAACTTGGGATCTCATCTGCAGTAGTTGTGAGTAGCTGTGGGTGCAGACTTTGTACTGATGGTCAATAATGCTTGAACTCTTAGAGCACAGGCAGTTTATGTTTTCTTGGAAATGGAAGATATTGCACGCATGGCGTGGCCTGCTCACTCTCCCGTTTTGAATCACATAGTCCATGCGTAGGTTCCACTAGGGAGATGGTTGCATCACATCAGCATCCAACAACCACTCTCCAAGACTTGCGAGCAGTTCTGCAGGTAGAATGGGTGTTATTGCCTCAGCATGAGGTGGACATCACCATTCAACGCATTCCTCATCATTGTCCGACCTCTATTGCTGCCAGATGTTGTCACATCCCATACTGAGCACATTAACCAGTTGTCAGAATGTGTGTACAAATGCATTAAGCTGGGAAAAAAAAGATGAACGTTATTGTATACATTTGTGCATACTGCTGTGTTTACGTCCTGTATTCTTTACATTGTTTCTACTTCACTGTCACCTGTTTGTACTTTTTTGTGGCAAAATAATTACAGCCTTGCAAAATATCCATTTGCTTCTTTAATTTTGGACACCAGCATAACTGGTCATCAGCAGATTTTCTTGTCCAGTTTTCCAAAGCTTTTTCTGTACATATTTTCTAAAGTGATGGTGACAGACTGCATCCTTGTCATAATCCTTCTGTAACTTTAAATCCAGATGAGAGATAATTTTGTACTCTTATTCTTGCTATAGAGCTATGTAAAGGTTACAAATACCTTTAATTGTGATGGAACTAATATTAAATGCTTTTAAAGCTTTCCATGAGTTACATATGCATATATTATCATAAGCTTTTTCCATGTCTGCAAATACTAAATGCAGGTGTTGATTTCTAACACTTTTCTTCTCAATTATTTGTTGCAAGCAAAATATATGATCTATAGTTGATCTCCATACTCTGAAGAAAGCCCGTTCCTCTGCCTCCATTTCCTTAAATTCTGTATTCAAAAAATGTTTGATAATCCATCCATAAAGTCTGCTAAATACATTAGTTACAATTATTCCTCTGTAGTTCTCACACTTGTCTTTTCTTCCTTTTTTGTGAATTGTTGAAATAAGTCCTACTTTCTGGCCTTCTGGTATGGCCTCGCTATTTAAGCATTTTTCAAAAAGGCTTCTCAAAATCTCATGTAATTTATCTGTGGCATATTTCACCAGTTCAGTTAGTACCCCTCCAATTCCAATAGCACTTCCTTTTTTTTAAATTTTTAATTGAATTTTTGACTTCTTCTGTGTCCAGTGAAATACTGCCATTATTTTCTGTTTCTGCTCTATTGTTATTAATTGTATCCAAAAATTCTTCTCTGTTTTCAGTCAATAATTCTTTGAAGTATTTTTCTTGAGTCTGGATACTAACGTAGTTAATTTGTTGAGTTCCTTTAGAATTTTTTCTAAGAGTTTTCACTATCAGCCATGCCTCTGAGCTTCTCTTATCTCAAATTAGATTATACACATTACAGATATTTTCCCAATTCTTATTTTTTGCTTCTGTCACCATTTCCGTAAGTTTTGCTTGTTGTGATCTTAATACTATCTTGTTCTGTACACTTTGTGTACTTAGCCATTTTAAATATTTTATTTTTCTTTATTTGTACCTCTTCCTCTATTTCTGTACCAAGATAGTATAAAGATTTTTTTCCTCATTCTTTATTTCTTCACTCAGGGCTTCTATGGCTGCCTCATGTAGAGTAGTAATGATATATTTATATTGTATATCTGTATTGACAAATTCTGTTTCAGTTAACTTTTCATTTAATCTTTTTTTTAAATAGATATAATGTACTTTCATTTTCTAGGCTATGTACATTATACTTTGAGATTATTATTTCAGTTTTAAGATCTTCCTCCTCATTAACAATTCCTTCTTTACTTTTTTATCTACATATGGAAACACAATTTTACAGTTAACCAGATGATGTATTCTCTGATGCCTTGAGTTCTGTATTTTTATTGCATTACTGATCTAGATTGCGACTCAGTGCAGCTATCATCAGTGTGTAGTACTCACATACACTGAATGTAAGTATAATGACAAATATTCCAGTCTAATTTAGGCATGTACAAGCATTAGTCCAGGTTTAGACTAATGCTTGTAGATGCCAAAATTAGATTAGACAATGTCTCATTTTAATTCTGTTCAGTCTACATGACTACTAACACAATGGTGATAGCTGCTCTGTCAGCTGAAATCTACAGGGTGGTCCATCTGCAGTGGGGGCTGGGGGTCACGTGTAGTATCATTTGATGTCCCCCATTGAGCTTACGAACTTGTCTTACAAACTATTTTTATCCGATGTATAGTTTTCGAGATAATCTCATCTGAAACTTCAGAAGGACCACCCTGTATATCTATGATGCAATAAAAAGACAGATGTTATGACCAATATTGACCTTGCTTCTCTCCTAGATTACATCACAGTCATTGGACACAATCATTCCCCTGGATTCAAACAGGGTGCATAATAGTAAGAATCAGAATACACAATATGATAATAGTAACAAAAAAATTCAGTAATGAGTATGATACGAGAATTGCCTGAGTGGAAAGACGTAGTAATAATAATAATAATGATAATAATAAAAATAAGAATAATAAGAATAATAATAGGCCTCCGGTATGTTCTGCCAGTCGTAAAAGGTGATAAAAAGAACAAACCACTAATAGGGCTAACCCCCCTTTTAGTGTGATTAGTTGGTTCAGGGCAGAACTAATGAAGCCTCGGAGAAGCACTGTCATGTTCGAGGACGACGCTTGAACCCTATGCCTGTCCACAATGGAAAATGATTTAAATTCAACTAGAGGTGTTTTGCAGGATATGCTTCCTCTATAAGGAAAACAAAGACAGAGGATGAGATGGTAATATGTAGTTAACCAACACCCCATGTTCTGTTACTACCAAGCAACAAACTTAGGAACCAAAACAACTGGATACAGATCACAAGTATACACAACCTTTATTACCAGATACCCAGAATTAAAATTTTTAACAGAACAACGACTAGCTGATCAAATACATGCAATAATAAAAAATAACAGGATACCTCAGGTAGAATTAGAAAACATCAAACGACAAGTACAACAAATACTGAAACAAAATAATGTGCAATCAGAAGAAGAAGAAAATACAGTAATGGACTCAAACATCCCAGAGCAAACAAACAAAGAACAACACACATCAATTAAACAATCAGAGGAAAACGAAATCTTAAGACAGCCACCAGAACAAGCACAAATAGAACACGAAGTGACACACATGTTTGATATAGAAGAAAAATTTCAGCTGACATATATAGAATACAAAGGCACAAATACAGACATTAGACCATTCTTGCATAGACCACCAAATAAGCCACAAGTTGAAACAACAATAACAACTATCAACACAATCATACACAACAAAATAAATGAAAACACAACTATGGAAGAGTTACAACTACTGGTTTATATAGGAGCACTCACTACACTAAATATACACACTAGGCAGAGATCAGAACCAACCAACACACAGAAGTAACCCACAAAACCAGAATGGCAACACAGGCTACAGATCAGAATAGAAAAACTGAGAAAAGACATCAGACAGCTTACACAATTTATAAAAAATGAAATATCAGACAAAAAAACGAAAAAGGTTAGGTAAAATCTTACAACAAGAAACGATAGAGCAATTAGATGAAAAGAAGCAGGAATTACAAGCATTGGCCAAACGACTTAGAAGATACAAAAAAAGTGAAAACAGAAGGAAACAAAACCAAACATTCAACACAAACCAAAAGAAATTTTACCAGACAATAGATAAGACACACATTAAAATAGACAATCCACCAAACCTAACATACATGGAACACTTCTGGAGCAACATATGGTCAAACCCGTACAACATAACAGGCATGCATGGTGGATAGAAGCAGAAACATATACGTACAAGATGATACCACAAATGCCTGAAGTGATAATTTTGCAACATGAAGTCACCTGAGCAATTAATTCCATGCACAATTGGAAAGCCCATGGAAAAGATAAAATAGCAAATTTCTGGCTAAAGAAGTTCAACTCAACACATTCACATCTAACTAAATTATTTAACAGTTACATTGCAGACCCATACACAGTCCCCGATACATTTACGGAAGGAATAACTCATCTGAAACCTGAAGATCAAGCAGACACAGCAAACCCAGCAAAATATTGCCCCATAACATGCCTACCAACAATATACAAAATATTAACTTCAGTCAGTACTCAGAAATTAATGACACATACAACACTGAACAAAATTATAAATGAAGAACAAAAAGGCTGCTGCAAAGAAGCACAAGGATGTAAAGAGCAGCTGATAATAGATGCAGAGGTGACATATCAAGCTAAAACTAAACAGAGGTCACTACACTACGCATACATTGATTACCAAAATGCTTTTGATAGTGTACCCCACTCATGGTTACTACAAATATTGGAAATATTCAAAGTCGATCCTAAATGGATACAGTTACTAAAGATAGTAATGAAAAATTGGAAAACCACACTTAATACCCAAACAAATTCAAATAATATCACATCACAGCCAATACAGATTAAGAGTGGAATATACCAAGGAGACTCATTAAGTCCTTTCTGGTTCTGCCTTGCTCTGAACCCACTATCCAACATGCTAAATAATACGTATTATGGATATAATATTACTGGAACATACCAACACAAAATCACACATTTGCTATACATGGAAAACTACTGGCAGCAACAAATCAACAATTCAACCAATTACTTAAGATAACAGAAGTATTCAGCAATGATATAAATATGGCTTTTGAAACAGACAAATGTAAGAAAAATAGCATAGTCAAGGGAAAACACACTAAACAAGAAGATTACATATTGGATAACCACAGCGACTGCATAGAAGTGATGGAGAAAAAAGATGCCTATAAATATCTAGGATACAGACAAAAAATAGGAATAGATAATACAAATATTAAAGAAGAACTAAAAGAAAAATATAGACAAAGACTAACAAAAATACTGAAAACAGAATTGACAGCAAGAAACAAGACAAAAGCTATAAATACTTATGCTCTACCAATATTGACCTACTCATCTGGAGTAGTGAAATGGAGTAACACAGACCTAGAAGCACTCAATACACTTACATGATCACAATGCCACAAATATAGAATATATCACATACATTCAGCAACAGAAAGATTCACATTAAGTAGAAAGGAAGGAGGAAGGGGATTTATCAACATAAAAAACCTACATTATGTACAGGTAGACAATTTAAGAAAATTCTTTATAGAACGAGCAGAAACTGGCAAAATACACAAAGCAATCACTCATATAAATACATTGGCTACACCATTGCAATTTCATAACCACTTCTACAACTGTTTAGATCATATAACATCAACAGATACAAAGAAAGTAAATTGGAAAAAGAAAACACTACATGGTAAGCACCCATATCATCTAACACAGCCACACATTGATCAAGATGCATCAAACACATGGCTAAGAAAAGGCAATATATACACTGAGATGGAAGGATTCATGATTGCAATACAGAATCAAACAATAAACACCAGATATTACAGCAAGCATATTATTTAAGATCTCAATACCACAACAGATAAATTCAGACTTTGCAAACAACAAATAGAAACTGTGGATCACATCACAAGTGGATGTAACATACTGGCAAATACAGACTACATCAGAAGACATGACAATGTAGCAAAAAGAATACATCAACAACTTGCCATACAACATAAACTAATAATACAACACATCCCCACATACAAGTATGCACCACAAAATGTACTGGAGAATGATGGATACAAATTATACTGGAACAGAAAAATTATAACAGATAAAACAACAACACATAACATAAAAAGAAGAAATTAACAAAACTAATCGAAATATCCATACCCAATACAACAAATATACAGAAGAAAATAGGAGAAAAAAATTGAAAAATACATCCAACTGGCTGAGGAAGTCAAGGACATGTGGCATCAGGATAAAGTTGACATTATACCAATTATACTATCAACTACAGGACTCATACCACACAATATCCACCAGTATATCAACGCAATACAGCTACATCCAAACGTATATATACAACTACAGAAATCTGTAATTATTGATACATGTTCAATTACCTGAAAGTTCCTAAATGCACTGTAACTTATACCGTACAGTTAAAAGGAAGTCACGCTTGATAAAGATCCGTGTCACTTTACATTTTTAAGCAGACATAATGTCTGAGAAAGGAAAGAATAATAATAATAATAGTAATTTTATTGTCATTTGGCCATTACAGCAATAGACAATGTCAGGCATATAATACAATATAACTGCTAATTGAAAGAAAACACGAGGCATCTCATTAATACTGCAAAATTATATTACATTTGAAATAATCATTTATGTCATAGAATTGGTGAGGAACTAGCCATTCCTACAGTTTTTGTTTGAATGCTTGTTCAGGTAGTTCTTGTACACGTTGTGAAAGCTTATTAAATAATTTGTTTCCCATCAGTTCATAGCTGTTAAGTGATTTTCACAGGCTGTGGTAAGAATTATAAATGCATCTGCTCCTTCTCATGTTGTAGATATGTATATTTTCCTACATTTTGCTTCTGGTAACTTCTTTTTTGTGTGGAGCAAAACATAGTAGGATGAGGGTAGAGCCAACAAATGAGGGTGAAGTGTTGAAAGTGATACAAAGCTTGAAACCCAAAACGTCAGCTGGCATAGATGAGGTGCCTGTGTCAATCATAACAAGGACAACACCACAAACCGCAAAGCCCTTTGCACACATAGCCAATTTATCAGTCAGTGAAGGAGCTTTTCCAGAAAGGCTGAAAATTTCAAAAGTGAAGCCATTATTTAAAAATGGCGACAAGTATGAGGTAAAAAATCTATCACCCAATATCTCTCCTCCCAGCATTTTCAAAAATATTAGAAAAACTGATGAAGCGCCAAATCAACAAATATCTAAATGACCATAATATACTAAACAGAAATCTGCATGGATTCCAAGCACATAAAAACACCGAAACAGCAGTAATCTGCTACACTGAACAAATAATCAAAAATCTAGAAAATGATTATAGTGTAGTAGGAGTAAATTTAGACCTCTCCAAAGCTTCTGACACTGTGGACCAGGACATTCTTTTAGAAAAATTGGAGGTGTTGGGTATACATGGCATAGGAAAAAAATGGTTTGAATCATACCTAAAAAAACAGAACACAGGTTGTAGGACTGACATCAACTTACTCCAACCACAAAATAAATTCAGTATCAGAGGCAAAAAATGTAGAAATAGGCGTACCACAAGGCAGCATTCTAGGGCCCATATTGTTTCTCGTCTATATAAATGATTTTCACACCTCAGATGACGGAGCCAAAGCAATAATATTTGCAGATGATACTAGTGTGACACTAAGTGCACCAAAGCAATTGCTACCAACAACTGCGGATAAAGTACTAAATTACGTCCACTCTTGGTTCAATGCAAACAGGTTGACATTGAATGTAAATAAAACAAATTATATGCAGTTTGGGAAAAGATGTCAAAATGTAAATTTCAATCTGGTGTGGGGTGACAAAGCCTTAGACAGAGTGACATCCACAAAATTGCTGGGGATTCAGGTGGATGAAAACTTAAATTTATGACCACGTAATAAAACTTGCACAGAAACTTAATTCAGCCTGTTTTGCCCTAAGAATTATTTGTACCTCAGAGGGTGCCAGAATGGCATATTTTGACTATTTTAAATCTCTTGCCACCTATGGAATAATATTTTGGGGTTCCACAACAGGGCGCCCAAAACAAATTTTTTTGTTGCAGAAGAGGGCCATCCAAATAATAACTCATAGTCATCCACAGACACACTGCAAACCCATATTCAAAAAGCTTAGAATACTTACAATACCATCACTATACATACACAAATGTGTATTGTATGTCAGGGCCCACATTGAAGATTTTCAGACAAATGCTGTCTTTCGTAACTACAATACCCGTAATAGTGCTGCCCTCCATACTCAGCGAACAAAAAGAACGAATACACAAAGGCATGTGAGCCATATCGCTGCAAAACTGTACAACGCACTGCCAGTCAACATCAGGCAGTTAGAAGATGATAACAAATTTAAAACAGAATTTAAAAAATTTCTGGTAGAACAATGGTGTTATTGTGTAAATGACTATGTAGGTCAATAAATTTTTTCTGATGATATTTATACAGGTAAAATGGAAAATACTCTATCTGTACCTAATCATTCATTACCTAATCCTTCATTACATTTACATACTTTAAGGACAGCTGTTGTGTGATGTAAATATATATTTAAGTAGTGTTGTGTATATAAGGACTTGCCGTTTAGGGAGGACAAAACTAAGGCCTTATGAGAACAGACTATGCATTTTAAATAACAAGCAGGGATGTATATAGGCTACATTAATTTCATTGTATTATTATTAACTTCATTATATTATTTTGTTTTGTACTTTTTTAGGTATATATTGTTTGTGTCCCATTTCTTTGAAATGGCTTACATGTACCCTTGACAACATCCATACAATATTTATTGTCAACGGATGGATAAATAAAATAAATAAATAAATACATAAATAAATATTACAGTCATGATTATTTGTTCACAGAAAAATGGTTTGCAGTGTGCATTATATGGAGGTCCAGTAGTTATCCTAATGGTTTTCTTTTGTAGTGTTAGGGTGTCATGCACTGAACATGAATTCCCCCATAATATAATACTATATGTTAGGATGCTTTGGAAAAATGCAAAATACAACATTCTAACATAATTTTGAGGTACACATTCCATAAATCACCATAGCAAACACACCACTCAAGACAATTTTCCACTAATATATTGTACATGTTGACCCAAGGATAATTTTTCATCTATATATACCCCTAAATACTTAACACAAGTAGTATCATCTGATGGAGGCTTATCTTTTAGACTAAAAACTATCTGCTGTGTTTTGTTATCATTCAGTAGGAAGCCATTTGCTTTAAACCAATAGGATGCTTGGGCCATTGTCTCTGCAACACAAGCTTTGAGGCTACTGAAATCAATACTACAGTGAAGGAAAGTTGTATCATCTGCATATAGTACTGTCTTGGACTCAGTGAATTATGGCAGATCATTAGTCATTATTAGGAACATAAAAGGCCCCCATACAGATCCCTGTGGTACACCTGCTTTAACTAATTCAGTACTGGAATTTTCTTTACCTACACAAGCAGCTTGTTTCCAATCCTGTAGGTATGATTTTAATAAGTCAAAAGCCTTATTTAGATCACAGACGGTGACTTGAGCAAACCGTTTATCCTCAAACACTTGGTGTATGTGCTTGACTACTGAGTCTATAGCATCACCTGTGATCAAGCTTTTCCCTAAAATCATTCTGTGATTCACTAATTATTCCTGCATTTTCAAAGTACATGGATAGCTGTTGGTATATTACACATTCAAACACTTTAGAGAGAGCTGGGACTATGGAAATTGGTCTGTAACTTGAAGGTGAGTCAGTATCTCCTTTTTTGTACATTAGGAGTACACTGGACACTTCTAGCTTATCCGGAATACAGGGTGTTACAACAAGGTACAGCCAAACTTTCAGGAAACATTCCTCACACACAAATAAAGAAAAAATGTTATGTGGACATGTCTCCGGAAATGCTTAATTTCCATGTTTGAGCTCATTTTAGTTTCGTTAGTATGTACTGTATTTCCTCGATTCACCGCCAGTTGGCCCAATTGAAGGAAGGTAATGTTGACTTCAGTGTTTGTGTTGACATGCGACTCATTGCTTTACAGTACTAGAATCAAGCACATCAGTACGTAGCATCAACAGGTTAGTGTTCATCACGAACGTGGTTTTGCAGTCAGTGCAATGTTTACAAATGCAGAGTTGGCAGATGCCCATTTGATGTATGGATTAGCACGGGGCAATAGCCGTGTCGCGGTATGTGTGTATCGAGACAGATTTCCAGAACGAAGGTGTCCTGACAGGAAGACGTTTGAAGCAATTGATTGGCGTCTTAGGGAACGTGGAACACTCCAGCCTGTGACTCGTGGCTGGGGAAGACCTAGAACGACGAGAACACCTGCAATGCAGGAGGCAATTCTTCATGCCGTTGACGATAACCCTAATGTCAGCGTCACAGAAGCTGCTGCTGTACAAGGTAACGTTGACAATGTCACTGTATGGAGAGTGCTACAGGAGAACCTGTTGTTTCCGTACCATGTACAGCGTGTGCAGGCACTATCAGCAGCTGATTGGCCTAAACGAGTACACTTCTGCGAATGGTTCATTCAACAATATGTCAATCCTCATTTCAGTGCAAATTTTCTCTTTACGGATGAGGCTTCATTCCAACGTGATCAAATTGTAAATTTTCACAATCAACATATGTGGGCTGACGAGAGTCCGCACGCAATTGTGCAATCATGTCATCAACACAGATTTTCTGTGAACATTTGGGCAGGCATTGTTGGTGATGTCTTGATGGGCCCCATGTTCTTCCACCTACGCTCAATGGAGCATGTTATCATGATTTCGTATGGGATACTCTACCTGTGCTGCTAGAACATGTGCCTTTACAAGTACGACACAACATGTGGTTCATGCACGATGGAGCTCCTGCACATTTCAGTCGAAGTGTTTGTACGCTTCTCAACAACAGATTCAGTGACCGATGGGTTGGTACAGGCAGACCAATTCCGTGGCCTCCACGCTCTCCTGACCTCAACCCTCTTGACTTTCATTTATGGGGGCATTTGAAAGCTCTTGTCTACGCAACCCCGGTACCAAATGTAGAGACTCCTCGTGCTCGTATTGTGGATGGCTGTGATACAATACGCCATTCTCCAGGGCTGCATCGGTGCATCAGGGATTCCATGCGATGGAGGGAGGATGCATGTATCCTCGCTAACGGAGGACATTTTGAACATTTCCTGTGACAAAGTGTTTGAAGTCACGCTGGTACGTTCTGTTGCTGTGTGTTTCCATTCCATGATTAATGTGATTTGAAGAGATGCAATAAAATGAGCTCCAACATGGAAAGTAAGCATTTCCATACACATGTCCACATAACGTATTTTCTTTCTTTGTGTGTGAGAAACGTTTCCTGAAAGTTTGGCCGTACCTTTTTGTAACACCCTGTATATCCCCATCGAGATCATGTGTAGTTAGTATCATCTTTGGAAAGAATGCACACCAAGTTTCAGTCATATTGGTCGATTTCTTTGTGTTTGGCATTCGTGTGAATCAAGGAAGTCAAGTGATTGTCAAAAAATGGATGTAAAAGAATTTTATGTGGTGATTAAACATTACTTTATGAAAGGCAAAATGCCTCAGGAGACTAAAGAGAAGATTGGTAAACATTACGGTGACTCTGCATGTTTCATTAGAACAGTTTATTAGTGGTTTCAAAATTTTCGGAGTGGCCATATGGGCACAAGTGATGCTGAACGTTCTGGAAGCCCTGTGGAGGTTACGACTCCAGAAATCATTGATAAAATCCATGATATGGTGGTGGATGACAGGAGAGTTAAGGTGCTTGAGATTGCTGGTGCTGTGGCCTTCTCGAATGAACAGGTACATAATATTTTGCATAAACATTTGGACATGAGAAATCTATCTGCAAGATGGGTTCCATGATTGCTCATGCTTGACCAAAAATGGAATCGTGTGAAGTGTTGCAAGGATGGTTTACAGCTGTTCAGGAAGACTTTAAGCATCGGTTTGTCACTGCGGATGAAACATGGATACATTACTATACTCCTGAGACCAAAGAACAATCTTAACAATGGGTTACCAAGGGAGAATCATCAGCAAAAAGCATTCCTTTGGCTGGAAAGGTTATGGTGACTGCCTTTTCGGGATTCGCAAGGGATAATCCTCATCAACTATCTGGAAAAGGGTAAAACTATTACAGATGCATATTATTCGTCGTAATTGGATTGTTTGAAAACCGAGCTGCAAGGAAAGAGCCGGTGACTGGACCGCAAAAAAAGTCCTTTTTCATCACAACAATGCACCAGCACACACCTCAGCAGTTGCGGTTGCAAAATTAATGGAAATAGGATTCCAATGAAACGTAACAGTCTAATTAAAATTAATTCAAACTCATACATTTTAGCCATGAACAGTAATTTCTGACATAGAGGTGCATGAAAAATATGTACCTGTGAAAAAGTTATGACAGAAATGATTATGGAATCTTAATTACACTAATGTGTAGAATTCTGTTAATTGGTAGGAACATTTTATATTATAGGAATTTTCTGTAATAGTAAATATAACAAGTGTATTGTTAACATTTAACACCTAAGTGTTTATACACTGTATAAATAGTATATAGAGTAGAATTTACTTATGTGTTTAATATATAAGAATCTAGGTAATATTCAAAATGTGACATTTGTTTAGGGATGAGAGTTTTAATTGTTAATTAATGAAATAATAATTTCAAACAATGTTGAGGATTGTTTGGGATTGATAAGAAAGTATAAATACTAACTGCCAAGTTGGCAGAGTCAGTCAGTTGGTTTTTGGATTTTAGACAGACAGCATGTAGCTCATTGTTCATGATTTATTTCATTATTGTAAGTATATTACAACTTATTTCAGGTTTGTCAAGATGCTTTTAATTAATTTGATATTATAATAAATGTTCAGTGGAAACAAAAAACAGGATTAATTATTTAAAAAATAACTTAATAGTTTTTTTTTATTTTATTTTTTTATTTTTTATTTATTACTGTTTCAGGACTTACGCTGTGCCAGATTGCCAGATATGATGAGCAAAACAACCTGTAAGAATGAAACTTCCTGGCAAATTAAAACTGTATGCCCGACCGAGACTCGAACTCGGGAACTTCCCCTTTCGCGGGCAAGTGCTCTACCATCGAAGCTACCGAAGTATGACTCATGCCTGGTCTTACAGCTTTACTTCTGCTAGTATCTCGTCTCCTACCTTCCAAACTGTAGTTCTGCTAGGTACACAGGAGACCTTCTGTAAAGTTTGGAAGGTAGGAGACGAGATACTGGCAGAAGTAAAGCTGTGAGGACTGGGCATGGGTCGTGCTTCGGTAGCTCAGATGGTAGAGCACTTGCCCGCGAAAAGCAAAGTTCCCGAGTTCGAGTCTTGGTCAGGCACACAGTTTTAATCTGCCAGGAAGTTTCATATTAGCGCACACTCCGCTGCAGGGTGAAAATCTCATTCTGGGAACCTGTAAGAATATTATAAACTCATTTCACATCCACCCTATTCTCTAGACTTGGCTCCATCAGACTACTGTTTGTTCCCCAGGTTTGAAGAAATTGCTGGCGGGACAAAGATTTTATTCAACTGAGTAGGTGACTGCAGCAACTGACAGCTGTTTTTCACACTTGGACAATTCCTATTATTTAGAAGGGATCAACAAATTAGACAGCATTGGATGAAGTGTATAAGTCTAAAAGGAGACTATGGTGAAAAATAAAACAGATTTACCCCAAACACGTAAGTGGTTTTTATTTTTGCACAGACTTTCCGAATACCCCTCGGACACTTATTTATACAGTATGTTAAAGGATACACAATACAATTTATTACTTTTTTTAGAATGATACAAGAAATGTCACATATGTCTACACTCTCAACTGATTTCTGATGTTTAACCATTTTTAAGATGAGATTAGGTGGGACCTCAGAGAAGGTAAACGTAATTGTATTTACTAGCGGTTTACAGACATTTTTTGAAAGAATCTCAGGTGAGCTAATGACAGGTTTAGTGATACCCTTTCCTGCTACTTGTACTGTTTTAATAGAGGAATAACTGAATTTCTGAGGGCATATACTGATTTTTTTAAATTTCTTTTATCTTTAGTAACACAATTTATTAGTTTCCATGCAGCTTTGCATTTAATCATGGAATTCACAATTCTGCTGAAGTTGTGTGGTCTTTTGGCTTCTACAATGGCTTTTTTTTCTTCTTATTCCTACAATGAACATAGGCTGATCTGGCATGGTTGGTCTCCAGATTTTTATGTACACTGTGCAAACAACGTAACTTGGTTTTTCAGATTTGTTAGTTATGCAGAATACTATGGGTTTCTTTGTTTATACCCGTGCCTTTGAAGCCCTTATCGATTATTTTGCATTTCTTTATCAGAATGCAGTCATTAAATTGTGTCAAAAATGTTTCGAAAAAACTTTCAAATATTAGTTTTGCTGACAGATCTTTACATATACTATAATTTGTGTCACCAGACCATTGACCAAACCAGTCTCTGTTAGTAAGGGACTTACAAAACCTGTCAATTTTATCATTTATGACAGATCTAGTGATTACCAGTTTTGGGACAGACTTATCAATGTTACTCTTATCAGCACAGAACCTACTTACGTCATTTAATGATACAGAATCATGATCGGAGAATGGGAATACAATCACATCACATGATTCTTCTGTAGTATTGAAACTGACAAATGTATTGTCAAGACATGTTAACCAGGGACCTAGAAACGACGGAGTATCTCCATCCCTGCTGCACCCACAGTGGTCCGCAACCCCACGACGGCTACCACAGTCCACTTCACCCCTCCGCCACCCCTCACCGAACCCAGAGTTATTGTGCGGTTCAGCCCCCGGTGTACCCTCCTGGGAACGTCTCACACCAGATGAGTGTAACCCCTATGTCTGCATGGTAGAGCAATGGTGGTGCACATGTACATGGAGAACTTGTTTATGCAGCAATCGCCGACATAGTGTAGCTGAGGTGGAATAAGGGGAACCAGCCCGCATTCGCTGAGGCACATCGAAAACTGCCTAAAAACTATTCACAGACTGACCAGCTCACTGGACCTCGACAAAAATCCGCCAAGTGGATTTGTGCTGGGGACCGGCGCTCCTTCCAGTGCGGAACTGTCAAGACATGCTTCATCTCTTGTGGGTCTATTATTGATAAAGTGCAGATTGTACTGCCATATAAGATTTTTGAACTCAGTGACACTATGTTTGGCTGTTGTTACATCAAAATCTGCATTCGATGCTCCACCTATTAGAATGTCATAATGTAACCATTTTGTCTTTCTAAATACATCTAACAGGATGTCCAGTTCTTCTTAACATACACTAATGTTAACCTTAGGTGATCTGTATAAGGCTATTATCACTAACTTAAAATTGTCACTAACTATAACAGTGGCTTCAAAATTCTGTTCATCACACAAATAGTCTAAATCCAACCTATTAACGGAGTGGCTGAGTGATAGGTTAATATACAATACCACACCACCCCTTTTATGCACTTTTCTACAGTAACCACTTGCTGTTTTGTAGTTAACAAATTTGATAGCTGTAAGTTGACTCTTTGTTGCCCAGTGTTCGCTCAGACAAAAAATATGAAATTTGTTCTCTAGTCCAAAATTATTTACAATAAATTCTTTGTCTTTTACTCCTTGAATCTTCAGGCAGTAAATTTTAATATCAGACTGGTTATTGTCATTAGAATGAACAGTTAGGTTAGGAGCTATAATATCTTTTACACTACCTATTTTATGGGCTTCTTAATCTTGCTGTGTTCCACTAACAAATCATGTAGATGGAGAGGAGGTACTGTTTTCTGCTTACCCTCAACACTTGATACTGCTTCTTCTGCTATAGTTCTCTTCCCTCGTTTTGGCAGGGATGCTGTTATTGTTGCTGGTGTAACTTCTGCTGCAGTTTGTGGAGGTGCTTCTACAGCTGATACATTTTCTGCTACTGCTTCTGATGATGGCAATGGTAACAATGATGGTTGCCATTCTGATGCTGATGTAGGCCTTATTTCTTCCAGAGATGTAGCCAGAGATGTTTCTCCTTCATGTGCTGCTGGTGACTTCTCCATTTGTTTTGTCATTGGTAATGAACCTATTGCAGGTAGTGCAAGTTTTTTGTGCATGCCTACTCCTACCACTTTTACTGCTTGGAGAATTTTTTTGGCCAGCACTTTCTTGCCTAGCTGATTTCTATGCAGTCCACGTCTTGTAAAATGCTCTCTGACAGAGCTGGTTGCCTCAATGAAGGTTGTGTCCACATAAAGAGTGTATGTAAAAAAATATGTGGCTACCAAAATGAGGACAAAAATTTAAAGTAAGTTAAAACTGCTTTTGATGCTAAGAATGAAAAAAAGTGAAAAGTTACAAAAGTATTATAAAATTTACTATGATGTTTTGTACTTGAGAAAGAATGAATTGGACTCAATAGACTATTTCCATGGCCTTTGACCACAGTGGACCAAAAAAGTGTGTAAATGAAATAGATGAATCCATAGCATTTTCCAATGTGGGCAGAAAAGCAATTGGAAGGATGAAAACATGTGATAAATATCAGAAACTAAAAGGAATGAATGTGACTACTCGTGGTCCATTGCAAACCATCCAGCCCAAAGATATTTTAAAACACATCTTTATTGTACATTACCAAAGGCTTTGGACAATTTTGCGCATGCATTGGTCATACTGGATACTTTTTCAAACTTTGTTAAATTTTATTCATCATGAAAAGCCACTGCCATGGCAGTATTCACTAAGTTGACAGATGACTACTTAGTAAAGACCATGAAATTGAAGGCTATATTATCTGATAACCCACCTCAATTTATTTCCAAAATTTGGAATGGTGGTATGAAAGAACAAGGACTGGAAGTGATTCACATATCCACATACCATCCATCCAGTAACACTCCCAAATACTATATTTTGTGTTGGGTAGATAATTCAGGGTATATTGTCACAACAACAACTTTGCATGGAGCAAATATGTATCTGAGATAGAACAAATCATGACTTTATTACCACATGACACTACTGGGTTTACTCCGAGCGAGATTATGTTAAATATTAAACTGAAAAGTGTGGTGGAGGAGTCAATATATTTTCCACCAAAACAATACTTATATGTTGTACAAAACAAAGAAAAAAATGCTCAGGCATGAATTAGAAGACATGATAAAGATTTGAAACCAATTAAGTTCAAGACTGGGGATGTGATCTTCATGAAAACTCATGAAAATTCCAGTGTGACAGATAAAGAAATTCCAAAATTCAAGTTTATTTACAATGATCCTTTCAAAACTGAGCACATTTCTTGCCCTAATGTTTTCTGTCTCCTATGTCCTCAGCCAGGCAAAAGATCAGGCATGTGTAACATAACTGATCTGAAGTATTACCAGGTATAGATAATTAATGTTTGTAGTGCAAATGAATAATTAAAAAGTGAATATGAATATCATCTCCTGTGGATCCTGCACTTCACTGTGGGTGACATGTCAATGGCAGATCTAGGAATCATGTACGGGGTGGACTTAGACCAGGGAGGATGCAAAGTGCTGTACCAGTCCCTCCAGAAAACAGGTTTGAGTTTCTGTCCTTCACTGAAATTGCAAATGAACCAGTGGGACTCACATCACCTGTTTTGGGGAAATCTGTTTTGTCTGGTGTCAAGATAAGGTGAATCAAAAAGGGTAGGGGGTCTGTTAATTTCAGCAGTACAAATGTATGGCGAATGATGGTAGCCTTAGGGAAATAGCAGCAAGGGACAGGAAAGGACAATATATACACTCAGGATGTATGCCTGCAGGCCTCATTCAACATGCTGAAGAGGCTATTCCAGCAGGCATTGAGGGAACAGGTACAGCCAACTTCAGATTGTGGCACATGTTGGAAAAAATGATGTTTGTCACCTGGGCTCTGAGGTCATACTTGGGTCATTCCAGCAACTGGCATAGAAGACCAGCTTTGGACATGGAGTTTCAATGAAGTTCAAATTTTGCAGCATTATCCTCAGGACTGATCATGGCCCTTTAGTTCTGAATTGAGTGGAAGGACTGAACTAGAGACTTCATCAAAGATCTGTGATAAGCTAGGCTGTGGCTTCCTGGACTTGCACCATAGGGTTGCAAACTGTAATGTACCCCTAAATGGGTCAGGTGTGCACAATGCATCAAAGGCTGTTACTCAGGTAGCCGAATATGTGTGAGGTTCACACAAGGTTTTTTTTAGATTAGGCAACACTCCATCCAGTCCGGATAATGATAGCTGTAGGAAACCCAGAAGCATTAGCGTAAGATCAAAAGACATGCCTCCCACAGGTGAGAGTGGTTAACTGCCGAAGCATTTGCAACAAAGTGCCAGAGTTTGAAGCACTCCTGAAAAGCAGTGAAGCTCACATAATTATGCACAGAAAGCTGGCTGAAACCTGAAATTGATAGAAGTGAAATTTTTGGGTAAAATTTGATATGCATATGGGAAATGGGTTGATGTATGTGTTGCATTAGATAAGAAACTCATACCCACCATGAAAAAAACTGAAGCTGCATGTGAGATTATTTGGGCAAGACTCAATATCAGGAGTGATAACTGGATTCCTCTATCAACCGCTAGACTCATCTCATGATGTTAGCAAAAGCTTTAGAGAAAACCTCAGTTCTTTCGTGTGTATGTCCCTAATAATAATGTAATCATCGGTAGAGACTTTACTCATCCAACAATTACTTGGTACAAATTGCAGTTTTGTCAGCGATGATGAAAATACATTGGATCAAATGGCAACTACTAGACCTGACCACTTTGAGAATGTTTACATTGAAACTGGTATAGGAGACGATGATGCATTTGTGGCAACAATGATTACCAAAGCACAAAGGACAACTAAAACAAGCAGAAAGGTCTATATGATCATTAATCAAACAATGGAAAATCCAGGATGGAGTGTAACAATATTGTGAAAAGGAAAGTTGCTACTCACCATATCTGAGTCACAGATAGGCACAAAAAGAAGACTGTCACAAATATAGCTTTCAACCAGTAAAGCCTTTGTCAGAATTGATGACAAATGAGTGTGTATGTGTGTGTTTGTCATCTAATTTTGACGAAGGCCTTACTGGCTGAACGCTATATTTGTGACAGTCTTTTTGTTGTGCCTATCTGCAACTCAGCATGTCCACTATATGGTGAGTAGCAACTTTCCTTTTCACAATATTGTTATATGTTCACTAAAGTAGATAAAAAATCAGTTGTGTCATAGCTCAGTGATGAACTTGATACTTTAAGTACAGGGAAGAACAAAGTAGAGGAACTAAAGCTCAAGTCTAAAACAACACTGGACCGTGCATTGGTTATATATGTACCCAGCAGAAAAGGTCATAATGGGAGGGGATGTCCACGACATAAAGTCACTGTAAAGAAATTTCTAAAGAAACAGAGATAATAATAGGTGTAAAACAAAGCATAGGACTATAGGATAGAGAAATGCCAAATGAAACATGTTTGGCTGCCAAGAGAGCACTGTGCGAAGCCTTCAGTGACTAGAAAAACAGAATAATGTCAACTAACATTTCACAAAACCCAAAACAATTCTGGTCATATGTAATGCCTATTAGTGGCATGAAAGTTAGATCCAGTTCCTAGCGAATTACACAAGAAATGAAATTGAGGGTAACCCAGTAAAAGCTGAAATGTTTAACTGCATTTTGAAATGTTAGTTTACAAAAGAAAACCTGGCGGAACTCATCAATTTAATCCTCATACCACTGGAAAGATGAATGGCATAAGTATTAGTGTCAGTGGTGTTCAGAAACAACTGAATCTTTAAAATTGAACAAAGCTCCAGGGACTGGTGGAATCCCTGTGAAATTTTATACTGAATTTGCAGCTGAGTTAACCCCTCTTCTAACTACAACCTATTGTAGATCCTCAAACAAAACACCGTCGCCAGTCTTGGAAAAAAGCACGAGTCACACCCATCGACAAGAAGGATAGTAGAAGTGATCCACAAAACTACCATCCAACACCATTGAGATCACCAGCTGTGACAGTTACGAATATAAACAGTGATTCAGGTACTGTCAAATGTTTTTTTGGTTGGTTGGTTGTTTGGGGAAGAAGACCAGACAGCAAGGTCATCGGTCTCATCGGATTAGGGAAGGATGGGGAAGGGTCAGCCGTGCCCTTTGAGAGGAACCATTCTGGCATTTGCCTGGAGCGATTTAGGGAAATCACTGAAAACCTAAATCAGGATGGCTGGATGTGGGATTGAACCGTCGTCTTCCCAAAAGTGAGTCCAGTGTAATTTTTTTTTTTTTTTTTTTTTTCAAATCAAGTGCCCGGCAGAGGGTTCATCGAACCACCTTCACATTTCTCTATTATTCCAATCTCATATAGTGCGCAGAAAGAATGAACACCTATATCTTTCTGTACGAGCTCTGATTTCCCTTATTTTATCGTGGTGATCGTTCCACCCTACATAGGTCGGTGTCAAAAAAATATTTTTGCATTTGGAGGAGAAAGTTGGTGATTGGAAATTCGTGAGAAGATTCCGTCGCAACGAAAAACACCTTTCTTTTAATGATTTCCAGCCCAAATCCTGTATCATTTCTGTGACACTCTCTCCCATATTTCGCAATAATACAAAATGTGCTGCCTTTCTTTGAACTTTTTCGGTGTACTCCATCAGTCCTACCTGGTAAGGATCCCACAACGCGCAACAGTATTCTAAAAGAGTATGGACAAGTGTAGTGTAGGCAGTCTCCTTAGTAGGTCTGTTATATTTTCTAAGTGTCCTGCCAATAAAACGCAGCCTTTGATTAGCCTTCCCCACAACATTTTCAATGTGTTCTTCCCAACTTAAGTTGTTCGTAATTGTAATACCTAGGTATTTAGTTGAATTTACGGCTTTTAGATTAGACTGATTTGTTGTGTAACAGAAGTTTAACGAGTTCCTTTTTGCACTCGTGTGGATGACGTCACACTTTTCGTTATTTAGGGTCAACTGCCACTTTTTGCACCATTCAGATATATTTTACTAAATCCTTTTGCAGTTTGTTTTGATCTTCTGATGACTTTATTAGTCAATAAACGACAGCGTCATCTGCAAACAACTGAATACGGCTGCTCAGAGTGTCTCCCAAATCGTTTATATAGATAAGGAACAGCAAAGGGCCTATAACACTACCTTGGGGAATGCCAGAAATCACTTCTATTTTACTCGATGACTCGATGACTTTCCGTCAGTTACTATGAACTGTGACCTCTCTGACAGGAAATCACAAATCCAGTCACATAACTGAGATGATATGCCATAAGCACGTAATTTCAATTCAAGCCACTTGTGTGGTACAGTGTCAAAAGCGAACCGGAAATCCAGAAATACAGAATCGATCTGAAACCCCTTGTCAATAGCACTCAAAACTTCATGTGAATAAAGAGCTAGTTGTGTTTCACAGGAACAATGTTTTCTAAACCCATGTTGACTGAGTGCCGATAGACAGTTTTCCTCAAGGTAATTCATATTGTTCGAAGACAATATATATTCTAAAATCTGTTCTAAAATCCTGCTACATATTGATGTTAATGATATGGGCCTGTAACTTAGTGAATTACTCATACTACCTTTCTTGAATAATGGTGCGACCTGTGCAACTTTCCAGTCTTTGGGTATGGATCTTTCGTCAAGCGAACAGTTGTATATGATTGATAAGTATGGAGCTAATGCATCAGCATACTCCAAAAGGAACCTAATTGGTATACAGTCTGGACCAGAAGACTTGCTTTTATTAAGTGATTTAAGTTGCTTCACCACTCTGAGGATTTTTACTTCTACATTACTCATGTTGGCAGCTGTTCTTGATTCGAATTCTGGAATATTTACTTCATCTTCTTTTGTGAAGGCATTTTGGAAGACTTGTATTTAGTAACTCTGATTTGGCAGCACTGTTTTTGATAGTATCTCCATTGTTGTCGTGCAGAGAAGGCATTCATTGTTTTTGCCGCTAACATACTTCACATACGACCAGAATCTCTTTGGATTTTCTGCCAGGTTTCGAGACAAAGTTTCTTTGTGGAAACTGTTATAGGCATCTCGCATTGAAGTCCACGCTAAATCTCGAGCTTCTGTAAAAGATCGCCAATCTTGGGGATTTTGCGTCTGTTTAAATTTGGCATGTTTGTTTCGTTGCTTCTGCAACAGTGTTCTAACCCGTTTTGTGTACTATGGAGGATCAGCTCTGTCGTTTGTTAATTTATTTGGTATAAATCTCTCAATTGCTGCCGATACTATTTATTTGAATCGAAGCCATATCTGGTCTACACTTATATTATTAATTTGGAATGAGTGGAGATATTCTCTCAGGAAGGCAGCAAGTGAATTTTTATCTGCTTTTTTGAATAGGTATATTTTTCACTTATTTTTCATGGATTTGGGGATTACAATATTCAATCTCGCTATGACAACCCCGTGTTCATTAATCCCTGAAATGGTTTTGATGCTCATTATTAACTCAGGATTATTTGTTGCTAAGAGGGCAAGTGTGTTTTCACAACTGTTTACTATTCGCATGGGCTCGTGAGCTTACTGCTCGAAATAATTTTCAGAGATTGCAGTCAGCACAATTTTGGATGATATTTTATGCATTTGTCTGAAATTAAACATGTATTTCCGCCAGCATATCAAGGGTAAATTAAAGTCACCACCAACAATTATCATATGAGTTGGGTACATGTTAGAAATAAAACTTAAGTTTTCTTTGAACCTTTCAGCATCTGTATCATCTGAATTTGGAGATCGGTAAAAGGATCAAATTATTATTTTATTCTGGTTGCCAACAATGACATCTGCCCATACTAACTCACAGGAAATATGTACTTCAATTTCGTGACAAGTTAAACTACTTCTGACAGCAACAAACACACCACTGCCAACCGTGTTTAGCCTATCCTTTTGGAACACTGTTAGGTTCTTCGCAAAAGTTTCGGCTGAGCTTATGTCTGGCTTTTGCCAGCTTTCAGTGCCTATAACAATTTGAGCATCAGTGCTTTCTATTAGCACTTGGAGCTCTGGTACTTACCCAACACAGCTACGACAATTTACAACTGCTATACCAATGGTTCCTTTATCTACATTGTTCCTGTGTTCAGCCTGTTCCCTTTGTGACTGAAGCCCTTTTTGTGTTTTCCTGAGACCCTCTAACCTAAAAAACCGCTCAGTCCACACCACACAGCCTCTGCTACCCGTGTAGCCACCTCCTGTGTATAGTGGACACCTGACCTATTCAGCAAAACCTGAAACCCAACCACCCTTTGACGAAAATCAAGGAATCTGCAGCCTACACTGTTGCAGAACCGTCTGAGCCTCTGATTCAGACCCTCCACTGGGCTCTGTACCAGAGGTCCGCAATCGGTCCTGTCGACTATGCTGCAAATGGTCAGCTCTGCTTTCATCTTGCAAGGAAGACTGGCAGCCTTTACCACTTCTGTTAGCTGCTCAAAACCAGAGAGAATCTCTTCTGATCCAAAGTGACAGACATCATGGGTACCGACGTGAGCAACCACTTGCAGTTGGCTGCACCCTGTGCTCTTCATCGCATCTGGGAGGACCCTTTCCACATCTGGAACAACTCTACCAGGTACGCACATGGAGTGCACATTGGTTTTCTTACCCTTCTTGTCAGCCAAGTCCCTAAGGGGCCCCACAACACGCCTAATGTTGGAGCTCCCAACTACCAATAATCCCATCCTCGGCGATTGCCCGAATCTTGCAGGCTGAGTGATTTCCTCTGAAACAGGACAGGTGACAGCATCTGGCTCAGTGACAGTGTCAGCCACAGACAGCACCTGGAACCTGTTTGTCAGACAAACTGGGGACGCCTTACGTGCGGCTACCTGGGAAAGTCTTTCACCACCTGCTTCACCCAGGGCCGACCTCCCACATGACCACAGGTGAGGGGTGAGCCTCAGTGCGAGCAGTAACTGGGATGGCCCCCGGTGAGGACCGCTCGCAGGACTCGGCAGTGCTGGACGTCCGTTGGATCCCCAAGGCCGGCCCGCAACAGTGGTGCTCACCCACTGCAGCCTCAAGCTGTGTAACCGAAGCCATCACAGTCTGAAGTTGAGAGTGAAGTGCCGCCAACTCGGCTCGCATTGGCACACAACAATCGCAGTCCCTGTCCATACTAAAGCCTGTGAAAAACTAAACTACACAGATAAACAGACTATCAGCATGAGCTGCGGAACTCTACTGTAGACCCTGACAAAAATGCTCAAACTGTGCCTAGTAATAAGCAGATATTCAAAAACCTAACTACCGAAGCACTCAGGCAAAACTAAATAATTTTCCCCTGATAAGGAACTTGTAATATGTCACAAAATTGGTTTACTTTCTGACGCAAATGAAAATGCAAGAACTGTGGTTATTAGATTTTAAATTTCCACGCAAAAACTCAAGAAACTAAACTATTAAAGCACACAGATGTAATAAAATTCCCTCCCAGTTAGGAACTCGTAAATGTAACAAAAGCGGTTTGCTTATCTTATGCTGCATCTGTCACGGTCGGCTACTGCTGCCTGATGATCTGTTTCAGTCAGCAATGACCACCTTCAGACCTACAATATAAAAAATATATACACCTAGTGGGCAGTCTATCTTTCAAAACAATACAGCATTTCATATCACAATATACTCTCATACAAACTGGGAAATGTACAGATAAAATAAGGTAAAGCGTACCTGTTCTACACCATGTCCTAATGTGATAAGCTGTAACAGCATCATCAAAACTTATAAATACACTCAGCAAAGCATTGTCATGTAGAACTAAAATATGGTGTAAAATTGGCCACATTGTCCACACAGTCATTTTACAACTGGCATTACTGTACTAAACCTACTGAAGTGCAGTAGCTACCAGAAATATGTTTGTCTACATGCCTCATAGATTACACATCTAAGGCCACAGTAGCGGTGTCTGTGAGGCATTTAGGCAAACAGATTTCTGGTAGCTACCGCACTTCAGTAGGTTTTGTACAGTAACACCAGCTGCAAATTGACTCCGTGGATGATGTAGTTTATTTTACACCATATTTTAGTTCTACGTGATGATGCTTTGCTGAGTGTATTTATATGTTCTGATGATGCCATTATGTCTTTAACACATTAGCACATGGTGTAGAACAGGAATGCCTTATGTTATTTTATCTGTACATTTCCCTGTTTGTATGAGAGTATATTGTGACATGAAATGCTGTATTGTTTTGAAAGATAAACTGCCCACTAGGTATATATATTTTTTATATTGTAGGTCTGAAGATGGTCATTACTGACTGAAACTGATCATCATCAAAGGAATTTATATTGTGATCAAAGACTGGAATAAAACAACATTTGACCATTAAGATCAATTTGTTGCAGAATCGTAGAACATTCTCTGATCTCAAGAATAATGAAGTATCTTGAATAGAATGACATCCTCATTGCCAACCAGCATGGATTCTGAAAACATCAATCATGTGAAACCCGACTCACGCTTTTCTCATGACATACTGAGAGTGTTGGATCAAGGCAGTCAGTTGATGCAGTATTTCAAAAAAGCATTTGACTCAGTACCACACCTAAACTTGTTTTCAAAAGCATGACCATATAGGGTATCAAGTGAAATTTGTGACTGGATTGAGGACGTTTTGGTAGGGAGGACACAGATGTTATCTTGGATGCAGAGTCATCATTAGATGTAGAAGCGACTTCAGGTGTGCTGTGTCCCTGGCAAGTGTGTTGGAACCCTTGCTGTTCATGCTTATATTGGTGACCTTGCAGACAACCTCAGACTTTATGCAGATAATGCAATTATCTGTAATGAAGTACTGTCAGAAAGAATCTGCATATATATTCAGTCAGATCTTGATAAGATTTCAACGTAGTGCAAAGATTGGTAACTTGCTTTAAATATTCAAATATGTGCACTTCGCAAAATGAAATCGTGTTGTACCCTATGACTATAATATCAATGAGTCACAGTTGGAATCGGAATGCTCATACAAATACCTGGATGTAACATTTTGTCAGGATATGAAACAGAATGATCACATACTGTCAGTCGTGGGTAAAGGAGGTGGTAGACTTTGGTTTATTGGTAGAATATTGGGTAATAGCAAACAGTCTGCATAGGTGGTTGCTTCTCAACCACTCATGCAACTGGTTCTACAATATTGCAAAATCTATTGACAAAGCTTCAAACACAGGTTTTACATGATGATTCTGGCAATGTACTACAACCACCTACATATCACTCACATAGGGATCATGAGGATATAATTAGAATAATTACTGCATGCATAGAGCCATTCAAACAATCATTCTTCCCGCACTCTATACGTGAATGGAACAGGAAGAAATCCTAATTTGTAGTTTTTAGCAAGCAAGTTTGAAGTAATTTTTAGTACACCACACCATCGCTGTTCCACCAGATGCATAACCATTATCTTTTGTGGATGCATGCAGGTCTTTGTATGGGGAGTTGCTGCTTTGTTTGGGGTCAACCACTCCTTTCTTTTCATTATGCTAGTATAAACACACCATTTATTGTCACCAGTAATGATGCAGAGCAGGAATGCTTTATATTTTTCATGAGCCAATTGATGATGAGCTAGCAGAGATGCACATATGGCCACCCACTGATTTTTGTGATTTTGGCTTAGAGCATGCGTTACCCATATGCCCAGTTTTTGAACCTTCTCCACTGGTGCAAATGTCACATGATGGTGGAATTATCACAGCTCATAAAATTTTGCCAGTTCTTGTGTTCACTAACATGGATAATTGTGGATTAATGTGTTTAAATGAGCTTCTTCAAACCCTGAAGGTCTTACCAAATGTGGAGAGTCATTAATGTCAAAATGATTCTAATTAAAATGAGAAAACCATTATCTTGCTATGCTCTGTCCAACGGCATTACCACCATACTTGGAGCAAATGTTTCTTTCTGCCTCCACTGCTGGTGCCTCTATATTGATCTCAACAGAAGAAAATGTCATAAGTGTTCCGATTTCTTCACTTGGCACTCGATATTTTCAAATGACAAAATGGCAAGATGTAAACTCAAATAGCAACACTGAACTTAAATAAAACATGTCAGTCAATAAACAAAACTACAAAAATCAGAATAGCAACATGCAAAACAAAAACACTATGAACTTATGCACCAACCGAATATTAAGGAAACTGAGTGAATCATTGCTTGGCAGGGAAGTACATTTCAAAATAATAAGACATTTGTTTAAGTTGCAGGTGAAATAAAATGAATGAAAACTTAATAAAGCATATGAAGTTTGCATACTGTACAAAAGAATACAGAATACTGGTATGGAAGAAATAGAAAATGATTTAATTATGTGTAGCAGTGTGGAAACATACCACTACATAAAAAATGGAGAAAAGATGGAAGGAGTGCATTATGTGGTTGTGAACTCATTACCTATCCTCATGGGGAGATAATACTTGCATAAAAGTAATTTGGTGAATAAAAAACTGACCAATGAAACAGAAAAGTAAATCTTCCTTCGTATGTTAAGTAAATAATGGTGTTCTGATTATATAAATAAATTGCATGAATAAATTTCAGGATGTCGCTATGAAAAAAAATGTACAATGTGTGTGCTGCTAAGACTCAGAAATGAATCTCTGTATGATCAAGGGAGTTATTTGGTGTGTTAACCCTCTATCCTCTATCCATGAATAAGGTACCCATTTGTATCTGAAGGGTGTGCTTTTTTAGATGCAAGGGCTGGGAAGTTTTGCCCTCTAGAAATTCCTAGAACATTTCAGATCATTATAGAGTATTCAACAATATCCCAAAACATTCGAGAGTATCCAAGAGCACTCCACAACATTCCAGAATGCCCATGATTATCTGCGATGTTCTGGAATATTCTGGAATAGTCTGGAACTTTTGGGAAGATTCCAGAATGTTTGGCAACATCTCAGAACATCCCAAATCATTGTGAAACATTCCAGAACACTCTGAAATATTGTGGAATGTTGTGCAACATTGTGGACCATTTGAAGCCTTTTTAGCATATTCTGGAATTTGCCACTGGTGAGGCTACCCATTAAAAGGAGTATAAAAAGCAAGACCCGTCGCATGCTTCAACATCAGTTTCTTACAAGTGACAAAGGCAGGAACTGGAAAAATAGTACAATGAGTCAATAAAACTAACAGTGAAGTGTGAGTGGTCTAAGTGTTAGTGACTCAATATAAATCAAAAATAAAATGTGGAAAGTGAGTGAAGTGTGATTAGTGTATTTATTTATAAAAAGATGTTTCCCAACAAACAACAATGAGCACCATGAGAAGAGGAGGAACCACAGAACAATGAAAGGAATGGATTGAAGAATCAAGAATTGTTACACAATCTTGTAATAAAAGACTGTAAACTCAAACCAACCAACAATATATCACCCTATGAGAAGCACGGACGAGGACAAGTGAACAGTACAACCTAACAAATGAAGGATTCCACTATGACCCGACAAAAGAACATAATAAACACAAACATGTTATTAGAAAAATTGATAACATCTACCAAATATTCAATAGAGAATGTTGCATGAATGGAAAAATTCAGTTACCACCACTGGAAGCTCCTCTCCAGGAATTTTTACATTAAATGACCAAGAAAATTCCAGAATCAAAACACTTTCTTTGAAATATAAAAGTGTACATCACCTGCTTTCAAATGACTATCAGTTTCACTTCAATCAACACTAACAGAGATTAAATCAGTCTCTCCCCCCCACCCCCCCCCCCCCCCCCCACCCCCACCCCCAAGGACAAAAATGAAGAAACATAAATTGATCAACAATGCACACATATCAGTGGATTGAGACGAAAAGTAGTCCAAGGTGTACTGGGGATCCTACAACAGTACCATCAACTGATTCACGTATTCAGAACAGCACTGGACCGAATGATTTCTGATGACTATAAAGTTATAATCTGAGCCAGAAAAAAACCACCTGAGAACACAAACATGATTTAATCATCTCAGATGGATGACATCATCATCATAATTATCGACAATGTAAACATAAGCTGTGACATAACTGTACAATGAGGGAGAGATGGACAGTGATACACTGTAGACACAACATTCACACGTTGTCCTCCAGTATCCATTACTATTTCTGCACATAGAGGATGGATATCATTTTAAGGTGAAAAAAATCCAACCTGAAACACAGATAGAAACAAACAAAAAGTCACTTCCAAGGAGTTCTATTCTTACCACTTAATGATCAGGGACAATGAAATATACAGTCACATTATCAGCACTTGCCATTTATTTCAACAATTCCTGGCACATATGTATGCAAAAGTAGTAGCAGAAAAGATGAAATTAGATTGAATCAGAGGAAACTATGCATGGAAGCATACATTCAACTTCAAGATAAATGATGGAAATAATGACAACATTAGAAGAACAGTAATCTCATCCTCACAATAGCTAAGAGGTCCGAGACAATATGTGAATACACTCAAGATGTCATGGCCTATATAAGAAAGTATGGACTACGTAACCTCTTGATAACATTTACCTGCAACTCATCATGGCCAGAAATCAAAGAACAAGAACAACTAACATACAGACAAGCCCCCTTGCCTCAACATGACATAAGAGCTTGAGTTTCCTGGGAAAGGGGGGGGGGAATTGATTTACTGAAGTCATCACAAAATATCACATCTTTGAAACCATCAGATACTGGATGTTGGATGCACACAACTGAATGGCAAAAGTGAGGATTGCCACACTCACACAATCTCATACGGCTATACGACAGCATTCATCCCATGGATATGGACAAAATCATCCAAGTTGATTTTTCCAGTCCATAATAAGATCCAGAACTGTACGACATAGTTGTGGAAACATGATTCATTGGCCTTGTGGGCCATTAAACTTTAATTTGTCATGTGTGGGTGATGGAAAACGTAGAAAAAAATACCCAAAACCATACTTAGATGACACAAAAATCAGAGTTGATGGCTATCCAAAATACAGAATTAAATCACCTAAAAACAGTGGCTTCTCAGCAAAAATATGAATATGAGGCAGTGATGAACAGGAAAAATATAATCAAAGGGTAGTTCCATATAAAACACCACTTCTCAAAATGTTCTAATCACACATAAACATAGGATGCTGCAATTCAGTGAAACCCATAAAATATGTCTGTAACTATGTGAACAAAGGCAGTGACATGCCAATATTTCAAACAGGCAAAAACAGCAAACAAAAAAATAGAAATGATGAGATCCTCATATATGAAATGGGAAAAGACATACTTTTGGTTTTTCCATACACATAAATGAACCAACTGTGCAACATCTAGCAGTACATTTAGAGAGTGGACAGAGAGTTTACTTCACAAAAGATACGACCAGAAAAATTGCAAGTGAACCACCTCAGAACACAATGTTAACAGCTTTTTACCATTTGTACCAAAAGGATCCATTCACAAAAACATTACTATTGTCAACATCCCTCCCTATTATATGTGGAACACAAGAAGAAAAGTCTTTCAATGACAAAAAACAAGGAATTCCAGTAGAAGATCATCCAGAAATCATGAATACTGACACACTAGGCTGAGTATACACCGTACATCCAAACAATACCAAATGTTTCTATCTCCAGATGTTGCTACAGGAAATACAGTGACCAACAACTTTCAAATATCTTAAGACTGTTGATGGACAGAGAAGTACGCCAATACCTAGGACTACTGGAAAACAACAACTACTGGGAGTTAACACTACAAGAAGACTCATTCACAGCCTCAAGTGAACAAATGAGAGACTTATCCACCATAATTCTAACAACATATAATCCATTGAGTTCAAAACAGCTATGGGACTCCTTCAAAGGGGGTATGAGTCATGACATAGTGTACCAACTCTGACAAGCTCGTCCTGAACTGACCATCGAATTCAGTGATGACATCTTCAACACTCACTTGCTTAGAAGACAAATGTTTAGCAATAAACAACCAGACCTTAGTACAATATGGGATGCAAGTACCTTTAAAATTTCTGACAGTGTGATAGACTTCAAAATTACAAAGGAAAAAAGCTACAACTTTAAAAAATCTATTGCTGGCAGAAATACATGCTAAACAACATATCATACTTGTACTGGCATCATTCAACATTGCAGCCACACTTATGGGAGGAGGACAAACTACCCATTCTGCCCTATAACTATCTTTGATATAGCTGAAGAACAATGCCTGGTATGTAAGATCTCCAGAGCATCTGGATGGGGTGAACTTCTAAAGCAAACTAAAATTATCTTCTGGGACGAATGTACAATGGCACATAAAAAATCATGCAAAGCCATGGACAGAACATTATAAGACTTGTGAGGAAACTCTGAAGCAATAGGAGGAGCTCTACTCATACTCACAGGAGATTTTTGGCAAACACTTCCAGATATCCTCAAGTCAATACCAGCTGATAAGATCAATGCATGCTTTAAAAAATCACATTGCTGGCCACACATACAAATACAGTGACTAACAAAAATAATGAGAGTTGAACTACTGAAAGATGAAACAACAGCACATTTTGCTCAACAACTTCTACAAATAGACAAAGGCACATGTCCTACTGACCAGATGACCAGTCTCAAATTCAACAGTGATTTCTGCAACATAGGCACTGCTGGAAACAAACTCATCAACCAAATTTATCCAAACATTGTTCACAACTATACCAGTCCACACTGGCTATTTGTAAGTACAATTTTGGCAACTAAAAGTAATATTATTGATGACTAAACTTTAATATTCAAAATAAAATTCCTGGTGAAGAGAGAATCAATCAACATGATGGCAAATGGTGAAGAAAGTGTGAACTTCCCCACAAATTTCCCCGCAAGTGCCAGGAATGGCATTACACTGCCTTCAACTTAAAATTAGATCTCTAATCATACTACTCAGAAATCTCAACTTACCAAAACTACGTAATGGAACAAGAATGACTGTCAGATAGCTATCAAATAACATTGGCGAAGCTGACTGGAAAGTACAAAGGATACATACTATTTATCCCCAGAATACCACTGATCTCTACTGAACTGCCATACCAATTTAAAAGACTGTAATTTTCAATCAAATTAGCCTACAGTTTTACAATTCACAAAGCGCAAGGACAAAAATTAAAATATTGTGACATCAACCTCAAAGACTGCTTCTATCATGCTCAACTATATGTAGCTTGCACTCGAGTAGGGAATTCAACAATAATTGTACGTGGGTACCCTGGATTACAAAATGAAAAATGTTGTTTATAAACAACTATTGTAAATAGTCAGAATATGTTTTCAATAACGTTTTTTACCTCTTATATTTTAAAGGTTAACCTTTTATTCCAGCTACCACACAGTCTCATATCAACTCTCTGAGTGAAGCCAGAGACCCCAGCTAGTTATATTTTATATCCTCATCACCATGAATGAAACATGCTAGTCACTTTGTTATAAGTTCAGATGTTCCATTGATTGTGTAATTAACAATATAAATATATGAAAATTGGGGCACATGCAATGCTACACCCCAGTGCAACACATATTTTTCAGTTACTTGATTTCTTGAGTTTATAACCATTTTTTGTAAATTTATATCTTAATGAATTTTGTCAGTAATTAATGTTATGACAGTGTAATACATTTTGGTAAGATAATTAAGAATTATTTGTGTCAAATTACTGTAATAAACATGCAGGCTTTCTCAAGAAGTTTCTATTGTATGTACCATACAGAATATCTTTTGTGCAACAATAAAATCACTGACACTAGAGCATGCAGTCATAGAGATGAAGGTAGAGAAGTAGTTGTGAAGCATCTTTGGTGTGGAACAGACTTATGTGTTGGTGTGCTAATGGTAGAGTTTTTTGCATCTAAAAAGTTGTGGTAAAATATGCAGCCATGCAAATTATAAATGGGCAAGCAAGTACGTGGGCATGGCATATGGTCACAAGAAGATTTTAGCAGTAATGAAGAATAGTGTGTGGTCCAAATTTATTCAAGCTGTCCACTAATCAAGGCAAGTCTGTTGCCAATAACGGATCTCATAAAAAGCACTACTTTGCACCACAAGCAATGCATCAAAAAGTAAGATCCAGCCAGTAATTTGTAGCAGTGTAATAGATATCGCAGCATATTAGCAACTTTTTGAAATATTACAGTGTGTTTAGTCAAAGGACAAACTTATGAAGAGAACTGACAATATTAAGAAAAAGGTAATTGCTGTTCACCATATATTAGAGATGCTGAATCACATATAGGCACTACAGAAAGACCTTCAAACAAGTAAGCTTCTGGTGAAAAAAGGTCATCATCAGAATTACTCAACATACACGCGCACACTCACAAAGACACAACACATAGACACATGACCACAGTCCCTGGTTGCCAAGGCTAGGCTTCTAAGCAAGCTGAGTTGTGAGGATAAGGAGGAGGCTGGGGTGGGGAGGGGGAGGGATAATGGGGTAGGAGTTGGGAGAGAGCAGGGTAGCTAGGTGCAGTTGGGAGGTTAGATGGAGAAAGGGCAGGGGAAAGGAGATGGTAGGGGGAGGGGGGGGGGGGGTAGGAAGGAAAATGACAATGGTTGAGGTCAGGAGGGTTACGGGAACGTAGAACATATTCCAAGGAGATTTCCCACCTGCACAACTCAGATAAATCTGATGTTATAGGAGAGCATCCAGCCAGTTGGCAGACTCCGTGAAGCAGTCACTGAAATGAAGAACATCATGTTGGGCAGAGTGCTCAGCAACTGGGTGGTCCAGCAGTTTCTTAGTCACAGTTTGTCTGTGGCCAGTCATGCAGACAGAGCGCTGGTTTATTGCCAAGATGAGACAGTAGGCAGCAGAGTGGTTGCAACTGATCTTGTAGATAACATGACCAGTTTCACACATTGCCCTTCCTTTGATGGGAGAGGTGAAGCCTGTTAGCAGACTAAAGTAGGTGGTGGGAGGATGTACGGGACAGGGGACATTCATTATTTCAGGGAACAATGAGAGATAGTCAAAACCCTGGTGGAGAATATGATTCTTCAGCTGCCCAGTCCAGGGTGGTACTGAGTCGAGTCATGAAGGAAATGCTTCTCTGTAGCCGGACAGTGGGACATTGAAAAGTTGTCGGCGACTGGAGAGATATGGCACAGAAGATCCGTTTTTGTTCAAGGTTGGGGGGGGGGGGGGGACGGGGTGGAGGGGGGTAATTATGGACTTCAAAGGCCTTAGTGAGATCCCTAATGTATGTCAAGAGGCACTTCTCATCACTACAAATGTGATGGCCATGGGTGGCTAGGCTGGTATGGACTGGATGGCACCTGTTGAAGTGGAGTTATTGCTGGTGGTATTTAGGTTTGATAAGGATGGAGTTACTAATGTAGCCATCTTTCTCCCAGTCCCTACAGTGGAAACACTTTTTCACCACCTCCTGTCAACTTTCCAGAGTTTTAACCTCAAACCTTGTCTCACTATCATTCCCCAAATCCCTCAACATGCAGACTGACCTTACATCTGCTAAAAGAACCACAATTCACTAGCTAAAAGCTGATCTCAACCTTGTAAGCCTACCTGCTGACAAAGCCTCCACCACTATTGTTTTGAACGATGTGGATTGCCTTGCAGAAGGATTCCATCAGCTGCCAGATTTGTCCACCTACAAACCCTGCCACAGTGACCCCAGTCCAGAAATCAAGCAGCACCTCCAGTCTCTCTTGATACCCTTAGGCTCATACCAGAACTTCTTCTCATAGCCCATCTCTCTCCCCACCTCTAACACTCCCCGCACTCCTCTCTTCTACATGCTTCCTAAAGTTGATAAACCCAGTCACCCAGAATGCCCCATTGTGGCTTCTCTCCTTCTTCCAGTCCCTACAGTGGAAACACTTTTTTGCCACCAACCTGACCAATCAGACTCAACCAAAGACCAATATTGAATCTTGCCTAACTCAGTTCACTCCTCTATCCAGCTGTGATCCATCCCCACTGCCTCCAAACCACCCCTGTTAACTTTCCAGAATTTCTTAACCTAGAACCATGCCTCACCAAATCCCTCAAAGTGCAAACTAACCTTACAAATGCAGAAAGAACTGCAGTCCACCATCTAAAAACTGATCTCGACATTATAATCCTACCTGTGGACAAAGACTCCACCACTGTTATTCTGAACCACAAGGGTTACCTGGCAGAAGGGCTCTGCCAGGTGTCAGGTACTTCCACCTACAAACCTTGCCATAGTGACCCCATTCCAGTAATCCAGCAGGATCTCCGGTCACTACTCAAACCATTGAGCCCATCCCATAACCTTCCCCGGAGTCCATCTCTACTCACCCCTGCCACTCCCCACACTCCTACCTTCCACATGCTTCCTAAAGTCCATAAACCCAACCACACAGGACAACCTATTGTGGCCGGTTACCGTGCCCCCACTGAGAGAATCTATGCTCTCATTGACCAACACCTTCAACCTATTACGTGGAACCTATCCTCATATATAAAAGAAACCAACCATTTCCTCCACCGACTCTCCACAATTCCTGTCCCTTTCCACGCGGTACCCTGCTGGTCACTATTGATGCCACCTCCCTGTACGCTAACATTCCTAATGACCATAGTCTTACTGCTATTGAAAATTACCTTTCCAGTCACCCTATGGATTCCAAACCAACAATCTCCTTCCTAGTTGCCATGACCAACTATAACCTCACCCACAATTACTTTGCCTTTGAAGGGATTACCTACAAACAAATTTGGGGTATGGCTATGGGCACCCACACGGCACCATCCTATGACAGCCTATTCATGGGCTATCTAGAGGAATCCTTCCTAAAAACCCAGAATCCTAAACCCCTCACCTGGTTCAGAATCACTGAAGACATATTTTCTATCTGGATTGAAGGTGAGGACAGCCTATCCACATTCCTCCATAAAATCATCAACTTGTCCCCTATTTGCTTCACCTGGTCTTACTCAACCCAACAAGCCACCTTCCTAGTTGTTGACCTCCACCTTAGAGATGGCTACATCAGTGCCTCCATCTATATCAAACCTACTATCCACCAACAATACCTCCACCCATTCCATACCAAGAAGTCCCTTCCGTACAGCCTAGCCATCCATCGTCATCGCATCTGCAGTGACGAGCAGTCCCTCTCAAAATTTACCGAGGGTCTCACTGAAGCCTTCACTGACCGTAATTCTCCTCCCATCCTTCTACAAAAACAAATCTCCCGTGCCTAACTTTACAGTCTCCCAGCACTTCCCAAAGTCCCACAGTCCAGCCACAGAGGAGAATTCCTCTTGTAACTCAGTACCATCTTTGGCTGGAGCAACTGATTACACTCTCTCCCATGGTTTTGATTAGCTGTTATCATGACTTGAAATGAGAACTGTCCTGCCCACTATCCTTCCAACCCTTCCTACAGTGGTGTTCTGCCATCCACGGAACCTACACAATATACTCGTCCATCTTTACACAACCCTTGCTCCCAATCCCTTATCTCATTGCTCATACCCCTGTAATAGACCTAGATGCAAGACCTGTCCCATAAACCCTCCTACCACCACCTACTCTAGTCCAGTCACTAACATCACCTATCACATCAAAGGCAGGGCTACCTGTGAAACCAGTCATGTGATCTACAAGCTAAGCTGCAACCGCTGTGCTCCATTCTATGTAGGCATGAAACCAACAAGCTGTCTGTTCACATGAATGGCCACTGACAAACTGTGGCCAAAAAAGAAGTGGACCACCCTGTTGCTGAATACACTGCCAAACATGATATCCCTCATCTCAATGACTGCTTCACAGTCTGTTCCATACGGATCCTTCCCACCAACATCATCTTTTCTGAATTGTGCAGATGGGAACTTTCCCTGCAATACATCCTATGTTCCCATAACCCTCCTGGCTTCAACCTTTGTTAGTCACTGTTCTCCCCCATCCAGCCCCCTCCCTGTTCCCATTCCAGCATTACACAGCCATCATTTCACCACCGTGCCCAGTCTTAATTTCTTTTTATTTCTCTAATTTCTGCTACTTACCCCCACCCCCCACCACACCTGTCCTCTGTCTAAATTGCAGCATTTCACTGTCCGCCACCTCCACCATACTATTCTTCCTCCTCCCTGCCTCAGCCTCCTCCTTACCCTCATCCAGTCGCCACTCCCATCATGCAGTGGTGCTGCTGCTGCAGTGTGGTTTCAGTTGTCTGAGACTGCAGACGTGTGTGCAGGTTGCGTTTGCATGAGTGTATGTGTGTCTGTTACTGACAAAGGCCTTAATGGCCGAAAGCTATAATTGTGTGACTCTTTTTGCTGTGGCTATCACACTCAGCATCTCCATTATAGGGTGAGTAGCAACTTTTCTTGTATCATATTGTGACATTCCATCATGGATTTTCCATTGTTTGATAGTATTTGTCTTGAGGTACACTAACTCATGGCACACACATTTTCTGGAGTACATTCATTGAGGATTTGAGAATGTAAACACTTAGGAACTCCCAACAACTTTACACATAATTTCAAATATGGCAAAACTTATTTTTGTGACACCTTCCACAAAATAATGAAAGGAGGAACATTTATTTTCTACTACGTTTTTGCTGTATTTACTGTTACAGACTGGGACATTACATAATGAACAGATCAACACAAAATATTTTGGAGGTCACAGTACTATTACACTATGTTACATATGTGTTTCGCCTTTAATTGTATTGTCCTACACTGGCCACATTTATGAAAGTTGGTGAGCTTGTGATTAAATTAGGTACTTAGTACGCAAATTTAATTAACTTATGCAAATGTTGCACTGTAAATTCAAATTACTTTAAGCCAAATGTAAATACACACTGAGGTTATTATTTCTGAGATATAATACAAAAAATCAGTAGTAATAATGACAGTAATCAGTTATAGTATAATTACAAAGTGGTTAAAGAATGCAATTAGTCAATTGCTTACAGTACATATTTCATGAAATTTTGATGTGAAAACCAATTTATTTCAATAAACTAGTGATTTTAAAATTGTTAGTAAACTCCATTAAAGCATAATCTGTAATCTGAACCAAGAAAACTAGTGAATTTAATTAGTTAGTTTAATTATGTGTTACTTTAACGATACTGAAAATAACTGTTGACATTGTCATCAAGTATAAAAGTAACTGTGGTGCTGGCCATGTTGTATTACACCAATTCAGTTTCAGTCAATGTCTGTCTCTGATAGTTAGATACAGTCTTGAATCAGTGCTGTGAGTGATAAATCCATGTTACTTTCGCCTTTGATGTGTCACAATGATCTTATTTTAAAAGCTATTTTTGGATTCAACTAGGTTATTTGTTGGTGAACACATCACAAAGTGCCTGCCAAGGTAAAATAACCCCTGGCAATTTTTTAAATGGAGGAGTTATATTAGAACTGAGTTTCACACCAAACATCTGTCTTGCAGTCAACAAGTTAAGTAACCCAAATGTAGCCACAAAAGCCGGTTACATTATATGTTCAAGCAGTCAAATTCCAGCTTCAAGCACGATATTTTAATTTATTACTTCTTTATTACTAACTCTATTTATTGGATACATTTCACAGACAGTATCCACATATAACACTGAATCTACCTGTGACACATAGATCACACGGGGGCATTGTGCCACAGTCAGGCACAATGAAAAAGAATGTTTTTGTAGTGCCTGTCTGTGAAATACTGCATTCTCTGTGTGGTTAGAAGTATTCTATTCTTTCCATTATGTTTTTATTCCATCCTAGACTTTCCACTGACTGGCACAGTTCAGGAGATACAGCATCATAAAAATTGTGATGTGTAAAAAACTAACTTTACTTAAATGGAGTTATTTGATTAAAGAATCGAAGTGGAGGGTGGGGGTTAATGTTAGCATATGTAAGTCTCAGAAGTTTCCAGAAACTGCAAATAAATAACTGTAGGATTTGCGAATCAAACCTTTGACCTTACATTGCCAGTCAATGACTACTACCATTACACCACAGCAGAAGATGTACAGCACGTGAAATGTATAGTTTATGTACCTGAAACCACATGGTATAACAACTCATTACCTCATTGTAATATGTTGTGGCCCACTCTAATGATCTGCACAGTAACTAATGTCGAATGAATTGTTTTATATGCATCAGCAACACTGGAAGTGGATAACACTTCTCAATGGGAGCGAGACATTACTCCTCCCTTTATTTGTAATTCTCTCCTCCAAGTTTCATGTTTCATTTTACATCTTCTGATGTAGGAAATTAATAGCTTAAACATTAATATTATAAATTTAGAAAAGTGTGAGATCATTTGATCAAAGACAGACACTAAAATTATGTGAGCTTAGTTTCTTTCATACGGAGTTTACATACCACAATTAGCTTTTTTGTAAGGAAACTGGATATGCTTATATAGCCATTGACGTGTCCACAGTAAAAGAGATCCTCCTTTAGGTTTAGGTCCATACATGTAATTGGGTGCTCAATGAATGTGGTAGTTAAGCAATCACCTTCCAATCTTCTGAAAACTGGAAATTAAAGAAATAGGCCAATTAAAAACAAAAATAACATATAAAACTCTATCTGTATTAGTGTTGTTGCGAATATATGGTTTAAAATTTCATTTTCTGATAAATACACAATAATATCATCTCACTAAAATATGTTATTGTTTTAGTCTTCAGTGTGGAGACTGGTTTGATGCAGTCCCCCCTGTTAGTCTACCCTGCAAAAGACTCCTCATCTCTGAACTTTTACTGCAACCTACATTCATTTGAACCTGCAAGCTGCATATATGACTATGTGTCCCTTTACAGTTTTTACCTCCACGCTTCCCTTCACCCCCAGACTGACGATTCCTTAATGCCTCAGGAAGTGTCACACCAACCGATTCCTCCGTTTAGTCAAGTTGTGCCACAAATTTCTTTTTTTTGTGAATTTGATTCAGTGCTTTTGCATCAGTTACTCAGTCTACCCATCTAATCTTCAGCATTTCTCTATAGCACCATATTTCGTTCCGTATCTGTCTGAACTGCTTGTCACCCACAATTCTACTCTGTAAGAGGTTGCACACCAGACAAATACCTTCGGAAAATATCTACTGACATTTAAATTGGTATTACATTGGGGTGGTGAAATTAATCAAAAACTAAAGACAACTGCTGAATAAGAACAGTGTGTGACACATTTTCTGTTGTTCTTTGTTTTCTCTCATTTTTCCCATCCATATGGTGAATGTATTGCATTGTCCTCATTGTTCATGTGTTCTATGTACTTTTGCAAGAATACAAAAATAAATTGCTTTATTTCACCTGTTTCAGTTAGACTGTTTTTACTGTGAATATTGTTCCCACATGTGGTGACCTAACAAAACACCAATCTCCACCCTCAAATGTCTACAACCAAGGGAAATTCACTGGAAATATCAGGTTTAGTGCAGCCTGTGAACATTTCAGTGGTCCATTGCATTGTATCATATGCACTGTGTTGCAAACCCATGATTCCATTGTACGTGTCTTAACAATCAGACTCGGGGTTCAAAATGCTGGAACTTTTGTTTGTCACTTACGGTATTTGCAGCGACAATATACAAATATTGAGGATCGTATGCTCCTACATGTTTTTAAATTACAGAACCTATGCATAGAACACATCCTGAAAAGTGGAACTATTGGCAACAAATTACCCTCTGAATTTTGGCATCATCTTTGAACATCAATTACAAAAGGTGAAATTTCTAAAGTAATACTGTGCCCAGGGCCATTTGCTGTTAAAATTGCTCTGATTTCAAATAAAAGTGGCAACATGTCTTTGGAGTTGCATGATGCTCATCAAATGGGCAGCATTTTGCAAAACGTGAAAATTGGTGCTGTGCCCCAAACCAGTAGCGGCACCACGCTGATCATCTCAGCTGACACTACGAGAAGGCGGCAGCTCCTGCTGGCAGAACAGATCCGTGCCCTCCGACGAGAAACAGGCACTCACCAGCAGCAAATGAAGGAAAATCATCCTACAGCACTAACTCACAATAGCCAAAGGAGCAGTGACTGCCAGGATTCGTGCAGCTGTATGAACAAGTAGCTGCAGATTTGATGTTGGTGCCATTTACACTTCTGACAGCAGGTGAGAAAATGTACCTCTCCTTGTGGTCACCCAAATGACAACAGTGTCCAGGCTTACACATGATGGGCTGCTCTGAGAAGGTGTGTTTGTTGACAGAAGAAATATTCACAGTTCACTGATAGTTACCAAAGCCTTCACCACCACTCACAACCAACTGATGATCATTGCCAAGTAATTGAGGGATCTGACTTCATGCCCAGCACTGGCATTGTGAACATACATGAAGCACCTGCATGACACAACAAGGCAGGCACATTTTGATCCACATACCTTGTTAACTTGTGATCAGAAGAGAGGGTATTCCCAGAGGATCAGGATAAACAAACTTTAGGTAACACTTGGTTTACAGCTGCTAATAACTCCAAAATTCTATGTTTGGTAAATAAATTCAGGTTGTGGATTTAGGCATTAAGAAACCATTACAGTGGACTTTTGTGTTAGTTCATGTCAAGGGACCCACTATAGGCACCAATTTATTGCACCGTTATAACACAAACAGATCCTTGTACCACACACGAGCTACAAACACCTGGCAAGCTACAAACACCTAAGAACAGCGTTTCAATAAGATGGCTATTCTGACATGTAGATATGTTGTGCTTTCCAGTATAAGCTAGTGCAAAGCAAGGATGTTAATGAAGATGTGGAGGCACCAATTGGAAAAGGATTCTTGCAGTATTTTGGCAGTGTGTCTTCAAAAATAGAAAGAATCCTCAAGGGATGTGACATCAAATGTGTTTTCTGACCACCAGCAAAAGGGAGGAATTTGTTGTGTTCAGTCAAAGACAATACTGGCTGTAGGAAATGTGGTGTATCTAAGATCTTATGACAATGTGGGAAATCTTATACTGGGCAGACATGCCAAACTGCACAAGATCATTGTGTTGAACACCACTGTAATACACACTTGGAGCAACCTGATAAATCAGCAGTATTGGAGCATTGCCTGGATACAGCAAATCATATATTTTATGAGAAGACTAAAATTGTATCCTCAGTGACATCTTTATGGCACTGTGTTCTCAAGGAGACCATAAATATCCATATGGCGGACAATCTTATCAACAGGGATGCAGGTTTTTAATTAAGTGCCACCTGGAATCCAACACTGGCTGTCATTAAGAGAGAGAGAGAGAGAGAGAGAGAGAGAGAGAGAGAGAGAGAGAATGAGAAACCAGAATTTCCAATTCAGGAGTCAACACAGCACACTGCCAAGATTCAATTTAACATTTAACCACAGGAGTATTTGGCAGCACAGTCACTGCCCACAGTGAACATGGGGAAAGCCTTTCTGTGGCTCCTGGGAGGGGGCACTAAGAGGAGCACTTCCCCGGGCATCTTCCTGTGCAACTGTATAGCCTGCCCTGCTCCTGGCCTGATAAAGTTCAATGCCATCACACAATTACCATCTGTCACATCTTGCCACAGTGACAACAGCAACTACCAGCACCTGAATATGTCAAACTGTTGTATCAGTCACTTTTATTGGGATGTGGACAATATGAACCAATGATAAACCAGAGAAGTGTATTATTAATGGACATCTTAATGAAATAAACATCTCTCATGCACCGCATTACCCATGCAATGTGTTATGGCACAACAAAGTGATGTCCACGGCACTTTAGTAGCAGATGCCACAATTATCTATGTGTATTCCAGTGGCTCCAGTTCTCAGAACCTCAACTAAATGCCAGAGGATATTCATATTATGGAGTGTGATTACTGCGATTTAAAAGAGAAGTTATCATCCCTAATGGAAGAAAAAAAAGAAACCTTTAAACAGAGAATAAAGTGTTAAGTTCCAAAATATGTGCCAAATCTAGGGAGCCCGTTCGTGGCAAATTATGAAGAACGCAAAAATATTTTTCCCCATTTTTGCTTCTGTCAACTGGCTGAATGACTCATGGCCTGACTGTCATTGAGCAGCCTCCACCTATTTCTGATATCGCACACATTGCCATACACCACATTCGTGCTACTATTGCTCCAAGCCTTGCAGACTAGTGCCAGACAAGTATCCAGCGACAGACAAGTATTATGGTTATATGTTGCAAAAAGAAAGATGGCTCATGGAGAAAATATGGAGATTATGCCTGATTAAGTGCATGCACTATTCCAAACTGTTACCCAGTACCTAACATCTGATACCTCACTAGTGTGGCAGCAGATGTGTCAGTGCTCGTGGTAACTGATTTCGAGAAAGCATACAGCCAATAGAAACAGAAGAAATAGTAAACAGTGTGTAGTGATTCCAGAACCACTTGTCCTTCTACCATCTAGAACACACAATATTTCAAAAATAAGCGTGAGAGAATGTACATATTGCACGACACACATTTGTGTGTGCAGGCTGGAAAGGAATCACGAGCACAAGATAGGTGTGGCGGAAGTGTTTGCCGCTTGTGCCACGGAAGACTTATTGGAAGAGCAAGAAGTAACCGTGTAGTATTCCTTGCTCTTTTAGTGTCTGTAATTATTATTAAAGAAAACTGAACAACTAATTATAGACATATAATTGTACTTCATGTGTTGGACTCGGAGAAGTCAAGACATCTGTTCATATTTTCATATGTCTCAATGTACTTAATTATTTCTAAATCTTAAGATACGAGTGAGATGATGAAGATATTTATATGTCCAAGAGGAGAATTTTGTCCTGCATAGCAGTACTAGTACATCGTTGACACTAAAGTTCCTATATGTGATCAATAGATTACAGAAATAAGAAGATGCCAATTTCTGTCATCCCACAGCATTAGAACATGGCGAACAGGGAAAAGGGAGCAGAAGATACGATGCGCTGCCATAGCAACAAGATATAACAAGACAAGAGAACTGTTTCTTGGAATTGGATTTGGCCTAAAAGTTCAAATGGCAAAAAGTAATAAATGCAATAAAAGAGAAGATATATGAAAGATATTGTGGTAAAAGAAAAGGGAGAAGATTCTGAAGTATTAGAATAAGAAGAAATACAACGAGAATAATTCATTGAAGAAGATCTGGTGTGGGGAGTAAGCGGCTGTCACCAACATTGCAGGGACGCAAATGTGGAAACCAGCCTAAGTCCGACGACGTCAGCACTAGTCGCCACCAATGCAGCTAGAATTCTACACCGGGTGAGTGTGAAATAAAAACTTTATTACTCTAGTAAGAAGTGTTACAAAATACTCTGGGGTGCACTTTTACTGTGTAACTGGTATAATTATAATTAGTATTAAATGCTCACAAGAGCTAAAGTCTATATAAGAATGGACAGTATACAACAAGTTGGAGAGAAGTCAGATCCAGCCGTGGCTATGGGAATTATTGAAGAATGCCTGACTGGTCTGAGTTAGTAAATCTGATCAAAACTTTAAATGCTAAATTAGACACTCACTTCAAAGCCCAGAGTGAAGCTTTAAGTGCTCATTTCAATGCTCAGAGTGCAGCTTTAGATGCAAATTATATAAAGGACTAGATTTGATAAATTCTCAATTAAAGGCTCAGAATGAAACTCTACACATTCAAACGTTGAGTATAGGTTCACTAAATGTCAAAGTAGATGCTCAAACCAAAGAATCTAGTAATCTATGTGAAGGCATGGGTGCTTTAAAAACTGAATTCAATGCCAAATGTAACAATGTAGAATCAGAACCTATCGAAAACTTAGAATCTTTGGAAGACGTGTACAATAGTGAATACAATAATGTAAGACAGGGAATGAATGAAACAGAGTGTAGACCAGCATAAGGAAATAATACTGATTATTCAATCACAAATTACAGGTGTCAGTACTTGAGTGGATAATGTCAATAAATACTTCAAAGAGAATATATCTTTGCTAGTATCTTGGCTTTGTTATTATAAATGTATGTAGTTTTGAGGAACCATTTGAACAAATTATAGATCGAAAAGTTACCGAGAGTATAACCTCTGGAAACGTTTTGACTACTGCTTCTTCCAAACTTAGTGATACTAGCAAGGCCATAGATGACATGTGGAAAGAATTCAAGCTTATCCCAAAAAAGTAGAAAATAGAATAAATTTACTTAACGTTGTGTTTCCAAGTAAAGTTGTTGTGGGGAGGGTTTCACACAAAATTTAATGAGAAGTATTGGTCCATAAGTAATCAAGTGAAGTTAATGTCAGATACATGGGATCCAGGTGGAGTCACATTTGTCCCCCAGAGACAATAACGTTCTGTGTTAATGGGCAGAGTGACGACCGTAAGATCCCTAGTTTTTCTGGTGTTTCTTCAAACTTAGTTTTCCTGCACCGAATTGAAGAGGTTCAATTCTTAAACTATTCTGTAATCTATTCTTGAATTCTTAAACTATCCTATAATGTTAGTAATTAGGAAACCTGATATGACTTAAGGATTAGGACCAATTTAAGAGAATCACAGATGAACAGTGATGTCTAGACATGAAATGAAACAAATAAAATATTATTTGAGTGAAACGTATAAAATGATGGTACTATTTAAATCGAGTGATGTCTAGAAAACATCAACTGAACAGAGTATTTTATGTGTGTATAAAGTAAAGTGATTAACTAAACAACTATTTGATTGTAGTGTATAATTTCCTATTTTTAAAAACATTTTATACCTTTTATGAGATGTGATGCAAAGGGGAGGGTTTTATTGGTTTTGGAAGGGATGGGTATTATAGATTAAAGCATGATTTACACTAACTAATAAATTGTGGCTAACAAAGAACACACACCACACCTTCCAGACAACCCTCACAGACAAGTGTGACTGATTCTTCACCATTTGCCATTCCATAGAAGTTGCTAAGATTTTCTTCGGGGACATCAAAGGCAAAAGTGAAAATGTCCATTCTGTAGCAGATGTTTAACATCATACCTACTCCAGCTTCTCACTCAAGTACTGGCGAAGTATGGATCCTGGGGAAGGGTGGTGGGAAGGGTTTCCTGTCTTTGGGGCTATCTTCTCTCTCTTCTACAATCTTATCAACTATTTCTATTTTTTCCTTCTCTTTTGAGGGCCTGCCTAATTTTTCCCTCTTTCCATATTCATCTACTTCTATCACAGAAGTCCTTCTCATTTTCTATGGTTTCCAATAACCTATAACTTATTTTATATAAGTAGGCCAAAGAATCAGGCTACACAAACACACATCATCATACAAACAAAGATCACAAAGATGCACGAGTACGCAAACAATGAAACTACTAACTAGAAACCTGTTGAGAGGTATGAACCATTAAGTGTTGTAGAGGGAAGGTATGTGTACATCAGGAAATATGCACACATTGTTGTTTATTGACGTGGTTCTAGATCACATGTATATATATATATATATATATATATATATATATATATATATATATATATATATATATATATAAAAAAATAGAGGGAAACATTCCACGTGGGAAAAAATATATATAAAAACAAAGATGAGGTGACTTACCGAACGAAAGCGCTGGCAGGTCGATAGACACACAAACAAACACAAACATACACACAAAATTCTAGCTTTCGCAACCAACGGTTGCCTCATCAGGAAAGAGGGAAGGAGAGGGAAAGACGAAAGGATGTGGGTTTTAAGGGAGAGGGTAAGGAGTCATTCCAATCACGGGAGTGGAAAGACTTACCGTGGGGGGAAAAAAGGACAGGTATACACTCGCACACACACACATATCCATCCACACATACAGACACAAGCAGACATATTTAAAGACAAAGAGTTTGGGCAGAGATGTCATATATATGAGAACTATGATGATTTAAATATGTCTGCTTGTGTCTGTATGTGTGGATGGATATGTGTGTGTGTGCGAGTGTATACCTGTCCTTTTTTCCCCCCACGGTAAGTCTTTCCGCTCCCGGGATTGGAATGACTCCTTACCCTCTCCCTTAAAACCCACATCCTTTCGTCTTTCCCTCTCCTTCCCTCTTTCCTGATGAGGCAACAGTTTGTTGCGAAAGCTTGAATTTTGTGTGTATGTTTGTGTTTGTTTGTGTGTCTGTCGACCTGCCAGCACTTTCATTTGGTAAGTCACATCATCTTTGTTTTTAGAGATATATTTCGTACGTGGAATGTTTCCCTCGGAAAGCGCTGGCAGGTCGATAGACACACAAGCAAACACAAACATACACACAAAATTCAAGCTTTCGCAACAAACTGTTGCCTCATCAGGAAAGAGGGAAGGAGAGGGAAAGACGAACGGATGTGGGTTTTAAGGGAGAGGGTAAGGAGTCATTCCAATCCCGGGAGCGGAAAGACTTACCTTAGGGGGAAAGAAGGGGTATACACTCGCACACACACACATAAGTCACATCATCTGTGTTTTTAGATATATATAAGTATAGAAAAACCATGATAATTTTACAATGAGTATACATAAGAAGGAGGCATGAGTAATGAAGGAGAATGCAAGCCAGATTGGAGTTAATTATGATGCTTAATTAAGTAAAGCGATGGTAGCAAATACTCTGATGGATCGATGAGTTATAGAGTAGTGGGACATTAGGTGTAGATGTAGTATCTACTGTGAGTTGAATAATATGGGTAAACATAGTATCTACTAAAGATTACAGAAGTTGAAAAGTAGAGGAGGACTATAGTGTGAAGTGTGAAATAGGTTTTTATTTTTTCCAGGAAATATTTATTTATAGTGTACATAAAGATGTATACAAGGTCAATGAACCATGAGGCCTACTCGGGTAGTATAAGGGGAAGGGGGGTGAGGGTTGGGGGTGTGCACTGTGTGTGCGTGTATTAATCAAATTAATTACAATATTATCAAATTTGATTTTTATAAATTTTGAAGTGAATGAATTGTCTTTCAGTCTTAATTTACAAATCTTGTAAGTTGTAAGTCAGTAGTAGCATGAACTTACATCGATTTTTGCATTCTCTATGCCGTTGAGATTTGCACAGTTTAGTTCTTCTCCTGCCATAAGTACTTCTCATTTTTGACGATGAATACAATACTGATTTTTATCGGTCTTCCTCTTTAGATGCAGGCAGCTACAATGATATGACATAAGCATAATGCACAAAATAAAATAAAAACTTTCATGGTTTTGCACTAATAAGAATCCTCACACTTTATATTTTCATAAAAATTATTATTCAGGTATCACAAATTCTACTACACACTTCTCACAAAAAATTCGTCTTCTCCCTACGAGGACTAAAGACAGAGTCAATTACATAAGTGACCAAAAAACTGAATGAAGTTTCCATTATTTGTCATTCACCTTCCAGCATAGCAAAATACATCTTTTCCGACGCTTACAGCAGTTGTGCTAGTGTTTATCATCATTGGTTTTTAACTTTTGTCATAGCTTGTTAGGGCTTTTCCTTATGTACCCACACTGTGTGGCAACATGCAATGGAGGTGCACAGTGTTTTGTGTACACTGATACAGCTTAAATTTAAATTTTACCGAAAGGGGTACAATGACCTTTATTTGTCGGCGTATTTTTCTTTGTGTATTGAATTGGAAATGTGAGCTTATCTTGCTTACACATTATCTTACAGGAAATACATAACTAACATATGGAATGATAATTCATTAAGTATTTACATCAAAGTGCTGTAAGAGTGGCCACTTGTCCTTTTTGGAAACAGTGCCAGTCTCTATGCGCATGCACAGAAAATATATTTGTTGGCTGTGCAAGAGCTGTTAATGCTCCATGAATTATTGTGTTAGGTCGTTAATGCTTCCACTCATGCTTTTAATGTCATTTTCACACTGAGTGTCGTTATTATCCATCTGAATAATTTGCTGTGGCATTGTTTCCCATTGATAGTGCAATGCATGTGCATTTACTCTTCAAGAACTGAAGCTATGGCAGATAATTCACCTTTGATATGACCCGGGAGGAAATCTTCTCTGTCATATCCACATTTTTAGTGGAGTGAATACTGCACATCAACACCCAACGTCAAGATAAGTGTTACTTGCACAGTTGTAGTTTGCTGATTAACATATCAGAGATTGTGTAGCATAACATTACCAAAGTTGTTTTTTTTGCACTATTGCACACATGTTTGGATACCACTATATATTTTGTTGTTCACTTTGTTGTAGGAATCGTTTTAGTCTTCTAGGTTTTGTTAGTTTTTAAAGTTCATCTTTTCCAGGTGGCTTGATATACACTTAAAATTCACATAAACATTTTGCATAACAATGCATATTACAACGGCTTTCCTTAATTTCCCTTCTGAAATGTATTTTAATTAATATGAGAAAGTATACATAATGATTAGCGAGAGTAAAGTTTGAAATTTTTGTGTCACAACATATCGTGCGCCATAAAAGTAGCCAATTAACGCTTGATGACGTAAATTGTACGTTTAAATATCAAAAAATTATATAATTCAATTTTCTATTTTCCAAAATTTTAATTTTAATATTCAATCAAAATGGCACAAAAATCAGTTTCCATTAGTGTTGACAAGGGTGAAAATGCAGTGAGCCAAGATGGCATACAATTGCAAGACAGAACATCTGACGTACCAGTGCCATGTCTTCCACACTCAGAAGTATTAAGTAGTTCAGAGATGAACATAACCGAAGCAACAAATGCTAGTGAGCTTTCACAGAGTTCAAACTTTGATGTTACGACGTATCTCCGTGAGCAGCATTCTGCTCGGACACAAAAACATGGAAAGCAAAGATAATATGATTTTTGATGACACTCTACTATCACCCACCATATGAAATCCAAATGTCAATTTACAAAGTACAGTTGTTAACAACCAAAGTACTTTAGATAGCAACCAAAATGACACACTTGCCACATACTTCAAAAACTCGATAGTATGAACACTAACTACACCAATTTGCATGCAGACATAAAAAGTATAAACACCAATTTGCAAACAGACATAAATGCAAAATTTCACAGTTTGTTGCAAAACCTTACCATAGTCACACATGATATAAACAACATAAAACAAGAGCAGAAACAAGTTTTTAAAGATTTCAGGATACAGTCACACAACAGATCGGCGATGTTACAAAGAACTTTCATGAAGATGTGAACATAAAATGTAGAGACATGGAACAACAGCTAAAGCAAGATGTACTTTTTGAAGTAAACAATGACATTATGGAAATAAAACAGAAATTATACACTCTTAATGATTAGAATGATACAGTAGAGCAGCAAATAAAAGTGATTAAAGGTACACACATAAACCTGGAAGCTACACAAACACAATTAACTTCCACAGTAAAGAACATCACTACAGCAGTGAACAAACTGCATAAGAATTACAAAAATATACCAATAGCTATTGATGAACTCACCTCAAAAGTAGCATCACTTGAAATCGAATCAGTCTGTGCCAAAAAGGAAAGAGACAAAACTAGTGAAAATTTATCTGTTGCGATTTCACAAGCTGAAGCAGGTACTTTAGACAAAACCAGTACTGCAGTGGAAAAAGTAGTGAAGCAATGTAGATTAATAAATGATGTAGTTGAAAAAGTTATTCAGCAAAAGGAAAATGACATTATCGACAAAGTGAACACCAATTTGCAAGCTACAGAGCACAGGATACGCAACTACTTAGGTGAGGATTTTACACAGGCATAAATTGTACACATAAACAAAGAGCCAGCCACAGCAAACCAAAATAATGTATATACAAAGGTCATTGCAAACCCTACAAACAATGCTGGTAGTAATGACAGACTGCAGAGTGTAAGTTTACATGGCATAACACCAGAACCAGTACCTACGAGAAATGTAAATAATTATGACAGCTATGCAAACACAGGACAAAATGAAAACAGCTTGTCCACTATATTTGCTGTGGAAGGTCTATTAAGACACCATCAACTCCTAATGTTTGCGAGTGAACGTGAGAGGATAAACCCTATTGTATTTATTAGTGCTTTTCGACATGTGTTTCCTAGAAATTGGACAGAAACATAAAAGATCAGGTTTGTTGTTTTGCACACACCACACGATATACTTTTGTGGGCAACTGGGGTAGCCAAGTGTTGTACCACATATTTACAAGTTGAACGGGCATTCTTGACAAATACTAGTCAGAAGCTGGCGAGAGGTTTTTAACACCACCCCTTTTAATAGCTAATATGGTAGCTTGCGAGGGTATTTTGAGAAGTATTTCAATAACACACGTTATTGGACAAATATTATTTCTCATGTTGGTGTTCTAAAAGTTTTAAAAAGTCATTTGCCATCACACATTCATGAAAAATTATTTACTGCACCTGAGCAAGACACAGAATATTTTCTATCCATTTTAGACTCAATTGACCTAATATATGAGGGCAGAGTAATAACAAATAGTGTGTCCTACAGCCATACACCACAACAACATAATTCGAATAGTCAATACAAAAAGCCAGACGCAAACATACAGCAAAGTTGGTACGCGCAACCGCAAGGATACATTAACTGCCGAAATGGATATGGGAATGGGAATGGTAAGAACAAAAGATTTAAATGATACTTTCCGTAAAACAGGAACGATTACCATCCACAAGCTAATTTCAATCCCTCCTCTCAAAACTATGCACCACACATAAATAAAAGCAGTCAGCCACACCAATGGCTGGCGTGCAGCAACTACAATAACATGCCACACGCTGTACCACAGCCAACCTTTGCCCAACAAAATCACAATACAGCTATATTTCACAGCAGCCATATGTACACAAGAGAAAGTATGTCTCGAGCTGATAATGATACAAACTAGAGAACCAATCACACAGTACAACCACAGTCTAACATTAGACTGTGGTACAACTGACAGAAATTGTTCCATGCACAGAAGTGGATAAGACTACACCACAGGAAAATGTAAATCGATCATAGTTGAGCCCCATACTATAGACCGTACAAGAGGTGAGGGCAAATAAGATTTTCAGACATGTTTTGTACGATTTTATTTGAAATAATATACATAAAAGACAGTCAGAATTTTATCGCAGATGCACTATCCAGATTACCACAGGGACTAGATGAGTTCAGTGAACTGTCTGATCACAATTCAGAATTCCAAACATTATTGATGCAAAGTAATACACAAAAATCAGCCTACAAAAAAATTTTGTAAACAGATGGGAATGATACATCAAGACAATAGGTGGAAAGAGGTAATACAAAATCTTAACCAGAATATAAACCATAAGGTAAGTAAATGGTATCAGTTATACAAAGGTGTTTTGTTTCTCCAGAAGCATGAAAGTTCTAACCATTGGTGTGTATGTCCTTCAGAGGAATATATCGATGAATTTATCAAACATATACATGAAGTATCAGGACACTATGGAGTAACAAAATATACAGACAAGATTTCCAAACTTTGTTACTTTCCTAATTCATGACAATGTGTTTCACAAATATTAAGAAAGTGTGCTATTTGCCAAAGAACAAAAAAATCCAATGTGTCAAAGTTTACAGAACTACACCCCATACTAACCAAAGCTCCAGTGGAAATGGTTTCTCTGGATACCGCAGAGCTATATCCCAGAGCAAAAAGTGGTGTCAAATACCTATGATGTTTTCACAAAATACATCAAACTTTATGCTATCAAAACCACGACAGCCAGTAGCATCATAAGGAGAATTGAAGAGGATTATTTATTAAGAGTAGGAAGACCCAAAGTAATATCAACAGACCAAGGAGCCTATTTCGTAGGAAGAAAATAGAAACAATTCATGAATACACAGGGCTTAAACACATCATGGTAAGTTTTTTCCATTCAGAAGCAAGTCCCGTGGAGAGGGTGTTTAAAGAATTCAATAGATTTATAAGGACATATGCTCATAATAAGCATTCACAATGGATTGAATATGTGACTCCATCTATGCAAATAGCAAAGAAGCTCCCCCAACCTTCCACAGGATTCACTCCTAATGAACTGATGTTTAACACAAAGCAAACTGACAAATGGGAATCACCCATACCAAAATTATCTACTAGAGAATAGAGCTGAATACAGAAAGAGAATATACAACAAAAAGTTAAAACGAGTCACACATTTTTTTGAGGGGCACCGAGTCCTGTTGAGAACACATTCCAAATCTACAAAGATCGGTAAGCTAAATAAAAAATGGCAATTAGTGTACTCAGGACCCTATATTATTGCAATAATACCTTATCCTGGAACTTATAGGTTGGTATATGAAAGAACATGGAGAGACAAAGGTCCCCACCCTCACAAAGACTTAAAAAAGCTTTTCACGATTAGTAACCCAATATCACAGCAGTTTTCTTGTCATGAAATATATTTATAAATAATGTCATAGTTTTACAAGTAAAAAAAATTATGTGTATTTTTTAATGAAACTTGTATAGACTTAAGTAATTTTCTTGTTTTGTAACCAAAAACAAACATTTGACTAGAAGGAAGTGTAAAAACACAGCTTCACGCGCAGTAAAATGTAAACTGGAGCAGCGTACGACTCAGCTGTGCACGCTCAAGAACGCCTGCTTACATCAGTACTAGGGAAGAGATATTGACCTTACGCCAAGCACAACAGGCTAACTCACAGCGCAACCAAATAGAAATGTGAAGCTGCACAAGGATCAAGCCCAATTTCAAAATAAATAATAACACGTAACAACTATATTTACCATCAGGGAACAAAAGAATATAATGTTATATCTACATGTGAAGTTACGTCAATACTAAGACATACAACTGTAATTAGTGTTAAAAGAAACCATTACAACAAAACATACAGAATGTGTTAGCTAACAAAAGATAAGATACCATAGGAGATGTCAAAGTAACTTTCTTTGCAGGGTAAATGAATAAAAAGAATAAAAATGCAAGTGAATAAATACATAAACAAATAAGAATGAAATGTGAAAAATGTCTGCAAATGAATATGATGACCAATTGTATGAATGGCCTATGAGCTACGAAACATAATTAGTTTTTAAATTAAATGATTAATGGAAAATCTCATATAAGATGTGAAACAAATACTAACAAAGAGATAGAGGGGCTGGCCAGTACTTACCTCAGCTCAGTACAGCCGATAGATACACATAAAACAGAACTGAAAATTTACATTCCTAGCTTTCGGAACTTTTTTCCTTCATCAGGGAGGAGAGAGGGGAAAAAAGGGAAGAAGGGAAAGTGGATTCAGTTACTCACAACCCAGGTTATGAAGCAACAGGGAAAGGTAAACAGGGAGGGTAGCAAGGATGGAGGCATGGTTGTCAGAGGGAAGCCAAAGATATTCTACTGTAAGTACTGTGCCAGCTTCAAACCAAAGAGGATGCATACAGAAGTAAAGAGGTATATAGTATAAAGATAAACACAACTATGTAGGATGAAAAGATGTGTGAATGGCTAAAGAGGAAAGGGAAAGAGGAGAAGACTGAAGAGTGAATGGGAGTGAGGTGGTTTAACGTAGGTTCAGTCCAGGGGGATGGCGGGATGAAAGGATGTGTTGGAGTGCAAGTTCCCATCTCCGCAGTTCAGAGGGACTGGTGTTGGGTGGGAGAAGCCAAATGGCACATACGGTGTAGCAGGTTCCTAGGTCCCTAGAATTATGCTGGAGGGCATGCTCCGCTACTGGGTATTGGGCATCTCCTAGGCGGACAGTTCGTCTGTGTCCGTTCATGCGCTCAGCCAGTTTGGTTGTTGTCATGCCGATGTAAAAGGCTGTGCAGTGCAGGCATGTCAGTTGATAAATGACATGTGTGGTTTCACACGTAGCCCTGCCTTGAATTGTGTATGTTTTACCAGTAGCGGGGCTGGAGTAGGTGGTTGTGGGGGGATGCATGGGGCAGGTTTTGCAGCGGGGTCGGTTACAGGGGTAGGAACCGCTGGGTAGAGAAGGTAGTCTGGGAATATTGTAGGGTTTAACAAGGATGTTACGGAGGTTAGGGGGGCGATGAAAGGCAACTCTGGGTGGTGTGGGGAGAATTTTGTCAAGGGATGATCTCATTTCAGGGGTTGACTTGAGAAAGTCATATCCCTGGCGGAGTAATTTGTTGATGTTTTCGAGGCCAGGATAATATTGGGTGACAAGGGGGATGCTTCTGTGTGGTCTGGGGGTAGGAACATTGTTGTTGGACGGGGAGGAATGTATTGCTCGGGATATCTGTTTGTGGACAAGGTCTGCAGGATAGTTGCGGGAGAGGAAAGCACTGGTCAGGTTATTGGTGTAGTTGTTGAGGGATTCGTCACTGGAGCAGATACGTTTGCCACGAATACCTAGGCTGTAGGGAAGGGAGCGTTTGATGTGGAAAGGATGGCAGCTATCAAAGTGAAGGTACTGTTGTTTGTTTGTGGGTTTGATATGGACAGAGGTGTGGATGTGAGCTTCAACAAGATGAAGGTCAACATCCAGGAAGGTGGCTTGGGTTTTGGAGAAGGACCAGGTGAAATTCAGATTCGAAAAGGAGTTGAGGTTATGGAGGAAATTAAGGAGTGTTTCTTCACCATGAGTCCAGACCACAAAGATGTCATCTATAAACCTATACCAGGCCAGGGGAAGCAGCTGTTGGGTCTTCAGGAAAGCCTCCTCCATGCGGCCCATGAAGAGGTTGGCATAGGAGGGAGCCATCCTGGTTCCCATGGCCGTTCCCCTGATTTGTTTGTAGGTCTGGCCTTCGAAAGTGAAGTAATTATGGGTGAGGATGAAGTTGGTAAGTGTGATAAGGAACGAGGTTTTTGGAAGATCTTCGGGTGGGCGTTGGGAGAGGTAGTGCTCAAGGGCAGAGAGACCATGGGTACGTGGGATGTTTGTGTAAAGGGATGTAGCATCTATGGTCACAAGAAAGGTTTCAGGTGGGAGAGGAGTGGGAATGGATTTGAGGCGTTCTAGGAAGTGGTTTGTGTCTTTGATGTAGGATGGGAGTCTGCGGGTGATAGGTTGTAGGTGCTGATCTACCAGAGCTGAGATACGTTCGGTTGGGGATTTGAAGCCTGCTACAATGGGACGGCCAGGATGGTTCTCTTTGTGGATTTTGGGTAATAGGTAGAAGGTAGGGGTACGTGGCTCAGGTGGAGTGAGTAAGTCTATGGAAGCCGTTGTGAGGCCTTGTGAGGGACCTTGGATTTTTAGGATTTTTTGCAGCTCAGTCTGGATGGAGGAGTTTATAAGTTTTTTATATTGGAGCGACCAGTGCATCGACACGGTGCAGAAGAAAAGTTTTACAATGGGTGTCATAGATACCAAGTGAAAAAACCGGGTCGCACCTCAAAGAAATGATTTAGTTATTAGTATGTCTATGTGTATATTTTGGTCATCAAGCAAATGAAGAGTAAGAATATACATCGTCGCAGTGCAACTACAAAACATTTACCCGCATCTACTGACTACAAAGTGTTCATAAACATGGAGGCATGTGACCTCAAATAAAACTAATCAATTCCTATCGTGTTACATGAGAATATAAATAATGGCATTTCCACGTAATTGTAAAGAGATAAGCATGAGGTAATACAAAAACTCCTGCATTACGAACACAAAGCTACACGTAAACAAGTATAATACATTTTGTTTCCATGAAAAAGGGGTTCCTTGATGAGTGATTTAAGAAAGTACAAACAGCATTTCCTTAGTAATCCATAAACCAGTTGAATAGTAATTCCTTATTCCCTCCATAATGCAGGAGGTGGTGCCTAACAGTAGTTAAGCCAGCAACGCATAATGTAGAATCCTGATCCCAGAATGATATTTTCACTCTGCAGCAGAGTGTGCGCTGATATGAAACTTTCTGGCAGATTAAAACTGTGTGCCGGACCAAGACTTGAACTCAGGACCTTTGCCTTCCGCGGGCAAGTGCTCTACCAACTGAGCTACCCAAGCACGACTCACGCCCCGTCCTCACAGCTTTACTTCTGCCAGTACCTCATCTCCTACCTCCCAAACTTTACAGAAGCTCTCCTGCGAAACTTGCAGTACTAGCACTCCTGATGTAAATGATATTCTCTATTTCTCCCTAGGAAAATTTTAAACTCTCATAACTGATGTATGCATGACTGCAAAATTAAATGCAGATGCACTAAATGCATATGTAGTAACACTATGTAATAAAAGAGAAATAAGTTATACATATTTATGTGTGAAGGAATTATTATTATTATTGTTATTTTTAAACAAACAAACTATATCAACCAGTAACTGTAATTGAAGAAGGAATTTTGGACTGTTTTAGTATTTAAGAATTTTCTATGTTTAATACAAATAATGGGTAGATTGTGAGCCTTAGATGTAAGCCATTGTAATATGCATTGTTATGTCAAAATGTTTATGTGAATTTTAAGTGTATATCGAGCCATCTGGAAAAGATGAACTTTAAAAACTAACAAGACCTAGAAGACTAAAATGATTCCTACAACAAAGTGAACAACAAAATATATATTGGTATCCAAACATGTGTGCAATAGTGCAAAAAAACAACTTTGGTAATGTTATGCTACACAATCTCTGATATGTTAATCAGCAAACTACAACAGTGCAAGTAACACTTATCTTGACGTTGGGTGTTGATGTGCAGTATTCACTCCACTAAAAATATGGATACGACAGAGAAGATTTCCTCCTGGGTCATATCAAAGGTGAATTATCTGCCATAGCTTCAGTTCTTGAAGAGTAAATGCACATGCATTGCACTATCAATGGGAAACAATGCCACAGCAAATTATTCAGATGGATAATAACGACACTCAGTGTGAAAATGACGTTAAATTCATGAGTGGAAACATGAAGTTGTTCAAGCATTTTTTAAGGATACTAGGTGTAGGAAAGGCTTCACACCTGTGTTTAAGAATTATTAGCTGTAAGGATACTACTCACTTTTAATAAAGTTTGTTTAAGAATTTGTTTGAAGAATATTATCTGTAGGTAGGTGTCATGCCTTGGATAAAGTTTGTTTGAGGATTTGAAGAACACTAGCTGTAGGAAGGCTTTATGCCTTTGGAGAGACTTTTTTAAAAAGGATTTGTTTAAAGGTTATTTTTCTTAAAAAGGCTTTACATTTTTAGTAAGAAATGTTTAAAGAGCTGTTTGAAGATTGTTCAGTATAGATAGGTGTTAGGTTTGTAATAAGATTTATTTAATTTATTACTAAGTTAAGAAATGGTTTATGCCTACAGAAGATTTTACTTGGAAGAAAGGATAGGATTACGAGGTGTAGGCTGGCTTTACGCCTGAATATTGGTAAAAATTAATAAGATTGAAGTCTTTAATTATTATATTCAAATGTTTTAGTGAGAATAAGTATTAAAGTTTAATGTAATGAAAATTTGTCATCTTGTTTGCTGTGTTAAATTTTAATACTTAGATTATACGAAGTAAAGGCGTCACAACGAAATATCTCAATAGTATTTCTGATGGGTAGGAAAGAGTGTTTCCACAAGGTTGTCGACTTCTCTTGCATAGTCCTTTAACAAGGATGGTTCAATAAAAAGGGGGACTTTGTGTTTTGAAAAAAGTGTTGTGTGAAGTGTTAGTGATCCAAGATAATAGTGACGGGCGAAGTAATTCTTCATATGAAACTGGTAAAAACTTCAAATGCAATTTCTTCATGAGTACAGTAACTTAAAACGATTTGGACTCAGGAGTTGGAATACAAGGTACTGGAAGTATATAGACAATTGCGTGATTAACTGATGGCCTCCGACACATAGGTTGAACTGAACAATGTTATAAATGTGGGGCGTGGGGGGGTGGGCAGACAAAAGAAGATATTATATAACAGAATGTGCATGAATTAACTTAAAGTCAATGGAATTCATCAAGCCTACTGTTCCAATATAAAAACGAGCAGTAATTTTATTATGTTGGTAATCAATGTCGAAGATGCAGTTTTAAAGGCTGCATGCAGCGGAACATTGGACTTCAGGATGAAAGTCTCGGTCGCAAGCTAAAAGAAGAGGTGGTCAATTGAAAAACCAATTCGTACAGCGCTGCCTGGTACGATTTGGTGCAGTGGCAGCATCTCTTTGGCGAGTTTCGTCGGTTGATGTCAGCGTATACTGTCTGTATCAAACAATGGTATACAGACAATTGTAAGTCTCGGTCGCAAGCTAAAAGAAGGGGCAGCCAAGTGAAGAACCAAATCGTACAATGCTGTCTGGTATGATTTGGCGCAGTAGCAGCTTCTCTTTGGCGTGTCTTGTCATCAGAAGAAGATTCAAGAAATTGTTGAAGATCCAGTCTTGTAAAATTTGTTTTGTATAGAGTCATGATGTTTTTAAACAGAGCAGTGTGCTTAGGCTCTCTATAATGTTGTTGTTGTTGTAGTCTTCAGTCCTGAGACTGGTTTGATGCAGCTCTCCATGCTACTCTATCCTGTGCAAGCTTCTTCATCTCCCAGTACCAACTGCAACCTACACCCTTCTGAATCTGCTTAGTGCATTGATTTCTTGGTCTCCCTCTACGATTTTTACCCTCCACGCTGCCCTCCAATGCTAAATTTGTGATCCCTTGATGCCTCAAAACATGTCCTACCTACCGATACCTTCTTCTAGTCAAGTTGTGCCACAAACTTCTCTTCTCCCCAATCCTATTCAATACCTCCTCATTAGTTACGTGATCTACCCACCTTATCTTCAGCATTCTTCTGTAGCACCACATTTCGAAAGCTTCTATTCTCTTTTTGTCCAAACTGGTTATCGTCCATGTTTCACTTCCATACATGGCTACACTCCATACAAATACTTTCAGAAACGACTTCCTGACACTTAAATCTATACTCGATGTTAACAAATTTCTCTTCTTCAGAAACGATTTCCTTGCCATTGCCAGTCTACATTTTATATCCTCTCTACTTCGACCATCATCAGTTATTTTACTCCCTAAATAGCAAAACTCCTTTACTACTTTAAGTGTCTCATTTCCTAATCTAATACCCTCAGCATCACCCGATTTAATTTGACTACATTCCATTATCCTCGTTTTGCTTTTGTTGATGTTCATCTTATATCCCCCTTTCAAGACACTGTCCATTCCGTTCAACTGCTCTTCCAAGTCCTTTGCTGTCTCTGACAGAATTACAATGTCATCGGTGAACCTCAAAGTTTTTACTTCTTCTCCATGAATTTTAATACCTACTCCGAATTTTTCTTTTGTTTCCTTTACTCCTTGCTCAATATACAGATTGAATAACATTGGGGAGAGGCTACAACCACGTCTCACTCCTTTCCCAACGACTGCTTCCCTTTCATGCCCCTCGACTCTTATAACTGCCATCTGGTTTCTGTACAAATTGTAAATAGCCTTTCGCTCCCTGTATTTTACCCCTGCCACCTTCAGAATTTGAAAGAGAGTATTCCAGTTAACGTTGTCAAAAGCTTTCTCTAAGTCTACAAATGCTAGAAACGTAGGTTTGCCTTTTCTTAATCTTTCTTCTAAGATAAGTCGTAAGGTTAGTATTGCCTCACGTGTTCCAACATTTCTACAGAATCCAAACTGATCTTCCCCAAGGTCTGCTTCTACCAGTTTTTCCATTCGTCTGTAAAGAATTCGCGTTAGTATTTTGCAGCTGTGACTTATTAAACTGATAGTTCGGTAATTTTCACATCTGTCAACTGCAGCTTTCTTTGGGATTGAAATTATTATATTCTTCTTGAAGTCTGTGGGTATTTCGCCTGTCTCATACATCTTGCTCACCAGATGGTAGAGTTTTGTCATGACTGGCTCTCCCAAGGCCATCAGTTGTTCTAATGGAATGTTGTCTACTCCCGGGGCCTTGTTTCGACTCAGGTCTTTCAGTGCTCTGTCAAACTCTTCACGCAGTATCTTATCTCCCATTTCATCTTCATCTACATCCTCTTCCATTTCCATAATATTGTCCTCAAGTACATCGCCCTTGTATAAACCCTCTATATACTCCTTCCACCTTTCTGCCTTCCCTTCTCTGCTTAGAACTGGGTTGCCATCTGAGCTCTTGATATTCATACAAGTGGTTCTCTTATCTCCAAAGGTCTCTTTAATTTTCCTGTGGGCAGTATCTATCTTACCCCTAGTGAGACAAGCCTCTACATCCTTACATTTGTCCTCTAGCCATCCCTGCTTAGCCATTTTGCACTTCCTGTCGATCTCATTTTTGAGACGTTTGTATTCCTTTTTGCCTGCTTCATTTACTGCATTTTTATATTTTCTCCTTACATCAATTAAATTCAATATTTCTTCTGTTACCCAAGGATTTCTATTAGCCCTCGTCTTTTTACCTACTTGATCCTCTGCTGCCTTCACTACTTCATCCCTCAGAGCTACCCATTCTTCTTCTACTGTATTTCTTTCCCCCATTCCTGTCAATTGTTCCCTTATGCTCTCCCTCAAACTCTGTACAACCTCTGGTTCTTTCAGTTTATCCAGGTCCCGTCTCCTTAAATTCCTGCCTTTTTGCAGTTTCTTCAGTTTCGATCTGCAGTTCATAACCAATAGATTATGGTCAGAATCCACATCTGCCCCTGGAAATGTCTTACAATTTAAAACCTGGTTCCTAAATCTCTGTCTTACCATTATGTAATCTATCTGATACCTTTTAATATCTCCAGGATTCTTCCAGGTATACAACCTCCTTTCATGATTCTTGAACCAAGTGTTAGCTATGATTAAGTTATGCTCTGTACAAAATTCTACCAGGCGGCTTCCTCTTTCATTTCTTCCCCCCAATCCATATTCACCTACTATGTTTCCTTCTCTCCCTTTTCGTACTGACGAATTCCAGTCACCCATGACTATTAAATTTTCGTCTCCCTTCACTACCTGAATAATTTCTTTTATCTCGTCATATATTTCATTAATTTCTTCATCATCTGCAGAGGTAGTTGGCATATAAACTTGTACTACTGTAGTAGGCATGGGCTTTGTGTCTATCTTGGCCACAATAATGCGTTCACTATGCTGTTTGTAGTAGCTAACCCGCACTCCTATTTTGTTATTCATTATTAAACCTACTCCTGCATTACCCCTATAAAATTTTGTATTTATAACCCTGTAATCACCTGACCAAAAGTCTTGTTCCTCCTCTATAATATAAGTGATATATTTAAATTTTGGAAATGTGTAGTGGCAGTTTGGTTAGGCCTAAATTATTAATTTTATTATATAATATGTCTTGATATATTTAGTGGGCAAACCTGTTAAGCCCATCTAAATTTTGATATTTGTCAAACATACTGTAACAAAATTTTGTATGATGTGCATGGAGTATGAATGAAAGATGAAAGAAAAAATCACACCCATTGCTAGGAAAATAATAAGCGAAAGCAGTTTATGCTTATCATCATCATGCTAGAGGAAGGGGGGGGGGGGGGGGGGGACAATGTAACACCTACAGCGCCTCTTGGTGTTGAAAAAACAAAAATAGCTCCCATGTCCTTAGAATATCAATTCACAAAATGATCCAAGTCCCTCCACAAGTAGTAATTATGAAAAATAAATAAAAAACAAATAGAGGGAAATATCTAGTATAGAAATCAAAAGAACAGAAAAGGAAAATTTAATTATAAATTTTAGAAACATAGGAAGGTGGAAAAACAGTAGAAAATATTAAAATATTAGTTATTCCAATACGTGAGAAAATCAATATTATAGTCATAGAACATTGGTCTGGGACACCAAAGATAGGGTTTATTAAAGTATAAGTAGCCATATGTTGTAATTACGATACTCCAGTCTCTAGTCTGTTCTAGTTCGGAAGTTATTTAGGACGTACAGCTTTAGAGAACAACAATTGGGACTTTATTAAATGGGGATCAAGAATAGATCATGATGAGCTTGTTTTTGAGGACTGCCAATTCAAGACTTTAATTTGGACATTTATCAGATTAGATAAACGGGAAGGTGAATAGTAATCTCTTTGGCTTTAATGTCAATTCATGTGAATATTTAAACGCTTTACTGAATTGAAAATTGTAGCTGGATTCGGACTTTGAATTGTGATAGTGGGAAACTTTAACTTCACGTAACTACTGATCATAGTTAATGACAGTTTGTGGATATTAAATAGCAATAACTTATTTACTGAAAATGACAGGATATTATCTAACATCTCTAATGCTAGCGGGAATCCTACTTAGACATCTAATTAAAGAACTTCTTTGAATGAGATCATACGAGTGAACCTATTTATTAATAATCCTTGTCAATAAACTGACGTTGTTAATTTCAAACATAATACAATTCTTGAACATTAATTTAACTTAGATTAATAAATGTTAAGGTTATGTGATCTAGGCCAAGAACAAACTAGCGATTCGTAACTAAAACAATTGAACGAAAGGTTAAAGTATCGTTGTCTGTAAACATCGGTAGTAAAGCTACTGAAGATTTTTTTCTCTCAGAGTTGGGAAGACTATACATGTAGTCACCCACGTTTAACATTGGGTTTTAAAAGTAATCAACCTGATACTTAGCTGGGACAATATTAAATAAAAGTAAAACCCTTCAATGACAGTCAATGTGTAAAAAATAAAATCAAACTTTCACATATTATACGAAAAAGTGAAAGCAGAAAAAGGGTTGCTACATTTAACCAACTTTCTTTTAACTGTAACTCAATTTGTTTCTGATGTTTGGCTGTATGAGAGACTTACAGGAAGTTACATATTTATGTGGAAAGTGAGAGTTTTATTGTACATGGGGGGCAAATAAATCGTTAATTGATGAAAAGTAAAGTTTGTATGTCTACTTATTTCATAAGTAGAATGAGTCTAAAAATTCCTGTATCTAACGTTATTTGACAGCGAAGGAGTCAAGAGAGTTTACAGCAGCCAGCTAGCCAGTAAAGAAGAGTGGCTGCAAGTTCCAAGTAAAGAATTGGAAGGTGGTTTGGGGGAATGAACCAATATAACCCAGATTCACACTCACACTTTAAGTTGTTAGAACGTTAGACAGTCATTCCACCAGGAAGGAGGTACATGGCTCGTGTTGTCTGTAGTTAAATTACACCTATATGGTCAATACCACCATTCAACTGTGGCCGCATTGTTACTTTGTGCCAGGAAGGGCTCTCAACAAGGAAAGTGTCCAGGCATCTCAGAGTGAACCAAAGCAATGTTGTTAGGACACGGAGGAGATACAGAGAGACAGGAACTGTTGATGTCATGCCTCGCTCACCCCACCCATAGGCTACTACTGTACTGTGTGATCACTACCTGAGGATTATGGCTCTTTGAGCAACCCTGACAGCAACGCCACCATGTTGAATAATGCTTATCGTGAAGCCACAGGATGTCATGTTATGACTCAAACTGTGCACAGTAGACTCCATGATGAGCAACATCACTCCCAACTTCCACAGTGAGGTCCGTCTTTGCAACAAAGACACAATGCAGCATGGTACATATGCAGCCACAGGATGTCATGTTATGACTCAAACTGTGCGCAGTAGACTTCATGATGAGCAACTTCACTCCCAACTTCCATAGCGAGGTCCGTCTTTGCAACCAAAACACAATGCAGCATGGTACATATGGGCCCAATAACATGCCAAATGGACCACTCGGGACTGGCATGACATTCTCTTCACCCATAAGTGTCATATATGCCTTTAACCAGACAATCGTTGAAAACGTGTTTGGAGGCAACCCTGTCAGGCTGAACACCTTAGACACATTGTCCAGTGAGTGCAGTGAGGTGGAGGTTCCCTGCCGTATTGGAGTGGCATTATGTAGGGCTGATGTATGCTGCTGGTGGTCATGGAAGGCACCATAATGGCTGTACAATATGTGAATCCCATCCTGCGACCAATAGTTCAACCATATCGGCAGCATATTGGCGAGGCATTCGTCTTCATGAATGACAACTCCTAACCCCACTGTGCACATCTCGTGAATGACTTCGTTCAGTACGACATCACTCGACTAGAGTGGCCAGCATGTTCTCCACACATGAACCCTATCGAACATGCCAGGGTTAGATTAGAAAGGGCTATTTATGGACAACGTGACCCACCAACCACTCTGAGGGATCTATGCCGAATCACTATTGAGGAGTGGGACAATGTGGTCCAACAGTGCCTTGATGAATTTGTAGATAGTATGCCACGACGAATACAGGCATGCATCAAAACAAGTGGATGTGCTACTGGGTATTAGATATACCAGTGTGTACAGCAATATGGACCACCACTTCTGTAGGTCTCGCTGTGTGGTGGTACAACATGCATTGTGTGGTTTTCATGAGCAATAAAGAGGGAAGAAATAATGTTTATGTTGGTCTCTATTCCAATTTTCTGAGCAGGTTATGGAACTCTCGGAACCGAGGTGATGCAAAACTTTTTTTGATGTGGGTATTTCTAAAATTATGTTCAGTTGTACAATGTGCATCAGTAACTGATCCCTTTGGCTAGTTCACACAGTCATCACCATGTATAACTGTAAAACATTAGTCACCACTTTTAGTTACAGTCACATTACTTGTTTTATGTACATAAGTTTTTAAAAACAAACAACTTCCAGGTAGGAATAACAACGGTGTAGCAAAAGAGAGATTGCTTCTTACCATATAGATAACACACTAAGTTGCAGACAGGCACAATTAAAAGACACATAAACATAAGCTTTCAGCCACAGCTGTCATCGGAAAAAAAGGAACACAGCACTAATTCATATTTTAAGCAGGCATTCTTCATGCATTCATGACTGCCAGCACTGGAAACTCAGGCCACAATGCAGCTATCACATGGGATGGCAGTGGCAATCTGTTAGGGGTGGGACAGCAGTGTATGGGTGGGGAAAGAGGAGCATTGCCTGGCAGAGTGTACACGGACTAGAATGGCAACATGTGCAGCATCAGGATGTTATGGGTCAGGGAGGTGAGGAAAAAATTGAGCAAAAAAGGAATGTAGGGGGAAAAGATGGGCAGGTGTATTAGAAGAGGGAGGCAAAACAAAAAGTGTAGGAGATTAGGAGATGGGAAAGGGAAGGAGGGTATAGCACAGAGGGGTGGAGACTGTTGGGTGAAGGGTGTTGAAACGGTATGTTACTGTAGGTTGAGGCTAGGATAACTATGGAAACAGAGAATGTGTTTAATGATAACTTCCATCTGCACAGTTCAGAAAAGCTGGTGGTGGAAGGGAGGAACCAGATGGCTCAGGTAGTGAAGCAGTCATTGAAATCAAGGTTGTTATATTCAGCTGGATGTTGTGGCACAGGATGGTCCACTTTCCTCCTGGCCACAGTTTGGCAATGGCCATTCATCCAGGTAGACAGCTGGTTGGTAGTCACACCAATACAAAAAGTGATGCAGTGATTGTGGCGTAATGATAAATAACACAGCTGCTTTCATAGGTGGCCCAGCCCCTAATGCAGTGTGTGTGTGTGTGTGTGTTTTCCTCTGCCACTCCCAATCCCAACCACTTGTATAAGTATCATATTCCTGTGGAAGGGTCAGATGCAAGCTCTGCTCAATCGGTCCACCCAGCACTTCCTATTTCAGACCTGTCACAGGCTTATCCTGCCCTATCAGAGGTCTGGCAAGCTGTGAAAGCAGGCTTGTCATATACCAGCTCTGCTGCAATCACTGCACAGCTTTTTATATTGTTGAATAGCAACCAACTGTCTACCTGTATGAACAGCCATTGTCAAACAGTGGCAAAGAGCAAAGTGCCACAATATGCAGCTGAACATAACCTCCTCGACTTCAATGGCTGCTTCACTACCCGAGCAACCTGGATCTCCCCCTCCACCATTTTCTGAACTGCGCAAATGGAAGTTATCCTCACAATACATTCTCCACTTCTGTTATTATCACAACCTCAACTTATGGTAGCATATACTGTCCCCAACACCCTCCATCAAACAGTCTCCATTCCCTCTGTGCTATAACATCCTCCCCTTTCCCAACTCCTGCACTTTTTGTTTGCCACCCACTGCTGACACACCTGCACATCTTTTCCTCCTCCTCCCCTTTTTCATTCTATTTCCTCCCACCTCCCTGCCCCGTGACTTCCTGACTCTGCACCTGTTGGCATTCTAGTCCCCGCACCCTCTTCCAAAGAGTGCTCCTCTTCCTTCGCCATTACACTACTGTCCCTTCCCCTTCCTCACCCCCTCCACATTGCTGTTACCATCTCTCATGATAACTGATTATGGTCTGAGTGCTCAGAGTTGGCAGTCATGTGTACACGAGGTGTGCTTGCTTGTGTGAATGAATGGTGGATATTCCTCTTTTTCCAATGAAGGCTGTGGCTGAAAGCTTATATTTAAGTGTCTTTTAATTGTGCCTGTCTGCAACTTACCATGTTATCTTAATTGATGTAGCAATTTATCTTTTTCTACATAATTAAGTTTTTAAAAACTATAAAATAATAAATAAAATTATAAAACATGCAAACTGAAAGGTTAAATAAACTTAATACACATAGTCAATCCATCATACATGTAAGGATCATGCTGTAGGTCAGTATGATGTACCCTTAAGCCATTTGTGTTGTATTTGTAAACATTGGCTTCAGTGTAAACTCAGCCTCTGACATGAATAGTCTAGTTGGGACTATATGCATATGCAAGAGTTTTTTAATATTGTAACTTACATTTACTGGTATGTCTTTTATGACTGTCCATTTACAGAGCCATGCATTATAGTGTAATATGGGTTATTCATGAGAATAACTTATATGTTCCACTGAAGGTGCTCATGCTGGCAAAAGATGGCCTTGGCTTTTACAAATAGTTTATGTAGTGGGAAAAATATACTGTGTGCACCCCAATCTGTGATCTGGGCAGATGGTACTTATGCAGTGACATAACACAGCAGGGCTAGGTGTTGTTTGGTAACACTTGCTGGATGTCACCAAATATTTGTCAATGACATCCCTCTAAGGAGTTGTGAACACCCTAAAGAAAATAGACATACTATGATGTAACTGCTGAAGACAAATGAAGACTGTAAAATCTTAAGTTGAGTTTAGTGTGGTCAGACATACTGAATGATGTATTTGAATTTATGGGTTATTGATAAATGGATCTGTCTTCCCAAACAGTTGAAAGAATACAGCAAATTATCAATCAGTAGCTGGATTTAGTGAAACACTCTCTTACAGCATCAACCTGCCTGGAGACAAAGTCGAGAAGAATAAGTTTGTGCACGGCTGTGGTATAGAGTAGCTGGACCATTAGAACAAAACAAAAAGGTTACCGTATTTGAAGAAGAACAGTAAAAGGTAATTTAGACCACATCAAACTGACAGATGTGTCACGAAGTATTCCTTATTCAGAGTGTTACAGTCAAGTCACCATACACGCACATGAAAGGGAAATATCACAGCATGTTACCTTATTGTGCTTTTTAACACTGAAGATGACCACACAGTGACTGAAGTGTAGATGTGCAATAAACATCATTGCAACTGATTGCTGTACACTTTGCTACTTAAATATTTAATTAGTGCTATATTAGAATTATCGCTGATTATTGGACAGTGTGTCATTAACTTGTGCATCAATAACTTGACAGATCTGAGTGAGTCTGCCACTGGACTCTTGGTTATCATTGAGCATTAACTGTATGCTATGTGCCAGTAATTTCACAAAATTGAAAACTTGTCACTGTCCAAGCAATGGGATCTCTGAGGGTAAAATATGTGAAAAAGTCGAACCAAAGTTATGGTGCTGTGTACATTTTTTGAGCAAACACCGTCAGAACTTTGTAAGATTTTCAGGTTCAAGGCAACAGACTGACATGCTATGGAGGAGCCAACAGAGATTATGAAAATGAATATGAAGCCTTAGAACTGGGTTCAGTTGTGTGCATCTGCTTTTCCATAATACGGAGTTTACTAACTTCCAGCTTTTGTTTTGGAGCTTTACAATGAAGATACAACGGACTCTCATCTTTGTTAATTGCATTTGTCTACTGTATATGTTCCTTGCTATTCTATTTCATAACAGGATAATTAGCACTTGCCATGGTATACAAGAAGTTCTTTCCTGTAACAGGTGTACCAGCATAATTAATTATGCTTATCTAGTGCATAATCAGTTTTGACTCATTTAATTGCTTGAGGATAACACTCGGTAAATTAATGAGAAGATCAATAAATACACCAAAGGCCCTGTCAATACAGTCACTGTCACTCAGTCTTTTCCACTCAGCTTTGCATAACTTGTCTGTTAGGTATATTCTGTGATCTGCTTTTAGCACCATGATCTTCATGACAAACAAGGTGAGATGTGCACCATGATAAAGACTTTCAATAGTCAACCATTAGCTTGAAAAATGATCTGATATTATTAGACTACCAACTAGAATCTAATTCTTTTTTATATAAATTAATACGTATAGAGTCCAAGCATGTGTTGTCTTGCAGTATGTCCATTAGAACAGTACAAATTGACAGCATTTGAATAGTACTGTTTGAAAATCACACCTAATTTTTAGATTAATGTCTTCAGTAAACACAAGGTTGAAGTTGCCATATTTCATATCCAAATAAATAGTGAGACTCACAACTTTTTCACCAACTGTGTGTACAGGCTGCCTAGCCAGTTTGGGTTGCCAGTTCCAATTTATCGATAATTTATTTACACTTCAAAATTTTCTTCCATAAATGTAGCTTCAGCAAAGCCAAAGGCTTGGAACCTAGCACAAGTTCTTGCAGTACTTATGCGATAGACTGGCCCATCCCTTCAGGACAGAAGCAGTTCTTTTTGTCAGAACTGCTGACAGGGTACGCTTTCAGCCATCTGCTGATTCGACTAAAAGTGCCCGCTCTGTCAATCACCCAGCGGGAGGCCTGAGAAAGGTGTCACGTGGTTGCCACTGGTCACATCTTGGGAAGAAGACGACAGTGAAGTTACCCTCTGGTAATTGAGCTTCCACTCAGAGCAGATGCTCTTGATATCCAGCTTTCAGGTGGAGCAGATGCTCCCACATCATCTGCACCCACCCCTGTTCTCCCTACCTGGCCACGAGCTAGCACAAATATGAACAACCTCTCTCCTCTCATACTCAGCAAACACTGACACTGGTGGATGTCCATCAAGCCCATACTGGATGAGGTCTCATGTATTCTCCATTTATCAGAATATTCCATGAGTTTCCTTTAACTCTCTCTTTTCATTATAAACCAGCCTCCATTCCACCAATCACAAACCAACCCTCTACCATCCTTGACACAGGCTGCCTCCACACCAAGTCTGGTCTGTACACTCAGTAACACAAGAGTGTGGGCTACAATAGAGGAAAGTATTAATACTAAAAAATTATGCAGCTGTAATTAAAAAAAAAAACTTTCTTTTGAGCAAACATATCATAGATAATATTAGGCACTCTCTACATAAAAATAGCTATTCCTCCACAACTAATTATAGTCTGATGGAAAGAAGTTTCTAGCACATAGCCTTCATGAATGTGCAATGCAAATTCAGCTTGTGTGAGCCAGTGACTGTTTATACAGAAGATATGAGAGTGCTCTGTGTTTAAGAAGGTAGTCTCTATGTGACTGCTTTAACTCATTGTTCTCATTATCCCAAAATCTAGTAACAGCAGGCCTACCAATGACCTTCAGATTGTACTTGATATATGTGTGTAGGGACTTTTTGAAATATAAGTTGATTCCTATACAGAAGATGACAGTAACCACCCACTTTTTACAATGCTATTTATTTATTTAAACAGTGTCATTACCAGTTTCGAACTGAGGTTCATCTTCAGATGGCTAGTTCACATTAAGAATGTCAATTTCTGACAAAATAGCATTTCTGAAATATGTTTGTTTGGAACAGGAAGTACCTTTATTTGCCTTAAATAAGCATCATTGTTCCTCATCATAATATGCAGCCCATTATAAGTAAAGTACAGCATCTCAAATTGACTTCCAATCATTGAACAGCACAGTTGCATGCATTATAGAGCTCTGGTGTGCAGATGGAAAAAATGCAGCATGAAGCACTTTTGCCAAATGAGAAGAAGAACGGCTACTGAAGAGCTGTCATAAAGGGAGGGAAACCTTGCATTTATATTAAAAATGTGACAGTTTAAAGACAGGCATGATCTTGCCACAATTAGTGTACATAAACGTTTTGAAATTCAACAATAAAAAAAGTTAATCCTTTTACATATGTGCCAGTCATCTATTGACAATGTAGACACCTAATGTCCTGGGCAGAGTGTCAGGTCCCATAATTAACACAATATTATGTGGAGAACATGAACACACATGTTAAGAATGAAGTTAGTAACTACTTCCTAAAATATTTTTCGTATGGCATCAATAATAAACACTGGAAAGAGGAAACTCAAAAATTTAGCATCGGTTTTAGACCATGTGCTTACAGATACCAGCAGTGTACATATAAAAGATCTTGACCTCTCCGATTATGACTGCTAGACAATAAAATCCAAAAAACTGCAAGCCAAAAAAGGAAGTTCTCTGAAGCTAAAACTGTCAAACCAAACATGGGATGAAGTGTGTACATAAAACAATTTAAATGTAAAATACTCTAAATTCTGCACTGTTGAAACACATTTTTAAGGGTACATTTCCAAGACTGATCATCACAAATTGCTACACAAGCTTGGAAATCTTGGCATCAGAGGAACAGCTAACAACTGGCTCAGCTCTTATCTTAAGAACAGGGAACAATGTGAGGAAATAGATCAGGAAAGGGATAATGTTGTTAGGACATATAATTCCAAGCTACTGACTGATAAATATGGAGTGCCACAAGGATCAGTAATGTGTGCTGTTCTGTTCTTGCTCTATGTAAATGACCTAAACATAAGGAATGACAGCATTAAAATATTTCAATTTGCTGATGATACGAGTGTTCTAACTACAAGAAACTCAGAAGAAATTCTCGTAAAAAACATAAAAGAAGCCACTGACAGGCTAACATGTTACTTTGATAACAATGACTTAATAATAAACAATGGAAAACTGCAGCTATGGATATACAAACACCACAAACAAAAAATCTAGTATTACCCAATCTAGAGCTATATAGACAGACAATTACCAAAACAGCCTGCACCAAATTTCTTCGATTTGTTCTATAATGAGACATCATGAAATGGGAAGCAGGCATTGAGCAAATGAACAAAAAATTAAGTACTTCTTAATTTGTGCTGTGTACGTTAGAGAACTGTACAAGCCACACTGCTCTTCTATGTCTATATTAGGCAGTCATGCAATCCCAGCTCTGGTATGGGATTATGTTCTGGGAAATTTCTGGAAATGTCATCAAAACATTCAAAATTAAAAAAAAAAAATTAAAAGAAATTTATAAGAATAATGAAAGGGCAATATCATCCCAGATCGGGTAGACCATTGTTTCAAAAAAGAATGTTCCTGCCTCTTCCTTGTATATATATGCTTCAAAATATCATGTATTTAAAACAAAACTTACATGCAAAAAGGCCACTCATCACTCAAAATCACAAAATACTCAGCTATGATACAAGACAAAAATCGGATGTAAATGTTGAAAGTGCCAACACAAAGTTATTTCAAAACAGTCTTATCCATCCTAGTATAAAACTATACAATGCCTTTCCAGATACCATTAAACACATACAGAACATTGGTCACTTCAAATCCAAATTGAAGTCATACTTGGTTGATCACTGCTTTTACACAGTAAATGAATATCTACAAAAATAAATTTTTCTATATTAACCCAATGTAGTCTCATACAGAAGAACATTTGTATGTTATCTCTCTGTATATAGCCTAACAACATTTATTTAAGTATTAATCCTTAATTGATATATTAATGTGAGTTATTATGTACAAAAATATATATAAAATTGTTAATATATTAACATAAAAATCCAAATATCTCTTGCACATTGTGCAGCTATAGATGAAAATGGGTCAATTGATCTCTTGAGCAGCAGCAGCTAAGAAAAACACAATAAATTGAACAACTTTGGGTACCAGAGGAACTTTGAAAAATCAGTTAAACTATTTTTCAGGGATTGTAAAAAAGCTGCATCAATATAACAATAAAACATGTGTAGCAAACTCAATAAATTATGTAGCCAGCAGAACGATGTTATGTCCCACAACAGAGCAAGATATCATGTAGCTAACACAAAACGTAAAGAAAGAAGTCATCTGGTCTAGAAATTCATTCAGCTGTGTACTGAAGGTACAGATGAACAGGTGCAGGTCTTAGAAGAAACTAGTTCTGAAACAAACCAAACTAATTCCAAAACAGAAGAAACTTTTTATTTATTTATTTGTCCAAGAATCATTTTAGTACGTTGTTTGTACATGTGATAAAGGCCAGTGGTAAATCTAGTTAATTTACAATACAGTAGTCATTATGACTACATTGCTGACATAATCAAAATGCATAATAATGTAGGTTAGTGTACTAAATTGCTTCCACATGTGATAATAACAGTTATTAAGTGAGACGACACGATAAGCACAACATAAACTATATTATGAATTGACAAGTAGTAAAATTTTGTAAATGGAGTTTACTTATTATGATATTTCATAAATTCAGACAAAGAATAAAAGCATTAGTCAAGCAAGAACTGTTTTTAACTTTATTTTAAATGCATTTAATGTAGGTATGCATTTCAGGTGAGAAAGCAAATTGCTCCAGTATGACATACTCCTCTTTTGCATAAGCTTGTATTTACTGTGTTCATGTGTAGGTTCATCTTTTGCCTAGTTTCATATGTGTGTATATCATATTTTCCTTTTTCAAGATGCCCGCTTTTGTGAAAATTAGCATTTCGTATATATACAAGAAAGACAGCAGTAATATTTTGAGATTTTTAAGAAGGAGTCTACAGAAACCCTTGCATTTAGGATTTTTTTATCACCCTGATAATCTTTTTCTGTATTTTAAATGTTTTTTTAGAATTTGTGGAATTCTCCCAAAAAATTATGCCATACATAAGCAGCAACTGTATACTACAATGGTACATTGTCAGCACTGATGAGCAGCTTGTATTCTGAGTGAGGATCCTAACAACATATACTAGTGAATACAGTCTCTTATTTAAATTGTATAGGTGCAACTCCCACTTCAGATCTGCCTGAAAATGAATGTCTAAAAATTCTGTGTGACTGACCTACGACACATTTTTTTCCTTTGATGTTGAAAACAGGGTTTGCAGGATGGAGGTTTTGTGTGGTGTGAAAGTTAAACTGTCTCAGTTTTTGCAGAATTTACAATGATCCTACTGGTCCTGAACCAGTACATTAAGGTATACATAACTGATATCGCAGCCTACTGCAGATTTTTCTCATTCTGTGATTTAATTAGAATATTAGTGTTATCTGTAAAGAGTACAGTGCTTTTAGTACTTCATTTAAGAAGGCAAAATTTGCTGTCTGAGTTGACTTTCCAGCTATGAACCAATGATGGGAGTTCCTTATCAGCCTCTCTTTATTTAAGAAAACTGTTTATCTTCTAAGGAACACTTTTTCCATAACTTTGCTGAAGCCTGACTATACTGAAACTGGCCTATAATTAGCAATATCACTTTTTGCACTCTTCTTATACAAAGGTGTTACTTTTGAAATTTTTAGATTATCTGGAAACACACCATCCTCAAAAGATGAATTTACTACGTCTGTTAGTGGTTCCACAATAAATGTTGCACTAACTTTGATAATAGCATCTGGTATCTCATAATACCCACTGAATATTTATTAGGTCATTCATTTAGGATTCCTGACTTCCTCAGATGTTGCTGGATACATGAATAATGTCTTTGGATTAAATTTTTGATCTGAGTGACAGTCTGGCTGTCTGCTAAGGTGTGTATTTATTAACTACTGTGCTATGTTAGAAAAAAAACTGTTGAAAGTACTAGCCACATTAGTCTATTTTTGTTCATAATCAGCTCTATATTGCTGTCATTAAATGGCCTGATGCCCACTTCTTTCCTCATAATTTGCCAGGTAGCTTTAGTTTTATTCTTGATATTATGCAATATTTAGTCATTTTCTAGTTTTTTTGGTTTTGAAATAGCTCATGTTAGTATTCTTCTGTATCTTTTGAAATGTGTAATAAAGTCAGGATTAGTATTTTGTTTGGAGTACTCATACAACCTCCTTTTATTTTGACATGATATCCCTTTTGTAATCCAATTGTCTTTTTTTGAATAGAGTTAAACATAGCTATTTTCTTGTGAAACGCCGTTTCGAAAATAAATGTTTGAATGTAGCAATAAACTTATCATCTTTCTCATTGGCATCATGACAGTCATATACATCTTTCCAACTTCCACCCTTTAGGAGAGAACAAAAATATTACACATTTTTTGCAATGAAATTCTTTACAATGTGTCGTATTCTACTGGTAATTGAGTGTACTGAAATATTCACTGCAAGAATTTGAGCACTGTGATTACTAAAACCCATGTTTACAAATTGTATGTTGTAGGCATATTTGCATGTATTTATCAAGATCTAATCAATAATAGATGCACAGGTTGGTGTTTCCCGAGTTACCGTATTTACTCGAATCTAAGCCGCACATTTTTCCGGTTTTTGTAATTCAACAAAACCGCCTGCAGCTTAGAATCGAGTGCAAAGTAAGCGGATGTTCTGAAAAATGTTGGTAGGTGCCGCCCCAACTAACTTCTGCCGTCAAATATGTAGCGCTACACAGGCATGCTTTGCAGCCACAAAGATAAATACTGGCACCAAAACCTCTGCGTCAGTAAATAAATTTTAAAAAAAGGTGAAAGACAAGCTTTTTTTCTCCGTCCCGAGTTTCGACCACTGCATTTTCATACATTATACAACGAAATAAATATGAATTCCATATTGTTCATCTTCAAATGTAGCAGAATTCCAATGTACTATGAAAATCCGACTGGCAAGACTGTTTGGATGTTTGTTAATATGGCCAACTCTACGTTCTGAATTTTTTCCTACCTGTGAGAAGACTTTTATGAATTGTGAATCACATGCAGTATTCTCTTCATCAAGAGAATAATATGAATATAAACATTTTGCCATGTATTCTTTCCTGTTTGCTGCTATCTCATTTAAATCCTGTCTGCCTAATAAACTACGAAACTAGTTGAGACAACAGCAATCGCGGAAGAATATACATATCATGTCATGTTTATATTCGTATTATTCTTATGCCTAATAGTGATACAGTCAGAAATGAAGCACGGCAATCGACTAGATTATTAAATCTAAGATGACTCTAATTTCTGTGCAGAATGTAATGTACTAAAGAGGCGTCTGTGAAGATTTTCAAATGGAGAAAAATTTTCGCCAATCTCTCGTTCAGAACATCTTCTATCATACACAGTTTATTATTTGGTTATTTTTGATCATTATCAAAGAAAGCAGCAGTGTAAGTAACAACAAATAGCAGTCTCTTGCCATTGTTTCACTAATGAGACGATTCCTCTATTTTTTTTATTAATTGTAAGTGCGGTAGCGTGCACAAAAGCAAGCCAAGTCGCGAGCGGCGACAGGCCGTAAACACTCATTATCAGAATGCGACAAACAATGCATGACACAGTACAGTAATGCATTTTCAGCTTAGAGTGTCGTGAACACACATAACAAAGAGAACGGGACGTATCAGATCAAAGCAAAATAAGCAATCAATTCAAACCAGACGAAGCACGTGAAAAAGGAAGGGTATCCGTATAAATACGGACGGAGCGCCTGACACAAAGCAATGGCTTCCTGGTAAAGCTTAACTGCTAAGCTTATGACTCGAACCAAACAACTGTAGCTGTATCGTCACTCATTCGACCTAAATTGTCTCTCATATTACAATGGACCAACTTTGTTTCGATTTGGAGGTGTGGCCTAAAGCTTTTCTCTCCCCTTGAATTTTGAGTCTCATATTTCAGGTGCAGCATAGATTCGGGAAATTTTTTTTCCCTTGATTTCGAGTCTCATTTTTCATGTGCGGCTTAGATTCGAGTAAATACAGTAGTTCAGTTACTGTTGCACTGATGCTGAATGATTGTAGTACATTTTTTTTAATGTCCCTTCAGAATTTATTGGATTTCAAGAAAACTATATCAAAGTCCTCCCCCCATGAACCATAGACCTTGCCATTGGTGGGGAAGCTTGTGTGCCTCAGCAACACAGATAGCCGTACCGTAGGTGCAACCACAATGGAGGGGTATCTGTTGAGAGGCCAGACAAACGTATGGTTCCTGAAGAGCGGCAGCAGCCTTTTCAGTAGTTGCAGGGGCAACAGTCTGGATGATTGACTAATTTGGCCTTGTAACATTAACCAAAATGGCCTTGCTGTGCTGGTACTGCGAACGGCTGAAAGCAAGGGGAAACTACAGCCGTAATTTTTCCCGAGGGCATGCAGCTCTACTGTATGGATAAATGATGATGGCGTCCTCTTGGGTAAAATATTCCGGAAATAAAATAGTCCCCCATTCGGGTCTCCTGGTGGGGACTGCTCAGGAGGACGTCGTTATCAGGAGAAAGAAAACTGGCATTCTACGGATCGGAGTGTGGAATGTCAGATCCCTTAATCGGGCAGGTAGATTAGAAAATTTAAAAAGGGAAATGGATAGGTTAAAGTTAGATATAGTGGGTATTAGCAAAGTTCGGTGGCAGGAGGAACAAAATTTTTGGTCAGGTGAATACAGGGTTATAAATACAAAATCAAATAGGGGTAATGCAGGAGTAAGTTTAATAATGAATAAAAAAATGGCAGTTCGGATAAGCTACTACAAACAACATAGTAAATGCATTATTGTGGCCAAGATAGACACAAAGCACACACCTACAACAGTAGTACAAGTCTATATGCCAACTAGCTCTGCAGATGACGAAGAAATTGATGAAATGTATGATGAGATAAAAGAAATTATTCAGGTAGTGAAGGGAGACAAAAATTTAATAGTCATGGGTGATTGGAATTAGAAAGTAGGAAAAGGGAGAGAAGGAAACATAGTAGGTGAATATGGATTGGGGCTAAGAAATGAAAGAGGAACCCACCTGGTAGAATTTTGCGCAGAGCATAACTTAATCATAGCTAACACTTGGTTCAAGAATCATGAAAGAAGGTTGTATACATGGAAGAACCCTGGAGATACTAGAAGATATCAGATAGATTATATAATGGTAAGACAAAGATTGAGGAACTAGGTTTTAAATTGTAAGACATTTCCAGGGCCAGATGTGCACTCTGACCACAATCTATTGGTTATGAACTCTAGATTAAAACTGAAGAAACTGCAAAAAGGTGGGAATTTGAGGAGATGGGATCTGGATAAACTGAAAGAACCACAGGTTGTAGAGAGTTTCAGGAAGAGCATAAAGGAACAATTGACAAGAATGGGGGAAAGAAATACAGTAGAAGAAGAATGGATAGCTTTGAGGGATGAAGTGGTGAAGGCAGCAGAGGATCAAGTAGGTAAAAAAATGAGGGCTAGTAGAAAGCCCTGGGTGACAGAAGAAATACTGAATTTAATTGATGAAAGGAGAAAATATAAAAATGCAGTAAATGAAGCAGGCAAAAAGGAATACAAACGTCTCAAAAATGAGAGTGACAGGAAATGCAAAATGGCTAAGCAGGCATGGCTAGAGGACAAATGTAAGGATGTAGAGGCTTACATCACTAGGGGTACAATAGATACTGCCTACAGGAAAATTAAAGAGACCTTTGGAGAAAAGAGAACCACTTGTATGAATATCAAGGGCTCAGATGGAAACCCAGTTCTAAGCAAAGAAGGGAAAGCAGAAAGGTGGAAGGAGTATATAGAGGGACTATACAAGGGCGATGTTCTTGAGGACAATATTATGGAAATGGAAGAGGATGTAGATGAAGATGAAATGGGAGATATGATACTGCGTGAAGAATTTGATAGAGCACTGAAAGACCTAAGTTGAAACAAGGCCCCGGGAGTAGACAACATTCCATTAGAACTACTGACAGCCTTGGGAGAGCCAGTCCTGACAAAACTCTACCATCTGCTGAGCAAAATGTATGAGACAGGCGAAATACCCTCAGACTCCAAGAAGAATATAATAATTCCAATCCGAAAGAAAGCAGGCGTTGACAGATGTGAAAATTACCGAACTGTCAGTTTAATAAGTCACGGGCACAAAATACTAATGCGAATTCTGTACAGACGACTGGAAAAACTGGTAGAAGCTGACCTCGGTGAAGATCAGTTTGGATTCCGTAGAAATATGGGAAAACGTGAGGGAATACTGACCCTACGATGTATCTTAGAAGCTAGATTAAGAAAAGGCAAACCTACGTTTCTAGCATTTGTAGACTTGGAGAATGCTTTTGGCAATGTTGACTCGAATAATCTCTTTCAAATTCTGAAGGTGGCAGGGGTAAAATACAGGGAGCGAAAGGCTATTTACAATTTGTATAGAAACCAGATGGCAGTTATAAGAGTCGAGGGCCATGAAAGGGAAGCAGTGGTTGGGAAGGGAGTGAGACAGGGTTGTAGCCTCTCCCCAATGTTATTCAATCTGTATATTGAGCAAGCAGTAAAGGAAACAAAACAAAAATTCGGAGTAGGTATTAAAATCCATGGAGAAGAAATAAAAACTTTAAGGTTCGCCGATGACATTGTAGTTCTGTCAGAGACAGCAAAGGACTTGGAAGAGCAGTTGAACTGAATGGACAGTGTCTTGAAGGGAGGATATAAGATGAACATCAACAAATGCAAAACGAGGATAATGGAATGTAGTCGAATTAAGTCAGGCAATGCTGAGGGAATTAGATTAAGAAATGAGACACTTAAAATAGTAAAGGAGTTTTGCTATTTGGGGAGCAAAGTAACTGATGATGGTCAAAGTAGAGAGGATATAAAATGTAGACTGGCAATGGCAAGGACAGCGTTTCTGAAGAAGAGAAATTTGTTAACATCGAGTATAGATTTAAATGTCAGGAAGTCGTTTCTGAAAGTATTTGTATGGAGTGTACCCATGTATGAAAGTGAAACATGGATAATAAATAGTTTAGACAAGAAGAGAATAGAAGCTTTTGAAATGTGTTGCTACAGAAGAAAGCTGAGTATTAGATGGGTAGATCACGTAACTAACGAGGAAGTATTGAATAGGATTGGGGAGTAGAGGTGTTTGTGGCACAACTTGACAAGAAGAAGGAATCAGTTGGTAGGACATGTTCTGAGGCATCAAGGGATCACCAATTTAGCACAGGAGGGCAACGTGGAGGGTAAAAATCGTAGAGGGAGACAAAGAGGTGAATACACTAAGCAGATTCAGACGGATGTGGGCTGCAGTAGGTACTGGGAGATGAAGAAGCTTGCACAGGATAGAGTAGCATGGAGAGCTGCATCAAACCAGTCTCAGGACTGAAGACCACAACAACAACAACAACATATCAAAGTCAACACATATAAGTACATTTTTCTTGGGAGAGTGAATTATTTCCTCCATGTGATTGTAAAACACTTTTTTTTCTCCGTCTGGTGACTGGTATACACATACAATAACTGTATTTTGTCTTGGTAGGTCAGCTGTAAAGAGCTCTATATCTCTTTCACAGGACATTTTATGGTGTTCAGTTGCACTTTTGAATTCAGTATTTTCTCTAGCATATACACAGGTACCACATGACTCCATATTTTCCTACAAAACATGTTTGCAAGTTTGAACTGAAGAATGTATGTTTGCTCTAACATATCTTGTTTTAGCCAGTGTTCTGTAAGGCATGGCACAAAAATTTCATTTGTTCATATAACATTATTTCTATTTCATTTAGTTTATTTTAGAGTGATTGAACATTTTGATGGAGTAATTTAAAATTAGGTACAGGGAGTAAATAATTTCTTTCACTATTTCAAATAGTGTCTGTCTTGTTGCTGCATTTGATGGCTTAAAATTTAACCTAGTAAGTGTGCTGTTGTGGCTATCTTTGAGCTTATTTTTTGTTATATACTGGTCCATACCTGTTTTCTCATGTGCAGCACTTTCACTTTGAGACTGGCACTTTTTATCTGATTGTCCGTTTGCATATGCTATTTGCCTGTACTGGTAGGGGAAGAGTAGGAACAGTGAGACAAAAATTTAAATCCAAATTACACTTTAAAACAATCTTTATTGGTTTAATATCTGATGGTAACTACATATACTGTGCTTAAGTATGTTCAAAGTGGTATAATAATGTTTTAATGTATTGTGTTTCCTTTTAAAAATTTAATCATGAATGTGTCTCACTGTACCCATGAATTTTTAATGAAGGGTACAGTGAGACAGTGCCTCAAATTCTAACAAACATCATAATAAGCAAAGTTGATCTTAAATGAAAGCAGACTGTTGTCTTTTTGTCTTGCTATGTGTTGTAGTAGAGTTAGGCAATATCATTTTTCTGCATTTTGTGTCAATGAACGAAATATGCGAAACTACAGGCATCACAAATTTGTTCTCTAGTTTCAAACTTTTCCTAACAAATGTAACTTCACATTCAGATGACTCTCCTATAATTGAAAGAATTTTTCCTACATAATATATTTTCTTTTTCGCCTCAAACTCTCATAAAACAAAGTCACCCACTTTGGGTGAGTGCTGTAAGTTTTCAAAGTTAACCATTTCTGATTCTGGAATCAGTTGTGTCTGATCAGAGGTCTCATCATCTGAAGAATTTTGCAAAATTAATTCACTTTCATCAGTATCAGTTTCATCAACTAGGAATAAAGCTGCTTTGCTTTAGGTCCCTTAATGTCTTTTCGTTTCTTTCTGGTGCGTTGGTCGCATTGTTCTTCCTTTAGGCTGTCGGCGACTGCAACTTTTTCTTGGTTTTGCCTTTGGGAAACCTCGTATGTCTTTTGGAGAGATGTAAGACATTGTTGCAGATTTTCCATGTGATTGTGAAGAGGTGGATGCTACAGACTGTGCTTCAATTTCATCATGCGATCTGTGTCCCACTTCAGTTTCAGGTTTAAGGTCTTTTTCGGGTGATATGTGTGTTTCCAGGCTTTCATTTAAAGGTCTGTCAGTAACAGAGGATGGAAGAAAATCATCCTCATTGAACACATGGCGATCTAAAGGAAATATTCCTGTCTTCTTAAATCCAGTGATGATATTGACAAGAGTCATTCCTAGGGGATGTGCTATCCCCACACAGTGAGCTACATTGTAAATTGAAAATGTTTCACCTGGATGAAACATCATCCATGTATCTACAGCAGCATCATAAAATGTATGGAAAGGTTTCATGACATGACATCAAGAGGCTACAGTTTATTGGTGCAATGAAATGGAATTGTCAGAACCGTTATCCCATTCTCTTTGAACAGATCTACTGCCTCTATTGAGAGGTGGCTCTCATGATTATCAACCAGTAACAATGATGGATTTGCTTTTGAGCCGGCAGAGAACTTGATGAAGTGATTTATTTAATTGTATGGCTAGGGCCCCCTGTCAGGCAGACCGTTCACTGGGTGCCGATCACCACTGCAGCGACCTGCAGTTGGTGAGGATGATAGGATGATGATGAGGGCAGCACAACATCCAGTCCCTGCATGGAAAATATTCCCCGACCCAGCTGGGAATCGAACCCGGGCCCAGAGGATTGACAATCCGTCATGCTGACCATTCAGTTACTGGGAGCGGACGATGAAATGATGAATGACCCTCACAAAACATTCTGAGCTCATCAGGCCTCCTTTAACGGCAAGACCTAATGTGCCAGCACGTGCTCCTAATATCATATGATCTTTAAAATTCACATGTGATAATATCATGACAGGGGGTAGGCTGTTACTGAGAGCATTTATAATACAATATGTTGTAACCAGTGTTCCATGTTCTGCACTGGTTGCCTTGTGAACTTGCTTCATACCCTTTAAGGGCAAAATCTTCTGTGACTTCTGCACCGTTGTTGTTCCAGTTTCATCAAGACTGAAAATACGTCTTCCATCAGCAAAATTTGGATGATGTTTGATTACTTCTTCCAGTTTATCAAAGAAATTTTACATATTAAATTTATTAAAGCCTGTAGCTCTCGATGAGCTGCATCCTTTTGGGGTTCGAAGAGAAACTAGATATTCACACAAACTAAGCTTCAACTCTGGTGGAAAAATGCGGTTCACTGAATAGTTGGGACACATGTTTGAAATGTTATCCTCACAATATTTCTTAGCATATTGACTAACTGTTTGAAAGGATAAGCCTTTCAGCTTAGATGCATTCCTGATCTTCATTTTATTTTTGATCACCAGCATGACAGGTTCCGTCATTGAAGATTCTGAAAACCTTCCTATTTCCTTATCAGTCCTCTTTCTCCTAGGCATTTTATAACCTAAAAGAAAAGTTTGCACACTAAAATCTACAGAAATCACTGTTTTATACAGCAAGCACACATTGTCATACACTATGAACAAGCACTGGGAACAGTGAGACATGTCTCACTGTACCCTCATTATTCATGTCTCACTGTTCCTAGTTGCAAACTTTTTTCAAAATAGCTCCAAACACATTCAGCCTAACATTTCAATGAATGGGATTTACATGTCTTGGAAAAACCATAGTTTTGAGTGACTAGTGAAATGATTTGAAAATACCAATGATCTACTCAGAAACCAGCTACATAAATTTAGTAAAAAGATACTTCTCTTACCTCTGAGCACTAATATATTAACAATGAAATCACAACAGTGATGTCAAATACAAAACATGGAAATCCATAGACTAAATAATAATGGTTAACACTTTTACAGTAGGTACCAACAACTGAAACCAAAATTCCAGAGATAAAACTAATGTCTCCCTGCTCCCACTGTCTCACTGTTTCCACTCTTCCCATATTTGGTTTTTCAGTTTTTGCCATGTGTATGAAAGAACCAAACCAATTACAAATGCAAATATTTCCCATTTTGTTTAGATTCATTTCTCTTCAGGTGTTCAATCTCAAAATTCACAGATAACCTTATCTTACTATACACCTGTGGCAGGGTTTTGATTTTTCCTAACATAATGTGATTTACAGATCTGATTTCTTCATTTAGAACTTGTGCATCATGCCTAAGTGGTATTGGATGAATTATTACACTCGTTTTGTGCATGATTTTAAGTACATGAACCAAAGAATCTATCATACTCTTCGGAAATTCATCCAGAGGTTTTTCAGTGTCATTTGTGCCACTAATAATGATTAATGTATCATTAGCGGAGAAGTTATCAGTTAATTTATCCACGTATTTCACAACTTTCTTAATTGGTGCACCAGGTTTTGTAATACATTGCACACTGAATTTTTTACCTAATTTGCCTTGTAGTAAACTCCCACAGTTTCTGACATGACTGACACTTAAAATAAGCACTCCTTTTGTAGCAGTCGTTTGAGACCTAACAGTTTTCACATGAAATATGATAAGGATTTCTCACAGCACCTGGTTCACAATGAGATATTAGTGCTTCTGGATTTTAATCTTCATAACACTGTTTTCTTCTTGCAACACTTTTTTAACTTTGTTCTTGATCACTCATCAGAAAAGGGCGGTGTTTATGAGGGAATTTTTCGCGCACTTTTCTTTGTCAGTGGTTCACATTTTGGTGTTTGAAGATTAGTAATTTCTATGTTTTGAGTACCGGTACTGATAATGAAATGTAGACTGGATACACGTTCATGTAGTTTCGATATTTCCTCCTTACAATTTGCACATGATTTCTTTTTACTTGATATACTTACATTTTTCCGAGGCAATGCAGGACATACCTTTGCACTGGTCACCATATTTAAATTCCTCGATTAACAAACATTGAAAATGAGTGTCCCAGTTCATGTGTTTTACAAGAGTATCTAAAGCACACATCAATTATGCCTCTATTAAAGAAAGGTAACATGGAAAATATTGAAAAATAGAGGTCAGTTTCACTACTCTGAACATTATCAAATATAAATGAATCAATTAGGAAAGACAGACTAATTTGTTACCTGAGTAAATGCATTCTTAACCTTTAACTAACGTAGTGACAAACATGGGTCACTAACACTCTGGTAGGGTCAATATAACCTCTTAATTATAGGTGGGTGCAATGTTAACATTTTGAATCCCTTTGAAATTCTCTGTTTTGCATATGACAGAGTCTTTAATACAATGTAAATAAACATGAAAATACAAAACATTAACATTAAATAATTATTGATAAATGCATTCAGATATGTTTACTGCACATCTCATAAACTAATACATTTATCTGTTTTTCATAAGCTAATAACGAAATTAATGCTTTGATAGATTTTGCATTTCTTCTTGAAGAACTAATGAAACAAAAAAATGTAAAGTTCTTAACCTGAAAAAATACCTCATGAAAAATCCGAACCCTGCAAATCACAATTTTTCACAACAGCGCTTGCAGACCTGGGAACAGCACTACATGCATATTGGTCTCTTGCAGATGTAGCGAACATGTGAAGTCTTACTTTTCTTGCTGGCTGGGCAGATTCTCCACATTTTTCTATTCCTAGGACCTAATTCTGCTTCCACTGCTTCTTCTGTTGGAGCATCGGGGCTTAAAATCTGGCGGGTCATTAGTTGTAACTCCTGCAGAAGTCATGGGTTTTGAGTTTGCTTTTACATATGTTTCAGCACAAGACTATGGGCCAGTTCTTTCAGGAAGATATCCCTGTTGACAGGAGATTTATCTGATCCACTCTTCCAAAGAACATATGCATTTACTGTGCTGATGTCCAATAAATGGTAGAATAAACACATCGGCCAACATCAAGTTCTTTGACTGCAGGAGTAAATGGAGCACTTTTCGTCCAGTTAATCGACACATCCTTTATGGCATTGCAGTGTGATATTATTTCTGGTTTCTGAGATGCCAAATCATCAGCAGAGCTATGATACATGGAAGAGTTAAGAAGAACCGCTTTGATCATACAATGTAAGCTTTCACGGCCAGTATTGTCTTAACTTAAAACTTCCGGGCTGATAGGCCGAGGTTGAACTAGTTTTATACTTCGACCAGCGCCTGTCTGCCCGGAAGTTTTAAGTGATGAAGAACTGCTTTGTTTGTCTTTGGCACATGCGACAACAGAGTGGTCCTTGTGTGAAACCGTACGAAGACGAACCAACTGGCATATGCTTATTTGGTTGGGAGGCTTGTGGAATATCTCTATTATTCTTTTTTAGAGTTACAACAAAAGTGCATCTAATTTTCCTTAACTCTTCTACAGTCTGTATTGAGATGAACGAATTTTTGGCAGTAATTTTGTGATTACTGCCATAGATTGGTTTACACAATCTCAACAGAGACTGTGTTGGTATCATTAGTTTCTTATCATTGTCAGGCAAAGTATTGCCATCAGAGCCTTTTCCAGTGTATATATACCCATTATAAAAGAAACTGGTCCTTGCATCACACAAGGACATTATTTTTAAACCATATTTAAAAGGCTTCTTTGGCATGTAGACCACAAATGAGACTTTACCACAGAAGGAAACTTGCTGCTCATCTACAGTAGCACATGTGCCTAAACTGAAATATTTTTGGAAATTTTCCACAATTTTTCTAAAGAGACAAGAGACTGCTGCCATTTTGTCAACTTTGACACTCTCTTTTTTAGTTTGAAAGTCATCAAACCGTAAGCAGTTCAAGAAAAACAGTTCCTAGACATGACACATTTGAAAATTTCCCAATGAACCATTAGTTGCAAATATATAATTTACATTTTCGTGGTTGGATTTAAAGACAGAAGAATACATAAGAAGTCCTAAAAAAGCCAAAAGTTCATCCAAATCCAGAATCTGATGTTCAGCTTTGCTTTTGTCAGAGTACTTCTGCCTGACACAATCTATTTTAGCATTTGCTTATAGTAGAATGTGATCGAGAACCACTTCATCAAAATATATGTGCTATAATGAAAATGGGTCTTTTGAATCTCCTGTTGTAGTCAACGTGGAAGATGGAAATTTCATGATGAAGTTATGGTGAGGAGTTCAAACAGCTCGGATGGGAGGTGCTTTAGCCTATATGTACTGATTCTTTCCATAGAAGTAATTGCTTCTCTGCTGCTCATCACATGGATCACTGCTTACATCAGAGTAATTTTCTGTCACACTTTGTTCTGACAAAGTGTCATGCTCACTCACAATGGGTTCAGTTTCTTCAGGATTATCATCATAGTCACTGTCGTCTCATTCCTCCAACCATCTGCTCACAGTTTCCTCAAAGTTTCAGCCTGAAGTGTTCACACATTGTCTGCTACTTGGATCAGATCCTTTACCTGTAGAATTACTAGGTTCCTCCATATTCCAAAAGCTGTGAAATGAAAAATATCAAGAATATGTAAGGAATGTAATTGCAGAAAAAATTACACAAACAACGTGGTGCAGTGAAAATGACCATGATTGATATTCAAAAGGATGTTAGACACATTATAGAAGCTCTGGAATAACACCACATGCGTTGCCGGTCCACTCACAAAAAACTCGCAGCTACTGAACCGACAGCCACAATAATGGATAGGAAACTCTGGCTAAATCGCAACTGTTGATGAAAGCGCGCAGTCAAATAGAATGCACCACGTTAGTTAAAGGTTAATTGAGCACACTCCAGCTTCTGTGGTAACAATAATACAGTATCAGCCATAAAAGAGTATATAATACTGGTACTAAACAAATCAACAGGTAAGACTGCATTACAGGCATATTTTTAAACCTGTCTGAGACTTGACACTGTTCAGTATAAAGTGCTACAAAGCAAATTAGAAACATGAGGTATAAGAGGAGTAGTTAATGAGTCACACGTGGAAAACAAGATACACCTTTCATATGACGCTAATTTTTTGGTGAAAAAACAAAACAGCAACATTGCTGAATGTTCCGATAATTGTGTTACATCGCACATCCCAGTAAAAGTAAATACTGCACAAACAAAAATGCAATTAGCAGAGAAACGAACCAGAAATCAATGTAATACAGCTATGCCAGAACCTAAAGTTCTTATGTTGACTGATAAAAACGGCAGAAACTATGCAAGTCTGTTAAATGAATTATCGCAAGAAATGCTCTCTGTGACATCCTTTGTTAAACCAGGTGCATTATTTAAGGACATTACTAGAGACATTCATAGCAGAATCAAACACCTAGGAAAAGAGGACTCTAATAGTGTGTGCTGGATCAAATGACAGCAGAAACTGGAAGATGACCTGAAATTTCAGAAATGCTGTAGGAGAGTTAATCAGGAATTTGTTACACACAATGGTGATATTGTGTACAATTCCATACCAGCAAGATAGGGTACAGACAAATTATGTCATATGTCAGCTGAGCAAGTACACTGTAAAAACCTGTGAACAGTACAATCATGTCACAGTACTTGATTTAAACAGATTTCTAGGAACACAAGATTTCACATGGCAAGGATTGCATATAAACAAAATAGGAAAAAAGAAACTATGTAAACAATTAAAGTATGCAATTACTACCAAAAAGCAGACCATGGTCACAGGAAACAACATAGCAGTAACCATCATGCCAGAAGTAGAAAAATCTTCTATAGAATGAAAAAACAGGGAAGATGGAAAAACTGGACCAACACATTCCAACAATGAGATTGACCACACTGAACCAAGAAAAATATAAGCAGATGCACCATTAACAGCAGTACTGGAACAAGCAACATCATCATCATCCCAGTCAACAGCAGAACCACAGCCACCGCTGGCAACAGCAGCAGAGCCACAGTCACCAGTGGCACCAGCATCCCAAGAATCATTGTCATCAGAAACACAGGCAACAAGAAAAGAATCGACACCAATAACGGAAAATGCGACATCAACACTGGCAGAAGTAATAGGAGCCACTCATCCCCGTAACAAGAAAAGAAGTTCACCACCGTGCCATCTGAAGGAGAAGTCAACATTGGAAAACCCATCAAATGGTTGTATACTGTGGAAGAAGAAAGGAGCAGTTCCATCCCATCTCAATAATTTTTTGCTGAAGGGCTACAGGAAACCCACAGTAAGATAAGTACAAGTGTAAAGTTCTTACATATTAATGTGCAGTCTCTTAAGAACAAACTTAATGAACTTCAGTATTGGCTGGAAAACTTAAACTCCACTGCGATTTCAATAAATGAACACTGGCTTAGCAATGGGGAACTAAATTTAAGTGTACCATTTGGATATGAATTGGCAACTGGCTACTGTAGAACAAGTATTAAACATGGTGGTGTATCTGTATATGTTAAAAATAGTGTGAACCTAATCTACGAAGTTATAGATGTAAGAGGACTGTGCATAGAAGCAAAATTTGAAGCTGCAACCATAATGTTGCCAAACCAGGAAATTATAATAGCTTAAGTATACCCCCCCTCCCCCCCCAATAAAACACAATGAAGACCTGTTTGTGAAACTTCTGGAGAAACTGATACTCTTGGTACTCAAATACAAAAATTTCAGAATACTAATATTTGGTGATATCAATATAGACATAAGATTTAAGAATAGAAAGTTTGATCACTTGCTACATACATTAAGATCCCTTAACATCAGGTGCATAAATGACAGGAAGCATGTCTAGGTAACATAATTTGTAATCTTCATCTAAACAAAACAGAATTCAACACAATCAAGCTAGGCATTTCAGATCATGAGGGACTATGGCTCAGACAAACTCTTAACAGTAAAGCAACTGAAACTTTGAGAGACTGTAGAAAAATTATAAGACCAATAAATGAATCAAAGCTAAAGTATATTGAATTTAATAAAATGGGATAAAATAATAACCACTGCGGGTGCAAATGAATCTACAACAAATTTCTAGAACTGTTAACTGAAAATGTTGAAGCATGTTGTCCTAAATGCTGCAAGAAAATATCAAAGCAAAATCATGAGACCAAGCCGCAAAATCTAAAAAGATGGTACAACCCACTTCTAAGCAGAATAAGAATCATAATGCTACCCCTATCATAGGTCCATGCACAATAATGCTGAAAAGGAAATGTACATGAAAGTAAAAAAGATTTACAGATCTGAAATTGAGGCAGCTAAGTGCAAAGCAAATGATACACAGATATTGAACTCAGTAAATAAATTCAAAGCTGCATGGGAAATTATTAAAACAAAAACTAACTGTGATGATAAAGTATACCTGATATCAATTCCACCTGATATTCTAAATGTGCATTTTGTCAGTCCTCAATCAGATAACAGCATAATGGAGAATGTGAGTAAGGCAGAGGCACTGCTGCCAGAAATGAACAGTAAGCAGACAGACTGCTTTCACTGGACTTGTGTAACTCAGAAGATGGGCAACAAATCAATAGCTAAGCTCAGTAATTCTAAAGCCAGAATGTTTAAAAATATCTGTGGTTACCGGTAAACTAGTACATAAGAAAGGAGATACAGCATCACCAAATAACTATCAACCAATATCACTTATAATATCAAAAATAATAAAATACTGCATGCATAAACCAATGAGTCAATATTTTGAACATAATGATATATTCACCTCCTCACAGTATGGTTTCAGATCCAGCCTTCCTACAGTCAAAGAAGTTGAGAGTATGGTAGCAAAAATATAGAATTGTTTTCAAAATAAAGATATTATCTGTGCAACACTGTTGAATCTCAGGAAAGCTTTTGATATGATCTCCCACAATATTCTCATAAAAGAAGTCTACCACTATGCAATGAGAGAGAATGCCCTATGCCTAATGCAGTCGTACTTGGACAATAGAAAATGGTTTGTTAAGGTAAATAATCAAATATCAGAATGTCTCCCAGTTGTAAAGGGCATACCTCAAGGATCTGTTCTTGGACCTTCCCTTTTCGTTATTTAAATAAATTATATAGCTAAAGTTGTAACATGTTCTGCAGTGTTATATGCTGATGACACCACATTCATCACATGTGATACCAATCTTGAAAATCTGCAACACAGCATGGCAGTGGCAATGGAGAGGTGCACTACTTGGTTTGCAGCAAATGCAGAAGAATGATAGTAAAACTAAAGCTATCGTATTCTGTCTGAATGCTCCCAGTCATGATAGCAAAACAGTAAAATTATTAGGATTTCATATAGATCAAAATTTCAGCTGGGATACCCACACAGGGAAGATATGTGACACGTGGTATCGATAGCTAGGATGCCACAATGTAGCTGCCAATTAAGTTGGTACTACGACAGACAATGATGACAGCGCCCTCTAGCAGGCGCAGTTTAGCTCCACGACCACCACTGTACATTCAGCCCATTTGATCAAGAGCAGACAGCCGAGACACTTTGCTTCAGCTTTGCACCTCAGGGCAAAGTTATGTATTACTCTTGTTGCTAAAGTAAAGGTGATTTTAATTCACACTGCAGTACCGAGAGATTTTTACCTTTTCCTGCTTCTACCCACATGCCGCCTTCCAGGTGGGATACAAAAGTTGGCGATGAGGTTTCCCCTGTCATTTCCTTTTTCACTCGGTACTGCTTTCTTTTCATGCTAGCTTCAGTATAAGACTTTCATTCATGTAAAGCATGGCTTCGCCACAGGAACAGGCTTTGCTGTCCGATCTTGTACGTTTTCAGGCTCAGCAAATGACGCAGCTGCTTGCTGCCATAAATGGACTGGTCACACTACAAACTGCAGCTACTTCGGCGCCTCAGACGCCACCGCCTGTACCGACGCCGGCGCCGACGGTGCCGCGATTTCGTGCCTTCAATCCTGACGTTGAACGCTGGCCAGAATACATCGCCCAGTTCGAGGCACACTTTGCAGCATACAATGTACCAGGTACAGAGCGGCTTGCTTTTTCCATTGCCAACGCGGGTGTTGTTGTATCGTGCGCTCGTGAAATTGTTTCCCACCACCCGCCCAGAAACTAAAACGTACGACGAAGTGATTGATGCTTTCAACTCCAACTTCCGTTATAGTGTAAATGTGGTAGCTGCACGCTACAAATTCTTTCGTCTCCGGCGTGGCCCTACTCAGTCCAATAAATCTTGGTTAGCGGACCTTCATGGACTAACTTCTCATCGTGACCGCAGAATGTGGCTGATCACCGCATCCGCGAACAAATCCTCTGATTTAAAAGCCCCTCTTTGCAGGAAGTAGTGGCTTGCTACACAGACAAGGTACATTAGACATGGCTACTTCCGTGTTTGACGTGACCCCGGGTGTGTGTACTGTTAGCGCGGCATAACACGTGCCCTCCCGCCTAGCCCCAGCCACGCCGCGCCGCTCGCGTGCACGTAAACACGTTTCCAAACAGGCACCCTCTAAGAAACTGAAATCATGTCCGAACTGCCTTCGCGCCCACCCACGGGACAGTTGCCCATCCCGTCAAGCACAGTGTTATTTTTGTAATAAGAAAGGACACGTGCTAGTTGTGTGCAGTAAGAGAAATTCTAATTCCTGACTTATCTCCCGTTCGCGTGGGCGTCACCGCAACGGAAACTGCCGTGACCGTGATTCACATCAGCTTATGGACGTTAATGCCATTTATTCCAAGCCTCCTGATGCACGTGCGTCAACAGCTCGTCGTGTGAATCAAGTTTTGCCAGACACTTCCTCATTCAGTGCGATGTGAGGAAACTTTTTGTTACTTTGAACATTTGTGGAAGTTCTGTTTGCTTGCAGCTGGACACTGGTGCGTCAGTTTCTTTACTGAACAAATCAACGTATGACTTGCTTGGTTCGCCCCCGCTTAGTCGTTCGCATTCCACGCTGACTGCATTTACTGGCCAGGAAGTCTGTGCTTGGTGTGTGTAGTTTGGAAGCCATGTACGGTGCGACGGCCTGCATGGTGTCTTTCTGTGTGCTCCGCTCTAGTGATGCTACGAACATTTTTTGACATGGACGCATTTGAACTTTTTGGCCTCACAATTCAGGACGATGTACTTGGCATCAGCGCTAGTGACCAAGCAGACAGTGTTGCCGCACTATACGATGATTTTTCTGAACTCTCTTTCTGATGGCCTTGGTTGTGCCATAGACTTTGCAGCGCATGTTGTAGTTAAAGACAACGCCATGCCTATTTTCCGGCGCGCACGCCTGGTACCGCACGCACTGCGCTACGCCGTAGCTACTGAACTTCAACATTTGCAAGACAATGGTGTCATTGAACCTGTTTCTGCTTCACCATGGGCTGCGCCTATAGTGTGTGTCAAGAAACCAAATGGTCGTCTCCGTATTTGTGCTGACTTTAAGTCAACAATAAATCCTCAGACAGTGGTCGCTACGTTTCCCTTACCGCGTCCTAAGACATTTTTGATAAGCTTCGTGAGGGAAAATCCATTTCCACGATTGACTTGCGGGACGCATACTTTCAGATTCCGTTCGACGAACAGTCGCGGCGCTATTTTGTGATCAATACCCACCTTGTATTGTTCAAGTTTCGCCGCCTTCCGATCGGTTGTGCTTCGGCTCCTGCTATTTTTCAGTCTCATTTGCAGCAGTTGTGTGCCACTGTCTCTGGTTGTTCCAACTATCTGAATGATACAGTCGTATTAGGTCGCACCCCTAACGAACACTTGCAGAATTTGCGTGCCTTGTTTACTGTACTTTTGCCGGCAGGACTGAAGTGTAACAGAGACAAGTGCAAATTTTTTCAAACTGAGATTCAGTATTTAGGCCATATGATTAACGGACAGAGTATCCACTCCTCACTGTCACATCTCAGTGTGATCAGAGACTTGCCAGCACCCAGGAACTCGAAAGAACTTCAGTCTGTGTTGGGCAAAATTCCATATTATATTTGGTTTATACCCAATGCAGTGCAGATTCCAGCGCCTCTGCATCGCCTTCGGCATAAGAACGTTTCTTCTGTTTGGCCTTTGGAGTGTGATGCTGCTTTCTATAAGCTCAAGTCTGCTTTGTTGAGTGATCAGTTTGTGCCGTCCTCGTTTTTCTGCCGCTGGTTGTTTCCGGGCAGAATTGGAGGCTTGGAGGCTTCGTGGCTTCCGCCACCTCAGCCCACGACTCCACTGATGGTGCCTTAGCCGCGGGCGCACCTGCCATCATTGGCGCTGCCAGACCGGTCACCTCCACCACATGGGTGCCTCTCGCCACCGCCGCAACCGATGGCCGCTGAGGCTGCCGTCACGCTGCCGCTGCCGCTGCCACCCATGGAGGTTGCTTCTCTGCCTCCTCATGCGAGCGTACCCAGTGGCGGTATGTGGCCTGGGCAGGTTTTCCACGGGGCATTTTCCTCGCACCTCGTGAGCAGTTAGGGGTCGCAGGTGAACAGTGTGACCCCGCAGTTCCGCTGTCCGCCCCCTCAGCTGCGCCGCCCTGGGTCCCTCCACCCGCCGTCGGAAGCCATACTCAATGACGGTGTGTCGTTTTAGGGGGAATTCAGGGGGAAGGGATGTGGTATCGATACCTAGGAAGCCACGACGTAGCTGCCAGTTAAGTCGGCACTGACAGACAACGCTGACAGCGCCCTCTAGCACGTGCAGTTCAGCTCTATGAGCACCGCTATAGATTCAGCCCATTTGATCAAGAGCAGACGGCAGGGGCACTTTGCTTCAGCTTTGTACCTCAGGGCAAAGTTATGTATTACTCTTGTTGCTAAAGTAAAGGTGATTTTAATTCATACTGCAGTACTGAAAGATTTTCACCTTTTCCTGCTCCTACCCACACGCCGCTTTCCAGATGGGATACAAATTGGCAAATTGGCACATGGCATATATCTACTGTACAAGCTGAGGAGCAGTGCCAGTAAAGAACCTCTGTTATATGCATATTTTGCATTCTCCCATCGCACTTGAGTTATGGAATACTATTATGGGGCAGTTCCATAGGGTCAAAATTAGTGTTTAAATGGCAAAAGAAAGCCATAAGGTGCATAGCAGAACTTAGCCCATATGAATCATGTCAAGATTATTTTAAGAAACTATTTATAATGACAGTGCTTGGGCTGTATATTTACAACTACCTTGTCTTTGTTAAAGAGAATCTGAGTAAATTTGACTTAAGGAGAACAGTTCATGACCATAACATAAGAAGTGGACATATAATTAATATGCCATATGCTAGACTTGCAAAGACACATAACAGCTACAAGTATGAAACTTCCTGGCAGATTAAAACTGTGTGCCAGACTGAGACTCAAACTTGGAACCTTTGCCTTTCACGGGCAAGTGCTCTACCAACTGAGCTACCAAAGCATGACCCATGCCCCATCCTCACAGCTTTACTTCTGCCAGTACCTCGTCTCCTACCTTCCAAACTTTACAGAAGCTCTCCTGCGAAACTTGCAGGACTAGCACTCCTGAAAGAAAGGATATTGCAGAGACGTGGCTTAGCCACAGGCTGGGGAATGTTTCCAGAATGAGATTTTCACTCTGCAGTGGATTGTGCGCTGATATGAAACTTCCTGGCAGATTAAAACTGTGTGCCGGACCGAGACTCGAACTCGGGACCTTTGCCTTTTGCAGGCAAGTGCTCTACCAACTGAGCTACCCAAGCACGACTCGTGCCCCATTCTCACAGCTTTACTTCTGCCAGTACCTCATCTCCCACCTTCCCGAGTTCAAGTCTCAGTCCGGCACACAGTTTTAATCTGCCAGGAAGTTTCGTATCAGCGCACACTCCGCTGCAGAGTGAAAATCTCATTCTGGGAGCTACAAGTACCTTTGTCCTGTCTACTTCAACAAATTACCTGAAAATGCCTACAAAGTGCCAGTAAATAAATTTGAAACCAGTCTTTCATGGTTGATCAAAAGTAAAGTAATTTACTCTGCTCAAGAGTTCATCCCATTTTCCTTATGAGAATGAACTATACGTTAACTGCAAACTATACATATGTCACACTGTGCAACTATTTTATTACTGTTTCATTTACTAATTGTTAGTTATCTGTTTGATTATTTATTTGTTATTCACTGAACTTTGTAGTTCATTTATCTAGTAGATTATTATATTGTAGTTAATAACATCTGTCATGTCAAAATTTATATTATTATTATTATTATTATTGTTATTATTATTGTGTTAACACTGATGACACCAATTGCATGTAAATATGCTCAACGGTGGAATAAAACATTTGTACTTGTTTTTCAATTTGTATCAGTATCATTGTTTAGGTGACTTTTAGAGGTCACAAAGCAAAAGTAAATCGTTTTAAATGACTATGAATTTTTCAATTATACTCATGCATATTGAGGATTCACTGCTGACTACTGAGTCACAGCTGACAGCTGCACAGTTCCATCTGGGTTTTTGAAATGATAATACACCACCACTTCAAACATACAGTGAGCGTTGACAGCAATAAGGTGCAGCCATCAACTTTGAAATATTGTAGCATAGATAGCATATGAAACAACAACTCCATATGAGCTGGTAGTTCAAGTTTTTCTGTTTTTTATATTATGTTGCATTGAAAGGAATCATATTTTGTTTTAAATTAGTTATTTGATAAGTGGCTGTCAGTGATTTGGGTATTAGCGGGAATTTGTTTGTGTGATACTGTTTTCACTCGCAGCCGGTCTCAGCCAGAAAGACTGATCAACTGTGTGGGAGCCACCTGAAGAACATCTGAAATGCAGCATTATTCTGTGGTGATGAGTGAACATGGACAATCTGCCTCACTCTTTGACAGGCGCGGCTCGTGGTTTCTATACGGGGGAAGGCTGTGGCATTTATTGATCAGAGCCAACATAGACCTCGGGTTACGCTACAGATTAGTCTGACGTAAACAACTAAGAATTCAGGGGGAGGGGGTGGGCAGATCACGCTATACCCATAATTTTACGTACTGTATCTTCTATAATCAGGTATTAAATATCATTAGAAGCTAACTTCGTGTTAAAATCTTTGGTTAGTGTTTTTATACGTCATTATTGCATTTTCTGACACTTTGCAGCAAATCATATGAAAAGACGCGTTTCGGAGAGATCTTTAATGCGGGTCTGGAAGCACCAAGTTCTTTCACTTTCATCCTATGGCCGTGTTCCAAGTTTTTACCTATTAATTTGCACACTGAATTCATATTGCACTAGTTTCACACTCGCAGTATGTTGCAGGTATTCACCAGCAAGTAAAACTCACTAAAATCCTGCAAAATATACTCCGAAAAAGAAACTTGCTAATATCACACGGTATCAACAAAAGCAGTCAGCATCAGCAAGCAAGGAAGGTAAAGTAACGGGACAAATTTCGCGCGTTTTGTCCTCTAACCACTTATGAAACTCTCGCTAGATGGCAGTACTGGTACGTTACTGTAGTGTAGTGCACTCTGGCGGGATATTTGCAAACTTATTCTAAATGTGGATAAAATAGCCAATAGCAGAAACAAAACAACTATGTAAAACATTATCAAAACAATAATACTAAATGTCGATTAATGACGCATCGAAGCGTAGTAGAGATATGCAGAGACAGAGATTGGATAGCGAAGTTTCGGCCACTCTACATTCCTTTATTACATAGATAGTGGAACCTGAAAAATATGTGGTGGTTGGTACGACAAGCTCTGAGCCTTCGGGTCGCCCATAAAGAGCAGTACTTTGTAGAAGCCACGCCCCCAAACCGCTACTACATGCAGCTTACGGACGTTTCAAGGCGCAGCCTAAACACTACTAACCATTCGGAAAACATCTATCGATACAAACAGTTCCAAAAATGTTGACCGTCGTTATTTTAATCGGAACGGGAAATATGCGAAATTCGCCCTGATAATTTAAATTATGTAATACGTTCTTGCGAAATTTACTTTAACATATATTTTGGGGCGGCTCCGCCTCAGAGCCTTTAATTACGAGCCGCGCCTGCTCTTTGATGTTTATTAGTATTCTTTGTATTTACTTATGTTTTACAATTGATTGGTGTTCGAGCTTTAGAAAAAGTTATTGCCTGACTACTGCACTGTATCTCGCCAGCACACAGAGATAAGCTGTAGTTGAACAAAGTGTTGATCCCTTATATTGAATTCTGTTTTAGATGAGCAAATGCAGCACCATTCGATGTTGTCACCCACACGCGTGGCACATAGAGTATTATGGATCAGCGTGATGCTTGGTTGAAATTCATCAAAGATTTATGACATGACATTAGAAACCAGGAAAATGCTGCTTTGAACTTTTCTATTGCATCAAGGAACAGCTGTTCAGCGGATAACACTAGCAAGATCAAGATATGCTGACCCCAGTTCATTCCTGATAAACTGGAATTATGGCTTGCAATGCTCAAGCTGATTTTTCAGCATCACGGCATTGTAAACAACGATACCAAATTTATGATCACTGTAAGTGCACTTGACAGTAAAACAGCAATGATCAGTGTGGATACAATACTCTGCCCGCTTGCCACACAGAAGTATATGCATTTTAAACAGTTACTCCCTGAGAGACTATGTCGACCAGTGGAACAATGTATCCAACAAGCTCTACACAGTGAAAAGAGAGGAGATGAGTCACGTTTGGAATTTTGGCGGGACCTGCAAAGCTTAGTTGATGACACCGAGTTGCCAGATAGGACACTGGAACATGTAAGGTGTGTACAGTTGCCTGAGGCAGTTAGAACAGCTGTGGTGCTTTCCGACGCACGAAATATTTCATCGTTGCTCTCACTTACTGAGAAGGTCTATGTCTTGTTAGATACAGGGCTTACATTCTCTGCGACATATGAACACAGCAGTACAGACATACAGGAAGCTACAGCGATACTACAACTCCAACAAACGGACATTACTCAACAACTGGAGAAGCTACAAAATCACATTGACGACTTGCAGCGACAGATATAGATGTTGCTGGGATGCAAATCAGCCATATGCAAGAAGCGCAAGGAAGATGGCAAGGTGTCTAAGGAACGCATCTGTTAGTACAACCATCACTTCAGAAATAAGACAACATGATGCACATCACCTTGCACTCACCAAAATGGTGACAATGGCCAGCGATGTGCACCACCAGCTGTGAGTTTGGGCACCGGCACCTATGAAGCTTTCTTCATCTCAATCAAAGCTCACAGCTGCAAACCAGACTTCAGTAATGACAAGGAAAGTGACAGATAGACATAGACCTCGGTTTTCAAGGTCAATTACCATGGACTTGTGTGATTGCTGATGTGTAAGACGCAATACTGGATGCCTCTTTCTTGTTTCAGTATGCAGTTCAAGTAGATATTGGCTCATCAAGCATCCCCTGGGGTAAGCGGAACATTAGAGGCACCCTAGGATGAGGTTCTCTGCCTACATTCGATGACAGACAGGGAGTGGTGCCACACATCGCAAACTATGAATTTGTGCCATGTGCACAGACAGTTAAGTACAACACATTCATAACATCAAGACTATACCCGGTCAACCAGTATCTAAGCACCCATGCTGGTTAGCTCCTGATTGTTTCGCTGCAGGCAGAATTCAAAGAACTCTTGTGCTCAGGAGTCATCTGTAGATCCGTCAGCCCATGGTTATCGCCACTTCATCTAGTAAAGAAGAAAGACGGGACCTGGAGACCGTGTGGAGAGAACAGAGCACTCAATACCCATACTATTCCCAATCACTATCTGTTACCACATATGACAGATTTTACACACGCATTGGCAGAGGCGACCATTTTTAGTGTCATTGATTGCCAGAAAGCATGTCACCAGATACCAGTAGCATCTGCCGATATACCAAAGACAGCTGTCACAACACCAATCGGCTTATTCAAATAACTGTGTATGCCATTTGGTTTGAAAAATGCAGCACAAAGTTGGCAATGGTTTGTTGATGAAGTACTAAGAGGTTTACCACACTGCTTCACATACCTCAATGATATCCTGGTCTTTTTGACATTCAAGAAATTGCATGAACTGCATCTAAAGACCATTTGCCAACATATTGATGCGTATGGCATTTTGGTCAATGAATCAAAGTGTTTACTTCAGCGACATCAGGTGCCATTCTTGGAATCCTCAGTAACAGCAGCCGGCATCAGCCCACTGCAAGATAAAGTTCCCACTATCAAAGAGATGGCTCGCCCCATCAATTATCATCAACTACATCGGTTCCTTGGAGCCATTAATTTCTACAGACAACATCTGCCTCATGTGGCGGCCATCCAGGCACCTTTGATGTCAGCACTAGCCGGCAAGGATGCAGTGGGCAAACGACCTTTGCAATGGACACCAGAGATGTTCATGGCATTCAGTAAGACATATCTACATCAGGCAGTCATGTTGACACACACAATTCCTCAGTGCAACTGGCAGTTGTTGTGGATGCTAGCCAGAAAGCCATTGGCACTGCTCTACACCAGCATGTCAAAGGGCACTGGCAGGCCCTGGGCTTCTTCTCCCATAAGCTTACATCATCACAAGTGAAATGGAGCACTTACGATAAGGAATTGCAGGCAATTTATGAAGCTGTCAGACATTTCCAGCCACAAGCGAAAGCCAGGCCATTCATGGTTTTCACAGGTCACAAACCCCATTACTTTCACCTTCAGTAGGGAGAAGAATGGCTGCTCACCATGACAATTTAGACAATTTGAATTCATCGCCACATTCACAACAGACCTGCAGCAAATAAAAGGAGCTGAGAACGTTGTGGCAGCTTTCCTGTCTCAGTTGAAATCAATCTCTCAGGCTATTGACTGCAAGTAGTTAGCTGCTGCGTAAGAAACAGACCAACAACTCACGAAATTCCATTGCGACAGAATATCCAGCTTACATCTACAGAAAAAACAACCTACTGCTGAACATCTCTGAGTTTGGTGTGAAGTATCACAAGGAAAACCAATACCTTTTGTACCTACAAAACTGCGATGTCAATTATTTACAGCATACTTGGGCTGACTCATACAGGAATAAACACCAGTGTCAAATTGATGGACAGATTCATGTGGCCCATAGTTGGGCAAAAACATGCTCAGATTGTCAGAGGGCCAAGGTTGAACAACACATGCACAAAGCAGTAGGAGACTTCCCACTTGTGACACAATGTTTCACACATGTGCATGTGGACATTGTGGGACCTCTGTTGCCATTGGGAGGATACCGTTACCTCCTCACTGCAGTGGACCGCTTCTCCAAATAGTGGATGCAGTTCCATTATCGGACATTTCCACACATACCGTGGCATGGGTATTTCTTTCGTCAAGGCTGCTCTTTACATGTCACCACAGACCAGGGGTGTCAATTCGAATCGATGCTGTTCTCAGAATTGGCCAACCTCTGCAATTTACTCCATCATTGTACCACGGCTTACCACCCAACAAACAATGGAATGGTGGAGTGCTGGCGTAGAACATTAAGAGTCACTTTAATGTGCCACACGCAGTTTTAGCCATCAACATTGTCACTGGTTTTGTTGGACCTTCATACAGCATTAAAAGCACATTTAGGAGATATGTATAAGTACGTGATAAAAGGCCCCCAGCATGCTGTAAAATGAAGATTTATTTAAAAAAAAAAAAGTGAAACACCGAGTAACCAGAGGGTTGGCAAAGACGTTAATTACGATTTTTTTTAGACAGACACAGTCTAACTCTCTCATATATAGAAGGACAATGAGGATGTGCGATTTTAGAGATGAAGTATTGCGTTCTTGATGTATTATATGGGTGAGTGAATAATATAATGTTAACAAACCATATCAAGCATTTTATTTATTGAAGTAAGTGAAGAGGAAAACTACAGGGACAGAATTTTCGTGATGACAAGCGCCGGTGTCCCCGGAGTACTCCGCCGCCTGCAGCTTCAACAAAAATGTAATGAAGTCTGATGCATTCTGGGCAACGGTTGTTAGTAGTGTTTGTTAACTATGGTTATAATAAGAAATTTCTATGACATTGTTAAGAATTATAAAAACTAACTGGCTGTATTTTCTGTTTGCCTGAATCATGACAGGGAGAAAGTATTACAAAAAGGCAAAAATTGAGGAGAAAAATTTTGAAACGGATAAGAATTGGACGCAGGTTATGTAAAAATTTTTCCATAGTAAGTTTTATTTGGCATGGTAAAGGTAGGATGGCTACGCAAGTTGCTTGCACGGTTACACTTGGTAGCGCCTCTTTTGATGTAAATAGAAACCTTTTTCCTCATTATTTCCTTACTTGGATTTTATTGGTGAAAAATTTACAGAAATTTTTCAGTATGATATGCATCGTCAGTAAAACATAAAGGTTTGTAAAACAATAGTTTGAGCCTCGTAATACGCATAAAACAGGCTTTGACATTATGTAATTTACATTTATCAAGTGTAACAATTAGTGTATGAAATTTTAAACATTTTTGTGAAATTTCCATTTTTTTGCAATTTCATATAACATGGCAGGGAAAAATATGCCCATTGTTGATAGCAGCAGCAATAATGCAATCAGCCAAGATGGTGCAGAACTGCGAGGTCAAACAACTGAAGTTCAGGCACCACGCATGCCTACTGCCGAAGGTTTAAGCAGATCAGAGATGAGTGTCGCAGGACTGACAAATGATAGCAACACTCCACAACAGAATAACCTTGATGACACAATGTTTAAAATTGACGAGACAATGTCACACATCTCCCAGAGTGACATACCGCTCATGAATGAAACATCGGAGAGCGATCTAAATATGAATCGTGACTACGTGTTACAAACACCACTTGGTCACAACACAAATATTAACTTGGGAAGTGCAGCAGACAGCAACCACAGTAGTACAACTGCAACACTGCTATGGCAGCTACTACCTAACATAAATGCAAAATTTGATGATATGAAACACAATATAAACACCAATTTCAGTAATTTGACACAAGATATGAACATGGTAAAACAGCAGCAAAACACTGTTACACAGGATATGAACACAGTAAAACAGCAAGGCTGGTATACACAACAGCAAAATTACATACCCAGAGGCAATGAGTACAGTAACAGGAATGGAAAAAAAAACAATTTAAAAGAAATTTCCAAAACAACAGGGGTAATTTCAACACATGAGCGAATTACAATTCACCATCACCAGGCCGTATACAGAATATGAATAGAAACAGTCAGCCAAAGCAGTGGCCGACACACAGCGACAATGCCATACCTTATGCTGTACCACAACTGACCTTTGGGCAGCAAAATAACTCCACAGCAGCTAACGACACAAATTGGTGAAGTACACACACAGTCCAACTCACTGAAATTTCCCCAGGTAATGAATTAATTCACACTACACCATCGGGAAACACCAACAGGTTGTAGTTAAGCCCCAGGCTATTGACCTTTCAGGGTGTGGGGGCAAGGCTGAACTACAAACATGTTTCATAAGATACCCTTCAAGGATGATTTGTAACAGCATGAGTTAGATATAGTAGATAAAGTCATGGAAGAACACGTACAAGCAATCATTAAGGTGAAAATATTTAGCATTGACACAGTTAATTTTAGATACAGGTTCAACTACCAAAAAGAAGAGAGCAAAATCACCATCTATTGATGAGCAACAGAAGAGGAATAATACAGCAGCTACAGTGCCGAGAGGGAAGATTACAACCTCACCAGAAGTGAAGTGCTCAGCATTAAAAGGTCCAACAATGGTTCATCTACAGAGGAGGAATGCATTAACTCCAACTCACTTAAGTGATTTTTTTCTGATGGGACCCAGAAAAAGGACAAAAAGTTAAGCACAGGAGGAGTAAATACCTCAGTCAATACATTAATAATGACACATCAAAACATTCAATCAATCAAAAAGAAACTCTTAAACTTAGAAGTAGTTATAAAAAGCAGTGGTATATGACCTACTGTTCTCTGTGTAACTGAACATTCGCTAAAAACAATGAAATAACTTGTATAAACTTAGACAATTATAAGTTAGTATCATACTTTTGCAGAAAAAATTTTAAAAATGGTGGTAACTGCATATTTGTTGGAGATTGCATCTTCTGCCCTGTAACTGCAATTCCATTGGAAATGTATCCAACTGAAAAACATTTTGAGTGTAGTGGTATAAGAATTGAACTTTAAAATGTAACCTATGTAATAATGTCTTTAGACAGAGCTCCCAGTGGTGATTTCAGTGTATTCATAAAAAACCTTGATAGGCTGCTATCACAATTTTGGAAGAACAAGTTAATTTTATGCAGATACTTGAATATTGACTCCCTATCTGAATCAAAATATAAAACGGAACTAGAGAGCTTACTTATAATGTATGGTTTATATAACACAATTCAAAACTATACGAGAATGGGTATGAACACTCAAACTGCCATTGATTACATAATTACAAATATTCAGTCTGGCAGATATAATTGCCTTATAGAAGACATGAATTTATCACGTCACAACTCACAGACAGTAATAATAAAAGAAGTAGGGAAATTAGATTCACTCAGCTTTATCCCTTACAGTGATAGAGAAGTTCTAACATAACAGACCTAAAGATAAAACTACAAAATGAAAAGGACCAAAAATGTACTAATCTAATAGTGTTAATGATAAATGTAACAGTTTCCTCAATACCAATTTAAAAATCATTGAAGAGTGTTTGCCAACTAAAACTAAAGCAATAAAGAAAAAGCAAGGAAATCTGCCATGGATAACCGATGGTCTATTAGTATCCTCTAAAAAGTTGAAACTTCTTCACGCAATTTGGAAAGCTACAAATAGGCCTATTCATTTTGTTGAATATTATGGAGCCTATAAAAAGATTTACAGTAAAACTTCAGTAGCTGCAAAAAACTGTATAAAGGAAATGTTACTACACAAGCTCCCAACAGTCAGAAGCACTTGGAAGATAATAAACAGAGAAACAGGAAAGTCATCGGGAAATAACAATATAAGCTTAAGCCTAAAAATCAATAATGTTGTAACTGAAGATCCAATAATCATTAGCAACACTTTCAACCAATATTTTACCAGTATCTGCCAACAACTTACACAGGGTAACAATAGCGATTCACTGCAAGCCCAAAAACTAGCTGAGAATAAACAAAAGTCATCCAGTAACTCATGCTACCTGTATCCAGCAACTGAACAAGAGATAAGAAAAATAATAAACTAAAAAATTAAGCATCCACAGACATAAACGGCCTGTCAAATAAAATTTTGAAGCTAACTACTAGGGAAATTGCTAAGCCCTTCTGTAACTTAGTCAACTCATGTCATGAAATAGGAATCTTCCCAGATAGAATGAAGATGGTCAGAGTACTACCACTATTCAAGAACAGTGATCACATGTGCCCAGATAATTACAGACCAGTTATCTTCTTTCCCATTTTGTCAAAGATCCTAGAAAGAATAATATTTGTTAGGTTAATGGCATTTTTTGATAAAAACTGTATAATAAATGGTAGACAGTTTGGGTTCCAGAAGGAAAAGTCTACAGTGTCAACTGCATTTGAACTTATTAATATAATCACTGCAGGTCTAGATCAAGGCCAAATCCTGGTTGGTGTTTTTTGTGACTCACCTAAAGCTTTTGATCTCATCACTCACCACATATTAATAATAAAGCTACCCCACTATGGGATTAGAGAAACTGTTCTTGATACCATACGTCAATTCTGCAAAACAGAAAACAAGCACTGGAAGTGTCACACAATCAAGGGAAACAGCTACCATAACCACAAGATACAAAATATGGGGTGCCACAGGGTAGTATTCGATGACCCCTCCTTTTCCTTATATACATAAATGATTTACCTTGTAACGTAGACAGTGAATTGATACTCTTTGCAGATGACACAACAAGCACAACTGTGAGACCGAGCTTATAGGAGGCCATAAGTAAAAGTAATCAAACAGTTTAAATAATCACCCACTGGCTTGAAATGAATAGGTGAATTCTCAATTATGAGAAAACTAATACAATCCTATTCAGGAACAACAAAAGAAAAACAAGTGAACTGACAAATTTGCAAGAGCTACATGTAAGAGTAGTTGAAAGCGCTAAATTTTTAGGGATCACCATGGACAGTTGTTTAGGATGGAAAGAAGCAAACACTGAGGTTAGTTATGAAATGGTAGAGCAGAAACTAAGTGAATCACATGTACTAAATGAAATCCAGAGACAAGAACTTTCTAACTTGTTATTTAAGTATGCCAGTGTTTTCAGTAAGGAGCCAGTAGTAATCAAAGACTATGAATATGTATTACGAGTCTATCCACATGAGACATTTTGTGTAATGTCATATCCTATTCATGGGCAAAATAAGAAGCAGTAAGGGAAGAGATCAATCATATGATTAAACATGGAATTATAAAACCTTCATTTTCACCCTATTGTAGTCTAATATTACCAGTAAGCAAACCAGCTGGTTCTGTAAGATTAGTTCTTGATGCTAGAGGTCTTAATAAGATTATAATACCAGTACGCATAAGGCCAGACAATTTGGACCAAAAGCTTCTAAAGTTTTACAATACAAAATATTTCAGTGTACTCAATCTCAATGTGTCCTACTGGCAAATAAAACTCTATAAAGAAAGCCAAAAATGTACAGTATTTGTTTGTGGAGGCAGAAGTTACAAATTCTGTGTTCTACCTTTTGGACTGAACATTAACACAGGAGTGTTTATATCTGCATTGAACAAGGTTTTAGGACCCAAATTGCTAAGAAAAGTCACTGTCTATGTAGACGACCTGCTAATAGCCATACCCACTTAGTTAGAACATATCAGGCTCATTGAACAGGTGCTTCAATGATTTGCAGATTATGGAGTAACAGCCAATTTAAAAAAGTCTAGTTTTTGTAAGGAGCAAGTAAAATTTTTAGGACATATTGTGTCAGAACAAGATATATTACCTGATCCAAAAAAACTTGATACCATACACAACTGTCCAGCTCCCAGGAATAAAAAACAACAAAAAACTTTTTTAGAAGTAGCTTCATTTTTTCATAAATTCTTACTGCAACAACGGATGAACAGTGATGCATTGCTCATCTTGTTATGAAAAAATAGGCTCTGGTTATGGGATGAGAAGTGTCAAGAGGACTTTAATAATATTAAGCAGGCATTGGTAAATGCAAACATTCTTAGCCACCCAGACATGTCCAAGGATTTTTGTCTATGCACAAGTGTCTCATCTCAGAGTCTGGGGGCATGCTTATTCCAGATGTGTGAGGAAGAAGGTAAGGAAGTACCCAAGGTCATCAGTTTTGCTAGTCTCATGTTATCAGAAGCAGAAACGACTTACTCTGTGTCAGAATAGGGAAGTTTAGAGATAATATGGGCATTTAAAAAGTTTGAATATTTTTTGTGGAACAAGAATACCAAAGTTTACTGTGACCACCAGTCATTGTCATTTCTTTTAACATGGAAACTATTGCTCTGTAGATTAGTTAGGTGGTGTCTATATACACAAGAGTTCAATTTTGAGATCATTTATAGTAAAGGAAGTCAGAATGTTGTTGCAGATGCCTTGTCAAGGCTAGCACTTTGTTTGAGGAATTTAGTGAATTAACAGAGCAAGATAAAGAAATCAAAATGTTATTAATGCAAAATACAACACAACAGTCTGCTTATCGTAAGTTTTGCAACCAGATGAAAATTATACAACAGCAAGAGTGCAGATGGAGTAAAGTCATGCAAAACCTTAAGCAAGATGAAGGTGGAAAGGTAAGTAAATGGTATCAGGAGTACAAGGGTGTTTAGTTTCGTTGGAAATATGAAAAATCTGATCAATGGTGTGTGTGTAAGTGTATTCCAGAGGATTATATCGACGAATTTATAAGACACACACATGAAGTACAGGGATATTATGGAGTGAGTAAATGTACTGCAAAAATTGCAACACTTCGTTATTTTCCAAATTTGAGAAGGCGAGTCCTACAGGCATTAAGAAAGTGTGCAATATGTCAAAAATCAAAATAGTCTAATGTGTCAAAATAAACCGAGATACACCCAATACTCACAAAAAACCCTCTACATAGTGTATCCTTGGATATAGCTGGTCCATACCCAAAAAGGAAAGGAGGAGTAAGATATGTAGTAGCACAATACGATATTTTCTCAAAACATATCAAAATGTGTGCCATTAAAAATGCAACAGCCCCAAATAACAGAAAAAACAACTGAGAGAGACTATTTGAGAAGTGTAGGTAAACCAAAGGTACTACTAGCTGATAATACTTCATATTTCGTTGGGTGGAAGTGGAAACAATTTATGACCTCACAGGGCATGAAGCACATATTAGTAAGCTTTTTTTACCCAGAAGCAAGCCTAATTTTATGAGTCTTTAAAGAACTTAACCAGTTTATTAGGACATACACCCCTCATAAACATACCCAATGGGTAGAATATGTAACTCCTTTCATGCAAGTTGTCAATAACCTTCCACATTCTTCAACAGGTTTCACACCTAATGAATTGAGTGGGAGTCACCCATACCAAAGGTATCCACTACAGAATGGCACTACAAGATGAAATCAAACCAGCCATAGTTACTCTAGAAAACAGGGCTGGGTGTAGAAGGAAAATCTATAACAAGAAACTGAAAAGTGTTACACAGTTTTTTGAAGGGCAACAATTCCTCTTACAGACTAACCCTAAATTGACAAAATTTGGCAAACTGAATAAGAAGTGGCATTACTCTATTCAGAACCATACGTAATTTCTGAAATACCATATCTGGGGACATACAGATTAGCCTATGAGAAAACAGGAAGAGACAAGAGGCTCTACCCTGACAAATATATAAAAGCTGTTATATAATGAAGAAGCATGGTAACTTTTTTTTAAGGTGACTGTACATAGTGTACATAATTCTAAGTGTAATTTTTCTTCTAGAGTGTATGTTAAGATAAAGTAATGTGTATAGACGTAAGTGATTCTTTTCCTTTGCACACATAGGCATACAAATTATCAGCAATGAGAAGTAACACACCACTTGCTTTGAAACGAAAGTATAAACAAAATTAGCTTATGGCTCAGCTGTCACACACTCAACAACATGCGCTGATGTCAGTAGCAGGAGAGGAGGCATTTTCCTGTATGCATGCATGACAGTCTATCAGAAGGTACAACCAAATAGGAATGCAATATGTACAAGTCCTTAACTTAAATACAAAGTAAACGGAAATACTACATAGATAGATCTACTGTATAAGAACTAAGGAACCTATTGATATATATATACACAGAGATTTAATTAAATAATAAGCTATATAAAATATATTTACAACCAAAAGGAAGCATTATGAAAAAATGTATGAGATGTGAAAGCTAAGGACTGATGACAAAATACCATAAGAAAGTCATATAATTTTCTTTGTAGGGAAAATGATCATAAAGGGTAACAGAATAAACAAATGTCTGTGAATTTAAACAAAATATGGAAATATCTGTGGGTGTATGCAATGTCCAGTTGTATCAGTGGCCATCAGGCCATGAAATGCAATTAGTTTTCAGTTAGTTTTAAGTTTTTTTCTTTCAGTGACCAGTGTATCATCAAGGTGCATAAGAAGAGCATTGCATCAAAAGTAGCAGGTACCAAATGAAGAAACGGGCCACACCTCAAGTAAACAATTTAGTTATAAAGATATTTACAATAAAGGTCATAAGGCAAATGAAAAATGAAATATGCATCATCACAGTGAGTCTCAGTGTTAGTTATCACTACCTAAGTGACAATTATCACTACCTATTTGTTGCAGAGTACACATAAACATTTAAGCATGGTATTTTCCAAAAACCAATTAATTTCTTAACGTCACACATGAAAGTTTGAATAATGACATTTCTAGGTAATTGAGAATGATAAGTCCACGATGGTTAAAACATCAGATTTCACACTAAGCTATCTGTGAATTGAAGCAAGCAACACTAGTACATGAAGAAACAACCTGACACTTTGTCAGTGATTAGTCAGTACACATTATTTCAATGAAGCAAAAGTTCTTTGTATGAGTAACATTTCCTTGTAAATCCTTGAACCAGAAGATGAGTATTTTCTTTCTTCCCCCCCAAACAAAGGAGGTGGTGCCAAGTGTAGTTAGGCCAACAATGCATGATGTTTTAGTCCTATTTCCAATGTTTTTCTCCCTCCTCTACCTAAGAAAGCAGTAAGCTCACATAAGTGATAAAAGCCTATCTATAAAATGAAGCAAAAATGCATCATATGTTTGTATTGTGTCATAAAAATGTGATATGTAATTAATATAATGGAAGGAAACATTCCACGTGGGAAAAATTATATATAAAAAAACAAAGATGAGGTGACTTACCGAACAAAAGCGCTGGCAGGTTGATAGACACACAAACAAACACAAACATACACACAAAATTCAAGCTTTCGCAACAAACTGTTGCCTCATCAGGAAAGAGGGAAGGAGAGGGGAAGACGAAAGGAAGTGGGTTTTAAAGGAGAGCGTAAGGAGTCATTCCAATCCCGGGAGCGGAAAGACTTACCTTAGGGGGAAAAAAGGACAGGTATACACTCGCACACACGCACATATCCTAAGGTAAGTCTTTCCGCTCCCGGGATTGGAATGACTCCTTACCCTCTCCTTTAAAACCCACTTCCTTTCGTCTTCCCCTCTCCTTCCCTCTTTCCTGATGAGGCAACAGTTTGTTGCGAAAGCTTGAATTTTGTGTGTATGTTTGTGTTTGTTTGTGTGTCTATCGACCTGCCAGCGCTTTTGTTCGGTAAGTCACCTCATCTTTGTTTTTTTATATATGATATGTAATTAATTTATATATGTGCTGTGAATGAAGATAAGTTGAAACTAACAAACAACCTGTAGTAACAGAACCCAGTTAATGAAAATTTTTATGATGTTTTAAACTTAAGAAATTTATGTTCGTAATGTAACCAATGGATGGAATGTCAGCCACAGGTATAAGCTACCATGTTATGTATATTGTTGTAACTTAATACTTGTATGAATTTTCATTGGAAACCAAACTCTATATCGAGAAATGAACTTCAAAGACAAGCAATTTATACAATGATTTGGATGGCTAAATGTGTCTTTCAACAAGTGCACGGTCAAGTGTGGTGACATGAACATGTATGTGGAACAAAATAACATATGAATATTGTGGCTCAAACACTTGATACAGGGGCAAGTGAACTATAGTTGTTCAAGCAGGTACTCACCTATTGACAGATGCTATTGTTCAGGGTTCTCTCCACTGAAAATGCGAGTACGACAGGTAGTAATGACACTGGGGTGGTAAAAATGGAGATCTTCTGCCACAGCATTGGATTTTGAACAATAAGCACACACTCACTGCACACAGAATGAAGACAAAAGCTATAGCAACCCTTCAATACATGGCACTCAGGTGAAAGAGTGACACTCTATGTGACATCAACACCAAGAAAACAAGTGCACGCATGTGCAACAGTAGCATGTTGATCATTGGCAACTAGTTATTGCCACCAAATCAGCCAGTGCACCAGCGCAAAACCCAGCTGCAAGAATGGAGCAAACTGGATATTACTGTTAGCACACTATATTTAAATATGTAATGGACTCACATATTATGAATATAATATTTTAATTTCTTGTAGAGCTTTAACATGCATAGGATAAGCTGACATGTCCATTGCATTAAAAAAGAAAAATAAGAAGAAGAAGAAGAAGAAGAAATGAAAGAAGCCGACAATAAAGGGCATCGACCCATATTGGCAAATTTAAGTAAAAAACACTGTACGTCTCCATTACATGTCAACGTACAGTGTGGGAGCAATTGTGTAAGTACATGATGAATGGCCCCAGGATGCAGTAAAATTAATATATATATATATATATAAAGAAGAAAAAAAATTGAAACACCGGGTAACCAGAGGGCTGGCGAAGATGTTAATTTTGAATGCGCGGTAAGGCGCAGACAAAAGAAAACATTTTCTCATTCAATCAATTTGTTGTAGAGTCTAAATCTCTCATATGTAGAAGGATGATGAGGATGCGTGATTTTAGACATGAAGTATTGTGATCTCAATGTATTATAGGTGAAAGTGAATAATATAATGTTAAAGAACTGTATCAAGCATTTTATTTATTGAAGTAAGTGAAGAGAAAAATTACAGGAAGAGGATTCAGCTGGCCCTAACACTATAAAAGAGTTCACTCAACTAATAGGACATATCTGGCAAAATGAGAAAATACCTGAGGTTTGGAAAGCCGCCCTAATTCATGCATTGTATAAAAAGAAGGAATAGATCTGATGTTAATAATTACCGAAAAATTTCTGTTCTCCCAGTCACATACAAAATTGTCTCGCAGTGTCGAACACAAGAACAGTTAGAACCAAAAATTGTTGAGTACCAAGCAGGCTGTAGACAAAAGAGATCCTGTCTGGAACAAATTCGTAATTTAAAATCAATTCTTAGGCTCCAAAGGATTTCTAGGAACAATATTGTATGTACATATGTGGATTTTAATAGGGCCTGTGACTCAGTTGATTGTGATCTCTTTTTGTTTCAAATTTTAAAGGAACAAGGGCTATATAATAAAACTCAACAGCAATTAACGAAATGTTAAGCATCACTAGCTCTAAATTTAAATTCATGGGAGAAGTTTCTGAACCATTTGATATAAAGACTGGTGTTAGACAAGAGATGGACTGTCCCCATTACTGTTTAACTGTATTTTTGAAGGGGTAATTATATTATTTCAAGTGCAAAAGTTGAGTAAAAATACAGATCAATGAATCAAGTTAGACAGAAGTAATATTAGGGTAGATTGCCTCACATTTGCAGATGATCTTGCAGTTTTAACTAGGGATATTACCACAGCTCAAAAAGAAATTGAAATTCTTAAAAAAAGTTGTGGAATGAGAAGAAAGTTACAATAAAAAATAGCTTTTTTAGGCATTAGGCACTGTAATCAAACCTGAATATCTTTATGGCTCAGAAACTTTAATTTTAAATAAAGAGAGGGATATTGAAGAAATTCAAAAGAAAAAAAGGAAAGATTATTAGGAACATATTAGGCCCCAAAATTACTGATGGAGAAACTGATAGGCTGATAAGCAATAAGGAAACAGAAGTATGTGGTGACATGACAAAACGAAGACTTGAATTTTATGGGCACTTTAAAAGAATGGCACCCACTAGGTTGACAAAACAAATAGTAGAATTCTACAAAAACAGAAGTAAGGCCAAAACTGAGCCAATTAAATGGATCGCTGCAATTGAGGAGGATCCCAAAGTAGCTAGTATAACTCAGGCAGACATTAAAGATAGAAAAACATTCAGACAAAATATATTTGATTGGAAAGTTGGTCAGAGGGAAATTGGAAAACAGACTGGAACACCATGGTCTGATGAAAGGAAAAGACTTCATTCTGAAAGTATGAAAATTTTGGAAATTGTGGTATCTTCCTATGGGACTAAACTGCTGAGGTCATCAGTCCTTAGACTTACACACTACTTAATCTAACTGAAACTAACTTATGCTAAGGACAACACACACACCCATGCCCGAGGGAGGACTCAAACCTCCAATGGGGGGAGCCGCGCAAACTGTGGAATGGTGCCTCAGACCGCAAGGTTTCCCCGCACCGAAACAAATTTGGACACAAAGGAAGGGCAACCACCGAAAGCAACATGGACTGATTGTCATGTGTGTGGTTCAACTGAGCCCATATGTGAGTAATAATAAATAAAGGAAACTAACTACCAAATAGAAGAAACTAATTCTAAGTCATGAAACTTGAGGGACATATTGTAGAGTCAAGATGGGAAAAATGCAATGTTAATAAAAGAATTATGGCGCTAATGGAAAGGGTGGTAACTATGAAAGAGGAATTAAACACTGAAACCAACAATCAATGTGTTTTAGTTCATTATGAGGAACGGGAGCAGTTTAGAAAAGTTACTACAGACTTAAAATGGCTTAAGGAAGCCGTATACCAGGAAACTTCCCCATTTATTTAAAATTAAGTATTTTTGATCAATCAGACAATATGTAAGAAGTTGTGTATCAGGTGCAACTCTAGTAACATTAGAGGAAAGTGTGAGTGATAGGATCAAACAAAAAGTATAGGATCAAACAAAAAGTACAAGAAAAGATAGAATTGTCTATGGGCACACCTTATTCAGTAGGACTTCTTCAAAAGGTGAAAGAATAATTCATGAAGATCTGGGAAGAATTGAAAAGGACTAAGGAAATGGTAAATATGCACATAGGTAGTGAACTATCTTTCCATCTTGCAGCATTTTTAGAAGTTTTGTTAGGACTAGGGTGTAATTTTAGCTAAGAAATCCTCAAAAGTTAAAACTAAAAGTCACATTCTTCCAATGCATTTTTTGAAGGCATTTCAGAAATTGTTACAGATGATGAACAGATTCTGGGAAGATAATTTTTTTCACAGTTATTTAGAAGGAGAGGCAGTTAAGAAGGCAACATTCTTCTGGCATATATTTTCTTTAGGGTTTTAAGGAAATCTTTACCAACACCATGTGAAGATTCCAAGAAGATAGATTTTGTCTTCAGTTATTTAGAAGCAGAGGCAGTTGAGTCATGAGCTGGAACATCTGATGAGTTTAAACAGTGAGAGGATTCGAAGCAGAAGTTTAAAAAGAATACTGTCACTGAGCATACAGGAAAAGCCAACTCTTGATCTTTAGATTCCCATTACCGTAGTTACAGATGCAGAAATTATGAAAAAGATATGGAATAGCATTTGGCCTGATCCACTAAAAGATAATAAGCCTGCTTGATAGCTTCCTTAAGGTATTTTAAGTCTGTAGTGACTTTTCCAAGCAGCTCTCCTACCTCATAATGAACTAAAACACATTAATGAAGAAGACTGTAATGAGGACAATACATCAATGTAGCTTGGCAATACTGAACATTACTTCATGTGCGTGTATTATTGATTTGTATCAGCATTGAAGACCACTTGTTTCTATCAAGAACATTACTCTAATTGTATATAATTCAGGAAGTAAATATTCCTGAATTCCAATCAATAACAACTGCCAAGATGAGAATCATAGAAGTAGATCTCCTCAGTGTAACAAAGCAGCTTAAATCACTTAATAAAGACAAGGCCTCTGGTTCAGATTGTATACCAGTCAGGTTTCTCTCAGAGTATGCTGATAAAATAGATCCATATTTAGCAATTATATACAACACTTGCTCACAGAAAGATATGTACCTAAAGACTGGAAAATTGCTCAAGTCACACCAATACCCAAAAAGGGAAGTAGGAGTAATCCGCTGAATTACATGCCTATATCACTAACGTCGATTTGCAGTAGGGTTTTAGAACATATACTGTATTTGAACATTATGAAGTACCTTCCAAAAAATGAATTATTGACATGTAGCCCAGCACGATTAAGAAAATAACGTTCTTGTGAAACACAACTAGCACTTTATATTCAAGAAGTAATAAGAGCTATCGACAGGGGAAATCAAATTGATTCAATATTTTTAGATTTCCAAAAGGCTTTAGACATAGTTCCTCACAAGCAGCTTCTAATCAAACTGCATGCCTATGGAGTATCTCCTCAGTTGTGTGACTGGATTCACAGTTTCCTGTCAGAAAGGTCACAGTTCATAGTAATAGACGGAAGTCATCGAGTAAAACAGAAGTAATATCTGGCATTCCCCAAGGAAGTGTTATAGGCCATCTATTGTTCCTGATCTATATTGATGACATTGGAGACAATCTGAGTTGCCATCTTAGATTGTTTTCAGATGATGCTGTCATTTACTGTCTTGTAAAGTCATCAGATGATCAAAATGACTTGCAAAATGATTTATATAAGATATCTGTATGGTGCAAAAAGTGGTAATTGACCCTGAATAAAGAAAAGTGTGAAGTTATTCACATGAGTACTAAAAGAAATCAGCTAAATTTCGATTATGTGATAAGTCAGACAACTCTGAGGGCTGTAAATTCAACTGCATACTTAGGGATTACGATTACAAATAACCTAAATTGACATGATCACATAGACAATATTCTGGGAGGAGCAAACCAGAGACTGCAATTCATTGGCAGAACACTTAGAAGGTGCCAGAGATCTACCAAAGAGACTGCTTACACTACCCTTGTCTGCCCTATTCTGGAGTACTGCTGTGTGGTGTGGGATCCGCATCAGGTGGGACTGATGGATGACATCGAAAAAGTACAAAGAAGGCCAGCTCGTTTCATATTATCACAAAATAGGGGAGATAATGTCACAGACATAATATGTGAATTGGAGTGGCAATCATTAAAACAAAAGCATTTTTCATTGAGACAGGATCTTCTCATGAAATTTCAATCACCAGTTTTCTCCTTCAATTGCGAAAACATTCTGTTGGCACCAACCTACATAGGGAGAAATGATCATCACAATAAAATAAGAGAAATCAGGGCTCACACGGAAAAATTTAGGTGCTCGTTTTTCTCGCATGCCGTTCGAGAGTGGAACAGTAGACAGACAGCTTGAAGGTGCTTCATTGAAACCTCTGCCAGGCACTTTATTGTGAATAGCAGAGTAATCAGGTATATGTAGATGTAGATGTAGACCACAGAAGATCCTTCAGCTATATGAAGTTCTGTATATCTCAGTTTTTAAGTGCCCATAGTGTAAATGTATTAATGTGTCATCTTTTCAAGATACTGACGATTTTTATTAACCACTTTTCCTACCAACATGTCAATTTCCTCAGATAATACTGGGTTAATTAAAGACTACATCTGTAAAATAAAAGTGAAGAGCAAAAACTGTTCTACTTCACACTTATGGGAAGTTATTACCCAGGTTAAAAAAAAGTGAGTCCTTTGGTTAAATGCACCTAAGATGTGGGTACTGATAATTTCCATTTGACGAGGAATTCCAACACTATGAAGCTTCACTGTGAGTATATATTAGAAAATACTTATATGACTCATTAACTGCATTCATTTCCAAACCTTTGAGTATCTGATCCATTCCTGCAGTTACCACATAATCTCCATCTGTAGAAAGTGCTGTAATGCTTCCTTCATGTCCAGCATATATTGTTAATAGAGATTGTTTGTTAACATCCCAACACCTGTAGAAATGTATGACTGAGTAATTCCATAGACATTGTAAATAAAAATTAATTGCAATACAAAGATCTTAAGAAAATATTAGCAATAGCACACACAAAATGAGTCCACAGCGTGAAAAAAAGTGAAAGAGCAATGATACTGAGGAAATGGCTTGCTGAAGAAAATAATATACATTGTAAAACATTACAAATACATACTGTGATGACGGTGTTGCACAATATATCATTTTATAGCAGTTAAAAGTATTTATCAAGTGGAATATGTAAGTTTTATAAGCAGAGTTATAATAATAGTCAAGTGACCATAATGAAAAACTATGGTCGATTACTTTTACTTATCACCCATAGGTAGCAGTCTTCTCATTTTAACCTGTTTCCACTGGTTTTTTCTTCTTTCTTTTTTTCTATTGCTTTAGCACAATTTTTTTTCAAATGTACTTGTCAGTTATTATTGGCTTGTAACCATTTACTTACTTATAATTCTGATGTTTTTATATATAAGATGCAGCCAAATGAAAACAAGACAAATGGAAAAAATAGTAAATTAACTGTTCATTGTTTCAAAAGTAATCAGCATTACTGTTAATATAACAATATAGCAGAGATGCTTAGTCACAGATAGGCACAGTAAAAAGACTCCCACACATATAGCTTTCTGCTAGTAAGGCCTTTGTCAGAATCAGACAACAAACACACACATATCCACTCATGCAAACACATACAGTCATGTGGGTGTGAGTTACATTTGCATCAGTGTGTGTGTGTGGTCTAATTTAGATGAAGGCCTTACTCACTAAAAGCTATATGTGTGGTGTGACAGTCTTTAAGTCTTTTTGTCATGCCTATCTGGGACTCAACATTTCTGCTATATGGTGAGTAGCAACTTTTCTTTTCACAATATTGCCACATTACATCTTGGATTTTCCATTGTTTGATTACTGCTTGTATATTTTATTCTACAGTGAGACAACATGGCCATCCCTTCATAGAAATATGTCTGCAGTTGCCTACTCTTTCACTACTGTTGCCTCTGTTCAATGATCATGAAGATAATAAAATGAAGATTACAAGTTTTAAAATTTCTGCAGCATAAACTAACACAAAAATGTATAGTACTTTAAGGACGATAATGGAATTGTAGATAGGCTGCTGTTAAGTCAATTCTATGAGCAATTAACAGCCAATAATTATATTCATCTTGATTTCTCATAGGTATCATTGTCTTGGCTCATTCTTCAGTAACATTAGGAGTACGATTCCTTCAGAGGCTCTGGTCTTGTCAAGTTTACAAAAAGAAGGAAAAACAAAGTTAACTTGTCAATGTTGGAATATTATAGCTGGCATGTCGATAGACACATAACCAAACACAAACATACACACAAAATTCTAGCTTTCGCAACCAACGTCTTTCCCTCTCCTTCCCTCTTTCCTGACGAGGCAACCGTTGGTTGCGAAAGCTAGAATTTTGTGTGTATGTTTGTGTTTGTTTGTGTGTCTATCGACGTGCCAGCACTTTCATTTGGTAAGTCACATCATTTTTGTTTCTTAGATATATTTTTTCCCACGTGGAATGTTTCCTTCTATTATATTGGAATATTATAGTATATTCTTGAATACAAATTGGACAGCAACGTGATGCTCTTCATTTACATGATAAATGACACTGGTTAAAAATTATGACTTTCAAATAAACATTGTTTTTGAGACTGACTGGTTCTATATTTTCTGCTGTCATTGATGCATTACAAATGTTAATTATTGATGCAGTCCTTTATTATAAGAGGCTTTTCACAATATTAAACTTCACATTATTTAACCTGGAAGCAAGTCATAGACTTGGTTTCCTAAATGTGTTGTCCTACAACACATCACAGACACTCTCTTGAAAAGCAACACATCACAGACACAATCTTGAAAAAGTTGTAATACAGTAAACAAAGATAACATACCTCTTTGATGCAAAGATTTCATGAAGTAACAGTACTGCAAGCTTGAGTTGACAATTGTAAAGAAAGCAATAATCAGTACACAAACATATATGATAGAAAAAACAATTATATATTTTTAAGCATAATCTTTGGTAATGAAATTTCATGATTTGGGTGATGTTAAATATACAATTATCTTCTGGTTACTATCAAAAGAAATACATCTAATTTCATAGGATAATTAATATGTTCAAAAATGTCATGAAATGTAAGAAATGGATCTTCAAAATATAAAGGAAGAAACATAAAAAGATAAATGAAATTCTAAATACTAGTCAACAAACAACACAACAGTCTTAAAAATGCCCATAATGAAAATAAGATATACAATTTTTAAAGAAACAACAACAAAATATGAATGGTATTGGACAGTTAACTAAACAGAGGTGTATTGTCAACTACTACTGATCTGGTAACATTACGGTACACTTTCGTTTTACTACAGAACCATGATTGAACCAGGCACGCATCTCTTTAACTGTCGTAAATAGACAGCCGTGAATGTCTTTCTCCAGAAATATAAAATTAAATGGAGAAAGACAGGGACAGTATGGATAATGTGTAATAATTTACCAGCAAAACTTCTGGTGTAATGGTTTCCCAGCAAAACTTCTGCAGTGTAGTCAAACAACCTTGGTAACATGTAGGCAGGCATTATCCTGGAGCAGAATGATGCCATCCATAAATATTTGTGAGTGTTTGAACTTAATGGAGTGTTTAAGTTTGTAGAAAGTGTCCCCATACCATTGTACATTAACTGTGGCACTATGTTCAAGAAAGTCAATGAGGTGCAAGTCCTTGTAGAAAAAGAAAGAGTTTATCATAACTTATGCAGAGCTGGCATACATGACTTTAGATTTTTTGATGGGTGTGAAGCCAGGTGGTTCCATCGTTGGCACTGACACTTACTCTCCCACCCAAAATGATCACACTGTGTTTTATCTCTCATAACAATATGGAACAGGAAACAATATAATTAATCATGATACCATTTCAGGTGCTTCAGTGATGCTGACAATCTGTTCAGCTTCTGCTTCTCCGTCAGGCTGTGAGGAACCCACTGCACACAGATTTTCCTGAGCTTCAGGTGCTCTGACATGATGACACCAGTGGTAACATGACTGATGGCCAACATGAACTGAATATCTTCCAAAATCCACCACCAGTCATTGAGGATGGTGGTATCCACCATAGTAATGACAGAAGGAGTAATGACACTATGAATCTGTCCCAGCTGACTGCTGTCTTTCCGTGACCCCTGACGTTTTCAAAATTGTTTATTCCACAAAAACACATACACACACAAAATACTGTCTTCTCTATCTACAACAGACATTTGGGCATGAATTTCATTTCCCAACACTCATTACACACTCAAAAACCAAACTACACTTCTCTGTTCCTCTTTCCTGGCCTCCACAGAGAAGTCAAACACACACAGCACTTGCTGACCTCTCATTATACCTCTCTGACCATCCCTACTGTATGTAAGACTGGTCCTATGTAGCCTTCTACCACCACATATACTAGTCCTGTAACTGGCAAAACATATACTATTAAAGGGAGAGGCTCCTGTGAAATGACACGTCATGTACCAACTGTTATTTAAACGCCATTCAGCCTTCTGCATTGGTATCACTATTAGAAAGTTATCAGTTATGGCAAATGTGCGTAGGCAGAATGTGTACACTGGCAACATACAATATACTGTTACAGATACATTACAGTTGTAAACTCAGTGCCTGTTTCACCACACATGCCATCTGTATGCACCCACCGGACACCATTTTTTTAGAACTCCACAGGTGGGAACTGGTGTTACAACATGTCCTTTGCTCTCCTCACCTGGCTTAAATTTACCTTAATTTTTGGTTCCAGCATTTATTTTTAGTAAATATTCCTTTTCTTTCCTCTCTTTGAGTTTTTTTATATCTTTTATTTTCTGACCTGTCTGTTTTTCCCTTCCCTCCACCTCACCTGTCAACCATCCATAATACTTTTAGTTTTCCACTCTTATTAACTCTTGCACAACATTTTGTCAGTAATCTCTGTCTTGTGTATGACACTATCTTCCACCTTTCCGCATTCAGGTTTTCAAATCTTGTCCAGTGCAGTTTCCAACAATAAGTCTTTCCTTCTCATCCCATACAGTAAGTCTCCCCTAACCTGGCATTCTGGGTGACTTCTCTGTAACTCTCCCCTTTTTTTAAGCATCACCAGTCCTTTTCCTTCATCCTTTTCTGCTTTCCCTTCATCACTTCTGCCAGAAGAAGGAATCATTGGCTTTGAAAGCTTGCACTTTTGTATAACTTTTATATGTGTTTCCTCCTGCTGCTGCAGCTTGGTAAGCAGATTTTTTTATCTATCCAGTTACATTATATTTTTAAAAAATTGATCATTTTCTTCAAAATAAGTAAAAAGATTTAAAAGTTTGTTAAGTCTGATTAAGAGCTGTGGCAGAGCATGGTATTTTTGCAGTATTACGCAACTCCCAATAATTTCACATTTCATATGTCATCTTTTCTTATATTTTTTTCTTATTTAGGAAGCCTAGTATGTACCATGAAATATGTTGTAATCATCTAACTCTGGTCATCTGTATATCCTGTTTCCTCGCAACATGTCCAAAAAGGAAAGAAAATTCAGTGGGTTTGCACTCTTACGGAAACTCCCACACAGACAGAGCAGCCGAATTCACTTCAAGCAGGGTCGAGTCACAGCTTTTCTGGAGCACCAGCTGGCAGTCTTGCCAGTGACATCACAGGGTCTTGCAGTAGCATGCAAAATCCCTGACCAGAAATAGTTCCAAATGCCCTGTCAGGTAGCATCACTCTACAAAAGACATATCTCCCAGCTTTCTCTGTTGTTACAACACTAATTTGTTATCCAAGCCACTAGGTAATGCCATTCTCACACCCACAATACTACCAATACTTAATAGTTCTACAGAAACCATAATAATTTTGTTTTATTCACTAATTTGTTTTGATGGTAGAAATTCAAAAGAAATGTTCCCTCATCAGCATAATTGCATTTTATGATTTTTCTCATTTTTAAATAGAGCACTTTGTATGAAAACCTGGCAGAAAATCCAAAGAGATTATGATCGTATATAAAGTATGCCTTCTCTGTGTGATAGCAAAGGAGATACTATCAACGACAGAGCCACTAAATCCTAGATGCCAAATACAGCCTTCTGAGATCCCTTCACCAAAGATGAAGAAGTAAATATTCCAAAATTTGAATTGAAAATGGCTTCCAACACTACTAACATAGAAGTAGAAACCCTCAAAGTAGTGAAGCAACTTAAATCACTTAATGAAAGGAAGTCTTCCAGTCCCTTCTGGGTATGCTGATGCAGTAGCTTCATACTTCAGAATCAAATATGACCCCTCACTCAACAGATTAGGAGTAATCCACTAAATTACAGGCTCATATATTTAACCTCAATATGCAGCATGATTTTGGAACAAATGTTGCAGTTGAACATTACAAATTAACTTTAAGAGCATGGTCTACTGACACAGTCAACACAGATTTAGAAAACATCATTCTTGTGAAACACAACTAGCTCTTTTCACACACATAGTGTTGAATGGTACTGACAAGAGATATCAAATTGATTCCATATTTCTAGATTTCCAGGAATCTTTGACACTGTTACACACAAGTGGTTTGCAGTGAAATTGTATGCTTATGGAATATCGCCTCAGTTATGTGACTGGATTTGTGATTTCCCGTTACCATTATAAATAAGGGAAATTAGAGCTCGTGTGGAAAGATATAGATGTTTGTTTTTTCCATGCACTGTTCTAGAGTGGAATAATAGAGAATCACTGTGAAGGTAGTCCAAAGAACCCTCTGCCAGAGTATACATGTAGATGTATACGCAGATGTAGCTTAAAGTGAATGCTAACATTGTGAGACTTGGGAAAGTGACTAGAATATTGTGACTGTTTATGTTTATTAGACATATGAATATTATTTCTAAGGACCTTATGTACAAATGTTGTGGTATTTCAGGGGGACTGAGAGTATCGGTTCTTGATACTATGATTTTGCAAGTGTTGCTGTATCTGGCAAGTCCTGCACAGTGAGAACTAGCTCATCTTGTAATTTCTAGATTGACTGAAAATGAACAGTGTAAATAATTTACAAAGTACAGACTTTTCCCACCATTCTGATGAGGAGAAGCTTGCCGTAAAGAGACTAGGATGACGGTTACCAGTTTTAAATACTGTGCAAAATATTAATACTGTGGATTAAGAGAGAACATTTAAAATGTATATTTATAAAAACAGTGATTGGTTACGTGAGGGTGAAGTTAAAAGTGTAATATTCTGCTTCTCATGCCTGTTGTTTGGTGGGGAACTCTTGTTCTTGGATAAAAGTGGGAATTATAGACATAAATCTGAGTACCACAGTGAAGAAGCATAATTTTCCAGCTATTTACATACAAAATAGTTTATGAATGGACCTTTTTGGAACTTTCAATGCAGCTCAAGAACTGCACAGTGCATATAGATGAAAAGAAGTTAGGCATAATAGGTGTACTATATACATAAAAAAGCAGATTGTAAGTGTGGAGGTATGTGTGTCCAGTATCTGTTCTCATATCCTTGGGTCAATTTCAACTAAATTTGGTATACAAAAATGAAAACTTCATGCGGATCAGCACTGTGCAGTTTGTAACCTCTTAGCTCCAACAGGGGTGGAGATATGAGCAAACACATATTTTTAGCACCTACACAATGGGCTGCAGTGCACAACAGGTGTGCCAAATGGGGATAGTATCTGCCTGCCACATATACCTACTTTGTGTGCAGATGTGCACAGCTAAAGAGAGAAAGAGGGGAGGAGATGGATAGTGTTGAGGGTGAGTAGGATGAGGTGGTCACAGAAAGAGAGAAGGAGGAGATGGACATAGAGAGGGGAAGAAGAGATAGACAGTGGGTAGGGTGAGGAGGGGACAGATGGAGAGAGGAGAAGGAGGTGATGGACAGAGAGAGGGGGGAGGAGCAGGTGAAGACACAGAGAGAGTGGGGAGAAGGATACAAACACAGAGAATTGGGAGGAGAAGACGGACAAAGATAGGGGGAGGAGGAAGATATGCAGGAGGGACGTGGAAGGTGCAGAGGAGAGGTGGGCAGATGGATGATGGATTTGTGGGAGGAGGTGATGGACAGAGGGAGGGGAAGGAGGATCTAAACAGAGGGAAGGGAGAGACAGATATGTTTGGAAATATGGGGTGGAGATGGACAAAGAAAGGGAGATTAGGAGAATAAGAGACAGCAAAAGTGGGGACAAGGAAGTGGAGAGATAGAGGTTTGAGGATGAGGTGGACAGAGAGATGGAGAGAGGAAGAGATGGAGAGATGGATAGAGGGATGGGGACAGGAAGAGGTGGACACAGAGAAGAGGGACAAGGTGATGTGTGTAATATATAAGTCAAATATGTATGCCGGTGAACCCACGGGAGAAAGGCGAGTCTATATGTGCATATATAAAGCACGCTGTAAATATGTATGCAAGTATGTATGTATATATGTCTGAGATCTTGTTCCATACCCCTGGATTGATATCAAGTAAATTTGGCACACAAATGGAAAACTTCACAAGTATCGGCAGTGTGAAGTTAATAACCTCCTCATTCCAATAGGGGTGGAGATATGGGCAAACATTTTTTTCTTTCTACCCACAGCATACAGACTGCTTTGTATAACAGGTGTCTTTCATGTGAAGAGTATCATCATGCCTTACGGACGTACTCTACCCACTTTACAGGGCAGTCTACATGTCAGGAAGGAAAATAAGTATCAAGTCCTCGATACATAGGCTGCCTTACACAGCAGGCATGTCACACGAGTAATATCGGCCTGCTTCACTGACCTGTTGTGAAGTGACTACACATGTAGATGGGAATAGCTGGGGAAGTTTGAGACAGATAGTGGAAGAGGTGGGCAGAAATAGGGCAGCAGGAGGGGTTGGATAGGGAAAAGGAGGATTTAGACAGGGAAAGGGGTGCAAGAGGGGATGGATAGGAAAAGGGATGCTGAAGGCCGTGGATAGGGAGAGGTGGGCAGAAGGAGATGAATAGGGAGAGGAGGAGGTGGGCAGGAAGAGAAGGGAAAGAGGTGATGGACAGGGGGAGGGGCCAAGTGGAGATGGGAAGAGAAGTGGATGCAGGAGGAGATTGACACAGAGAGAGGGAAGAGATGATGGACAGAGAGAGAGGAGGAGGAGGAGGATGAGGAGGAAGAGGAGATGGACAAAAGGAGAAGGCCAGGAGGAATTGATAAGAGAGAGAGGTGGTAGGAGGAGATGTACAAAGAGACTGTGGAGGAGGAGGGGATGGGCATATAGAGGGGCGGAGGGGAGGAGATATACAGAGAGAGAGGTGGATGAGGACATGAAAAAACAGAAGGAAGGAGCTAGGAGGTAATGGACAGAGAGAGAAATGGGGAGGATTACTGGACTGAGAGAGGAGGAAGAAGAGATGGATGAAGAGAAGGAACACTTGGACAGAGGAGGAAGAAGAGATGGATGGAGAGAAGGAACACTTGGACAGTGATACACTGGAGGAGATGGGCATATAGAGCAGAGGTAGGAATAGTTGGAAAGAGGGGAGAGGAGAGGAGATAGACCAATACAGGGGGGAGGGGGGAGGAGATAGACTGAAAAGTAAACTTTCTTTCCCTTGATACCAGTCTGCCAGACACCCACATATATACTGAAATTTTATGCCAGAAGTAGAAAAACTGTGAAATCTTATGGGCAGAGAGATAAGGATTTAGGAGCTGTAGAACCCACAGAGTATCAGTAAAGTGTGTATAGATGGACATATTCCTGTCATGATGTTTCTATTTCATGGATACTCCACTATGTTGTTGTCAAGTACTAAAGTATTATATATCTTCCTCTTACACTGCAGATGGGTCCAAAAGTTGTTGTGGCTGTCTTGGTCTCCCAATTCTGAGCAAGCAATTGGTCTCCGAACATCCAGCAATTGGAGACGATAAAACATGTAACGTCTGTTGCATGCATCAGTAAAGAATCAGATCAAGAAAATTAAGAGCATGAACATTCTGTACAATGTGGAGAAAAAAAATGAATACTCTTTCAACCCAAAAAATCAATTAGGCTGTCCTGAAGAAATTGAAACACAAGGAAACAGAAGGAGCAATTATTCATGACCGAACATCACGACTGTGGGTCGTGCAGCTTATGACAGAAATGGATATGCAAAATACAATTGATTTTAAAGCTTCTGGTTCCTGGGTATATTGCTTCAAGCAGTGGAATAATACTGTTTATAAAAACAACATTGTTGAATTTATCGAATTTTGAAAAACTGTATTTTTAAAATTCTTAAAAAAATTTATGTGAAAGATACACTTTACATCTACATATTCTGAAAGTTTCAACTTGGGATGAGCATGGGATCACTATCAAAAGCAATTTTATGTTTACCATGATTCTCCAAAATCTCAGTCAGGTAGGTGAATTTCTGTTATTTTGCTACACATGAAAATATTACAGTGTTAGATTTTGTTACATGGTCCACAAACTATACTTTTGAAATGAATAACTGCTTATTAAACTTCAGGGCTAACTATTTATTAATAGCTGCAACACCACGAGGGGAAAAAAAGGAAGCTATCTCTCATTTTAAAGATTATATATAAAATGATTCTTTGGTGTTACTATCTGCAATCTATTTAGTATTTTATCTCTGGTTAATATTGTCAGCAATTTTCACCTATTGTTGAAAGTGTCCCACACATTCTTTTGTTGTGAGGCAGCTGCAATGAAATTATGTTATCAACTCTGAAATGTGTTTTGAATCTAGCGTGAAGGTACTTTTGTACAATCCTCACAAGAGTCTGTAAGTCTGTATGCCTACAACCAGTTAATGTTTGCATACTATTAACATAATGAAATATTTTTTTACAGGAACTGAAAGAATACAGAAGTAATATTGTGTTGTATTCAATATAGAAAGCTGGGGCATTCAACTTCAAAAACATTATTTTTAATTAGTTTGTTCACTTGAGAAATATAAAATGCCTAAAATTTCAGCTTTGTGCTGTAATCCATTTAATAAAAAGGGTCACAATAACCACAAGAAAAACTTACGGCCTGTTTCACAATGGATGATACCAAGAAAACCTTTCTTAACTTTAAATCAAAAAGCGTGTGACAATTGCCGTAAAAAAAACTGCACAAGTAGAAATTTGTGATATGTCTAGCACAGAAAATGATGATGATCTCCTGTATTCTGTGGTGAAACAAGAAAGTGAAAAGGTTTTACGTGATAGTGACGTACAAGACATTGCAGCAAGTGAGGCCTTAGAAAGGTTGAATGCTTCTTTGCAGTCCGTTGGTGAATAGCCAATTAAGAAGAAACGACTGTGTGAAGCAAAATATCCTAAGGAAAAACTAATTAAACTAACTTCAACAATTCAAGCAAAGGTATTATTGCTCCCTTCCAAAAAAGAAGAAGAGGTACATGATCATGCAGAATCTGAGATGATCAGTCAGCCGAAAGTTAAATTTCGTACATGTACATCTTGTAGTAAACACATGCAAATTCTTATCATTTTACCTAAAAGCTGGAGTGTTAAGAAGCATGAAGATGAATTTAATGTAACAAATTACATGGCTCAAAGAGTAAAAGATTTGGTGAAGGCCAATGGAATTTTGTCTTCACAAAACTCAAAACCTGGCAAGACTTGATCAAACAACTGCTGACTTTGCTAGAAACTTTTATTGTTCTGATGAGATAGGCATGGCAATGCCAGGGAAAAAAGATTTTGTGCTTGTGAGATATAACGGAGAAAAACTGCAAGTACAAAAACGGCTAGTTTTAAGTAATTTGAAAGAAATTTACGCGAACTTTAAAGACAACCATCAAGAGCTCCACATTGGATTTTCAAAGTTTGCAGACCTACGTCCCAAAAATTGCGTTTTAGCTGGAAGTAATGGTACACATAGTGTCTGTGTGTGTACTACCCATCAAAACTTCAAACTGATGTTGACTGGATGTAACATTCCTCAGCTGACAAAGGATGTAGATAATCCAATAAAAACTTAGAAAGACTGCATTGCAAGAGTTGTATGTAATCCGTCATTACCTGCTTGTCATTTTGGTGAATGTAAATTCTGCCCTGGCCCAGAAACATTTAAGACATATTTACAAGATTTGTTGAATACTAATGATATTGATAATATAACTTACCAGCAATGGGTTTCCATTGATCACACATCTCTAGAAACAATCATAAAATCATCTGACAACTTTATTTTTTTTTTTTTTTTTTGGAAATTAAAGTTGCTTACACGACATTCATTTGTTGCTAGTCAACAATCAACCTTCCAAAAGAGACTGAGAAATGAACTTAAAGAAGGCGAGGTCTTAATAACAAAAGTGTATTCAAACACTGATGATAATAAAATTGAACTGGTGACAATTTCTGACAGTGATACAATACTGTTCAAAGACATAAAAAGAAATGTTGCCTGTGATTATAATGGACACTGGTGGTTAACCTGTGTACTTGGAAAATATCAGGAGAAGGATGAAATCACAGTTAGTTTCTTACATCCACATGGATCATCACCACCTTTTACATTTCCGAGTCATCCAGACATTCTTTCCATAAGCAGTAGGGAAGTAGTGGCAATCGTGAACCCTGCAACTGCTGCAGGGTGAACATATAAGTTATCCAGTGCAGAAATGTTGATGTGCAACAGACTGATTAGTTGGAAGTATGAAGAAGTGCACTAATAGGACGCCTATTTGTAAATAATAGTAATTACTAACTGAGTTTAGGTTTGATCTCGGGTATTCATCTATCTGTGTCTCTTTATTTTTTGTTTTTTAGTTTTCATTTTGTATTTATTAATTACAGAAACATAAAACATATGTTCTTTTGTCATTTATAAGTTATTTTTAATTTCCAAATTTTACAACATACTGCTGGTGAGAAGTAGGCCTACTATCTAAAATATTTAAGTTTTTAGGAATTTTTAAATCACCACCCTTAATGTAAAATTGTTTTTGATAGTGATCCCATCCTCATCCCAAGTTGAAACTTTCAGAATATCTAGATGTAAAGTGTATCTTTCACATAAATTTTTTTGAGAATTTTAAAAATACAGTTTTTCAAAATTCGATAAATTCAACAATGTTGTTTTTATAAACAATTTTTATCTATATATTAAACTAATGATGTTTGGTATCATATAAAAGCTCTTTAAAAGAGCTTTCCAATGAAGTAAAATTTATTGTTCTAGCTTAATTAGAACACGAGTTGTAAAGAAAACAAGATTATTCCGTGAGTCAAAAATTCGTCTTTTTTTCAATTTTTGAAGGTCCATTACTCGGTAACTTTTCGTCAGAGAAATGTGAAAAAATTAATTTGTGTTATGATTTATGAGTAGTATATGCATACTTAATTTCAAAGAATCTGAGACGGTCAGGTTGTAGCACTTTTTGATTTGACATGGAATTGCCCAGCTGTGAGTTTGCTAGAAGTAATAGACAAGCTAAAAATAAATAAGACTCTCCAGAATTCTTTGCACAGACTATGATGGAGCATTCACTAAGGCTGGCTCCTTTAGTAAGGTACAAGTTATGGTGAAAAAGTTCCATCATAATGTCGACTGAGTACACTCCTATGCCCATCAAACTACACTTACAATAAGCAATGTGGAATTAATCACAAAAATGTGAAAACATTTTTTCCAAGTGTGCAGGGAATATGTGCATTCTTCTCAAACAGACCACAGTGGACCATGATCCTTAAAGAGGTGGTGAGAATGATAATGCATTTGCCTTAATCTTGTACTGCTAGATCAAATGTTCTTTCTCGAGCCCCAAACATAGCCCACTACAGAAATGACATTATTCAGTGTAACAAACAATAGGAAGTACAGGCTGGAATATCAACAAAATTATGAAAACCATAGGCTAATAATTGCTATAAGTATAACACACTGAGTTGTAGACAAGTACAATGAAATGACTGTTACACACTTAGCTTTTGGGCAAAGTCTTCTTCAGAAACGAAATGAAAAAAACACACATATTCACACAAGCATGCACACCTCATGCACATGACTTCTGTCTCTGGCTACTTGCTGTTATCAAGCATATGACTTCATGTTGCATCCATGTGATGCAAACATCTTTGATTTACATATCAGTGGTTTCCTAGCCTGTAACGTACCGTACTTTCTCAAATCTAAGCTGCACTCGAATCTAGGCCACACCTGAAAAATGAGACTCCAAATCAAGGAAAAAAAGGTTTCCCGAATCTAAGCCGCACCTGAAATTTGAGACTCGAAATTCAAGGGGAGAGAAAAGTTTTAGGCCGCACCTCCAAATCAAAACAAAATTGGTCCATTGTAATATGAAACACAATTTAGGTCGAATGAATGACGATACAGCTATAGTAGTTTGGTTCGAGTCGTAAGCTTAGCAGTTAAGCTTTACCAGGTAGCCATTGCTTTGCGTCAGGCGCTCCGTCCGTATTTATACGGGTACCCTTCCTTTTTCACGTGCTTCGTCTGGTTTGAATTGATTGCTTATTTTGCTTTGATCTGATACGTGCCGTTCTCTTTGTTATGTGTGTTCACGACACTCTAAGCTGAAAATGCATTACTTTACTGTGTCATGCATTGTTTGGCGCATTCTGATAATGAGTGTTTACGGCCTGTCGCTGCTCGCGGCATGGCTTGCTTTTGTGCACGCTACCGTGCTTACAATGAACAAAAAAAGAGAGGAATCGTCTCATTAGTGAAACAATGGCAAGAGACTGCTATTTGTTGTTACTTACACTGCTGCTTTCTTTGATAATGATCAACAAGAACCAAATAATAAACTGCGTATGATAGAAGATGTTCTGAACGAGAGTTTGGTGAAAATTATTCTCCATTTGAAAATCTTCACAGACGCCTCTTTAGTACATTACATTCTGCACAGAAATTAGAGTCATCTTAGATTTAAAAATCTAGTCGATTGCTGTGCTTCATTTCTGACTGCATCACTACTAGGCATAAGAATAATACGAATATAAACATGACATGATATGTATATTCTTCCGCGATTGCTGTTGTCTCAACTAGTTTCGTAGTTTATTAGGCAGACAGGATTTAAATGAGATAGCAGCAAACAAGAAAGAATACATGGCAAAATGTTTATATTCATATTATTCTTATGGTGAAGAGAATACTGAATGTGATTCACAATTCACGGAAGTTCCTATTAGCAACCATCTCTACTCACAGGTAGGAAAAAAATCAGAACGTAGAGTTGGCCATATTGACAATCATCCCAAACAGTCTTGCCAGTTGGATTTTCGTAGTACATTGAAATACTGCTACATTCCAAGATGAACAATACTGAATTTGTATTTATTTAATTTGATAATGAATGAAAATGCAGTGGTCGAAACTCGGGGCGAGGGAAAAAGCTCGTCTTCCCCCGTTTTTCAATTTTTTTAAATTTATTTACTGACGCAGAGATTTGTGCCTGTAAAGTGTGCCTGTGTAGCGCTACATATATTTGATGCAGAAGTTAGTCGTGGCGGCACCTACCAATATTTTTCAGAATTTCCGCTTACTTTGCACTCGATTCTAAGCCGCAGCCACATACGCCAGACTATGTTCATCCAGACTTTCATAACAAGGGTACTCACTGGCTTCAAACAAATTTTAAATATAATTTCAAATCCTTTCTTAACTTCTTCTATCTTACATACTTACTGTCAAATATTTAACACATTAACTCATTTGTAAAGTAATCAGATGTTGGGAGCTGTTTTATACATGTGAGTTCGATTCTTTAAATGACCAGACTTTTACTGGTGAAGTGCTAGTTGACAACCAAAGTCACTTCAGCTAGTTCTAAATTATCCACAAAAATCATTTGTATATTTTTCCCACTAGATCAGCTGCACTTGTGTAGTAAATTTAAGTAATCTGTACCAAACAAGTTGTTTACAAACAATATATCTAAAAACAAAGATGATGTGACTTACCAAACGAAAGTGCTGGCATGTCGTTAGACACACAAACAAACATACTCACAAAATTCAAGCTTTTGCAACAAACGGTTGCTTCATCAGGAAAGAGGGAAGGAGAGGGAAAGACGAAAGGATGTGAGTTTTAAGGGAGAGGGTAAGGACTCATTCCAATGCCGGGAGTGGAAAGACTTACCTTAGGGGGAAAAAAGGACAGGTATACACTCGCACACACACACACATATCCATCCATACATACACAGACACAAGCAGACATTTGTAAAGGCAAAGAGTTTGGGCAGAGATGTCAGTTGAGGCGGAAGTACAGAAGCAAAGATGTTGTTGAAAGACAGGTGAAGTATGAGTGGTGGCAAATTGAAATTAGCAGAGATTGAGGCCTGGCAGATAACGAGAAGAGAGGATATACAGAAGGGCAAGTTCCCATCTCCGGAGTTCTGACAGGTTGGTGTTAGTGGGAAGTATCCAGATAACCCGGACGGTGTAACACTATGCCAAGATGTGCTGGCCGTGCACCAAGGCATGTTTAGCCACAGGGTGATCCTCTTTACCAACAAACACTGTCTGCCTGTGTCCATTCATGAGAATGGGCAGTTTGTTGCTGGTCATTCCCACATAGAAAACCTCACAGTGTAGGGAGGTCAGTTGGTAAATCATGTGGGTGCTTTCACACGTGACTCTGCCTTTGATCGTGTACACCTTCCGGGTTACAGGACTGGAGTAGGTGGTGGTGGGAGGGTGCACAGGACATGTTTTACACCGGGGGCGGTTACAGGGTAAGAGCCAGAGGGTAGGGAAGGTGGTTTGGGGATTTCTTAGGGATGAACTAAGAGGTTACGAAGGTTAGGTGGATGGCGGAAAGACACTCTTGGTGGAGTGGGGAGGATTTCATGAAGGATGGATCTCATTTCAGGGCAGGATTTGAGGAAGTTGTATCCCTGCTGGAGAGCCACATTCAGAGTCTGATCCAGTCCTAGAAAGTATCCTGTCACAAGTGGGGCACTTTAGGGGTTCTTCTGTGGGAGGTTCTGGGTTTGAGGAGATGAGGAAGTGGCTCTGGTTGTTTGCTTCTGTATCAGGTCAGGATGGTAGTTGCGGGATGCGAAAGCTGTTTTCGGGTTGTTGGTGTAATGGTTCAGGGATTCTGGACTGGAGCAGATTCATTTGCCATGAAGACCCAGGCTGTAGGGAAGGGACCATTTGATGTGGAATGGGTGGCAGCTGTCATAATGGAGGTACTGTTACTTGTTGGTGGCTTGATGTGGACGGACGTGTGAAGCTGGCCATTGGACAGGTGGAGGTCAACGTCAAGGAAAGTGGCATGGGATTTGGAGTAGGACCGGGTGAATCTGATGGAAACAAAGGAGTTGAGGTTGTAGAGGAAATTCTGGAGTTCTTCTTCACTGTGAGTCCAGATCATGAAGATGTCATCAATAAATCTGTACCAAACTTTGGGTTGGCACGCCTTGGTAACCAAGAAGGCTTCCTCTAAGTGACCCATGAATAGGTTGGCGTATGAGGGGGCCATCCCGGTACCCATGGCTGTTCCTTTTAATTTTTGGTTTGTCTGGCCTTCGAAAGTGAAGAAGTTGTGGGTCAGGATGAAGCTGGCTAAGGTAATGAGGAAAGAGGTTTTAGGTAGGGTGGCAGGTGATCAGCGTGAAAGGAAGTGCTCCATCGCAGCGAGGCCCTGGACGTGTGGAATATTTGTGTATAAGGAAGTGTCATCAATGGTTACAAGGATGGTTTCTGGGGGTAACAGACTGGGTAAGGATTCCAGGCATTCGAGAAAGTGGTTGGTGTCTTTGATGAAGGATGGGAGACTGCATGTAATGGGTTGAAGGTGTTGATCTATGTAGGCAGAGATACGTTCTGTGGGGGCTTGGTAACCAGCTACAATGGGACGGCCGGGATGATTGGGTTTGTGAATTTTAGGAAGAAGGTAAAAGGTAGGGGTGCAGGGTGTTGGTGGGGTCAGGAGGTTGATGGAGTCAGGTGAAAGGTTTTGTAGGGGGCCTAAGTTTCTGAGGGTTCCTTGAAGCTCCCCCTACACATCAGGAATGGGATTACCTTGGCAAACTTTGTATGTAGTGTTGTCTGAAAGCTGACCCAGTCCTTCAGCCACATACTCCCAACGATCAAGTACCACAGTCATGGAACCCTTGTCCGCCGGAAGAATGACAATGGATCGGTCAGCCTTCAGATCACGGATAGCCTGCTGGGCTTCAGCAGTGATGATGTTGGGAGTAGGATTAAGGTTTTTTTAAGAAGGATTGAGAGGCAAGGCTGGAAGTCAGCAATTCCTGGAAAGTTTGGAGAGGATGATTTTGAGGAAGAGGAGGTGGGTCCCGCTGTGGCGGAGGACGGAACTGTTCCAGGCAGGGTTCAATTTGGATAGTGTCTTGGGGAGTTGGATCATCAGGAGTAAGATTAGGATCATTTTTCTTATGGCAAAGTGATATTTCCAGCAGAGAGTATGGGTGTAGGACAGTAAATTTTTGACAAGGGCTGTTTGGTTGAATCTGGGAGTGGGGCTGAAGGTGAGGCCTTTGGATAGGACAGAGGTTTCGGATTGGGAGAGAGGTTTGGAGGGAAGGTTAACTACTGATTTAGGGTGTTGTGGTTCCAGATTGTGTTGATTGGAATTTTGAGGTTGTCGGGGGAGTGGAGCTGGAAGTGGGAGATTGAGTAGATTGGAGAGACTGGGTCTGTGTGCAATGAGAGGAGGTTGAGGTTTGCTGGAAAGGTTGTGAAGGGTGAGTGAGTTGCCTTTTTTGGAGGTGGGAAACCAGAGGATTGAATAGTTTTTTGAGGTGGAGGGTGGCATAATATTCTAATTTGCGGTTGGCCTGTAGGAGGATGCTCTGAACAGTTGGTGTGGATGTGGGAGAGGAAAGATTGAGGACTTTTATTAAGGATAGGAGTTGACGAGTGTGTTCATTGGCTGAGTTGATGTGTAGGTGAAGGATTAGGTGGGTGGGGGCAATGAATTGTTCAGTTTGGAACTGGTATAGGGACTGATGGAAAGAAGGGTTACAACTAGAGCCCTCAAAATCACCCTCTCCAAACTTTTGAGGAATTGCCGACTTCCAGCCTTGCCTCTCAATCCTTCTTAAAAACCTTAATCCTACTCCCAACATCACCACTGCTGAAGCTCAGGTTATCCGTGATCTGAAGGCTGACCGATCCATCGTCATTCTTCCGGCGGACAAGGGTTCCACGACTGTGGTACTTAAACGTCGGGAGTATGTGGCTGAGGGACTGCGTCAGCTTTCATACAACACTACATACAAAGTTTGCCAAGGTAATCCCATTCCTGATGTGCAGGGGGAGCTTCAAGGAATCCTCAGAACATTAGTTCCCCTACAAAACCTTTCACCTGACTCCATCAACCTCCTGACCCCACCAACACCCTGCATCCATAACTTCTACCTTCTTCCTAAAATTCACAAACCCAATCATCCCGGCTGTCCCATTGTAGCTGGTTACCAAGCCCCCACAGAACGTATCTCTGCCTACATAGATCAACACCTTCAATCCATTACATGCAGTCTCCCATCCTTCATCAAAGACACCAACCACTTTCTCGAATGCCTGGAATCCTTACCCAGTCTGTTACCCCCGGAAACCATCCTTGTAACCATTGATGACACTTCCTTATACACAAATATTCCACATGTCCAGGGCCTCGCTGCGATGGAGCACTTCCTTTCACGCTGATCACCTGCCACCCTACCTAAAACCTCTTTCCTCATTACCTTAGCCAGCTTCATCCTGACCCACAACTTCTTCACTTTCGAAGGCCAGACATACCAACAATTAAAGGAAACAGCCATGGGTACCGGGATGGCCCCCTCGTACGCCAACCTATTCATGGGTTGCTTAGAGGAAGCCTTCTTGGTTACCAAGGCGTGCCAACCCAAAGTTTGGTACAGATTTATTGATGACATCTTCATGATCTGGACTCACAGTGAAGAAGAACTCAAGAATTTCCTCTCCAACCCCAACTCATTTGGTTCCATCTGATTCACCTGGTCCTACACCAAATCCCATGCCACTTTCCTTGACGTTGACCTCCACCTGTCCAATGGCCAGCTTCACATGTCCGTCCACATCAAACCCACCAACAAGCAACAGTACCTTCATTATGACAGCTGCCACATGTTCCACATCAAACGGTCCCTTCCCTACAGCCTAGGTCTTCGTGGCAAACAAATCAGCTCCAGTCCAGAATTCCTGAACCATTACACCAACAACCTGAAAACAGCTTTCGCATCCCGCAACTACCCTCCTGACCTGGTACAGAAGCAAATAACCAAAGCCACTTCCTCATCTCCTCAAACCCAGAACCTCCCACAGAAGAACCCCTAAAGTGCCCCACTTGTGACAGGATACTTTCCAGGACTGGATCAGACTCTGAATGTGGCTCTCCAGCAGGGATACGACTTCCTCAAATCCTGCCCTGAAATGAGATGCATCCTTCATGAAATCCTCCCCACTCCACCAAGAGTGTCTTTCCGCCATCCACCTAACCTTCGTAACCTCTTAGTTCATCCCTTCAAAATCCCCAAACCACCTTCCCTACCCTCTGGCTCCTACCCATGTAACCGCCCCCAGTGTAAAACCTGTCCTGTGCACCCTCCCACCACCACCTACTCCAGTCCTGTAACCCGGAAGGTGTACACGATCAAAGGCAGAGTCACGTGTGAAAGCACCCACATGATTTACCAACTGACCTGCCTACACTGTGAAGTTTTCTATGTGGGAATGACCAGCAACAAACTGTCCATTCACATTAATGGACACAGGCAGACAGTGTTTGTTGGTAATGAGGATCACCCTGTGGCTAAACATGCCTTGGTGCATGGCCAGCACATCTTGGCATAGTGTTACACCGTCCGGGTTATCTGGATACTTCCCACCAACACCAACCTGTCAGTACTCCAGAGATGGGAACTTGCCCTTCTGTGTATCCTCTCTTCTCGTTATCTGCCAGGCCTCAATCTCCGCTAGTTTCAATTTGCCACCACTCATACCTCACCTGTCTTTCAACAACATCTTTTCCTCTGTACTTCCGCCTCAACTGACATCTCTGCCCAAACTCTTTGCCTTTACAAATGTCTGCTTGTGTCTGTGTATGTACGGATGGATATGTGTGTGTGTGCGAGTGTATACCTGTCCTTTTTTCCCCCTAAGGTAAGTCTTTCCACTCCCGGCATTGGAATGAGTCCTTACCCTCTCCCTTAAAACTCACATCCTTTCGTCTTTCCCTCTCCTTCCCTCTTTCCTGATGAAGCAACCGTTTGTTGCAAAAGCTTGAATTTTGTGAGTATGTTTGTTTGTGTGTCTATCGACCTGCCAGCACTTTCGTTTGGTAAGTCACATCATCTTTGTTTTTAGATATATTTTTCCCAGGTGGAATGTTTCCCTCTATTATATTCACATGTTTACAAACAATATTTGATGAAAATATGTCACACAAACGATGCAATATTTTGCTGAACCTTGTGTACCATTTCAAAATTATCACATTCCTCTGAGGTTGTCAAAATGGAATATTAATTTGCTACTTCATCTATATCTATATATTATTTAGAAATACTGACTGTCACACCAGTGTCTAAAATTAGTTTTAAATTTGTATTTAATTTGCAACAATGTTCATTTAATTCCTTTATAACAAAATCAGACAGTTCAGTTCTGTCAGAGTATAACTCTCCTTGTGGATTATAATCCCCATAAATTTCTATTTATCTGTCTTCCTCATACAATTTATCAATATTTTCATGTATCATATTTTTTTGTCAATTTGTTTTAGCATTTATTGTGTCTTATTTGGCAAATCTAACAGCTCCATTGTTTAAGTTATTATTGGTTTTTTCTGTCTCATCCTTAATCATATTTAGTTTTGAATTAATTGCCCAAACCTTGCTAATACATCTGTTAAACTGCTTTAGATGTGCCAAAAACAGTTCATGATCTGCCTTAAGTTTCTTTACATCTGTCTTAAATCATTCACTTCACTTTTTGAAAAATTCTTTGAAATTATCTTCAGTGTTGCTAATCAGTACTAGCTACAATTAAAACAACAATGATACATACACCAAACTTTCCCAACCCACTATAGCTACTAACACTTCTTTAGAAAAATTCTATTAAAACCCCAAATCAGTTTTCACTTGACACGCAAGGTCACTAAACAGACGTAACAGAACTGTTTTAAAACAACTACTGCTTACCAGGTTTTGTCATGTGGCACACAGCTTGATAATGATGAATAAGCTGCACTGCCACAGCTTGGTGACACCACGAAGTTGTAAAACATAAAGGAACTGCAATTCACACTGGTAACTTCTGTGGAATCATTGAATGCCTATAGAAAATAGTCATAATCCATAACAGCTGCTGCCCATCAGTCTTACTATTTTAATAGCCCTTTCAATCATATATGATGCTGTTAACTTTAACTGTAATTCCTCAGCAATATATTTCTTTTTAATAGTTATCCTTTAGTGAATGTACTTATATGTGAATTTCTTCTTGTCAAAGAATTACATATTTGGTATTCAAGGCCTTTCCATAAGACATATTTGCTCTTCTCAAATAGCTCCATTTTCTAATTGTTCTTAGCAATGTCTTAATTTTGACTCACCTATGACAATAATCAGCTTTTCACCTGCACTACTGTGCCAGAATGTAGTGTTCCTGTTGGGTCTAAGAATTAGATTAGACTTAAGTTTAATTAGCAGAGATTAATTATTATCCTGCTTTTCATTTTCTTCTCAGCTAGGTGTAGATATCTAGGACTACTGCTGTTTGCAGGATTCAGAATTCAGAAAGATAGTTCTGAGTGACAGATCTATTCATTTGTCTTAATATCAATACAGCCACTGGTATATCTTCCTGCACTGTCCCTGGGAAGACCACACTCCTTCCCATGATTCATGGAGCCCCAGTATTGGGCCAGCACAGGCACTTCTTCCTTTTGGGAAATTACTGTGATCATCGTCCCATCTTGAATATGTGAGTTGCCTCTTCCCCTGGAGCTCCACATGCATATAAAGCAAAAAAAACCAGAAAACAATTGTGGTCTCTTGCACAGAATGTGATAAATAAGTACTGCCAAAATTTCAGGAAACATTCCCCACATGTAGAGGAATGAAATGTGTCATAAGGAAATTGGACCAGAAATGCTCTATTTTTATGTTAGAGTTAATTACAGGAAACACACAGAAAAAGGATGTTCTAAAATTGCATGATTCCGTTTCTTGTATGTGATGTTTGAACTACCTTCTTGGTTATGCTCTGCCAGAAAGTACAGTACATTTTAATTCTTAGGTTCACCTCCAGTGTTTGCTGTTGCAATTCAACAAAGGTAATGTTGACATGCAACTTATTTCAATGCACATACAAACATACTACTAACGTCATTGTTTGTGTTGCAATGTGACTGACTTCACTGATCTATCACAGAGTAGTTCATGAGGGGCCCGGTTTCTGGTGCAGTGCAATGAAAGTGTACTCAGAAACAGTGTTAGCAGATACTGATTTACTGCATTGATTAGCAGACTGTAAGGCTATGACTCAACATTTGTATCAGCAGAGATCTCCAGAACAGTGGTGCCCTGACAGAAGGATTTATGAAGCAATTGCTCATTGTCTTTGTGACGGGAGTTTTAAGCTTTCCACTCACAGATGGGGGAGGTCTAGAAGGATGAGAACACCTCAGCTGGGGAAAGAACTTGTTAGTGCAGTTGATGACAACCCTAATGTCAGTATAAGGCAGTTGGCTGCAAGAAGTAATGTTGACCATATAACTGTCCAGAGAAACTTCTGTACTCCTACCATGTATAGCATGTGCAGGTCACGTTGACAGCTGATTTTTCTGCACAGGTATACTTATCTGAATACAAAGGTGGACTGATGCACGTGCACTCACTAACAGAAGGCAAATACACTACACAATATAAAAAGGCTTGATGAATGTTTCTCTATGTTTTTATATATCATTAAAAATGCAGTAGATAGTCACTGACCACTTATCACAAAAAGATGCACCCCTAACAACAGAAAAAAACCTCAGCACTCTAACAAGTGGTACACTCCAGAGCTCAAGCAAATGAGGACACTGCTACTTACACTAAAAAATAATAGTGATAAAAATAATGACGCCAGGAAACACTATGTGACCCTTAAGAAGTTGTAGAAATATGAAATAAAATCAGCTAAATGTAAAGTAAATGATGAATATATTGCAGGCTCAAAAAATGCCTGTCAAGCAGTTTGGAATAGAATAAAAAGTGAAATCAATACGAGCAAACAGGAAGCCACAGTGCCTATAGATTTCAACATCCTTAACGAATATTTCATAAATTGAGCCAGCTCTAATTCTCCTTTGTCTTCTTCTTCTTTTGGTAACAGTAAGTCTGATAATATTTCAGCTGCTACAACCCTTCTTAAACAACAAGCACCAGTAACCATGAAATTCTCTTGGTCAAAAATCACCTCCGGCCACGTTATCAAATCTATACAGAAACTTAAAAACTCAAAAACAGAGGACTATTGTGGGCTTAGTAACAGTATTGTTAAACACATAGCCACTGCAATCTTAATGCCACTAACATATCTGACGAATCACATAAATGAAGATGGAATATTCCCTGAATGTCTGAAAATGACAGTTACACTCCCAATCTACAAAAAAGGTGACAGAAAAATGCCAAACAATTATAGACCTATATCAATAGTTCCCATTATATCAAAAGTAATAGAATACCGCATACATATCCAAATTTACAATTATTTTGAAAGTAATAAATTATTGAGTAAGAACCAGTTTGGCTTTCAATCTGAACTATCAACAACCAAAGCAGTTGAATGCCTCCTTAGTAATAAATATGGAAGATATGAAAACAAGAAACTCACTTGTGCTACACTGTTAGGTTTAACAAAAGCCTTCGGCTCAGTCACATTTGAAATAATGATAAAAAAACTAGAACATTATGGTGTTGTAGATAAACCATTACAATTTTTTCAATCATACTTAAGCAATAGGGTACAATTAGTAAAAACAAACTATCAAAAGTCAACACCAATGAAAGTAAAGAGAGGAATTCTACAAGGCTCAGTGCTTGGCCCTTTCCTGTTCATTGTTTACATCAATGACCTAAAATTATATGCCATGCAACAATGTACTGTATGCTTATGATATGACACTAATAACAGATGGAGAAAATCTGCAAGATGTCATGGAATACAACAAAGTAGTAACTGAAATGAGCAGTGACTGGTGCAGAGCCAACCTTTTATCAATAAACAAATTGAAAACTTAAGAAATTTCCTTCACCCTGAAACCAGTTGAACAGAATACAAAAAATGTCCTATCACTAGGTTTACATATAGATCAAAAACTTACATGGGACAGACACAAATTATCTATGTGGCAAACTTGCTCGAACTCTCTTTCTATTACACAAGCTGAGACATATTATCAGTAAAAATTTGCTAATCTCCACATACTTTGCTTTTTTCCATTCACAACTGCAATATGGGGTACTTCTTTGGGGTAACTCAGTGGGTTCAAGTACCATCTTCAAGTGGCATAAGAAAGCAGTTAGGTGCATTTCAGGACTAGCACCAAGACAAAGTTGCAAAAATCATTTTAAAGAACTAAAGATAATGGCACTATCTAGCATATACATTTATAATTGTTTAATATATGCTAAAGAGAACATAAAGAACTTTAATTTAATATCTGAAGTGCATGTTCATTATACTCAAAATAATAGTAAAATAGACCTACCATACACAAGGCTGACATTAACACAAAAGGGTTATAAACACCTTAGCTAGAAATTTTACAACAAACTCTCAAAGGCTGTGAGCGAACTACTGATGAATAGCTTTAAGCAAAAGAATAGAAGTGTAGTGCAAATGTATGCCATATTACTCACTTGATGAGTTTCTAAACAGTGACACAAAAGAGATATGCTGCTGTTGTTGTTGTTGTGGTGTTCAGTCCTGAGACTGGTTTGACGCAGCTCTCCATGCTACTCTAACCTGTGCAAGCTTCTTCATCTCCCAGTACTTAATGCAACCTACATCATTCTGAATCTGCTTAGTGTATTCATCTCTTGGACTCCCTCTATGATTTTTACCCTCCATGCTGACCTCCAATGCTAAATTTGTGGTCCCTTGATGCCTCAGAACATGTCCTACCAACCGGTCCCTTCTTCTTGTCAAAAATGTCCTCAGAAATTGATGAGGTACCTTGTTCAGTCATGTGGTTTTTTGCAGACATAGAAGTTAAGGACACTACCCTGTGGGACACCTATATTTGCATAATTTGGGTCTGATGTATATTTTACAATATAGTTTGAGCAACTTGAAATATGTAAGATTTCAGTAATCTGTCTTCTATTTTTTAGAAATGAATAGAATCAATTTTTTACAAGTCCCCTTATTCCCAGTTCATCTAACTTATTTAACAATATGTTGTGGTCTACTGTATCAAATGCTTTACTTAGATCAAGAAATATATCTGTTGTGTAGTTCCCTTTATCTAATGCTTCTAGAATGTGTTTTGTGAGGTGTGCTGTTGCTGATTCTGTGCTTCTCCCTGATCGAAATCCAAACTGGTCAACAGACAGGAAGTTGTATTTATTTAAATAATTCATTAGCCTATCTTCCATAAAAGTTTCTAATATTTTTGCAAAGCATGATAGTAGAGAAATTGGCCTATAATTTTCAATTTTTCCTGCATCACCTTTTATGAAGAGGGCTAGTAATTTCGCATATTTTAAATAGTCTGGAAAGTAGCCCTGCTTGAAAGATTGGAAGTAGGTTCTTGATACAGTCCTTAATTATAAAAATGGGGACTTCATCCAGACCAGCTGAGTTTTTAAGTTTGCTGACTGCTTTATAGACTTCTTCCTGTGTTGTAGGGAATAACACTATTGAGTGTGATACACCATTATTTGGCTTTTTGACCTGAGGGCCTGTTAGAAAATTTTCCTGTAATTTTATTCCTATGCTACTAAAATAATCATTTACATAGTTTGCCAAATACACTCCTGGAAATGGAAAAAAGAACACATTGACACCGGTGTGTCAGATCCACCATACTTGCTCCGGACACTGCGAGAGGGCTGTACAAGCAATGATCACACGCACGGCACAGCGGACACACCAGGAACCGCGGTGTTGGCCGTCGAATGGCGCTAGCTGCGCAGCATTTGTGCACCGCCGCCGTCAGTGTCAGCCAGTTTGCCGTGGCATACGGAGCTCCATCGCAGTCTTTAACACTGGTAGCATGCCGCGACAGCGTGGACGTGAACCGTATGTGCAGTTGATGGACTTTGAGCGAGGGCGTATAGTGGGCATGCGGGAGGCCGGGTGGACGTACCGCCGAATTGCTCAACACGTGGGGCGTGAGGTCTCCACAGTACATCGATGTTGTCGCCAGTGGTCGGCGGAAGGTGCACGTGCCCGTTGACCTGGGACCGGACCGTAGCGACGCACGGATGCACGCCAAGACCGTAGGATCCTACGCAGTGCCGTAGGGGACCGCACCGCCACTTCCCAGCAAATTAGGAACACTGTTGCTCCTGGGGTATCGGCGAGGACCATTCGCAACCGTCTCCATGAAGCTGGGCTACGGTCCCGCACACCGTTAGGCCGTCTTCCGCTCACGCCCCAACATCATGCAGCCCGCCTCCAGTGGTGTCGCGACAGGCGTGAATGGAGGGACGAATGGAGACGTGTCGTCTTCAGCGATGAGAGTCGCTTCTGCCTTGGTGCCAATGATGGTCGTATGCGTGTTTGGCGCCGTGCAGGTGAGCGCCACAATCAGGACTGCATACGACCGAGGCACACAGGGCCAACACCCGGCATCATGGTGTGGGGAGCGATCTCCTACACTGGCCGTACACCACTGGTGATCGTCGAGGGGACACTGAATAGTGCACGGTACATCCAAACCGTCATCGAACCCATCGTTCTACCATTCCTAGACCGGCAAGGGAACTTGCTGTTCCAACAGGACAATGCACGTCCGCATGTATCCCGTGCCACCCAACGTGCTCTAGAAGGTGTAAGTCAACTACCCTGGCCAGCAAGATGTCCGGATCTGTCCCCCATTGAGCATGTTTGGGACTGGATGAAGCGTCGTCTCACGCGGTCTGCACGTCCAGCAAGAACGCTGGTCCAACTGAGGCGCCAGGTGGAAATGGCATGGCAAGCCGTTCCACAGGACTACAGCCAGCATCTCTACGATCGTCTCCATGGGAGAATAGCAGCCTGCATTGCTGCGAAAGGTGGATATACACTGTACTAGTGCCGACATTGTGCATGTTCTGTTGCCTGTGTCTATGTGCCTGTGGTTCTGTCAGTGTGATCATGTGATGTATCTGACCCCAGGAATGTGTCAATAAAGTTTCCCCTTCGTGGGACAATGAATTCACGGTGTTCTTATTTCAATTTCCAGGAGTGTATATTGGGTCTTTTATTAGAGTCCCATCCTCCACGATTTTCAAGTTTGACAGATTGATTTTCCTGGTACCAGTTTACTGCTTCACAATCTTCCATACTGCCTTATTTTTGTTTTCAGCAGAATTTGGAGTTATGAGCGCTCTTTGCTGCAAGCAATATTTTCCTATAAGTTTTCCTATATCTTTTATAAAAGAGTGAGAAACCAGGATTAGTTTGGCTGTGTTTAACGGAGCTCAGGTACTTTAGTGTTTCAGATGATTTTTTGATTACCTTTGGTGACCCACTTGTTTTTTCCTTCTGTTGATAATGGACATAATACTTTAGGAAATGTTTCTTAAAAATTTAATTTAAACAATGTCATGAAATTTTTGAATTTTTCATTTGCATCTACCTCTGAGTATACTGAGTCCCATGTTTGTCCTGCTATCTGTTTGGCAAACTCATGTCTACTTTGTTTAGAAAAAATTAGTCTGTAAATATAAATTTCCTTTGTTTCTTCTGGAGCCACTTTTATATTAATGATTTGACCTGAGTGATCAGATAATCCTATCTCTGCTACCACCACCTCACAGTTTTCTTTGCCTAAATCTGTTAATACTTGATCAACAGCTGTCTTTGAGTATTTTGTTATTCTGGTTGCACTGTTAACCATTGGAACTAGATTGAAACTGTGAGCAAGACTTTGTAATGAATCCCATGTAGAATCAGGATTCAGTTTATCTACATTTAGGTCTCCACATATGAGAATGTGGTGCTTTGGAGTGGATATCTTGTCAAGAACATGATTAAGTTTGGAGAACAAGATGTAGAAGTCTCCACTAGGAGATCTGTATATACACAAGATAATCAAATTCCTACACCTGTATTGGTCTCTGATTTCAACTGCCGCCAGTTCAAAGTGTTGCTCTTCACTGATTACACATAAATCACTTCTGGTCATATACTGATAATTTTGTTTTACATAAATACAACACCCTCCACACTTCATAGAAGTCCTACAGTATGCACACGCTAAATTATAAGACTGCAAGACTAACTGATTAATTTCAGCCTCATTGCACCAATGCTCAGTGAGACAAACAACTGAGCACTGTGTAGACTCCAGCTCCACTTCTAGCTGTTGGGTCTTATTTGCTAGGGAACATATATTTTGGTGAACAACTGTTAAGTAATTTTTTCCAACACTATTTGCATTCAGACTTTTTTTCGTTTTAATGTCGTTCTGTTTTGGTTCAACTGCTTCCTTATTACGATTACACTTGCGCTTTTTGTTTGCATATGGTATTCTTGGATAGTCATCCCCTGCAGACCATATTAGTTTCCCTTATTTTTTATCATTTTACTTAAGTCCAGGAGCATTTTGCTGAAAGTCATTTCACCTGGTCTGTTTAGGTGCAGGCCATCCCTACCCCGACATTTGTCATCGAGAAATTTATTTGGGTCAACAACAGTACAATAGGAATAAACTTGGACTTATCAAAGGCATTTGATACTGTCCAACATGATATCCTGCTAGACAAATTAGAATATATCAGTATACGAGGAGTGGTAAAAAAGTGGTTTCAGTCATATCTCCATGATAGGAAATAGGTAGTAGAAATTGAAACAACAAACAGTAAAAACCAAAGTATTGTTTACAGATTGGATATTCAGACTGTGCCAATTGGGGTACCACAGGGAAGTGTTTTAGGACCTCTCCTATTTCTTCTTTACATAAATGATATCAAGATTCCAGTAAATGGTACTCACATAACCCTGTTTGCGGATGACACAAACATTGTAGTAACTGACATAAACCGGGTATTGTCAACATCTGCAACCAGAGTTATAGAATATTTGCAAAATTGGTTTGAAATCAATGAATTAACCACAAATATCTCTAAAACTAATTATATCCATTACAGGAAAACAAAGTCACACTCAGATATGGATCTCAGAATACAAAATGAAGAAATTGTGAGACTTGCTACCACAAAATTCTTAGGTGTACATATAGACAAAAGTTTAGACTGGAAATCCCACATCCTGTATCTATCTCATAAGTTAAGCTCTGCTTGCTTTGCTTTATGCGTTATTAGCTTTGTATGTAGTAGGGAATGTAGCAGAACTGTTTACTTTGCTTGTATACATTCTGCTATTACCTATGGCCTCACCTTCTGGGGTCATAGTGAGAAAATTCTCAAAACCATCTTCACTCTACAAAAATGAGCTGTTAGAATAATTACCATCAGTTCAAGGCTAACTACTTCAAAGCAATTATTTCAACAGCTAAATATTGTACCCCTACTGTGGCTCTATATACAAAAAATCATAATTAATGTAAAGAGGAATACTGACAATTCCCAATCCAACTCGGATCTACATACTTACAACACAAGAAAGTGCAGTGACATTCATATTAAAAGAGTTAACAAGGCTTTGGCGCACAAACAAACAAACATACAAGGAAGTAGACTGTATAACAAACTGTCGGTAAAGATAAAAGAAATAAAAAAAATGTTCTTCATTTAAAGAAGCAGCATTCAACTTTTTAATGACCAACTGCTATTATAGTGTGAACGAATACCTGGAATAGCTTCACACAAAACAATTAGATTTACGTACTCTGTGCCAATAGTAATTTTTATCTTACTGTTGCTATGATCTTAATAAATAATATGTGCAAAAATGTTAGAATTATTGTGTATTATATCTAAATATCAACTGTGTATTCCATGTAAAATGTCTTTCTCTTACATTAATGTAATTAATCAAAGTTGTACATGCTATTTCAATGCGGTCTGATGTTGTGTAGTCTTCTATGCACATTTGTATTGTGTAGAGTATTGTTCACCCTTTATTATATATATTTTTTCATAAAATACATGCAATGTACATTGTCTCTGGATGAATAAACAACAACAACTACTACTACTACTACCACTACTACTACTACTACTACTACTACAGCCCGCTTGGTACTCAACAATTTTAGGTTATAACTGTTCTTCGGCTTGATCAAGTAAACATTGCAGCAGCATTTCGGATGTGACTGGGAGAAGAGAGATCCGTCAGCAATTATTAACAACACATCTATCCCTTTTTTTATGCAATGCCTTAATTAGGGCAGCTTTCCAGTCCACAGGTACTTTCTCAGTTTGTTAGATATCGCATGTTAGTTGTATGATCTCTTCTACAGTGCTAAGGCCATCTTATTTTAGGAGTTCTGCAATTATACAATCTTCTGCAGGTGTTTTATTGTTTTTAAATCTCTTAATTTATTTAGTTATTTCAATTTTGTCGGGTTCTTGACAGTTATGATTGGTATTATTAGTTTGCTGTGGTTGGAACTTATTCACTGGTTCTGGACAGTTCAATAGTTTTTTTAAAAATAATTAGCACATACTTTACAATTTTCCTGGTTGTTAAGAGTGAAACTGCCATTTTCATTTTTGAAGCAAAGACTTGAGGTTAGTAACCACTTAGTTCTGTTTTGAATGTTTTATAAATGTTTCTTGTATTGTTCTTTTGGAACTCATTGTAGATTTCTAAAAGTTGGCCATTATCATAATTTCTATTACTCTGCTGGATTAATTTAGATGTTTATTTTCTTGCAGTTAGAAAGGTACTGTACATATTTTCAGTTTTGTTACTATTCCAGTTTTTGAACCTCTCATGCCTAGATTTACCTACTGTTTCATAATACATATTTGACCAAGGGTGTGTTTGTTTCTTTCAAAGGGGAATTAAAATTTCATGATGTTTTGATGAACTTTTCTTTAAGGCTTTGCCACCTGTTGGATTGTTTTTTATCAAGTTTGCTTGTTAGAGTTGGTATTATTATAGCACTGTCAAATTTTGGGATAACATTTTTTGTTTTGAAGAGTTGTCGAGGTTTAAGGTTTTACTTTTATTCACATTAAATAATGGTCAGAATCAATATTAGCCCCTTTCCTAACTTGAATATGTAATTTTTTTATAGTTAGCATATGAAATTGCTACATGAACAATTTGAAATCCCCCAGTAAATGTATTGGGTGCCCACCAAGTTTTTCATTTAGAAGGGTTCTTCTTGAAATGTGTTGACATGATTTCAAGGTTAAGTTGTTTTCACATTCCAACACACCTTTGGCCATTTTGATTTATCCATTTATGCAGAGGAAATCCACCTACTGTTTTCTTATATTTTTTCTCCTTACCTAACTGAGCATTAAAAAGCATCCATTAAAATTTTAACATGGTTTTAGGGACTTTTCGAGATGATGCTTTCTAACATTTCCCAAGCTTCATTAACTTCTTCAGGTTTTTTACAGTTACCCTCTTTGACTGGCATGTGGGCATTAAATAAACTGTATGCTTTCTTGCACTTTTAAGAGAAATTTTCATTAGTCTAATATTAATATGTTTATCTCCATTATTGAATGTAAACCATTTTTGGAGACTGCAAAAGCAACTCCCAGATGTGGCGTATTATTACATATTCCTTTGTCAGTTTTACTTTTAAAAATATGATAACTGCTGGTGTTAATGTCCATTATTCATGTTTCTTGAAGTGCCAAAATTTGTATCTTCTGTTCTTTGGATCTCCCAATTTTGGAAGTTTACTTGGTTGCAAAAGTGTTTGTATACTAAGTGTTGCAAAAAATGTATTTGTTTTGGTTATAAGGTTGGCCAGAGGACTCTGACTTCCTATGTTGAATCACTCTGCATTTTAATCTGGCTGCCCAAGAATCCAAAAGACCAATTGCACCAGTAATACTGGCAGTGAATTGACCACCTGGAGTAATGCTGCGATTATCAAAATGCTCCTGGAGTCAGGTGGAGTTGAATAGACTCATTGAGTGAACTCATAGTGTTAAGACTGGGAGGGTTAATTCCAGAATATAAATTTCAGCTGCACTGCTGGTGCACAGATGCTGACCACTTTGCCACTTGCCACAAGAAATACGCAAAGTGGGTTTTGTTTTGTTTTGCCTTGGTCCGGGAATGCTTATTCTGCACTCACCGCTGTCCACCATACATGTTTTAGCATTCACTATCTCTCACCTGTGACCCATCCAATACCCTATACAAAGTCAAATTCTTGCACTTTAAGTTACAAAGTTTTGAAGCCTGGAGTTACACCCTATATAATAGTATGTTTTATCCTTCTTTTTTTTCACAACTATTGTGCACCAGAAAAAGGAATGCATAAGGATACAGAGTGATACGTAAAACCATAGTGGGAGTCACATAAAGACATTTTCAATATGTCAGAAGATGGTTTTAGCAACCTGTTTATCAACTGCGTTATGTATATTTAGCTAATTTTGTCAGTAGATTTTCTGGGAATAGAGACCAGCAGATACATGTGAGAACTGAAATTCATGTTTAACTGCAAACTCAAACAAGAGTTAGAAAACACTATAATCAAGAAAAAAATCATTAGTATAGAGGTTTATAAGAACATACTATGCGACTCTAGGAACATTACCTTGCAGTTGTATCAGCAGATCCAGTAATCAGTTGCTTACCACCTGATGTGAAGCACATACAGGTTATTTCATCACAGTGTCCAACAAGTTCATAGCCCAGTGATCTGCCAGTGGGGAGTGAGTAAAAAGTGACAGACCAGTGGCTTGTAGAAACAGCTAACAATGTCCCATCACGATTACAGGCAGTAACACGTTTCTCTAGGAACCTTGAATGTAGTAAAAGTGGTAATTATTTACAGAAAAATATTTTTATTTACATGCAATTATACCATTCTGTCAAAAAAGTGGATAGCTTTTGTAGATACTTAGTATGAAAGTTTCCAATGAAATGCGTTGACACATAAAAGAATAAAATCTAGGCCCATGTAACAGTCCACAAACCATACCAGAAACTCAAACCTTATGGCAGCCAGTAATAGAAGCTGCCTATACCAGTTGAAAAAAAATCATGGAAGCAAGTCATGCCACACAGAAATGAGGGGCAGCTTGCTGGATTTTATAGGACAACATGCTGAGGTTAGTAACCTTCCCAGTGACAGATGAGTGGCAAGCAACTAAAGTCAAATATGTCTGCTTGTGTCTGTATGTGTGGATGGATATGTGCGTGTGTGCGAGTGTATACCTGTCCTATTTTCCCCCTAAGGTAAGTCTTTCCGCTCCCGGGATTGGAATGACTCCTTACCCTCTCCCTTAAAACCCACTTCCTTTCGTCTTCCCCTCTCCTTCCCTCTTTCCTGATGAGGCAACAGTTTGTTGCGAAAGCTTGAATTTTGTGTGTATGTTTGTGTTTGTTTGTGTGTCTATCGACCTGCCAGCGCTTTTGTTCGGTAAGTCACCTCATCTTTGTTTTTATATATAAAGGATGTAATAATACACACATACTAAACTAATACCAATAAACTATAAGATACATAATAAACACAGCAATAAGAAAATACACTACAGGAAAATTTCAAAGAACTAGTGTCAGACATCTATACTATAATATAGTATGGTATAAACCCTGTGTATAATAATTGAATGGATGAAGGGCTTGGCAGTAAACAATGGTAAGGGACAGTATGCAATAAACAGAGATATTAATCATAAAATGGCATGTTTCATTCATATTAGTAAAAAGTCCCACAAAAAACCAATAGTTGGCACCTCTTTGTCAACTTTCAGATTTTGGCTGTTGGCAGTTTTTTTGATTCATGTGCAAGTAAACAATGGTAAGTGCCGAAAACATGGTGCCAAGTGAGAGTGAAGTGTCCAATATTCATGTGAAAAACAAGCTCTTCAGTGAGTTTTTGAACAAGTGTGGAGATGATCTGGATACTTATGACTCTGATAAAGACCTGGAATATATTGCTGAAGATGAAAGCACCTCCAGAGTTGTTGATGATCAGGTAAATATGAATATTTATTTCTGCACGTAAACAGTGTTAAGTTGCATCCCTTAACATTATTTCCATGAATTTCCTTGACAATGTGATGTCAATAATGTTAAGGGCTATCCTTAACTTTGCTTACTTGCCATTGAAAGAAATCCAGATTTTGAACACCTGTCAACAGAGTGATTCAATTTATGTAGCAATGAAGCATGCTGAGAACTGTAAAAACAAAACTTAAATACATTCAATGTGAATAAAGCACGAGATCCACCATCGAAAAGTAGAAGCTGGGAAATCTGCAATACATGTAGCAATGAAAGTAGCAAAACAAGACAAAAATGTTCATGTAATCATGTCTGATTTGTAACAGACACTGCCCATACCTAAACTGACTACTGCACCAATGTTTTATAAGTGTAAAATATGAGGCTGTAATTTTAGGGTCCATTCTTGTGCAGACAGCCAGGGATATTTTTTCTCTGGGATGAAGCAACAGCTAAAAGGAGATGACACAAAACAGCAAGATGTTTAAAGATGTATTTTGAAAAGAATGACATCAAAGGTGAAGAGTTGATTGTGTTTTCTGACAACTGTGGCATTTTGGCTATACCTGCTAAAGTTTGGTCATTTCAGATACATCAAGCACATCTTTCCTCAGGCTGGACATAGCATGCTACCTAATGACAGTGTTTGCTCAGGTGGAGAAAAATGTCACCTACATTATCAAAGAATTTATGGGCCTGATCATTGGGAAGAATTTCTAAGAGCATCCCAGTGAAAGAAGCTATTCAAGATAACTCATATGACTCAAGAGTGTTTCTACAGCTTCTCTGCACTGAAACAGCTGCTCCACCAACCACAAGCATCAATTACTCAAAGCAAATTCAGAGTTAAAAATTGTGTTCAAGTTGTATTTTCAGCTGAGCTACAAAGTCCCATCCCAACATTAATGTTTAGTGACACATACAATGGTTGCCTAGAATCTGTTGCCTTATCAAAATGTGGAAGCCCTATAATCAGTTTTTTCATGACAGAGCTTAAACTGAAATATTCTGGGCCTCTTCCTATTAAAGAGGACAAGCTACGAGATATTCCCTCAAGCTTAAAATGGATACCTCCTGTATACCATGATTGGTACAACTCACTCTAAGCAGGAGGTACTGCACTTCTGCAACAATAAGACAAAGAAGAAAGATAGACAATCATGTACTGAGAAAACAATGTTTTTAGTAAAATAGTAAAGTTAAGTAAATGCATTGAGGACTAAAATGTTTTCATGTAAAAAAAGTTAAGTAAGTGTGTTGAGACTGCAATGTTTCAAGTAAACAATAATAAGTACATGTTTCTGAAACTTGGATTTTTTTTTTGTTTCTCCTCGAGTTGATATAACATACTAAAAGTATGTTCATTATAATTATCCAGGCTGTTATGCTGTGGTCGGTTGATGAATTCTGTGTCGATTCCCAACGTTTCGTCTCCGACTGCGGGAGACATCTTCAAGGGGGTCCATAGCTCAATGGAAGGTCCAACACACCCACTGGCTCGCTACTGACTGCCGCTAAATTTTGTGTCCGCGTGCTCCCACGCCGCGGCGTGACGTCACGTGTTTTGAAAACGTCAGTGCAATTGGCCACTGTCCGTTGCTGTCAATTGCCATTGCCATCACCCAGTAGTGGGTGGGTGGTACACATCTTCTTTAATGCCGGCGTCCATATGCCATATAATTTCACACCCTCCTCCTTACGGTTGAAATTATTTGAGTGTTTAGCGATTTCAACCGTAAGGAGGAGGGTGTGAAATTAAACGGCATATGGATGCCGGTGTTAAAGAAGATGTGTACCACCCGCCCACTACTCGAGCGCGCGGACACGGAATTTAGTTGCAGTCAGTAGCGAGCCAGTGGGTGTGTTGGACCTTCCATTGAGCTACGGACCCCCTTGAAGATGTCTCCCGCAGTCGGAGACGAAACGTTGGGAATCGACACAGAATTCATCAACCGACCAAGGCATAACAGCCCGGATAATTATAAAGGACATGATATTTCCGGCCGTGAAAGTCTACACTTTAATACTAAAAATATGTAACTACTGACACTGTGTACTAAAACAATGCTGTACCCAAAAAAATATGATTTTGTATGTATTTCAGATATCTGATTTATGGAATTTTATTAAATTATTTGTGGTGCAGTTTCTCAGAACTTCTGATTAGTCCCTTACCATTTTTACTGCCGAGCCCTTCAGATAATTTAGGACATAACTATACCAAACATAACCACAGCACATAATAATACAATAAATTATAGGAAAATATGTTATGTGCTAATATCCTCCTCACGCATCTCAAAGAATTCTTCAGTATGGTAAAATGGATGATCTTATAGCCAGCTGTACTACTTAATTATCAATATTTTTTGATCCATAGACCAAATAAAGGCTGGTTATTTTTTGAAAATTTTGAGTGGGTTCACTTGGTGAGAATTTCCATTTCCTGCTAACTGTTCCTTGGTATATCTAAATTGGCTTTAGCTCTGGTGTTGTATTGATGATCCCCCCCCCCCCCCTTCCCGCCACAGCAGCATCTTCAGGTATATTATTCTTAATATAAAGCACAGATATATACATTTATAATTGTGAGTATTCTGAGGCTAGGAAAAAAAAACATGAGGACACTGCTCCATATGACCTGTTTTCCTCATGACACATAAGACTCTCTTGTATGTTTTTCAAATATCCCTCATGTGAATGGAGGGCCTCATGTAATCATACCACATGAAATATTCAACTGAAATATTCAAAAGTATGTCACCCTAAGGTAATCTGAACTCACTACATCCCTAAGCTTCAAATGAAATTTGACACCTGAGATATTTTTTCATGCTTATTATTGGTATCTTCCTCCCAGCAGAGTTTGCAGTCAATGTAAATATTTAGAAGTTTCACTGACTTATTTTCTACTTCATTTGACATTCCCATTAGGAGTTGTTGGGTTTTTATCAAAACCAGATGAGTGTGTATTGAGAGTTTCTTTTTTTATCTTATGGGGATGTGAAATTCTCTGATCTCTGTAAGTAGTGTTGTATCATCAACACAACATGTGATTGAATAAGCTATGTTATTAGGCAAATCACTGATTGTTGTAATGAAGAAGGAGAGTCCAAGAATAGGTTCTTGTGGAATACCTATCCTGATTTCCATTAAGAAGGAATTTACATATCTGAGTGCGACAAATTATTTTCTGATGCTTAAATAAGAACTCATCACACTTAATGTGCTCCCACACATCCCATTAAACTCCAGCTCCCTTAGTAGTACACTATGTCATCAGACACCTGGCTGAAAATGACTTGCAAGTTTGTGGCGCCCTCCATTGGTAAGGCTGGAATTCAATATGGTGTTTGCCCACTTTCAACTTTGAGGACAGCTTCACTCTTGCAGGCACACGTTTAAGATGGCGGCACCACATATAGACGTACTAATCAACAGATCTGTGGAAAATTAGGAGTTTTAAAATTCTGCGTGTGTTAAATGTAGTAAGAAGGTGAGAAATGGTGTTAAATTATGCCCACGGTCAGAAAAATGGTTAAATACTTTACAAAAAAGAAACATGACTTGTGACTGTGGAAATGTGCACTGTATTTATCGTGATATATTGTGTTTACAAAAGGATAGAAGTCAATTCACAGTGTAGTGAAACTTTGTAAATGGGCAAAACAATAACTTCATATGGCCCAAAAAGTTCCATCATGTTAACTTTAACGAGAACAACTTCAGGTTCCCAGTAGCAAATAATTTTGAACTTTTAACCTGTGATGAGCCTAAAAGATGTCAAAATAGTGAAAGAAAGAAAGTACTTTCACCAAATCCAGAGATTAAAAACCAGTTAAGAACAAAGTCTTGCAATAACAAGCAAGGAACTACTGGCACTATAATTAGCAGGGAACATACGTATCATGAGAACACGACAACCTCAAGATGACCAAAGAAGATATTTGCATGCTCTCAAATAGTCGTGGAAAAGGCATTCCAATCCCGGGAGCGGAGAGACTTACCTTAGGGGGAAGGAAGGGGTATACACTCGCACACGCACAAATATCCAACCGCACATACACAGACACAAGCAGACAAATGTCTGCTTGTGTCTGTGTATGTGTGGATGGATATGTGTGTGTGTGTGAGTGTATACCCCTTCTTTCCCCTGAAGGTAAGTCTTTCCGCTCCCAGGATTGGAATGACTCCTTACCCTCTCCCTTAAAACCCACATCCTTTCGTCTTTCCCTCTCCTTCCCTCTTTCCTGATGAGGCAACAGTTTGTTGCGAAAGCTTGAATTTCATGTGTATGTTTGTGTTTGTTTGTGTGTCTATCAACCTGCCAGCACTTTTGTTCGGTAAGTCACATCATCTGTGTTTTTAGATATACTACAAAATGAGAAATAGAGATGAAATTCATAGAGAAAGCCACACAAAATTTATGTATCAAAAAGTGTTCTTTATCAGCCAAAAATCTTATTTAGTGCACTACCAAAGGAAAATAAAAGTATACCAAAATTCCACATATTCAAAAAAGAATTTAAAAAAAGTTAATTAGCAAGAGTTTTTATAGTGTCAAGGAATACCTAAATCACCAGCATTCAATATAGAGTAGCTTATTTCCTTCATTGTAATGACCCAAAATGCTCATTGAAAACTAAATTGTATTCACCTATTATTCTAATTTAGCATACTATGAATGTTGTTACACATATGGTTTCATGTTATATGTAATAATATTTTATTTATGGACATATAATTGTAAATCTTTTGATGTCCTATTTTCTATGTAAGGCAATGTATGACAAATCCTATATCATTTTATAATGGTGAGATGCAAGGATGCTAAGTAAATAAATAAATAAAATGTTCAATCAGGTGCTGGAAGGTTTCTTGGGGAATGGTAGCCCATTCTTCACAGAGTGCTGCACTGAGGAGAGGTATCGATGGCAGTCAGTGAGGCCTGACATGAAGTCACCGTTCCAAAACATCCTAAAGGTGTTCTATAGGATTCAGATCAGGATTCTGTGTAGGCCAGTCCATTATAGGGATGTTATTGTTGTGTAACCTCTCTGCCACAGGCTGTGCATTATGAACAGGTGCTCAATCACGCTGAAAGATGCAGTCACCATCCCCAAATTGCTCTTTAACAGTGCGAAGCAGGAAGGTGCTTAAAACATCAATGTAGGCCTGTGCTGTGATAGTTCCATGCAAAAGAACAAGGGGTGCAAGCCCCCTCCATGAAAAACATGACCACACAATAACACCATTGCCTCCGAATTTTACAGTGGCACCACACATGCTGGCAGATGACGTTAACCGAGCATCGCCATACTCACATCCTGCCATCAGATCGCTACATTGTGTACTATGATTCATCACTCCACACAATGTTTCTGCAATGTTCAGTCATTCAATGTTTACACTCCTTAAACCAAGTGAGGCATTATTTGGCATTTACCAGCATGATGTGTGGCTTATGAGTAGCTGCTCGATCATGAAATCCTCCCACCTAACTGTCATAGTACTTGCAGTGGATCAAGATGTAGTTTGGAATTCGTGTGCAATGGTCTGGATAGATGTCTGCCTATTACACATTACAATCATCTTCAACTGTCAGTGGTCTCTGTCGGTCAACAGAAGAGGTCGACCTGTATGCTTTTGTGCTGTAAATGTCCCTCACATTTCCACTTCACTATCACATCAGAAACAGTGGACCTAGAGATGTTTAGGAGTGTGGAAATCTCACATAAGACATATGACACAAGTGGCACCCAATCATCTGACCAAGTTTGAAGACTGTGAGTTCTGCGGAGTGCCCCATTCTGCTCTCTCAAAATGTCTAATTACTACTCAGGTCACTGATATGGAGTACCTGGCAGTAGGTGGCAGCACAAAGCACCTAATATGAAAATGTATGTTTTTGTGGGTGTCTCAATATTTTTGATCACAAAGTGTATGACAACAGGAATGCAATGGAATGGTTAGCTTAGGTCACAAAGCAGCAGTGATACCACATTTTTGTCTTCAAAAGCTGTTTAAGTTTGATCCGCAATTTCCAAACGAGCTGTTCTCATGTTTCTCCCCTTGTGAAAACCAAACTGAAAGTTATGTAGGAGATTGTGTTATCATAGTAGCTGCTTATTTGTGTGTGACAGTGTCTCAAATAACTTTGAAAATATTGGCAGAATTGAGACTGTTCTGTAGCTTTCAGGAAGCGGTCTGTCAACTTTTTTTAAAAACTGGGATAACTTTTGGCACCTCAAGTGATTCCATAAATACTCCTAATTTTGCATGTTTATTAAAAATAAAAGCTAATGGCACAAATACTGGGTATATCATTTTTTTAATGGCATAATTTGACAACAAGTAGCAGGCCACACTTTTAGAATTTGGATACAATTTTTATAATACCAGCAGTTGAGATAGTGCTCTACTGAATTACCTGGTCGCCTGGCAGTGGGGCTCCAATCAGGTCCATTGCTGATGAACTTCTTGCTTTAACATTGTTCCCATTTCTTTAACCAAGTTTAAAAAGCAGTGGTTTAATTCCTCAGTGTCGAGCAGAGCTGCTTGTGTGCATTTTGGTGTGTCATGTAGTTTTATTATTTTCCATGCTGCCTTGCATTTATTGGGAGCCCTTTCTATGTAGTTTTCCACTGTAGTTTTTCTTTTTCTTTTTGCCAGAAGGCACTTAGCTTTATATAATTTTTTGAATTTAAGCTATGACCTATAAATGGTACATCATGAGGATGTTTTCTCTAATTTTTGCCAGTTCTTTGGAAAATCAGTTCAGCTTTCTATTTTTCAGTGCACTCTGAGTTCTAAGAGAACAAGAACACCATAAATCTGCATATTTCTTTAAAAAAATTATCAAAGGTCATTTCAGCTCCTCTTTTCCCTGCTTGACAGTTATATATGAAGTCCCAATTTGCACTGCCTAGACCATCAATAAACACTCTTGTGTACTCTTTTATGCCATCTTAACAGTGTCACTCTAGGTTCTTCAACTATAATTGATTGGTTCTTATAGAGGGTGACACTAAAGGCTTATCATCTGCCAGGCCACCTCCTGCAAGTCTGACTGTAATGTGTTCCCCTCGGTAATTCACGATAATAAGTTTATTCGGGCATTCTTATGTGTAGCAGTCTTGTTTGAATAATATAGGTCCAATGATTTCAGAATATTCAGAAATGTCCTTACGACTTGTCCTTCTGTGTCTGCCATTTCTACAGGGTTTTTCTTATTAATGTTTAAAGGCCCTTGAAGTGACGTAGATGATGCTGAGACAAGTAATTTAATGTGATGCACATGGGGGCTGCAAACATCTGGAAATACCCGAGAAATGGAAGCCAAATGTTGATCATGTGATGTCATCAGATGATTACCCCACAGCACTTTCCATTTCCATTAGGAAGCAGTTACACATCACTTCACTGGGCAACTCTGTACCTCACAGCACTTTCCATTTCCATTAGGAAGCAGTTACACATCACTTCACTGGGCAACTCTGTTTCCAAACACTTTCTGTAAATGTGATCTGTTGGAAAAATAGATTTTACAGAATTATTATCCTCATTGTTACCAAGTAAAAGTTATTATTTTTTGTGTTTCTTTCCTCTTGGCCCTTCTTTTTCTGTTTATAAATATTATTTATTAAAGAACACATAGGTCATTTACTGGTAACAGTGGAATTCAAACTCTTATACTTATTTACTTGTGACACAATGCGTTATGTTTTTGTTGTACTGTATTTTGCAATTAACCAGTGGAAACTGCAAGACTAGTATATAAAGTAATAAATCTTACCTCAATATAAACACATAACTGTCTTAACATACTGCAAAAAAAAAATAATAAATAAATAAATAAAATAAAAAAAAAGCCACACTGATGTGAGTACTTAATTTGCATAGGATCAGGTGCGATCAACCAATGGGCCCCACTGTTGGACATGTGGTGATGTAATCATCTGGTGATGCCACATGTTCAACATGTCATCCAATTTTGGGGTATTTCGAGACATTTGTTGCCCTGGGTATTTACATTAAATTACTTGTGTTATTGTTATCTACATCAGGTTTTTAAACATTAATAAGTCTGTTAAAATCACCACAAATATCAATCCTTGACTTAATCTTAAAGATTTTGTTAACTATTAACTCACATATTTCAATAAACAAATTTACATTTCCATCCAGAGACTTATACAAACTAACTACAACTAAACTCCCTATCCAACTACGAGTAAAATTCAGATAAATCAACTATGGAAAATTTTACTCTTTTATTGGGGGAAAATTACAGACCCACCATTCTTGCTCTGTTTTCTACACATCATGTCTGCAACAACATACTTGGAGGACAAACATATTTACTTGGTTATGGGTTCACTAGTGCTCAGATAAACATAAAATATACACATGCTGAACATTACACAAAAGTTCTAATTCTAAAATCTTATTTCTAATGCAACATGTATTAATTTGTAAAAATGTAAGTAGTTTACCTCTATCTGTATTTTTCTGGGAGCTATTTGTCTTTATATTTGAAGTTGTAGGATCAGTTAATATCTGTAATGCTAATGTATTCTGAGAGTATGTGTTATGATAGACGTATACCTGTTCTTCCATTTGCTCAGTCACTTTGTTAACTACTTTCTCTTGTGAAACAGCCTCTACACACAGCAAAAATCCTAGACACTTGCTAGAGGTTTCTTTTTTCAGCTTGACCCCCGTGTACTCACCGTTGGTATTCCCACTGCCCAAAGTTGTTCTTATTCTTCTCTTTTCTGCAACTTGGTCTGTCTGCTTCTAAGATGTATTCTTTTCTACCACACTTGCTGCTGAATTATTTTCATTTGATACACCTTTTAACTTTTGCATTAGTGTCTTGGGTATGATTATTTCCTGAGTAATTGTATTATTTGCTTTTAAGGATTCTGTTGTTCTTTGTGTGGGAGTTGTGGTGGTAACTGTTTCCACTGACACTTTATCTACTGTAGTACCTTTCCACATAAGTTCTATTGATGTTTTGTACACTTTCCTGTTCAATTTTGATGACTCATGAATCCTTGTGGCCATTAGTTCTTTGCCAGTAGCATACAGGAACAGCCCATGTACTGTATATAGGACTTTGTTATTGGGTGTTTTAATAAAATTTGTATTGTGAAAGGCTTTCACTACCTTCTATTAGTTTTCTGTTTGTGGATTGCATTTCTTGGTTTACTCAAGATGATTCAGCTAGGTCATGCCTGTGTGGCACTCCAATTACAAACATGTTTGTGTTTTGTAAGATTGACAATGTTTTTTTTGCAGAGAATGAAGTGTTATGTTGGCTTCATTTGGTTACCTGGTCTGGATATTTGCTCTCAAGCATTTTTCTGTGGAGTGACATTTCAGAAGTTTCTATTTTTCTAGCCTGTACTGCTTATCATCTATATTTCACTTTCACATAAGGCTGTACTCTAGACAAATACATTCAGAATAGTCTTCCAAATATGTTAGCTATTAACAGATATCTCTTTTTCATAAAAGCTTTCCTTGCTATTGATAGTCAACATATCACATCCCCCTTACTTCCTCTATCATCAGTTATTTTTCTGTCCAAATAAAAAACTTTCTAATTACCTTGAGTCTACCATTTCCCCCAGCACCAGCTCACTTAATTTGAACACACTCTATTACCCTTATTTTAGTTTGTAACTTCATCTTATAACTTGTTTTCAGTAAATACTGCATCCCACTAAAGTGACTGTCAAATTCTTTTACCACTTCTAAATGGAAATGTCGTGTAGCTAGGGCCTCCCGTCGGGTAGACCTTTCGCCTGGTGCAGGTCTTTCGATTTGACGCCACTTCGGCGACCTGCGCGTCGATGGGGATGAAATGATGATGATTAGGACAACACAACACCCAGTCCATGAGCGGAGAAAATTTCCGACCCAGCCGGGAATCGAACCCGGGCCCTTAGGATTGACAGTCTGTCACGCTGACCACTCAGCTACCGGGGCGGACCACTTCTGACAGAATTATAATCTCATCAATAAACCTTACAATTTTTATTTCTTTTTCCTCAAACCATAGTCCCCATCCAGATATCTCATCACTTTCCTTTACTGTTCTTTCAAGGCAATGCACAGATCTAACAACACAACTACGGCCATGCCTCAACTACTGCTTCACTTCCAAATCCTTTGACTCTTGTAATTGCTGTCAGCTCCTTGTACATCTCTACTTTAAAGGAATCACATCTGTATTTCATCAACTATGACACAAATGGTGGGTGTGATTTTGTGCTGTTTCATTCATAACACATAGGATTTAGCTTCTGAAGCAGTTATCTTATGGATAGGCTAGAATATAATTCCAAAGTACTATTAAGTTTTTAACTCAAAGTTGTTACATCAAGAACATGCATACTATGTAAACTACAAAATTTTTACATATCAGACAGTTAACACATGGGATAATTTTGCACAGTTCACTTTTGACACAATGCCACACTGTTCAGTAGGTGCTCATTACCTGAGCTGGAGGTGAAAAGCTTCCTCCCCTTTTATGAATTTTTCATATGTATATACAACCCCAGGTATCAGTACTTCTTCTCCTACATGCATATTTTCCTTGTATTATATTTTTCACATTCTGAAAACTTTTCCATTTTCCAAGAAATAATTCATCTAAATTGCCATTGTATTTTTTCTTTCATCATCTCCTCAAACAACAGTCTTTACCACTCATGGACTTTCAAACAAGGGATGAAACATCCCGCATTAATCAGTGTATATTCAATCTACATTTCAAGACATTTTAAAATTCCTTATATTTTATGTTTACTTTGCTTACCATGTTTGAATAATAATTAAATTAATTCATGTACATTTTAATTAATTCACAAATGTGTAACTTTAATTTAAAATTTGTGCTTATGAACTTTGATTTGTTTTCCAAGATTTTACTGCAAACTTATGCAATACCTAATTTGAGACACTGCTTTGGTTTTCTCTATACTCAAGCACAGTCATACTTTAATGCAGAAATAAACAATTATTAACCTGACCCATGGGGTCCAAAAGAAGGCAAACCCCTGATGTGTAACACTTAAGTTTCTGGTCTGGCGTCAGGAGCCAGAGACTGTGATCATGTGTGTGTGTGTGTGTGTGTGTGTGTGTGTGTGTGTGTGTGTGTGTGTGTGTGTGTGTGTGTGGTGGGGGGGGGGGGGGGGGGAGGAGGGGGTGGAAGTATATGTTGTTTAATTCCAATGAAAAACATTTTGGCCAAAGCTTACTTGTTTGACAGTCTTTTTGTTGTGCCTATCTATGACTCAACATCTCCACTACATGGTGAGTAGCAATCTACCCATTTCATAATACTGCCATAAGAATAAAACACTAGGTGCTTTTTTTTACATACTATATATTTTAAATTACAGTTTGGAAAATGTATTCTGTGCACAACACTATGAATTTTCTCCAAAAGCTGATAAACATTGAAAATAGTGGCAGGAAAGTGAAGTAAACTTAGATCTTGATGTATAAAAATAATTAGTTTTGTTTGTTAATATTTATTAGCAACAAAACAGGGTAAAGAGCATTTACATTAATAAAATATTAACTTTTGAACAAACCGTTCAACTTAGAAAAAACTAGTAACAGCAATGGAAAGATGAGTAAATTTAGATGCACCTTGATGTATAATACATATACATAGCACAAAATTAAAAGTGTGTCAGTAGAAAATACTTTGAAATATTTGGCTTGTCAACTCAGCAAAATTCACATTAGATGAACTACAGAGAATTCAGAAACTTTTCCATGGTTATTTGCGAGGGACCTGAATGAGGGATCTGAACTTGTATTTTAATTAATTCACAAATGTGTAACTTTAATTTAAAATTTATGCTTATGAACTTTGTTTTGTTTCCCAAGATTTTACTGCAAACTTATGCAATACTTAATGTTAGACACTGCTTTGGTTTTCTCTATACTCAAGCACAGTCATACTTTAATGCAGAAATATACAATTATTAACCTGACACAGTGTTAAACAGTGAATAAAATCTGTCTTTTGTTAAATCATAAAATATTGTGCGTTGTGAAGTGAACATCATTTTCCACTGCAAATTCCTGCCTGCATATATTTTTGAAATTTGCAACTAGCTTTAGAGGATGAATGTGACAAATGAATTTGGTTTGTCCCTATTCTTTTAAGGAGCCAAATCTTGGAAAACAGCTATGGATTCAGAAATCCTAAGAACAGTGTTTTTCAGACTAATTTCAATTTACTAATCCATACAGGTGAACAGGGGGCCTCAAGAGGCAAACAGAACACTATTATCTTGTAACGATGGTTTATTGTACAAACAACAAATTGTAATGTTGCACATCTTTGCATGTTACTGCCATGTCAAACAATTCCAAAGTGTAATAAGTATTAAAAAGTTCTGTCTTGTACTGATACGTTATTAGCTTACAATAATAATAAAAATTAGGAACAATATGAATCTTGGAAAAGACTGTTACTCATCACACACAGGAGATGTTGAACAGCAGAGCCACATTTAAAAACAGAGTGCTAAATTTCAACTATTGGTCAAAGTCCTTCATCAAAAAGAGAACACACACATATGGATATGTGCACAGTTCACACACATGGATGATGTTGTCACCAAAGTAACATGTTAGCCTGTCAGTGGTTTCTTTTATGTTTTTTTACAAGAGTTTCTTCTGAGTTTCCTGCAATTAGAACACTCGTATCATCAGCAAATTGAAATATTTTACTGCTGTCATTGCTTATGTTTAGGTAATTTACATAGAGGGAGCACTCATTTGTAGCTGTTTCCTGGGGTTGGTGGGACGACTGGGAGGGGGGAATGGCACTGGGGATCTATTTGCGGACTAGGTCTGAGGGATAGTGCCTGTCTGTGAAGGCCTTGGCAAGACGTTCAGCATACTGAGCAAGGGAGTTCTTGTCGCTGCAGATATGTCGTTCCCAGGTGGCCATTATGTATGTGAGGGATTTATTTGTTTGTACAGAATGACAGCTGTCTATATGTTGGTGGTCAGTGGGTTTAATGTGGCCAGTGGTGTGGATGGTGCCACCAAAAAGGAGTAGTTCAATGTCCAGGAAGGTTGCACGCTAAATTGAGGAGGACAGGTGCTGCAGATAGGAGAAAAGACATTGAGGTTGTGACGGAATGATGGTAGTGCACCTTGACCCTGAGTCCAAATCATGAAGATGTCATCAATGAACCTGAGCCACACTATGAGTTTTGGCATTTTTGAAGACTAGAAGGGTTTCCTCTAGTTGGGTCCTAAACAGGTTGGCATAGGATGATGCCTTCAAAAAAGCAGTAGTTGTGGGTTATGATAAAGTTAGTAAGCTGCATGAGGAATGAGGTACTGGGTTTGGATTTTGAAAGATGTTGAAAAAAGTAGTATTCCATAATGGCAAGACCATGGGCATGAGGGATGCTAGTGTAGAGGAAAGTGACATCAAAAGTGATGACTAGGGATCCAGGAAGGTAAAGGAGTGTCAAGGAAGTAAGTAGTTGGTAGCTCTGACATTCCAGGCTACATTACGGACAGTTGTTAGGAGGTGTTGATCAATGAGGGCTAAAATTCTTACAGTGGGGACACAGAACCAGCTACAATGGAGTGTCCAGGATTGTTGCAATTGTGGATTTTGTGGAGCGTGTAGCAAATTGATGTGTGAGCCGTCATAGGGGTGAGTAGGGAAATGGATTCAGAACATGTTCTGAGAAGGGCCTAAGGCTTTAACCCTCAAGCAGGCACACCATTTTTCATAACACAAGTGGGCAGGCAGCACACTTTGCACACATGTATAGGATAGCTTTCTTTATGTTACCAATGTAGGTCATGTACAATCACAATCACAATTTAACCTTAGTTTAATTAAACAATGAAAAAATAAACATACATAATATGAGTTTAACTACTGTTTTATTAAACAGTAATGAAATAAATTTCACTATAACACACTGTTGTCAAGGGCAGGTGTTACAGAGACACAACACGGATCATCCATTTTTTCTCACCTAGTTTGCTTCATGTTTTATATTACTTTGATCACTTGGATGTATGACAACACTGTTTACTGCTGTGTTAACTGAACCAATAATGAAGGAACATGTATGAGTTTGCAGTTGTGAAACAACAATGGTACTGCGGAAAATAATTTTATTTTTCATTGGCACAGTGTATGCACAGGTGCGCTCGCTAGAGGGTTAAGCAGGGACTGGAGATTATGTTTGACTGGCATGGGATGACTCTGGCAGAGTTGGTGTGTGGAGCAATCAGATAATGGGCAGAAACCTTCAGTCAGGTAGTCACTGTGATTCATAATGACAATGGTGGAACCGTTGTCTGCAGCTAGGATGATTAGGTCAGGATTTGTTTTGAGCTTGTGTGTGGCTGTACTTACTTCTGCTGATAGGATGTTGTTCTTATGAAGGGACCTGGGGAAGAATTATGAGCCCAAGACATAATTAATGAATTATTGGAAGGTGACCAGGGCATGGTTAGGTGGGAAAGGAGGATCACGGTTGGATGATGATACGGACTTGGAGAGGAAGGGTTCAGTGTTGAGATTAATTTAGCTGTCATCCCTCTGACACCAAAAAATTCCTCCCACACAGCCTGACCACCCATGGATGGTGTATCTTCAATGACAAGAACTCCCTCGTTCAGTATGCTGACGTTCTCACGAAGGCCTTCACAGACAGGCACTATCCACAGACCTAGTCCACAAACAGGTCACCCGTGCCAATTTCCCTACTCACCCTTACTCCCACCACTCTAAGAACCAACTACAAACTACCCTTCATCATCAACACCATCACAGACTGGAACAAATTAACCACTTACTCTGTCAGAGCTTTGATTACCTATGATCATGGTCTGAAATGAGGGACATCTTACCCAACATCCTTACCACCCCTCCTTAAGTGGTGTTCCATCACCCACCCAACCTACACAACATCATGGTCCATCCCTATGCCACTGCCACTCCCAATCCCAACCCCTTGCCACAGGTATCATACCCCTCTGGAAGGACCAGGTACAAGACCTGACCAACCCACCAATTCCTATTCCATGCCTGTCAAAGGCTTATCCTACCCACTAGACACTGAGCCACCTGTGAAAGCAAGCATGTCACTTACCAGCTCTGCTGCAATCATTGCACAGCTTTTTACATAGGTATGGCTAGCAACCAGCTGTTCATCAGGATGTTCAGCCACCACCAAACTGTGGGCAAGAGCAGAGTAGACCACCTTGTGATACACCATGCAGTTTAACCTAATATTCTTGATTTCAATGGCTGCTTCACTACCTGGGCCACCTTGATCCTCCCCTCCACCACCTTTTCTGACTGCACAGATGGGAGTTAACACATTCACTGCACTTGCAATTATCTAGGCCTCAGCCTATCCCCACACCCTGTACCCAACAGTTACCACCCATCTGTCCACCACCTCCCTATTCACATCCCCTTGCCCTCCACTGCCAATGCACCTGCCCATCTTTCCCCTTTCTTGCTCCTCTCTTTTTCTGCTCACATACTTACCCCCTGCCCTACCCAAACCCTGCCCCACACCTTCTTCATGATGCATCTGGTGGCAGTCTTGCCATGTCTCCATCTAGTCCCTGCACACTCTGCCAGACAATGCTCTCTTCTCTCCCCATCCATTTCACACTAACACTTCCCCTTCCCTGCTCCCTCCAGATTGCTGCTATAATTCTTGTGACAGTTGCATTTTGGTCCAAGCTGCTGAAGATGGTGGTCATGACTGTGTGAGGTTTGCTTGGTTGTGTGAACGAATGTGCACGTATTTCCTTTCGAGAAGAAGGCTTTGGCCAAAAGCTAAATGTGTAACAGCCTGTCAGCAACTCAAGATGTCATCTTTATGGTGAGTAGTAATATTAAGAATTTGATTCTTTAGAATATCATCACAATAATTTTTTTAAGAAATGGGTATGGCAGCAGGTTCTTTCTTCACCATCATCAATACGAGCCTCAGTCATTCCAGATGAAGCCTGATTCAATTATACTGTATTGCATCTGAATTTGTCCTGAAAGCTCATCAAAGACTGTGAATTCACTTGGTTGTTCCTATTCTCTGAAGTGAAAGGAATGTAATGAGCATGTGTACATGATTTATTATTTGAACACTTAACACTTTTATTGCAGTAAACTATTCAGATACCTTTTTTCCTAAGTTGACTGTACTCCTCAAAAAACTGCAAATGAAAGGGGTTTTTCAATGGCCACAATTGATTTTATAATACTCTTTCATCACCAATATGTCATGCCAGTACTGGCAAGGATTCACATTCTGCACGTATGATTTCTGTGTGTCATTATGTAATCTCTTGCCAACACTACTCTATGGCTAACACTGGAGGTAAAACAGATTCCATAATATTTTGTGAGACATGTATTACATCACCCTTAATGGTGGAAGACTTTATTTACGCAACAAATAAGACTGACATCATTCTGACATAAGTCTTTGGTTCTTTGAAAGATTCATTATTTTACTGAAGTTTGAGCTTTTCTTTAGGGAGGATTTTGACATGAGAATGTGGTAAAGACCAATTACCACGGGCCACCATGTCACATCAAGTCACAGCCCACCCTGTCAAAACATCCTGCAATTCATTTCAAATGGCGGCATCCACATTGGCCCTACCGTCTCATGCCATCACGTCACGTCACTTCACATCGGCATCAAGGTTTCTGAGAAGAAAGTTTTGATGGTTGATGTGACTTTTGTTGTTGATATCGGTTCTTTGTTGTTCATTAGTTTTTATAAATTGTTTTGTTTTGTTTCATTATTTTATTGTTAAAATTTATAATAAATGATGAATGATTAACTGAAGCAGTGAAGGTAGCAGTCTGAATCGTATGACATGAGCACACTAAATTACTTTCCCTCTACTATAGTTATAAGGTGAATTTTTAAACATACCAGTACAATATTTAATATTTTACAACAAAATGAATTGCAATATGGCTGTAACTTGAAATGAAAAAAAGTACTATGGGTAGAAACAGATTGATTTGTAAGTGGAATTTATTTTAATATTTCATAAAGAAATGGACTTAAAACCTTCACACACAGCAAGTTGTTTGTTTAAATGTGTATTTGTAGCAGGCTAATTTATTGTTAAGTAGTTCTCTGGGTTGTGTGTGAAGCAGTGCTGCAAGCATCAGTGGTCAATATTTAGGTGGCTTCACTAGCTAACCACAGCACAAATAATGCACTTAAAATATTAAAAGCCAAATACAAGCTCTAAAGAAAACCTACAAATCTTGAAGGGAAAGGTATTGAGGGAGATATGACTATTGCACAAATATTTGTACTGTAGTAGCAACTAAATTTAACCTTAATCAAACAGTTTTTCACAGAAGTGGTGGCAGCTTGTAACACTGGGTTCCTTTTAGTAATTCTGGGTGCGATAAACTGGAGCTTTGATTTTCTAAAATATAATATGCAGATTACTCTCTCTTCCTTGAGCTCCTCGTATAGTGTGTGAAATTCTCCTTCTGTACCACGTAATGACATTTTTCACACCCCACACTCTTTTTTTTTGTGTTGCTTTGCACTTCTGTCTTCCTTCTCTTATACACAAGCTATCCCTACAAACTGCAAACCATTTGAGTCTAATAGATGTAATTTTCATACAAATGTGCACTCCAGCAGCCACATATATAAGCTACTGTGTTGTGTATGTGCATTTTGGATGTAAAAACAGTTGAAAATCAACTTACAAAGATCACAATTCTCACGAAAAGAATATTTCTCATTAGTTATGACAACAGTAAATAATGATTGTTTTATACTTACATGGAGCATATTACTCTCTGTTAAGCACATTTTTGGAGAATACCTCTGGTTACATTGGAAATGTACATTAATTTTGAAAACAGCAAGCAATAATTGTTCTACAATTACTGAACAGTGCATTAACCTTTGTTAAATACACTCCTGGAAATTGAAATAAGAACACCGTGAATTCATTGTCCCAGGAAGGGGAAACTTTATTGACACATTCCTGGGGTCAGATACATCACATGACCACACTGACAGAACCACAGCCACATAGACACAGGCAACAGAGCATGCACAATGTCGGCACTAGTACAGTGTATATCCACCTTTCGCAGCAATGCAGGCTGCTATTCTCCCATGGAGACGATCGTAGAGATGCTGGATGTAGTCCTGTGGAATGGCTTGCCATGCCATTTCCACCTGGCGCCTCAGTTGGACCAGCGTTCGTGCTGGACGTGCAGACCGCGTGAGACGACGCTTCATCCAGTCCCAAACATGCTCAATGGGGGACAGATCCAGAGATCTTGCTGGCCAGGGTAGTTGACTTACACCATCTAGAGCATGTTGGGTGGCACGGGATACATGCGGACGTGCATTGTCCTGTTGGAACAGCAAGTTCCCTTGCCGGTCTAGAAATGGTAGAACGATGGGTTCGATGACGGTTTGGATGTACCGTGCACTATTCAGTGTCCCCTCGACGATCACCAGTGGTGTACGGCCAGTGTAGGAGATCGCTCCCCACACCATGATGCCGGGTGTTGGCCCTGTGTGCCTCGGTCGTATGCAGTCCTGATTGTGGCGCTCACCTGCACGGCGCCAAACACGCATACGACCATCATTGGCACCAAGGCAGAAGCGACTCTCATCGCTGAAGACGACACATCTCCATTCGTCCCTCCATTCACGCCTGTCGCGACACCACTGGAGGCGGGCTGCACGATGTTGGGGCGTGAGCAGAAGACGGCCTAACGGTGTGCGGGACCGTAGCCCAGCTTCATGGAGACGGTTGCGAATGGTCCTCGCCGATACCCCAGGAGCAACAGTGTCCCTAATTTGCTGGGAAGTGGCGGTGCGGTCCCCTACGGCACTGCGTAGGATCCTACGGTCTTGGCGTGCATCCGTGCGTCGCTACGGTCCGGTCCCAGGTCGACGGGCACGTGCACCTTCCGCCGACCACTGGCGACAACATCGATGTACTGTGGAGACCTCACACCCCACGTGTTGAGCAATTCGGCGGTACGTCCACCCGGCCTCCCGCATGCCCACTATACATCCTCGCTCAAAGTCCATCAACTGCACATACAGTTCACGTCCACGCTGTCGCGGCATGCTACCAGTGTTAAAGACTGCGATGGAGCTCCGTATGCCACGGCAAACTGGCTGACACTGATGGCGGCAGTGCACAAATGCTGCGCAGCTAGCGCCATTCGACGGCCAACACTGCGGTTCCTGGTGTGTCCGCTGTGCCGTGCGTGTGATCATTGCTTGTACAGCCCTCTCGCAGTGTCCGGAGCAAGTATGGTGGGTCTGACACACCGGTGTCAATGTGTTCTTTTTTCCATTTCCAGGAGTGTATATTTGTGGTCAAATGGTTTCTGGTAAGTGTTTTTCTCTCTCATAGTAGATGTTGGACTGTTTCACTTACGTATTCACAGAGAATGATTTAATAAGTTTTCGTATATATATTCAAACATATCTGAGACAAAGTCTCTTTGACATAGATTTTTTTTCACATGTTTGTGCTTGCAACTATATCATTCTCAGGTTTTTTGTAGCTTTTACAAACTGATTTCATGAGTATTGTAATTTATATGTAGCAAATTGAAATTCTGTTGCCGTGCAGCCTGTTGTTCTGGTCAAGGGCATGTGGTGCGAGACACAAAAGCCAGACCTAGTGATAACAGTAGGGCATACAGCTCATACGAACACCACCCATCAGGTGGTGGCAGCATAACATTACAAAAATTGTCCACAAGTATTGAGCTCACAGTATATTTCTTAACAATGCCACCTCTTTAGCGTGACTGTTGTCCCATGACATTTACTCGGTGCTAGTGACACCATACTCCGGTTCATATGCGTCATGCAACATGTCTCTTAACAGCACACATGACAAGCACTCCAGGACTGTAGAATTTCCTTCATTGGTACAGCAGTGGAGAAACTTCTTAGTCTGAAGTTGCTGCTTCACAGCCTTTTTTGTTCTGGTCCACACTATTGGTTTTCACTGCGCCCATTTGCTTAAATTGTCAGTTCGCATATACAGATCCATTAGATTATATTGCATCCTCAAAATATAGCTCCTTCAGGCTGCCATCCCAAAGATCACATGAATTTACTACCCTATAGCTGAAATAATTACTTTTCAATTAATGATCATTCTTTAACCTACAACTGATGTTTCCTTTAAGCATCTCTGCTCTGGGGCAGGACTGAAACATCCTTAACAAGTTTTTGACAAGTAAACGGTCAGAGATTCACAACCAGATGGTTATGATGCTGTTTGTTCCTTAATGATGCACTTTTCACTATGCCTACCAGCTTCGAGCTTTGGAAGAAAATATTGTTCAGCAGCGAGAACTGACAAATAAATAAATTTATTCCAAATATAACTCACAATAAAGCTCTGATTTTAACTTCATATTTCACAGAGTAATTAGAAACACTCAGTGGCAGTATCTCTTAAATCTTATTACTTAATTATTTACAAAGGGGAAGAATAACTTATTTGCTTTGATGTGATTCATATATTTTTCATTCTATAACTATTACCGTAGAACTTTTCTCAAACAGAAATACATAGACACATATACAGGGTGGAGAAAAATTGTGTCCTGAAATTTTAACCCTGAAGAGCTCATGCCAGTAGGAACCAAAATTACTTATGTTCTGTAGGTTGACAACACACAATTTTTAAACTACAGAAACTTGGCGCCACATGCTCCAATTTGCCATAGTATTGCCCTGTTACCAGATGCTCTGGACAATGCATGACTGCGAATGCTATTCCTACCAGAGACTGTGATGTATCCAAGGTGGCCGTCACACTCAGTGTAGAACACCAGCCTTCCAATCTGGGGCGTGAGGGCGAATTTGCCGCAGTCTCCACACATCCATTATAGTTTCATGATAAGACGTACCAGGGACAAACCCATCAACAGCTGTTAGTTCACATACAGAAAGTCTTCTACAAATTGTGTTGGCCCTGAAATGGCCTTTTTTGTTGCTAGGACATTGTTTACTTAAAGCAGGTGCTCGAACTGGTAACCCTCTAATGTGACACAAGCTTGGCAACATCAAACGGTGTTCTGCCGTACTCTTTCAAACATTCCTGGCATTGCCATGATATGATTGGTGGCATGCTGAATGAAATCCATTAATTGTACAATTAAAACATGAACTGAAGGTGGTAGATTGGTCAAATACGCTACACAATATAAAAAGGCTTGATGAATGATTCTCTATGTTTTTATATATAATTAAAAAAGCAGTAGATAGTCACTGTCCACTTACCATAAAAAAGATGCACCCCTAACAACAGAAAAAAACCTCAGCTCACTAACAAGTGGTACACTCCAGAGCTGAAGCAAATGAGGACACTGCTACTTATACTAAAAAATTAATAGTGATAAAAATGAGGAAGCCACGAAACACTATGTGAACTTTAAGAAGTTGAACAAATATGAAATAAAATCAGCTAAATGTAAAGTAAATGATGAATATATTACAGGCTCAAAAAATGCCTGTCAAGCAGCTTGGAATACAATAAAAAGTGAAATCAATATGAGCAAACAGGAAGCCACAGTGCCTACAGATTGCAACATCCTTAACGAATATTTCATAAACTGTGCCAGCTCTCATTCTTCTTCTTCTTCTTCTTCTTCTTCTTCTTCTTTTGGTAAAAGTAATTCTAATAATATTTCAGCTGCTGTAACCCTTCTTAAACAACAAGCACCAGCAACCAAGAATTTCTCTTGGTCAAAATCCACCTCTGGCCACATTATCAAATCTATAAAAAAACTTGGTTGTTGTTGTTGTGGTCTTCAGTCCTGAGACTGGTTTTATGCAGCTCTCCGTGCTACTCTATCCTGTGCAAGCTTCTTTGTCTCCCAGTACCTACTGCTGCCTACATCCTTCTGAATCTGCTTAGTGCATTCATCTCTTGGTCTCCCTCTATGATTTTTACCATACGCACTGCCCTCCAATACTAAATTGGTTATCTCTTGATGCCTCAGAACATGTTCTACCAACTGATCCCTTCTTCTAGTGAAGTTGTGCCACAAACTCCTCTTCTCCCCAATCCTATTCAGTACCTCCTCGTTAGTTATGTGATCTACCCATCTAATCTTCAGCATTTATCTGTAGCACCACATTTCAAAAGCTTCTATTCTCTTCTTGTCCAAACTATTTATCATCCATGTTTCACTTCCATACCTGGCCACACTCCACACAAATACTTTCATAAATGACTTCGTGACACTTAAATCAATACTCGATGTTAACAAATTTCTCTTCTTCAGAAACGCGTTACTTGCCATTGCCGGTCTACATTTTATATCCTCTCTACTTCAACCATCATCAGTTATTTTGCTCCCCAAATAGCAAAACTCCTTTACTACTTTAAGTGTCTCATTTCCTAATCTAATTCCCTCAGCATCATCCAACTTAATTTGACTACATTCCATTACCCTCGTTTTGCTTTTGTTGATGATATTCTTATACCCTCCTTTCAAGACACTCTCCATTCCGTTCAACTGCTCTTCCAAGTCCTTTGCTGTCTCTGACAGAATTACAATGTCGTCGGCGAACCTCAAAGTTTTTATTTCTTCTTCACGGATTTTAATACCTACTCCGAATTTTTCTTTCCAAGATTTCTATGGAATCCAAACTGATCTTCCCCGAGGTCAGCTTCTACCAGTTTTTCCACTTGTCTGTAAGGAATTCGCGTTAGTATTTTGCAGCTGTGACTTACTAAGCTAATAGTTTGGTAATTTTCACATCTACCAACACCTGCTTTCTTTGGGATTGGAATTATTATATTCTTCTTGAAGTCTGAGGGAATTTCGCCTGTCTCATACATCTTGCTCACCAGATGGTAGAGCTTTGTCAGGACTGGCTCTCCCAAGGCAGTCAGTAGTTCTAACGGAATGTTGTCTACTCCCGGGGCCTTGTTTCGACTTAGGTATTTCTGTGCTCTGTCAAACTCTTCACGCAGTACCATATCTCCCATTTCATCTTCATCTACATCCTCTTCCATTTCCATAATATTGTCCTCACGAACATCACCCCTGAAAAAGAAACTTAAAAACTCAAAAACAGAGGACTATTATGGGCTTAGTAACAGTATTGTTAAACACATAGCCACTGCAATCTTAATGCCACTAACATATCTGACGAATCGCATACATGAAGATGGAATATTCCCTGAACATCTGAAAATGACAGTTACACTCCCAATCTACAAAAAAGGTGACAGAAAAATGCCAAAGAATTATAGACCTATATCAATAGTTCCCATTATATCAAAAGTAATAGAAAACTGCATACATATCCAAATTTACAATTATTTTGGAAGTAATAAATTATTGAGTAAGAACCAGTTTGGCTTTCGATCTGAACTATCAACAACCAAAGCAGTTGAATGCCTCCTTAGTAATATATATGAAGGATATGAAAACAAGAAACTCACTTGTGCTACACTGTTAGGTTTAACAAAAGCCTTCAGCTCAGTCACATATGAAATAATGATAAAAAAACTAGAACATTATGGTATTGTAGATAAACCATTACAATTTTTTCAATCATACTTAGGCAATAGGGTACAATTAGTAAAAACAAACTATCAAAAGACAACACCAATGAAAGTGAAGAGAGGAATTCTACAAGGCTCAGTGCTTGGCCCTTTCCTGTCCATTGTTTACATCAATGACCTCTAAAATTATATGCCATGCAACAATGTACTGTGTTCTTATGATATGACACTAATAACAGATGGAGAAAATCTGCAAGATGTCATAGAGTACAACAAAGTAGTAACTGAAATGAGCAGTGACTGGTGCAGAGACAATCTTTTATCAGTAAACAAATTGAAAACTGAAGAAATTTCCTTCGCCCTGAAACCAGTGGAACAGAATACAAAAAATATCCAATCACTTGGTTTACATATAGATCAAAAACTTACGTGGGACAGACACACGAATTATCTATGTGGCAAACTTGCTCGAACTCGCTTTCTATTACACAAGCTGAGACACATTATCAGTAAAAATCTGCTAATCTCCACATACTTTGCTTTTTTCCATTCACAACTGCAATATGGGGTACTTCTTTGGGATAACTCAGTGGGTTCAAGCACCATCTTCAAGTGGCAGAAGATAGCAGTTAGGTGCATTTCAGGACTAGTACCAAGACAAAGTTGCAAAAATCATTTTAAGGAACTAAAGATAGTGACACTACCTAGTGTATACATTTATAATTGTTTAATATATGCTAAAGAGAATGTAAAGAACTTTAATTTAAGATCTGAAGTGCATGCTCATAATACTTGAAATAATAGTAAAATAGACCTACCATACACAAGGCTGACATTAACACAAAAGAGCTACAATCACCTTAGCTTGAAATTTTATAAGAAACCCTCACAGGCTGTGAGTGAACTACCGATGAATAACTTTAAGCAAACAATAGAAGTGTGGCTCAAATGTATGCCATATTACTCACTCGATGTGTTTCTAAACAGTGACATAAAATAGATATGCTACATGAAACAAAAAACTGGCATATGAATTATACCTATATGTTTGTGACAGTAATGTACCAACAAAGACTTTTACATGGATACGTAAGATGTACCATAAATATATCTTGATACTATTGTATATTTAACTGTTATGATGTATTATTATTGTTACTACTATAGTGAATGAATAATTGTTGTATTATCGATATTACCTTAGCATGCATATCTGCTTGCCCTGCACAGGCACAATTATGTACAATAATAATTATTGTAATTTTTAAAAAAATGTATGAACACACTGACAATGCCAATTGTATGGAAATCATACTGAAAGGCAAATAAAGATTCTATTCTATTCTTTGTTTCTAGATGGTTCACCTCTGGGTGGGTGAACTAGAACCTTGAAGAATCCCCACAGTAAAAAGTCAGGTGGTGTGAGGTATGGTGATCGCGGGGGCCGTGTCCTACGAGCACCTCTGCCGATTACCTGGCCATCGAAGAGTTCATTTAAATATCCACACACAGCACGACAGTTATGTGTGGGTGTCCCATCATCCTGCAACCACATGTGTAGCCGTATGTCTGCGAGAACATCTTCCAGCAGGCCGTATAGAGTTGTTTGCAAAAAGCGAGGGTAATTTGCCCTGGCAAGTCAAGGAGGTAGATCAACTGGCCCAATCAGATGGTCACCCACAATGCCTGCCCAAATGTTCAGCAAACATTGTTCCTGGTGTCCATGGACATACGTGACATGAGGATTTCTCCTTGCCCAGTAATGAACATTTTGAGTGTTGTAAAGGCTATCCCAATGGAAGGTGCACTCGGCAAACAACACAATGGCGGAGAAATTGGGATCTCGTGCAACATATCGCAGAAACCACCGGCGAAACCCTAGCCTGTGTTCATAGTCTGCCACAGGATTTAGGTGTTGGACAGTGTGGAAACTAAATGGATCACCCCTCAAAACCTCCCAGAGTAACCAATGAGTGACCCCCATGCCGTGTCCAACTGCTCAAGCACTTGTTGTAGGTGCTTCCTTGAAGCACTCAAGAACAGTCTCTTCAAATGCAGCATCCAGTCATATTCGAGGTCTTCCAGCATCATCATGATATCCCGCTTCATATTCGAGGTCTTCCAGCATCATCATGATATCCCGCTAACAAGTCTGTTTCACCACGTCACTGGTGAATTGCTGTAAACATTTGGGGGTGTGGGTGGCAACTTGCTGGGTACCGTTCCTCATAAAACTATCGAGGTTCATGCGCATAACCGTCAGCTAGTGCCTAAACAAAAACCATATCTTGTTGTTCTTCAAACAAATACTGTGCCACCATGCTTACTGTATGACTAAATTGCAGGTGATGTGTGTGTGCTCTGAAGCAAAGCTTACATGTGAATGCCTCTGATGTGTGGTGTAGACAAACTGTAAGAATTGTTTGACACGTGTGCATATGACATTGGGGCAGTGATGGGGTGAGGGATGTTTGTATGTGTGAACTGACAATCACAGCACTGCCCATCGACCAAAAATGGCAACAGGGGAATCCCATGGCCAACTGGAATGCGTGGCACCAAGTTCCCATAGTTTAAAAATTGTGTGTTGTCAACCTACACAACATTAGTAATTTTGGTTCCTACTGGCATCAGCTATCCAGTGTTAAAATTTCGTGACACAACTTTTCTCTGCCCTGCATATATCCATGGCCTGTGTCCCAGCACATCAATTGGTTCACTTAATGCACTATTAGAAAATATTACATCTTACAGTAAAAATAAAAAGCACTGCTAATCATGTTACTAAATATCTAAATTTATGCATGTTCATTTTTGGTATTGATCACACCACTGCACACACATTCAGTTCATGCACTTGTCATTTTTTTAGTCATGTTCTCCCATTAACCATACATTACATGAAATGCAGAAGAGTGGCTTAAACAATACTTAATACCTATAACTACAGTTAGGTTGTAAATTTTGTCCATCAGAAAGTAATTACTTAATGCTATACACAAATGGCTAACTACTATTTACAAATATGTACATTTCTCTATAGGCACCTCTGTGCTAGTGATGAGTGTACATTTCCATAAGAGATTCTCATTCTTTCATACATAGTATTTAAAGAATGCCCTCACCATGGGTGCCTACAGGCTAGGTTTCATTTGGTTCTATCTTTTTGTACCTTTTACAGATATACACTTTTACTTTCCTTACCAGAAGCGTTTTTTTAATCTTGGTGTGGGTAAAGGCCATTCATTTTATGCATTCCAGTATACACAGGAAGCATGCTCCACTATACAAAATCTTCCACTTTTTATACTTTTCTCCTTACTTTATTTAATAAGTTAAGAGTAAATAAAGAAATACATTCTCTTGTCATGCCCCTAAAGACGGCAGTTCTAATACTTACAGAATATGGTAGGACACAGGGCTAAAACTATTCATTGCTATGAAATTCAGTAGACATTTAACCTTGGATTAAACAGGGTGTTTCATGAAACATTTTTGCATTCTTCGGCAGCAAATATTTCAAGTCATTAGACTGAGCATCAGTCAATATGTAGACTCTGTTGCTTTTCACATTATCTTTTCCTTAATATCAGTCACAGAAACCGATTCAGATCACTACCTATCTATATCATCCACTCCAGTACTTAACAAACTGTACCTTTAACCCGGTCAGTAATTGCCATGGGTTTCAGTAGTCTTTTGCAATCCTATCTCTGCCTTTATACTGTCAATATTCAAGCAGGACAGTGCAGCTGAAGGGTTAGTCATTACATCCCATTCATGGAGAAACTCAATCCCCAATTTGCAGTCTGTTACCAAACAACTACTACTAAGAACATTCATAAGTCACTACATTTCTTAGTTCAAGTGCTGACCAGACCTGTCACTTGACACTTTGAGATCGGGAACCTGTTGCTCCCAGAATCTTGCATTTATTAATAGGAAACACAAACTCTCCTACATTTGTCTGTGAATAGAATATTCACAGCAACACATGTGTCTAGCACTACTGCAGTTAATACATTGACCACATACACACCGATTACTGATTTGTGGCACAGTATTGTGTCAAATATCATATTTTGCAGCATTCAAATAACGTTAATCCCTGATGTCATGTCTGTCATTGCATCTAATCAGCTGAAATGATTGGTTTTTGCCTTACCCCATCCATCGGCCATTGTTCTATGGCTTAACAGGGTCAAGATCATTTTACCAGACCAGGAGTGGATGGACAATTTCTACAGTCTTCCATTTCTTGCATTTGAGCTGAATTATGCAAGTTCAGGTTACTTTGGCTGCCTTGTGGCAGTTATTGCCGCTGGGTATGGTTACTATTACTCTTGTAACCTGAGTTGTACTGGTTATCATGCCGTCTTTCCTTCCTATTATTTTATGCATAATTCACATGGAACATTATTTCATCCACTCTTGTGGCCTGTGTGATCATTATAACTTAAAACATTTTTTCCATTTTCATTCCCACTGAATCATCCATTGTTGGATGCAGCTTCCAAATCTTCTCGCGTAATATCAATGAAATACAGTACTGATAAGAATTCTTCTAAATTAGTTTCAAGGATTGTAATTAATATTTCTGTATATGTACTGGTACCTTTGCCTTCAGTATCCAATGCATGTCTCTATGATGTATAGGATTACCCCAACATCTCATACTTTCATATACTTTTCAAGAATTCTTCTAAATTAGTTTCAGGGACTGTTATTAATATTTCCTGTACATGTGCTGGTACCTTTGCCTTTGCTATTAAATCCATTCTGTTGATATATTTTTAAATTGGCACAATTCCCTTTCTGCATTTGTAATGGTTCACGGTTAAATACTTCCTTATGAAGCCATTCCTGTACTCGTCTGAAGAGTACCTTACCAGAAAAGCCTTTTGGAGTTCATCATTCAGTCTGCAGTATTCTGCTGCCCACATTGCCCTCTCACCCTGTATGTAACCCCTCATGAAGGCTATTTTTTGGCTCTATGGCCAAGATTTGGGTGTAGCTTGGTGAAATGCATGAATGAACAAACTGTCTGTGTCAGATTACATTGCAGCATATAGTAGTGTGTCCCCTATCTTCTATACCTACATCTAAACTCTACAAATCATTGCGAAGTGCATGGCAGAGGGAACATTCAACTGCACCAGTTGGTAGGATTTCTTCCTGTTTCATTCACATATACACTCCTGGAAATTGAAATAAGAACACCGTGAATTCATTGTCCCAGGAAGGGGAAACCTTATTGACCCATTCCTGGGGTCAGATACATCACATGATCACACTGACAGAACCACAGGCACATAGACACAGGCAACAGAGCATGCACAATGTCGGCGCTAGTACAGTGTATATCCACCTTTCGCAGCAATGCAGGCTGCTATTCCCCCATGGAGACGATCGTAGAGATGCTGGATGTAGTCCTGTGGAACGGCTTGCCATGCCATTTCCACCTGGCGCCTCAGTTGGACCAGTGTTCGTGCTGGACGTGCAGACCGCGTGAGACGACGCTTCATCCAGTCCCAAACATGCTCAATGGGGGACAGATCCAGAGATCTTGCTGGCCAGGGTAGTTGACTTACACCATCTAGAGCATGTTGGGTGGCACGGGATACATGCGGACGTGCATTGTCCTGTTGGAACAGCAAGTTCCCTTGCCGGTCTAGGAATGGTAGAACGATGGGTTCGATGACGGGTTGGATGCACCGTGCACTATTCAGTGTCCCCTCGACGATCACCAGTGGTGTACGGCCAGTGTAGGAGATCGCTCCCCACACCATGATGCCGGGTGTTGGCCCTGTGTGCCTCGGTCGTATGCAGTCCTGATTGTGGCGCTCACCTGCACGGCGCCAAACACGCATACGACCATCATTGGCACCAAGGCAGAAGCGACTCTCATCGCTGAAGACGACACGTCTCCATTCGTCCCTCCATTCACGCCTGTTGTGACACCACTGGAGGCGGGCAGCACGATGTTGGGGCGTGAGCGGAAGACGGCCTAACGGTGTGCGGGACCGTAGCCCAGCTTCATGGAGACGGTTGCGAATGGTCCTCGCCGACACCCCAGGAGCAACAGTGTCCCTAATTTGCTGGGAAGTGGCGGTGTGGTCCCCTACGGCACTGCGTAGGATCCTACGGTCTTGGCGTGCATCCGTGCGTCGCTGCGGTCCGGTCCCAGGTCGACGGGCACGTGCACCTTCCGCCGACCACTGGCGACAACATCAATGTACTGTGGAGACCTCACGCCCCACGTGTTGAGCAATTCGGCGGTACGTCCACCCGGCCTCCCGCATGCCCACTATACGCCTTCGCTCAAAGTCCGTCAACCGCACATACGGTTCACGTCCACGCTGTCGCGGCATGCTACCAGTGTTAAAGACTGCAATGGAGCTCCGTATGCCACGGCAAACTGGCTGACACTGACGGCGGCGGTGCACAAATGCTGCGCAGCTAGCGCCATTCGACGGCCAACACCGCAGTTCTTGGTGTGTCCGCTGTGCCGTGCGTGTGATCATTGCTTGTACAGCCCTCTCGCAGTGTCCGGAGCAAGTATGGTGGGTCTGACACACCGGTGTCAATGTGTTCTTTTTTCCATTTCCAGGAGTGTAGATCAAGGTAGAATGGTTGTTTGAATCTCTGGGTGGGTTCCGTAATTTTTCTAGTCTTGTCCTCATGATCCCTATGTAGGTGATTAGTAGGAGGTTGTAGTATAATCCTAGAGTCGTCATTTAAAACCATTTCTTGAAACCTTGTTAGTAGACTTTTTCAGGATAGTTTATGTGTATCTTCAAGGGTCTGCCAAGTCAAGTTTCTCCGCATCACTTTAACACTCTCCCATGGGTGAAATAAACCTGTGGCCATTCAGACTACCCTTCTCTGTGTACATTCAATATTCCCTGTTTCTCCCACACACTTGAGGAATATTCCAGAATGGGCCACACGAGTGACTATACACGGTCCCCTCTGCAGACTGATTGCAGTTCCCCAGTATTCTACCAGTAAACTGAAGTTTCTCATTTCAGGGTATAACAAGAGGTAGTCCTCACCCATCTAGCCCCCTCCCTGTTCCCGTTTCAGCACTACACATCCCTCTATTCCACCAACCCACCCAGTCTTTTTGTTTCTCTCCTTTTCCGCTAACCTCCCTTCTCTCCCACACCCTTCGTCAACCTCCCCACTGCACCTAGCTGCCACACACTTGTAGTGCCTCAAGAATTTCAGGGTAAATTGTAGAAACACTTGGCTATCCACAATCTCGAACACCCGATATTTTAATGATAAGGGTGAGAGAGCCTTCTTACTGCGCCACACATGTCAGTGTAACTCAAAGAGTATCTGGATAAGTTCCATAGTGTGTGCTGTCATGAGAACTGTTAAAGAGAAAGATGAAGAGTGTGTTATACAGAAAATCTTACTTTATGTCTTGCCTCTGCATGAGGCAGAACATATGTAACTATATGAATGTGTAGTACATTATAACATTTATCTTGGAATCAGTTGGCTTGCTGGAGTTTGTGCATAATAATTGTTACTTTGGGACGAGAGTTGAAAATATATTGTTGTTTAACTGACAAGAGCCAACGAGTACATAATTTATTGCAAGAATATAGAGCTAGTTAATCATATTCCCCTTAACCTGATACAGTCTTCAGAGAAGACATGTGAATCACAGTAGGTAGGATTTTACCATTCCACAGTTGTATCTAGAATATCGTGTGTTCGAGATGGTAGAAGGCTGAGTCGTTCTAGAATTTATACAGAAATTCTTGAATCACTACATATCAAATTCTGTTCTACATTATCTACTTGTGTACTGACACCTGTAATTTGCAACTGAATGATCGGTATTAATTCATTATTATCTACACTCCCTTTCAAAGTATTCATTCCCTGTTTAACATCATTAAACTTAACATTGCACACATTTTCAAAAGATCCTAACTTTTCACTAATTTCGGATTACACATTGTTACATCTGTCCTCAATGTTAAATTCTAACGTTTTTGATAATACTAAGAAATTGTCATTCTGTTTCCGACTAAGGTCAGCAAACATTTGATATACTTGAATGGTCAAGGAATTAGTCAATTCACTCTTTAAATCTATTTTTAAATTCTGTACTCTACTAATTAAGGCATTACATTCAGTCTTAAGAGCACCCATACATTCGCATAGATTACTAAATTCTTTGCTTTGCGTGTTGACTTTGGCATTTAGGAAACCTAGATTTGTCACTTGACTATTTAGAGTTTCACTCTGGACGTTTTGAGTTTCCCTCTGAACATTCAGAACTTCACTCTGGGTATTTAATTGAGAATTATCGAACTTAGAGTTGCACTCTGAGCTTTGATTAAATTTAACAACTCAGCCCAGTCAGGTGTTTCTTCACTCACAGCCACAGCTGGTTCTCGAGTGTCCTCAATTTGTTGTTTATTGTCCATGCTTTTATATATTTTAGCCCCAGTAAGCATTTAAAACTAACTTTAAATACTATAACTACACAATAAAAGTTCTCTCAACAGCATGTACTACTTCGTTTAATTTGTTTGTCTGTCTATCGACGTACCAGCGCTTTCGTTTGGTAAGTCACATCATCATTGTATATATATATATATATATAGGGAAACATTCCACGTGGTAGAAATATATTTAAAAACAAAGATGATGTGAGTTACCATACAAAAGCGCTGGCAGGTCGATAGAAACACAAACAAACACATACATACACACAAAATTCTAGCTTTCGCAACCAACAGTTGCTTCGTCAGGAAAGAGGGAAGGAGAGGGAAAGACGAAAGGAAGTGGGTTTTAAGGGAGAGGGTAAGGAGTCATTCCAATCCCGGGAGCGGAAAGACTTACCTTAGGGGGAAAAAACGACAGGTATATGCTCACACACACACGTATATCCATCCGCACATACACAGACACAAGCAGACATTTGTAAAGGCAAAGAGTTTGGGCAGAGATGTCAGTCGAGGCGGAAGTACAAAGGCAAAGATGTTGTTCAAAGACAGGTGAGACATGAGCAGCTGCAACTTGGAATTAGCGGAGGTTGAGGTCTGGCGGATAATGAGAAGAGAGGATATACTTAAGGGCAAGTTCCCATCTCCGGAGTTCTGACAGGTTGGTGTTAGTGGGAAGTATCCAGATAACACGGACGGTGTAACAGTGTGCCAAGATGTGCTGGCCGTGCACCAAGGCATGTTTAGCCACAGGGTGATCCTCATTACCAACAAACACTGTCTGCCTGTGTCCATTCATGCGAATTGACAGTTTGTTGCTGGTCATTCCCACATAGAAAACTTCACAGTGTAGGCAGGTCAGTTGGTAAATCACATGGGTGCTTTCACACATGGCTCTGCCTTTGATCGTGTACACCTTCCGGGTTACAGGACTGGAGTAGGTGGTGGTGGGAGGGTGCATTGGACAGGTTTTACACCAGGGGCGGTTACAAGGTTAGGAGCCAAGGGGTAAGGAAGGTGGTTTGGGGATTTCATAGGGATGAACTAAGAGGTTACGAAGGTTAGGTGGACGGCGGAAAGACACTCTTGGTAGAGTGGGGAGGATTTCATGAAGGATGGATCTCATTTCAGGGCAGGATTTGAGGAAGTCGTATCCCTGCTAGAGAGCCACATTCAGAGTCTGATCCAGTCCCGGAAAGTATTCTGTCACAAGTGGGGCACTTTTGTGGTTCTTCTGTGTGAGGTTCTGGGTTTGAGGGGATGAGGAAGTGGCTCTGGTTATTTGCTTCTGTACCAGGTCGGGAGGGTAGTTGCAGGATGTGAAAGCTGTTTTCAGGTTGTTGGTGTAATGGTTTAGGGATTCCGGACTGGAGCAGATTCGTTTGCCACGAAGACCTAGGCTGTAGGGAAGGGACCGTTTGATGTGGAATGGGTGGCAGCTGTCATAATGGAGGTACTGTTGCTTGTTGGTGGGTTTGATGTGGACGGATGTGTGAAGCTGGCCATTGGACAGATGGAGGTCAACGTCAAGGAAAGTGGCATGGGATTTGGAGTAGGACAGGTGAATCTGATGGAACCAAAGGCGTTGAGGTTGGAGTGGAAATTCTGGAGTTCTTCTTCACTGTGAGTCCAGTTTTGTGGTGGCAGATTATGAGAATGAGGTTAACAATTGTCTGACGAAGAAACAATAATGTTAAAACCTGTGGGAAGCGGCTAAAAATGATCAATGATGTGCAATCTGGAACCACAACACCCCAATTCAGTAGTTAACCTTTCCTCCAAACTGCTCTCCCAATCCGAAACCTCTGTCCTATCCAAAGGCCTCACCTTCAGCCCCACTCCCAGATTCAACCAAACATCCCTCGTCTATGATTTACTGTCCTACACTCGTACTCTCTGCTGGAAATATCATTTTGCCATGAAGAAAAATGATCCTAATCCTACTCCTAATGATCCATCTCCCCAAGACACTATCCAAATTGAACCCTGCCTGGAACAGTTCCATCCTCCGCCACAGCGGGACCCACCTCCTCTTCCTCAAAATCACCCTCTCCAAACCTTCCAGGAATTTCTGACTTCCTGCCTTGCTTCTCAATCCTTCTTAAAAAACCTTAATCCTACTTCCAGCATCACCACTGTTGAAGCCCAAGCTATCCGTGATCTGAAGGCTGACCAATCCATCGTCATTCTTCCGGCGGACAAGGGTTCCACGACCGTGGTACTTGATCGTCAGGAGTATGTGGCTGAGGGACTGCGTCAGCTTTCAGACAACACCACATACAAAGTTTGCCAAGGTAATCCCATTCCTGATGTCCAGGCGGAGCTTCAAGGAATCCTCAGAAACTTAGGCCCCCTACAAAACCTTTCACCTGACTCCATCAACCTCCTGACCCCACCGACACCCCGCACCCCTACCTTCTACCTTCTTCCTAAAATTCACAAACCCAATCATACAGGCCGTCCCATTGTAGCTGGTTACCAAGCCCCCACAGAACGTATCTCTGCCTACGTAGATCAACACCTCCAACCCATTACATGCGGTCTCCCATCCTTCATCAAAGGCACCAACCACTTTCTCAAACGCCTGGAATCGTTACCCAATCTATTACCCCCAGAAACAATCCTTGTAACCATTGATGCCACTTCCTTATACACAGATATTCCACACGTCCAGGGCCTCGCTGTGATGGAGCACTTCCTTTCACGCCGATCACCTGCCACCCTATCTAAAACCTCTTTCCTCATTACCTTAGCCAGCTTCATCCTGACCCACATCTTCTTCACTTTTGAAGGCCAGAAATAGCAACAATTAAAGGGAACACCCATGGGTACCAGGATGGCCCCCTCGTACGCCAACCTATTCATGGGTCGCTTAGAGGAAGCCTTCTTGGTTACCCAGGCCTGCCAACCCAAAGTTTGGTACAGATTTATTGATGACATCTTCATGATCTGGACTCACAGTGAAGAAGAACTCCAGAATTTCCTCTCCAACCTCAACGCCTTTGGTTCCATCAAATTCACCTGGTCCTACTCCAAATCCCATGCCACTCTCCTTGACGTTGACCTCTATCTGCCCAATGGCCAGCTTCACACATCCGTCCACATCAAACCCACCAACAAGCAACAGCACCTCTATTATGACAGCTGCCACCCATTCCACATCAAACGGTCCCTTCCCTACAGCCTAGGTCTTCATGGCAAACGAATCTGCTCCAGTCCGGAATCCCTAAACCATTACACCAACAGCCTGAAAACAGCTTTCACATCCTGCAACTACCCTCCTGACCTGATACAGAAGCAAACAACCAGAGCCACTTCCTCACTCTGAATGTGGCTCTCCAGCATGGATACGACTTCCTCAAATCCTGCCCTGAAGTGAGATCCATCCTTCATGAAATCCTCCCCACTCTACCAAGAGTGTCTTTCCGCCGTCCACCTAACCTTCATAACCTCTTAGTTCATCCCTATGAAATCCCCAAACCACCTTCCTTACCCTCTGGCTCCTACCCTTGTAACTGCCCCCGGTGTAAAACCTGTCCAATGCACCCTCCCACCACCACCTACTCCAGTCCTGTAACCCGGAAGGTGTACACGATCAAAGGCAGAGCCACGTGTGAAAGCACCCATGTGATTTACCAACTGACCTGCCTGCACTATGAAGCTTTCTATGTGGGAATGACAAGCAACAAACTGTCCATTCACATGAATGGACACAGGCAGACAGTATTTGTTGGTAATGAGGATCACCCTGTGGCTAAACATGCCTTGGTGCACGGCCAGCACATCTTGGCACAGCGTTACACCGTCCGGGTTATCTGGATACTTCACACTAACACCAACCTGTCAGAACTCTGGAGATGGGAACTTGCCCTTCAGTAAATCCTCTCTTCTCATTATCCGCCAGGCCTCAACCTCCGCTAATTTCAAGTTGCTGCCGCTCATACCTCACCTGTCTTTCTACAACATCTTTGCCTCTGTACTTCCGCCTCGACTGACATCTCTGCCCAAACTCTTTTCCTTTACAAATGTCTGCTTGTGTCTGCGTATGTGCGGATGGATGTGTGTGTGTGTGTGTGAGTGTATACCTGTCGTTTTTTCCCCCTAAGGTAAGCCTTTCCGCTCCCGGGATTGGAATGACTCCTTACCCTCTCCCTTAAAACCCACATCCTTTCGTCTTTCCCTCTCCTTCCCTCTTTCCTGATGAGGCAACAGTTTGTTGCGAAAGCTTGAATTTTGTGTGTTTGTTTGTGTTTGTTTATATATATATATATATATATATATATATATATATATATATATATATATATATTTTTTTTTTTTTTTTTTTTTTTTTATACACACACAATTTATCTTTGAATTACATAATGCAGAACCTGCTTCAATCAAAAGAAATATATCACAAGTCTCCTGTAATACTTGTATGGGTAAATTACATCCTAGAATGTCCACTTTATAATTGATTAACCTGATTATTTATTAATGCCAATTTTATGCTGCATGAATTCTCTAAATGAGTAAAAACTATCTTTTAATAAATGTTCTTTAAGGAATGCTTTAAATTTAGACAGTTCCTTTATGATTTTGATTTCTTTTGGCAATTTATTGTATATCTTGACACCTTGGTAAAAGATAGTGGTTTCAGTTTTAGTTTTATTTATTCTGTCTAGTACAAGCAATTACTGTTTCTGGTTTGGTGATCACGTATGTAGCTGTTTGTTAAACATTGCTCAATATTTTTGTGAATAAAACCTGTAGTTGGCAAGATAAATTCACTTGTGATTGTCAGAATACCCCATTTTTTAAATAGCTCACTGCAGTGAGCTCTTTTGTGACTCTTGCTCATTATTCTGATAGCTCGTTTTTGCAATCTGAACACATGTATCACATTTTGGGCATTTGCACCCCAGAATGTCATGCCATAACTTTTTCTAGAATGTATGTGTGCAATGCATGTCATTCTCTGGCATGAACTATTGCACACAGTGACTAATATTCGTAAATCATAGCATGCTGTGCTAATTTTTTTCCCAAGCATACTGTTATGTTCATTGTCTACAGGAGCATCAGAATGATCATATTCCTCTTCTATTTCACTTGAAATTTTTCCATGGCACTCTGAACCCCAGCATTTAACGGCTGTAGAATTTTAGTATATTTTTCAGGTGCCCAGGCCATGAGTTATTGCACAAAATGTTTGCCCTGCATGTGAAATAGCTTATTTGACCTCCTCCTTTAGTGAAATTATCTATTTTACCCAAAAGCAGTTGGACATTTTGGCAGAGGTCAGAAAGTGATTGTCTAATTCCATTAACGTCTCTGGTTAAGGTTTGCACCTTCTTTGGAATACCTTATTGCACTCTCTTTAGTGCAGGTATCTTGTCAATTATCTCTGTTGCCATTTTACATTGCCTGTCAGAGAGTAAGCTAAGATGTAACATTATCCCTGCTTCTGTGTGATTTCCCCAAACTTCACTATTTCTGTAGGCATAGCCTCCTTGATCCTCTCTGTAGCTTTCTGTTTTCTCAAATTCTATGAAATCTTATTGGCTGTGGCATCCTGCTTTTTTGCTATATAATTCTGTTTTTACTCTATTTTGGTTACTGCAAAAATATCAACTCAAATCTCTTCAATAATTCAGTTATCGGATTTTCCAATCATAATTCCTGCATACTCATCTCTCCTATCACTGTCATGTTCATGTTCCAATGGTGAACTGTATGGTAATTTTTGCTATAGCATGGACTTATTGAAAAATATTAAAACAGAACATTTTTTATTGAGACTGTCTATTGTGCAGTTCTTACTACCACAGTAGACATTTTTTGGTTTTTTTAATGTATTTTTTATTTGGTATGTGTATTCCATGGATCCGTACATGCGAGTGATTCACCTGGATGTGGAACGTGTCAATACAATTGTACAAATACAATTAATGCTACAGAATAGAAATATAATACAATGATACAGATATTAATAAGTATTACTTTTTCTCATTTACAAGCTGTCATTTAACTAGTATAGCAATTCCCCCCCCCCACCCCCCACCACGAAACATGGACCTTGCCGTTGGTGTGGAGGCTTGTGTGCCTCAACAACATAGATAGCCATACCGCAGGTGCAACCACAACGGAGGAGTATCTGTTGAGAGGCCAGACTAACATGTGGTTCCTGAAGAGGGTCAGCAACCTTTTCAGTAGTTGCAGGGGCAACAGTCTGGATGATTGACTGACCTGGCCTTGTCACACTAACCAAAACGGCCTTGATGTGCTGGTACTAGGAACGGCTGAAAGCAAGGGGAAACTACAGCTGTAATTTTTCCCGAGGGCATGCAGCTATACTGTATGATTAAATGATGATGGCGTCATCTTGAGTAAAATATTCTGGAGGTAAAATAGTCCCTCATTCGGATCTCCGGGCGGGGACTACTCAAGAGGACGTTGTTATCAGGTGAAAGGAAACTAGCGTTCTATGGATCGGAGTGTGGAATGTCACATCCCTTAAACAGCCAGGTAGTCTAGAAAATTTAAAAAGGGAAATGGATAGGTTAAAGTTAGATAAAGTGGGATTTAGTGAAGTTTGGTGGCAGGAGGAACAAGACTTTTGGTCAGGTGAATACAGGGTTATAAATACAAAATCAAATAGGGGTAATGCAGGAGTAGGTTTAATAATGAATAAAAAAATAGGAGTGCGGGTAAGCTACTACAAACAGCATAGTGAACGCATTATTGTGGCCAAGATAGACAGAAAGCCCTCACCTACAACAGTAGTACAAGTTTATATGCCAACTAGCTCTGCAGATGATGAAGAAATTGATGAAATGTATGATGAGGTAAGAAAAATAATTCACGTAGTGAAGGGAGACGAAAATTTAATTGTCATGGGTGACTGGAATTCAACAGTAGGGAAAGGAAGAGAAGGAAATGTAGTAGGTGAATGTGGATTGGGACTAAGAAATGAAAGAGAAAGCCGCCTGGTAGAATTTTGCATAGAGCACAACTTAATCATAGCTAACACTTGGTTCAAGAATCATGGAAGAAGGTTGTATACATGGAAGAACCCTGGAGATACTAAATGGTTTCAGATAGATTATATAATGGTAAGACAGAGATTTAGGAAATAGATTTTAAATTGTAAGACATTTCCAGGGGCAGATGTGGACTCTGACCCCAATCCATCGGTTATGAACCGTAGATTAAAACTGAAGAAACTGCAAAAAGGTGGGAATTTAAGGAAATGGGACCTGGATAAACTGAAAGAACCAGAGGTTGTACAGAGTTTCAGGGAGAGCATAAGGGAACAATTGACAGGAATTGGGGAAAGAAATACAGTAGAAGAAGAATAGGTAGCTTTGAGGAATGAAATAGTGAAGGCAGCAGAGGATCAAGTAGGTAAAAAGACGAGGGCTAGTAGAAATCCTTGGGTAACAGAAGAGATACCGAATTTAATTGATGAAAGGAGAAAATATAAAAATGCAGTAAATGAAGCAGGTAAAAAGGAATACAAACGTCTCAAAAATGAGATCGACAGGAAGTGCAAAATGGCTAAGCAGGAATGGCTAGAGGACAAATGTAAGAATATAGAGCCTTATCTCATGAGGGGTAAGATAGATACTGCCTACAGGAAAATTAAAGAGATTTTTGGAGAAAAGAGAACCACTTGCATGAATATCAAGAGCTCAGATGAAAACCCAGTTCTAAACGAAGAAGGGAATGCAGAAAAGGAAGCAGGAGTATATAGATGATCTATACAGGGGCGATGTTCTTGACGACAACATTATGGAAATGGAAGGGGAGGTAGATGAAGATGAAATGGGAGATATGATACTGCGTGAAGAGTTGGACAGAGCACTGAAAGACCTGAGTCGAAACAAGGCCCCCGGAGTAGACAACATTCCATTAGAACTACTGACAGCCTTGCGAGAGACAATCCCGACAAAACTGTACCATCTGGTGAGCAAGATGTATGAGACAGGTGAAATTCCCTCATACATCAAGAAGAATATAGTAATTCCAATCCCAAAGAAAGCAGGTGTTGACAGCTGCAAAATACTAAGGCGAATTCTTTACAGACGAATGGAAAAACTGGCAGAAGCCGGCCTCGGGGAAGATCAATTTCGATTCCATAGAAATGTTGGAACATGTGAGGCAATACTGACCTTACGACTTATCTTAGAAGAAATATTAAGCAAAGGCAAACCTACATTTCTATCGTTTGTAGACTTAGAGAAAGCTTTTGACAATGATGACTGGAATACTCTCTTTCAAATTTTAAAGGTGGCAGGGGTAAAATACAGGAAGCAAAAGGCTATTTACAATTTGTAAAGAAAGCAGATGGCAGTTATAAGAGTCGACGGACATGAAAGGGAAGCAGTGGTTGGGAAGGGAGTGAGACAGGGTTGCTGCCTCTCCCCGATGTTATTCAATCTGTGTATTGAGCAAGCAGCAAAAGGAAACAAAAGAAAAATTCAGAATAGGTATTAAAATCAATGGAGAAGAAATAAAAACTTTGAGGTTCACCGATGACGTTGTAATTCTGTCAGAGACAGCAAAGGACTTGGAAGAGCAGTTGAATGGAATGGAGAGTGTCTTGAAAGGAGGGTATAAGATGAACATCAATAAAAGCAAAACAAGAATAATGGAATGTAGTCGAACTAAGTCGGGTGACGCTGAGGGAATTAGATTAGGAAATGAGACACTTAAAGCAGTAAAGGAGTTTTGCTATTTGGGGGGCAAAATAACTGATGATGATCGAAGTAGAGAGGACGTAAAATGTAGACAGCACTGGCAAGGAAAGCGTTTCTGAAGAAGAGAAATTTGTTAACATCGAGTATAGATTTAAGTGTCAGGAAGTCGTTTTTGAAAGTATTTGTATGGAGTGTAGCCATGTATGGAAGTGAAACATGGACAATAACTAGTTTGGACAAGAAAAGAATAGGAGATTTCAAAATGTGGTGCTACAGAAGAATGCTGAAGATTAGATGGGTAGATCACATAAGTAATGAGGGGGTATTGAATAGAATTGGGGAGAAGAGGCGTTTGTGGCACAACTTGACGAGAAGAAGGGATCAGTTGGTAGGACGTCTTCTGAGGCATCAAGGGATCACCAATTTAGTACTGGAGGGCAGTGTGGAGGGTAAAAATCATAGAGGGAGACCAAGAGATGATTACACTAAGCAGATTCAGAAGGATGTAGGTTGCAGTAGGTACTGGAAGATGAAGCAGCTTGCACAGGATAGAGTAGCATGGAGAGCTGCACCAAACCAGTCTCAGGACTGAAGACAACAACAACAACAACAACAGCAATTCACTCTATAACATTAACATAATATTGTATTGTCCATCTAACAACTAAGAGACTAAATACATCTAATATTAAGGGAGTGCATTACTTCTGGAAAGAATTCATCTAAGGAGTACAGTGGATGGTCAAGCAGGTATTTTTTTAATGTACCTTTGAAGAGCGTTTCATTTTCCTTTTGTATATTTAATATAATTAGGCAATGCATTAAAAGTCTTTATAGCAGCATACTTTACTCCCTTCTGTAGTAGTGATAAATATTTTGGTTCGACATCTAGATCATCTTAACCCGTAACATTGTAGTTATAGTATGAACAAATTGTTTCATTCTGAGTGCAGTAGCCACCAGAAAGATTGCGGGAGGCGCACATCCGCAGGTGCGTCATGGACAGTAGTTGCTGCAAGTAGAGTCCACCAGAGGGCACACGAGAATTCGGCTGTGCCCTCTACCGGCGGGACAACAACTCAGGCCTCAGGCAGCACGGGCCGTGCCCAGTTAGTTTTACATTGGGCATGGCTAGCAGACAGTTCCCGGTCCACACTATGTGAAGTGCGATGGACAACGTGAATCATGTTAATACACAATTGGCGACGAGTAGGGTCCTTCTGTCGTGCGTTGTGTCGTTATTCCGGTTTCGCTGCTTCTCCACGGCAAGGAAGATTTAGCGCGGGTTTTGATTGAGCAGCAGACGGAGCTGATGGCAACCATGAAACAAGCGCTTATGGCGTTGCTCTCCACGCAGTCTGCTCCAGCACTGTTCCCTCCTCCCTTTCCCCCGTACAATGAGACGGCGGAGGATTGGGACGCATACGAACATCGCCTTCGGCAGCATTTCCAGGCATTTCATGTTGCCAATGCGGAGGTATGTCATGCTCTTTTCTTGCCTTGGATATCTCCCTCACTGTTTCAAGTTTTGCGGCATCTAGCCCCATTGCAGGAACCCTTGTCCTTGTCTTTTGACGCATTGTGTTCATTGCTGTCTTCATATTATCGCCAGTGCACACATGTTGTGGTGGCTAGGGTCAAATTCTATCAATGCAAGAAGCAGCCCCATCAGTCTTACCGGGTGTGGGCCGCTACCCTGCACGGTCTTAGTTGCAAGTGTCATTTTGTCACGGAGCAGTCGCAAGAGTCGTATGCCCACATTATGGTGCGCGACGTCATTGTTCATTCGGCCCCTGATAGGGAGGTCCGGCAATGGCCCCTGCAGTTAGAAGACCCTTCCCTTGAGGAAGTCCTGTCCATTGCTCAATCGTATGAAGTCTCTCACGCCACAGGTCAACATTTGGAAGCGTGGTGCGATGTCGCGGCAGTTCAGGGCGGCGCGGTCGCGTCCACTGCGTCCGGGGTGGACGACGTGCGAGCGGTACAATCCGGCCGTTACGGCCGCTCCTGTACAGTGCGTAAACAGAGTTCTGGGCACCAGCCCCTGTTACCGTCCTGTGCACCGTGCTGTATACATCATGATCGGTCAGAGTGCCCCCAGCGTTGGGCCGTCTGTTGCAAATGTAATAAAAAAGGACACACTGCTAAAGTTTGCCGCTCAGCCTCAAAAGAATCAAAGGAAGCAGGTACAGAGGACATGGACGTTGACATTCAGGATGTTTCATCGGGCCAGGCTCCTTGTCGAATGCACAAACTTAATCCGATCTTGGGTTGCCCCCGTTGGTGCCAGTATACCGGCATCTCCGCGGTTATGGTAAATAGTTCATTCCCCTACTGGTCAATTCACTACCGATGTTACTTACAAATCAGTCACTCGGCCTCCTACTTTTATTGTTGTCAGTGATGTGAGCTCTGCTAACCTTTTTGGATTGGATGCCTTTCAAACTTTCAGTTTTTCTATCGCAGACACCATACAGTTGGTATCTGAAGACGTTCCCTATCAATCATTGGAATCTTTGACCTCTGACTTTAAGGATATCTTTGAGGAGGGACTGGGGTGTGTGTCCAACTTTGAAGCTCACTTAACGTTGAAGGTGTCGGCTCGCCCGCGTTTTCTACGCGCGAGGCAGATCCCCTTGGCTCTCCGCCCTCAAGTAAAGGAAGAGCTAGACCGGCTGACAGCCCTAGGGGTCGTTCTTCCCATTTCTTCTAGTGAGTGGGCTTCCCCACTTGTTATTGTCAAGAAACCCTCAGGAAAATTACGTCTTTGTGGCCATTTCAAGGCCACCATTAATTCCCAATTGGTGGTGGACACCTCCTATCCCTTGCCTCGTTCTGATGAACTGTTCTCCGCCGTGGCGGGAGGCCAATATTTTTCGAAAAGCGATCTTTTGGATGCTTATCATCAGATACCACTTGATAAGGACTCCAAATGGCAGGCGGTCGTCAACACCCCGTTTGGCCTTTACCAATACCAGTGGTTGGAAAAAGTCACTTAGTGTCCATTATTTGTGAAATCGTCGTAAATGCTAGGAACAACGTATACTCAAAACACACACATTCGAAGAATGAGTGCTCCACAACACAAGAAGACTGCAGCAATGGGTATAGACAGACGACATTGGACAAATGGCTGCTGAAAACACCAGGTAAAGCTGATTCTTCCCAGGCTCCCGGTACGTGGAAACACACCAACTTGAATCAATGGATGGTGAAAAATACCAAACCCACTCTGTCAACTGATATTTCTTTTTTAGGGATAAATGTATAAGTGGTTCTGGTAGGGTGACAGGTCCATCAAGCGTTCAACAATCCAAGCTCACTTTCAAATTAATTCAGCAGAACTTTCAAAGTCTTGGCAATAAGCACAATGCGTTGGATCCATTGCAGCAGTTGATAACCCTGATATTTTAGTTATAAGCGAACACTGGTACACAGATGAGCTAATTAGTGTATGTAAGCCACTTTCCACGATCTTTTGCTCTGCCTTCAGTAGAAAAGAGAAACGTGGTGGTGGGGTAACTATCTTTGCAGCCAGTGGTAGTAATTATAGTGTATTAGATGTAAGTGCTTTCAGCATTGAGGGTGTAATAGAACTAGCAGCAATTAATTATGAGTGGAGGAAAGAGAACTTAATTATTATCGGCCTATACAGACCTCCATCTGGTAGCCTAGATAGTTTATTTGATGTTCTTAATGACCTGCTTGTTGACATTGACAGTAAACACTGCAATAAAAATGGCTGGGTTAACATAATACTAACTGGAGAAATAAACATTGACTTGCTGTCCAATGACTCTGTGTCTAAAAAACTAATGCTAATACTAGTTCAATTTAACTTAGCATTTCTGATAAACGAGCCCACTAGAGAGGTCAATAGTGTAAAATCATGCATTGACAACATTATAACTAACATGTCCCACTTTACATGCAGTGCATCAGTTCTGAAGCTTGCCATTCCTGACTACCACGCAGTACAGGTATTGATAGAAGCTGAAAATCTTCATGTCAATAGAAAAGAGAAACAATATGTGACAAAAAGAATGACCAATGATGACAATGTTAAAGATTTCAACAGTTTGCTAAAAAGCCAACAATGGGGTGAAAAAAACAGCATTACTTTCAGTGAGTTTTCATCAGATTTTTATTATTGCTTCAATGTCTCATGTCCAGAAATGACCTTTACAGTAAATGACTGCAAAAAGATACAAAAAAATAACTGGATAAATCAAGAAGTAAAAACAGCAAGAGAGAAACTTAGACTTTTCCAATATGCAATGATAAATAATAACAATAATAATAGACTAAAGGTAGAATTTAAGAACTATCAGGATTACTATAAAGATCTTCTGCTAGAAACTAAAAGTAAATATGCAGTCACAATGTAAGAAACTCTACTAACACAGGTTTAGCTATTTGGAAAGTAATAAATAGCCTTAGGGATTGTAAGGACAGATCAACAAGTGATTTTACTATAAACCATAAAGGGCATATCATGAAATGTCAATGTCAGATTGCAAATGTTTTTAATGAGTACTTTTCTTCTGTTGGAAAATCTGTCAATGACCATTTTAAGAATGTTCAGCATAGATATAGGGGCATTCCAATCAAACAAACCATATACTTGGCCCCAACCAATAACAAGGAAGTCAAAAACATAGTAATGTCATTAAAAAATACAAAATCAGCAGGCTATGATGGATTGTCTATCAGTACACTGAAAAGATGCATAGACAACATATCTGATGCCATGGCTACAGCAGTAAATGATGTAATTGCATCAGGTTGTTTCCCAGATAGTCTAAAGGCAGCACAAGTAACCCAGATTCACAAGAAAGGTGATAAATCTAAAATTGAAAACTACCGCCTCATCTCAATCTTACCTGCATTTTTTAAGGTAGTTGAGAAAGTTATTTATACTAGACTAATGACATTCCTGAGTCAACACAATTTAATATTTGAAATCGGAATGGCTTTATGAAAAACAAGTCAACATCAGTAGCAGCAGCACAATTAATAGACAAAATAATAATGGCCATAGAGAACAAGGAGTATGTCACTGGAGTGTTCCTTGATCTAGAAAAAACTTTTGATTGTGTCAAGCTGTGGAACCTGGGTATCAGAGGAACTGACTATGAGCTAGTAAAATCGTATATGAGCAACAGAAAACAATTTGTCTTGCTTAAAACAAACAGTGGGTCTTACAAATCTAAAATTACTGATATCAAATATGGAGTGCCTCAAGGTTCTGTCCTGGGACCCCTTCTTTTCTTGATTTATGTTAATGATATACGGTATTGTTCTCCTAACTGTACAAAAATATTGTATGCAGACGACACATCAATTGTGTGTAAACACAAAGACTATGACAGTCTGGAGGTGCTGTGCAACAGTGTAACTAATGAAATAGTCAAGTATTTTAATGAAAGCCATCTAAGTGTAAGTGCTTCAAAGACTGCAATGATGGAATTTAACACAAGAAAACAAACAGAATTTGGCATGAAATTATCCATAGGAAATGACATTGTAAAAAAGAAAAAATGGACAAAGTTCTTGGGAATTACAATCCAGGACAGCCTCAAATGGGACATGCATATTGATTCCTTAGCATGTAAGCTGTCGAAGAATGTGTTTGCTATAAATATGATTAGCAAATATTGTAAGGACATGTGTGTACTAAAAACTGCTTATCATGCCCTATTCTCATCAAACTTAAAATATGCTGTAGAAATATGGGGTGCAACAACTCAAGCCAACCTAAGTACATTATTAATACTACAAAAATAAGTTATCAGAATTATTTGTGGTGCCAAACCTCGAGAATCATGTCGGAATCTGTTCCCAAAATTAGGTGTGCTTACCATTATAGGTGTGTACATATTGAAAGTTACATTGCTTGTGAAAACAATAAATCCAAATTTCAACTGTGATCTGCACCAGTATGATACAAGGCAAAAGTTCAGATACCTTGCAAATAGCCACAGAACAGCTTTATATGAAAAAAATGCACTTCATGCTGAGCTGAAGCTAGCCAATGTCCTACCAAAAAGTCTCACAGCCCTTCCTACTAACAAATTAAAAGATCAGCTAAAAAGAATTCTAATTGAAATCCCTTTTTATTCCCTAGACAAGTATTATATCCATATGAAAAGTGCTTCATAAGTATGCCAAGCTCATAGTTTTAAGTAACCTACAACTAATATAATGTTTATAAAAACAGTAGTTGTAATATCGTGGTTGTATACTACCAAGTGTAAAATCCATCAAAATGTAAAATTTATTAATACAAATAAATCTTTAGTTTGTAATTTATAAACTGACGTATTCAGAAGAATAATCTGTATGATGTCCTGAAACTGTATTATTTCTAGGGATTGTATTTGATTATTCGATGTTGAATAAATATTATTATTATTATTAATAAATTCGGTAATATCTTATATAGAAGGCTGTGGATAGTTGTGTTATAAGAGTTAAACTATGTGTTTGTATTGGTAGCACTGTGAAAAACGGTATTGTATCATTTCATAGTATAAACATGCATTGTATGTCGAAGTGCTAATGTTTTTCAGAGGAAAACTGATGAATAGATTGGTAAATCTCTCAAATAATAAAGTATGACACCCAAACAAAGTGTTTTTAAGAAACGTGTGTTTCATGGTAATAGATTTTCAAATACAGAGAAGCATTGTGTTCAACATGTGGCATGTGAAGTTACAGACAATGAAATACAGGCAAACTCATATGTAGAGAAACACCCATTAGTGCTTCAAAAATTAAAATAAATCGTTGTGATACACAGTTTCCTCAAAACGAAAGAGATCTTAATGGTGGGTTAGGTTATGTTCTCTAGATTTACACATCCTAATACGGTTGTTAGGTGATGTGTGTGAGCCAGTTAGTTTAGGGGAGAGTGGGGCACATTGAACCATAAAACATATTTCTCCATGTTACTCATACAATAATTTTATTACAGAGTTGTGATTACAGATGTTACAGTTTAATCATTGATGTATCAAATGGCCTTATATGACTGCATTGCCATTAATTGTTTTTAAGCTGCACACATTTGAAGAAAATTTGATAAATGGTTCATTGAAAGCATAAATGTACTTTAAACATAATGTTTACATATACTCCACGTGTGAATCATATAATTAAATCTGTAGGCACACAATCATGCAACTTATTTTGGAATTACCGAACATCAATGGACTCGAAGCTGATTCCAAATTTGAAATATGATTTTCCTTTCTTTGTGACACCACCAGTAGCAGGTCATGGGAGCATGTAAAGTGTGTTGCTAGCTGGAACAAAAGCTTCACCCTTTACCTGAGGAAAATAAAATTTCCCTCTCATTTTTGCACTTTTTCTAAAAAATGATACCTGGTAGTCTCCTGCCTCATCCTTAAATTTCAAAATATACCCCACATAGTAAACCAGTGTTTTGTTTTTCAGTTCAAATTTGGTCAAAACAAAATCATCTGTTTCTGGTAATTTGTCCAAGTCTTCAAAGTTGTACTCGGATTCACCAGACGCATACACGTTGGCATCCACTCTCTTCATAATGTGCCTCACTAATGTCGTCATCTGATTCCTGCTCATAAAGCTTCCAGTTGATCTTTTTATTGGGATGTTTTGTGGCTTGCAACAAATCTTTCTCTGCTGTATCACTTGCATTTCAACTTCATCCTCGCTTACATTAATTGCTTTTCCTTCCGTTCTCTGGTTTTGGATATACTCAAATTATTTCAGGAGAAACTCCATTAGGAAAAGCTGTTTGGGTGTTAAGCACTGCAGATGGTCCTGCTTGCTGCAGATCTTGTGACTGGCTGACAGATTAGATTAGATTAGATTAGATTAATACTAGTTCCATGGATCATGAATACGATATTTCGTAATGATGTGGAACGAGTCGAATTTTCCAATACATGACATAATTAGGTTAATTTAACAACATACTTAAGTTAATATAACAACTTTATTTTTTTGTGTTTTTTTGTTTTTCTTTATTTTTTATTTCATTTATTTTTTTTATTTTTTTTTTATTTTTTTTTTTTTCTTAATTTATATCAAAAAATTCCTCTATGGAGTAGGAGTTGTCATTCAGAAATTCTTTTAATTTCTTCTTAAATACTTGTTGGTTATCTGTCAGACTTTTGATACTATTTGGTAAGTGACCAAAGACTTTAGTGCCAGTATAATTCACCCCTTTCTGTGCCAAAGTTAGATTTAATCTTGAATAGTGAAGATCGTCCTTTCTCCTAGTATTGTAGTTATGCACACTGCTATTACTTTTGAATTGAGTTTGGTTGTTAATAACAAATTTCATAAGAGAGTATATATACTGAGAAGCTACTGTGAATATCCCTAGATCCTTAAATAAATGTCTGCAGGATGATCTTGGGTGGACTCCAGCTATTATTCTGATTACACGCTTTTGTGCAATAAATACTTTATTCCTCAGTGATGAATTACCCCAAAATATGATGCCATATGAAATCAGTGAGTGAAGATAGGCGTAGTAAGCTAATTTACTAAGATGTTTATCACCAAAATTTGCAATGACCCTTATTGCATAAGTAGCTGAACTCAAACGTTTCAGCAGATCATCAATGTGTTTCTTCCAATTTAATCTCTCATCAATGGACATACCTAAAAATTTGGAATATTCTACCTTAGCTATATGCTTCTGATTAAGGTCTATATTTATTAATGGCATCATACCATTCACTGTACGGAACTGTATGTACTGTGTCTTATCAAAATTCAGTGAGAGTCCGTTTACAAGGAACCACTTAGTAATTTTCTGAAAGACAGTATTGACAATTTCATCAGTTAATTCTTGTTTCTCAGGTGTGATTACTATACTTGTATCATCAGCGAAGAGAACTAACTTTGCCTCTTCATGAATATAGAATGGCAAGTCATTAATATACAATAAGAACAACAAAGGACCCAAGACTGCCCCTTGTGGAACCCCATTCTTGATAGTTCCCCAGTTTGAGGAATGTGCTGATCTTTGCATGTTACGAGAACTACTTATTTCAACTTTCTGCACTCTTCCAGTTAGGTACAAATCAAACCATTTGTGCACTGTCCCACTCATGCCACAATACTTGAGCTTGTCTAGCAGAATTTCATGATTTACACAATCAAAAGCCTTTGAGAGATCACAAAAAATCCCAATGGGTGGTGTTCGGTTATTCAGATCATTCAAAATTTGACTGGTGAAAGCATATATGGCATTTTCTGTTGAAAAACCTTTCTGGAAACCAAACTGACATTTTGTTAGTACTTCATTTTTACAGATATGTGAAGCTACTCTTGAATACATTACTTTCTCAAAAATTTTGGATAATGCTGTTAGAAGGGAGATTGGACGGTAATTGTTGACATCAGATCTATCCCCCTTTTTATGCAAAGGTATAACAATAGCATATTTCAGTCTATCAGGGAAAATGCCCTGTTCCAGAGAGCTATTACACAGGTGGCTGAGAATCTTACTAATCTGTTGAGAACAAGCTTTTAGTATTTTGCTAGAAATGCCGTCAATTCCATGTGAGTTTTCGCTTTTAAGCAAGTTTATTATTTTCCTAATTTCAGAGGGAGAAGTGGGTGAGATTTCAATTGTATCAAATTGCATAAGTATGGCCTCTTCCATTAACAGCCTAGCATCTTCTAATGAACACCTGGATCCTACTATATCCACAACATTTAGAAAATGATTATTAAAAATATTTTCAACTTCTGACTTTTTGTTCGTAAAGTTTTCATTCAATTTGATGGTAATACTGTCTTCCTGTGCTCTTGGTTGGCCTGTTTCTCTTTTAATAATATTCCAAATTGTTTTAATTTTATTATCAGAGTTGCTGATTTCAGACATGATACACATACTCCTGGATTTTTTAATAACTTTTCTTAATATAACACAGTAGTTTTTATAATTTTTGATAGTTTCTGGGTCACTACTCTTTCTTGCTGTCAGATACATTTCCCTTTTCCGGTTACAAGATATTTTTATACCCTTAGTAAGCCATGGTTTGTTACAAGGTTTCTTACGAGTATATTTAACTATTTTCTTGGGGAAGCAGTTTTCAAATGCATTTACAAAAATGTCATGAAATAAATTATATTTTAAATTGGCATCAGGTTCACGGTACACCTCATCCCAGTCTAACTGCTGTAGGCTTTCCCTGAAATTTGCAATTGTTAAATCGTTGACTGAACATACTACTTTGGAGGACTGTTTAGTATTGCTGAATGGAGCTATGTCATATATTGTAACTAGCTGTGCACCATGATCAGAAAGACCATTCTCAACAGGCTGAGCATTTATCTGGTTAAACTTATCTTGGTCTATAAAGAAGTTATCTATCAGTGAGCTGCTATCCTTTACCACCCGAGTAGGAAAATCAATAACGGGTGTCAAATTGAAAGAACCGAGTAATACTTCAAGGTCATTTTTCCTATTACCCTCTTTCAGAGAATCTACATTGAAGTCCCCACAAATAATAATTTGCTTCCCCCTGTCTGACAGATAGCACAACAAGGAGTCCAAATTTTTCAGAAATAGATGAAAATTTCCTGATGGGGACCTATATACAGTTACAATTATAAATGTACCTTTATTTAATTTAAGCTCACAGGCACATGCTTCTATATGTTTCTCTACACAAAACTTTTTTGTTTCTATACTTTTTGCACAATGATAACTTTTGACATATATGGCAACTCCTCCTTTCTCCATATTTTCTCTCATTACATGTGCAGAGAGCTTATAACCACTTACATTTACCTTATCCATATCAGTAACAATGTGATGCTCAGACAGGTATAGTATATCTATTTCATTCTCAGCTTCTAAATCTTATAAACAAACCAGAAGCTCATCTACTTTATTCTTTAAACTCCCAATATTTTGATGAAATATACTTACATTATTTTTAATTATACTTTTATGAGAACCTTTCCTTATTCTAACATTTGCAGTACTCTCCTGTCTGAGTTTCTCATTGTGCTTAGGCCTAGTTCCTATACCAGTGGTCACATGGTGTTCAGAGAGGCAGATTATGTCAATTGGGTTGGGTGACTTTAATTCATCAATGCAATTACCTAGGACTGAGATAAAACTTGGTGGAGATAAAATTTCTGGTGATTGGTGAAAATTTATAATTGACAGCTGTGATTGGTGATCCAATGTGCTAGAATTGTGCTGTTTAATTTCTTTCCTAAACTGAAGATTTGTTTCAATCCTGACCTCTCATAGAACTTGACATCTTTCTGTCTTACCTATCCTAAAAAAGGTGCTGCTCCAACACCTGTAACCACTGGTATTTTACCATTCATGGCAGTGCCTCCCCCCCTTAAATTTCCTGCTATTACCCCAGCCAGTTCCCCCTTCCCTTTCCTGTTGAGATGTAGGCCGTGCCTGGTATAGTCCCACCTACTGAGATAATCAACAGGAACCACACCAATATGAGCCCCCGCACCCGACCCAAGCAGCCGTTCCAACTCCAAATTAACTCTCCCAACAGAAGAGTAAAAATGAGGCCGGTCGTGGCGTTTCAGGACAGATACAAATTCAACATTGGTGTGTCTCGATGCTGACGCAATCTTCACCAGGTCACACTCTATACTGTACCCAGGATCTCCCTCGATGCTGTTCCCTGGCCCTCCCACAATAACCACGGTGTCTTCCTTGGTAAATCCTTTACAGAGTGAACCTAAATCCTCTGTCACCTGATCCAGACTAGCACTTGGTTTGAAAAAATTTGTGACCTGGTATTCTGGTCCTAATTCCTCCTGCAGAAGTTGGCCTACACCTCTACATCGACTGAGGCTTGTCTTGTAGATTGTGCACCCTTGATATGATGGAGAGAATTAACATCTGAAGTTGCTCTGTTTGCTTCCACGACCCTGTCTGTTACTTCGCTGACCATAAAGTCTTCGTCAGTGAAGATGTCTTCATCAAATGGAAATATTCCACATTTCTTGACAGCCAAACATATGTTAGTGGGTGTCATTGATCTGTCCTGAGCAATTTTGACACATGCAGCTACATCATAAATTGTGAGAGGAGTGCCTTTCCTGTGTAGGAGTATTGAATTTAATGCTGAGTAATAAGTTCCCTTGAATGAAGAGATCTCTCCTCCATCTAGAGCCAGCAGTTTGTCTGAGGTATGTGGGGGTGTAGTTAGCATAAGCACCCCATTGGCTTTTGCTATACCTATTACCTCAGTTGACAGATGGCTTTCATGATTGTCTAAAATTAGAAGTGCAGGATTGTCTTTGCTACTTCTTGATTTGTGGATGACATGGTTCATGACATCCACAAAAAGTTCACTATTCATCCAGCCAGTCTTTGCTGCTAACCCCAGGGTGCCTGTTGGTGCATTACTTATTACATGTTGTTTAAAATGTACTCTAGGAAATATCATTGCTGGGGGCAGGAAAGTACCACCTGCACTAATTATCAACGGGTGGTCACTAAGACACCACATTCTCCACTAGTAGCTTGGGAAATATGTTTTCTTCCTTTTGTGCCACTACCTTTGGAAGCCTATGTGGGACAATTGAAGTACTGGTTTCATCCAGATTGGAAACCCTTGTACCATTAGCGACAGTAGGGTATCTCTGGTAAATGTCTTTCAAGTTTTTGAAGAAATTCGAAACAGTATACCGATTAAAGGACATTGCTCTGGATAAGCTGCAGCCCTCAGGGGTTCGGATAATTAAACTGGGATTTCGTTTCATGAACCCATAGAACCAGTCTACACCAGCCATTCCCTCCGTCCCGTTCTCAGGACATTTCAGACCATTTTTCAAAGCCAGCTCACTTGCTAAGCACCTACATGTTTTGGTGTCAACACCAAAGTATATCTTAGAAGAATCCAACAAATACTCCACTAATTCTCTCTCCTGTTCCGCAGAAGATACCTTACGATTGTCATAGTTTGGTGTCAGTCTTTCACTGGAACCACATTTAATGTTTTGAACATATCATCGAATAGTAGGGTAAGGTACTGAATGAGATTTAGCTGCTTGCTAACTGCCATGCCATTATTAAGAACATCTTGTACAGCTTCTTGCATAACATCGTGGTCAGTTTTACCTCTGTCTGTCTTCCTGCGGAATGAACGAACCATCTTCAAACCTGATAATATAAAACAGGACTGCTTCACATCTGTAATTTAAAAGCCTTAAATGCCTACACATATGTTTTTACCCATGCTAAGGAAACAAAGTACAGAGTGTTTGTATTGGACAATTAAAAGATTCCTGGGGCACAATGGACCACCCCGGGCTACAATGAACCATGGCTCATTGTGCCCTGGGAGAGCTTGGTTCAATGTGCTCCAGCAGTACATATTTCAAACAAAGCTCATGTGAGGTTATGTATGAACGTTGTTAATATTTGAAGCTCTATACCATTAAAATACAGTATTGATATTGTTACAATGACTTACTTTCTCTAAAATTTGGTGACAAAGGACTGAACAAAATTCAATCAATCTACGTCTCCAAAAATTACTTCACTGTCGCGAAACTAACATATCACCACTACAACACTAATGGCGGGAACTAGATCCTGCAGGAAACAAATGGCAGTCTGTAGGGCAGTACTGACAACTTATTCACAGAGGAAAAAGTAATTTACCACCTTATACTGAAAGTATACTACCTGATTCATTGCACCCCACTCTCCCTTAACTCACTTCTCAAAACAAAATCCAAAGCCCTGATAACTTCAGCAATTGATAAGTTCAATTGTAAAGGTACTACACAGTATTAAAAACTTTTCCTATTTTACGAAAATGCAGTATATTGCCTGGAATTGGGTTCTAAAGTAATATGATGAAATCCTGATGTCAAATGCAGACTTCTAAAATAATTTGCTTCGTGAAACTCATACAACAATTCCTCCATTGATTCTGGATGATCAGTTTCCTTTTCCAGAAATTTATTTAAATGTCAAGAGTCAAGCACTATTCTGACCCCACCATCATTCTTAATTACTACAATCATAGGATTGTTGTACTGACTTACTGACTGCTACTCCTTTCTATTAGCCCCCAACTCTGCAATTTCTCCAACTCCTTCTCAACAACCTTCGTCTTACAAACAGGTACTCCATAAGGCTAAAAGAAAAATGGTTTATGTGGTCTCAGTTTTAACTTACATATGTTATTTTTTGCTCCACCTGGCTTGTCACTGAAAATACTATTATATTCCCACAGAAATCCCTCCAAGTCACTCTTTTCATCACTACTTAAACTGTCTGCTGAGTTATCTTAAACCAATACTAAATGAGAAAAATCTTCACTAACCATCTGGTTATCAAAATACTCATTATCTTCATCTAAATAATATCTGTCAGTAAATACTTATACTCCTCTTAAATTATTGCTATAATACTCATCAAACATCATTTATAATTTAGTTTCACCATGAACACCAGATTTTGGATCAATAAAATTTAACTTATATTTCACCAATCAAACCTAGTATTAACTTTCAGTATCCAATTCATCTCTAACAACATGTGCTCATTCCAGTCAGTTATTACCAGACATCCTTGCTCAAATACAACATTACTGACAGCAAATGAAATTAATACTTGCTTACTGATTAATTTACAAAGTTCCCATGGGCTCCTTTTACTTTAACACCAGTAATTGAAATTTCAGGATACTGTTCAGTACTCTTTAATCTATCTCTTAACTTACAAGACACACCTCTTACTAGGCTACCAGTGTCCAATAGACAAACTCCCTTCCAGTTGCCTCTAGATATTTCAATACATGGACTACCAAGTATTTCGTGCTTATTACTTCCATCCTCTTCAGCCAATAAATCATCTTCAATATTCCTACAATTTAAATCTGCACCTAATTTCCTAACTTTAGTTGTGAAGTACTTAAAGGTGGCTTACAACTAGAATGTGTGTGTTTAATACTATCACAGAAATCACCTTTTCCAACAGACTCCTCATTCTCTTTCAATACTTTCAGTATCTAATCACTAATTATGTCCGGCCCGGTAGCTGAGTGGTCAGCGTGACAGACTGACAATCCTACGGGCCCGAGTTCGATTCCCGGCTGGGTCGGAGATTTTCTCTGCTCAGGAACTGGGTGTTGTGTTGTCCTAATCATCATCATTTCATCCCCATCGATGCGCAGGTCACCAAAGTGGCGTCAAATCGAAAGACCTGCACCACGCGAACGGTCTACCCGACGGGAGGCCCTAGCCACATGACATTTCCATTTCCATCACTAATTATCTTATCTTGATCCTCATTACTGTAACAACTATGTAATATTTCACTGACCACTATGGATATCAACTGATTTTCATGTACCTGTTTCTTTGATTCCAAATCATCATACCCTTCCATTCTATTACTCATATCATTGTCTAGTACTTCCACATAAACTATACCATCTTTCATTATAATATACACCAGCACCAGCATCAATAGCATCAAAATACTCATTAGCAACATCATCTGCACCTACATGAACCTCAATTTCAACTACACATGTCTCCACATCACAATCAGTACCATAAGTACTAGAACTTGTGCCAGCTGGCACATAAACATAATTTAACTTAGGTATATGATCCTTACTTTCCTCCACATCTTTTTCAGACAATACTGAAAACTCATCATCACAAAATAAGCTACTTAAACCATACTTATCAGCATCTTAATTAATGTTACTATTACCAAACAGAAAACTCCCATCAAATAAGTTAGTCCAATCATTTGAACCAAGATTACAATTATTTTCTACTTTACTAGTATCTTAACTCATTTCTGTCAGCATGAAATCCCAAAATGCTTTATAATAATCAACTCTGTTTATCTAGTAATTATTGTGCCTATTGTGGTGTCTGCGAACTGAATTCCACCTTCCTCTCCTGCCTCTAGCCTCATTTCTGTAACCGCTATTCACCTCAAACTGTCAGGCTTGCAATGAGGTGCTTACCTTTTTCCTGATTGTTATTTTCATTAGATCTCTTACCATTTCTTCTTTGATTACCTCTGCCCTGCTCATTCCTATTATTATTATTTTGGTTGTGATGGTTGCTACCAAAATTATTATTACTTCTATTACCATCATTTCTGTTACTACTGTTCCTGTTGTTGTTCTTCTTCTGCTGGTCTTGTGATGATCCCCATTCTAACAATTGTTCTCCCAAGCATGATCTAATTTGCCCACATATTTCAGAAATTCCTCATTAGTGTCATCAGGTCTGTAAACAAGGCTCCACTGAACACGACCAGGTAAACGCTGCTTCAGAGCATCAATTTGGATTAATTCATCAAATGGTTTACCTAAATGTGCTTAGGTCCTAAGCTGCTTCTCACAAAATTCTCGCATTCTCATATCTCTTTCGCAAAATCTACTTCCATTCAAAAATTCTGATATTATTCATGCCTCCTTACTTTCTGACCAAAATTTGTTTAAAAATAATTTTTCAAACCCAGCAAATGTCATTTCTGTGTTAACATGCTGGTTAGCCCAGGATAAAGCTTCTCCATCTAAAAATTGCTTTGGAATTTTCACTTTCATTTCTTCTGGCATGCCCGGTGCAAAGCTGCCCATGCACTGATACAAGTAATTGACAGGGTGCAGTTTAAAATCACCCAGATAAATTTTCATAAAAACATTACTACAATTGTTTTGAAACAAGTTATTACCACTATATATACTACTAAACATATTAGTCTTTAGATTTACAACTTTAGAGTTGATTGTTTGAAGATTAGTTTAACTTCATTCACTTTGCTGTTTACAGAAGAAATTTGTTATGAAACAAGTACAGAAATTAATTTTAGTTCTTGTTAATGAAATTATTTTCAGTTTCAGTATAAGTCTGTATTTTATGCAACTCTGATTTTAATCTGTCAATTTCGTCAATGACAATGTTGTCTGATCTTTTTGCTAATTCGTTGACCACGTCAACACATTTGTTAACTAGCTGCAATTCAGCAACAGCAAAGTTCTTCACACAATCCACTTAAGACTCTACATTGTCTACTCTTTCATTTACACTGTTTATTTGTCTATTTGCCTTATTAACATCTTCCCTAATTGCTTCTAGTTTCTGGTCCATTTTTTGAGACCACCGTCTATGTTCCCGAAATTATTTTCAGTGTCATCTCTCTCTTTTTTCATTTTCCTCTGACAGTTTACTATCTAGTAACTTGGATAATAGTTCCAATAAATTTACCAATTGTTGAGATCCATGGAAAGGTAAAATCATACTACCTGTTGAATGGCAGAGTATATTGTCAACAATCATACAACCTGAATACTTACTGACCATTAGCATATGATGCAGTTTCTTTACACATCCCATCTTCTTTCACCACATTGTAATAAAACGTGTTGAAAATGGTTATGTGAAGTTTGGGATGGGTATCATAGTTTAACAAAAGAAAAATAATGTTCAGTCACTATCTAATTATTTCAAACCACGTTCTGCAACACATTACCAGCAATTAAATAATCCTCCACCTGTAACATATGTATCTTGTGTAATCTGGGGTGCTGCTTCTTGATGTTGACATAGTTTCATTTTGATGTTATTGCATCATCACATGGATATTAAATAATGGTCAAAATAAATTGTAATAGTTCATGTTTACAAAGGTGTTTCAATCGCAAGCTAGATGTTCGATGGTAAACATACATCATAGAACTTACATCTTCCAGTTATAAATCAAAACAAAGTCTGTCTACAAGCTGTTGATTCAAAATTCGACCTACAACTGATGTATGGTGGCATAAAAATAAACTCTGCTTATATAGGTTCAAACAAGGACTGTCATTGTTACATATTGAATTTTGCATATGAACAATTAAAGTTTTTACATACATCTCCCAAAATTACATAGAAATTTACACAGATTAAAAGTGAATAATTCCATACATAGACAGGAAAGAATCTGTTTCTATTAAGACTATAATTGTATGTCTTATCATTGCAACAATGTTTTTCATTAATTTGCGTATAGTAATGAACTGACTTAAAGAAAAATCATTTTAACATTTTAAAGTGAACAGACTGATTAGTTTTATCGAATGAAAGGCCTAGGTGCAACTACTTAATTTTTGTACAAATAAAGTTTACATTTCTATATGGTCACAACTACAGTTCTATTAACTAACACCAATTAAAACATGAGTATGATTGATTCTGACAGAAAAATCATCATGTCATATTTTTATTAGGGATTCAAACAATTTCTGGCTTCAAAACACAAAAATAACTGACTCTCTATGACTTGTGAATATTGGAACTTTAACTATCTCTAATAACACACTGTTGTTGTTGTTGTTGTGGACTTCAGTCCTGAGACTGGTTTGATGCAGCTCTCCATGCTACTCTATCCTGTGCAAGCTTCTTCATCTCCCAGTACCTACTGCAACCTACATCCTTCTGAATCTGCTTAGTGTATTCATCTCTTGGTCTCCCTCTACGATTTTTACCCTCCACGCTGCCCTCCAATGCTAAATTTGTGATCCCTTGATGCCTCAAAACATTTCCTACCAACCGATCCCTTCTTCTAGTCAAGTTGTGCCACAAACTTCTCTTCTCCCCAATCCTATTCAATACCTCCTCATTAGTTATGTGATCTACCCACCTTATCTTCAGCATTCTTCTGTAGCACCACATTTCGAAAGCTTCTATTCTCTTCTTGTCCAAACTATTTATCGTCCATGTTTGACTTCCATACGTGGCTACACTCCATACAAATACTTTCAGAAATGACTTCCTGACACTTAAATCTATACTCAAGGTTAACAAATTTCTCCTCTTCAGAAACGATTTCCTTGCCATTGCCAGTCTACATTTTATATCCTCTCTACTTCGACCATCATCAGTTATTTTACTCCCTAAATAGCAAAACTCCTTTACTACTTTAAGTATCTCATTTCCTAATCTAATCCCCTCAGCATCACCCGATTTAATTTGACTACATTCCATTATCCTCGTTTTGCTTTTGTTGATGTTCATCTTATATGCTCCTTTCAAGACACTGTCCATTCCGTTCAACTGCTCTTCCAAGTCCTTTGCTGTCTCTAACAGAATTACAATGTCATCGGCGAACCGCAAACTTTTTACTTCTTCTCCATGAATTTTAATACCTACTCCGAATTTTTCTTTTGTTTCCTTTACTGCTTGCTCAATATACAGATTGAATAACATCGGGGAGAGGCTACAACCCTGTCTCACTCCTTTCCCAACCACTGCTTCCCTTTCATGCCCCTCGACTCTTATAACTGCCATCTGGTTTCTGTACAAATTGTAAATAGCCTTTCGCTCCCGGTATTTTACCCCTGCCACCTTCAGAATTTGAAAGAGAGTATTCCAGTTAACGTTGTCAAAAGCTTTCTCTAAGTCTACAAATGCTAGAAATGTAGGTTTGCCTTTCCTTAATCTTTCTTCTAAGATAAGTCGTAAGGTTAGTATTGCCTCACGTGTTCCAACATTTCTACGGAATCCAAACTGATCTTCCCCGAGGTCCGCTTCTACCAGTTTTTCCATTTGTCTGTAAAGAATTCGCGTTAGTATTTTGCAGCTGTGACTTAGTAAACTGATAGTTCGGAAATTTTCACATCTGTCAACACCTGCTTTCTTTGGGATTAGAATTATTATATTCTTCTTGAAGTCTGTGGGTATTTCGCCTGTTCATACATCTTGCTCGCCAGATGGTAGAGTTTTGTCATGACTGGCTCTCCCAAGGCCATCAGTAGTTCTAATGGAATGTTGTCTACTCCCGGGGCCATGTTTCGACTCAGGTCTTTCAGTGCTCTGTCAAACTCTTCACGCAGTATCTTATCTCCCATTTCATCTTCATCTACATCCTTTTCCATTTCCATAATATTGTCCTCAAGTACATCGCCCTTGTATAAACCCTCTATATACTCCTTCCAACTTTCTGCCTTCCCTTCTTTGCTTAGAACTGGGTTTCCATCTGAGCTCTTGATACTCATACAAGTGGTTCTCTTCTCTCCAAAGGTCTGTTTAATTTTCCTGTAGGCAGTATCTATCTTACCCCTAGTGAGACAAGCCTCTACATCCTCACATTTGTCCTCTAGCCATCCCTGCTTAGCCATTTTGCACTTCCTGTCGATCTCATTTTTGAGACGTTTGTATTCCTTTTTGCCTGCTTCATTTACTGCATTTTTATATTTTCTCCTTTCATCAATTAAATTCAGTATTTCTTCTGTTGCCCAAGGATTTCTATTAGCCCTCGTCTTTTTACCTACTTGATCCTCTGCTGCCTTCACTACTTCATCCCTCAGAGCTACCCATTCTTCTTCTACTGTATTTCTTTCCCCCATTCCTGTCAATTGTTCCCTTATGCTCTCCCTGAAACTCTGTACATCCTCTGGTTCTTTCAGTTTATCCAGGTCCCATCTCCTTAAATTCCCGCCTTTTTGCAGTTTCTTCAGTTTCAATCTGCAGTTCAGAACCAATAGATTGTGGTCAGAATCTACATCTGCCCCAGGAAATGTCTTACAATTTAAAACCTGGTTCCTAAATCTCTGTCTTACCATTATGTAATCTATCTGATACCTTTTAGTATCTCCAGGATTCTTCCAGGTATACAACCTTCTTTCATGATTCTTGAACCAAGTGTTAGCTATGATTAAGTTATGCTCTGTGCAAAATTCTACAAGGCGGCTTCCTCTTTCATTTCTTCCCCCCAATCCATATTCACCTACTATGTTTCCTTCTCTCCCTTTTCCTAATGACGAATTCCAGTCACCCATGACTGTTAAATTTTCGTCTCCCTTCACTACCTGAATAATTTCTTCTATCTCGTCACACATTTCATCAATTTCTTCATCATCTGCAGAGCTAGTTGGCATATAAACTTGTACTTCTGTAGTACCGAGCGAGGTGGCGCAGTGGTTAGACACTGGACTCGCATTCGGGAGGACGACGGTTCAATCCCGCGTCCGGCCATCCTGATTTAGGTTTTCCGTGATTTCCCTAAATCACTCCAGGCAAATGCCGGGATGGTTCCTCTGAAAGGGCACGGCTGACTTCCTTCCCCATCCTTCCCTAATCCAATGAGACCGATGACCACGCTGTCTGATCTCCTTCCCCAAACCAACCAACCAACTACTGTAGTAGGCATGGGCTTTGTGTCTATCTTGGCCACAATAATGCATTCACTATGCTGTTTGTAGTAGCTAACCCGCGCTCCTATTTTTTTATTCATTATTAAACCTACTCCTGCATTACCCCTATTTGATTTTGTATTTATAACCCTGTAATCACCTGACCAAAAGTCTTGTTCCTCCTGCCACCGAACTTCACTAAATCCCACTATATCTAACTTTAACCTATCCATTTCCCTTTCTAAATTTTCTAACCTACCAGCCTGATTAAGGGATCTGACATTCCACGCTCTGATCCGTAGAACGCCAGTTTTCTTTCTCCTAATAACGACGTCCTCTTGAGTAGTCCCCGCCCGGAGATCCGAATGGGGGACTATTTTACCTCCGGAATATTTTACCCAAGAGGACGCCATCATCATTTAATCATACAGTAAAGCTGCATGTCCTCGGGAGAAATTACGGCTGTAGTTTCCCCTTGCTTTCAGCCGTTCGCAGTACCAGCACAGCAAGGCCGTTTTGGTTAATGTTACAGGGCCAGATCAGTCAATCACCCAGACTGTTGCCCCTCAACTACTGAAAAGGTTGCTGCCCCTCTTCAGGAACCACATGTTTGTCTGGCCTCTCAACAGATACCCCTCCGTTGTGGTTGCACCTACGGTACGGCCATCTGTATCGCTGAGGCACGCAAGCCTCCCCACCAACGGCAAGGTCCATGGTTCATGGGGGGGGGGGGGGGGGGGGGGGAATAAAACAATACTTCCAATCTTTTTGAAAGTGTCTGAATAATGGTCGATTACTGACCCATTTAAGTTAACACAACATTTTAGCTGTGTCTCAATTTAGCTTCTGTAAAGGATTTTCTATATAGAAAGCAATATAAAACCTCACAAAAAGTGCTAGCAGAGCCAAGCATAATTACATTGTTTAATGATATATTCTGTAAGTCTGCCAAAGCCTCAATTATGTGGATCACAAAATTCTATTCATCAAACAAAAACGTTATGGCATCCCATGTGCTCAGATGGAATCTTAGCTCTACAACAGAAAGCAGAGGGTTTCATTAAAAAAACTACATCTCAGGAGTAAAAATAACCTCAGAGTGGGTGAACATAACATGTGGAGAATAAAAGGGATCAGTACCGGGCCGACTCTTGTTTCCAGCCTACATAAATCTTTCAGTTACTTTAAAGTCCAATTCAGAAACTGTAACATTTGCCAACAAGATTAGTGTACTAATTGAGCGTCCAAACCCAACCCTAGTTGACACAGCTCAGATGAAAGCTGAGCAAGTCTCTGAGTGGCTCGCAGCTGACTGTTTAAGTCTTAAGTCATTTTTAACAAGCAGTAATGCTCTCTTAACACCAGAAAGACATTAACAGCTGTACACTGAATGCAGCATACAATGTAAAATTCCTTGGGGTTGAGCTGGATAACAAGTTACAATGACGAGTGCACATGGATAAAGTAATCCAGCATGTCGTGTCATAAGCATCTCTCACTATGTTGATATAAGGAGTAGAATGTTGGCTTACTTTGCATGTTTCTGCTTCCTGTTGCCTATCTTACAGGACAGTACAACTAAAGTAAATAAAGTGTGTGTTCAGCAGTGGAAAGTACATACGCACCACTTGCAGAAGCCTTTTTGAGGATACTGGAAATATTACATGCACTTCCAAATGCATTTACTCTTTAACCATTTTTGTGGCTGATAAAATAATTCATTTTCAGCAGAACTGTGATACACACAGTCAAAATATGAGACACAAAAGTAATTTTCATGTGCACAATGCACTCTGGTTGTAAATCCCAGCAATTCAAAAGAAAATTAAAAACATACCTCATTAGCTACTCTTTCTACAAATTATCTGAATGTTTAGATTCAGGGACTGAAAAGTTCTGTTAGTAATCTGGCAAGTAGGTACTTTTGTAATAAATCTGCAAGATGAGAAATAATTTACTGTATACAAACAAGACTCAGTATTTACTGGTAAAAATATTTTCTTTAAAAATACCATTGTAATGCAGTAAATATTTAGCTACTGACGTCAGATAAACACCACCTGTGTAGTACTAATGAGGAGCAGGCAGTTGTTTGCAAAGTATCAACCTTCTTACTACTTTATTTGATTAAATTTAGTGTCCTAGGAGTGAATAGCATGAAGCAGTACTGTGATGGTTTATTATTAATACAATATACAGACTAAGATTCTATGATGCCTTTGTCTTATCTTAATGTTTGCCTTGACTCATTTCATTTCCCCGAAGGTTCTCCTTCCTGATGAGATCTACAGTACACGGTGGATGAGTGAATGACAACAATGGAAATTCCTGGGTGGAATAATATATAAAATTAAGGAAAGGCAACCATTTGCCTCTAGTTGACTGATGTGTGCTTCATGGAACCATGCAACAGAAACCATTATTTGCACCAGCTTCAGTGGCAGCACACTAACACCAAAGGGGTTCAAAGGGTGGAGCATATAAATGGTAGAGAGAGGGAGGGGTGGGAGAATGAAGGGAGGGGAGGAAAGGAGGGGATGGTGGAGAAAAGAAGACAAAGGAAGAAGTGTGAAAAAAGGGGGAGGGAGGCAGGGATTGAGGGAGGGGGAGAGAGAGGTTGAGAAAGAATGCCGAATGGGGTTGGGGGCAGGAAGAATGCTGAGTAGTGTGGACAGAAGAAAGGAAAAGATAAGGTGACATGGTGGAAAACAAGTTAGCAGAGGTTTAGACCAGGAGGACTGTGAGAATGCAGGATATACCGAAGAAGCAATTACCACCTTTGAAGTTCACAGAAACTTGTGCTAGAAGGTTGGTTTGTTTGTTTGTTTTGTTTAAGGATGCAAAAACAACAAGGGTCATACATGCCAGCATCAGAACTGTAGAAGATGAAGACAAAGAGAGGAGTTAAAAATGACTACATGTTAATCCCAATTGATGGAATAGAAGACAGCTTAAAACAGGGATGAGGAGAAAGGTCTATTAAATCCGCCATAGAGACGTGGAGGTCAGAAACTAAAAATTAAATAGACTTTGGCATATTGCTATAATGGATAAAAAGTAAAACAAGTTTCAAATACCACAAATCTTTTGCTAAAATCACCGATAACTCAGATGGAAAACACAAACAAGAACATAAGTGGTTAAAAAAGGGCTTTCCATCAGGAAATGGCAGACCATCAAACATTGAGCACAAGGAGTAGAAAGTGGTATGGGAGCACCACTTAACAAATGGCAATGGGCAAAAAGACAATGCCTGATTATGAAATCTAGCTAAAATGATCTCCTCACAGCAAGAGGGCTGAGAGAAAGTCATCCAAGCTGCTGGTAGAGGCTTAATAACGTGGAGCTTGTTCCCATGAAGGGAGGACAAGTGGTGATGCCAAAGTGACACCACCTGCCAACAAACGACAACACAGAGATCATCAAAGGCAATGTAAGAACTAGCAGGCTGAGGTACAAGGACTGCAGCCTTGGCAGCAGCATCTGCAGCCTCGTTTCCTGTCAGACTGATGTGATCAGGAACCCACATAAACATCACAGTGGGTCCTTCTAGAGTGAGCAAGTGATGGCTTTTCTGGGCTTATTGCACTAAGAGATGGGCGGTGTACAGCACACAGAGGCTTTGAAGGGGACAGAGAGTTGAGCAGATGACACAATTGAAAAGCCTGTGTCGCTGGATGTACTGCATGGCCTGATACAGGGTGAAGAGCTCTGCTGTAAATGCTGCACAGTGTTCCAGAAGCTGACACTGAAAAATGTCAGTGCCAATGATGAAGCCATGCCCAAAACCACGATCAGTCTGAGAGCCATCATGAAGTCCCATGCGATGGTAGTGAAACTGAAGGTGATAGAATGAAGCTAAACTAATGTCCTTAGGAAGCAAATGAAGGCCAAGGTGAACACAGGGAGCTGCATGAAGCTAAAGTGGTGAGAGGGATACATATATCAGGAAAGTTGCAGGTAGTATGAAGTTAAGCTGCTGGAGCATGAGCTGTAAGAGAAATCCAGGAGATAACAGAGAAGTGGGATGTGCCCCATACTGGCAATCAAAGGAGTCATCGAAGAATGAGGAATAGTATGGGTGGCCATCCACGGCAAACAAATGACATGCATATCTGCTAAGGAGAAAGTAGTTTGGCAGCTTCTGCATACAGACTCTCAACTGGGCTAGCTAAAAGGTGCCAGTGGCCAAATAGATGCCATAATTGTGGATAGTATTGAGACAGCAGAAGAGGGACAGACATGCAGATGCACAAACAGTACACCCATACTCTAGTTTCAAATGGACAAGGGACCACTACAAATGAAGGAGGGTGGTTCAATCTGCTCCCCAAGAAGTACCACTGAGAATAAGTAGGACAGTGATGGACCATGTACAGCAGGCTACCAGGTAACATGTGTGGGAAGACCAAGAAAATTTCCCTTCCAGCATGAGCCCCAGGACTTTCGTAGATTCAATGAATAGAAGAGCAAGAGGCCCAAGATGTAAGGACAGTGGAAGAAACAAATTCCGCCACCAGAAATTCATTCAAATGGTTTTGTCACAGGAAAAATGAAAGCCAAATTCAATGCTCCATGAGTAAAGACAATCCAGACAATGCTGAAGATGCTGCTCACTGAGACAGGTATGGACAGAACTGCAATAGATGACAAAATCATCAATGAAAAGGGAGCCAGAGATGCCCAGTGGGAGACAGGCCATTATAGAGTTAGTGGCGATAGTAAAGAGGATGATGCTCAGAACGAAACCCTGAGGCACACCACTTCCCTGAATAAAGGTGTCCACATGCACCTTGAAAACATGTTCTTTTAAAAATTCCTGAAGGAATCAGGGCAGACGGCCACAGAAGCCCCACGTGTACAGGTACGAAGGATACCAGCCCAGCAGGTGTCGTACGCTTTCTCCAAATCGAGAAACGTGGCTACAGTCTGGGATATCCACAGATAATCACTCATAACATGGGTGGAAAAAGTGATGAAATGGTCGACTGCAGAATGGCGTGCTCAACAACCACACTGTGCAGTGTAGATCTTGGTCCCAGAGAGCCGTTGGAGGTTGGCCCACATGATGGAAGAGGGAGTGAATGAAATCCAGCAAGCTTCTTTGCTATCCTGAAGTGCACTGTAAATGGCAAGACTCAAGCCATCTAACCAGCTAGGCATGAATCGTGCATTTCATCACCTTGCAAACACAGCTGGTGAGAGAAATGGGGCAACAGCTAGAAGGAAGGTGTTTGTCCTCACCGGGCTTAGGTATAGTTATGATGGTGACTTCATGCCAGCGTCTGGGAAACTCCCCCTCCACCTAGATGTGGTTGTACGTATGAAGCTGAAAGTGCTTGACCGCAAGAGAATGGTGGTGCAACATCTGAATGGGAACATCATCTGGCCCTGGGACAGAGAGTCAGGATGAAGTGAGAGCATGATCTAGCTCCCTCATAGCAAAGGCAGCTTTGTAGAACTCAAGTTTCTGAGAAGACAAGGGTATTGCCAAGGCTCTTCCACTTGTTTCCAATGTAGCAAGCCAGGGTGATAGTGGGAGGAGCTCTACAAAATGGTCGCCCATGGTGTTGTAGATATCAATAGGGTCCACCATGACATCGTCTATTACTGTCAGGCTAGAAATTGAGGAATGGGTCTTGGTCCCAGAGAGCTGTTGGAAATTGGCCCACACGATGGAAGAGGGAGTGGAATTGTTAAAACAACTAGTGAATGAAATCCAGCTGGTGTTTTTGCTATCCTGAAGAATGCAACAACACTGTGCACAATTTTGTTTATAATGAATGCAGTTTGCCATCATGGGATGATGGTTCAAAATGCATAGAGCACCTCTCTGCACGCGAATTGCATCATGGCATGCCTCAGTCCATTAAGGGACCGGAACACAGCATGGTAAAGAGGGAGTGTGAGGAATGAAACGTTCTGTGGCTGTAAGAGTAATGTTTGTAATATATTCTACCTGGTCATTGCAACTGGGGAAATACTGTTCATCAAAGATCACCATGGAGGAGTAAAGCCTCCAGTCAGCCTTAGTAAGCTGCCATATGGGGGTGCGCGTAAGTGGGGTAGGAGTCAGCAAACAGGTAGCACAAGGAAATGATCACTCAAGTACGTGTCAGAGAGAATGGACCACTTGAGATGATGGGCAAGCTGGGCAGTGTAGACGGATAGATCCAAATGTGAATAGGTGTACTTGGAGTCTGAAAGGAATGTGGGTACTCCTGTGTTAAGGCAGAAGAGGTTAAGTTGACTGAGAGGGTCAGCCAAGAGGGCATCTCTCAGACAGGTTCTGGCAGAACCCGAGAGAGGATAGTGCACGTTGAAGTCACCGAACAGCAGAAAGGGGTGAGATATCTGCCCAATAAGCTGAAGGAAGTTTACCCTGGTGACATCGAATGATGGAGGGATGTAAACGGTACAAAGGGAAAAGGACAAGAGAGGAAGGAAAAGGCGAACTGCAACAGCTTGAATGGAATGTCGTCCTCAGGGGGGAGGTCCAAATGGACCGAGATGAAATGCAAGAACTCAAAGCGACTGTGAGGGAACAATTTTGTTTGCTGAAGGCAGAGAACAAGTGGACGCTGTGATTCTAAGAGCAGCCATAACTCCTCTTTGTCGGATCAAAGACTGTGAATGCTTCATTGGAGGAGAGTCGTGACAAGGAAAAAATAAAGGGGTGTCACCTCGGCAGCTGTCGAGTGCCAGCCTTTGAAGACTTGCTACTATAGGTCATAGAGGCAGGAGGATCCTGCTCCTTAAGGTCTATGAAGTGTTGGCGTTCTTCTGCTATCAGCCTGTCCAGGGCAGAAAAACAGTTGGTGGTGCACACCAGCGGCACAGAGGGCGGCCGGGTGAGGGTACCATGTGGCGACACCATCAAAAAGGAACTTCCAGTCAGCAAAGGAGAAGACCATTTGCTTTTGTTTGACATCTTGGAGCCATTCCAGTTGACTGAGAAAGACTCAGATATTGGTTGGCTGGAGGGATATAAGAAGTCACCACAGGAGTATTCCTTCTGTCCTTTCTGGCCTGCTGGTTCTGTAGCTGGTGAATTTGCCCCATGAGGCGAAAGTCTGGTGGTGTGTTGCCCAGCTGGAGGAGGAAATGGGGATGCTACCATGACACTGGGCAATTTCACAACAGTGGTGCTAAATTTGAGGCGCATGTCTACATGGCCATGTCCTTCATGGAGCGAGATGTAAGAGGGACAGTACTGTAAGTGTCAGATGATAGAACACGTGGTTTCTGACTAGCCAACAACTTGAAAGTGACCAGGTAAGGCACTTTTTCCTGCACCCAGGTCTCCTGGACTACTCACTCATCGAGATACATGGGACAACGACAGGAGGAGGCAGCACAGTCCCTATTGCAGTTGATGCAGAGAGAAGAAGCAGGCAGACAGTCACCCTTGTGAGCATCCCTAACACAGGTTACACATTTGGCTGTGTGTTGACAGGACTCTCGAAGTGTGGTTGTAATTATTACACTGGTAGCAACAAGACATCTGTTCTGCTCAAGGTCCAGATCACAAGGAAGTGAAGCAGCAGTGTTCTGCACTGCAGAGTCCTCCAGAGTCCACATACTTGACCAATATCTCACGCTCGCTATTGGCTAAAACCAATGGCATGAATTTGCTAGTAATTTCAGCAGAGAGCTCAGGGCATCTCTTGTCAGCAGCTTTAACTGGACAGAACTGCCTCAGTTCTGAAAGGCAGACAACTTGTGTCACATAGGCACAGCGGAAGTTGCTCTGGGTGAAAACATGTAAAGATCTGACTGTGACCTTTGAAACAATTTTTTTTTTAAATTCTTTGACTGGCTGCCAATCTGTACATTACCTCTTATATGCTCCTTCATCTGAATTACTTTTGTCTTGTTGTGCAACCACTCAGTCGTGTATCCAAAGACCTACCTCACACTACCCTGCTACCACCTCTTCACCTCATGCATCCTTTCCTAGCCCCTTCCCACCTGCATCTGACAGGCAAATGCTCTCAGTAATCAGTGATCAACAGTTAGTCTTACCATGAGTGCGGGTGTGTATTTGTGGGTGTCTGTGTTGTTGTATATGTGAATGTGTATACCTTCACTATAGAAAGAGCAAGAGCTTCAATGAATGAATGAATGAACAGAGAGGGAAATGAATTCAACAATATCATACCAATGGGGGATCAAAGCCAGGACAGTTATGGCGGGTACCAGCCAGTACACATTTGCTGGGATCCACATCTTGCAGACAGTCTTTCCCACACCATACTTGTGAATTCTGTATTTTTTTGTTCTGCAAGAGGCTCTGGATGTTGGTATTCCCTGTGAAGACATTGGAGCCTCACCTCTGGACAGCTGCACTTTCCTACGAAACCAACATGTAAGTTGGTGAACCACTGAAGTTCCTTACACTTGCACCTGAAGACGATAAGCAGCTGCCTCATGGAAAAATTGTGCAGTGGCCACAACAACATATGCTGCACTTCCTGAGAAACTTTCAAACTAATAAAGATGTCCTTTACAATTTCCTATTGTGCAGTGTGATTAACCACTGCATGTTGTGTGAAATAAATACTGTTCTCACAGTCTCTACTACAGTCTACATATCCATAGTAAAATGTGTACAGCTGTAGTGCTCTGAAAGAATGTACACTAAAAGAACAGCATTTAGTTTCTTTTGTAACTGATCCCAACAATGGAACCTGCTATATGTCATCAAGAGTTGGTATGTACTTGTCACATTCGATAATAATCATACTGTTCTGTAAAATAGTGAGGTACGTCAAGAAGATATTTCCTGTGAAGGACTGAAGAAATCATAGGGAACAAATAATAACATAGTATGAAGAAAATTATAATGGGACCTTGCAGCTTACATAAATGATGTAGTATGATTATGTTATTGTGGAGCTCACATGTAAACACATTTTTGTTTTTGTGAATTAAATTTAATTATAGTGCACAATAACAGTACATAAAACTACATTTAAAGTGCACACATATGTACTTCTTTACTGACTTGTGTCTACTACAAATTTGTAAAATGATGCAAGGACAAAACTAAATATACTTTATATTACCACATCACAATAAATATACTTCATATTACACTACCATTTTGTTTGCCTCTTCATGAATCTCGGTGTGTGGGTCCAAACAATGATTTTATAAAAATAATTGGGAAAAGGTGAATCCAAAAATAAGAGAAAGCCAATTATAAATAAATGGCCTCTTTGTATTTTGAATTATATTATTTATATTCTGAAATTAGATGATCAGAGGGAATAAATCTTACTCTGTATTTAGTGGTGAAACATTTGGCTTTGGAGCAAGTTGCACTCTGTGTGAAGCTCTGCTGAACAATTTCAAAAGAAATATTACTTCTTCCCTTCCTTTTGGATTTGGAGGTTCTGGAACCTCCAGCAATTTCACAGAGCTTTGTTCGCTACTCGGGCTCGTCTGAGTTTTCTGCTGAGACTGCTGTAAAAACACAAATAAAAGCCATTTCATTCATTCTTAGAATGCACTAATTGGCTGTATGTTTTTATCAATACATTTTTGTGTGTTTAACTTCATACAGAAAGGCAACAGTTCGTTTAAGTTGTTTCAAACAAAACACAGGCTCAGAGCTGAAACATGCACTGCTACATTTTAAGACAAAAAGCATAGTACTGATGTGATAGTCAAACTGTGTAAGATAAGAGCAAAGTCCTAAATAAACAGTAGGGTAGTATGATCATTCTAATATGACATACAAACATGAAGTTTCTGTATGGTTGCTACTGAATAATTCAGACGGCACCAGAAAAAATAATGAAATAACAGCTGAAAGTTGCAAATAAAATTAAAAGTGGATGACCTAAGGGTGGGTGGTTGTGCTCTCAGTTAGAAGACTGGTTTGATGCAGCTCCCCATGCTAGTCTATCCTGTGCAAGTCTCATCATCTCTGTTGTGTTTACTGCAACCTATATCCAACAGAACATGCTTACTATATTTGTGCCTAAGTGTTACTCCACAATTCCCCATGTCACCAAATGTATTATTCCTTGGTGCCTCAGTATCTCCTAATTAGCCTCACCATCCATCCCCAGTTCCCTTCCTCAGAACACCAACCTTCCAGCAGAAGAAAGAACAGCCACACATAATCTCAAAACAAACCCTGACCTAATCATCCTACCTGCAGACAAAGGTTCCACCACTGTTGTTATGAATCGCAGTGGTTACCTAGCAGAAGCCCTCCATCAATCGTCTGACTCCTCCACCTATGAACTCTGCCAGAGTGATCCCATCCAGGAGTCCAACGCAAACTCTAATACCTGCTTAAAGCCTGAAGCCCTTCCCAGAACAGCCCCAGAATCCATTTCCCTCCTCCCCCCTATGACACCCCATACACCAGCCTTCTATATGCTCCCCAAAATTCACAATCCTGGATGCCCCACTGTGGCTGATTATTGTGCCCCCACTGAAAGAATTTCATCCCTCATTGCCCATAACCTAGCCTCCCATGTAAAGACATCAACCACTTCCTTCCTCGACTCTCCACCGTGCCCACACCTTTTTACCTCCTGGATTTGTGCTCGTCACAACTGACACCACATCCCTATACGCCAACATCCCTCATGTGCATGCTCTTACCACTATTGAACATTACCTTCCCCAACATCCTTCAGACTCCAAACCCACTATCTCATTCCTCATACACCTTACTAACTTTATCCTAACCCCCAACTACTTCTCATTTGAAGGGAAGGTATATGAACAAATCGGAGGCACAGCCATCAGCACCTGCATGGCACTTTCCTACTCCAACACAAAACAGCAAATCCTTAGTCTGGTTCAGGTTCATAGCCTTCATGATCTTGATTCAGGGCCAGGACACCCTACCTTCATTCATTCACAAGCTCACTGCCTTTTCTCAAGTTTTCCTCCTCAACCTAACTTGCCACCTTCCCAGATGTTGACCTCATCCTCTCTGATGGCTCCATCCATACCACAGCCCATATTAAACCCACCAACCACCAACAATACCTGCATTTTTCACACCAAAAAGTCCCTCCCATATAGTCTGGCTATTTGAGGACAGCGTATCTGTAGTGACAAAAATTCCCTTACTCAGTATGCTGAGGGTCTCATTGAGACCTTCACCGACAGGCACTACCCCCAGCCCTAGTCCACAAACAGATCACCCATACCATTTCCTCTCCATAGCCCCAATCCTTCCACCATCCCCAAGAACTAACCATAAAGGAGTGTCCCCTTCATCACCCAGTACCACCCCGGACTGGAACAACTGAATCACATACTTTGCCAGGGCTCTGATTATCTACCATCGTGCCCTGAAATGAGGGACTTCCTACCTGAGATCTTCCCACACCACCTAAAGTGGTGTTCTGTCACTCAGCCAACCTCCACATCCATCCATCCCAAAAGGTTCGTATCCTTGTGGAGGACCAAGCTGCAAAACCTGCCCAATCCACCCACCCAGCACTTCCTACTCCAGGCCTGTCACAGGTTTATCCTACCCCATCAGGAGCAAGGCCACCTGTGAAAGGAGCCATGTCAGTTACCATCTCTGCTGCAATCACTGCACAACTTTTTATATTAGTATGATTACCAACCAGATTTCCACCAGGAGCTACAGCCACTGCCAAACTGGGGGCAAGAGCAAAGTAGACCACCCTGTGGCAAAGCATGGAGCTGAACATAAGACACTCGATTTCAATGGCTGCTTCACAACCTGAACCATCTGTATCCTTCTCTCCACCACCAGTTCTCCTGAACTGCACAGATGGAAGTTGTCCTTACAACACATTCTCTGCTCCCATAAATATTTTCTCAACCTACAGTAAAATACTGTCCCAACACCCCTCACCCAACAGTTTCCATCCTCATCCCAATTCTCATCTCCTAACATGTTTATTTGCAGACCCTCTGCCAACACATCTGCCTATCTTTCCTCACTCCTCTCCTTTTTCTTTTGCTCCTTTTTTCCCCACCCCCCTGCCCCACAACCTTATGACCCTGTACCTGTTGACGCCAACATGGCGTCCGGTACAGTTGTTTATAGTGAGAGAGCGAACAAACGTTATAGTTGTGTGGTGAAAAACGGAACATACATAAATTATAACAGTGAAATAGTGAAGCTGAATGAACGTGTATCAAGCCTGCAATTAATTGTAGATGTACTAAGGCGGGACATCGGGCATTTAGAAAATGAAAATGCCGAACTGGAAAAGGCGCGTAATATCCCGATCGCCAAAGCAAGTAAAACACGGAACTGGGAGCACAGGACTAGCATGATCACGGAAGAAAGAAGCGAAAAGGTGATAAATGCAACAAATGGAACAAACCGCGGCAATAAAAACAGTTTCAGTGACCTACCTACAATAAACGAGTGCTCTGAAGTGGATATAGGCCTAAAGGCAGAAACAACAAGGCAACATATGTTTACTAGGCCAAAAAGGGTTGGTCGTGTGAAACCCAGTGACTGTAGAATTACTGTGGTAACAAAAAACCGTTTTCACGCACTAGATTCAGATATAAATGTGGAATCCACAGAAAACTGTGACGACAACAACACGCCGAATCTATATAGTCACAATAAACGTGAAGACAAACTCAAAGTGAAAATATTCTCTGATAGCCATGGACGTGAGATCGAAAAAATACTACGTTACAGTCATTGTATACAAGCAACTAGTATTGTCAAACCAGGTGCACCCATCCAAGAACTCGTTAGAAACATAGAAACTGAAAATGATCGTCATATTGTCGTCATAGCAGGAGCCAATAATGTATATAAAAACGACCTCCACAGTGCAACACGAAACCTTAAAGCAATACTAAATTCAACAGGAGAGAAATCAGTTTTTGTAGTCGGAATTCCACATAGGCATGACCTTTTGGAATGGTCATGTGTGAATGTGGAAATCATAAAAGCAAACAGGCAATACTCAAAGATTTGCAGGGCCTACCAAAATGCATATTTTATAAGTATGGACTCCTTGCAAAGAGACTGTTACACAAGACATGGCATGCACCTTAATAACAGAGGGAAGAAGATTCTGTGCCAAAACATCAGCATGATACTGAAAGCATCTGACAACCAAGAAGTAATTGCTGCTCTTCCAGTTCCTTGCTTGACGCAAGCAGAGCCTGAAGAAATGGTTACTTCTATTGCAGCAGTAGAAGTAGAGGTGGAAGCAGCAATTGTACCTACACACACAACAAATGCTGCAGCAGTAATACCTACCACACTTCATCAACAGGATTCAACAGCAGCAGAAGATGAAGCAGCATCCAAATCTCCACTGTCACCAGTTGCCACAACAATGCCTACAGCAGCAGCAGCAGCAGTACCTATCACACTTCACCAGCAAGATTCAACAGCAGCAGAAGAAGAAGCAACCACCTTATCTTCTCAGTCACCAGATGCCACAACAGTGCCTCCAGACACCATAACAGCAGTTACATCAATTCCTCTAGTAGCAGCTTCATCTACAATATCATCACAAGGAGGGAAGAGTAGGTATACAACAGTAGATGTGCTACCACTCCAAGTGAACAATTTTTTAGTAAAAGGTAACAAGAGGCAGAAATCCAAAAGATAAGCCCTGAAAAACGTTTGAAAACCAATCACCATAGTGTTCAGTGTGTTAGCAATAAGAGCATGGATCTTAAAATATGTTACCTTAACGTTCAAGGACTGAAAGATAAAAAACTTATCATAAATGAGTTTGGACTTGATAACCAGTTTGATATTTTTTGTCTGAGTGAACACTGGGCTAATGAGAATGAACTTGCAGTTGCCAAATTTGACAATTTTAGTATAGTAAATAGCTACTGTAGGAAAAAGCACATTAGAGGTGGTGTGGCAATTTATTCCAAGCAGTCACTCAATTGTACAATAACCAAACTAGACCTAAATTCCTTGTGTGATGAACAGCACTTTGAAGTTACGGGTATAATCATTAATAGTCATAAGCTAATAGTAGTATCCATGTACAGATCACCAAAGGGAAGCATTAACATATTTTTAGAAAAAATGGACATGCAATTGAGTGAATTAAGTAATATTAAATGGCTACATTATGATATTGCAATAGGAAGTATTTGAATGCTGATTTTGATGTTACTAAATGTAAGGGTAGTGTTGCAGATCTGGAAAACTTGCTAAGACAATACAATTTACATCATGTTAATAACAGGCCCACAAGAAACAAAGCATGTTTAGATAACATCTTTGTAAACTTCAAGACCACTGAAAACACATGCGAAGTTGTAGTGTTCCCATTCTCTGACCATGACTCCGTATCTCTAAATTATGCAAGTAAAATTCCCCTCAATAGGAGCAATGCAAACAGACCTGTCCCAACAGTTGTGATTATCAGACCCATAACTGAGGATAAAATTAACACATTTCGCAATTCCCTTGCTGACAGAGACTGGTTTGGCCATTGTAGTGTCGATGGACATTACACATCAAGTAATGATCTGCCAGCCAAAATAATATTTGATACATTTTTTAATGCATTCTTGACCCTATTTAACCATAGTATTCCCATAAAGAAAATCAAAATAATGGACAGCAGCCACAAATCCAGATCTCAAAACAGACAAAATATATGGTACACTAAACAGCTGACAGATCTAAAGAAACAAGTTTTGTTACTGTACAACATATACAATAGTATGAAGTCTGACTGTGCCAAATCAGCCTATGTGGAATGCAGGAATGAATACAAAAAAGCCATCCTGCAAGCCAAAAAAACCTACAATGCCAACAGCATACTTAATTCCACCAATAAATGCAAAACTGCTTGGAAAGTAATTAACAGTGCTGCCAGAGATACTAAAAAAGACAAAATTAATATCCCACCACAAACACTCAATGAGTTTTTTATTAATTCAGTGAAAGAAATAGGAGACGCAATTATCAAACCATACATTAGTCCATCAGAGTTACTCTCCCAAAATTGGGGTAGACAGTCACTAAATACAAGCATGGTAACCTTCTCCGAAGTATCGCCTAGATATGTACAAGGGGTCATAAAACAACTGAAATCATCTGATAGCTTAGATATATATAGCATATCATCCAACCTGCTAAAAAAAGTGTGTGACTGCATTCTCTACCCCTTAACCCATTGCATAAACAAGCGCTTACTTGAGGGATATTTTCCTGATGAGTTAAAACTGTCTAGGATCGTACCAGTATACAAAAAGGGAGATAAAGACTCTCCATCTAGCTACAGGCCTATTTCAATAGTACCCATATTCTCCAAGGTAATAGAATGCATCATGTACCAACAATTATCATCTCACTTTGAGAATCTAGGAATAATTAATGCTACACAATACGGGTTTAGGAAGAATCTGTCGACCATTGATGCAATCAACACGGTAGTCAGTTACATCCTCAAAGTTTTTGAGAACAAAGGCTTTGCTCAGGTCTCTTTCTGTGACCTAAGCAAGGCCTTCGACTGTGTTGAGCACATGCCACTACTAGAGAAACTAGAATTCTACGGCATCAAAGAAAACAGTCTCAGACTATTAAAAGCTTATCTGAACAATCATAAACAGGTAGTTTGTGTTGGTAAGGAAATGTCAAACATAGAAAATGTTAAAGTAGGTGTGCCTCAGGGATCTGTACTGGGGCCCTTCCTGTTTCTGATAATGATCAATGACCTCCCCTCGTTTATTAGATCCACCACTGTATTGTATGCAGATGATACGACTTTTCTCCATAGCAGTAACAGTCTTAATGATCTTAAAACCTGTGCTGAAAATACACTCACTCATGCAGCATATTGGTTCAGAGCAAATAGTTTCCTGCTAAATGAAAATAAAACTCAGCAGATAATCTTCACTCTATGAGACAAGCCACAATCTGATGACCCTAGTTCTGTTAAATTCCTGGGAGTTTATTTAGACGAAAAGTTATCCTGGGGCCAACATGTAAACTATATTAGTAGTAAACTATCTAGAGTAATTTATTTATTAAGACAACTCAGAAATTGTGTACCTGAAACATACATCAGATCATCTTATTTTGGATTTTTCCAGAGTATAATATCCTATGGCATTATCTTGTGGGGTAACTGTAGTCATATACATGACATCCTATTATTGCAGAAGAAAGCCATTAGGATAATTACAAATTCTTCACATAAGGCTCACTGCAAACCCTTATTTACTAAACAAAAAATTATGACTGTAATAAATCTCTATATATACAATGTCTTAATCTTTACGAAGAAGATCCTACAAGATGTGAAACGTAGAGAAAATGTACATTGTTACAACACAAGAAGCATCAAACACATATACACGCCTTACCACAGACTATCAAAATCAATAAATAGCTATGAAGTCACAGGGCACAAGCTATTTAATAAGCTGCCACATGCCATACAGGATCTTCCTGAACATACATTCAAAGAAAGACTGTATGAATGGTTTATTGCCCACCCGTTCTATGATATCAATGAATTCTTCAACTGTAAAATGCAGTAATCCAACAATGACCCACTGTACATTTATTGTAATATAAGCTAAAATATTTCAGTAGTGAATACCTTATCACACTGTATTATAAATTGTAACTTCATTTGATGTTGTCAATTGCTGTAATGGCCTAAAGACAATAAAATCTTTATTATTATTATTAGTGTAGACCCTGCACGCTCACCCAGACAGCATTTTTCTCTCTCCCCATCCATACCCTGCTAGCCCTTTCTCTTCCCCTTCCCCTTCCCAACCCCGCCAGATTGCAGCTTGCATCCCACTTGTTGCATTCTGGCCTGAGATGCTGGAGTTGGCGGATGTGTGTGCATGAGGTGTGCTTGATTGTGTGTGCTTGTGTGTGTGTGTGTGTGTGTGTGTGTGTGTGTGTGTGTGTGTGTGTGTGTGTGGGTGGGTGGGTGGGAGAGAGAGAGAGAGAGAGAGAGAGAGAGAGAGAGAGAGAGAGAGAGAGAGAGAGAGAGAGAGAGAGAGAGAGTGGGAAGGGGGGCGGAGGGGGGGGGGGGGCTGTGGCCGAAAGCTATATGTGAATGCCTTTTAATTGTACCTGATGGTGAACTGATGTGTCTTGTTTATGGTAAGGTAAGTAGCAATCTGTCTTTTCCTACATTGTTGATATTCCTACCTGTAGTTTCCACTGTTTAACTGAAAGCTTTGTCACTTAAGAGAGATTCCACATTAGATAACGTAAGTTATGACAAACAGTTTAAGTCACCAATTAAGAACGTGTGTCAGTTTCCACCTTCTTTTATAGATGTTGACTTTGGATGACACGACATTGACCACCTGGGGGTGAGAAGCCAGACAACACCTGCCTCCTGCAGTGCAAGCACATTAACCTGTCCGTGGATGCACATGTCATGTAAATAGCTTAAATGTTGTTTCTAAATGAAACTGAAATTATCTTACATACTGACAGGCTTCACAAAGATTGAAAAGCAACAATTACAGACACTTATTATAAGGAAAAGAAACTGCATGAAATAGAATGATGTTAGAAATTGTAACACATCAGACAACCACTGCTGCCTCATACTGTACACTGTGACAGGTAATGTAGGCTGCAGACAATATTAAATGAGTTGGCACAAGCATTCCATCTTCTACCAGTCAACCAGTTCAGGACTGGGGAGGTGATCAGCCATCTTACAAATAAGAGGGATGTTCAATAAGTAAAGCAACACATTTCTTATGGAAGCAGGTTGGCTTTGTTCAAGAGTGTGGAATGTTTGTGGCTTTCTTTCCTATTGGGTGTGATAGGAATGGGCCATCAAAACAGCCTAGTAGCCAACCTGTCACTCTTGTATTTTACTGGATTTTCCAATTCTCTTAGATTTTCTGTCAACAGCTGTATAATATTGTCGCAGAAGAAGCTGAGTAGTGCAGTCGCCATTGTATAGTGGTTATGACACTGGATTGTTGCAGGGAGGGTCGTGAGTTCGAAACTCCCCTGGACTGAAATATTTTAATTTCTATATTCGGTTCGAGTACATTCTAGAAGTATCCACAAATGGCAAAAATCATTTTACTGGAATGTTCTATAGCTGTATATACTGTATGTGTTCTGGCAGGAGGCAGTTCGCTCGGTGCTCTTGTATGTGCAAGTGCTGAATAAACCTTCATTGCGTGAAGTTAGTGTTCGTCATTCATCTACTTACACATTCCTCTACGTGACATTATTCTGGTGGAGATGCTGGGTATTGGAACATGTGATACCGCACATTATTGATGACACAGTGGCTCCCATCAGGCCAAGACAGAGCTGCCATATACGTGGCAAGAAATCCGAGTTCAAGCCATATTCAACAGACTGCAATATATCGGAGACAGAAGAGGAAGAGGACGTTACGATGACAGCAACTGCGTGCCACCACATGAGACATCCTTCCGGGTTCTCTGATGACGATGGCCAAGATCCAAACAAGTGGCTGAAGGTATATGAGCGTATAGCCAAATTTAACAAATGGGATGACACCATGTGTTTGGCTAACGTATTTGGCACTGCCAAGCAATGGTATGAGAACAATGAGAAGTTCACAAGCTGGGATGTATTCCAGGAGCAAGTATTTCAGCAACACACAACAACACAAGTGCAAGGCCGAAGATAAATTAAAGTGCAGGGCACAGCGTCCAGGAGAAACGACAGCATCCTACATTCAAGACATCTTGGAGCAGTGTAAAATAGTGGATCCTTGAATGAAGGAGGAAGATAAGATTGCACATCTCATGAAGTGTGTTGCTGAGGACATGTGTCAACCCTGCTCCTGAAAGCAGTTTCGACAGCAGACGGTTTCATAAAATGGTGCCAGTATATCAAGACAATGCATAAAAAAAGAATTACATGCAAGTAGTTTGAACGGCTTCCAAATGTCGTATCGATGTCTGTGATGGAGGAAGAAACTGATTACACAAGTGTTACTTGTCAGATAGTGAGAGAGGAAGTTCAGAAGGCACTTGGATTACACAGTGAGCAAATACCTGAGATGCTTCAAGACGTCGTAAGGGAGGAAGTGGAACAGACATTCAATCAAATCTGTCGTCCTTCATTTCCCTTTAAAACGCTAAAAAAGTCGAGACCCAGGTGAAATTACGTTCCTACAATGCCGCATGAGGAACCTGTTTGGGAACCAAGGAAGACTGACATGTGGAGGACACAGGATAACCAACCAGTATTTTTCCGCTGCGAACAACTGGGACATGTGGTGTGCTATTGTCAAGAAAGGTGGCGGATATTTGATGACGACCATGCCAGAAGACAGCAGACTGATCTTAGCGGATGCCAACTCCGGGACAATGAAGATGAACAAGAAGATGTGGGTCCAGGAAACATAGGTCACCATCACTGCAAGCTAGCTGCTGGAGAGGATGCTCCCCAACACACCAATCGAGGTCTCCATCACTGTTTAGAAACTCCAGCCGATCACCTAGCTGCCACAACCTGGAAAACTAAACGTTGCGACTTTCCTTGGAGGTGAGGCCCCGAAGAGAAAAACCCTCCATCGTCGATCACTACAAAAATGAAAGGTAACTACACTGATGTCCTCATGGGTGGCCGACCAGCCCAAGTTCTTGTGGACTCTGGAGCATCATATTCAGTCATTTCGGAGAATTACCATCACCAGTTGCAGAAAACCATCTCTGCTGAAGGTGAATAATCTGAAATATGTAAAACTTACAGGGAGATGTGTCGTTCATGTGGGTATAAGTGGCCATACACAGCCCATTAGAATTCTTCACCTTACAAGAGTGTAGTCATGACGTCATCCTCGGATGGGACTTTTTGAAAGCTTCTCAAGCAGTTATAGCTCCTGGTCACTCAAAGTTTATGCTAGACGAGATGGGATACTGTGGACAGGAAGATGCGCACCCGAGCGTGTGGAGACTATGTGTGCTGGATGACATGATCATTCCTGCAGTCAGCACTAGAAAGGTAGCTGTCACGTGTCATGCCATGCATCAGCCCATGGATCTTGTAGTGGAATCTAAGAGAAGCGTACCACTGAAGAACAACTTGGTCATACCAGCCTCTGTCGTCTCGTTTCAGAATGGATTTGGTGAATTGTGGATAGTCCTGAGAACCACAATTACGTCCAAGATGCCTGTCCGTAGCAAATTCTGAGACATTAATTTCAGAACAGCTGAGCATCACAGAAAGCTCCCATGCCGAGTCTGTGGGCGAAATTAAATGCTACCACTGTTGTTGTTGTTGTTGTTGTTGTTGTGGTCTTCAGTCCTGAGACTGGTTTGATGCAGCTCTCCATGCTTCTCTATCCTGTGCAAGCCTCTTCATCTCCTGGTACCTACCGCAACCTACATCCTTCTGAATCTGCTTAGTGTATTCATCTCTTGGTCTCCCTCTACGATTTTTAACCTCCACGCTGCCCTCCAATACTAAATTGGTGATCCCTTGATGCCTCAGAACATGTCCTGCCAACCGATCCCTTCTTCTAGTCAAGTTGTGCCACAGACTTCTCTTCTCCCCAATCCTATTCAATACTTCCTCATTAGTTATGTGATCTACCCATCTAATCTTCAGCATTCTTCTGTAGCACCACATTTTGAAAGCGTCCATTCTCTTCTTGTCCAAACTATTTATTGTCCATGTTTCACTTCCATACATGGCTACACTCCATACAAATACTTTCAGAAATGACTTCCTGACACTTCTGAAAGTAAAACGCTACCACTACAAGACAAGATCTCCTGTAGTTCGACTATCACCATATCTCACTAAGGAACAACAGAAGAAGTTACTTGCCATTCTTGAAGAGTTCTCTGAACGCTTCAATCCACAAGTGAAGAGTAAATCAGACAAATCGACAGTGAAGCACCGGCTTAGGACTGGAGACAATCAACCAATAAACCAAAGAGCATACTGTGTGTCAGCAACGGAACGTAGAATAGTTCGGGACGAGGTAGAGAAAATGATGAAGAATGACATCATTCTGCCTCCACAGAGCCCGTGGTCATCACCAGTGGTTCTTGTCAGGAAGAAGGACAGCACTTGGCACTTTTGTGTTGATTTATGGAGGCTTAACGAGATAACTAGAGGAATGTTTACCCTCTTCCATGAACTGACGATACACTAGATTGTCTGAAGGGAGCTAAGATTTTCTCAACCATGGACATGTACTCGGGATACTGGCAATACAAAGTAGATGAGGCTGATTCTGAGAAAACTGCACTCATCACCCCTGAGGGCCTGTATGCATTTAAGGTAATGCCGTTTGGTTTGTGTAATGCACCAGCAACTTGTAAACGAATGATGGATAATCTTCTAAGGCATCTGAAGTGGATGATGTGTCTTTGATATTTAGATGACATTATAGCATTCTCAGAGAAATTTGATGAACACATAAAAAGACTGAGGGCCGTTCTTAAGTGTCTCCAACAAGCTGGACTTAAACTTAATCCAAGAATGTGTCTCTTTGGAGCAAAAGAAATCAAAATACTTGGGCACCTTGTGTCAAACGAAGGAGTCCAGCCAGATCCAGCAAAGGTGAAAGCTATAACGGAATTTCCTATTCCTAACAGTATTAGAGATGTGAGAAGCTTCCTCGGATTGCGTTCTTATTACCATCATTTTATCAGAGACTTTTTTATCAAAGCCAGGCGACCCCTAGAGTTGTTAAAAGCCAATGCTAAATTTATCTGGGGTGGTGCTCAACAAGATTCTTTTAATGTGTAACCTTTCTTTGACTACCGTGCCTCTGCCAGAGCAAAGATGTGATTTACGATCGCGCATGCAGAAGAGCGCTGCGCCAGCAACAGATTTTCATAAGTAATTTTGTTCTTCTTTTACTTTTGTGTAGGTGCTTGTTTTAACAACTAGTTCATTCCTCTCCTGTTATCTTGTCTTCATACGTATAAGACATGTATTTTTTGGCATTGATGTTAAAGAATGATTTTAAGTGGAAATTAAAACCATATTACGAAACGAACACAGGGTGTCTTTAAGTTATTTCAGTAGTAATTCACAATGGTTATCGCCAAATTTATAAATTAATCCAGACAGTGAGAATTTCCAGAAATTTTCATCATACGGAGAACAAGAGGACCAGGAAACAATAAAAAATGGACATCCTACAATAAAATCAAGAAGTATTCCAGATGCAGCCACGAAGACTGTATTATAATAGATACTACCTTTCTGACAGAATTATAAGGTAAATTTCAACTTATAAGTAATTTCAGATGCTATTTCCTTACAGTCGCTTTTTGTAGTGTTGCCGACCCTGTCTGCCATCGACGGTCAAATTACAGCACTATCTCAATCAGTAATATGAAGTCCGCCTCATCTGTAACTTATTCCATCAAAATTCAACACCCAATCAGATTTTCTATTTTGTATTTTAACGGCAGAACCCCGAGGAAAGGAAACACTACAATTGGCGTCCTGGTGACAGGCCTTACAATCTTCGGATTTGATACAAGTGCAATTTTGGACATTTTATCTAATTTTAATCACTTAATAGCATCAGCAAATGAATTTGGACTAAATGTCATTCATTTCAATTGTAAGGTTACGTGCATGAAATTTACAACAATATTGTTTGGCCTGTTATTAATTCATGTTAATTTTAATTTTCATGCTGTTAAAAAAAAAGGAATAGGATAACGTTCCACAAAATAATTTGCATGGATGTGAAAGAAAAAATTTTGGATTGAAAACTGTATATCAGAAGCTACATTTGCAGCATAAGACTTAAGAAAAAAAAATTGGTGAGTACAGAAATTTACATTTTTTTCCAGTTTCAAGCAGCCATCTGTACTTCCTTTACTCCAATCCATTTATTTCGAAATTATTTTTCCAAATTGTGGTTAAAATTGATTTACTATTGTTGCAAATAATAAGTGAAGAAATGAAGAGCATATTCACAGGAAAATTTCAGTACCAGTTTAATAATTCAATTTCTTTTTAAAAATTATCTAGAAATATCCAGTTCCATAAGAGAAATTTCAGATTTCAACAGATCATATTTTAAAATTTTTTTGCCACTGGAAAATTTTATTTGCAATTTATTACAAAAATCACAAGATGGACGCTAGACGCGTAGAAATTGTTTCCGCGGACGAGCTTAGTGAAAGTGACACAGTGCAAAACATGTCCGACAGTCAAATGAATATTGAACTTAATAGTAAGGATGTTCAAGACATAATTTTACCAGATCGACTACGACAACAACCCCTATATTTAAACAGATATACAGGCGAATGGAGAGTGAGTACGATGCAAAAAAAAGCGACAGTGACAACGTCAACTTCAGAACCAGACATTAATCAGACACGGAAAAATGACGACAGGACTCTGACATGCTCAACCAGATTCTGAAATTATTTGGTGACCAAAACAGAAGATTTGATGCTTTAGACGAGAAAAACGACAATTTAAAATGTAACATTGGCAAATTTGACACTAAATTCGATGAACTGACATAGAACATAAAACAAAATTTTGAAAAACAATCCAGACAAATTGCCACTTGACAGAAACCACCTGTAGTCTTGGAAGGAAATTTACTGACTTATCAGACAAGGTTACAAGACAAGAAAAGGTATTTGGGGAATTCAGTGACGAGACAAAAACTGACTTACGACGATGTAATGAGAAATTGTTAACAGTAGTTTTTGAACAACAGAAAACCAGTACCCAAGTTGACAAATTACGACAGTAACACAATTCCATAAAAACAAACCAAGAACACTTAGACCAGACGATTACAGACATATTAAATGATGTAACATTGGAGCAGAAATCCTTACAGGAAAATTCAGAAAAACTTGAAGACAGAGCAGATGTAGCATCTTTAAAGAATGACAACTCTAGCAGAGAAACTTGTACATAAATGTAAATTATGTGATGATTATTAAGACGAGAAGTTTGAGAGAATGACACAGATCATTTTACATAAGACAAAGGAACAAGTAAAGGGAGAACAGATAATATTCAGAAAGAGGTACGTAAACTTAAAGAAAATGTAATACCATGTCTGTCAGTGATACCAAAACCCAAATGAGAATCTGGATAATGCTAGGCCCAGCACACAGCCGAAAATAGAATTACCAATGTGTGATACAAATCCCAATGAACCACTTTCAATGTTACCACAAGATCAAAATTACCATCAGACATCACCACATACTATGCACAGTTTGACACAAAATGCAGGACCCATGATACCATCGGGAGTAGCTGATGAAACATTATTACGACATGGATAAATTCAGACATTTTCATGTGATGAGAAAGACAAAGTGCATCCGATTGTTTTCATCTGCTCTTTTGACGATATTTTCTCGAGACATTGGTTAGAAGCTGATAAAATTCGATATGTTACAAATTTGTTACGTAGAAGAGCAGCTTAGCGGGGAGCAGCAATGATAAGATGATGTTTAACATTTGAACAGTTTGAACAAGCATTTCCTGACGAATTTTGGTCGATTTGATCACAGAACACCAAAGTTTAAAACGAGAAGTATACAATCCAGAAATTTACAACCTGAAGAAAGAGACTTTATGTCAATACTTTGAACGCTACCTAAACAAAACATTATATTGGACAAAACCAGCAGATTTACAAGGTGTAATTAGAACACTTAAAAGCCACTTATCATTTCCATACCATGATAAATTAATAGGAGTGTCCGAGGACAACATAAAGAATTTTTTCAGTTATGTTGATGAGACAGATGTTGTTTACAGAGATGAGATCAGGAATTTCAATCAATTGTATCCGATCCATCCAAGCAATTCGCGTACGCATAACAACAGAAATGACAGAGGCTATAGGAATCCACCTCTGACACCACAACAAAACACTCAAAGAAACAATTCGCACTACACTGAGACAAATCCATTCAATATTTGGAGAAACAACTAGCAGCATTGGCAAGGAAATGGTAATTATTACTATAATGGTTATCCAAACAGTAATAAAAATTCCGAACAATAACAGTTATATTCAAAATAACAACAACAGAAGAAGGAACCGAAATTATAGAGATCAAAGAAGAGAGGATACAAGTACCACCCATGATATTTTCAGAGAAACAACAGACAACAACATCCAAACATGTATTGCAAGAATAACAGTAATGACAATACCAGTTACATTCAAGGGCGAAATAATGCATGGGGAAATCACAATGGACCACCGCCATGACAAATGCAATACAGCAACCCCTCAATTCATACCTAACAGAACTCCCAATGCGACACGAGGTAATGTCAACAATCAAACAGCTGATACTTGGGTAATGCGCGACAGAAATGTAAATGTTATTGATTTGATTTATCATTGGTCCTGTAGATCATACAATTTGTACAGTAAAGCACAACATGATATAGGACAAGTGAATTTGAAAAATTATGTTAAGATGGTATATGACGAGAGATGACAGTAGTGGCACATAACTCACATAGCAGAATACATATAGGATATATAGACAAAATATAAAAAAGGTGGTGTGTGATGAGAGATGATGGTGGTGCATACTGCACATAGCATATAAGAGATACAGACAGAATATGAGTAACAAACAATAATTAAATTATCTTACTAAGTAGAAATATCTACAAGTGAATATACAGCTTATTACAAGTAATTAAAATATTGTGGTACATAGTTCACATAGCAGAATACATATGTGAGATACAGACAGAATATAGATAAGATACAATAATTAAATTATCTTACTAAGTAGAAACATCTACAACTGAATAAATAGCTTATTGCAAGTAATTAAAATTTTGTTTCAAGAAATTCATGTACGAAATTCCTTTAATTTAATTCTCATTATTTTTGGGTTTTTGCTTGTTTTTATGTCAGTTGGGAGGTGGTTGTATATTTTAGTGCCCATACATTTAACCCCATTTGCATATAATTTTGTGTTGCGGGCTATAATTTGTAACTGTGTTTTCTTTCTGGTGTTGTGTGTGGTGATCTGCATTTCTGTCGAGGGCATCCAAAATCTGTACTGTAAAACAAGCTAGTTCCAATATATAGAGGCATGGCAGTGGCAAGATTTTTAGCTGTTGAAATAGTGGTTTACAGTGTTCAGTTCGTTTTTTACATGTCATTATTCTTACTACTTGCTTTTGTAACTTGAAAATTGTGAAAGAATCAGAGTTCTTTCCCCAGAAGATTAGGCCATAGCTCAAGACAGACTCAAACAGGGCAAGGTACACCAGCTCCAAGGTATCTACACTGGCTGTGTCTTTTACTGATTGTAGTAGATAGTAGGTTTTACTAAGCTTTTGTGACAATGCCTCAATATGTGGTTTCCAATTTAGTGTGTTACTGATGGTAAGTCCAAGAAATTTGGTGTCCTGCCTGTTCATAATGTCATATTTGCCGATAACTATAACTGCATTGAAGAGGATTAGATTTTGTCTAGTATGGAAGTTCATACTTACAGTTTTTTGAGTATTTAGAGTAGTCTATTTGCTTCAAACCACAATTGTAAATGACAAGTAGTTTCATTAACTGCATATTGCAATGTGTCACCTCTGCTGGTTATCAGGATATTTGTGTTGTCTGCATACAGAAATGAGCTGGCATTTGGTATGTGTTCTGGGAGCTCATTTATGAACAATATGAAAAGAACATGGCCAAGGACAGATCCCTGAGGGACACAATTTGTTGTATGTAGTATATCTGATCTGCAGTGCCTGAATGTCTCTAATTTTCTTATTTCTATATATTGCTTTCTTTGACTAAGGTAGCTATGGAACCAATTGTGGGCTACACCTCTAATCCCATACTCATGGAGTTTCATAAGCAGCAGCTTGTGGTCGACTATGTCAAAGGCCTTGGACTGATCAAGAAATATACCAACAGCAGGTTGTTTATGGTCAATGAAACTTGAGCACTTTTCTAGAAATGCATACAGAGCATGTGTGGTGGACCTATTTTTACGAAATCCGTATCGGGAAGATGTGATTATGTTGTTAGAATTTAAACATATTTCTAATCTAGTTAACATACAGTATTCAAATATTTTTGGGAAGGCAGATAGTATAGCAATTGGCCTATAGTTTGTCATTTCCGTTTTCTCTCCCTTCTTGTAGAGAGGTATAATTTTAGCAAGTTTTGGCTGGTTTGGAAATGTTCCCTCTAGAAATGAGGTATTAATGATATTTGACAGGGGTCCACTGATGTAATTTGAACACTTGAATTGGGCAATGAACCCAAGCCTCAGCAACAGCCGAATTTGCCGGCAAATGAATGATGACCAAGCTAAGTGCTCGAGTTACGGTCGGTAGGGAGCAGAGTGCAATGGACCCGCCGATTTGTTTTCTCAGATATGATGACGGTAAGAAAATAGAAAAAGAATTATATCAGGATGTAGATTTTAATAGTACCAGTAAAACAAAGAAGATTATTCAGGCTATAACACGAGTTATGATTGGTAGTTATGAAGTGGAAGTAATGTTAGATACAGGAGCAGCAGCAAGCATCACTTCAATGTCTTTGTATAATGAACTCAAACGAATAATGAACATACAAACATTACCAGTACAGAATTGTCACATTATATGAGCCACAGGTAATAAATCAAAGAACGTGAAATTTCAAGATCTTATTAACTTCACATTTTCAAATATACCACTCAATTACAGTTTTCTGGTAGTAGACAAATTAGTTATGCATAGCATATTAGGAATTGACTTTTTGAATGAATATCAAGCAATCATAGATTTAGGAAAAGGGAAATGTCATTTAACCATAAACCAACAACAACTGACAATAGAGTTAACACAGGGTAAAAATTTAAACAGTAAACAAGGTAAGTTTAAACAGGTATATTTTGTGTATCCACCAGCAACAAACATATGTGATTTACTTTTAATGAAGCTGTATCTCAGGGAATTAAACGTAATGATTTATATGAGAAATGCACAGAATCTGAATATCTGACGAAGGAACAACTTGAATTACTTGAAGTTTTGCAGCAATTTGCTGAGGTATTTGTGGAGAAACCTGGAATTATTAGAGGCTACACTTATGAGATGGATGTTAAAGCACACAAAACATACTTTAGAACATATTTAATATCCCTTGGTCAAAGAAACCTGCAGTTTTGAAAGAGATTGAAAGACTGCAAGGTTGGGGTATCATTGAAAGGTCACATTCATCATATTGCAGTCCGATCCTAGCAGTTAATAAAGAGGATTGTAGTGTAAGGTTAGTGCTGGATGCACGAGAAATTAACAAAGTCATAATCCCAATCAACACACAACCTATAAATTTGGAAGAACAACTTATAAAATTTCATAATGTACAGTATTTAACCAATACTGACCTCCGCTCATCGTTTTGGCACGTGAACCTCCATAAAAACAGCTGTAAATACACTGCATTTCTATGTGAGGGATGTAGTTATCAATTTTGTGTTCTATCCTTTGGTCTATGAGTGAGTGCTGGAGTATTTATTGAAGCTGTAGTTGCTGTTCTTGGACCACAATTGTTATCGCAAATCACAGTTTATGTTGACGACATTTTCATTGCCACCATTACTTGGGAAGAACATGTTAATCTTTTGAAGCAACTTCTGATTAAATTTTCTAACACAGGTGTCACTATCAATTTATCAAAAGCGAAATTGGGGAGGAGAGAAATCAAATTCCTTGGTCACATCATATCAACTCAAGGCATTTATCCAGACTCAAGAAAAACTGATGCAATTAAGAATTTTCCATCCCCACAGAATCGTAAACAACTCAAAGCTTTTCTTGCTCTATCTTCATTCTTCAGGAAATTTGTACCCTACCACCATCATAACAGCCCACACCTTCTATCTTTACTCAAAAGAAATAATATTTGGAAATGGACAGTTCTGCCAGACAGATTTTGAAGCGATTAAGAATGCTTTAGTAAATGCAGCATTGTTATGTCATCCTGACATGCCAGACTTTTGCCTAGTGACAGATGCAAGTTCCTATGGACTCAGAGAATTTTTATTCCAAATTCATGTAGAAAATGAACAAAGAGTCATCAAACCTATGAGTTTTGCTAGCCGCATGCTCACTGAATGCGAAAAGTCGTATTCAGTGACCGAGCGCAAAATACTTTCCATAATATGGGCATTTCGCAAGTTTCAGTACTTTCTATGTGGAAAACATACTAAGCTTTATACTTATCATCAAGCTCTTTCTTTCCTGCTATCACGCAAGTTATTACATTCATGTCTTGCACACTGATGTGCATCTCTGACAGAGTATGATTTCGATATTATATACATAAAAGGAGAATCCAACATTATAGCCGAAGCTCTATCTCGTTTGCCACAAGGCCTACAAGAATTTTCAGATGTGACAGAACAAACATCAGATTTCAAAATTTTACTCATGTATGACGGTACATTTGCACCTTACTATAAAAACATGTGCAGGAAGTTAGCCATATTGCAGGACAATGATCCCAGGTGGATCCAGATAAAGAATAAATTACGTGCAGGAACAGACCCACATCTTGAAAAATATTACACATTACACAAAGAAGTATTATTTCACCGACGAAACCCTGAATCACAGCATTGGTGTGTTTGCTTACCTGAAGCACATGTTGATGATTTTATTTTATTTACACACAGAACTTAGGGAAACTATGGTGTAACCAAATGTACAGATAAGATTATACAATATTGCTATTTTCCAAATTTAAGGCGAAGAGTATTGAGTAATATTACGAAATGCATCATATGTCAGAAAGCCAAATATTCTAATTGCACAAGCATGGATGAATTGCACCCAATCATACCTAAGAGGCCATTACAGCAAATTTCTTTAGATATTGCTGGACCCTATCCACAAGCACGTGAAGAAATGAAATACATCCTTGCTGTGTTAGATGTTTTCACAAAGTATTTAAAATTATATGCTTTACGTTTAGTTTCTACCACTGCTATTACCAGACATCTAATAACAGATTATTTTGTAAGAATAGGAAAACCTGAAGTTATGATCACGGATAATGCAGCATATTTTACCAGTTTAAAATGGAAGACATTTATTGAAGAACAGAATGTTAAACATATTTTAATTTCAAGATTTCACACAGCAGGAAACCCAGTAGAAAGAACATTTCAAGTTTTTGGATAGTTTATGAGAACACACACACCAGAGAAGCACACAAAATGGGTAGAATACCTAGCACCATTTGAACAAATAGTGAACAATTTAACTCACATTTCTACTGGATACACACCAACTGAATTAATTATGGATAAAACAGAAAGAAATGAATGGACAGACGCTCTAGCCAAATTTACAGCAACAGCAAATCATGTTAGTTTAGAAGAAAAGGTAAGACAAGCTTACACAACATTATGTGACAAAGCTAAGGAAAGAAAGCAGAAATATGACAGAGGTGTCAGGAAAGCACAAACATTTCAAGTTGATGAGGTAGTTTTACTAAGAACACATCCTAAACCCATAAAACTGAAACATTTAAGCAGGAAATGGCAGATCTTATACTCTGGACCATACCGAATTGCAAATATTCCACACCCTGGCTGTTATTCATTAGAATATCCATTAACACACAAACCCAGAGATCTACATCCACACAGACATTTGAAAAAATACATACAGTAAAATGTTAGCTAATGAGGAGAAGATAATTAATATGATATAAATTTATGATGAGTCTACATTGAAGTTATACAGATATTTACAATCTAATGAATGCAGGTAAGTCTAGAAAGCAAAGAGAAATATATATATTACACATGTGAACCATCCAATAGCTAATAAGATATTTGGTTATAAGAGGAGTTGCTATTGAGGCATAAACACATCAGAGGAGGCATATACACATTAGAGGAGGCAGAGAGCTGAACAGAATTATTTTCTTTAGGAGGCATGTAATAATAGTAATGTTGATATGAGTGATTGAATGAGATGAGTGAATGTAATATTAGTTTAATAAGAGGATAAATAGTAATATGGAGAGAGGTAAATGGATTTAAGATAAAAAAGGGTATTATTATTATTATTGAAGTAAAAAAGGAATAGATGGTGAATAACAGGTGAGAATGTTATGAGTAATTGAGAATATGTTGAGAGGAGGGACACTAGATCTGAACGAAACTTCCTGGCAGATTGAAAATGTGTTCCGGACTGAGACTCGAACTCGGGACCTGAGCCTTTCGTGGGCAAGTGCTCTACCAACTGAGCTACCCAAGCACAACTCATGCCCCATCCTCACAGCTTTACTTCTGTCAGTACCTCATCTCCTACCTTCTGCCAGGAAGTTCCATATCAGCGCACACTCTGCTGCAGAGTGAAAATCTCATTCTGGAAACATCCCCCAGGCTGTGGCTAAGCCATGTCCCCACAATATCCTTTCTTTCGGGAGTGCTAGTTCTGTAAGTTTCACAGGAGAGCTTCTGTTAAGTTTGGAAGGTAGGAGACGAGGTACTGACAGAATAAAGCTGTGAGGACGGGGCGTGAGTCGTGCTTGGGTAGCTCAGTTGGTAGAGCACTTGCCCACCAAAGGCAAAGGTCCTGAGTTCGAGTCTCGGTCTGGCACACAGTTTTAATCTGCCAGGAAGTTTCATATCAGTGCACACTCCGCTGCAGAGTGAAAATCTCATTCGAGATTTGAACGTTACATCAGATGTACTCATGGAATACAAAATGATAGTAGTGCAAGCAGTATTATTTATTGAAAAATTGGTATGCCTGAGATAATAACTTATGTGATGTCTTATTTATATTATTATAACTAAAGGTGAAAGTACAGATTTATGTGGAAAGAATTATTTATAGCAGCCACCCAAGAAGATTTCAATCTATAACACTTGAACACTAATATAATGGTAACTTGCAACGAAATTTTTTGAATTATGTTGGCTTGACACTTCAGATTGGAAGAATTATTTAAGAGAACATATTTAGCATTCATCTAATGGTATAATTAAAGCTCATCTACTGTATTGAACCAATGCACCATTAAATAGAAATGAGAATAAGGAGAAAACAAAGCGTCAGTCCTCTGTTGCGGCTCACACTCTCATCCCTCCCTTCGAAAAATTTATGCATGTTGATGAAATATTTGACATTATATAATTTGTGATCATCTGACAGTATGGAGAGACATACACACATATTTATTTATGAATAGATTTTTACGGGTACTACAAGGCAAGTACAGAATGGATATACAGCATGGAACGCAGCAGAAACTATCTGACAAGAACTAAGAAGATTTATTTATTTATTAAGTACAACATTTATTTATATTTCTTGATACTCATGAAAGGAAGGAGATGGACTACACAAACTTTATAGGAACATGATTGACTTGAACTAGGTATATACACTTACCACACTGATGTATATACTTGATCCTAAGATATTTAGAGAGGCACTACTCTTAGAAATGCTAACAGCGGGGACACCACACTCAGAAACGGGGAGGTATAGGAAATTTTACGTTACATTCAGTTAACATGTATTTTGTCTATCATATTTTATTTTGTGCAGTTCACTGTAGGAGATGACTTTACTAGTATTTATGAAGTAGTTAGCAACCATCCCATGACCCTATCCTCTTACAGAGGGCTGTCTTTAAGCTTGAAACATGTGTAAATTTTATTCCAGGAGGCAAGATGAATTTTAAGTTGAATATTCTAGCGAGTTGCCACAATTATTTTAAAATGTTGCAAGTGTAATGAAAGGGAAAGGAACAACAATGGAAACAAAGGAAAAAGAATGAGCTAACAAAAAAATGTATATTTCAATCTGAATGTAATGTAATTCACATGTCAGCACAATTATATTGAATGTAACGTAAAAAATTTACTATATTTTTCCATTTAATTCTGTATATGTACTATATGACAACAATGTAAATATCTCAGGTAATGATTTATTGTAAATATTTGAATGTTTATGTACTTATCATATCAAGAAATGTAGGCCCCTACTTTAAGGAGATGTTAATGAACTGCAAAGGAATTGTGCATGTAGCACATGATTCATATAAATGGAGCTGAAAATGCAAAGAAGAAACCAACATGATGGAGCACTGGTCAAGAAATATTTATATAGTGTCAATATGCCTGGAAGTGTATGGTGCAGTAGAAGCCGGCAGGCCTTCAGGTTGGTATAAAGGACAAGCACATCACCTGTCTTAGGCAGTGAGGCCCAGTGGACGCCACCCAAATTCGACTGCTGGAGATCACAATTTCGCGTTGACACAATGAACAAACTTTGGATTTTCTTCAAGTCACACTCAGAAGCCGATACTACGTTTAAAGGCATTGGAGCGCTGCGCCAGCAACAGATTTTCATAAGTAATTTTGTTCTTCTTTTACTTTTGCATAGGTTCTTGTTTTAACAACTAGTTCATTACTCTCTTGTTATCTTATCTTCATACGTTTGAGATGTCAATTTTTTGGCGCTGATGTTAAAGAATGATTTTAAGTGGAAATTAAAACTATATTACAAAATGAACACATGGCGTCTTCAAGTTATTTCAGTAGTAATTCGCAATGGTTATTGCCAAATTTATAAATTAATCCAGACAGTGAGAATTTCCAGAAATTTTCATCAGGCGGAGAACAAGAGGACCAGGAAACAATAAAAAATGGACATCCTACAATAAAATCAAGAAGTATTCCAGATGCAGCCACGAAGACTGTATTATAATAGATACTACCTTTCTGACAGAATTATAAGGTAAATTTCAACTTATAAGTAATTTCAGATGCTATTTCCTTACAGTCGCTTTTTGTAGTGTTGCCGACCCGGTCTGCCATCGACGGTCAAATTACAGCACTATCTCAATCAGTAATACGAAGTCCGCCTCATCTGTAACTTATTCCATCAAAATTCAACACCCAATCAGATTTTCTATTTTGTATTTTCACGGCAGAACCCCGAGGAAAGGAAACACTACAAATGTGCTGTGAAAAGCTCTGACGACTGACCCTGCACTTGGTCTATATGATGAGAGAGCACCTATAGAACTACTCACAGATGCCAGTGGATATGTGATTGGTGCTGTTCTGGTGCAGATTTCAGATGGAAAAGGGAAGGTTATAGTCTATGCTTCTAGGAGACTTACAAAAGCCGATAGAAACTACTCAACTACAGAAAGAGAATGTCTTGCTGTGATCTGGGCCATGTGCAAAATTTCGACACTATCTCTATGGAAGGCCATTCACAGTTGTTACAGACCATCATTCACTTTGTTGGTTGACAGGTCTTAAGGATCCAACAGGACGACTCGCCAGGTGGGCACTACATCTTCAAGAGTATGACATTACCATAGTGTACAGAAATGGAAGAAAACACCAAGATGCCAACTGTCTCTCAATAAACCCTGTGCAAAACCATCAAAACTTTGATGAAGATGGTGACTGTCTTGCTGCACTCCAGGATCTCTCTGCTGAGCAGAAGAAGGACGCCAAGATATCTCACATTATGCGTGCCTTAAATCGGTCAGAGGATGTGAAAGGACAATTTAAGGTAGTTAACGGATTACTTTGCAAGAAAAACTTTGATCCGTTTGGAAAGAGGTGGCTACCAGTGATTCCTAAACACATGCGCTTTGATGTTCTACAGAAATTCCATGACACACCTGAGGCATGAAATTTTGGATTTATTAAGACATATGATAGGATCCACAAGAGATTTTTCCGGCCTGGTTTATTTAGGTGTGTCCATCACTATCTGTCACACTGTTGAGAGTGTCAGAGGAGAAAGGCAGTTCCTCAGAAACCAACTGGCTGACTCATACCAATTCCAGCAGCCAAAACGCCTTTCCATTGTGTTGGGATTGACTTCCTCGGACGATTTCCAATGTCTGCTAGTGGCAATAAATGGATTATTGTTTGCACTGATTATCTGACACGCTATGCCATTACAAAATCTGTGAAAACAGCCGAAGCATTAGAGTTAGCCAAATTCATCGTGGAAGACAATGTATTAAAACACGGTGCCCCAAGGTCATTAATTACAGATCGAGGGAAATCTTGTGACAGAGATAAGCCGTCGGTGCATCATTACTCATCATTACTCAGCACATGATGACTGCTTGCCATCCGCTAACTAACGGGCCTACTGAACGCCTTAATAATACCTTGGCCGGCATACTATCAATGTTCGTCAATGTTGAACAGAGCAACTGGGATGAGGTTCTACCTTTTGTGACGTTTGCCTACAACACTGCCGAACAAGACACCACAGGATGTACACCATTTTTACTGCTGCATGGGCGTGAGGCGACTATGACGTCAGACACTGTGTTTCCTTTACATCATGATGATGTGGACGACGACTACATCGGCCAGGTGTTAACCAGAGCTGGGGAAACTCGGCAGTTAGCTTGACTCCGCACGCTGCAGGCTCAAGAAAACGATCACCGAAGGTATGACACGAGCCACTGAATTGCTTCGACGTCATCCTTCATCCGACCTGGTACGGATCCCAAATACTCAAGCAGTACTCAAGGACAGGTTGCACAAGCATCCTATACACAGTCTCCTTTACAGGTGAACCACTCTTTCCTAAAATTTTCTCAGTAAACTGAAGTCGACAATTTGCCTTCTGTATCACAGTTCTCACATGCTCTTCCCATTTCATATTGCTTTCAAATGTTATGCCCAGATATTTAAACAACTTGACTCTGTCAAGCAGGACACTAGTAATACTGTAACTGAACATTAAGTGTTTGTTCTTCCGACTCATCTGCATTAACTTACATCTTTCCTCATTTAGAGCTAGCTGCCCTTCATCACACCAACTAGAAATTTTGTCTACATCATCTTGTATCTTTCTACAGTCGTTCAACTTCGACACCTTACCATCCACCACAGTATCATCAGCAAACATGCACAGTTTACTGCCCACCCTGTCTGTCAAATCATTTATGTACAGGGCTATTACAAATGATTGAAGTGATTTCATAAATTCACTGTAGCTCCATTCATTGACATATGGTCACGACACACTACAGCTACGTAGAAAAACTCATACAGTTTTGTTCGGCTGAAGCCGCACTTCAGGTTTCTGCCGCCAGAGTGCTCGAGAGCGCAGTGAGACAAAATGGCGACAGGAGCCGAGAAAGCGTATGTCGTGCTTGAAATGCACTCACATCAGTCAGTCATAACAGTGCAACAGTGAATTTGCCTGTTGCCCTTCGTAAATAGTTTGCAGTATATCATATGGGAAAAAGGCAGTTTGAATTTCGCACAAGCAATGCTTTCTAAAACCATGCTGATTCAAGAACATAAGGCTTCTCACTCTCAAGAAAGCTTATTATATTCAAACTGAGAATATGTATGTAATATGTTTTCTGCAGCATACTGAAGTTAGGGACACTGGTCTCTGATTTTGCCGTTCTGTTATTTTATGCTTCTTATATTCTGAAGTCATCTGTGCTTTTTTCCAGTTGCCTGGGACTTGTTCTGCGTGAAACGGTAATGATAAATCCAAGTTAAGTAAGGGGAAAATGATGAAGAGTACTCTTTGTAAAATCGAACTGGGATTCCATTGGGATTTGATAATTTATTTACTTTCAAATCTTTCAGTTGTTTCTCTATGCCAGGGTTGCTTATTACTATGTCCTCCATAGAGCAGCCTGTCTGATGGTCAAATGACAGTATGTTTGTACGATTCTCCTGTGTCAGTGATTTCTTGAATGTGACATTTAAAACTTCACCTTTCATTTTGCTATCTTCAAGTGCTACACCAGATTGGTCAATAAGGGAGTGAATGGAAGTCTTATACCCACATGTCAGTTTTACATACGAGCAGAATTTTCTCTGGTTTTCTGCCAGATCTTTTGCCAAGGTGTGGCAGTGGTAGTTGTATGCTTCATGCATAGATCTTCTCACAGACACACAAATCTCTACTAACCTTCACTTGTCATCATTTGTGCATTCTCTTTTTAAATGAGAGTACAATAATCTCTGCTTCCTCAGCATCTTCTAAATTTTGTTATTAAACCGTGGTGTGTCTTTTCCATCCTTCATCCACTTACTAGACACATAACTCTCCAGACCACAATTTAAAATCTGCTTAAACTTTGCCTGTAACTCCTCTATGTCCATCTTACTGGAGTTAAGTCATGTCAATTCACTGTCTAAGTGAGATGCTAACAATTGCTTACCTCCTCTATCTAGCAGAAACACTCTCCTAAACTTCTTCACTGATTTATTAATTTTCGTAACCATACTACTATGATGACATTATGATTGTTAATCCCTGTTTCCATCATGGCACTGTCTATAAGTTCAAGCCCACTTGTAGCTACAAGGCCTAAGGTATTTCCTTTGCATATGAGTTGCGGAACTAGCTGCTCAAGACAGTTTTTTGAAAATGTGTCCAAAAGTATTTTACATAACTGTCTGTCTGTACCCCCCACAGTGAATTTGTAGACATTCCAGTCTATTCTCAGTAGGTTTAAGTCACCTTTAACTATTATTGCATGACTGGATATATCTGTGCTGCTGACCGCATACTTTCTTTGAATGACTCTAGAACTGTCACAGTGGAGTGAGGTGGCCAGTAAAACCTCCAACAATTATCTTGGTTTCTCCTTCACATGTAATACACAACTAGATAACATCACTGTCACACTCAACTTTGACCTCAATAAACACAATATTTTTGTCACCTTCAATGAACGTTCCCCCTGCTATGGTCTCTAACCTGTCTTTCTGATATAAACTGAAGAGCCAAAGAAACTGGTGCACCTGTCTAATGTCAAGTAGGGCTCCCGCGACCATGCAGAAGTGCTGCAACATGTTGTGGCATGGACGCGACTAATGTCTGAAGTAGTGCTGCAGGCAACTGACACTATGAATCCTGTAGGGCTGTCCATAAATCTGTAAATGTACAAGGATGTGTAGATCTCTTCTGAACAGGATGTTGCAAGACATCCCAGATATGCTGAACAATGTTCATGTCTGGGGAGTCTGTTGGCCAGTGGAAGGGTTTAAACTCAGAAGAGTGTTCCTAGAGTCACCCATAAGTAATTCTGGATGAGTTGGATGTAGCACATTCCTGCTGGAATTGCCCAAGTCCATCAGAATGCACAATAGACATCAATGGACCCAGGTGATTAGACAGGATGCTTACGTATGTGTCACCTGTCAGAGTCACATCTAGATATATCAGGGATCCCATATCACTCCAACTGCACATGCCCCACACCATTATAGAGCCTCTCCCAGCTTAAACAGTCCCCTGCTGACATGCAGGGTCCACCAGTTCACTAGGTTGTCTCCATACCCAAACATCTACGTGATACATTTTGAAATGAGACTCATCTGTCCAGGCAAAATGTTTCCTGTCATCAACAGCCCAATGTCAGTGCTGACAGGCCCAGACAAGATGTAAAGCTTTGTGTCATGGAGTCATCAAGGGTACATGAGTGGCCCTTCGGTTCAGAAAGCACCTATTGATGAAGTTTCTTTGAATGGTTCGCACACTGACACTTGATGATGGCCCAGCACTGAATTCTGCAGTAAGCTGCAATTTCTGTCACGTTGAACAATTCTCTTCAGTTGTCGTTGGTGACATTCTTGCAGGATCTTTTTCTGGCCACAGTGATGTCACAGATATGATGTTTTACTGAATTCCTGATATTCACAAACACTTGTTCGCTACCTCGGAGCTGCTCTGTCCCTTTGCTAGTGCAATGACTTTAACACCACATTCAGACTCACTTAAATCCTGATAAGCTGACTTTGTAGCAGCAGTAACCAATCTATCAACTGCACCACACTCTTATTGTCTTGTATATGCATTGCTGACAACAGTGCCATATTCTGCCTGTTTACATATCTCTGTATTTGAATACAAATGCCTGTGACCATTCCTTTGGTGCTTCAGTGTATTTCCACCATGAGTGGGGTTCCCAACTATCTATTCTAGGTAGCTTTCAGAGAGGGGCATTTACTAATGTTTCACAGGTTGCCTTACCACGCCTACCACTAACAAAACATTAATTTTCCCAATTAATTGTTGGATAATTAAAGTCTACCAATGATTACTTAGGAACTTACATACAAGTGAACAGAGATTTTCTCTAAAGTTTTTGGTTACATCATGAGATGAGCATCATGGACAATAGAAGGATTCTATTACCTTTTTATGCTCACTCTTGATATTGAGTCTTGTCCAAACAGTGTCACATGCAGCTTCAATTTATATTTTGGTAGATGTAAGTTTGTTGTCTATTGTCACAAATATACTATGTCTATATCCCATTTGCCTAACCTTTTGATACACACTTATATTTCCCCCAAAAATGTCAGTGCTATAATTTCAGGTTTCAACCAGCTGAATGTATTATGTGAGGTTCACCGGTTTTCATAAGCGCTTCAAACTTTGGCACTTTGTTGCAAATGCTTTGGCAGTTTACCGTTTGGATTTTTGAATACTCTCACCTGTGGGAGGCACTTCTTATGGCTGATATATACTGGTACCCATAGGTTTCCAAGAGCTAATGGTGTCCGGACTGGATGGAGAGTTGTGCAATCAAAAAAACCCTTGTGTGCACCCCACACACAGTCAGCTAACTGAGTAGCTGCCTCTGATGTGTTGTACTGATGCATTTAGGGGACCCTACAGTTGTTAACAGGAAGTCACAGCCTAGCTTGTCACAGAACCTTTGAAGTTTCTTTTTCTGTCCTTCCACTCAACCCAGAACCAAACGTCCATCATCAGTTCTAGGGAACAATGGTGCAAATTGTGAGCTTCACTGATACTCCATACGTAAGGCTGGTCTTCTCAACCTTTTACTGGGTTCCTGGTATTTACGTTACACTCGTGAAATGGTCATATGAGAAAATCCCCACTTCATCGCTACCTCAGGGATGCTGTGTCCCGTCACTCATGAGCTGGCTATAACATCACATTCAAACTCACTTAAATCTTGATAATCTGCCCATTGTAGTGGCAGTAACCAATCTAACAACTGCACTTTCTGCCTGTTTACGTATATCTGTATTTCAATACATATGCCTATACCAGTTTCTTTGGTGCCTCAGTGTACATTATATGACTTGCTACATATATCAGAGCTTTTCACTTTGGGCTTCAGCAACCTCTTCATCCCAAGAATAATTTGAGTGCAAGAACTATCCTGGAGGGCAGTAAATTCAGGAACTTTATAACGAATACTTTGTGAGTTTGCTAATAAAATTTTGACAGTAAAAGTGTCTTTATTCTCAATACCGTCTGACTTCCTTTGTTGTGTATCAACTGGCAAGTGTTCATCAGTGCACCTCAATGTACCGTCTAGCCTAATAAACCCTCATGTTCACTCCGCAAGTACTCTGCTACCCAAGTAGCTGCTTCCTTTGTGTAGTGCACCCTGACCTATCAAGGGCAGTCCTGCAAATCCCCACACAACACCACAGGTCTAAAAAACTATAGTCAAGACTGTCAAAGAGTCGATGAAGCCTTTGGTTAAGACCCTCCACTCAGCTCCAAACCAAAGAACACTGATGAACTCTGAGGACAATGCTGAAAATTGAGAGCTCTGCTTGCACCCCACATGCAAGGTCAGCAGTCTGTACCACAACTACTAGATGCCTACACGAACTGAGGGTGACCTCAGAATCCATGTGACAGGCATCATCGGTACTGACATAAGCCACACCTCGAAGATGACTGTGACCTGCATGCTCGATAGCCACTGGCAAGGCTGACTCCACATCTCGGACAAGGCCTCCTGACAGACATACAAAGTGCACATTGGCTTTCCTTTTGTTCCTGAATGCTATCTGCCTAAAGGGCTCCATAACATGCCTAACTTTGGAGCTTTCAATAACTGCCAATAATCTCCCTCCCCCCCCCCCCCCCCCTTTCCCATCCGCCATGTTCTGCTTGGACCCGGCTCAAGGAGGGGCCACCTACCACTCTCAGAGTGAACATGTGAGGTCGGATGGCCAGTCTCCACATTGGCTATCTGCCTAAAGTGACACAAACACATTACCAACCTCCTCTCACCCTACTATGAGGGTGGATCCACCACGTTGGGTACACTAGGAGTGCCTCGAATGCAGAGCCTGTGGGCAAAAGAAGCAACACCTAGGGGGCCCCGTGAGACATGCCAGAATCTCTGCCACCACTGTGCCCTAGGATAGCAGCCTGAAGCTGACTGACCACAGCCAAAAGCATGACCCACTGTTCACGAACTGCGGCAAGCTGCTCCTGCATCCACAAAGCATGCCCACATACTAACCATCCTAGCAAGACCAACTGAAGAACCAAACTAAAAAAGCAGATAGAATCCTAGATATGCAACTTGTTGCCTTCCTAACGTGTCACCAATGGATGCTGATGCATTAATGAGCTATGTAGCTGGCTGTTCAGTGAGCAACTGTTACACTACAGACTGGATGAATTCACCCTTACAAAAATGCTAGATTGAACCTCAGAAACAGAAAAAGTTGCATAAAATTTAATAAATATACTATGAGGAAACTAGAATAAGGAAAACACTTAATTTGTCACTCTGCAGATGTATATCAGCCGAGAGATGAAAAGGTGGTGGAGGTCAAGAGAGGAACAAAGAAAACAGCACAGTCTAGTCAAGGGGAAAGGAAAATGTGCAAACAAAGCATTAAAAGGAACATCATCAGTGTGAAGAATAAAGACCCGGAGGGGGTGGGAGGGGGGAGGGAGAGGCGAGAACAGTGGCGCCTCAGGGACACTACACACACTGAGTCACCAACACTGCTACTGATCCTACCCAATCCACACACCATACCACAATGGGGCAACGAAGTCAGCTAGTTGTCAAAAAAGGAACAAAAAGACACAAGAAATGGAACTGATGGACCACGGTCAAATCTGGGACATCAGGGTAGAGCTCCACATCAGGATGGACTGCAGTATGGTGACAGAAATGCACCATCCTCGACATAAGGGTAGAGAATTGAAAACTGTGCAAGTGTGTCCACTTGGAAGCATGCTGGATGGCACCTGGAGCTGTTGTTTTGCAGAGGCTTCCAAGAGGGAGCTAGCCCATATACAGACATCACCCACATACAGAGCAGGGGAGACCAAAGGTCTGGCTAAGGCCACAACTCCGTTGATAATGAGAAAAACAAGGACACTTAATATGGACCCCTGTAGAACATCATTCTCCTGGGTATGTGGAGAGCTGGGAATGGCATCAACCTGATCTCTTAATAACTGGTGGGACAAGAACTGGTGAATAAAAACTGGGCGGGGGCCCCAAAGACACCCACTCATGTGATGGCACCAAGCTGTGTCATAGGCCTTAGGAAGATCCAAAAAAAAAAAAAAAAAATGCAGTGTGATGGTGGTACTGAGAAAAGGTCTGCTGAATTGCAGTTACAATCGAAGCAGATGACTGATCAAAGATTGTCCCTCCTGAAAGCCGTATTGGTAAGGTAATAAAAGGCCTCTAGATTCAAGGACCCAACTGAGCCAATGACCCACAGTCCACTCTAGTGAGTTGCACAGAACATTTGTCAGGCTAACTGGCTAGTAACTATCAAAGGACAAAGGATCCCCTACAGGCTTAAGTACGGGAATCACAATACTGTTTCTCCATTGAGAGGGGAGAATGCCCTGCAGCCAAATACAGTTAAACACCAGGAGGACATACTGTTGTCGTGGAGGATTGAGGTGTTGAAGAAACTGGTTATGGATGGAGTCAGGGCCAGGGGCTGAACTGTGGGAAGAAGAGAGGACCAGACAAAGTTCTCATTCAGTAAAAGGTTCATTGTAGTATACCCCATGACAAGGGGTCAAATGTAAGTGGGAAGCTCCAGCCCACTGTTCCCAGAGGAGGAAGGTGGCTGGATAGTGGGCCAACGCTGATGCCACCACAAAATGGGACTCGAGATATTCCGCAAGAACTGACGGACCTGTGCAAAAGCCACGTGGAAGGGCAAGCCCAGAATGGAAGGCTGTCACTGACAACCTTGCAGGGTGCAGAGTGTGCCCACACCTGTGCCAAAAGGACAGGAGAGCCTAGGGAGAAGGCAAAACATTCCCAACACACTCACTTGTTCTGTTCGATTAAGAAACAGGCACGAAGACCTTTAAAGGTAATAAGACTGACAGAAGATTGGTGCCACTTAAGATGTTGCAAAGCGTGACAACAATCACGGATTGTTCTGGCGATGCTCTTGCTCCACTGTGGAAATGGCCAGTGACAAACAGGGCCCCTCAAGTGGGGAACAGCAATGCTTTCAGCACAGATTATCTTATCGGACAGATCACATACGACTTAATCGATACGACGTGATGAAGAAAGTGTAAAACTAATCTAGGAGTTATACGGAGACCAATCAGCACACTGGAAAGTCCAGCAGTGTAAACTGGCCATTGGGTGGTGGGAAGGGAACGAGAGGATCAATGCGAGGTCATCCTGTGGCAGCTAGTATAAGAAAGGAAAACAGGGAAAGGAAGGGTGTGAAAGATCACTGGCATGACATATCACAGAGGTCATCTTGTGACAGCTAGTATAAGGAAGGAAGATGGGGAAGGGAAGTGTGTGAAAGATCACTGGCAGAGAAAGTGCCATATGCAGCACTAAAATGAGTAGGGGAGCCAGCATTAAGAAGGCAAAGACTGTGGTCTACAAGAAACTGGTCAATGATGAGCCCCTGACTAGATGAAACGGCACTGCCCCACAAAGGGTGATGTGCATTAAAATCCCCAAGGAGTGGGAAGGGAAGTGGGAGTTGCTCAAGCATGAGAGTTAGGGCAGTAGAGGTAGGTGGCCTGGGAGGGGGGACCTCACCGTCAGTCAGCAATAAGGATGGGGTGACATCCGTAAATAAGAGGGCAGACTCAGGATGCGAGGGGAGAAATGGCACCAATGGTCCTTGTTCTGGCACTTACATTTCTTTGTCTTCTGTTTCATAGGTTGAGGAGGGCACAGCATGGAGGTAGAGCAGGCTTCTGCAAGATTTGGAACCAAAAGAAAGGGGCGACCTAGGGACGCAGAGACTGTGTGTCCTGTGGCCGAGTTGTATCGGCAGGCCTCCTACCTGGCAGACGCTGAGGAGAGAGGTCCCAGAGGGAGCCCAATCGACATCAGACGGTGCTGAATAAGGGTGACACTTCTCCGACTGGGAAGAGAGAGTGGCACCCGGGGGGGACGGCGTGGGAACTGCAGGGAGGTGGGGATGGGGGGAGGGGGTGGGACTGCGGTAAGAAAGAAGGAGATGGGGAAAGGATGTAACAGAGGCAAAGGCAGAAGTCATTGACACAGGGTGTAGTTGGTCATAATTCTGATGAGCATTGGTGTGAGATTAATGGTTAAGGAACTTATACTCCTGTATCTTCTTTCCCTCCTTATAGACGAGGCAATCTGTTGAGCATGGAGAGTGGTGGTCACACAGGCAGTGGAACACAGGGGCTCCCCTCACGGATTGAATGTCCACATTCACTTCAGAGAGTGTACCGTACAGTGGGAAGAGCGTCCGGTATGCGAGCACCGATAACACTTAGTGGGTAGCGGGATACGGAGCTTCGTGTCACACTGATTAAACGTGACCTTGACATTCTCTGGGAGGGTTCAGATTGGCCCAGAATTCCACATTAGTGTGAAGGGTGAGGTCCCTATGAAAAATGACTCCCTGAACTACATCCAACAACTGGTGAGCAGCAACAAGCATTGGGACATCGCCAAGATCGTTACAGGAATGAAGGGCTGCAGATGGAGTGGCAGAAAATGTTTTGATCAACGGTGTACCTGACCGCATCTTATTGAGAGATTCCATTTTGTCAAACTTGTCTTTGATATTTTCCACAAAAAATAAAGACTCTGTGGTTGTGGATGTGTCCCCATGTGTCTTTGTGTAAACTAGGTAGTGGGGAAAGTGTTACACCCCAAGCCAGCAAGCCTGGCCTCCCTCCCAGTGAATGAGGGAAGGGAAGGCTGCATGGTCATAAGAAGCAGCATTAAATGATCCATTACCAAGCGAAGAGATGACTGTCAAAGGGTGGCCAAATTTGTGGAGCTTCATGCATATGATAAGCAAAGCATCTGCCCTGATACCACCCATTCCAATCAGGAGCTCTCCCCATGGGTGCCACCCAGCCACATCACCGATCATCTGACACGGCAACTGTTGCTGGGAGTTCCAATACTCCAGAATGACAAGCAACCACTCCTAGGCATACGAGGTGAGGAAACAACTCGGGTATCAGAAGTGTGATCCCTGTGTTTCCGGGGGCTCTGCCAGATGGGTACATAACAGCTCCACGACACAGACTGTCTACACGTGCTGGTGACCTAATGAGGTGGAAGGGGGTTATGGTGGGGAAGGAAGACTGGAAGGAAGAGGGAAAAGGAATCCATGCCATAGAGTTCTTCTGCAAATGGCTCACACTACAGAAAGAATATTTAAAAGTCAAGTTCAAACCCTGAAGAGGAACCAAAAACACCAAAAAGGAAGGATGAAAAATAAATTGCAAGGGGAACAAAACCAGGAGGAATAAAAGAAATGAGGTGAATAGCCAGATCGACATAAGTAAGAACACTGAGAGAAGGGAAGGGAGTGGGGACAGAGAGGAAGAAGTGATAAAAGAGAGGGTGGGGTACAGGGAAGGATATGTGGTCTAGGAAGGAAGAATGGGCCGCAATAGCTAAGGAAGAATGGACCACAATAGCTTGAGGCCCATGTGCACTATGCACAAACTCACTAAAGAACTGTGAATCCTCTGGAGGGACCAAGAATGCAAAACATGTTTCATAAACATAAGCTGGGGACACCTCGATTTATGGGCAGATACTTCTCAATTACATTTCCGTCTGAGATTCCAGTGTCCTTTTACAATTCTCCCTTCATAAAAGTGGTATGGGTCTTTCCTTTTGTGGATCCACCCACCTAAGGTATAAGTTATTTTTTCCATAGGTCCACTTAGCCTTTGTCCTCCAAACATGTTGCTTTTGAGTACACTGCAAAATTGTTTTTTAACTAATACTTACATTGACAGAAGACGTTACTCATTCTATGTTTGACTCTCATGATAATTACCTTGCATACATTCTCACCTTCATCAAGTCTTGTCTTACATTAATATTTGCACCTCTTAACAGTTCTGTGCTGGTACTGCACCTATATTGTGGACTATTAATCATTACCATATGCTCCACCTTGTGTCATATTTTCTGTCAATAACTCTGCTCCACTTGCTCCACTTTATTGTAAGTGTTTATTGTATTCTATGATAAATATTTTTGAACTTCTTTGTAATCCTCTCCCTATTCTCAATTTACTAAATATTGTCAACCTTCTTTGGTACTTATTGAGATGAATACTAAGTGGTACAAGCAAGCATCACCTAACCCTTATAATACTTATATTACAAAGCATATTTACTTCATTACTCATTAATTCTCATGTCTTAGTTGTTAACTTCATACTTTTTTTTCACTTTGAATCACCCATATTTTGGGGAACGTCAAGTCTCTATGGACTCCCCAAGAGCCATAAGGAATGGGTACCTCTGAGGCTGATTGTTGACTCCATCAACTCTCACAGTTACGGACTTGCTAAATACCTAGCAACACTGCTCGAACCCCTTGTGGGACACTGTAGCCACTATGTGAGAAACTCAGCTGAATTCGTAAAAATACTCAGGCACATGAGACTACAAAGGAAGGACCTACTCGTGAGCTTTGACATGATGTTGCTTTTCACAAAAGTGCCCCTTCAAGATTCCTTGGCACTTTAGCCCAGCACTTTGAACCACAAACAGTCAGCCTCTTTGAACATGCACTAACAACCATCTACTTTCAGTGCAACAGGGAATTCTTCGAGCAGATTGACAGTGTGGCCGTGGGCTCCCCATTGGCTCCTGCAATTGCAAACCTCTATATGGAACATTTCGAGGAGGTGCCCCTTCAAACTGCCAGACAGAAACCAAAACACTTCTTCCACTATGCTGATGACACTTTCGTCATGGGGGGACATGGCAAACAGGAGCTATAGATGCGTTTCTGGAACACCTCAACAGCATCCATCCGAACATCAAATTTACAATGGAAATGGAGGAAAATGGATGCCTCCACTTCCTTGATATTTTAATTAAGAGGAAGGCAGATGGTTCACTAGGCTATGCAGTGCATAGGAAGAAGACACACACAGACCTATACCTTCATGCAACAAGCTGCCACCGTCCACCACAAAGACAAACAGTACTGACCACCCTAGTACATAGGCCGCACGCCGTCTGTGACAGAGACAGCCTACCATCTGAGCTGCAACACCTGACGGAAGTTTTGCAACAAAATGGGTACAGTGAAACGCAGATCAACAGGGCGCTTAAAAAGAAGAAGGATGTTGTGTCGACAGAAGTGCCGACACAGTGTGATTTGAGGGGACCGCAATGCACGCTATAAACACATGAAGGATGGCGTGAGGTCTGAAACAGGATACGTAATGAATTCTATAAAGAAAAGTACATAGCTTTTGGAATACTTAACTTTAATCCATCCTTGTTGTATACATCGTTCTTGATGAGACATGCTTTATACGATAAGTATCAATTGCTATGTAAGGCTAATGGTGCCTTGCTAGGTCGTAGCCATGGACTTAGGTGAAGGCTATTCTAACTATCTGCTCGGCAAAGGAGCGAGGCTTCGTCAGTGTAGTCGCTAGCAAAGTCGTCCGTACAACTGGGGCGAGTGCTATTCCATATCTCGAGACCTGCCTTGTGGTGGCGCTCGGTCTGCGATCACACAGTGGCGAGACGCGGGTCCGACATGTACCAATGGACCACGGCCAATTTAAAGCTACCACCTAGCAAGTGTGGTGTCTGGCGGTGACACCACAAAGGAAGCAGTGAGAATTCCAAAAGAAGATGATGAAGAAGAAGAAGACAAACAACTCGCATTCCTTCCATACGTGGGTCCTTTCTCGCCCAAAATTGCATTACTTCTGGGCAAATACAACATCAAAACCGTTCTCCAACCACCACCAAAGACAAGGGAGCTCCTAGGTTCTGCCAACGACACGTTGAACCTTATCACACCAGGAGTATACAGCATACCGTGGGAATGCAGAAAACAATACATTGGGCAAACACAGCACTGTATATCTAAATGCTGCAAATAGCATATCAGATGTGTGCTACTAAGTCACACAGAAAAATCAGCCACAGCAGAACACAGCATAAATGCAGAACACACCTTCAACTTCGAAAACACGAAGGTACCGTGTCATGCATTGGGCTTCTGGGAAAGCGTTATCAAAGAATCCATAGAAATGAGGATCCATGACAATCTGGGTAACAGAGAGGAGGGATACCAACTCGGCACAGCACAGAACCCTGCGATAGTGGCAATCCGTCAGGAGTGTGCTCGTCAACATCCTCCACCGCGGATGCAGACAGAATGCTTACACTGAGAACTGAACGTGCCCACCGGGGGAGACCGCCATCCCCACCACCGCGCACATGCTGCTGGTCCACTGGGGCCACCTGAGGTCTAGTGAAGGGGGGAGATCGTGCATATAAATAGCCCACTCTCTGCAAATCTCGACACTTCGCCAGAAGGTGGGTAGTATGACACTTCCCAAATCGTCGCGAAATATCGATGCTACCACCCGGATGGAGACCCAAAAAACCATCATCAATTTACATCTGTCTTCAAGAGTCTTCCAGTTCAGTTCCTTCCATATCTCTACGACAACTTCCCATAGATCAAACAAACCTGTCGCCATTTGTGCTGCCCTTCTGTGTATATTTTCAGTGTCCCCTGTTAGTCATATCTGATATAGGACACACACTTGAGCAGTAGTTTAGAATTGGTCACACAAATGATTTGTAAGCAATCTTCTTTGTAGATTAGTTGTAGTTCCCCAGTATTTTACCAATAAACCAAAGTCTACCATCTGCATTACCCATGACTGAGCCTAGGCCACCACCTGCTTTACCCATCCAGGTTTTTGTATGAGTTGGCTGATTCCAATTGTGACTCATGATATTATTGCCATAGAATATTACATCTTTTTGTTTTGTACATTTAAAGTAAGTTGCCAATCTTTGCACCACTTTGAAATCTTATCAAGATAGGACTGAAAATTTATGCACCTTCTTTCAGATAGTACTTCAATAAAGGTAACTGCAACATCTGCAAAAAGCCTGATGTTACTATTAATATTGTCTGTAGTGTCATTAATATATGACATGACCAGCTAGGGACCCAACACACTTACCTGGGGTACACCAGAAGTTACTTCTATGTCTGACAAGACTCTGTATCCAAGATAACATGCTGCATCATCCCTACCAAAAATCTTCAATCTAGTCACAAATTTCGCTTGATAATCTGATTGTACATTTAACAACAAGCATATGTGTGGTTCTGAGTCAAATGGTTTTTGGAAGTCAGGAAATACTTCATCATCGGACTGTCTCGATCCAAAGGTTTCAGTATCTAATGAGAGAAAAGGCAAGTTGGGATTCAAATGACTGATGTCTTCGGAATCCCCACTGGTTGTCTTTAAGGAGATCATTCTGTTCAAGGTACCTCATATTGTTTGAGCTTAGAACATGTTGTAAGATTATACAACAAACTGATGTCAAATATATTGGACAGTAGTTTTGTGGATCATGTCTACTACCCTTCTTGTAGATAAGTGTGACCTGTGATTTTTTCCAAAAACTGGGCACAGTCATTTGTTCAAGGGATCTACAATAGATTATAGTTGACAGAGGGGATAACATAACTGCAAATTCAGTACAGAATCTGACAGGGATTCCAAGGGCCCTGGAGTTCTGTTTAATTTTAACAATATCGGCTGTTTCTCAACACCACTGACACTTATGCTTCTCCTATTCACCTTTTCAGTGATACAAGGATAAAACTGAGGCTGTTCTCTTGGGCTTTCCTTTGTAAAGGAACATTTGAAAATGGAGTTAAGCATTTCAGCTTTTGCTTTGCTACCCTCAGTTTCAGTTCCTGTCTCATTCGCTATGCACTGAACACTAACATTGGAGCTAGCAACAGGCTTTACATCCAACCAGAATTCCTTTGGGTTCTGTGAAAGGTCATTTAACAATATTCTGATAGCATTTAGTATCTCTCTATCCATAACCCTGCACTTTGTTTTACACCTATTGTGCAGTAATCTCTGTTCCTTTAGTCTATATGCTCCTGCTCTGTGCTGAAAGTTTCAAGCTCCTCATTGAGATATGCCACTACCACTTTTTTATCTAGTTTACTGAACATATACATCCTTCTGCATGTTTTAGTTGTCCACTGCACTTTGATTATCAGTGCTGCCACAACCATGTCCTTGTCACTGGTACCAGTTTTGATGTGGATGTCCTCAAAGAGGTCAGGTCTGTTTGTTGCCATTAGATCCAACTCACACTGAAGAGCCAAGGAAACTGGTACACTTGCTTAATATCGTGTAGGGTCTGTGTCAGCATGCAAAAAAGCCACAACATGATGTGGAATGGACTCAACTAATGTCTGAAGTAGTGCTGGAGGAAATTGGCACCATGAATCCTGTAGGGCTGTCCATAAATCTGTAAGAGTACGAAAGCATGGAGATCTCTTCTGAACAGCATGTTGCAAGGCTTCCAAGTTATGCTCGATAATGTTCATGTCTGGGGAGTCTGGTGGCCAGTGGAAGTGCTTAAACCCAGAAGAATGTTCCTGGAGCCACCCTTTAGCAATTCAGGATGTGTGGGATGTTTCCTGCTGGAATTGCCCAAGTCCATCAGAATGCACAATAGACATCAATGGACCCAGTTGATTAGACAGGATGCTTACGTATGCGTCACCTGTCAGACTCACATCCAGATATATCAGGGATCCCATATCACTCCTACTGCACATGCCCCACACCATTATAGAGCCTCTCCCAGCTTAAACAGTCCCCTGCTGACATGCAGGGTCCACCAGTTCACTAGGTTGTCTCCATACCCAAACATCTACGTGATACATTTTGAAATGAGACTCATCTGTCCAGGCAAAATGTTTCCTGTCATCAACAGCCCAATGTCAGTGCTGACAGGCCCAGACAAGATGTAAAGCTTTGTGTCATGGAGTAATCAAGGGTACACAAGTGGCTCTTTGGTTCTGAAAGCCCCTATTGATGAAGTTTATTTGAATGGTCTGCGCACACTGACACTCATTGATGGCCCAGAACTGAAATCTGCTGCAATTTGCAGAAGGATTGCACTTCTGTCATGCTGAATGATTCTCTTCAGTCACAGTTGGGTCCTGTTTTGCAGGATCTCTTTTTAGCAACAGTGATGTCAGAGATTTGATGTTTTACTGAATTTCTGACATTCACGGTACACTTGTGAAATGATCATACGGGAAAATCAACATTTCATTGCTACCTCAGAGTTGCTCTGCCCCATTGCTACTGCAGTGACTATAACACCATGTTCAAACTCACTTAAATCCTGATAAGCTGCCTTTGTAGCAACAGTAATTGATCTAACAATTGCACCAAATGCATGTTGTCTTATATACTCATTGCCAACTGCAGTGTCGTATTCTGCCTGTTTACATATCTCTGTATTTGAATACACATGCCTATACCTGTTCCTTTGGCACTTCAGTGTATTTCCACCATGAGTGGGGTTCCTAACTATCCATTCTAGGTAGTTTTCAGAGAAGAAATTTACTAATGTTCCATAGGATGCCTTACTATGCCTACCACCATACACACCAACTCCATGGGGCTTGAGAGGGCCCGGCCCCTTCAAAAATTTGTTTTTGGGGGGGAGGGGTGGGGGGATGTGTGGAGTCGACCCCCCCCCCCCAATATAATTTAAGAAAATTATTAGTTATATAATGCTTTGTAAAATTACAAAATTATGTTGGAATTTTTTATTTCTTTGTTTGACGATAGTTACCTTTTAAAATACATTCAGTAATGAGTTAAAACAAATAATTATTATGGTAGTAAGAAGGTTAACTGAAAACAAGTGGTGTGAATCATGATAGTGTTACAGTGCTGTTGGCACCTTAAAATTTGTTCTGGTGCGCGAACGTTCGGGTAAAATCTGGCGACGGTGGGCCAGTGCTGCGACCACAGCAACATCAAAAGAACTGGAGCAGAAGTGCCTGGAACCCTCCACCTCGTGTCACCCTGACACTTCAGGACATTATGATGCCTTGGTTATATAAAGCCCACCCTGCTGTCACAGTCATCAGAGTGGATAGTTTCGTTCCGTGAAAGCTGCAGACATTTTTAGTGTTCTGACTTTAGTGTCTAATTGACTATTTTATACGACAATATTTTATTCGTGTACTTTAGTCTCTTAGTGTATGTTAATGAAGTTTGTAATGGATAAATTTGTTACCAAAAGGTGCACTTGGAAGTTGATGATACTGCAAGTCAATCTCCAACAATTATTGTATTGTTAACTGCTTCGTCGTCTTCAGGCAAGAACTGTTCACAGCCGAAACCTGGACAGTCCAGTAAGGGAAGATCATTTCAGTAGTCTTGTTTGATTAAATATATATGGCTAGAATATGAATCATCTACCAAAAAAGATTTTTGCAAAACCTGCAAAGAGGCAGACGCTAAAAATCTATTACAATTTTCTTCAAAAAAGGAAGATGTGTTTACTTCCGTAGGGTTTTCTAACTGGAAAAGGGTTTGGTAAAATTCTGTCTTCATGAAAATACGCTTACACATAAAGAAGGTATTCTGAAACTCAATTCTATCACTAACCAAAGTGTGGCCTCCCAATTGAATGATTTGTTATATAGTGATATGAAGAAAGGGCATTTAGTTTTTGAGGCAATTTTTACTACTGTGGAATTTCTGTGCTGACAAGGACTAGCAATTAGAGGGCACAGAGATATTAACTCAAATTTTTTTCAATTGTTGGAACTCTGAAAGAATGACATACCTGAGTTTAAAGATTGGTTAGGGTGTTTGGGGTATAAGTGGACGTCCCACGATATTCAAAATGAGGCCATTGATCTACTAGGAATGTCTGTGTTGAGAAAGGTATTGGCTTCAATCAAAAAGACTGAACATTTTTCAATTATGGTTGATGAAACAAGTGATTCTTCAATTCACAAACAAGTCTCATTTTTTATTTGTGCTGTTGATGATTCCTTAATCATCAACTAAGACTTAATTGGCTTATACAAGATCTCCAACACTGAATCACAAACTCTGTTTAGTATTTTAAAATACGTTTTTGCTTGTCTTGATTTGTCAATGGATAATTTAAGAGGACAGTGCTATGATGGTGCTTCGAATATGAGAGGTAAGTTCAAAGGACTAAAAGAGTTAGTTTTGGATACACAACCAAAACCACATTATGTGCACTGCACTGGTCGCAGTTTAAACTTGGCATTTGTAGACAGTCTCCGCCATCTTACGTCTATGAGGGATATTATGGCATTAGCCAAGGACTTAATAAACATTGTAAGGGAATCCAACAAAAGGATGGGACTTTTCAGAAGCATATGCTGTGAGAGTACCAATGACCCATCTGGTCTACGACCCCTTTGCCTGAATCGATGGAGTATATGAGCTTCTAGTATCTTGAGAATATTGGAAAACTTTGAAGAACTAGAGTTTTTTAAAACATTTTCTGCAGACAACAAAACAGAGGCAGGTTACAAATGTGCAGGCTACCTTCAGTCAATGTTACAATTCAATACTTATTTCTTTTTACGTCTTTATTGCCATGAAATGAACCCAGCAGAGGATGTCAATGAAAAAATTCAGTGCCCTCATCTAAGTGTTGCTGACCTGGAAAAAATATGCGAGGGCAGATAGTTTTGAACACTTTTGGGAACTGTGTTTAAAAGAAAAACCTTCACATGTTGATCATCTGTCGCTTCCTCGGAATCGAAGTATACCAAAGAAGTATCAAAACGAAGCCAGCTCACCGCACACTTTCAAAACTGCAAAGGAATTCTACAAAGCTATTTACATTGAAGTTTGTGAAACGGTGCAATCTTGCATTACTGAGCGGTTTGCTTCAACTGGACTCACACAGGTCATTGCAGTTGAACAAGAGTGCTTGCCTTTCGTAAACAGAGGTGAAAAAAATTTGGAAAAATCAACTGAGTTTTTCAAAAATGACCTAGACATTAAGAGACTGCGCTTACACTTGAATATGTTAGCTGATATCGCTAATAAAAAAACAACTGGTCTCATAAAACATGCGTGATGTAAGAAGCTACATTACACAAGAGCCTGCAGATGGAGAATGTTATGTGAAGTAGTGAAGTGTAATAGCTTCTCCAAGTAGTTCCAATCACGAAAGCAACAGCAGAATGGTCATTTAGTGCCCTTAGACATCTAAAGCTGTGTCTCCAACCAACAATGGGACAGAAGCAATTGAACAGCTTGGCTGGTTGTTCTTCATGCCCACCACATCGTTTTGGATGAATAGGATATCTGATCCGTCATCGACGACTTCATATTCAGTAATCCAGTCAGATGGTTGACATTTGCTCCTTTATAAAGACACTCTAGCCCTAATAATGGCATTTAGAGCAATATTAAAAATCTTTATAAAACAGAGAATTAAATACATAGTGTTAAATTTTCAATTTTGAAATATTGTTACTAGTTTAGTATTATATTACTATAGTACTGTATTAGTTATTTTCAAATACTTAAGTATTTTTAGGGTGTAAAATCCAATTAAAACCCAATATTTACATACTTTTCGACTAAGAGTATTAGGCATACTGTATTAACTTCATTAACTGTATTAAAGCATTAACTTTGAGATATTGTTTTTATTTAATGAACTCTGAGCCTTATTCAAAGTAACCTTGAATTAGCTATTTCACTTATTAATCAAAGTTCTGTTACTGTGTGACAGCAATATTTTACATTTTATTCTTTTAATGATAGTTTAGGATTTATTTAAATATAATTTCAGTCTTTTCAGAGCTATATATTCACTGTTCTGTAATAGCCTACAAGCAAGATTATTACTGTAAATTATATTAGCTTTTTATGAAAATAGTTTCTTTTTTCAAAGCCAAAAAATGTGTCAGGCTTGTCGAGTTTCCTGGAGTGTTGAGTTATCGAGAGTCCAATTTTTGGGGTTCTAATGTTGATCATATGATTCTAAAATGCTTAAAAAAACTTTAAAACTCACTATTTTTCATGTAAAATTTAGAAAATTTCCTGGGGCAAGACCCCCAGTATTCCTCCCCTCCCCAATATTTTTTATAAGTGGGTACCCCTGACTACCTCTAACAAAACATTAATTTTCCCAATTAATTGTTGGATGGTTGAAGTCTCCACCAATGATTACTTAGGGATTTACATACAAGTGAACTAAGATTTTCTCTAAATTGTTTGGTTACATCATGAGATGAGTCTCGTGGACAATAGAAGGATTCTATTATCTTTTTATTATCACTCTTGATACTTAGTTCTCGCCAGACACTCTCACATGCAGCTTCAATTTCTGTTTTTGTGGATGTATATTTTTTGTCGATGTTACAAATATACTACCTCTATTTCTCATTTGCCTATCCAGTTTGATACACTCTTATTTTTCCCCAGAAATCTCACTGCTATAATTTCAGGTTTCAATCACCTTTATGTATAAGGACTTAGTATTATGAGAGCTTCACTGTTTTTTATGAGCACTTCAAACTTTATCACTTTGTTGCATGTGCTTCAGCAGTTTAACATGTGGATTTTTTAATACTCTCGCCTGTGGGAGGCATTTCTTTCAGTCTTACACTGGTACCCTTAGGTTTCCCAAAGCTATTGTTATCCGGTCTGGAAGGAGAGTTGTAAAATCAGAAAAACCCTTGTGTGCAACCCACACATAGTCAGCTATCTGAGTAACAGCCTCTGATGTGTCATAGGAAGACTCTACAGTTCACACGCCTATGGCGCAAGTCCTGGAAGTCACAGCCTAGCTTGTCACGGAACCTTTGAAGTTTGTGGTTCTGTCCTTCCACTCAACTCAGAACCAGATGACCATCATCAGTCCTAGGGAACAATGGTTCAAATTGTGAGCTTCACTGATACTCCATGTACAAGGCTGGTTTTGAGTTCTTTTCTTTTTTTGTCGAGGTGTACAACTTTGTTTCCGCCGTTTGCCAATAGGTGGCAACAGTGGTAAGTAGCGATCAAAAGAAACAGATCATAACCATCAGGCAGTTAGCTTGGACCTCATTCAACATAACCTCATTCAAATATTAGTTGATTTGTGTCTGCATCATAAAGTTGTTCTTGATTGAAAATGTCAGTTTACGAGCCTAATTCTCATCATTTGCGGGAGGTTTTACTGTTTTGTTTCAATGTGAAGAAAACAGCTGCTGAGTCTCATCAAACACTCTCAATTAAGTATGGTAAGGATGCTATTAGAGAAAGAATGTGTCATGAATGGTTTCAATGCTTCAAGAACAGTGATTTTAATGTTGTAGACCGGCATAGTGGTGGAAGATAGAATGTTTTTAAATACGCACTATTGGAGACACTGCTGAGTGAAGACTCGCGTCAAACTCAAGAAGAATTGGCATGATTAGTGGGAGTGACACAGCAAGTCATTTCAAAACATCTCAAGGCTATGAGCATGCTTCAGAAAGAAGGAACTTGGGTCCCATGTGAGCTGAAACCAAGAGTCACTGAACGGCATTTGTGTGTTTGTGAACAGTTGTTTCAGAGGCAAAAACGGAAGGGATTTCTGCATCACATTGTGACCAGGGACAAAAAAATGGGTTCATTATGATAACCCTAAACGCAAAAAATCATGGGGATATCCCGGCCATGCTTCCACATCGACAGCCAAATCGAACATTTACGGCCCCAGGATCATGCACTGCATTTGGAGGGACCAGCTCGACTTCGGGTACTATGAAGCATTAAATCCAAGTCAAACAATGACAGGTGCTTGTTATTGAATCCAATTAATGCATTTGAGCAGAGCATTAAAAGACAAACGGCCACAATACAGCGAGAGGCACGATAAAGTGATTTTGCAGCATGACAACACCCGCCCCCATGTTGCAAAAGAGGTTGAAACGTACTTGGAAACATTAAAATGGGAAGTCGTGCCCCACCTGCCATATTCTACAGACATGTTCCCTCAGACTATCACCTGTTTAGATCAATGACGCATGGCCTGGCTGGCCAGCACTTCCGATCTCATGAAGAAGTCACAAATTCGATCGATTCGTGGATCGCTTCAAAAGATGAACAATTTTTTCAACACGTGATTGATACACCACCTGAAAGATGGGAGAAAGTAGTGGCCAGCAATGGAGAATGCTTTGAATGGTACATGTGTAACTAATTTGTTTCATTAAAGCCTCAAATGTTGGGTAAAAATTAGCGGAAGCAAAGTTGTACACCTTGTATGTAAACTATATGTAAACTGAATAACTTATAGACCCCCACAAAAATAAATTAATGAGTAGTTTTGTGGCAAGAATAACGTTTTGATTCGATTTTAAATATCTGTAGGAAACAAAATAAAAAATACCCCTTTTCAATTTAGTACTTTCTGTAACTTCACCTTTTTGTTTCTAAAACTGGTAGCATGCAGATGTATGCTTGGATCCGTCATACCAGCATTATTAAAAAATGTGTATTTCAACCTTACATTAAAAGTGTTACAAGAAGTTGTTAGAAAGGTAAAATTAATTTGCACATTTGGGACGTCCATCCCTGTCTGTTCATCATTTCACCTGCTGCCAAGATCCTGCATCACGATTTTCTAGGCAAAGACGCCTCTGAGTAGTCTTTCCAGTTTAGTATTGAGCTCACTCACTGCGAACTGTCAGAGACCTTCTTACATCATCTCAGCTATTGTAGCATCTCTGACAGATATCGCCATTGTAGATATTACTTCCTTAGCCACCTCCTGACATTGGCCAAAAGAGGTTTCCCCAAAAACAGATGACATGAGTCCCCCTGCCTCAGTTTCAGTTTCAGTGAAGGACAGTGCCTCAAATTTGTTTGTTAGGGGGATTGGTACAACACCCTTAGACCTCCCTGGTCCTCATCCATACTATACAGGATGCCTAGATCTACCATTGATACACTACTCGCATTCAAGTGGATGAGTACTTACAGGTCCTATACTTGCTGCAGAGGAGATAGGATCCACATGTGAGGAGACAACTAGAAGTACCTTTGGCACTGCAGATACTAGACTCCCAGGCATTCTTCAAATACACCAATTCACAGAAGCTGCCAATTGTTTGATAGAAGTCATGGCAATTCCAGCTGCTTACAGACGTCAACCAACTCATTCTGTTTGAGAACAGCATTCACAGTGAGGTTGCATTTTGTGTGGTGAAATCTATTACATGGCAGTGAACAAATAACTTCAAATTGTACCCACTGATTATCTTTTAACCAGTTGAGCTAAAATGTTTTAAATTCCATATAAGAATTGAAGCAAATACACAAAATAAGATGTCTATTAAGACAACACAAAAAGCTGTAGTGAAAATTGCTATTTTCCTAAAACATTTTGAGGTTAAATATAGTTTTTAACAAACTCAAAAACACAGTTAATTTACAATAATTGCAGATAATGTAAAGGGCTACTCCTCTTTAAGGGAAAACTAGATGTAACACAATAAGTTAGTTGGAATATCTGCAAAAGTAACTAAAACACAAATGTCAATTTACTACAAATTGCTCATAGATTTTGGAAAGGACAGTTGTAGCTTCTAAAAATTTTCAAAAATGCATGTTTATTTGTATTGATATACAATGAAATTTAGGGATGATGTACTCTTTCGCAGAACTCTGAACCACAAATGCTGATTTGCCATTAAATAAATTATGTATCCAAAATACTTGTACTGGTAACTTACAAAAATATAGTTTTCTAAGCATCATTATGTGTGCTTCTGTATATGTGTATGTGTGGTTCTTCAACTTGATGAGAAGATTAAATGGAAAGACCATGTGGTGAGCTTAGCACTAAAACTAAATTCAGCATGTTTTCAAGAGTTTGTAGTAATGACCGTACCAGATTAGTATATTTTGGCTATTTTCAGTCCATTGCATCCTAAGGGATAGTATTCTGGGGAAAAACAAATTGTCATCTAAATGAGATTTTCAAATTACAAAAACGTGCTATTCGGATGATGACCCACAGCACACCCAAACACATTGTAGGCCCCTTTTTAAAACATTGAAAGTTTTAACAATTCCATCATTATAATTCTGAAATGTCTGTTGGTGATCAAAAGAAATCAGGACAAAATGAAAACCAATACAGACTTCCATAATTACGATACACGGCAATGTAAAGATCTCCACATACAAGCTGTAACAAGGACCCGAAGTCAGAAACATGTATGTAATCAAGGCATCAAACTTTTTAATGCACTACCAAAACATATCAAAGAGCTGGAAAATGAAGATAAATTTAAAACTGTTATAAAGAACCACATGCTTGACAAATGTTATTACAGCATAAGTGAATATCTCTGCTCAACTGTATAACAATATATGTTTAAGTTAATGTGACAAATGAAATTACATCAGTGCATAGGAAATTATGTTATAAAACACTTATTAGTTGTATATTGTATTAAACATAAGATAGATTAACATGAATTCAGCACAGATAAAAATTTTGTAAAGATATTATATAGTTGTTAAAAATGTACCCTGGCAAATCCTATATCACAAATGTGATCATTGGGATGATAATAAATAAATAATAAATAAACTGCTGCTGCTACTCCCTATATGCTGTAAATATTGCAAATCTTTAAAAAGGTCACTCTCCTCCTCTCTTAGTACAATTTATCTCTGCAAGTCATGAGGTGCTATAAATATTTTACAAAGACAATATTATGAGAAAGATAGTTGCCACTCACCACGTAGTGGAGATGCTGAGTTGCTGATAGGCACAATAAAAAGACTTTCAAACTGTTCAACAGTTTTTTTGTTGTGCCTACCTGCAACTCATCATATCCACTATATAGTGGGTAGCAACTATTCTTTTCATAACATTCTCACTATTCCATCCTGGATGTTCCATTATAAATATTGTGCAGTTGATAAATTGCTGTCATGTAAATAAAATCATTCTACGTAGAATCAATCACTCTTTTTTTTAATGAAAAATGTATCATTACTGATAATAAATGATTTGCTATAACTGTGTTATTATTATTTGATCATTTCACTGCTAAAGTTATTGTAGGGTGGAAGAAAAATAAAAACAAATTTATTGTAGAGAACATTTTTTTTTTTACATATATACATCATACAATCATTCAACTTTGTAGAATCATCCAAATAATTGTTTTTTATACATTTTGAATTAGGCCTGAATCATATTGAAGCCCACAGGAGCAATTATGTATGTGGACTTTCTTCAGTAAATGCAGATGTTAGCCTGTGCTCAGTTGCATATTTTGGTGTCACATGATCCACCCATTTATACATTGGTCTAGTCAATTTATATTTACACTGTGCTTATGCAAATAGTCAATGAGGTCATAATATGCAGCTCTAATATGACATCAGAGCCTCAGTGTATATGTAGCAATCAATAAAGCATTGTACAGATTATTTAAATTTACTACACTTAATGTTTAACACTGAATAGTGATATGTTTGAGGGGATCAAAACTGGTTAATCAAAATTGATTAATAATAATTGTTTGAATAATTGGAAAATGATTGGAAAGGATAGTTGAATGTAATTTCAAGGTAATTTATGAATCTGTACAAATCCTGGGTGAACTTTAACTGATACCAGTATCAACAGACTTTAAATATCAGTACATTCAAGGTCAATATTCATAATTTGCATTATGTACTGATTCACATTAACTCCATTGTGTTTAGCCTTGATTGTGACAATGTCAATGCAGGATCACTCCTCCAGGATATCACGTAAATTCTTCTTGTCTGCTCCGAACCTCTTGATGCAGGATTTAAGCAGTGAGTGAAATAATGAACACATGGGAGTGGATGTCTTAAATCTGTGAATTAATCTGCTTTTCTAATAACTTACTGTACTTAATGTACAGTTGAAATACTGTTTTTTTTTTTTAACACTGCTGGTATGAGGGATTGAAGCATACAATTGTGGACTACCACTTATCACAACAAAGGGGTGAAGATAAAAGAATTAATAAACTGAAGAGCATATTTGTAATTTTGTGTCATACAGATATTTAATAATGCATCAAAACATTGTCCTTGCCACAAAAAACTTGTTAATTACCTTTGACGGGGTCTATAGCCCATTCAGTTTTCACGCAGCTCATATGTAAGAAAAGAAAACAACAACAAAAAAGTAATATGGTTCAACACAACATGTATACTCAACACCCTCAGATTTTTATTCAAGAATTGACTCCCCATTCATACTGGTAATTGATGCCTCAACCTTTAATATGCTAATATTAATAGGAGTATTTGATCAATAGGATTCAGTTGTCATCTTTCTCTTTATGAATTCCATCATATTACACACATAGCCCTACTCATGCCCTGAATACTAGACATTTAATTCCAGATTTAGATGAAACTGTAAGAGTTAAAGGGTTCAGGAATTTCAGACAACCCCTCAAGCTGGGAGCCCGAGTATGTACTCATACGCTACGAATGTCCGCACTGGTGGAATCCCGACCACGTACTCGTCAGTTGCAGTCTCGGAGGTAAAACTGTATTGCTCTACCATCTGTTGACAACAGCCAATACTACTTCATCAACTAACTACAGACATATCTGTGCTGCTCTGTTTCAAAGATCTTTGTCACGAAGTGAGGCAGTCAAGAGAAATAATGTGTTGTATCTTACAGTCCGAGCGACACTCTTGAACGCAGCCAAACAGTTCGTGTGGTCTTACTTCAGAGCAAATTTTCACAATTCTCAATGAACCGACAAATGGTTTAGATAGTATAAATGACAGCAGGAGAGATAGATGTTGACGATGAAAGTGATTTTGACTGTTTGGAAGAAACACTCGTAAGAAGTGAAGAAGAAACAGCGGACAGTGACGATGACATCGAACAAGTGCACCAGCGAAACGCGCACGGAATGAAGAAGACTGGAAATGGCAAGAAGTTGACAGCTCTTATGTCTCTTTGAAAACACCATTCATTTGTAAATGTGGACCTGTGATACAGGAAAATTCTGCAACTGAAGCGTTCAAGCTGTGTTTTGGTGAAACCGTCTCAGAAACAATCGTGTGTGAAACTAACTGTTAAGCTACAGATTGTATACAAAAACAGACTGTTCTATAACCTCATTCTAGGCTATGTAACTGGGTAGGTACTGACAAAAATGAGCTTTATGTGTTTTTCACACTGCAGATGTTGATGGCAATTATTCAGAAGCCATCCATAAAGTTGTATTTCAGCAAGCATCCGCTTTGAACATGCTGATTTTTTACCAGAGTATGCAACAAGACAGGTTTGAGCTACTTTGCAGATCCCTTAATTTTGTAAACAATGAAGAACTGAATACATTTGAAGGCAATAAGAGATTGTTCAAGTTGGGTTCCGTCATTCAGCACTTAGATGAGACATTTAGAAATACATACAGCATGGGAGAAAACATTTCTGTTGATGAATCTCTTATGCTATGAAAAGGAAGGCTGGCAATAAAAATCTATCTACCTTTAAAATCAGCAAAGTTTGGTATAAAGTCCTATGAGATCTGAGAATCTTCCACAAATTACTTATGGCAATTTATTATTTTTGCAGGAAGTTCAACAGAAATAGAAATGAAATTTCTTTCTGCAGATACCCTGAAAACCATTCAGATTGTAGTGAAGCTTGTTGAGTCTATTTTCAACTTATGTCATATCCTCTGGACGGACAATTATTATAACAGCGTTCTTTTGTGCCACTTTTTGAAGGAAAGAGGTAGGAGTGTAGCTGGCACACTTTGATTGAATAGGAAGAATGTACCTGATGCCTCAAGACATGCAAAACTGAAGAAAAGTGAACTTGTCGCATATCATTCACACAGTATAATGGTACTGAAATGGATGGATAAAAAGAAGGTTGCCTTTATTTCTACATTTCATAATGATGCAGTTGTTATGGCAATCAAAAGGGGCAATGAGGTTAGAAAGCCTCATCGCATAAAAGAGTACAATAGTTTTATGGGCGGTGTAGATTTGAAGGATCAGAAACTACAACCTTTTCTCATGGAAAGGAAGAAAGGTGTAAAGTGGTATATGAAAACGTTTAGAAGGCTGATTAATGGTGCAGTGCACAATGCTTTTATTGTTTACAATGCTAGCTAAAAAACAACACAATAAACACATAAAAATTTCGGTTTCTCCTCATAACACAATTGCTGGAAATTCATGGGAAGAATGTAACTTCACCTCAATGTGGGTGACCTTCAAAAACTCCTGTGCCTGAATGGCTCACAGCAAGGCATTTTATTGAGAAGATCCCACCCACAGAGAAGAAGAGTGAGCCTACAAATAGATGTGCAGTCCGCTGCAGGAAGATGAGGAAACATTAGGAAACATCGTTCTCATGCAAGGACTGTGGTGTAGGACTATTTTTCGTAGATTATTTCAAAATATACCACACTCAAAATACATTTTAAGTGACAATGTATGTTTTAATCGTACTAAATATGTATTGATACCAATTCCTGAAATTTTCATAACATTTGAACAAGTAATTCCCATCGTAGACCAATTTCACTTAAAACGCTGCATTCTGGGGCCAGCCAGCTATATAAACTATCACAAGTAGGCTAGGCACGCACCCGCAAACTACCGGCTTGAAGAGATAGGAGTATTTGAGCAATAGGATTCAGCTGTCATCTTTCTCTTTATGAATTCCATCATATTACACACATAGCCCTACTCATGCCCTGAATACTACACATCTCATCCTAAATTTAGATGGAACTGTAACAGTAAAAGGGTTCAGGAATTTCAGACAAAGAAATGTGAATATATTTATCTTGAGACCAAGTGAAATTTCCTAATCATTCAGTAACCAGTACTCAGTAAACACAAGTTGCAACACTTTTGTATAAGAATTCATGATTGTTTTCAATCAACATCACCTCTTTATGACAGCACGTGGGAAAAAAACCTCATGGATAACTGAAGGCATCCAGATCTCTCATATTGGAAAGAGGAAACTGCTCATGGATCAAAGAACAACCACAATGCAGAATTTGTCAGGCACATAAACAATTCAGGTCATGTGACCTTGCAGACCATGGAATAGGACCTCCATTTCCAATGCAGTGAACAGGAAATGCAGCACTGAGATGGTTGCAGACATCTACACTGAAGTGAGGTGGAGCACCACCGTGTTGTATTCACATCCTCGCATGAACAGCCAAGTGTACATTCTCCAACAACTCAGGCAGAACTCGTTCCATGAACCTTAAGTATAGGTGGCCATTTGGGCAGCTAAGTTGAAGATATGGCCCAATGGGACTGTCACCTAAAATGCCGGCCCAGATATTTACAGAAAAACATACTTGTTGGTGTGACTCTGCTACAGCATGAGGGCTTTTCTCATCTCACACATGGCTATTTCTGTTGTACAAAATACCATCATGATCAAATGAGGCCTCATCAGTAAACAGCATGATTTGGATGACATATGGTTGATCAATCAGTTGTCGGAGCAACCACTGACCCTTGGTGCAAAGTCAGCCACAAGCATTGCATGGACTTGTTGTGGGTGATATGAGTGTAATTGTTGTTCATGCAGTACTTGTCACACGCAAGTATGTGCAGTGCCCATTTCATGTGAAATATGATGAGTACTTGTAGTGCAGTCCACTGCAACACATTTCACCACCACGTCTTCAAACCAGGTGTGCAAGTGGTTCTCATGTTGCCAGGTTTCTTGTTTCTTCTTCCCAATGAACCAGTACCCCCATTCATCAATTGAGAGAAATAAATACTTGTCGTGACGGCTGATGCCTGTTAGGAAATCATTTCCTGTACAGCCTTTCAGCAGTAAGAGCAATGCAACATACTTCCTCACACACAAGGTGCACATCAGTAATTTATGTGAAATTGTACCGGAGCTGCTTCATCGTATTTTACTCTACATCTCTGAATAGCACTGAGTAATGAATGGGTCTGTCATTGATTCGTAGCACATTCTGACATGAGACAATGTAAATATGAAACAACAGAGCGACCTTATGGACAAGTAAAGTAAACAAAACCTGCATATGACTTCCTAGTAATCAGCCTCATCCTTGTTTCATTGCAGGAAGTACAGAATGTACATGTAAATAAACAGCACAGTATGCGTAAACTTGTATGCATGTTAGTTGTAAACATGCTGGAAAACAGTAATAGTAGACACAGCAGTAGAGAAGTTTACTTTCATGTCTTCTTAACCTCTTTTCTCCAAGCCCAGGCTCCCTACCTCAATTTGTTCTATGTCCTGTTACATTTTTTCATGCTCTTATGGAAACCGTCTGTATAAATGACGTGACATATATTGTAACTACAGACACAATTCTGTATGCAGATGACTCAATAGCAGTAGTTTGCTGTAAAAACACTGAAGAATTAACACAAAAAATGAAACAAACTCTGCAAGAGCTAGGAAATTGGATAAATAATAATGCTATAAAACTAAATCTAACAAAAACACAAACGGTTCACTTCAAGACCAAACAAACTGTTGAATATATAACACATTTAAGTTATGAAGGCAGAGAACTGATCACTGCAGAGTCTGTTAAATTTCTTGGAGTGACCATAAACAAAAACTTGTCATGGACTGATCATACGGCTTGCTTACTGAAGCAGTTATATAATTTTGTTTATGCTATGAGGTTCTAAATATAAGAACTGACTTAGATGTTAAGAAAATTGTGTACAATGTATATTTTACATCAGCTGGGGTGGTGAAAACAGAAACTACCAAAAAATGTTCAAGCTATAGAAAAAATTTATCAGAGCTATGAATGGAATAAACAGTAGACAATCATGCAAATCTTTATTTGCAAGCCTTGTTTATTGACAATTCCTTCTTTATTTATATATGAAACACTTCTCTTTTAGATAAAAAATGACATCTTTCTGAAAGAAATTCGTTTTCACATGCTTATGAAACAAGGCATAAACAAGAAGACAGGTTACCTTGCCAAAGACTAACATTATTTGAAAATACTCCATATTACATGGCTTGAACTTGGCAAAAAAATATGGTCAGAGTTCAAGAACTGCAAGCAAGAACCCACAGGAGCAAACATTGAAAAATCTTTGAAAAGCAAATGTCACTAAAGTGTGGATGATTTTATAAATGAGGAAGATAAGTAGGAGATATTAAATTTCGTTTGGTTTTCTGTTTTGCCACAATATGCTCTAAGTGCATGCATATTGTCTCCTTTCATCAAGGTATATGTTCCTTTTACATGTCTCCATACTTATGAAACATGTATGTATGTAAAATATGTGTCTAAGTATGTTCCATTTTATGGAGATGTGTATTATTTTTATGTCCATATTTATAAACAACGCAAACAAACTGAAAAATACTTAAAAAGAAAACATTTTACACCATTGTGGGAAACTTTAAGAAACAGGAAGAAATGTAATATGAATTTATCTTTTTATTCTGTAATGTGCCTTATTTTAATGTATCCTTTTTATGTATATCTGTGTAGGCATAAAATTACTCACTGACAAGTCACCAATGTTTGAATCAAGTGATTATATGTAACATGCCATTTGACAATAAAAATTCCATTCTATTGTACATTTTATACCCCTATAACTACTTCAATGTCTTTTTGGGCACTAGGCCTATACCTACACATTAAGAACTACTGGTAGTCATAATGTATGTGCTGGCAAGTAACAGTATTCTTGTGGGAGTTGTCTGATGTGATTGTGCTATGGCATAGGCGAATGACACTAGATTCCAAAAGGTTGGGAAGACATCTAGTGGGCAGAGACTGAGGTTCGGGTGGGAACATCCATGTGTCCTCACTCAGCACAGTAGCAGCTGTTTTTGTAGCTGATCATGCTACACCATAATCAGGAGGACATCCTATGGACCATGGAAGCTGCTGTGACCTAACCTCATCCATGAAAATAACAGCAACAAAGGTCTTAATATAATTAAATACAAACTTATATATAAAAACAAAGATGAGGTGACTTACCGAACAAAAGCGCTGGCAGGTCGATAGACACACAAACAAACACAAACACACACACAAAATTCAAGCTTTCGCAACAAACTGTTGCCTCATCAGGAAAGAGGGAAGGAGAGGGGAAGACGAAAGGAAGTGGGTTTTAAGGGAGAGGGTAAGGAGTCATTCCAATCCCGGGAGCGGAAAGACTTACCTTAGGGGGAAAAAAGGACAGGTATACACTCGCACACACGCACATATCCATCCACACATACAGACACAAACAGACATATTTAAAGACAAAGAGCTTGGGCAGAGATGTCAGTCGAGGCAGAAGTGTAGAGGCAAAGAAGTTGTTGAAAGACAGGTGAGGTATGAGTGGCGGCAACTTGAAATTAGCGGAGATTGAGGCCTGGCGGATGACGAGAAGAGAGGATATACTGAAGGGCAAGTTCCCATCTCCGGAGTTCGGATAGGTTGGTGTTGGTGGGAAGTATCCAGATAACCCGGACGGTGTAACACTGTGCCAAGATGTGCTGGCTGTGCACCAAGGCATGTTTAGCCACAGGGTGATCCTCATTACCAACAAACACTGTCTGCCTGTGTCCATTCATGCGAATGGACAGTTTGTTGCTGGTCATTCCCACATAGAATGCATCACAGTGTAGGCAGGTCAGTTGGTAAATCACGTGGGTGCTTTCACACGTGGCTCTGCCTCTGATCGTGTACACCTTCCGGGTTACAGGACTGGAGTAGGTGGTGGTGGGAGGGTGCATGGGACAGGTTTTGCATCGGGGGCGGTTACAAGGGTAGGAGCCAGAGGGTAGGGAAGGTGGTTTGGGGATTTCATAGGGATGAACTAACAGGTTACGAAGGTTAGGTGGACGGCGGAAAGACACTCTTGGCGGAGTGGGGAGGATTTCATGAAGGATCGATCTCATTTCAGGGCAGGATTTGAGGAAGTCGTATCCCTGCTGGAGAGCCACATTCAGAGTCTGGTCCAGTCTCGAAAAGTATCCTGTCACAAGTGGGGCACTTTTGTGGTTCTTCTGTGGGGGATTCTGGGTTTGAGGGGACGAGGAAGTGGCTCTGGTTATTTGCTTCTGTACCAGGTCGGGAGGGTAGTTGCGGGATGCGAAAGCTGTTTTCAGGTTGTTGGTGTAATGATTCAGGGATTCCGGACTGGAGCAGATTCGTTTGCCACGAAGACCTAGGCTGTAGGGAAGGGACCGTTTGATGTGGAATGGGTGGCAGCTGTCATAATGGAGGTACTGTTGTTTGTTGGTGGGTTTGATGTGGACGGACGTGTGAAGTTGGCCATTGGACAGGTGGAGGTCAACGTCAAGGAAAGTGGCATGGGATTTGGAGTAGGACCAGGTGAAACTGATGGAACCAAAGGAGTTGAGGTTGGAGAGGAAATTCAAGAGTTCTTCTTCACTGTGAGTCCAGATCATGAAGATGTCATCAATAAATCTGTACCAAACTTTGGGTTGGCAGACTTGGGTAACCAAGAAGGCTTCCTCTAAGCGACCCATGAATAGGTTGGCGTACGAGGGGGCCATCCTGGTGCCCATGGCTGTTCCCTTTAATTGTTGGTATGTCTGGCCCTCAAAAGTGAAGAAGTTGTGGGTCAGGATGAAGCTGGCTAAGGTGACGAGGAAAGAGGTTTTAGGTAGGGTGGCAGGTGATCGGCGTGAAAGGAAATGCTCCATTGCAGCGAGGCCCTGGACGTGCGGAATATTTGTGTATAAGGACGTGGCATCAATGGTTACAAGGATGGTTTCCGGGGGTAACAGATTGGGTAAGGATTCCAGGCGTTCAAGGAAGTGGTTGGTGTCCTTGATGAAGGATGGGAGACTGCATGTAATGGGTTGAAGGTGTTGATCTACGTAGGCAGAGATACGTTCTGTGGGGGCTTGGTAACCAGCTACAATGGGGCGGCCGGGATGATTGGGTTTGTGGATTTTAGGAAGAAGGTAGAAGGTAGGGGTGCGGGGTGTCGGTGGGGTCAGGAGGTTGATGGAGTCAGGTGAAAGGTTTTGCAGGGGGCCTAAGGTTCTGAGGATTCCTTGAAGCTCCGCCTGGACATCGGGAATGGGGTTACCTTGGCAAACTTTGTATGTGGTGTTGTCTGAAAGCTGACGCAGTCCCTCAGCCACATACTCCCGACGATCAAGTACCACGGTCGTGGAACCCTTGTCCGCCGGAAGAATGACGATGGATCGGTCAGCCTTCAGATCACGGATAGCCTGGGCTTCAGCAGTGGTGATGTTGGGTGTAGGATTAAGGTTTTTTAAGAAGGACTGAGATGCAAGGCTGGAAGTCAGAAATTCCTGGAAGGTTTGGAGAGGGTGATTTTGAGGAAGAGGAGGTGGGTCCCGCTGTGACGGAGGTCGGAACTGTTCCAGGCAGGGTTCAATTTGGATGGTGTCTTGAGGAGTTGGATCATTAGGAGTAGGATTAGGATCATTTTTCTTCGTGGCAAAGTGATACTTCCAGCAGAGAGTACGAGTGTAGGACAGTAAATCTTTGACGAGGGCTGTTTGGTTGAATCTGGGAGTGGGGCTGAAGGTGAGGCCTTTGGATAGGACAGAGGTTTCGGATTGGGAGAGAGGTTTGGAGGAAAGGTTAACTACTGAATTAGGGTGTTGTGGTTCCAGATTGTGTTGATCGGAATTTTGAGGTTTTGGATGGAGTGGAGCTGGAAGTGGGAGATTGAGTAGATGGGAGAGACTGGGTTTGTGTGCAATGAGAGGAGGTTGAGGTTTGCTGGAAAGGTTGTGAAGGGTGAGTGAGTTGCCTTTCCAGAGGTGGGAAACCAGGAGATTGGATAGTTTTTTGAGGTGGAGGGTGGCATGCTGTTCTAATTTACGGTTGGCCTGTAGGAGGATGCTCTGAACAGCCGGTGTGGATGTGGGAGAGGAAAGATTAAGGACTTTTATTAAGGATAGGAGTTGACGGGTGTGTTCATTGGCTGAGTTGATGTGTAGGTGAAGGATTAGGTGGGTGAGGGCAATGGATTGTTCAGTTTGGAACTGGTATAGGGACTGATGGAAGGAAGGGTTGCAGCCAGAGATGGGAACTTTGAGTGTGAGGCCTTTGGGGGTAATGCCAAATGTCAGACAAGCCTGAGAAAATAAAATATGCGAGCGTAATCTGGCTAGGGCGAAGGCATGTTTGCGGAGGGAATGTAAATAAAACTTAATGGGGTCATTGTGAGGGTGTTGTGAGGGTGACATGGTATTAGAAGGTGGAAAGTAACATGAGGTGAAATGAAAATGAAAATAAAAATATATGGGGAGAGATAAAGGTGAACCGGAAAGAAACTGGAGATCTGGAATGAAAAAAGGCGAAAAGGTGTTGGTTACAGCTGGGCTATGTTGGACTTGGGTTGGTAGACAACGATGTGCATAAAGGTTAGGTGGTTGTGTTGCCGCCAAAACACGTTAAAGGACGGAGAAATTCGGGAAAATTTCGAAAAAACTGCGTGTAGTATATTAAAAGGAGTGGTATTGTGGTGGCAGATTATGAAAATGAGGCTAACAATTGTCTGACGAAGAAATAATGGCGTTAAAACCTGTGAGAAGCGGCTAAAAATGATCAGTGATGTGGGAAAAACGGAAATGGAAATAAAGCGAAAGTTATTAGAACTGGCCGAAATGGTTGTTTAAAAGGTGAAAGGAGCTGTTTGTGAACTAGAAACGGTGGATATTATAGCGGCGGTAGTGCTGAAAGCGGCAAAACAAAAAAAAAAAACAAAAAAATATATATATATATTTTTTTGGTTATGGTTTGGAAGTGGGTTACGATTATAGAGTATATATATAGGCGGGATAAAATAGTATAGCAGATTACGGTAAAAAGGAGAAGGTGAATACAAAGTGAAACTACTGGCAAAAACAGAAGGAGGAAAATAAGATGACAGAAAAGATTTCGAAATGTAACAGTGACAATAACAAACGTAATTGTTGGATTCAAATTAATGATATCAATATAATGGAAGGAAACATTCCACGTGGGAAAAATTATATATAAAAACAAAGATGAGGTGACTTACCGAACAAAAGCGCTGGCAGGTCGATAGACACACAAACAAACACAAACACACACACAAAATTCAAGCTTTCGCAACAAACTGTTGCCTCATCAGGAAAGAGGGAAGGAGAGGGGAAGACGAAAGGAAGTGGGTTTTAAGGGAGAGGGTAAGGAGTCATTCCAATCCCGGGAGCGGAAAGACTTACCTTAGGGGGAAAAAAGGACAGGTATACACTCGCACACACGCACATATCCATCCACACATACAGACACAAACAGACATATTTAAAGACAAAGAGCTTGGGCAGAGATGTCAGTCGAGGCAGAAGTGTAGAGGCAAAGAAGTTGTTGAAAGACAGGTGAGGTATGAGTGGCGGCAACTTGAAATTAGCGGAGATTGAGGCCTGGCGGATGACGAGAAGAGAGGATATACTGAAGGGCAAGTTCCCATCTCCAGAGTTCGGATAGGTTGGTGTTGGTGGGAAGTATCCAGATAACCCGGACGGTGTAACACTGTGCCAAGATGTGCTGGCTGTGCACCAAGGCATGTTTAGCCACAGGGTGATCCTCATTACCAACAAACACTGTCTGCCTGTGTCCATTCATGCGAATGGACAGTTTGTTGCTGGTCATTCCCACATAGAATGCATCACAGTGTAGGCAGGTCAGTTGGTAAATCACGTGGGTGCTTTCACACGTGGCTCTGCCTCTGATCGTGTACACCTTCCGGGTTACAGGACTGGAGTAGGTGGTGGTGGGAGGGTGCATGGGACAGGTTTTGCATCGGGGGCGGTTACAAGGGTAGGAGCCAGAGGGTAGGGAAGGTGGTTTGGGGATTTCATAGGGATGAACTAACAGGTTACGAAGGTTAGGTGGACGGCGGAAAGACACTCTTGGCGGAGTGGGGAGGATTTCATGAAGGATGGATCTCATTTCAGGGCAGGATTTGAGGAAGTCGTATCCCTGCTGGAGAGCCACATTCAGAGTCTGGTCCAGTCCCGGAAAGTATCCTGTCACAAGTGGGGCACTTTTGTGGTTCTTCTGTGGGGGATTCTGGGTTTGAGGGGACGAGGAAGTGGCTCTGGTTATTTGCTTCTGTACCAGGTCGGGAGGGTAGTTGCGGGATGCGAAAGCTGTTTTCAGGTTGTTGGTGTAATGATTCAGGGATTCCGGACTGGAGCAGATTCGTTTGCCACGAAGACCTAGGCTGTAGGGAAGGGACCGTTTGATGTGGAATGGGTGGCAGCTGTCATAATGGAGGTACTGTTGCTTGTTGGTGGGTTTGATGTGGACGGACGTGTGAAGTTGGCCATTGGACAGGTGGAGGTCAACGTCAAGGAAAGTGGCATGGGATTTGGAGTAGGACCAGGTGAAACTGATGGAACCAAAGGAGTTGAGGTTGGAGAGGAAATATTCCGCATGTCCAGGGCCTCGCTGCAATGGAGCATTTCCTTTCACGCCGATCACCTGCCACCCTACCTAAAACCTCTTTCCTTGTCACCTTAGCCAGCTTCATCCTGACCCACAACTTCTTCACTTTTGAGGGCCAGACATACCAACAATTAAAGGGAACAGCCATGGGCACCAGGATGGCCCCCTCGTACGCCAACCTATTCATGGGTCGCTTAGAGGAAGCCTTCTTGGTTACCCAAGTCTGCCAACCCAAAGTTTGGTACAGATTTATTGATGACATCTTCATGATCTGGACTCACAGTGAAGAAGAACTCTTGAATTTCCTCTCCAACCTCAACTCCTTTGGTTCCATCAGTTTCACCTGGTCCTACTCCAAATCCCATGCCACTTTCCTTGACGTTGACCTCCACCTGTCCAATGGCCAACTTCACACGTCCGTCCACATCAAACCCACCAACAAGCAACAGTACCTCCATTATGACAGCTGCCACCCATTCCACATCATACGGTCCCTTCCCTACAGCCTAGGTCTTCGTGGCAAACGAATCTGCTCCAGTCCGGAATCCCTGAATCATTACACCAACAACCTGAAAACAGCTTTCGCATCCCGCAACTACCCTCCCGACCTGGTACAGAAGCAAATAACCAGAGCCACTTCCTCGTCCCCTCAAACCCAGAATCCCCCACAGAAGAACCACAAAAGTGCCCCACTTGTGACAGGATACTTTCCGGGACTGGACCAGACTCTGAATGTGGCTCTCCAGCAGGGATACGACTTCCTCAAATCCTGCCCTGAAATGAGATCCATCCTTCATGAAATCCTCCCCACTCCGCCAAGAGTGTCTTTCCGCCGTCCACCTAACCTTCGTAACCTGTTAGTTCATCCCTATGAAATCCCCAAACCACCTTCCCTACCCTCTGGCTCCTACCCTTGTAACCGCCCCCGATGCAAAACCTGTCCCATGCACCCTCCCACCACCACCTACTCCAGTCCTGTAACCCGGAAGGTGTACACGATCAGAGGCAGAGCCACGTGTGAAAGCACCCACGTGATTTACCAACTGACCTGCCTACACTGTGATGCATTCTATGTGGGAATGACCAGCAACAAACTGTCCATTCGCATGAATGGACACAGGCAGACAGTGTTTGTTGGTAATGAGGATCACCCTGTGGCTAAACATGCCTTGGTGCACAGCCAGCACATCTTGGCACAGTGTTGCACCGTCCGGGTTATCTGGATACTTCCCACCAACACCAACCTATCCGAACTCCGGAGATGGGAACTTGCCCTTCAGTATATCCTCTCTTCTCGTCATCCGCCAGGCCTCAATCTCCGCTAAATTTCAAGTTGCCGCCACTCATACCTCACCTGTCTTTCAACAACTTCTTTGCCTCTACACTTCTGCCTCGACTGACATCTCTGCCCAAGCTCTTTGTCTTTAAATATGTCTGTTTGTGTCTGTATGTGTGGATGGATATGTGCGTGTGTGCGAGTGTATACCTGTCCTTTTTTCCCCCTAAGGTAAGTCTTTCCGCTCCCGGGATTGGAATGACTCCTTACCCTCTCCCTTAAAACCCACTTCCTTTCGTCTTCCCCTCTCCTTCCCTCTTTCCTGATGAGGCAACAGTTTGTTGCGAAAGCTTGAATTTTGTGTGTGTGTTTGTGTTTGTTTGTGTGTCTATCGACCTGCCAGCGCTTTTGTTCGGTAAGTCACCTCATCTTTGTTTTTATATATAATTTTTCCCACGTGGAATGTTTCCTTCCATTATATTGATATCATTAATTTGAATCCAACAATTACGTTTGTTATTGTCACTGTAACATTTCGAAATCTTTTCTGTCATCTTATTTTCCTCCTTCTGTTTTTGCCAGTAGTTTCACTTTGTATTCACCTTCTCCTTTTTACCGTAATCTGCTATACTATTTTATCCCGCCTATATATATACTCTATAATCGTAACCCACTTCCAAACCATAACCAAAAAAATATATATATATATTTTTTTTTTGTTTTTTTGTTTTTTTTTTTTTTTTTTGTTTTGCCTCTTTCAGCACTACCGCCGCTATAATATCCACCGTTTCTAGTTCACAAACAGCTGCTTTCACCTTTTAAACAACCATTTCGGCCAGTTCTAATAACTTTCGCTTTATTTCCATTTCCGTTTTTCCCACATCACTGATCATTTTTAGCCGCTTCTCACAGGTTTTAACGCCATTATTTCTTCGTCAGACAATTGTTAGCCTCATTTTCATAATCTGCCACCACAATACCACTCCTTTTAATATACTACACGCAGTTTTTTCGAAATTTTCCCGAATTTCTCCGTCCTTTAACGTGTTTTGGCGGCAACACAACCACCTAACCTTTATGCACATCGTTGTCTACCAACCCAAGTCCAACATAGCCCAGCTGTAACCAACACCTTTTCGCCTTTTTTCGTTCCAGATCTCCAGTTTCTTTCCGGTTCACCTTTATCTCTCCCCATATATTTTTATTTTCATTTTCATTTCCCCTCATGTTACTTTCCACCTTCTAATACCATGTCACCCTCACAACACCCTCACAATGACCCCATTAAGTTTTATTTACATTCCCTCCGCAAACATGCCTTCGCCCTAGCCAGATTACGCTCGCATATTTTATTTTCTCAGGCTTGTCTGACATTTGGCATTACCCCCAAAGGCCTCACACTCAAAGTTCCCATCTCTGGCTGCAACCCTTCCTTCCATCAGTCCCTATACCAGTTCCAAACTGAACAATCCATTGCCCTCACCCACCTAATCCTTCACCTACACATCAACTCAGCCAATGAACACACCCGTCAACTCCTATCCTTAATAAAAGTCCTTAATCTTTCCTCTCCCACATCCACACCGGCTGTTCAGAGCATCCTCCTACAGGCCAACCGTAAATTAGAACAGCATGCCACCCTCCACCTCAAAAAACTATCCAATCTCCTGGTTTCCCACCTCCGGAAAGGCAACTCACTCACCCTTCACAACCTTTCCAGCAAACCTCAACCTCCTCTCATTGCACACAAACCCAGTCTCTCCCATTTACTCAATCTCCCACTTCCAGCTCCACTCCATCCAAAACCTCAAAATTCCGATCAACACAATCTGGAACCACAACACCCTAATTCAGTAGTTAACCTTTCCTCCAAACCTCTCTCCCAATCCGAAACCTCTGTCCTATCCAAAGGCCTCACCTTCAGCCCCACTCCCAGATTCAACCAAACAGCCCTCGTCAAAGATTTACTGTCCTACACTCGTACTCTCTGCTGGAAGTATCACTTTGCCACGAAGAAAAATGATCCTAATCCTACTCCTAATGATCCAACTCCTCAAGACACCATCCAAATTGAACCCTGCCTGGAACAGTTCCGACCTCCGTCACAGCGGGACCCACCTCCTCTTCCTCAAAATCACCCTCTCCAAACCTTCCAGGAATTTCTGACTTCCAGCCTTGCATCTCAGTCCTTCTTAAAAAACCTTAATCCTACACCCAACATCACCACTGCTGAAGCCCAGGCTATCCGTGATCTGAAGGCTGACCGATCCATCGTCATTCTTCCGGCGGACAAGGGTTCCACGACCGTGGTACTTGATCGTCGGGAGTATGTGGCTGAGGGACTGCGTCAGCTTTCAGACAACACCACATACAAAGTTTGCCAAGGTAACCCCATTCCCGATGTCCAGGCGGAGCTTCAAGGAATCCTCAGAACCTTAGGCCCCCTGCAAAACCTTTCACCTGACTCCATCAACCTCCTGACCCCACCGACACCCCGCACCCCTACCTTCTACCTTCTTCCTAAAATCCACAAACCCAATCATCCCGGCCGCCCCATTGTAGCTGGTTACCAAGCCCCCACAGAACGTATCTCTGCCTACGTAGATCAACACCTTCAACCCATTACATGCAGTCTCCCATCCTTCATCAAGGACACCAACCACTTCCTTGAACGCCTGGAATCCTTACCCAATCTGTTACCCCCGGAAACCATCCTTGTAACCATTGATGCCACGTCCTTATACACAAATATTCCGCACGTCCAGGGCCTCGCTGCAATGGAGCATTTCCTTTCACGCCGATCACCTGCCACCCTACCTAAAACCTCTTTCCTCGTCACCTTAGCCAGCTTCATCCTGACCCACAACTTCTTCACTTTTGAGGGCCAGACATACCAACAATTAAAGGGAACAGCCATGGGCACCAGGATGGCCCCCTCGTACGCCAACCTATTCATGGGTCGCTTAGAGGAAGCCTTCTTGGTTACCCAAGTCTGCCAACCCAAAGTTTGGTACAGATTTATTGATGACATCTTCATGATCTGGACTCACAGTGAAGAAGAACTCTTGAATTTCCTCTCCAACCTCAACTCCTTTGGTTCCATCAGTTTCACCTGGTCCTACTCCAAATCCCATGCCACTTTCCTTGACGTTGACCTCCACCTGTCCAATGGCCAACTTCACACGTCCGTCCACATCAAACCCACCAACAAGCAACAGTACCTCCATTATGACAGCTGCCACCCATTCCACATCAAACGGTCCCTTCCCTACAGCCTAGGTCTTCGTGGCAAACGAATCTGCTCCAGTCCGGAATCCCTGAATCATTACACCAACAACCTGAAAACAGCTTTCGCATCCCGCAACTACCCTCCCGACCTGGTACAGAAGCAAATAACCAGAGCCACTTCCTCGTCCCCTCAAACCCAGAATCCCCCACAGAAGAACCACAAAAGTGCCCCACTTGTGACAGGATACTTTCCGGGACTGGACCAGACTCTGAATGTGGCTCTCCAGCAGGGATACGACTTCCTCAAATCCTGCCCTGAAATGAGATCCATCCTTCATGAAATCCTCCCCACTCCGCCAAGAGTGTCTTTCCGCCGTCCACCTAACCTTCGTAACCTGTTAGTTCATCCCTATGAAATCCCCAAACCACCTTCCCTACCCTCTGGCTCCTACCCTTGTAACCGCCCCCGATGCAAAACCTGTCCCATGCACCCTCCCACCACCACCTACTCCAGTCCTGTAACCTGGAAGGTGTACACGATCAGAGGCAGAGCCACGTGTGAAAGCACCCACATGATTTACCAACTGACCTGCCTACACTGTGATGCATTCTATGTGGGAATGACCAGCAACAAACTGTCCATTCGCATGAATGGACACAGGCAGACAGTGTTTGTTGGTAATGAGGATCACCCTGTGGCTAAACATGCCTTGGTGCACAGCCAGCACATCTTGGCACAGTGTTACACCGTCCGGGTTATCTGGATACTTCCCACCAACACCAACCTATCCGAACTCCGGAGATGGGAACTTGCCCTTCAGTATATCCTCTCTTCTCGTCATCCGCCAGGCCTCAATCTCCGCTAATTTCAAGTTGCCGCCACTCATACCTCACCTGTCTTTCAACAACTTCTTTGCCTCTACACTTCTGCCTCGACTGACATCTCTGCCCAAGCTCTTTGTCTTTAAATATGTCTGTTTGTGTCTGTATGTGTGGATGGATATGTGCGTGTGTGCGAGTGTATACCTGTCCTTTTTTCCCCCTAAGGTAAGTCTTTCCGCTCCCGGGATTGGAATGACTCCTTACCCTCTCCCTTAAAACCCACTTCCTTTCGTCTTCCCCTCTCCTTCCCTCTTTCCTGATGAGGCAACAGTTTGTTGTGAAAGCTTGAATTTTGTGTGTGTGTTTGTGTTTGTTTGTGTGTCTATCGACCTGCCAGCGCTTTTGTTCGGTAAGTCACCTCATCTTTGTTTTTATATATAATTTTTCCCACGTGGAATGTTTCCTTCCATTATATAAATACAAACTTAATAATAATAAGTGATGACTGGGCAAAGTATTTACCAATAGTCTTCTTCTGCCTGTCTGATCGCTGCTGCTGGTGGCACTTCATGCTGGACAGCAATTGATGGCACATGCGCAATTGACTTATTATAAAATTGATGGTTGAATGCAACTGACCACGGCTTTGAGGGGGGACACCTGGGGAGGGAGGAACTGGGTTGGGACGGGTGGGGGGGGGGGGGGGGGGGTGGTAGTGCTTTGTGCTGGACAGAATATGACACCATGCATGCAAACTAAAAAAATTGCTTGGCATTTGCTGCCAAGAAGGGACAGATGGGGGGCAACAAATGTCTCAATAATCTGAGTCTATGGATCTCAGATTCAGACACTGGACCTCAGTTTCAATGATGATCCACTTGGACATTCATTTTTGCAGATGTTGCTGAGCTGCACACATCCTAGCACACCTCTGTTGGGTTCCTGATCTCTAAGGCGGTGTTTTGACTCACACTGGTATTGCTCTATTACAGGTGTTGTTGGCCACACCCCTTGGTACACAGCACAAGAGAGCTGCCCATTTTACAAAAGAGCTTCCGCACTTGCAGCAATGTGTTACAGCCACCTGCACCTTCAGGATTGCCTTTACACGACTGATCATATTCAGCAAGTATGACAGCTCTACTTTGACTTGCTTGTGATGAACTTCCACTGACAAAATGACAATGATGCTATCTAGAGTAGAATTCATGAAGCTGAGCAGAAACTCCATGCACCTTGTCACTTATCCTGCCCCTCAACATGTCTCCAAGCAGGAGCATTTTGTGCGGTGTGCTATTACAGATGTGATGGTTCATAAGGTTATCACAACACCTGATGTCCCTCTGCCCCCCCACCACCCCTCCATACCCCCAATGCATCGTAGACTGTATAGATTACTGCCAGATTTACTTTTGATCACTAAGACGTTGCACCTGGCTGCTGGCATTGTACAACCCTCTGACAGTTCCTGAGCTTCACCGATTAAATTGGTTTCCATAAAAGATGGATCTGTCAGGTGCTCATACTATATTGAACAGCTACACAGTTCTGAACATTCAGGACTCCACTCATAATTTGGTGCACACTTCTGTGTTCAGTATCATTGCCTGCAAATACATATGTGTCCGGATGATTTTCACAAAGTGGCTATCATCACATCTTTTGGCTTATTGAAGTTTAGGTTTATGCTTATGGACTTAATAATGTAGCACAAAGATGGCAGCACTTTGTTAATGGCATACTATTTGAGTTTCCACTCTATTACGCATATTTTGACAAAATCCTAATCTTCTCACCAGACAGTATCTCCTTAATGCACGTCTCAAGCAAGTATTCGATCTGCTCCCTGATAGAGGAGCTGTAGTCAATGAAGAGATGTGATCCCTAACAACAAAGACAAATACCAACTCTAACAAAAGTAAGTCATCTTCCTCGGCCATGTAGTAACTGCCTCTGGCATTCTTCCTACACCACAGTGTTTAGAGACCATTCAACAATTGTCACCACCACAGGACTACCAGGAATTATGTCAGTTTTTAAGCAAGGTAAATTTTTATTGAGGGTAAATTCCACAGGCATCTTCCCTTCAGGAGCCACTTACCCCACCCATCTCCAGCAAGAACACTAAGGAAAATGCAAACTGACATGGACAGCACAGATGCAGTTCACTTTTGAATGCATTAAAGACTGCCTCGTCCAAGCCACCACTTTGGCATACCATCTCCACAACTCTCAACTCATCGTAACTGCAGATTCAAGCAACTTCGCTACTGATGCTGTCCTGCAACAAGAGGTGAGGGTGTTCAATAGCCACATCAGCATCTAATTGAGAGCTACTAGCACTTTATAAAGCCGTTACTTCCAGCACAATGTCAAAGGATGCCCTCTGATTATTTATACAGACTACTCTCTCCTTGCAGACTATCTGCAATCCACCCAAGAACACTTGCGCCCAAAGGTTTTGGCACTTAGATTATGTACCACAGTTCACCACCTACATCCATCACCAGAAATGTGGAAATTATGATGGCAGATTATGTCTTATGCATCAGTGCCATGTCATCCCACTTCAACGAAGAACAGTTCACCAAAGTGCAGCAGCAACACAGCAGTTACAAACTCTTCTTCACACACCTTCAATGAACCTGTGGACCAAACATCAAACAAAACTGGGTGCAAAGTGTCTGATCCACTTAAATTGTGCAAAAATGACCACACCCTCTTGTTGCCTGACCGTTCTGCTGTGTCATCTTTGACCAGTTATGGAACATGGCACACCATAGTGTACATTTGAATATGTGCCTGGTGTGATACCAATTCATATGGCCTAATAAGAAGGAGGACAGTGAGATTTGGACTTGTGCGTGAGTCCTGGGGTAAAAGAGCAAAGTTTCACGTGATGTTCAACCACACCTGGCTCTTTTTTGAAGTTCTAAAAGGATGTTTTCAGCATGTGCACATCAACCTTGGATCCCTCCTAAACTCTGATGGCTATCATAACATTCTGTTGGTGATTGACCGTTTGTGCGATGGATAGACATCATAAACCTTAAGCATATAACAGCCCGTGAATGTGACCTTGGAGCCTCATTTTCTGAAATTCTTTACAGTGAAGTCCTATCCCTGACATCAGCTTGTGTGTTGACAACCTTTGACTACTACTCCATACCTGCCCAAACTAGTGTCATAATTAGAATGACACACTCATTTCTCTTTCACACTTGGCCATTATTAAGTTTTACATAAGGCCTCTAAGGATTGTGAGTTTTTGGTGTTACACAGTTACAAAGTATGACCAGTCTTACAACCCCCATACTTGGGCCCCCACAAGGTATTTTCACAGGACGATTGTACATTTGATATATTGCTACAAGAGTGCCCATCAATCATCTTAAGCTGGCATGGACCCTGCAAGAAGCTTTAGCAAATGATGATTGCTGCCAATCTTCCAACACTACATTATGCCATGGCCTTCCCTTTACCAGTGACATACCTTCACCCTTCAAGTTGTGATTGTTGTACATGAAGACCTTAATATCATATACACAGGGGTGGACTGTGTCATCCTTGACACAATGTTATAACATTTGTAGAATACATACACTGAGGTGACAAAAGTCACGGGATACCTCCCAATATCGCATCGGATCTCCTTTTCCCCAGTGTAGTGCAGCAGCTCAATGTGGCTCAGACTTGGCTAGTTGCTGGAAGACTCCTACAGAAATACTGAGACACATTGCCTCTATAGCTGTACATAATTGTGTAAGTGTTGGAGTGCAGGATTTTTGCATGAACTGACCTCTTGTTTAATGTCCTGTAAGTGTTCGATGCAATTAATGTCTGGTGATCTGGCTGGCCAAATCATTTGCTTGACTGACCGGAAGGTTCTTCAAATTAATCACGGACAATTGTGGCCTCCTCTCATTGTTTGGAATGTGAAGCCCATGAATGGCTGCAAATGGTCTCCAAGTAGCTGAACATAACCATTGCCAGCCAACTATCAGTTCTGTTGGACTAGAGGAACTACTCTATTTTACATAAACACAGCCCGCCCCATTATGGAGACACCACTAGTGTGCAAAGCACCTTGTTGATAAGTTGTGCACATGGCTTTGTGTGGTCTGCACAACACTCAAACCCTATCATCAGCTCTAACCAACTGAAGTGTTCATTGCAGTTGACAAAAATATTATCTCAATTGAGGTTGAATTTCTGGGTGACTTTCCCAAAACCTAGCCCTTTTCCCACACTCTCCAGTCCTTTTCCTTCACCCCTCTACCTGCTATTTCAATCCTTCTGCCAGGAGGAGCCACTGGCTCCAAAAGCTTGTCAAATTATAACTTTCTTCTGTGTGTGTGTGTGTGTGTGTGTGTGTGTGTGTGTTCTGCCACCACTTGGTGAGTAGATTTCTTTATCTATCCAAATAAATTATTTAGTGAAGTTATGTGGTTGCATATAAGAGGTCTAGGTGGAAACAAGTTATTTGTTGGGTGTTTTTCCGACCACCTGATTTTGCTGTGACACATCTAGAATCACTAAAAGAAAGTCTACAGTCAGTAGCATGTAACACTAGTTGGAGGTAAGCTTAACCTACTGAGTACAAATTGAGATGACAATGGACCCATTGCAGAAGGTACAGACAGACAGTCAGTCATGTGAAATACTTTTGAATATGGCTTCCAAAAACTGCCTTGAGCAGTTAGATCGGCAGCCCACATACAATGGAAATATCTTAGACCTTGTAGATAAAATACGCTGGACCATATTGACAATGTCAGTATAGAAATTGTGTTTAGTGATGTCATTAATAGCAACAATGATTACAAAAGTTAACAAACCAATTAAGAAGGCTAGGACAGTGGTTCTCCTAGAAAGAGTGGATAAGCATTTGTTAGCATTTCACTTAGACAGTGAACTAACTTCGCTTAGTTCCAGTTGTGGCAGTTCCATCTGTTTTATTTATCTCTTTGTTTGTTGATTGTCCTTGGTGTTGATGTACTGTGTTGCTACACTGGTGGAAAATGGGTTGTGGATTCAGACACACACTACTGTAAATCATGTAGCCGACATATTCACAGTTGCATTTTTCAGTACTTTAATCTTCACTTTGCACAACCCCCAATATTACACAGTTATATGGCCAGTGCACTATTATGTAACCTTCAATAAGTCTCATTAATAGTTAGAAGGCGGAACTCCTCACACTGCTACCATAGTTTCTTGTTGAACATCTACGAGCAGTAAAACCTAACCACAATGTTCACAGTTCTTGGAGAATAATCAGGTAAGTATGGAGCAGACACTGTCACAGTTTTTACACATGGCCCAATTGTTTAACACTTATTCCACAGTTAATTTGATGCATTGTTGTTGTTCTAACCAGCACAGGTTACTCGTCAGAAACTCGGCCATGGACTGACTGCCTTGTAATCAAAAATCGGTGTCTTATATATCATCACAATAATTGGTACTGAAACTACACATTGTTCGAAGTCAAATTTACCGAAATTACAATTAAAACTTAACTCATAACATTAACTGAATACATTGAAAAATTGTGTCTTTTTAACATTTTCTTCTACTATGAGGTTTAGGCCGAATCATTAGAGTAAATCATGAAATTAACAAATATATTTACATAAACAAGACTTTTGACAAAACTGTTGATTACTTTGGAATTAATGAAGGGCTGGCTTTGCTAACATGTTTCTGACTAGGGTCAAATAGGTACTTACAGATTCCTAGCATATTGTCTTCCAAATGCTTATAATTATTACAGAATTTATACAAGTTTATTACATCAACAATAGAATTTAAGTTACAAAACAATTATTGATTTCACTCTACAACAACCAATACTAACTAGGAACAATCAAAATAAATTATAAAATCACTTACATACATAAAACTGAGCACAAAATTAGATCTGGCATTATTTACTTTAAAACTGAGGGTCAATCTATCTCTTTTATGGAAATGCAGATTATATTCACATATGTTAATGATAATTAGTTAAAAGCAACAAAATGAATTTAAGGAGACAGACAGCAAAACAAGAGGGGAATTAAAATTATCCCAGCTTGCTTCATCACATCACCCTCTCATTGGATTGACCAGATAGATATTGCTAATAGCTAACTGCACTATTCAGTGACCACTTGTGACACCAGAAATTTTGTTTAAAATCTACCCACAAAACAAAATTATTACATACAAAATCTTAACAAATCTACAGGAAATATGTTTTTCAAATTTTAACTTATGCTAACTGGCCTTACGAAAATCCCTATACTAAATATTTACATACAGATCACAAAATATCTACAAGTTATACTTTTAACAAAATTTATGCATCTTCATCATAAGAGATGTCCTTTTTGTGTTAAACAAGGATTACATTTTAAAACAGATAACACTTTGTACAAGTCCTCTTTTGATAAACAAAATAAATCCTCATGGGCCAGTGGGGGGGGGGGGGGGGGGGGGGAGTTAAATTACACTGCTCATTGCTGTTCTGGTTTTTGACAGAAAATCACTAGCACTTTCACACTTTTAATGAGATTTTACACACTTTCTCACCAAGCTGTCCACACCTTCAACAGGCAGTTAGTTAGAGAAGGCACTGCAATCAGTTCCTTTGGAGGTGATTCTCCTCCAGCACAGAACACGAAAAATTGAGACAAAATGCCCTACTTTAGTACACTTATAGGTACTTCTAACTTAAGTCTAAGAAAAAATATGTTTAACACTAATGGCAAATGATAGTCATGCATACTAAATTAATACATGGTTCCCACAACATTACAATAATTAGCACTAAATGTGACTATAATATGAAAGATGTGGACTAGCAAAAATTTAAAATCAAGTGCACATTACACTACAAAATATTGCTCTTAAGTCATAAGAGTCTGAAACTGGTTAAGCTTGAAAGATTTGGGTTTCTTTTCCATTTGCAAAATAGCAAAAACTCAAGATGTGCATTACCTCTAGTAAACACTCAAGATGTGCAGTAGCATAGATTTACTCAGATTCAGATTCAGATTCTTTATTGGTCATTCAGCATTATTACATACAATAGACTTTGTCAGTTCACTTAACCTATTAATTTTACAAAATAAATTTTTACATATTTAAGTTGATATTGGGCATTTCTAAAAATTCTTCTAATGAATAGAGTGGATTAGTTAACGCGAAGTTATGTACATTTTCATTAAATAATTTGTCAGGCTTGAGTGACACATTCTTAGAGAATTTGATATATATTTTAATTGCCATATACTTATGATTATTGTTAGTTTTAGCTAATCTATTTTGTGGCAACAGCAGAGAAGTACAGGTTCTTGTATAGTAGTCATGCCTTTGATTTGTTACACTTAAATTAGGTAGTTCAGCAAGAATGTAGTTAATACTGTCAAGAATATATAAATTAATAGCTGTTAAAATTCTATATTTAATGAACAGTGGTTTACAATGTGTCCTATCATCTACCTTAGCCATTACTCTGATTGCTTTCTTCTGGATCACAATAATTTCATTTATTTTTCTGCTGTTTCCCCAGAATATTAACCCATACCTTAAAACAGACTGAAAAAAAGGCAAAGTACACTGTCCTTATGTACCCAAATGTCACACAACACATCAGTCTCTCCAACAAATATATAACTCTTGACAACCTAACCACTATGTGATCAACATGAAAGTTCCATGTTAGACTGTTGTCAAGTATGATACCTAAAATCTTTGTCTCTTTTTTTTCTATTTTTGTAGTCTTTGATAGCCTGAACCACATATTCTGGATCTTTTCCTCGTTTAATAGTAGACCATTTGCTTTACAGGATGATGTTGCATTTTCTTTTGCCAATTTCATACCACTTACAAGGTTATCAAATACACGGTTTACAGATAGAAAAGTTGTATCATCTGCATACATATATGTATTTACATCTATATTAACTGGTAAGTCATTTATGTGTACAAGGGAGAGAAGTGGTCCCAATTTAGATCCCTGCAGCACTCCAAGTTGAACCTTGAGTGTGTTTGAAAGATGACTTCCTGAACTCACCACCTGTTTCCTTTTATTGAGGTATGATACGATGAGTTTTAAACTTTTATCACATGTTCCATAGTACTCAAGTTTAGAGAGCAAAAGTGAGTGGTCAACACAGTCAAAAGCTTTGCTCAGATCACATAAGGTTACCTGCGTGTCAGCATGGTCCTCAGATGCTGCTAAAATGTCTCTGACTAAGAGCTCTATGGCCTGTATAGCTGACCTTCTTTTTCTGTAACCAAACTGTGATGCACTAAACATATCATTTAGTTCTAGGTACTCATAAATCTGCTGATATATTATGCTTCAAAGACTTTTCCTAGTACTGGAATTAGTGAAATTGGTCTGTAGTTTGCAGGATCTGAATTGATACCCTTTTTAAAGACTGAAGTCACCTTGGATAGTTTGAGAGGATCAGGAAAAACCCCTTCTATGAGACACAGGTTTATAAAATTCATTAACGGTGCTGCAATGTAATGTATGATTTCTTTCAATGGATTGTTTGACATATTAAAAATATCTGTACTGTATGAATTTTTCATTTCTTTGACTATTTTAAGAACTCTTTAAAGTGTTTCAATGATGATGTGGCCCTATTATTATTTAGATTTGCACTCTTAAGATAATCTGTATATGTTACATTGGGTTTACTGATCAACGTTTTGATATCATCAGCACAGCTTACAAAATATTTGTTGAATGTATCTCCTGGTATTGGGACTGTCTTGTCAAAGTTTCTGACTTCACCTTTAACAGTATTAATAATTGACCACACTATTTTGCATTGGTTTTTACTATTTTTTATGAGATTTGTGTTGTATCTTTGTTTCGTCAATTGTAACTCTTTCTTATACAGTTTCTTAGTGGTTTTTTCGAGATTAATTTCATTAGAATTATTTCTTTGCAAAGGCGTTTCAACAGCAGTAGTTTATTTCTTAGATCCTCCAGTTCTTTGGTGTATCACAATTTAACCTTTCTTGTTTTATGATATTTCTTTTGAACAAGATGGGCTTTTAAAGTACCTATTACGTGTTTCATAAACTGTTTGGGCACTGGAATCACAGTTTTGAAATAATTTGTCCCAGTTAGTTATGCTCAGCTGGTGTGTTAGTTTTCTGATATTGTGTTTTGTTAATATTAAGGTATCAGATTTTGTTAACTTTTGTACAACCTTGCTCTCATCCCCTTGTATAAAATGACTTAACTCTACTGTTAACATGGAGATGTCTGAGCCGGCCACGGTGGCCAAACGGTTCTAGGCGCTTCAGTCCGGAACCGCGCGACTGCTACGGTCGCAGGTTCGAATCCTGCCTTGGGCATGGATGTGTGTGATGTCCTTAGGTTAGTTAGGTTTAAGTAGTTCTAAGTTCTAGGGGACTGATGACCTCAGATGTTAAGTCCCATAGTGCTCAGAGCCATTTGAACCATTTTTGAGGTCTGAGAAAACAAATTCCTTTACCTTGGTGGAGTACATATCATGAGCACAGTTGACAAAAGCATTATCCGAGCACACTTTTAGTCTTGTTGGTTCTGAATTTACATGATGGAAATTGTGATGCGTTAGCATATTCAGTAACTTATTGACACTGGGTTTGTTACATGCTACATCAAAGCTTGAATTAAAGTCTCCCCCAATTAGAGTTACATATTGCTTCCACTTTGTTATGTAGCAGAGTAATGTCTAAATTATCTAAAAAAGTTTTATCATCTGAGTCAGGGAAATAGTAGATACATACAATGATAAGTTTCTTTATATCACATATGATCATTACATTATGAAAAAAAGAGTAGAGTCACCATTACATTACTTAATTGCTATTCAGCTAAAAATTAAGGGGATGGATGTTGTACCAAATCATTGTGGAAGGTAATAGGGGATAATATGGAGCTCTTTCAGTTAGTTTGTAATTTAAATTTAAATCACACCATCAGAGATAATATGTTGAGCAAAATAGACCAGAAAATACTTGTTTTGTGTTTTGATGGGCATTGTAGTTCCATTGCATAGTGTTTTGGTTTTCTTTTGACTGCAACAAATTATAAAATTGTGGTGATAAATGTTTAAAATTGTATAATGTATTTAGATTTAAGTATTTAAATCTTATAAAAATTGTTTCCATGTTTAAGGATTATTTTGAGTAATGTAGTGTCACATGACCCGACTCAGGACTGTGGATATGAGCAGGAAAATGGGGTCTTTGTTCGTTGTTTGTTGTGGTGGCAAGTTGGGAGCAGAAAAGTGCGATAAGTGTAGCATGGACGCCAGTGTATGTGAAGGAACAACGTGAAAGTGTGTAGGTGCGAGACAAACAGTGTATAAATTGCACCGATTATTATTTGTGCAGATCGGATTTATTTGTGAACTTAAAAATGCATGGCCACAAGGTTAAAGTGTTTCTTTTGAATAAATAAGTTTCAATCTGAATGTGTATAGTTCAATTCACTGCTGTTCAAAAGCTAGCCAATATATGACTCAATAGTAGGGGTGCAAATGCAACCATTCACTACCAACCCCCTTTGCAGATGAGCCACATGAAAAATAGGTAGTGAACGAGCCCGAGTACAGTTGCAATTGGGGGCTCATCCAGAATAGGACTTTCGTCTCTATTCCATAGTATTTCAGAATCGGGTATCCGTCTGATGTTTAGGCCTTTAAACAGTCAGTGTGGGCGCTCTGAGCTAAATCGGTGCATTAGCAGTATCAGAGTGTTTGTGCTGGACAAGATACGCGCTGCCTCTTGGTTACACCGATATAAGGCCACTATAATTGTGAGGCAGTCATTTACACAGCCTGATGAGTTGACCAAATGTTGTCATGGGTAAAACTGCTGTCTGTGCCGTGTCCATGTGTTGCTGTGGGTAAAACTGCTGTCCGTGCTGTGTACACGTGTTGCTACGGGTAAAGCAGTCGAAGCTGTATCCACGTGCTGCTGACGATCAATGCCATCGTCTGTGCCATCGACCAACATGACTACAAGCTGCCAGGGGCCCACACAATGCGTTCTCACTTCTGATCAAGTTTTCTGCATGTCCACGCTGCCGACTACGATTCACTGCATAGCTGTGCTGCCGGCGCTGACTACAGACGTTGTGTCACATGAGGATATAAAAGATAAGTACAGCCAACAGCTACATTGCAAAATCATGCCATTTCATTAGCCATGGCCGATGAGAAGTGTGAATCTCTAAGTGAAGACAAATCAGTGGATGTTTGGAGTAACTGTAGCATGCCAAAGAAATAGGCTGGATACCAGGTAGTGACCTGTGTACATTTTTTGCAAAACTTATTAGTAAATTAGGAGAAATAGATTCAAAAATAGAGAATACAAAAACTGCTATAGTTGGAGAAATGAATTCGAAAATAGGGGATATGGAATAGAGGCTTAGTGATAAAATAAAGACAGTGAGTGAAAAATTTGATGAGCTAGATCTCAAATTCACTCAAATTACAGATAAAGTCGAAAACACAGTTGAAATTGGTGAGGGAATTATTAAGAGAGTTGATGAGGTTGAAAGAGGACTAGTAGCCAAGGTGGACACTATGCAAAGTAATCTTATGGGGCAGATTCAGGTACAGGAACAGAAATGCACATTATTTCAGAAACAAACAGAGGCAGACATTGAATCCATTAAGATAAGACTGCTGGATTGCCATAAGGGGATTACTGACAATAAGAAGGAATTAGAAGGGGAAATAAATGTGTTGATGGAAACAATTAATACTGTGGCAGCAGGGAATGGAATTTTATTGTTGGGATATCCTATGTTGCATGGATTTCAGTCAAAACCTTTTAGTGGGGAGAATAAATACCATTCAGTTGACTTTCTAGCTGCTTGTAAGGATAACTTTGTGACAGGGATGAGTGAGCAGGTAAAAATTAAATATGTTAAGAGGCAGTTGGAAGGGGGAGCTCAAACATGGGCAAACCAAAATGATGATAAATTTTGTGATTTTAAAACCTCTGAAAACCTATTATTGAACAAATACTGGGACCAGGCAAAACAATTAATATTGCAAAATGATTTTTTGAATGGAAGAGTGGAAAGGAAAGTATGAGAGAGTTCTGTGTTAGAGAACTGAATAAATTAAATCATCTGGATAGGCCACTGGGTGTAGTAGTAGTAGTAGTAGTAGTAGTAGTTTATTCATCCAGAGACAGTTTACATTCCATGGATTTCGTCAAAAAATACATAGTATATATATACACACTCATATAGGGTGAACAATACTATACAAAATACAGATGTGCATAGTAGACTACGTAACATCAGACCACATTGAAATAGCATGTACAACTTTGATTATTTACATTGATGTATGAGAAAGAGTTTTTACATGGAATACACAGTTGATATTTAGATATAACACATACAATTCTAGCACTTTTGTACATATTATTTATTTAGATCATAGCAACAGTCATATAAAAATTACTATTGGCACAGAGTACATAAATATAATTGTTTAGTATGAAGCTATTCCAGGTATTCTTTTACACTATAATAGCAGTTGGTCATTAAAAATTTGAATACTGCTTCTTTAAATGAAGACAATTTTTTTATTTCTTTTATCTTTACCGGTAGTTTGTTATACAATCTGCTTCCTTGTATGTTTGTCTGTTTCTGTGCCAAAGCCTTGTTAACTCTTTTTATATGAATGTCATTGCACTTTCTTGTGTTGTAAGTATGTAGATCCGAGTTGGATTGGAAATTGTTAATATTTCGTTTTACATTAATTACGCTTTTCTGTATATAGAGGCATGGTAGGGGTGGAAAATTCAGCTGTTTAAATAATTGCTTTGAAGGAGTTAGCCTTGAACTGTTTGTAATTATTCTAACAGCTCGTTTTTGTAGAGTGAAGATGGTTTTGAGATTTTTCTCACTATGACTCCAGAAGATGAGGCCATAGGTAATAGCAGAATGTATATAAACAAAGTAAACAGCTCTGCTACATTCCCTACTACATACAAAGCTAATAACGCATAAAGCAAAGCAAGCAGAGCTTAACTTACGCGAGAGATACAGGATATGGGATTTCCAGTCTAAATTTTCATCTATATGTACACCTAAGAATTTTGTGGTAGCAACTCTCACAATTTCTTTATTTTGTATTCTGAGATCGAGATCAGAGTGTGACTTTGCTTTCCTGTAATGGATATAATTAGTTTTAGAGATATTTATGGTTAATTTGTTCACTTCAAACCAATTTTGCAAATATTCTATAACTCTGGTTGCAGATGTTGGCAATACCCGGTTTATGTCAGTTACTACAATGTTTGTGTCATCTGCAAACAGGGTTATATGAGTACCATTTACTGGAATCTTGATATCATTTATGTAAAGAAGAAATAGGAGAGGTCCTAGAACACTCCCCTGCGGTGGTGGTGGTGGTAGTGGTAGTGGATGTGGTGGTGGTGCTGACAGGATTCTTCGTGCTGTTGCTGCCTTTGATTCTTTTATTGGCACAATTTCTGTTGGTGGTGGATCTGTTGTTGCAGTATCTGTTGGTTTTGCCCTGTAATTGCTGATGCCTGTGGTTTCCTTCCTCTTTTCTGCCAGTGACTGTAGTGGAACTGCTACAGTTGTTGACACCATTTCTGCTTCTGTTGCTTGTGCTGCTGCTGTTATTGGTCTTGTTGCTTGAGCTGGTTCAGATGTTGCTGGTTTTGCTGGTGCTGCAGTTGTTACTGAATTCGATCGTGATGCTGTAGCAATTTGTGGTTCTGCAGCTGTTTTAGTTGTTGTCTCCAAGACAGATTCACTTCCTCCATGGTTGCTTCCAGTAATGTATTGGTAGTTCATTACAATGGCTGGTACTGACTCATAGATACTTTGTTTTTTATATGGTTCTAACGTTTCGTAAATTGCTTTGCACAGAGATGACTTGCCTCTTCTATTCAGGTGCATGCCATGTTTTGTAAAGCTGCATCTATCCAGGAAATCGATTGATAGAAATCTTATGTTTGGGTACACTTTACACGCTGTTTGTATCTGTTTATTTGCTTCCTTAATTTCGGCGTTCACACATGAAGCAGATATGAGGTCATACCTATATGGTATACCAATAACAGTTACTTTTTGGTTTTCTATCGAACTGAGGGCACTTTTGAGACTGATAATAGCATTAGCTAACTCGTTACAATAAATGTCATTTGCTCCTCCAATTAATACAACATGACGATTTTTGTTGTCTTGTTTGGTATTAACAGAAATATCAACACTAAAGAGAAGATTACCAGAGCATTTGCAATGGGATTTGATTCAGAGTGCAACAGATTCAGTGGAAGAATGTCTTAATTTTGTGGATAATATGGACAGGGCATTGTGTTACAGACCTAATTACATGGAACAGAGGGAGAGTGGAAGGTTTCATGAAAGGGGAAACAGTATTAATTATGAGTACAGTAATAATCATAACAGGCGGAGAGAAGATAGAAGTGATGAGAATAATCAGGATAGAGAGTGGAGAAGCAGGCCACATAGATATAACAGAAATTTTGGGGGAGAGAAGAGACAATTTTGATCAGATGAGGAGTGATAGCGAAGGTATGAGAATAGGAATGCCAGATACAAATGGACAGGGTAGGCAATCAAAAAACTAATTGATGTCTCACTTAAGGTCCGCAGGAGGCTGGTAATTATGTGAACAGGGCCAGACAAAGACATGATGGGATGAGTAATAAAGTCAGAAAGGAAAATAGGGAAATTGGGATGTGTCATATGGATTCTGTCTTAGGAAATGAAACTCTGTGGGGAGGTTTTAACAATTATAGAAATACAGATAAAAGGTATAAGAGGAAAAAATGGAACAAGGCTAGTATCAGTAATCAACAGTGTGAGTTTAACATTGATGACATGTTTAAGAGGGAAGAGAAATTACAAGCAGAGGAGGACAATATTGGTTTGTGTGCAGCAAAATTCACTGAAAAATCAGAGACAGAGGTAGTTTCATCAAAAGGGGAAACAAAAGTGGATATGGAATTGAGGGGCAATGTTCACAGTAATAATGGATGTGATGAATGGGTAGATATGTGTATTGGAAATAGTATGGAGAATTGTGGAAAAGATGAGGAGAGGATTATTCAGTATGATGTAAAGGTTAATATGAGTGGTGTATTTGACAATGTGAAAAATGCTGGTAAATTACCTACTGATAATGTTACTGTGCTTTTGGGTGCAGGTGATAACTGTGGTAGTGATAATGAGTTCAATGTGGATATGGAAATGCGTAATGATATGGAGAATGTTGCTATAGGTTGCCTAGAAGATAAAATTGAAACCTATGTTTTCTTAACTGATGAGGATGCAAGCCTGAAAGATGTTAATTGTGGATGGTTAGGAAAGGAGGAGGCTGATTGTGATTTGAGTGATTGGGTGTCCTATGCAAAATTACATAAAGCTTTGATGCCTGAAGAATGGGGTAAAATAAAATTTAAAATTTGCAGAGAATTGGAAGAATTAAGTGAAGAAGAGAATGTTGAGTTTGCTATTAAGGATCTGTTTGAAGGGGATACTGATGTATGTTTTGGAGAAAGATCTAAAGATATTTGCATTATGCAAGAGGAAAGCAGGAGTGAAGTAGAATGAGATTTATTATAGGAATCAGGGCTGAACAGAGTAGAAATAGAGGTGATACAGCCAATAATTAATATCAGTGTGGGAGGAATTACAGATATAGCATTATTAGACTCTGGCTCTAAGTTTATCTGTAATTTCTGAATCTTTCTGGCAGCATATTAAAGGTTTAGAATTAATAGAATTACCAGTTACAGGAGTCAAAATTAAGACAGCAACTGGGACATGTAGTAAGCCCATCAGCAGAGAAGTATTATTGGAATTTAATAGTAATGAGTATTGTTTTGAAATTATTTTCTTTGTGGTGAAGGGTTTAGCATTGAATGTAATTTTGGGTATGGACTTCTTGTACAAATATGACTGTAGCATTGCCAGAGTGGTAGAATTTGATGCTGGTGGAAACAGACAAAGAATAAAATTTAAAGGGGAATTAAAAGGGGGTGAGACAATGACTCATTTACGAAGAATAGATGAGGTAGGTGATGAAATGTGCACTGAACAGCAGATATATGACAAAGTAAATGAAATGGGACATTTAAATGAGGAACAAAAGGTGCAGCTTACAGGTTTATTGTGTAAACATAAGCATGTGTTCTCTGACAGATCTGGAAAAGTTGTAGATTTCAATTATGTTTTGAGGGTATTGCCACATGAAGTAATAAGGGTCAAACCTTGTCCTACAGCAATAGCTGATAAAGAGGCTGTAAGGGCGAGGATACAAAAGATGTTAAAGTGGGAGATACTGGAAATGGGGAGGAGTGAGTATTGTAATCCAATAGTAGTGGTGAAAAAGAGGGATGGTTCCATAAGAATAGTATTGGATGCAAGGAAGCTAAATAAAATAATAGTAAAGGAAAATCATCAGCCAGAGAACATGAATGAGCTGTTGCAAAAATTTTATAATGCTAAAATTCTGTCAAGTGTTCATTTGACTTCAGGGTTCTGGCAGAGGCAATTGGCTGAAGAGAGCAGAAAGTACACTGCTTTCTTATTTGAGGGCAGGACTTATATGTTTACAGTTTTGCCATTTGGTTTATCAATATCTGTAGCAGTTTTTGTAAGGGCTTTAAGTCATGTGTTGGGTGATGAACTAATGAGAAAATTGACAGTGTATGTAGATGACATTTTGATTATGAGTAGCAATTGGCAAGAGCACTGTCAGCTGTTGGAGGATGTATTCAAAGCTATATTTAAAGGGGGAATGACTCTTAAGTTAAGTAAGTGCGAATTTTTTTCAAGCAACATTACTATTTCTCAGTCATCAGCTAACTCCTGATGGCATTTTGCCCAATAAAGAGAAAATCAAGGCTATTGTTGACTGCAAGGTGCCAACAACTGAAAGCATTTATAGTACTATGTTCATTCTACAGGAAATATATAAGTGATTATAGCCTGAATTCACCTAACTTATGTAGACTATTAAAGAAAAGTGTAACCTGGTGCTGGACATCTGAGTGTGACAGGGAATTTAAAGCCATAAAGAATAGCTTAAAAAATATCAAAATTTTGTACTACCCAGATTTGTCTTTGCCTTTCTGTATTGGGTCAGACAGTTCAGATTACAGGACAGGGGCAGTGCTATTTCAGTAGAGAGTAGTAGATGGGAAGACCGAGCACAGGGCAATTGCTTTTGCAAGCAGAACGCTGTCCAAACAGAAATTCATGTATGGTATCTCAGAGAAGGAACTTTTAGCCATAGTTTTTGGATTTCAGAAGTTCAGGATACACGTGGAAAGTAGGAAAGTGATTGTTTACACAGAACATAAGGCTCTGAGCTATTTGCATGAATTTAAGCTGTTGAATAATAGACTCATGAGATAGGCCATGTTTCTGCAGCAGTTTAACTATGAGATAAGATATGTTAAAAGCACAGACAACAATGTGCTTGATGCCTTATCTAGGTTACCTTTCATTGGAGAAGAACATGAAGGGAATTTAGACAAGAAAGAACTACAGATATTGTATATGAAAGGAGTGGGTGGAGAGAAGGAAATCAAATCCATCTGTAAGGACATGAGGAGACTTCAGAATGGGGACCAAACCTCGAAGTTTATCAAAACAAACGTTGGAAGTAAAGAACATGAAAAAAATAGCTAAATATTATAGAATTTATAAGGGGATATTACTTAGGCAAAGAAATTTGGACAAAGAGGAGTGGAAGGTATGTTTTCCAGATGAGCATGTGGTAAAATTAATCAATTACATCCACCATAGCCATGGGCATTATGGGGCTCAGAAACGTTTGGAAATACTGCAGGACTATGTCAGTTTTAACAACATGGTCAGGAGGCTAAAGAGACAGTTGGCTTCTTGTGACAAATGTCAAAAAGTGAATTATAATACTATTGCAGTACAAGGAAATGATGAACTACTGGCTATTGACTAGTTTGAGAGGCTGCCAACAGGTCGAGGGGTGTAAAGTATGTTCTTTTAGCTGTTGATGTATTCTCAAAGTTTGTAAAGCTTTATCCACTGAAAAAGGCCACCAGCCAGAATATAATTAACAAGCTAGGGAAAGATTACTTTGTGAATGTTATAAAATCAGATAATGTTCTGTCTGATAATGGAGCACAATTTGTATCTAGTGTATGAGGAAAGTTTATGCAAAGATCTGGGATAAAGCATATAAGGATTTCAGTGTATCACCCTGCAGGAAACCCAGCTGAGAGGTATATGAGGGAGCTGACCAGGCTATGTAGGACATATTGCAGTAAAAAGCATAGCACTTGGGCAGAATATGTAACTGTGTTTGAGGATCTTATGAACACAGTGAAGAGGATTCTCACCATATGAGCTCAAGAAAGATATCAAGCCAGACAATCTAATAGCAGAACATATAGAGTTTCCTAAATCATAAGGCTTGACAAGTCAAGAGAAGATGCAGATTGCCAGACAGCAAATGTTAAAGAAAGGACATGAGAAACAGAGGAGAAAGGTATAAGACAACAAAGTTCAAGGAGAGAGATAAGGTGCTGGTTAGGAACAAGAAAAAATCCTGTGACATTGATGGTGAAATCAAAAAGTTATTTGAATTATACCATGGACTCTTTGAGATAACTGGTTGTCCACACCCTAATGCATATAGATTGGTATATACAGTGTCCAAAAAGCCATTTGGACTGAGAAATGTAACGGAGTTGAAAAAATATCTGGTGAAAGAATAAAGGGTAAGGAAGTGAGATTCGCTATAAAAAAATTATTTGGGGCTATTATACGTGTATTTATAATTGGAGGATTCTTTGTGTTATTGTGTATGTTGCAATGCCATTGTTTGATGGTCAACAAAATTCATTTACTGTATGTATTTGCATTAAGTGAATCTGTTGACCAACGGATTTGCACAACTTTCGTGGGTGTGATAAGAGCCTTGTTGAAAAAGTCATACGGGAACTGAAACCTACTGTATATATAGTCTCTATTTCTGTATAAATACACTCCTGGAAATGGAAAAAAGAACACATTGACACCGGTGTGTCAGACCCACCATACTTGCTCCGGACACTGCGAGAGGGCTGTACAAGCAATGATCACACGCACGGCACAGCGGACACACCAGGAACCGCGGTGTTGGCCGTCGAATGGCGCTAGCTGCACAGCATTTGTGCACCGCCGCCGTCAGTGTCAGACAGTTTGCCGTGGCATACGGAGCTCCATCGCAGTCTTTAACACTGGTAGCATGCCGCGACAGCGTGGACGTGAACCGTATGTGCAGTTGACGGACTTTGAGCGAGGGCGTATAGTGGGCATGCGGAAGGCCGGGTAGACGTACCACCGAATTGCTCAACACGTGGGGCGTGAGGTCTCCACAGTACATCGATGTTGTCGCCAGTGGTCGGCGGAAGGTGCACGTGCCCGTCGACCTGGGACCGGACCGCAGCGACGCACGGATGCACGCCGAGACCGTAGGATCCTACGCAGTGCCGTAGGGGACCGCACCGCCACTTCCCAGCAAATTAGGGACACTGTTGCTCCTGGGGTATCGGCGAGGACCATTCGCAACCGTCTCCATGAAGCTGGGCTACGGTCCCGCACACCGTTAGGCCGTCTTCCGCTCACGCCCCAACATCGTGCAGCCCGCCTCCAGTGGTGTCGTGACAGGCGTGAATGGAGGGACGAATGGAGATGTGTCGTCTTCAGCAACGAGAGTCGCTTCGGCCTTGGTGCCAATGATGGTCGTATGCGTGTTTGGCGCCACAATCAGGACTGCATACGACCAAGGCACACAGGGCCAACACCCGGCATCATGGTGTGGGGAGCGATCTCCTAGACTGGCCGTACACCACTGGTGATCGTCGAGGGGATACTGAATAGTGCACGGTACATCCAAACCGTCATCGAACCCATCGTTCTACCATTCCTAGACCGGCAAGGGAACTTGCTGTTCCAACAGGACAATGCATGTCCGCATGTATCCCATGCCACCCAACGTGCTCTAGAAGGTGTAAGTCAACTACCCTGGCCAGTAAGATCTCCGGATCTGTCCCCCATTGAGCATGTTTGGGACTGGATGAAGCGTCGTCTCACGCGGTCTGCACGTCCAGCACGAACGCTGGTCCAACTGAGGCGCCAGGTGGAAATGGCATGGCAAGCCGTTCCACAGGACTACATCCAGCATCTCTACGATCTTCTCCATGGGAGAATAGCAGCCTGCATTGCTGCGAAAGGTGGATATACACTGTACTAGTGCCGACATTGTGCATGCTCTGTTGCCTGTGTCTATGTGCCTGTGGTTCTGTCAGTGTGATCATGTGATGTATCTGACCCCAGGAATGTGTCAATAAAGTTTCCCCTTCCTGGGACAATGAATTCACGGTGTTCTTATTTCAATTTCCAGGAGTGTATGTGGAGAATATAGAAGGGAGGAAATCTGCAAATTGTTTGTTTACAAAATAGTTGAGATTTTATTAAAATTTCTAATGTATCTGCGGTACCTGGAGTTGATACTGGTGCGTGGGTGTAGGATTGTTGCTGGGATAAACATGTAGGGCACTTACTAAATATGCAAATTGTAGAGGCATATGGGTAATAATTAACTTGCTTATTATAAGATATTAATGAGGGAAATAAGGGAAAGAACACTAATGGCTAAGTGGATGCATGTAAAAGTTTTGACCTTAATGAGTTTATTTGCCATTTATGATTGAATCTAGTTATCCATGGAAATGGCAGTAATGAACAGGTTTCAAGATCTTTTTTTAAAAAAAAGGGGGAGAGAGAGAGAGAGAGAAATTTGGTGTTTATTTATGTACAGTAATATAGCTGTATGGGTGCCTGATTTGGGAACATTTGAGGGGTGAAATAGAATATATTTAACTATGCCATGCTTGTGTTTGATTTGTGTGCATGTTTGTCATTTGTATAAACCTCAATAAGAGCTGATCAGTGAACACAGGATATTCCAGGGAGGGTTTGGATAGCCTGGCTCCTGGGAAATGCGGGTCTGCAAGTCTAGGCAAGATTTATGAGGATTTGATTAAATTTTGATAGGATGGCTTGGCTAACAAGAGGAAGCACAGTACTGCTGGTTGACAAGTTTGGAAAGCCTGCATTCCAATGCATAAAGCTGTGAACACAAGGATCTGGTTACAACAACCTTGTCCAACTACAGAAACAACTATGTAAAAAGTGGAAGTGTTAATGTGCTGTGAGTGTGTAACCTACATATAGCCTAACATGGGCATTTATATAATATAAATTTCTTTGCATTTTGCCAGCCCAATCAGACTCAATACGAGACTATCTAATTGTATATTTAGGATGGATACATTGTTGGATCATTCACCATGAACCATGGACCTTGCCATTGGTGAGAGGCTTGCGTGCCTAGCGATACAGATAGCTGTACCATAGGTGCAACCACAACGGACGGGTATCTGTTGAGAGGCCAGACAAATGTGTGGTTCCTGCAGAGGGGCAGCAGCCTTTTCAGTAGTTGCAGGGGCAACACTCTGGATGATTGACTGATCTGGCCTTGTAACACGGACCAAAACGGCCTTGTTGTGCTGGTGCTATGAACGGCTTAAAGCAAGGGGAAACTACAGACATAATTTTTCCTGAGGGCATGCAGCTTTACTGTATGGTTAAATGATGATGGTGTCCTCTTGGATAAAATATTCTGGAGGTAAAATAGTACACCATTCAGACCTCCTGGCAGGGACTACTCAAGAGGACATCGTTATCAGGAGAAAGAAAACTGGCGTTCTACGGATCGGAGTGTGGAATGTCAGATCCCTTAATTGGGCAGGTAGGGTAGAAAATTTAAAAAGGGAAATGGATAGATTAAAGTTAGATATAGTAGGAATTAGTTAAGTTCAGTGGAACGAGGAACAAGACTTTTGGTCAGGTGAATACAGGGCTATAAATAAAAAATCAAATAGGGGTAATGCAGGAGTAGGTTTCATAATGAAAAAAAAAATAGGAATGCGTGTAAGCTACTACAAACAGCATAGTGAATGCATTATTGTGGCCAAGATGGACATGAAGCCCATGCCTACTACAGTAGTACAAGTTGATATGTCAATTAGCTCTGCAGAGGACGCATGCAGCACATGCCTACTACAGTAGTACAAGTTGATATGCCAACTAGCTCTGCAGAGGATGAAGAAATAGATGAAATGTATGATGAAATAAAAGAAATAATTCAGATAGTGAAGGGAGACCAAAATTTAATAGTCATGCGTGACTGGAATTTGGTAGTAGGAAAAGGGAGAGAAGGAAACGTAGTAGGTGAATATGGATTGGGGGGAAGGAATAGAAGAGGAAGACGGCTGGTAGAATTTTGCACATGGCATAATTTAATCATAGCTAACACTTGGTTCAAGAATCATGAAAGTAGGCTGTATACATGGAACAAGCCTGGAGATACTAGAAGGTATCAGATATATTCTATAATGGTAAGACAGAGATTTAGCAACCAGGTTTTAAAATGTAAGACAGTTCCAGGGGGAGATGTGGACTCTGACCGCAATCTATTGGTTATAAACTGTAGATTAAAATTAAAGAAACTGCAAAAAGGTGGGACTATAAGGAGATGGGACCTGGATAAACTGACTAAACCAGAGGTTGTACAGAGTTTCAGGGAGAGCATTAGTGAACAATTCACAGGAATGGGGGAAAGAAATACATTATAAGATAATGGGTAGCTCTGAGGGATGAAGTAGTGAAGGAAGCAGAGGATCAAGTAGGTAAAAAGACGAGGGCTAGTAGAAATCCTTGGGTAACAGAAGATATATTGAATTTAACTGACGAAAGGAGAAAATATAAAAATGCAGTAAATGAAGCAGGCAAAAAGGAATACAAACATCTCAAAAATGAGATCGACAGGAAGTGCAAAATGGCTAAGCAGGGATGGCTAGAGGACAAATGTAAGGATGTAGAGACTTATCTCACTAGGGGTAAGATAGATACTGCCTACAGGAAAATCCAAGAGACCTTTGGAGAAAAGAGAACCACTTGTATGAATATCAAAAGCTCAGATGGAAACCCAATTCTAAGCAAAGAAGGGGAAGCAGAAAGATGGAAGAAGTATATAGTGGGTCTATACAAGGGCAATGTTCTTGAGCACAATATTATGGAAATGGAATAGGATGTAGATGAAGATGAAATGGGAGATATGATACTGCATGAAGATTTTGACAGAGCACTGAAAGACCTAAGTCGAAACAAGGCCCCAGGAATAGACAACATTCAATTAGAACTACTGATAGCCTTTGGAGAGCCAGCCCTGACAGAACTCTATCATCTGGTGAGCAAGATGTATGAGACAGGCGAAATACCCTCAGACTTCAAGAAGAATATAATAATTCCAATCCCAAAGGAAGCAGGTGTCAAAAGATGTGAAAATTACTGTACTATCAGCTTAATAAGTCATGGCTGCAAAATACTAACGCAAATTCTTTACAGACAAATGGAAAAACTCGTAGAAGCCAACCTCGGGGAAGACCAGTTTGGATTCCGTAGAAATATTGGAACACTTGAGGCAATATTGACCCTACAACTTATATTAGAAGATAGATTAAGGAAAGGCAAACCTACATTTCTAGCATTTGTAGATTTAGAGACAGCTTTTGACAATGTTGACTGGAATACTCTCTTTCAAATTCTGATGGTGGCAGGGGCAAAATACAGAAATGAAAGGATATTTACAATTTGTACAGAAACCAGATGGTAGTTATAAGAGTCGAGGGACATGAGAGGGAAGCAGTGGTTGGGGAGGGAGTGGGACAGGTTTCTAGCCTCTCCCCGATGTTATTCAATCTGTACATTGAGAAAGCAGTAAAGGAAACAAAAGAAATATTCGGAGTAGGTATTAATATCCACGGGGAAGAAATAAAAACTTTGAGGTTTGTCGATGACATTGTAATTCTGTTAGAGATGGCAAAGGACATGGAAGAGTAGTTGAATGGAATGGACTGTGTCTTGAAAGGAGGATATAAGCTGAACATCAACAAAAGGAAAATAAGGATAATGGAATGTAGTCAAATCAAGTAGGGTGATGCAGAGGGAATTAGATTAGGAAATAAGACACTTAAAGTAGTAAACATGTTTTGCTATTTGGGGAACAAAATAACTAATGATGGTCAAAGTAGAGAGGATGTAAAATGTAGACTGGCAATTGCAAGGAAAGTGTTTCTGAGGAAGAAAAATTTGTTAACATCGAGTATAGATTTAAGTGTCAGGAAGTCATTTCTGGAAGTATTTGTGTGGAGTGTAGCCATGTATGGAAGTGAAACATGGACGATAAATGGTTTGGACAAGAAGAGAATAGAAGCTTTCGAAATGTGGTGCTACAGAAGAATGCTGAAGATTAGATGGTTAGATCACATAAGTAATGAGGAGGTATTGAATATAATTGGGGAGAAGAGGAGTTTGAGGCACAACTTGAGTAGAAGAAGGGATCAGTTGGTAGGACATGTTCTGAGGCATCAAGGGATCACCAATTTAGTATTAGAGGGCAGCGTGGAGGATAAAAATTGTAGAGGGAGACCAAGAGATGAATACACTAAGCAGATTCAGAAGGATGTAGGTTGCAGTAGGTACTGGGAGATGAAGAAGCTTGCACAGGATAGAGAAGCATGGGGAGCTGCATCAAACCAGTCTGAGGACTGTAGACAACTACAACAACAACATTGTTGGATAATGTTTGTATGTTTTCTGATGACAGTACTCACACTGATTAACTTACCACTATAACACTGTTCTAAATGGTTTGGTGCCATTATAGTTATGATTAAAATATTTTTAATATGGGTTGGCTCTGTTTGGTGCTACCTTATGTTGCCATTACTAATGTAATGTGTCCATGAAGTGGGGGTATGTAAGGTAATAGGGGATAATATGGAGCTCTTTCAAGTAGTTTGTAATTTAAATTTAAGTCACAGCAGCAGAGACAATATGTTGGGCAAAATAGGCCAGAAAATACTTGTTTTGTGTTTTGATGGGCATTGTAGTTCCATTGCATAGTGTTTTTGTTTTTTTTAAATTGCAACTAAGTATAAAATGGTGGTGATAAATGTGTAAAATGGTATAATGTATTTATATTTAAGTATTTAAATCTTATAAAAATTGTAAGTGAATTGTGGCCATATTTAGGGATTATTTTCACTAATGTAGTGTCACGTGATCTGACTCAGGACTGTGGATATGAGCTGGAAAATGGGGTCTTTGTTTGTTGTCTGTTGTGGTGGCAAGTTGGGAGTGGCAAAGTGCCGTGAGCGTAAGCATGGAAGCCAGTGTATGTGAAGGAACAGAGTGAAAGTGTGTAGGTGGGAGACAGTGTACGAATTGCACTGATTATTATTTGTACAGATCGGATTTATTTTTTAACTTAAAAATGCATGGCCACAAGGTTAAAGTGTTTCTTTCGAATAAATAAGTTTCAATCTGAACGTGTATAGTTCAATTCACTGCTGTTCAAAAGCCAGCCAATATATAACTCAATAGTAGGGGCACAAATGCAACCATTCACTACCAACCTCCTTTTGCAGATGAGCCACATGAAAAATAGGTAGTGAATGAGCCCAAGTACAGATGCTATTGCCCAACTTCTCTACTCAACTGAGCGCTACTCTCATTCAAACAGAAAATTAAATCATCACAAAATCACAGAATGTTACCAAACAGTTGATCTGTCAGAATATTCACATCACTTTAGCACTAGTTACCAATTAATCAGAAAAATTATTATTCTTCGTCCCAGTGTTACCACTTCAAGCTCATAATTCCTCATAACACAAAAAGCAGTTTTCAGATAACGTATAGATCCAATGATGCAGCATTATATGACTTGTAAATATTGCTCTCATTCCCAACTGTAGTGTCATGAATTGCACAATATAAACAGTACCCAATGTTGCCTAGTTCACAATTATATCATCATTACAGTTACACAATATTTGTTTGTATACAGTTATCTTTTCCATTAATCATGTCTGTCAGCCCCATTATTTCACTTACATTTCTTACCTTGTTAGCCAGTGGAGGGCGTTCACAAAAAATATCTCTACTGCAGAGCCAGGCTCCCTAACCATAAAGATGCTAACCTTATTCATTATTTTATTATTCCATTATTGTTTCATTATCTAATAACTAAACACCTGCTCTATTTATCTACCCTCTACTGAAAAACACTCCACTGTAACAGATCCTTATACTAAGGCAAACTTAACTCTCTTTACTGATCAGACCAACTATTGTTTCACTGTATTTCATCAATTTGCTTGATATTCTAGCTTGACCGGTGATATACGTAAAAACTTTGTTAATACGTTCCCCATGCATTACTCCAGGCAACTATGTTTAAAGTTGTAATTCCTTAACGTCAGAAAAGTTATTTCAATATCCTGACTGCACTTAACACAAACACTTCTATTATGCCACAATTAATATTAAGATCTAGTATTCAAGATGATTTTTACTGCATATTGCTTCCGCTGCTTCACCAAATTATACTAACTTCACACATGAGCTGATTACTTTGCTTATTATCCTCCACATATGCTGACATCTTTTATTTTCAGTTTACCTTACCTCTTTCACAGAAATTCTTTAACCATGCTATCTCTTCATTTTCTTCCATCCTCTTATGAATGCATTACTTATCACCGACACAACATACTATATATAGATTTACAGATAACACTGAAGAAAACTTTTCTAACATATTTCTCTACTGAAGTATGTTAGTGCACAAATCACATGACAGTCAAAGAAAAAATGTTTCTGATTTACTTATAAACTACAATAGGATAGGAAATGAGTTTGACTGTCTCAGGAAACATGAAGGTAAGTATAATTGCCACATAACGAATCCAACACAGAATGTTGAACCCCCTACTTGCTAATTGCACAAGGAATTAGTTCCAAATATTACATCAATGCTGAGATTTTGAATCATCAAGAAACTGTATTTCAACAGCTGCCACGCTAATTCCACAGTCAACGTCTTCTTCAGTCCAACAAATCAGCAGTTGCCGAACATTGCATTTCTACTGGCCATGCCATGGATTATAAAGATGTTAAGATTTTAACTACTGCTTCATCTTTCTGGGATTCAGTTGTTAAGGAAAATGTAGAAATACAACTAGACGACAACCTGCTAAACCGTGACGAAGGATTTCATCTCGACAATGCTTGGAAACCGCTTATTCCACACCTTTGTTCAGAAAGAATTTCTGCATCTTCACTTCCGTCAGATGTTACCACTTTTAAAGATTAATTATTTATTTACAAGCACTGTGGATTCACAGCAGTACTATTTTGTTTGCACTCTGCACTTATATGTTTATCTTTGCTATATACATCTTATCTATGACTAGCACAGTAGTGGCGACTTTGATATCTTTGACGCATGCGCTTTCAATCCTGAGCAGCTTTGTATCATGTGACTCTCCATATAAACAGGCACGTGCAAACGCTATGAACTCAGTCTCCGACTCGCCTTGAAGATGGCTGGGAGGTTTCTAGCCGAAATATCGCAAGAAGAATTGTCGCTGTCCCAAGTGCACGCCCGAAAGATGATGGAACAGTACCTCTTGTTTCACACTTTTTGAGAACTTACTAGTAGCATCAATAATTTTCATTCCAGAAACCTGCTTCACTACTATACCCTCCATGTTCATAAAAGATTCACAAAATACCTGTGACATGCCATTCAAATGACTACCACTGTCTAGTAAAAACTTAACATGTATACCTTGTACACTTGCTGTTCTTACAGGTTGACACACTTCCTTTTTACTTACCATGTGATCTTGTTCATACAACAAATCATTTTTAACCCTTTCTTTACTTAACACATTATCAATTATAGATTCAAATACCCCATTTTTGTCACTACTGGATTCATCATTGCTATCATCATTACACTTACAGTCGGAATTAGTCACACTTTCACTTACCCTATGGTCTAGATTTTGTACTTCTTCCACCTTTTTCTCTATTTTAGGCAATTTTGAAACAACATTCTCATTTAATTTTTACAGTTTTTCCTCTACCACTACTGCACACTTGGTTTCTACCTCAGTTTCTGAATCATTTTTAATATGATCAGTTTGGTTCTCAAGTTTAACCCTGTTTTCAGCACATTGTTTCTCTAAAACCTCAACCTTCCTACTGTTGTCATTACAAAGCTTCTCTCTCTCTTGTACACAATTACTGCTCAGTGTTAATTTGTCATCAGTGTTATATAATACTTTCTTTATACTTTTCATCACCCCATTCATGGCTTTTTCCATGTCTTCTTTCGTAGCTATACTTATAATTTGCCTCAGCGTTGCTCCAAAATTTTTTTAATGACTATTGTCCTGTGAAGCAGTCCCCATTAAGTCTTTCTGTTTATTTAACAACCTAATCTCTACATCTTTGTTATCAGTCACACTATCTTGTTCATTTAAGTCTCTCATTATGTACTACTTAATACAAAACATCTCATCTTCTGCTGCTCTGCTGCTGCTGTTGTTGCATTTGTCATCTTGATTTTTCATCTGCTGCGCATTGTAATTCTCTCGGCGGGTGTCTTGTTTACCTCTGGTCAGCTGTGTCCACCTGCGTGCTGATAGGCTGCTCCTGTGCTCAGTAGCTGCTTCCTTAGGCCAGTATTACGTTATCAAACTTCTTTGTCAACGATTTGATCAAAGATATGATGAAATATTCATCATATTTGTATGAATGCAGAGTCTCACGGTGATAACACTGAATAAAATGTTATTGGGTTTCCAACCGCGTCAATTGCTTAAAACTACACAAACTTTCGCCCAAGCACTCCTTAGCCATTGTCAAGTGGTGTGACAGCCAGTGGGCTGTTGGTGCACCCTTATATATGCTAGCTGCTGGCTGTGATGTCACTGGTACCCATGACATTGCCATATATGGGCATGTTTTAAGTCGGTGTTCGATGTGCCCTCTTCAACCACGCGTTCACTGGATCCCACACAGCGCTGAGCTGCAAGCCACCATCACTATTCAGGGTATTGGCGGTAATTTTTATTTCAATAGCTTCCTTTATTATACTGTCCCAGAAGCTGTGGTCTACAGAAAACCCACCCACACAGACCTGTACCTGCACGCCACCAGCCATCATCATCCAGCACAGAAGTGCACAGTATTACAAACATTGGTGCATCATGCAAGAGTAATATCAGATGACAATAACCTGCCCCATGAACTGAGCCGCGTACACAAGGTTTTCAGGAATAATGGCTACAGTGTCCATCAAGTGAAAGAAGTGATTTCTGGGAAATATCAGAATAAGACCACCGACGAAAAGTAGGAAAAGAAACTTGTATCGCTGCCATTCTGTGGCTCTGTGTAGGGAAACATGAGCTGCCTGTTAAAAAGACACAAGATCAATCTATCAATTACTGAGACCAGTTAAAGATGCAGTAGGTCTCAGAACACCTGGAGTCTATGAAATACCTTGTGATGGTGGCCAGAAGTACATCGTACAAACAGTGAGCACTGTGGAACAATGCAGAAAAGAACATGAGAGGTATTATCGCCTACACTATCCAGAGAAATCTGCGTTCGCTGAGCATGCGTTAGAAAATGGTCACCACATAAAATTTGATGATACCTCATCATGTCTTGCACTAACGGCTTCTGGGACGGTTTAATAAAGGAAGCTATTGAAATAAAGATTACCGCAAACACCCTGAATAGAGACGGTGGCTTGTAGCTCAGCGCTACGTGGGATCCGTTGATCATGCGGTCGAAGAGGACACATCGACTCAAAACATGCCCATATACGGCAATGTCACAGGCACCAGTGATGTCACAGCCAGCAGCTAGCGTATATAAGGGTGCACCAACAGCCCACTGACAGTCATATCACTTGGCAATGGCCAAGGAGTGCTTGGCCGAAAGCTCGTATAGTTTTAAGCAATTGACGCAGTTGGAAACCCGAGAACATGTTATTCATTCATCAAATTTATTTGACAAAAATCTTTGACGTGGTACTAGAAAGGGGTATTACGGTATCATCATATTTTTCCAATTGCACTGTGTGCACAGGTGGAAGAGAAGTGGAGGAAAAAAGGAAACGTACCTGGGTGAAGCTGTGGGTTTTATGATGAGATGATAAAAGCATTCAACAAAACTTGTTATGTGAGCTAGTAGTAGAGGATGTCAAGTCATACATAAATTGCTTAAGAATGGATGGGTATACATTTCAGTATTAGCTCAGTGAAGTGTACCCTAATATCACAAAGCACAATATTCACTTAAGAAGTGCTATATATGCAGAAGACAGGCTCTCTGTGACACTCCGATTCCTTCCTACAGGAGAAAGTTAGGCTATGTTAGGTTGGGTTAGGTCTCTCATCTTCTTAATCTGTTTTTGTATTCAGGGTGAGGCCTCATCAGCTTCATATATCTCTATTAATTTTGTAGTTGTTGGTACACACCAATTGTATTTAGTGGCCATGTTTATAAACACACTACAGATGACAGAACGCTGCAGCGATGCTAGAGCTCCATGTTGTAACATGTCACATTGCAGTGAGCAAAAGACAAACAACGTTTATTATAGTGAGGCACGAGATTTGATCAAATTTATTTGACAACAGATGAGATTTGACAAAGTGCCTTATTACACCATCAAACTTTTTTGACAAAAATATTTGACATATCAACTTTGACAAATAAATTTGATAGTGTAATACAGGCCTTAGAACCCATTTGCTGATTGGCTGCTGCACCCTTCTTTGTTATGAAACCTCAGCACTATTCTGCTCTTGCACCGCTACACTGTAGAATGCTCTTGATATCACTTTTCAAAGTACACAGGTCCATGTTTTACTGTAGGTATGTACAATATCTTCACCCAGAATTGCACCACATGTGGTGGTTCCATCTGCTTTATTTGTCTCTTCATTTTTTGATTGTCATTGGTGTCAACATACTGTGTTGCTACACTGGCAGAAAAATGGGTTGTGGATTCAGACACACACTATTGTAAATCATGTAGCTGACATATGCACAGTTGCGTTTTTCAGTTCTTCAAGCTTCACTTTGCACGACCACCAATACTTCACAGTCATATGGCTAGAGCAGTATTATGTAACCTTCAATAAGTCTCATTAATAGTTAGAAGGCGGAACTCCACATACTGCTACAATAGTTTCTTGTTGAACATCTACGAGCAGTAAAACCTAACCACAAAGTTCACAGTTCTTGAAGAATAATCAGGTAAGTATGGAGCAGACACTGTCACTGTTTTTACACATGGCTCAGTTGTTTAACACTTATTCCACAGTTAATTTGATGCATTGTTGTTGTTCTAACCAGCACAGGTTACTCGTCAGAAACTCGGCCATGGACTGACTGCCTTGTAACCAAAAATCAGTGTCTTATATATCATCACAATAATTGGTTCTGAAACTACACATTGTTCGAAGTCAAATTTACCAAAATTACAATTAAAACTTAACTCATAACATTAACTGAATACATTGAAAAATTGTGTCTTTTTAACATTTTCTTCTACAATGAGGTTTAGGCCGAATCATTAGTTTAAATCATGAAATTAACAAATATAGTTACGTAAACAAGACTTTTGACAAAACTGTTGATTACTTTGGAATTAATGAAGGGCTGGCTTTGCTAACATGTTTCTGACTAGGGCCAAATAGGTACTTACAGATTCATAGCATATTGTCTTCCAAATGCTTATAATTATTACAGAATTTATACAAGTTTATACATCAACAATAGAATTTAAGTTACAAAACAATTACTGATTTCACCCTACAACAAACGATACTAACTAGGAATAGTCAAAATAAATTAAAAAATCACTTACATACATAAAACTGAGCACAAAATTAGATTTGGCATTATTTACTTTAAAACTGAGGGTCAATCTTTCTCTTTTATGGAAATGCAGATTATATTCACATATGTTAATGATAATTAGCTAAATGTAACAAAACAAATTTAAGGAGGCAGTTGGCAAAACTAGAGGGGAATTAAAATTATCACAGCTTGCTTCGTCACGCAGTTAAGATGGATGTAGAGGAATTAATGGCAAACTTTAGGGAGATTGTAAATCGTGGTCTGTGAGCTGTGCACCCAGTACATGGATTAAGAACAGAACAGACCCACCATGGTTTAACCATGGGAGTCAAGAAAATGCTGAGTAAGCTGAGGCTCTTGCACTCTCAGTTCAAAACGGAATGCACAAATGACAACAAGCAAACGTTTGTAGAGTTTAACACACCTATGTGCAAAGTATACAACAATTACTATCGTCATACCTTCACAAAAAGTTACGAAAAGGAAAGTTGCCACTCACCATATAGCAGATATACTGAGTCACAGATTTGATCAACAAAAAGTCTGTCACAAGTAAGCTTTCACCCAACAAGGCCTATATTGAAAACAGGCACGTGCCTCGCCCCCCCCCCCCCCCCCACCCACACCCACATAGAGACACACACACAAGGCAACTTTCCTTTTCATCATATTATTACATTCCATCCTGGATTTTCCACTGTTTTATCTTCGCAAAAGATCTGGCAGTTAAAATCTCCAAGTGTGCTTAAAGCTTCTATCCAGTCTCTTGTTGACTAGTCTAGTGTGACAGTTGAAGATAGCTAAATGAAAGCTGAAATTTTAAATTTCATGTTTAAGAAATCAATCACAAAGGAGACTCACACAAACATACCACCATTTGACCATCAAGCAGGCCCCATGTGGATAACATAGCAATAAGCATCCCTGGCGTAGAGAATCAATTGAAGTACTTGAAAACAAATAAATCATCAAGCCCTGATGGCATCCCAGTTCAGTTTTTCAATGAGTATTCTACAGTACTGACAGTACTGACCCCTTTCCTAGGTTGCTTTTATCACGAATCTCTCACCCAACGCAAGGTCCCAAGCAACTGTATATAAGAAGGGCAAAAGAATGGACCCGCAAAATTACAGATCAATAAACCTAACATCGGTTCACTGCAGAACCCTTGAACACATTCTCAGTTCTAGTATAATAAATTTTACTGAGACCAAGAATCTTACATCCATGAATCAGCATGGTTTTAGAAAGCATCACTCTTGCAAATCTCAGATTTTCCATATTTCTAAATTTCTGGAAATAATTTGACACTGCACTGTTGAAGAAGGTACAAGCATATGGAAAAAGTTCACAGATATGTGAGTGCCTCAAAGACTTCTTAAGTTACAGAACCCAATACATTGTCTTCAATAGACAGTGCTAATCAGAGTCAAGGGTGTGTGAGGAGTGCCCCACGGAAGTGTGATAGGACCGCTGTTGTTCTCTATCTACATAAATGATTTGGTGCAGAAGGTGGGCAGCAATCTGAAGTTGTTTGCTGATAATGCCGTGGTGTACGGTAAGGTGTCAAATGAGTAACTGTAGGAGGATACAAGATGACTTAGACAAAATTTCCAGTCAGTGTGATGAATAGAAGCTGGCTCTAAATGTGGAATAATCTAAGTTAATGTAGATGACTACGAAGAACAAACCTGTAATATTTGGATACAGTACTACTAGTGTCCTGCTCGACACAGTCAAGTTGTTTAAATATCTGGACATAATGTTGAAAAGTGATACGAAGAGGAATGAGCATGTGAGAATATGGCAGGGAAGGCAAATGGCCAATTTTGGTTTATTGGGAGATTTCTAGGAAAATGTTGTTCACCTGTAAAGAAGACCACATATAGGATGCTAGTGCAACCTCTTCTCGAGTACTGCTCAAGTGTTTGGGATCTGTACCCAGTCAGATTAAAGGTAGACGTCGAAGCAATTCCGAGGCAGGCCGGGCTGCTATATTTGTTACCGGTAGGTTCAAAGAACATGCAAGTGTTACAGGCGTGCTTCCAGAACTCGAATGGGAATACCTAGAAGGAAGGAAACATTATTTTCAAGGAAACCTATTGAGAAAATGTACACAGCCAGAATCTCGTGCCGATTGCAGAATAATTATACTGCCTCCAACACACATCGCACTTAAGGATCACAAAGATAAGATATGAGAAATTGTGGCTCATACGGAGACATATAGACAATCATTTTCCCCTCATTCTACTTGCGAGTGTAACGGGAAAGGGAATGACTAGTAGTGGTACGGGGTATTCTCTGCCACACCCCATATGGTGGATTGCAGAGTTTCGATGTAGATGTAGAAATCACGAATCGTCTGACCGGGCGACGGGTTTCCAGTTATCTAGGGTGCCCAGGAGAGCCACTGCAGGTGGTGTCTCGGTGCAAGCAGAGGCACTCGTATCGGTCATCTGCAGCCATTAACACCACATTTTACTGCACTGTCATAACGGATAAGTTTGTCGTACGTCCCACATTGGTTTCAGGGATTATTTCCCACAGTATTGCTCGTTTGTTAGCACTGATAACTCTACCCAAATGTCACTGCTCTCAGTCATTGAGATAATACCATCAGCCACTGCACAGTCTGTGGTGAGAGGTAAAACCTGAAATTTACTATTCTCAGCACTCTCTTGACACTGTGGACCTCAGAACATTGAATTCGTTACAATTTCCAAACTGTAAAGTCTCATATGCCTAGCGCCAACTACCAATCCATGTTCAAAGTATGTTAATACTCATCATGCTGCCATAATTATATCAGAAACCATTCCACAAGAATCACTTGAGTACAAGTGACAGCTCCACCAATGCACTGTGCTGTTATACATTGTGTATGTGATACTACCACCATCTGTATATGTGCATATCACTATCCCACAGCTTTTGTAATCTCAGTGTGTGTGGCTTCTGTTCTTTCAGACACCGTTTTGATCCTGTAGCCACTATGAATCAAGACATGAAGTAATTAAAGACATTAGCTGCCATCGGGCATTGACTTAACCGATAGAGAAAGCTGAAAATTTTTGTCAGTCCAGGATTTGAACCTGGGTCTACTGCTTACTAGACACGTGTGCTGGCCACTATGCACCTGGGCCCAGTGGTCACGACAACTGTATGGACTACCCTTCACAAATTCTCCACTTATACCACACACTACAGATGAGGTGCCCCTGCTCATTGTCACCAGTTCTTGTAAGCATAGAGGTGGGGAGGCAAATAATGTAAATTGATTGATAATTGCTGCTTGAATAATTAAAAAAAATTGATTGGAAAGATTAACTGAAAGAAAGTGCAAGGTAATTCATAAATCTGTACACATATCCTGGGTGAACTTTAACTGGAACTAATATCAACAGACCTTCAATGTCAATATATTTAAGATCAATATTTGGATTTTAAGTTATGTACTGCTTCACATTAGTTCCATTGTGCTTAGTGCTGATTATGACAATGCCAATACTGGATCACCTCTCTGCTGCTCGCGTATATTCCACTCGTTGCTTTGGACCTCCTGATGCAGGATTCTCAGCGTGGGCAAAATGGTGAACAGACGGGTGTGACTGATGTAAATATATGAATAAACTTGACCTTCCCAATAACTTTTATCACAATTTTTAACATACAGTTGGAGTACACATTTTTAAACAATACTGGTAGGACGGAGCTAGTCATACATCTGCCCGCTACCACTTACAGAAATAAACTGGTGAAGATACTGGAAATAATCAATTGAAGAGTACCTATCTTCTCTTTTTTCTATTGAGACATTATCTTTGTCAAAAAACAACTAATTACTTTCCCTTTGCATGAAAGAGAAAAAAACAATAATATGATTCATCATAATTGCCCCCCACTGTCCACTGACGTCATATGGAGGTGCACAACATCTGAGCTTATTTCTCTTTTTGAGGGTTGATGACCCTGGCAGGTATGGGCATAGCCTTTATTTTCAGCCATTGGAGTTATTCTGTATGGTTATCCATTTACATGGGCATGTCAGTTTCTTTTACACATCCATATACAAGTTTTCCGTACTAACAAAGTGCTTGCTGCAACTGCACAGTCCCACTGTTGTCAGTCAGCATCTGCACAGTGTCTGTTACCATCCCAGTTTGCGTTCACATATTGAATACGAGGCCAGAGTGTCTGTGTTGTGCATTTACAGTAGCTTTCACTTCATCATGAATCTCATGTTCAGCAGTGTGGTCCTTTGTGAAATCTTCAATGTGGTGACAACTGGTTTCCATAACAGCAGCCTGAGGAATTTATTTCACCTTGCCTCTCTCACTTATTCAGGGGGGACACCAGCTGTACATCCGACATCTGTCAACAAGGTAAGTTTCTTGCCGCTTCTACTACTTTGTCGAGCACAGAAAATTCAAGTTACACAACGTATTTCCATCTTATGTTTATCATGCGCACAACCCCGTATATCACAAACATATTTAAAACTTTACAGCCAGGTTTTTTTTGTTTTTGTTCTATGTATTTGAGCATCTTTCATACAGTTGCATTAAATAGTTACTGTAGTGTCCTTTCCCCCCATGAACCATGGACCTTGCCGTTGGTGGGGAGGCTTGCGAGAGTCAGCGATACAGATGACCGTACCGTAGCTGCAACCACAACGGAGGGGTATCTGTTGAGAGGCCAGACAAACATGTGGTTCCTGAAGAGGGGCAGCAGCCTTTTCAGTTGTTGCAGGGGCAACAGTCTGGATGATTGACTGATCTGGCCTTGTAACATTAACCAAAACAGCCTTGCTGTGCTGGTACTGCAAACGGCTGAAAGCAAGGGGAAACTACAGCCGTAATTTTTCCCGAGGACATGCAGCTTTACTGTATGATTAAATGATGATGGCGTCCTCTTGGGTAAAATATTCTGGAGGTAAAATAGTCCCCCATTCGGATATCCGGGCAGGGACTACTCAAGAGAACGTCATTATCAGGAGAAAGAAAACTGGCATTCTACGGATCGGAGCGTGGAATGTCAGATCCCTTAATCGGGCAGGTAGGTTAGAAAATTTAAAAAGGGAAATGGATAGGTTAAAGTTAGATATAGTGGGAATTAGTGAAGTTCGGTGGCAGGAGGAACAAGACTTTTGGTCAGGTGATTACAGGGTTATAAATACAAAATCAAATAGGGGTAATGCAGGAGTAGGTTTAATAATGAATAAAAAAATAGGAGTGCGGGTTAGCTACTACAAACATCATAGTGAACGCATTATTGTGGCCAAGATAGACACAAAGCCCATGCCTACTACAGTAGTACAAGTTTATATGCCAACTAGCTCTGCAGATGATGAAGAAATAGATGAAATGTATGATGAGATAAAAGAAATTATTCAGGTAGTGAAGGGAGACGAAAATTTAATAGTCATGGGTGACTGGAATTCGTCAGTACGAAAAGGGAGAGAAGGAAACATAGTAGGTGAATATGGATTGGGGGGGAAGGAATGAGAGAGGAAGCCGCCTTGTAGAATTTTGCACAGAGCATAACTTAATCATAGCTAACACTTGGTTCAAGAATCATAAAAGAAGGTTGTATACATGGAAGAATCCTGGAGATACTAAAAGGTATCAGATAGATTATATAATGGTAAGACAGAGATTTAGAAACCAGGTTTTAAATTGTAAGACATTTCCTGGGGCAGATGTGGATTCTGACCACAATCTATTGGTTATGAACTGCAGATTGAAACTGAAGAAACTGCAAAAAGGTGGGAATTTAAGGAGATGGGACCTGGATAAACTGAAAGAACCAGAGGTTGTACAGAGTTTCAGGGAGAGCATAAGGGAACAATTGACAGGAATGGGGGAAAGAAATACAGTAGAAGAAGAATGGGTCGCTCTGAGGGATGAAGTAGTGAAGGCAGCAGACGATCAAGTAGGTAAAAAGACGAGGGCTAGTAGAAATCCTTGGGTAACAGAAGAAATATTGAATTTAATTGATGAAAGGAGAAAATATAAAAATGCAGTAAATGAAGCAGGCAAAAAGGAATACAAATGTCTCAAAAATGAGAGTGACGGGAAGTGCAAAATGGCTAAGCAGGGATGGCTAGAGGACAAATGTACGGGTGTAGAGGCTTGTCTCACTAGGGGTAAGATAGATACTGCCTACAGGAAAATTAAAGAGACCTTTGGAGGAAAGAGAACCACTTGTATGAATATCAAGAGCTCAGATGGCAACCCAGTTCTAAGCTAAGAAGGGAAGGCAGAAAGGTGGAAGGAGTATATAGAGGGTTTATACAAGGGCGATGTACTTGAGGACAATATTATGGAAATGGAAGAGGATGTAGATGAAGACGAAATGGGAGATAAGATACTGCGTGAAGAGTTTGACAGAGCACTGAAAGACCTGAGTCGAAACAAGGCCCCGGGAGTAGACAACATTCCATTAGAACTACTGATGGCCTCGGGAGAGCCAGTCATAACAAAACTCTACCATCTGGTGAGCACGATGTATGAGACAGGCGAAATACCCACAGACTTCAAGAAGAATATAATAATTCCAATCCCAAAGAAAGCAGGTGTTGACAGATGTGAAAATTACCAAAATATCACTTTAATAAGTCACAGCTGCAAAATACTAATGCGAATTCTTTACAGACAAATGGAAAAACTGGTAGAAGCCGACCTCGGAGAAGATCAGTTTGGATTCCGTAGAAATGTTGGAACACGTGAGGCAATACTGACCTTACGACTTATCTTAGAAGAAAGATTAAGAAAAGGCAAACCTACATTTCTAGTATTTGTAGACTTAGAGAAAGCTTTTGACAATGTTAACTGGAATACTCTCTTTCAAATTCTGAAGGTGGCAGGGGTAAAATACAGGGAGCGAAAGGCTATTTACAATTTGTACAGAAACCAGATGGCATTTATAAGAGTTGAAGGGCATGAAAGGGAAGCAGTGGTTGGGAAAGGAGTGAGACAGGGTTGTAGCCTTTCCCCGATGTTATTCAATCTGTATATTGAGCAAGCAGTAAAGGAAACAAAAGAAAAATTCGGAGTAGGTATTTAAATTCATGGAGAAGAAATAAAAACTTTGAGGTTTGCCGATGACATTGTAATTCTGTCAGAGACAGCAAAGGACTTGGAAGAACAGTTGAACGGAATGGACAGTGTCTTGAAAGGAGGATATAAGATGAACATCAACAAAAGCAAAACGAGGATAATGGAATGTAGTCAAATTAAGTCAGGTGATGCTGAGGGAATTAGATTAGGAAATGAGACACTTAAAGTAGTAAAGGAGTTTTGCTATTTAGGGAGTAAAATAACCGATGATGGTCGAAGTAGAGAGGATATAAAATGTAGACTGGCAATGGCAAGGAAAGCATTTCTCAAGAAGAGAAATTTGTTAACATCGAGTATAGATTTAAGTGTCAGGAAGTCGTTTCTGAAAGTATTTGCATGGAGTGTAGCCATGTATGGAAGTGAAACATGGATGATAACTAGTTTGGACAAGAAGAGAATAGAAGCTTTCGAAATGTGGTGCTACTGAAGAATGCTGAAGATAAGGTGGGTAGATCACGTAACTAATGAGGAGGTATTGAATAGGATTGGGGAGTTGAGAAGTTTGTGGCACAACTTGACTAGAAGAAGGTATCGGTTGGTAGGACATGTTTTGAGGCATCAAGGGATCACAAATTTAGCATTGGAGGGCACCGTGGAGGGTAAAAATTGTAGAGGGAAACCAAGAGATGAATACACTAAGCAGATTCAGAAGGATGTAGGTTGCAGTAGGTACTGGGAGATAAAGAAGCTTGCACAGGATAGAGTAGCACGGAGAGCTGCATCAAACCAGTCTCAGGACTGAAGACCACAACAACAACAACAAGTGTCCTTTCCACATACTACACTCATAACATAATAAAATACAAACACAATTACAAAATACACTTATTCCATTCATTTGCTGACATGCCATTATCACCGCTTATATACATTATAGTCTGCTTGTCGTTTTGTTTCAGTACATTTTGTTAAATTACAATTTTGTTACATTATTTGATTTCAATTATAGGAGTATACATTTTACTCTTGTTTAGTTATACATTCTTCATATAACATTCATACAATAATAGATTCTGTTTTCCTTCATGGCATAAATTGACATACATTTCATTTCAGTTTACAATAACTTCTTCTTAGAGCATATTTATCAATTCCAAAGAATTAAAGAAATAAAAAATAGTTACTACAATAGATACTATGCGTTGCTCAGATAAGTATGCATGGCCTTGCCTCTCTAGTATTCTCCAGGGAGGATCTACACATTACAGGGTTGAGGAAATTCCACAGAAAGGCTTTCACATGCTCAGTTATGTTTCATTATTAGACATAACTGTGATCTCAAGAACGAAATAGTCTGTTGTTTACAAACGCAACCCAAATCTGACGAAACCAATTGTATCAAATACTTATTCATTGTTTAAAAATTCAGCTCAATATTTACTTGTTATGTTCATTGTACAAAGGATAACCATTTCATACGCTCAGGTACAAACATGTATCAACAATATGATATGTTATGCACAATAAGCATAAAACAGTCTTTACATAAGTATCAAACATGCATAAAAATTTCTATGTAATTCAGGTGTTTGATGCTTTCATTGGTAGTTGATGCTCACAGTAGTTAGGTTTTAACCCCTTGATTAATTGGCAGTACTCAACCTGAGTTCAGTATCATGGTATGTGACGTACTGCAACAGTTTTCTTCTTCACATACTTTCACAATATTACATTCATACATACCATAAACTTAGAACTATAATTAGTTGTGGCATGCTTCTCGATGTATCGTTCCCTGGAAGAAATACTAACTTAAAATTGAACCTTCACAAATAATTGTATAGTGGCTCAATGGCTACTGATATCTTTTTAATATAGTCAACCATGTATTAATCACTTCAGTGTGCAGCTGTGCTGTCACAAAACTTATTTAATGTCATGTGTGAATCTCTACTTGCCTTATAAGTTTATCTAAAAACAAAGATGATGTGACTTACCAATCGAAAGTGCTGGCAGGTCGATAGACACACAAACAAACACAAACATACACACAAAATTCAAACTTTCGCAACCAACGGTTGCTTCGTCAGGAAAGAGGGAAGGAAAGGGAAAGATGAAAGGATGTGGGTTTTAAGGGAGATGGTAAGGAGTCATTCCAATCCCGGGAGTGGAAAGACTTACCTTAGGGGGAAAAAAGGTATACACTTGCACACACAAACATACAAATATCCATCTGCACATACACAGACACAAGCATACAATCAACATTTCTTCTATTACCCAAGGATTTCTACTGGCCCTTGTCTTTTTACCTACTTGATCCTCTGCTGCCTTCACTATTTCATCTCTTAAAGCTACCCATTCTTCTTCTACTGTATTTCTTTCCCCCATTCCTGTGAATTGTTCACTAATGCTCTCCCTGAAACTCTCTACAACTGCTGGTTCTTTCAGTTTATCCAGGTCCCATCCCCTTAAATTCCCATCTTTTTGCAGTTTATTCAATTTTAATCTGCAGATCATGACCAATACCTTGTGGTCAGAGTCCACATCTGCCCCTGGAAATGTCTTACAATTTAAAACCTGGTTCCTAGATCTCTGTCTTACCATATATATAATCTATCTTAAACCTGCTAGTATCTCCAGGCCTCTTCCATGTATACAACCTTCTTTCATGATTCTTGAACCAAGTGTTAGCTATGATTAAGTTACACTCTCTGCAAAATTTTACCAGGAGGCTTCCTCTTTTGTTCCTTACCACCATTCCATATTTGTCTACTACATTTTGTTCTCTTCCTTTTCTTACTACCAATTTTCAGTCATCCATGACTATTAAATTTTTGCCTCACTTCACTGTCTGAATAATTTCTTTTATCTCATCATACATTTCATCAACCTCTTCCTCATATGCAGAGCTACTTAGCATATAAACTTGTACTACTGTGATAGGCATCAGCTTCGTATCTATCTTGGCTACAATAATGCATTCACTATGCTGTTTGTAGTAATTTACCCACATTCCTATTTTTTTATTCATTATTAGACCTACTCCTGCATTACCCCTATTAGATTTTGTATTTATAACCCTGTATTCACCTGACAGAAGTCTTGTTCCCCCTGTCACCGAACTTCACTAATTGCCACTATATCCAATTTTAACCTATCCATTTCCCTTTTTAAATTTTCTAACCTACCTGCCTGATTAAGGGATCTGACATTCCACGCTCCGATCCGTAGAATGCCAGTTTTCTTTCTCCTGATAACTTCATCCTCCTGAGTAGTCCCCGCCCGGAGATCCGAATGGGGGACTATTTTACCTCCGGAATATTTTACCCAAGAGGACGCCATCATCATTTAACCATACAGTAAAGCTGCATGCCCTTGGGAAAAATTACGGCTGTAGTTTCCCCTTGGTTTCAACCATTCACAGTACCAGCACAGCAAGTCCGTTTTGGTTAGTGTTATAAGACCAAATCAGTCAATCATCCAGACTGTTGCCCCTGCAACAACTGAAAAGGCTGCTGCTCCTCTTCAGGTACCACATGTTCGTCTGGTCTCTCAACAGATACCCCTCTGTTGTGGTTGCACCTATGGTACTGCTATCTGTATCGCTGAGGCATATTTTGGGTAATCAGTGACAATATCTATCTTCTATAAAAGCATGGTTTTGTTTTCTGTCAAATGTTGTTTTGGAATGTCAGTAGTTTTAGCAATACTGCCTTTCCTCTGCTTCCTTTAAACCTGAATCTATTTTGGCTAGAAGCTGACTTTCTTTCTCTTTTCAAGCTTCTTCTATGCTATCTATATAAATTTTGCACCCAGATACTACCTTTCCAGCAAGGGTGCTGCCCTTACCCAGCATCCCTGCTTCAGATTTTTCAGTTCTTTCCTTTACATCTGGCCTACCCTTAGACTTAACTTTTGTACTTCTGTAGGTAAGTTTTTCCATATGTCTTGCAGCTCGCTGACTGCATCCGTCACAATTTTTACCAATGCATCCACTTGGGATTGTGCCTCCTGAATTTGAGAAAATGTTTCATCTACGGATGATACATTTTCTGTTAATGTGTTTATAATGCAGGACATGTCAGTAATTATTTCTTGTTTTAGTTGGTTACATAGCTCAGTCAACTTCTCAGATAGTTCGTCAGATAATTCAGTGTGTATAGTTTTGCCCATCGAACTGAACCGTTGACTAACACTGTTCTTGAAATCGTTAAATGCCTGATTTTGCTGTGTAAGCTGTTGTCCTATATTTTCCTGATTTTTGAGAACTGCTGTGTCACACCTTTTCTTGTTGTCTTATACTTTCCTGAAATTCCTGTTTGTAAACTGTTTTGTTGTTAGTTGCATGAGTTGTATCAAATTATGTGTGTCACTAGTATTTACATTGATTTTATGAACTGTTTCCTGTTCTTGCATTCGCAACATCATGAGCAAATAATCAAAGTAAGTTTCACTGTCGTGCACTTCAGTTCGACTACATGGAAAACAGTTTCCCAGTGAGAACTGAGAAATTGTCTCATCGAGGGTCAAGAAAGTGACATCATGTTTAATTATATTACAAGTGATGTCATTTTTTGATAGTGGGATGCCAAACTCATTGTTTTGGAAGCCATCAGCCAGTTCATGAGTTGGTATGTTACCTTCAACTGTTGCTGAGTTTGGATTTCCAACATCATGGCATATTGCATTTAGTAATGAATTTTCAACAATGTCCATTTCCTTTTACTCCATTGTGAATAGTGTTTAACAAAATTATGAAAAAGAAAGGTTCAAAAATGAAATTTTGTCTGTATCAGTATTTTCCAACTAAAGTAGATTTATCTGTGTATTCACAATGAAGCTGATTATTATCTGACACAGTCTTACAGAATTTGGTGACTTATCTTGCACTTAAATGATGACTTTATACGCATTTTCGTCTTTTCTGTAGAAATTTACTTTCCATAAAGGAGATTAATTGGAAGGAAAAGAGATTACCTACTGCCAGAGAGATGGCGCCAAGCACCGTCATATAAGCACACAGCATAACAGCTTCCTACCTTTCCCACAGAAGCCAGGATTCCCAGCACATCTCATTTGTAGGCAGAATTGAATTTTAATTTGCTCCTTCCAGTTTTTATGAGTCCCAATCCCATGGACATGTAACAAAACAATGAAAGCTTCATTAGTTTCTGGCAACAATAACATGAATCATTTACCTCAATCCTTTTTTTCTCTCAACAATTCAGAGGCCTGCCCATATTCCACTTGGCACCATCCATTAAACGGGTGCCATTAAATAGTGGCATATAGGTTGGTGGGCAAATAATGGAAACTAGTTAATAATTGCTGCCTGAATAACTAAACAAAATTGATTGGAAAGATTAAATGAAAGAAATTGGAAGATAATTTATAAACCTACACACATATCCTGGGTGAACTAATATCAACAGACCTTCAGTGTCAATACATTTAAGATAAATATTTGGATTTTAAGTTATGTACTTCACATTAGTTCCATTGTGCTCCTGCACATAAAATCAATCAAATAATATAGTAATCATGACTAATTAAACAAGCTGCATAGCTGTGAGAAAACATGCAGTTGCTTCGACTAAAATTAAATGCAGCAGCCTCATAACATACAGCCACAGAAAGTAGCCAGAACGTGAGTTGGTTGCCTGCAAGTATTGATAACAGCCGCGCCATACATCACACTTCCTGCAGATAAGTGGCTACTAGCAGGGCGCGGCAGGAAGTAACGCGCGGAAAATCCAACATGGCGGCCACTTCCGCAGGCTTTAGTAGCGGATCGCGCTTAGTTAGAACTATAGCGCGATCCTCCGAGCTCTAGCGGCAGCCAGGCGAACTACGTAGCCACTGGCGCTGCATGTAGCTGCTGCAGCTAAGTCAGCACAGCTGTAGTTGTACAAGAAAAATGAATCTTAGCTCCTACAAAAGTAATAGATCCATTTAGTAGCTCTTCTTGTACTACACTGTTAGGAGTAAGACTAAATGTATCCACAGTCTTGTACACAGGCAATCTTGATCTTCTTGTACATCTTCTCCTCCTGTACGGCATGGCTGTGTGCTCAGTGCGGCTGCCTCGAGTCGAATGAGCGTGCAGCTGCCTGTACAGCGGAAATTCTTACTGATAAGCTCCGCCACACTGGGTGCGGCAGGAAGTAACGCACGGAAAATCCAACATGGCGGCCACTTCCGCCGGCTTTAGTAGCGGATCGCGCTTAGTTAGAACTATAGCGCGATCCTCCGAGCTATAGCGGCGGCCGAGCAAAACTCCTTCAAGGTCACCCGCCAATATGGCGGCGCACACAGCACATGCAGTTGCTTCGACTAAAATTAAATGCAGCAGCCTCATAATATACAGCCACAGAAAGTAGCCAGAACGTGAGTTGGATGCCTGCAAGTACTGATAACAGCCGCGCCATACGTCACACTTCCTGCAGATAAGTGGCTACTAGCTGGGCGCGGCAGGAGGTAACACGCGGAAAATCCAACATGGTGGCCACTTTCGCAGGCTTTAGTAGCGGATCGCGCTTAGTTAGAACTATAGCACGATCCTCCGAGCTCTAGCGGCAGCCAGGCGAACTACGTAGCCACTGGCGCTGCGTGTAGCTGCTGCAGCTAAGTCAGGGTGACAGGAATTATGGTACAGCTATTGTAGTTACTGACAAGCCATTTTCATTGTATACAAAGAACAGAAGACGTGTTAATGCTAATGAAAGAATTAATATGCAGCGCCAGTGGCTACGTAGCTTGCCTGGCTGCCGCTAGCGCTTGGAGGATCGCGCTATAGTTCTAACTAAGCGCGATCCGCTACTAAAGCCTGCAAAAGTGGCCGCCATGTTGGATTTTCTGCGCGTTACTTCCTGCCGCTCCCAGGTAGTAGCCACTAATCTGCAAGAAGTGTGACGTATGGCGCGGCTGTTATCAGTACTTGCAGGCATCCAACTCACGTTCTGGCTACTTTCTGTGGCTGTATATTATGAGGCTGCTGCATTTAATTTTAGCCGAAGCAACTGCATGTGCTGTGTGCGCCACCATATTGGCGGGTGACCTTGAAGGAGTTTCGCTCGGCTGCTGCTAGAGCTCGGAGGATCGCGCTATAGTTCTAACTAAGCGCGATCCGCTACTAAAGCCTGCGGAAGTGGCCGCCATGTTGGATTTTCCGTGCGTTACTTCCTGCCGCGCCCAGTGTGGCGGCGCTTATCAGTAAGAATTTCCACTGTACAGGCAGCTGCACGCTCATTCGACTCGAGGCAGCAGCACTGAGCACACAGCCATGCCGTACAGGAGGAGAAGATGTACAAGAAGATCAAGATTGCCTGTGTACAAGACTGTGGATACATTTAGTCTTACTCCCAACAATGTAGCACAAGAAGAGCTACTAAATGGACCTATTACTTTTGTAGGAGCTAAGATTCATTTTGCTTGTACAACTACAGAGGTTGTAACTGGTAATAGTTGGTTAACTATTGCAATTGTAAGAGGCAGTGATAAGCCTCAATTAGGTTTGGAGGCATTTTATGATAGAGATATTATTTGTTATCGTACCTGTTCTATTGGAGTTCAGGGCGACAGGAATTATGGTACAGCTATTGTAGTTACTGACAAGCCATTTTCATTGTATACTGGATCACCTCTCCACTGCTCACACAAATTCCTCTTGTCTGCTTCGAACCTCCTGCTGCAGGATTCTCAGCGTAGGCAAGATGATGAGCAGATGGGTGTAATTGATGTGAATATATGAATAAACTTGGCCTTCCCAATAACTTTTATAACACTTTTTAAAATACTGTTGTAATACATATTTTTAAACAATACTGGTATGATGGAGCTAGTCATATGTCTGCCCGCTACCAGTTATAGTAAAATTGCTATGGTCATAAGCGCCCCTTCTGTGGCTTAGGGAAAAATTGAACGAGATAGCAACAGCAAGGGGAGTGAAACTCATAAAAGGGAGAAACTAAAAAGAGAGGAAAAGATTAGAAAACCACTATAGAAGGGGAGGGGAGGCTGTTTTGTCCAAAAAAGAGCTTCAATTGACCAATGTCGTCTCACTGACACTGATAAACTTGAGGACACAATCAGCTGAAAGTGTGTCATCTGGTAAATTGGAAGATATATCACGCGACAGCTGTAAACGGGCACATAGCGGAGTTAAATAGGGGCACTGAAGTAAAAGGTGTCTCATCGTCCACAGCTGAGAGCAGTGGGGACAAAGTGGTGGAGGATCACCACTTAAAAGATGTTGATGGCTAAAAAGACAGTGCCCTATCTGGAGTCTAATTAAAATTATCTCCTCGAGAGGTTTTACATACTGCAATATATCATCAGTAAGTGTAGACCAATGTATGTGCCATAAAAGAGCACTCTGTACATTGGTGAAGGGAACCATGTGAACAGTGGGCTGAGGAAGAGAGACTGCAGCCTTGGCCGCTATATCGGCTGCCTTGTTTCCATGGATATCAACGTGCCCTGGGATCCAGAGGAATGCTACAGAGATTCCCCCCAAGTGGAGCAAGTGGAGGCAATCCTGAATCCGGTGGCCAGTGGGTGGACAGGATAAAGAGCTCGAACGCTGAGGAGAGAGCTGAGCGAATCCGAGCATATAATATACTGTATCCACTTATGGCAACGGATGTATTGGACAGCCTGGAGAACAGCGTAAAGCGCCACAGTAAAAGTCGAACACTGGTTGGGAAGCCGAAATCTATTACGTGTGTCGCCAACAATATAGGCACTCCCAACACCAAATGTTGTTTTTAAGTCGTCAGTGTAAATAAATGTGGCATCCTCCATTTGTGTGCATAGAGTAGCAAATGCCCGATGATAAACGAGAGGAGGGGTACCATCCTTGGGAAGCTGATAAAGGTCACAGAGCAGGCAGGTCCGGGGCCGGAGCCAAGGTGGTGCTGTACCCCTAGTTGTCAAGAAAGTTTTAGGAAAGTGGAAGGAAAAAGTATGTAGCAGTTGAAGGAAGAAGACTCCTGGTGGTAGTAGAGAGGAATGGTGGCCTGGATACCCTAAATCAAAGGATGAATCGAAAAAAAGGGCATGGGCCATATGAGCAGGCATGGAAGACAGATGACTAGCGTAACAGCTCAGGACAGCTCCCCGATTGGACAGCAGAGGTTCAGCAGTCTCAGCATAAAGGCTTTCCACAGGGCTGGTGTAAAAAGCTCCAGACACTAAACTCAATCCATGGTGGTGAACAGAGCTGAGACGCCAAAGAATAGACGACCGAGCAGAGGAGTAAACTATGCTTCCATAGTCCAATTTTGAATGCACTAAGGCATGATATAGGCAGAGAAGGACCACTCAGAACACGGAGGGTGTTGACGGATCACAGACAGCAAGCTGAAAGATACGAAACGTGGGAGGACCAGCACAGTTTTCTGTCAAACATAAGTCCCAAGAATTTAGTGACGTCTGCACACAGAAGGTCAACAGGGCCTAGATGTAGGGAAGGTGGAGGAAACTCCATATGATGCCAAAGATTTACACAGATGGTCTTTCTGGGAGAAAAGCGGAATCTAGTGTCGATGCTCCAAGAGTGGAGGCGATCGAGACATTCATGAAGAGGTTGTTCAAGAAGGCTGGTCCATTGAGAGCTGTAGTAGATCGCAAAATTGTCGACAAAGAGGGAGCCCAAAACTTCAGGAAAGAGACAATCCATAATAGGATTTATGGCAATGGCAAATTGTACAATACTAAGCACAGATCCCTGGGGCACCTCTTTTTCTTGGGAGAAAGTATGGGAGAGTGTAGTGTTCACCTGCACTTTAAATGTGCTCCCCATCATAAATTCATGAATAAAAAGGGGTAGATGACCTCAAAAGCCACGAGAGACCAGTGTGCAGAGGATGCCTGTCCTTTAAAAGGTATCATATGCTCTCTCTAGATCAAAAAATATTGCTACTGTTTGGTGTCTCCTGAGAAAATTGTTCATGATATAAGTGGACTGAGCAACAAGATGGTCAATGCAGAACAATGCTTTCGGAAACCACACTGGGCAGGTGTTAGCAGGTTTTGGGACTCCAGCCACCAGGCTAAACAGCAATTCACCATACGCTCCTAAACCTTACATACATTACTCGTGAGAGATATGGGGCGATAGCTAGAGGGGAGATGTTTGTCCTTTCCAAGTTTTGAAACAGGAACAATGACAGCTTCCTGCCATCTTCTGGGAAAGGTACTGCTGGTCCAAATTCGATTATAAAGGCGCAGGAGGTAACGCAGACTATGGTATCATAAATGCAGTAACATTTGAATGTGCGCACCATCCGGTCCTGGGGCAGAAGAGCGAGAAGAAGAGAGTGATTGTTGGAGTTCCTGCATAGAGAAAACAGTATTATAACTTCCATGATTTTGAGAGGAGAAAGGAAGAGGTTGCACTTCTGCTGCACATTTTTTTGGGAGAAAGGCTGGCAAGTAATTTGAAGAGCTCAAAATCTCAGCAATGTGTTGACTCAATGAGTTAGAAATTGTGACTGGATCCACTAAGGTATCATGCGCAACAGTGAGCCCAGAGACTGGGGAGAAACTAGACGTGCCAGATAATCATCAAATTTGATTCAAAACTACTGAGGAGGGAGTGAAGGTGTTAAAGGAGCTAGTAAAGAAGTCCCAGCTTGCCTTCTTGCTATTGCAGATGATGCAACGGCATCGTGCACATAACTGCTAATAATGGATACAGTTTGCCAAAGTCGGATGGTGGCAGAAAACGCAAAGAGCATGTCTCCACTCACATATTGCACCACAGCATGCCTCGTTCCACCAAGGAACTGGGGGGTGCCGGGGCACATCAGAGGTGTGAGGTATTGAACATTCTGCAGCTGTAAGAAGAACATCAGTTACATGAGTGACCTGATTGTCGAAACTGGGAAAATGACAGTAATCGAATGTTGCTAGAGAGGAGAAAAGTGTCCAATCACCTTGGGAGAACTTCTGCCACCTTGGGCTTATTTAATTACCATGGCACTACAGGTGAGTTCGCAATCTGTGTGGCTGCCTCCTTAGTAGGCAGAGGAGATGCAAGGACAGTGCTATATTTACCTGCTGGGGGCACAGTGGGCTTTCAACTGGTGAATAACTTACAAGTAGCAAATGTAGACACCTTTTCCTTCACTTGGATTTCCTGAATAATTTGTTCATCTTTGAAAATGGGGCAATCTCTAGAGAAAGCAGCGTGGTCGCCCATACAGTTAATGCAACGAGGGAATGGAGGTGGACAGTCACCCTCGTGGGCATCCCTGCCACATGTAAGGCATTTGGCCAGATTGGAACATGACTGGCTGGTATGATTAAACTGCTGACACTGCTAGTAATGCATAGCATTGGGGATGTAAGGGCAAACTGAAATTATCTCATATCCCACTTTAATGTTTGATGGAAGTTGAACTCTGTCAAATATCAAGAAGAGAGTATGGGTTGGTACCAGGTCCATGTCAACCCTTTTCATGACTCGATGTACAGCCAATACGCCCTGGTCAGACAGGCAGTTTTGAATTTCCTTGTTGGACAATCCATTGAGTGAGCATATATAAACCACCCCATATGATGAATTTAAAGTGTGGTGCGCTTCTACTCAGACAGGGAAGGTGTGCAGCAGTGTAGTTCGCAGCAATTTTTGTGTCTGGAGGGCACTGGCTGTTTCTAACAACAAGATGCCATTTCATAATTGGTAACAAGCCTTTACAGGACCTGCAATTGTGTTGACACCTTTCTGAATAATGAAAGAGTTGACTGGAGAAGTGTTGACCTTTGTCAGACCAGGAAACAACTAGGAACTGTGGCGCTGACAGAAAAATTGTTCATGGATGAGACTCATTTAACTTTTTCTTGTGAACAGAAGTTGTAGACGTAGAGGAAACCATTGAAAAAGTATCTCCCATGATTGCAGGCGTCTGCTTCATCATGGGGGCCATCTCTGAGGGCACTCTTGCCTTAGGTGATTGTTCACACCTCAGGTCACACCTCCTGAGAAACAGACGGAGGGACCAATCGGCACGTTCAGAAGGTACCAGCTCGGGTAATAATCCCTCCCTGGGCCTGGTCTTTACCAGGGGGTACATACGTGTCCTATCTGTCAACCTGGGGTGGGGAATTACGCATTACCCCATCACCGGCTACATGTGGGTACATGTGGGTCAGTCTTCAGACATGCACAAGGACGAAAGAAAGAGAAAGGGAGGAATAAAGAAAAGGAAAGAAGAGAGGTCTCAAACGCTGCAGTGGAGAAGAGGGTAAAGAGAAGAGGCAAGGAAAAGAGAAGGACAAAGGGAGGACAGAGACTTTCCAGCATAGAGAACAAAGGAGAGAAACTATGTCTTACAGTAACAAGAGCCCGTCTCCTGATGTAGGCACCAAACATACTCCCAAAGAGGGCGAAGAGGAAGGGAAGAGTTGGGGGGGGGGGGGGGGATTGGAGGAGGGGGTAGGGTGGGGGGAGGATGTGGAAAAGGAAGGTTTGAAGCCCGGAAAGGAAAGAGAGCTGCAGTAGCTCAGAGTCCCATGCTCACCATGCATGTATCCACAAAAAAGTTGTGAATCCCCTGGGGGTAACACTTATAAAGACAAACAGGAGAAGATAATGGAATTAATCAAATGAAGAGTGTATCAATTCTCTTTTTTGTATGGAAATGTTATCTTTGCCACAAAACAACTCATTACCTTACCTTTGGCTTTATTTATATGTATAAAAAGAAAATAATGAAGAAAGAGAAATAATAATAATAATAATAATAATAATAATAATAATAATACGATTCATCATAGAGTTCAAGCTTGGTGTATATCTGCACTGTAGGGATAATTTGCCATCATTTCCTAAATTATATATGTGGCGTATGTTCTTTCGGACATGTCTGAAAGGACAGACACTATTTTGATACTGGAGCCACTATGAATCAAAAGAAAATGAATTAAAGAGATCAGCTGCCATTAGGCATTGATTTATGCCAATAGAGCGAGCTGAAAATTTGTGTCAGTCCAGGATTTAGACCTGGGTCTGCTGCTTACTAGGCAGACACACTGACGACTACTCTGTCTGGACACTGTGGTCACAACAACTATGTGGATTTTTATTTATTTATTTATTTTATTTATCCATCCATTGACAATAAATATTGCATGGATGTTGTCAAGGGTACATGTAAGCCATTTCAAAAAAATGGGACACAAACAATATATACGTAAAAAAGTACAAAACAAAAAAATACAATGAAGTTAATAATAATACAATGAAATTAATATACCTTATATACATCCCTGCTTGTTATTTTAAATGCACAGTCTGTTTTTCATAAGGCTTTAGTTTTGTCCTCCCTAAACGGCAAGTCCGTATATACACAACACTGCTTAAGAATATATTTACATCACACAACAGCTGTCCTTCAAGTATGTAAATGTAATGAATGATTAGGTACAGATAGAGTATTTTCCATTTTGCCTTTATAAATATCATCAGAAAATATTTATTGACCTACATAGTCATTTACAGAATAAAAACATTGTTCCACTAGAAATTTTTTAAATTCTGTTTTAAATTTGTTATCATCTTCTAACTGCCTGATGTTGACTGGCAGTGCGTTGTACAGTTTTGCACCGATATGGCTCACATGCCTTTGTGTACTCATTCTTTTTGTTCGCTGAGTATGGAGTGCTGAACTATTATGGGTATTGTAGTTATGAAAGTTGGCACTTGCCTGAAAATCTGTAATGTGGGTCCTGACATACAATACACATTTTTATATGTAGAATGATGGTATAGTAAGTATTCTAAGCTTTTTGAATATGGGTTTGCAGTGTGCCTGTGGATGCCTGTGAGTTATTATTCGGATGGCTCTCTTCTGCAGCAAAAAAATTTGATTTAGGCGCCCTGTTGTGGAACCCCAAAATATTATTCCGTATGTGGCAAGAGATTGAAAATAGCCAAAATATGCCATTCTGGCACCCTCTGAGGTACAAACATTTGCAATAATTCTGAGGGCAAAGCAGGCTGAATTAAGTTTCTGTGCAAGTTTCATTACTTGGTCATTAAAAATTAAGTTTTCATCCACATGAATCCCCAGCAATTTTGTGGATGTCACTCTGTCTAAGGCTTTGTCACCCCACACCAGATCGAGATTTACATTTTGACATCTTTTCCCAAACTGCATATAATTTGTTTTATTTACATTCAATGTCAACCTGTTTGCACTGAACCAAGAGTGGATGTAATTTAGTACTTTATCGGCAGTTGTTGGTAGCAATTGCTTTGGTGCACTTAGTGTCACACTAGTATCATCTGCAAATATTATTGCTTTGGCTGCATCATCTGAGGTGTGAAAATCATTTATATAGACAAGAAACAATATGGGCCCTACGATGCTGCCTTGTGGTACTCCTATTTCTACATTTTTTGCCTCTGATACTGAATTTATTTTGTGGTTGGAGTAAGTTGATGTCAGTCCTACAACCTGAGTTCTGTTTTTTAGGTATGATTCAAACCATTTTTTTCCTATCCCATGTATACCCAACGCTTCCAATTTTTCTAAAAGAACGTCCTGGTTCACAGTGTCAAAAGGTTTGGAGAGGTCTAAATTTACTCCTACTACACTACAATCTTTTTCTAGATTTTTAATTATTTGTTGAATGTAGCACATTACTGCTGTTTCAGTATTTTTACGTGCTTGGAAGCCGTGCTAATTTCTGTTTAGTAAATTATGGTCATTTAGATATTTGTTGATTCGGTGCTTCATCAGTTTTTCTAATATTTTTGAAAATGCTGGGAGGAGAGATATTGGGCGATAATTTTTTACCTTATACTTGTTGCCGTTTATAAATAATGGCTTCACTTTTGAAATTTTCAGCCTTTTTGGAAAAGCTACTTCACTGAATGATAAATTGGCTATGTGTGCAAAGGGCTTTGCAATTTGTGGTGCTGTCCTTTTTATGATTGACACAGGCACCTCATCTATGCCATCTGACATTTTGGGTTTCAAGCTTTGTATCACTTTCAACACTTCACCCTCATTTGTTGGCTCTACCCTCATCCTACAAGCTGTTTTTGGATATTCAGGTTTTTCTTCGTTTGTAAATTTTAAGCTTAATGAAGCTGTTGCATTTATGAAATAATTGTTAATATAATTTGGCAAATCTTGTTTATTAATATTGACATTTTTAAAATTTTTGTGGCTAATGTCCTGGTTTTCACAACTCTTCCCCGTTTCAGTCTTCACAATATCCCATATGGCTTTTGATTTGTTTTCAGACTGTCTTATAAAACTATCATTACTCATGAATTTTGCTTTAGCAGTTACTTTTCTATATACCCTCTTGTAATTCCTGACATATTCTATGAATTGTGGGTCTGTGGATGTTTTCATTTTAGAAATTAGTCTCTTTAGAGTTCCACAGGAAGTTTTGATGCTAGCTGTGATCCAAGAACTTGGTTTTGTATTGCCATGTGACCTGATTTTTGACAGATTTTTTTGGAAAACACATTTCAAAATATCCCATGAAAATGGAAGAAAATGTGTTATATGCATCATTTGTATTTGTTAGGGATAGTACTTCTGCCCAAGTCTCATTAGTTAGCATATTTATGAATTCTACACAGTTTTCTGTAGAAAAATTTCTTTTATACATGAAGTGTGTTTTTTTCTCTTTCAGTGGCCTTGAAGGAATTTTGAGGACAAGAGCATTGTGGTCTGATAATCCCAAATCAGTATTTGTTACTTCAACTTCTGTGCATCCTACATTTGAAAATATGTTATCAATAAGACTGACTGTATTATTTGTTATTCTTGTGGGTGGGTGTATGTGTGGAAGCAGGTTGAAACTACATAACAGATTTAGGAACTGGTCTTTTAGCCTACTTTCACTCATAAGATTAATATTGAAGTCACCACACACAACTGCAGTGGCTCTATCGGTGAACAGAGTGTTAAGCAATATTTCTAATTGGTTAAAGAATATATCTGCATCACCAGTAGGTGGTCTGTATATTGCTGTGACTATGACTTTTCCCTGTATTTCATTCAACTGCACAGCTGCTGCTTCAAAATGATTTTCCACACTCAATGATTCAGCTTCACACCTCCTTTTATAGCTGATACTTGGTTTGGTAAATATACATACACCTCCATTTTTGGTATTTTTTTTTACAATACTGGCTTGCCCACTAACAGCTGATGCCTTTATTTCCTTTGTGACTTGATCCTGATATCAAGTCAATTAATAATGACCTCCTGATCTAGGGGCAGCATTCAGACTGCGGGTGGTTCTATCGCCTTCCACTTTGTGATGAAGCAAGCTGGGATAATTTTAATTCCCCTCTTGTTTTACCATTTGCCTCCTTAAATTCGTTTTGTTACATTTAACTATTTACCATTAACATATGTGATCATAATCAGCATTTTAATAAAAGAGAAAGGCTGACTATCAGTTTTAAAACTTAGTTTTATGTATGTAATTGATTTTCTAATTTATTTTGACTATTACTAATTAGTGTCTTTCATTATAGGGTAAAATCAGTAATTCTTTCGTAACTTAAATTGTATTGTTGACATAAACAAATACAAATTCTGTAATAATTGTAAACACTTGGAAGGCAAAATACTAGTAATCTTAAAGTATCTATTTGGTTATATTTGAAAACATGTTAGCAAACCCATCACTGAATTAATTCCAAAGTAATTAACAGTTTTATCAAAAGTATTGTTTGCATAACTATACATGTTACTTTCACAATTTAAACAAATAATTTGTCTTAACTCTTACAGTAGAAGAAACTGTTAAAAAGGACTAATTTTTCAATGTATTCAATTAATCAAATGAGTTAAGTTTTAATTGCAATTTCTTTAAATCAAATTCAAACAACATGTAGTTTCAGCACCTATTATTGTGAAGATATATAGGGGCCTGATTTTTGGTCAGGAGACAGTCAGTCCACAGCCAAGTTTCAGATGAGTAAACTATGCTGGTTAGAACAACAACAATGCTTCAAATTAACTGTGGAACAAGTGTTTAACTATTAGGGTGTATGTAAAAACATTGACAGTGTCTGTTCCATACATACCCATTTATTCTTTGAGAACTGTAAACTTTGTGGTTAGGTTTTACTGCTCGTAGATGTTCAACAGGAAACTACTGTAGCAGTATGTGGATGTTTGCCTGCAAACTATTAATGAGGCTTATGGAAAGTTAAACAATAGTGCACTGGTCATATAATTGTTTATATGGGGGGTTGTGAAAAGTGAAATTAAAAGACAGTGAAACACAACTGTGCATCAGTCGGCTACGTTACTTACAGTATATAGTGTCCAAATTACAACCCCATATTTCAGTCAGTATGTCGACACCAAGGACAACAAATGAAAAAAATAAAGCAGGTGGAACTGCTGCAACTTCTACTCACCATCACGGCCCCATGCCTGCATCCTCTGCATCCTACATCACTACCTGCACCATCTTGCAATGGTGACATTGCCATTATCCCTCTGATCAGCTACACATGCACACCCATGCACGCACCCACTCTCTCTCTCTGTCTTTGGCTGCCACCACTACATGCCTTCATGACTAACACCTGTAAGCCGAGTAGCTTACATTACCTCCAATTTTTGACCCTACAATTGGCAACAACATGCCCACGGCATCGGCACAGTGCCAGGATGACCTCATTGTCTGCACTCTCTCAATGCCCCCACGCTCCACGCATCTTCCCACACAGTGCACTGCAGTATGGGGTGGAGGAAATCTGTGGGAACTCTGTGACAACAAAGAAGATGCTGACGGTCGACGAAGACCACACACATGGTCTTTGACTGGAAGCTTACTTAATGGCTTCTGTATTAAAGGTGTACCACCTCTGCTTATTCAAATCTGGGTTGTGCTATTACACATCCTACATTTCATCTATAGTGTAGCGCTACTAATTGAATTAAACAACAGTGTGGCCTTGACAATTGGTTGAGTGGATAAAATCGAGAGAAAGAAGCAGGAGACGCTGCTCATTGAGATACACTGCTTACTGTCAAATCTGAGACATATCTGGGACCCAGAAACGTATTTAAAGCTAAATGTTGGAGTGAGAAACTGAAAACAGAATTGTTAAGCTCACAAACATACCATACCAGGTGTGATGTGTAGAGGCACTTTGTAAAGAGGTATATAAATAATGCTAAATTACCTTCCCGTATCTTACACCTACACAAGATATATATCTTACACCTACACAAGCTGTACAATATCTTTGTGCATCCTCATGTCAGCCCAATAAGCAAACCTTTGCTCCAAGGCTTACAGTCCTGTAAAAGACTTGGATGCAAGACCTGCCCCACACATTCTCCTACTACCACCTACTCCAGTTTGGTCACAGACATCTCCTACCACATCAAAGGCAGGGCCACCTGTGAAAACAGCCACGTAATCTATCAGCTAAGCTGCAACCACTTTGCCCCGTTCTATGTTGGCATGACCATTAACAAGCTGTATGTCTGCACGAATGGACACCAGCGAATTGTGGCCAAGAGATAGCTAGGCCACTGAGTCGCAGAGCAAGCAGTACAACACAATGTGCTCGGCCACTAAATTTACTGCTTTGAGGCCTGTGCCAGCTGCATTCTTGCCGATGACACCAGCTTTTCTGAACCACACAAGTGGGAACTCTCCCTGCAACTTATCCTTGCTGGCCTCAACCTCCATCAGCCCCCGCCCCTACTTGCCCATATCCCTTTCCTTCTTCCCCCCTCCCAGTTCAGCCTCTCAGACATCTTCTGTCCACCCCTTCACCCAGCTTATTTCTATAGTCCTTACCCCTCTTTCTGTTTCTTTCCCATCCCTCAAACACAGTTCTCCTCTTCCCTATGCATCTAGATTGATGAAAGACAGTTCAGTAGCTTATCCAATGGTCTGCTTTTCAATGTGCCCATGTACTACTCAGCATCACCTCTATGCAGTGAGTACCAAACCACCTAATCATATTATTAAACAAAACACCTTCCTCTTACCTCCAATTTACCAATCCTTTCATTAACTTTTTTGATGATGTCTTGTTCCTTTGTGACAGCATTTACCATAAAAGTCCAATAGGGGTTAACATTTTTCACTATGTTCATAGCATCTTTGCTCAAGTAACTAAATATTCTGCTGTTGATATTTTCAGGTAGCATCTGTATCTGAAAGATTAAAAAATATTTACAATAGAATGATATTATGTACTATATATCTATGATGGTACTTTCAAAATTTAAAATAAAAAACATGGGGCATAGTAAGGAATGGAAAGAGCAGCTGTTGTTGAGAAAACTTACATAACAGTTCATTTTGTTTTTAGCGCAATAGAATTGTTAGTGATGTAAGTGAACTACTCGCACATCAGTTATCTATTGCATGCACCCCATATTTATTGTTTTAAATTTCACAATCCAACGCTATAAAAAATTCACAAGCACAAATTTTCAGGACTAACCGTATGTTGATGGGCGTCTATGAGGAGCAAAGAGCAATTATTTTATGCTTTATAATCCTGGAGATACTAAAAGGTATCAGATAGATTACATAATGGTAAGACAGAGATTTAGGAACCAGGTTTTAAATTGTAAGACATTTCCAGGGGCAGATGTGGATTCTGACCACAATCTATTGGTTATAAACTGCAGATTGAAACTGAAGAAACTGCAAAAAGGCGGGAATTTAAGGTAATGGGACCTGGATAAACTGAAAGAACCAGAGGTTGTAGAGAGTTTCAGGGAGAGCATAAGGGAACAATTGACAGGAATGGGGGAAAGAAATACAGTAGAAGAAGAATGGGTAGCTTTGAGGGGTGAAGTAGTGAAGGCAGCAGAGGATCAAATAAGTAAAATGACGAGGGCTAGTAGAAATCCTTGGGTAACAGAAGAAATATTGGATTTAATTGACGAAAGGAGAAAATATAAAAATGCAGTAAATGAAGCAGGCAAAAAGGAATACAAACATCTCAAAAATGAGATCGACAGGAAGTGCAAAATGGCTAAGCAGGGATGGCTAGAGGACAAATGTAAGGATGTAGAGGCTTATCTCACTAGGGGTAAGATAGATACTGCCTACAGGAAAATTAAAGAGATCTTTGGAGAGAAGAGAACCACTTGTATGAATATCAAGAGCTCAGATGGCAAACCAGTTCTAAGCAAAGAAGGGAAGGCAGAAAGGTGGAAGGAGTATATAGAGGGTTTATACAAGGGCGATGTACTTGAGGACAATATTATGGAAATGGAAGAGGATGTAGATGAAGAAGAAATGGGAGATAACATACTGTGTGAAGAGTTTGACAGAGCGCTGAAAGACCTGAGTCGAAACAAGGCCCCGGGAGTAGACAACATTCCATTGGAACTACTGATGGCCTTGGGAGAGCCACTCATGACAAAACTCTACCATCTGGTGAGCAAGATGTATGAGACAGGCGAAATACCCACAGACTTCAAGAAGAATATAATAATTCCAATCCCAAAGAAAGCAAGTGTTGACAGATGTGAAAATTACCGAACTATCAGTTTAATAAGTCACAGCTGCAAAGTACTAACGCGAATTCTTTACAGACGAATGGAAAAACCGGTAGAAGCGGACCTCGGGGAAGGTCAGTTTGGATTCCGTAGAAATGTTGGAACACGTGAGGCAATACTAACCTTACGACTTATCTTAGAAGAAAGATTAAGAAAAGGCAAAACTACATTTCTAGCATTTGTAGACTAGAGAAAGCTTTTGACAACGTTAACTGGAATACTCTCTTTCAAATTCTGAAGGTGGCAGGGGTAAAATACAGGGAGCGAAAGGCTATTTACAATTTGTACAGAAACCAGATGACAGTTATAAGAGTCGAGGGGCATGAAAGGGAAGCAGTGGTTGGGAAAGGAGTGAGACAGGGTTGTAGCCTCTCCCCGATGTTATTCAATCTGTATATTGAGCAAGCAGTAAAGGAAATAAAAGAAAAATTTGGAGCAGGTATTAAAATTCATGGAGAAGAAGTAAAAACTTTGAGGTTCGCCGATGACATTGTAATTCTGTCAGAGACAGCAAAGGACTTGGAAGAGCAGTTGAACGGAATGGACAGTGTCTTGAAAGGAGGATATAAGATGAACATCAACAAAAGCAAAATGAGGATAATGGAATGTAGTCAAATTAAATCGGGTGATGCTGAGGGGATTAGATTAGGAAATGAGACACTTAAAGTAGTAAAGGAGTTTTGCTATTTAGGGAGTAAAATAACTGATGATGGTTGAAGTAGAGAGGATATAAAATGTAGACTGGCAATGGCAAGGAAATCGTTTCTGAAGAAGAGAAATTTGTTAACATCGAGTATAGATTTAAGTGTCAGGAAGTCATTTCTGAAAGTATTTGTATGGAGTGTAGCCATGTATGGAAGTGAAACATGGACGATAACCAGTTTGGACAAGAAGAGAATAGAAGCTTTCGAAATGTGCTGCTACAGAAGAATGCTGAAGATAAGGTGGGTAGATCACGTAACTAATGAGGAGATATTGAATAGGATTGGGGAGAAGAGAAGTTTGTGGCACAACTTGACTAGAAGAAGGGATCGGTTGGTAGGACATGTTTTGAGGCATCAAGGGATCACAAATTTAGCATTGGAGGGCACCGTGGAGACCAAGAGATCAATACACTAAGCAGATTCAGAAGGATGTAGGTTGCAGTAGGTACTGGGAGATGAAGAAGCTTGCACAGGATAGAGTAGCATGGAGAGCTGCATCAAACCAGTCTCAGGACTGAAGACCACAACAACAACAACAACAGTCCATTTTAAAAATGTGTTATATGAAAAGCTTTTATTTGAATAATTAATTTCTAATGAACTTCCTGTTGGCTTCTGCCTAGGGGTTCTTCAGCCAGTGTTTTCTTTTATTATTTTTCTGCCATTTTTCCAGCACAAGTGGCTGGCACTGTCAAAGTTTCACCGTCCATTGCCGGTGGTGGACTGAAGCCGAGCTCGCTGCTGCAGCTTTTGTGTAACTGGCACTGTAGCGAGCTCAGCTTCTGTCCACCATCACCAATGGAGGGTGAAACTTTGACAATACCAGCCACTCATGCTGGTGAAAAGTCAGAAAAATCGTCAAACAAATGTCAGCTGAGGAACCTCCAAACAGAAGCCAACAGGCAGTTTGTCAACAAGTGGCCACAAAAGCCTTACCAATTTTGTACTAAGCCTCTACAGGGAGGAGATTTGCAGATTGTACTGTCACCTTGACCAACAACAGAAGAAGAAAGCACAATCAATATCTTCTCTCGCCTTTCTGTCGCAGGGCTGGGACGAAGGGGTACACCGAAGTTCTTGAAATGGAAGCACCTATCCGTCACTGCCCGAGCACATCATCTGTATGATAGAATAGAATGAGCTACAACTAAATATCAGAACACTTTGTGATGACTGGGACAAGATTGACAGAATTACTCACAGGAGCATGCAGAATGAACTTGAGCGTCACACTGAGGAACAGAAGAGAAAATCTGCAGGATGCCAGAAGCAGACTGACAAGGCAACTCCAGACATGTCACACACAGTGGTCAGCCTCACTGAATGACAACTGATTGAAGAGGAATAGTCTGTCTTCCAAGAACAAGGGAACTTTGCTATCATCTCAAGAACTATACCTATGAAGGACATCACTGTTAATTTCTGAAGCTGCCATTCAGATCCTTCCTTGTGAAAGAGCTGAAGAAATATGCACTGAAACAGCCTGGATACTACACTGAGCACCTGCAACCTGAAGACAGGGGATTTACAAACAATCCAGAGTCTTAATGCCAACAAGAGTATATTGACACTGCCAGCTGATAAGGGAAATGGGTCATTCCACGTCAAAGGGACCAATATTAAAAATTGTCCCCACTCGACCACCTCCAAATCTAATGAAATTTCGTGTGAAGCTTTTATATGGTTTTTGGTGGCTATATACCCAATTTCAGTCGAGTATCTTCAGTGGCTGAATTTTTAGGAGCTTTTAAAGAGACGCTACTCATCTTCACATCACAAACAAAGGTGCAAATGTGCCAAGTTTGCAAGGCTTTTTCAGAAGTTCAAGCAAACATTTGGTCATTTGTATTAACATACATAGACATCTTTCTATGCTGAATCATGTGATGGCAAAAATTATGGATTTCAGCCACAAGCCTCTAAAGTGGCTAAAAAATTCGTCACGCTATTTTGAGAGCCGAGGTTTAACGGCCACTGCTACTTTTCATACAAACCAATCACACCAAAACTTCAGAGGGTTATTCTTCCTACCTATAATGTCTGTATGTGGATCAAATTTAATTAACATTGGACGCCTAGATGCGAAGATATGCATCTGGAAATTTGGCCAACATTTTCTACAGTCAAGTTTTAGATTTTTTTTTTTTTTTTTTTTTTTTTTTTTTTTTTTTTTTTTTTTTTTTTTTTGGGGGGGGGTGATAGTATCTCAACTGTGTCTTGTTCAATCCTCTTTTTCCTGCCACAACTGGAAAGAGCATGCTTTAAGCTTTCAAAGCTATATGGTTTAATTTGTGGACCTTGCATAATGATGAGTAAGAATACCTTACAAAAGAAAGGAAAATGGTTTATCGAGAAATACGAAAAATTAATAGAATTTGAAGTTGTGAATCAAAAATGTGTAATTGGAGTGCCTTTTAGTAGTATAAGATTCACCTGTGGGGTGGAGAATGTAACTATGCTAATAATAAGTATTTTACATTATTTCACAGTATAGAATATAAATATAATAAAACCTCAGATAATGCTCTTAAGATTATAAATTGTAGAAGATCATTATGGAAAGCTATGTCACTTTACAAAATTTTAACCCTACAATGCATGGTGGTGCATATCTGCGTTATCATCCAGTTTCCATCAGCATTATAAAGTACCAATAGTTGTTAAGGCTCTATCCTCATAGCTGTGATACATTGCTGAATCATGATTTTCAGCTGTTGCTTTCATTATTGGCAGTTTTCTCAGTGTCAATCTTCTGTGCAGTGTGATGTTTGGTGTTGACATTGTACAATCTTAGTTTTGAGTACTGAGTGTTTGAATGATCAATAATCACTGTTGTAGCTGAAAGTAAGCACCAAAACAATGTGATACACTAATCTGTATATTTTATATACAAACAAGTTTGAATCTGCTATGCTTCAAACCAAGATATTCATGAGCTTTCAAAATTGCTTGTTATATGTTAGTAAACTACTGTATAAAATGAACCTAGAGACACTTGCATCCTGCTACTTTGGTGGATCAGATAGACCTGATTGTTACAAGTCATCACCATTCTATTATGGTAGAAGTCAACTACAATCAGTTAAGGAAATGTAACCAGTGGACAAGAAGCTTCTATGATATAGGTCTAGACTTGCTTTTACTGAATAGGCCCAAATTTGCTCACACCATAATGCCTTCTAGATGACAAAATTTCAGTTCCTGCAGAAGACTTGTTGCAACCCATTTGGTAAAGAAAGACATGTAATCAAGACGTCTTTAACACCAGTGTCTGATAAGTGGAAATTACTGGCTAATGAAGTTTTTATACCTGGTCAGAAAGTTTGCACCAAATGTAGACAAGAAGGGGCCCATAAAGAATCATCCCACCAGAATAAGCAAGAATCATCATCCCCTGGAGACATGGATGTTGTTAATGCTTGCTTTACTGCTAATACTTCATTATCATCACTTGGAGAATCACCATTAGAGCTTCAACAAATTAGCAAAACGGATTCAATGGGATATATAGGGCAGTCCATCTCAAGTTTTATATGAGATTATCTTGAAAACTATACATTGGGTAAAAACAGTGGGTAAGACAAGTTCATAAGCTCAAAGGGGGACATCAAATGATACTACATGTGACCTCAATCAAGTTCTGTCTGAAACATTTTTTAAAGCACTGACAGATGGCGCTGAAATCAAGAAAAAAATAAAATTGGGGAAGAATTCCGATTTATTTAGAATTATCTGAGAAAGGCACATCAAATCAATAAAAAATGTGCCCCCAATTCCTTCATTATGCCAAATTAAGCTATTTTTGCACAAAATGTACTGTATCCTTCCTTTAGCGTTACCCAGGAACGACAACATGGATGTAGTAGAATGATGTTCCCATGGGATGCTTTATTAGTGTGAGTCTCCTTGCCTCTCACATGTTGGGGTGCTTCATTAGTGTGAGTCCCCTTGCCTCTCACAATTTGGGGAGCTTAATTAATGAAATTAGCCATGAAGAAATTGTTCAAAATTATCCCCATTTGCTTCAATGCATAAAGTCAATCGGCTGCGAAAGTTGTCCACAGTTTTGAGCAGCCATCCCATGGTATGGCTGCACATGCTCTTGGAATGCATTGCTCTGTATCATTTTGGGTTGTGGGCTATCTTTCGTAAACAATATTTTTTAAATAACCCCACAAGAAAAAATCAGGAGATGTTAGGTCTGGTGAACATGGAGGCCACTGAATTGGTCTGCCTTGCCCTATCCACCGACCAGGGTACTGTAAATTTAAAACGTTCTGCACATTTTTAGCATAATAGGGAGCTGCTCTGTTCTGTTGGAACCACATTCGTTGTCTAGTTTCTAAATCAACATCTTCCATAAGCTCCAAAAAATCATCATGTAGTAGTTGTAGATAAGATTCCCCAGTAACATTTCAGTCAAAGAAATATGGTCCTACCAAGTAACCATTGAAAATTCCACACCAGACCATTAATGACCACTTGTGTTTATTGTCAATGGGTCTGTGCCAGTGTGGATTGACAGGAGACCAATAATGATAATTTAATTCGCCATTGTTTTTGAATGTGGCTTCATCGGTGAACATAATGTATCTAAAAAAATCAGTCACCTCTTATCATTTCCAAGGTCTACTGGCAGAAATGCACCTGTATTTGCATATCTTTCATCATTAATGCCTGTGTCAGTGTGATATGATACGCATGATATTTACGTGCCTTCAAAATCCTCAAAACAGTTGATTTTGGCATTCCAGTTTGTCTCTGAATCGCACTACTGCTTATTTCAGGATCCAGTTGAACACAGGTGAGAATGGTAAGTTTACAATTGTCATTTTCATTGTATTTGGAATGATGAGGTGGATGGTGCATGTATCCATTTTGAGCTCGTTGAGTGCAATTTCGAATAATGTTTTTGCTTGGATGTCATCTGTTTGGGAAACGATATGTATACAATGGCACAGCTGCAGCATAATTGTTATGGCATTCACCTAAAATTAACATCATATCAACAATCTCTGTAGGAGGATAGTGACCCATGTTTCGCTAAAGAATAATTTACTTTCGGAGTTGATGTTTACAGTTCACAAACTGAAAGTGAAGTGACGTCTGATAGCATTCCACTGACCTTTATACTAAGCCATAGTTCGCAGTTTGGCCATGGTAGCACCACAGTCAGGTGAGTAATGCAATTGTGAAGAGTTCCCTAACAAGATCTTAATACCATTCTGCCTCTCTCCATCAAGGACTGTTGCAGGTAGTATACATTTTGTAGAAAAATAGCTTAACTTGGCATAATGAAAGAATTGGTATACACTTTGTATCGATTTGATATTTCCTTCTTGGATCGTTCTAAATAAATTGGAGTTTTAGTATGTATATGACATTGCCTATTGCTGTAATGGCTGAATGACAATAAAATTATTATTATTATTATTATTATTGTTGTTGTTATTGTAATTAATTGTAATCAGCTCAGAGTATGCAGGGAGTTTCCAATGATGCTACAGCATTCACAGTTAATGCCTTCGGAGTAGATGATGAAATTCCAGCAATTTCAATTTCAAGTTTACAGCCAGGACATGCTGCATGTATGTATGACAATTTTTGGTGGACTGCAAATTTGTGTGGAGTTTCACATGAACAACAATGCCCTCATCAGCTTTATGCACCCACATTGTTCTGCTCATTCCTTCCACTGGTCAACTGCTAAAGACACCTGCTGCATTTCTGAGCAACATATTTTCCTGCCTTTAGAAGCACCATCAACATCATCATTAGGAAGACATTACAGTTTTCCACAATCTGTCCTTGACAAAATTTTAGAACTCTTTAACCAAAAATGGATCTGCTCTTTAGTATTTCTGTTTTACAAATTTGCTGTGTTGTGTATTATACTTGTTTTTATGGCATGTGTTAAATTAATGTTTGAACTGATTTATACACTGGAATAAAAACAATAATAATGGGACTTAATGAGCAAAATATTTCACTTTTCACTCTTCTCGAAGACCTAAAATAATAACTTTTTGAAATGTATTTTTACTCATCAAAATGCAAGATCCAGAAATTAAAGAATATAGCTTTGATAGCTTAAAGCATACTCTTTCCATGTGTGGCAAGAAAAAAAGAATTGAACATGACACAGTTGAGATATTGCCCTCCAAAAATACCCTAAAATTCACAGTTAAAAAATTTTGGCCAACTTCGTAGATATCTTTTCACCTCGGCATCCAATGTTAACTAAATTTGATCAATATATAGACATCATAAGTAGAAATAACCCTCTGAAGTTTTGGTGTGATTGGAAAGAAATGTTGCTACTCAGCATATAGCAGAGATGCTGAGTTGTGCTGTAGACACACACACACACACACACACACACACACACACACACACACACAATGCAACTTGCACACACGTCTGCAGTCTCTGAGGAGTGAAACCACACTGCAAGCAGCAGCACCATTGCATGATGGGAGTGGCGACTGGTTGGGAGTAAGGAGGAGGCTGGGGTGGGGAGGGGAGGGATAGTATGGTGAGAGTGGTGGACAGTGAAGTGTTGCAGTTTAGACAGAGTGTTAAGAGATACGGTGTGGAGGGAGGAGGAGGTAAGTCGTGAAAAGGAGAGAAATAAAAGAAATTAAAAGACTGGGTGTGGCAGTGAAATGATGGCTGTGTAGTGCTGGAATGGGAACAGGGAGGCAGCTGGATGGGTGAGGACAGTGACTAACGAAGGTTGAGGACAGGAGGGTTATGGGAAGGTAGGGTGTTTTGCAGGGAAAGTTTCTACCTGTGCAATTCAGAAAATCTCATGTTGGTGGGAAGGATCCATATGGCACAGGATGAGAAGCAGTCATTGAGATGAGGGATATCATGTTTGGCAATGTGTTCAGCAACAGGGTGGCCCACTTGATTTTGACCACAGTTTGTAAGTGGCCATTCATGTGGACAGACAGCTTGTTGGTTGTCATGCACACATAGAATGCAGCGCAGTGGTTGCAGCTTAACTTGTAAATCACATGACTGGTTTCACAGGTAGCCCTGCCTTTGATGGGATAGGTGATGTTAGTGACCGGAGTGGAATAGGTGGTGGTGGGAGGATGTATGGGACAGGTCTTGCATCTACGTCTATTACAGGGGTATGAGCCATGAGGTAAGGGATTGGGAGCAGGGATTGTGTATAGATGGATGAGTCTATTGTGAAGGATCAGTGGATGGTGGAATACCACTGTAGGAAGGGTGGGGAGGGTAGTGGGCAGGACATTTCTCATTTCAGGGCACGACGAAAGGTAATCGATACCCTGACAAAGAATGTAATTCAGTTGATCCAGTTCCAGATGGTACTGAGTTACGAGAGGGATGCTCCTCTGTGGCTGGACAGTGGGACCTTGGGAGGTGGTGGGAGACAGGAAAGATAAGTCCCTTCCTATGGACGCTGCTGAAGAAATAAGAAGGGAAACTGGTCGGGTTCTTCTGAAAGCTCCTCCCCAACGCAGTAACATAACCGCTGAAGAAAGGGCTGCACTACAGAACCTTCAAGAAGATCCAGAAATAGTGATGCTTAAGGCTGATAAAGGTAATTCTACCATTTTGTTACCTTCAGGGCTGTATTTGGAGTAGATGTATAGTCTACTTAGTGATACTATGTATCGGAGAATTGATCAAGACCCAAAATCACGTGTACAACAGAAGACGTGTACACTTTTGAACTCTTCCTTGCTAGCTCCAGAGACAAAAAAGCAGTTAAGACCACATGGCAGCATACCACCGAGACTGTATATTCTTCCTAAAATGCATAAAGGTCTGCCTTTTGGCCTATAGTGAGTAATATTCACGCACCCACATATGATTTAGCCAAATATCTAGCCTCTTTCTTCAGACCATTTTTTGGCAAATGTTCACATCATATATGGAACTCTGATGATTTTATCAACAGACTGGCAGCTCTCCACTTAAGTAGTTCAGATCTTCTAGTGAGTTTTGATGTGGTTTCCATTTTCACAAAGTACCTCTTGCAGATTCCTTGATTCTAATTGGTCAACAGTTCACTTTGTTTCGGCATACTCTTTCCTCAACTTATTTTATGTTGAACCAGGAATATTTTGAACAGTCTGATGGTGTCGCTATGGGCAGCCCTGTGTCTCCTCTGGTGGCTAACCTTTTTATGGAGGATTTTGAGGAGAGAGCACTTGAATCAGCAGTATGTAAACCAACTGTTTTTTGGAGATATGTTAATTACACTTTCATAGTGTGACCCCACAGAGAAGAAAGGTTAATGGAGTTTTTTCATCATCTTAACTCCATCCATGAGAATATTCGATTTACTATGGAACTAGAGAAAGATGGCGGCCTTCCATTCCTGGATGTTTTGGTGAAATGGAAGAGAGACGGCAAGTTGGGACATCCTGTCTATTGTAAGCCCACTTACATTGATTTGTATTTGCATTCTTCAAGTTGCCATCATCCATCCCAGACCATGAGTGTACTTAAAACCCTTGTGCACAGGGCACATATGGTGTCAGATACTGAGCATTTGCCTAAGGAACTGGGACATTTGAGGACGGTGTTCATAGACAATGGGTACTCGGACCAGCAAATTAACAGGGCCTTCTCACCTAGAGCCAGGAACCGGGAAGGGGATAAAGAGGAGAACGCGCCAGCCAAGTCCATAGCTTTTCTTCCCTTCATTGGAAATATCTCCTTCAAGATAGCAAGGATTCTTAATATTTTCATGTGACCCAGTAAGTGGCTGCAGAACATTGTAATTCTAATGGACATTCAATGGAGTATGACAAAACTTCGATGTTGGCCACAGAAACAAATTTTTGGGACTCCATTATCAAAGAATCCGTTTAAATATGCACTGCGGGAAATCTAATGAACCGTGACAGTGGTTACCAATTGAATAACATGTGGAATCCTGTCATCTCTTAAATTTGCTTGAGATGAAGACACCAGATGACTTTGATAGCTGCAGCCGGCGACTATACTGACAGCAGCTGAGTATTGCAGTTCCACCAGTGATGGTGCTGTCACTGGGTGGTGTGACCCTTCTGTCTCTGTGACTGCAGCACATGCGCAGCAGTACTATCAGTGCACTACATAAGCTGGAGTGGAGAACATCTTTGTCAGTCCTCGTTTGGCTCAACTGAAGATGGCTGGCAGCTGTCCAGCTGAAATATCGTGCAATGAAGTTTACAACGACCGGCCGCAAGCCCAAGATCTATTTGAACTATCTATGACCTGTTAGATCCGCCGACATACCAAAAACTAACCATAGATCCAATGCAGTGGATCTTATGAAATACCAATTGGTTAATCAAGGTGCCTTCTCTCTCAGTGGACATACAGAGGAACTTGCGAAACAAAGAGGCCCAACTACCTCGGCTGTATTGATTACCAAAGATTCATAAGCTCACCAATGTATAAACTGGCAAACCTCTTGGCATATCTGTTCCAGCCACATGTGGGGAAGACTGACACATACATAAAGGACTCAGGACATTTCATTGAGAAGCTAGAGAAACTAAAACTTGGACCAAACAACATCTAGGTCAGTTCTGATATTGTCAGTAACTTGGGCACCCCTACCTATAATTTGGCCAAATATTTAGCTTCAGTCCTTAGGCCATATGTGGGAAAATGTGAACACCACATATCAAATTTGTCCGACTTTATTCAATGATTAAAATGTTTGTACTGTGGTCCTTCTGACTTGCTCGTTAGCTTTGATGTTATTCCTCTGTTTACTCAGGTTCCTCTTGAAGAGACCCTGTTACTTATCGGTGAGAAATTAGATGAAGAAACTACCAAGTTATGTCATCATGTGTAGACTTCAACGTATTTTCTTTTTAATGATGTATATATTGAGTAAACTGATGGGGTGGATATGGGGAGTCCACTCTCCCCCATAGTCGCCAACCTTTTTATGGAAGACTTTGAGGACATGGCACTCAAAACTTCGTTTCTTAAACCAAAGTGTTTTTTGAGATACGTTGATGACATTTTTATGGTTTGGCCATGTGGAATTGATGCTTTGAATCAGTTCTTAGATCATTTTAATTATCTACATCCAAGTATTAAATTTACTATGGAAATTGAAAGTGATGGTAAACTTCCATTTCTTGATGTTTTAGTGCAAAGAAAGAATGATGGGACTTTTGGACATAGTGTGAATCGGAAACCCACTCATACTGACCGCTATCTTCATGCGACCAGCTGTCATCCACCACACCAATGTAGTGGAGTTTTGCAGACTCTGGTCAAAAGAGCTTATGCCATTTCTGACGACGAACATTTGAAAGAAGAACTTGATCATTTGAAGATTGTTTTTAAACAGTATGGATATAAGAAACAACAACTATGCCATGCTCTTCAGTTTGGTCTGTCACGCGAGCCAATAGAGGATACATTTGAAGCTGTTGTTTCGTTACCCTTTGCGGGAAGTATATCATCCAAAATTTCAAGAATTATAAGAAAAAATATAATATTAAAAGTGTTTTTATGCCGGTGGCCAAGACTAGAACCCTTCTTGGCTCAGTTAAAGATAATTTGGGCTTGAGGAGGCCTGGGGTTTATGAAATTCTGTGTCACTGTGGAAAGAAGTATATTGGTCAAACTATTCGAACTATTCAGGACCGGTGCGTGGAACATCATCAGCATACTCTGTTGTTCCAGCCTGAGAAGTTGGCAGTGGCGGAACATTGCCTTAACGAAGGACACAGGATGATGTATGACAAGACACAAGAACATTGAAATTAGATTATCCAGTAATATTATTAACAGGGATAAAGGTTTTCCTCTAAGACATGGAATTCGATTTTGTCCAACATTAAACAACAATGGTCTTCTTTTCAATCGTTGGATTCTTTCAGCTAGTACTGTTGCAATTTATCATTTCTGCCGTCTTCTCCCATTGGTGCACTGCATGTCTGCTTGCCGCCATGAGGTGCTGCCCATCATCTCACGCACGCGTGGTGCTCTGTTCATGGTGTATAAAGGTTTCTGTCATTGTGGCCGGAATTCAGTTCCAGCAAGGCAGTGCACTAGCATTAACTCACCTGAAGATGGCAGCCAGCTGATCCACCAAAATATTGTGTCTAGACAACGACATGATCCGGCTGCAAACCTGTGAAGTATATCAGAAGTTATCATGCCGGGAAGGTCTACGAAATCACTAAACTTTTGCTTGTCAGTTTTTGAAAACGAATGTTAGGTAGCAATTGAATGATGAAAGGGCTACAGTAAAACAAGAATTGGTAGCTTTGACAAATGAACTACTGAAGGTAGATGAAGATCAAATAGACAAAAATACAAGGTGCAGTAGAAATCATTGGGCAACACAGAAAATATTGAATTTATCTGAAAAAATGAGAAAATATAAAACAAGGAAATGATGCAGGTAAAAGTGAATATGTAAACATAAAACACCAAATAAGGATTCGGCCTTCTGACTGGCTGACTGCTGCTTACATGGCCGCATGAGGAGCAATCTATGATCATAGAACGCACGATTAGCATGTCGTCAATCCCTCCAGATACTGTTGATAGTAGACAAATCACAAAAGGGATACAACAATGATTTAAAATGAAAAATGTCAAAATAGGAATGGCTATAGGAGATTTGCAAAGATGTTGAATCATGTATGACTTTGTGAATGATCAATATAATGGAAGGAAACATTCCACGTGGGAAAAATTATATATAAAAACAAAGATGAGGTGACTTACTGAACAAAAGCGCTGGCAGGTCGATAGACACACAAACAAACACAAACATACACACAAAATTCAAGCTTTCGCAACAAACTGTTGCTGCATCAGGAAAGAGGGAAGGAGAGGGGAAGACGAAAGGAAGTGGGTTTTAAAGGAGAGGGTAAGGAGTCATTCCAATCCCGGGAGCGGAAAGACTTACCTTAGGGGGAAAAAAGGACAGGTATACACTCGCACACACGCACATATCCATCCACACATACAGACACAAGCAGACATATTTCAATATTTAAATATGTCTGCTTGTGTCTGTATGTGTGGATGGATATGTGCGTGTGTGCGAGTGTATACCTGTCCTTTTTTCCCCCTAAGGTAAGTCTTTCCGCTCCCGGGATTGGAATGACTCCTTACCCTCTCCTTTAAAACCCACTTCCTTTCGTCTTCCCCTCTCCTTCCCTCTTTCCTGATGAGGCAACAGTTTGTTGCGAAAGCTTGAATTTTGTGTGTATGTTTGTGTTTGTTTGTGTGTCTATTGACCTGCCAGCGCTTTTGTTCGGTAAGTCACCTCATCTTTGTTTTTGTGAATGATCAGTGACACATACAGCAATCTTAAATACACCTTAGGAGGTAAGGTAAGCAGCTGTATGAATATCAAGGACACAAATGGCAAGTCAGCACTAGCTAAAGAAGGAAAGGCTGAAAGTTGGAAAGAATGTGTAGAAGGTCTACTAGCAAAGCTGTATATCGAGCTGCATACTAACCTCATCAAATGTTGTCTTTTGTGACACTTTTTTGGCTGGCAGAGATTGTTTTCTTATTCCTTTTGACTGTGATGTCCTGGTATCATTCGTGGGTGTTATTCTTGCATTATATTTGTTACACAGCATTTGAAACTCATCTCTCCATAACTGATGACGTTTCTGCAAATCAATTTCTGACTGTCCTTTCATTTCATCTGTTTGCTTTTCTCCCACTTCACCTGAAATTACATTTTGGTGAATAGAGTTAAAAAAAACTGTTGCTGCAATAGAAAGTGTAGAAGCTCATCTTGGACTAGGAGAAACCATAGGTACAGTGCACCATATGTGAATGTCTTTGAACTTCCACATTAACCGCCAAAAATTAATCAGCCATAAGAAAATAAGTTTATGACTTTGTGGTAGTAATTAAACTCACTTGTCAAAAGTATTAAAAACAATAAAACAATAATAGTGCTAGAAAAGTGATTACAAATGATAAAATGTCTAAAATATAGTAGTAATGCTAATGTAGCTAAAACCATTTTGGAAAGATATTACACGAAATCTCTGAACAGGATGGCACATATGATTTGTATCCCTCACAGAAGTTTAAGCAGAATTTGGCACAAACAGTATCTTTTCCCAACTTGTTGATAAAGTTCCACTCACCAATGCCTCCCAGTTAAGATCTAAATTGTGTTCAGACAAAATGTTACAATTTCAATAGACTCTTCAGTTAAATAGCTCTTCTTACTTGACACAACAATCAACCATTGGTTAAAATGAAGTGCAGATTTATATAATAAGCTGTATATTGTTAACTTATTTTTGCTAAAAGGTGTTGAAGGAGATAGGTCACAGCTGAGTGGTTGGTTTAGCTGACCAAAGCTTAGCTGGTGAAACTCGAGTTTCTCTCAGCATATAAAAGGTTCATACAACTTCAGGAATGCAGCTGGCTGACATCTTCATAAGGTGAACAGCCTGTTCACAGATGCAGCAAGAAATTGCTGTGCAAGGAACCGAGAACCACACATACAACCACACAGTAAACAACTAGTGTCATCACTCGACCAAAGATGAAAGTTTTTTAAACAAGACCTGCTTGTCTCCACTTTCAGCCACTTTCTTTACTATTTTCCTCCAAAAAGACATAAGCCAAAGCAAAAGACCTGTGCACTGAGAGACAGTGTTTTATGATTGTGGCAAGTTCCATCTTACTGACAGGGAATTATGATGTGTCACATTAGTAATCATAATGAGATCATCATCACCCTGTTTTGGTACTGAAAAAGAGAGGAGCAAAGATAGTAGATGCTCAGGCAGTGGATGATCAGAAAATTCAAGCAGATGAGCTACTTCCAGAACATCATCAGAATTTAAGCCTGTGAACATCACATACAACTCCAAATCAAAAACATTAAATTCTGTTGATAGTTTTCAATTTTCAAAGCTGTCTGATGAAACAAAGTTACTTTTAATTGATAATCATCTGTTTATAAAACTAAAGAGTGATGGAACCTGTAAAACTTATGCTGGTTGATAATATCTGAAGTACTCTCATTGTTTTGCATGTGAGCATAAAAATTGTACTAGTCCTGTTAATCGTTAAGTTGGCAAGGAACTTTACAGACAACCTCAAATTGTTAGTATATATGTTTCCCAATCACACTCTTTATGTTGAATCATACTTTTTTTTTCCTTTCTCGTTCTTTTCTTTTTAAACAAGTAAGCTATATGTAAACTGAATGACTTACAGACTGCAACAAAGATAAATTATTGAGTTGTTTCATGGCAAGGATAATGTTTTGTTACATCTGTATGAAAAAAAGGAAGAAGAAATATGATCTTCAATTTATTAGTTCCTGTATCTTCACCTTTTTTTTTTCTAAAAGAGGTAGTGGGTGGACATACGATTAGATCCATCATACCAGTATTGCTCAAAAATATGTATTTTAACTGTACATTAAAAAGTGTTATAAAAAGTTATTAGGAAAGCAAAGTTTATTCATACATTCATGATGACCACACCTGTCTGTTCATCATTTCGCCTGCCAGAGAGATCCTGCATCAGGAGGTTCAGAGCAGACAAGAGGAATTTGTGCAAGCAGCAGAGGAGCGATCCTGCATCAGCATTGTTATAATCAGGACTATGCACAATGCAATTAATGTGAAGCAGTACATAACTCAACTTATAAATACTGATCTTAAATGTAATGACAATGAAGGTCTGTTGATATTGGTGCCAGTTAAAATTCACCAGGATATGTGTACAGATTTATAAATTACCTTCAAATTTCTTTCAACTGTTCTTTCCAATTTTTTTCAATTAGTCAAGCAGCAATTATTAGTCAGTTTCCATTATTTGCCCACCCGAGAATGCCATTATTCATCTTGTTACTGAAGGAGACTGTACGTATCGAAGAACAGACAGAGATAAATCAAGTTTTGTAACTGCTGTTATGGCAAGACAATGGGTGAAAGAATATTAATACTTTTTTCTGAAACCTACACAGAACAGGTAGTTCAGAAGCCCTCTCATCATGAAATCTGTTATGTGTAACAGCAACAAAGGTTTTTGAGAATGTCAGCAACAAAACTGGTGTCAATGGCAAAACTGGTGTCAATGGCCATGAGTCAGTTGTAGCAACACAGATTACCAAAGAATAAGTGCCAACTTAAACAAGCAGAAAGATTTACATGTTCAGTAAAGCAGGTGAAGAAGCACTAGTCTCACCTGTCAAGAAGAAACTTGAAACATTTAGCTCTGGGCAGGAACATGTAGAGGATGTGTGGTTCAACTTTAGGAGAATAGTTGACAAAGCATTTGATATACATACAAGCTGGGCAACCATATGGAAACATGGTGAAAAATGCACGCTCAAACATCAGTGCAGATCCTAGTTGAGCCTGCAGGTTGTGCTGTCATGCTTGACAATGAACGGCATCTGTGTAATGTATTCAATACTTTGCAAGTTTCAGTTAAGGTCAGAATAGTGTTTTCTGTAGATGTGAGTGCATTATGTTGGAGCTAACTGAATTCAAACACGGGAAGATTGTTGATGCTCATATGGTAGGTGAATGTGTAAACAAGGTAACCAAAGTATTTGGTATTTCAAAGTGCACTATATCAAAGATTTTCTGATTATGACGAAAGTGGAGGAACATCTGTTAAGTTATAATTCAGATGAACCTGTGTGTCAAGTGTTTGTGACAGGCTGTCACTAAAGAGGATTCTGATGAAACATAAGAGGACGGTAGCTGCAAAAGTCACTGCAGAACTGAATGTTGAACACTTGAATCCTGTCAGCACCAAAACAATGCATGGAGACCTACACGAGCAGGGAATTTCATGCTGAGTTGGAATTCCAAACCCACTCGTAAGTGATGCAAGTTCTCGTAACTTTAAAACATGGTATAGAAGCGATAAAACCTGCGGTATAGAGCAATAGAAGAAAGCCATTTGGTCAGATGAATCTTGTTTCACATGGTTTCCAACTTCTTATCGAGTTTACAGCCCTAGAGGGAAACATTGTGGAAATTCAGTGATGATTTGGGCAGCCATACTGTGGTATTCCATGGACCCCATGGTTACTAAGGAAGGTAGTATTGTTGCCAAGGATTATGTGACCATTTTGGCTGATCAGGTCCATACCACAGTACAATGCTTGTTCCTCAATGGTCATGCTTTTTTACAAGATCACAAAAGACCATGAATTGTTACATCCCGCTGGCCACCAGTCAACAGATCCCAGTATTACTGAGCCTTTGTGGTCTACTTTGGAGAGATGTGTGCATGATCTCTATCCACTTCTATCATCTCTTCCTGAACTTGATATTGTTTTGCAGGCAGAATGGTATAAGAGTCCCTTGAAAACCATACCAGACCTGTATTTATCCATCCCAAGGTGACTAGAAGCTGTATTGCAGGTCAGTGGTTGTCTTATACCATAATACGCATGCTAATGTGCCATGTTTTTTATGTTTCCATACTGGTGTTTCCATATTTTTTTCCACCCACCAGTGCATACACAGCAGAACTGATCATGATGTGAAGGAAGCTCCTCAGTATACAGTACCTGTATGAAAAATCCTAAAGAAACATCAACTACTACATAATAGACGTAAAACAAAGATATGTTTATTTTAATTCAAACACATTTGTATATAAAAAAAAGAAAGAAAGAATAAGTAAATAAATAAATAAAAAATCTGCTCATGCATGAAGGCTGTCTGTGGCACCAAACTCAGTGCTCAGACTGTCATGGATGACAGGAACTGAGATTGAGAGTAGTAAATAAAAAAAAAAGAAATTATGTACATTGTTTTCATTATTACTTCACAGTAGTACTGCCCCACTTTAGTTCACATCCCACTGCAAAGAAGGGTAACACAAATGATAGCATCAGCAACATTGAGAAACAGCTGTAATTGCTAAAATTGAATAAGGTCCCAGATCCTGAGGCAATTCTTATCCAATTATATGCAGTATTTATGGCTGAACTAGCATCTGTTTAAACCATAATATAGTGTAGCTCTCACAAACAAAAAGTTGTACCATGTGGTTGGAAGAAAACACATGTCACATACATATATAGGAAGGGTTCCCCAAAACCACCCACCAGACAAATCTTCAGATGTAAATGAAAACTTTAGAGAAAATCTCAGTTCACTTGTACATAAGTTCCTCAATTATATTGTCTCATTAGTGGAAACTTTAATCATCCAACAACTAGCTGTAAAAATTACAGTTTTGTTAGTGTTGAGTGTGATACAAGATCCTGTGGAACATTATCAAATGTCTTCTCTAAAAACTACCTAGAACACATAGTAAGGAACCCCATCCATACTGGAAATATATTGGCAATAAATTGATCTGACCTCTTTGAAGATGTCCACATTGAAGATGGCATCAGTGACCATGGCGCAGTTGTGGCATATATTATAAAAGTAAACAAGACAACTAAAACAAGCAAAAAGATAGATACATTCAGTAAACTAGATAAAAAACCAGTAATGCCATATCTCAATTAGGAGCTTGAAACTTTTGGCAAAGGGCAGGAGCCCATAGAGGAACTCTGGCTCATGTTTAAAAGAATAGTCGACTGTGCACTGTATAGATATTTGCCCAGTAGTCCAGTCGATAATGGGAGGGTACCACCATAGTGCGCAGTCACTGTAAAGAAACTTCTAAGAAACAGAGATTACTGCATAATAGGTATAAAACAAAGTGTAGGGCTATAGATAGATGCTGAATGGAATGTGTTTAGCTGTCAAGGCAGCAATGAGTGATGCCTTTAATGACTACTGTAGCAGAATACTGTCAAATGACCTTTCACAAAATACAAAGAAATTCTTGGCATATGTAAGGGCTGTTAGTAGCACCAAAGTTAGTGTCCAGTCCCTAGCAAATGAGATATGAATTGAAACTGAGGGAAGCAACTCTGTTTTGAAATGTTCCTGTACAAAGGAAATCCAAGAGAACAGCCCCAATTTAATATCTGTAGCACTCAAAAAATGAATGGAATAAGTATTAGTCTCAGTGGTGTTGAGAAACAGCTGAAACTGTTAAAACTGAACAAAGTTCCAGGGCCCAATGTCAGATTCTACGTTGAATTTGCAGCTAAGTTAGCCCATCTTATAACAATAATCTATAACAGATACCTTGAACAAAAAACTGTGACCAGTTCTTGGAAAAAAGCACAGTCACACCTGTCTACAACAAGGGTAGTAGACGTGAACCACAAAACTACCATTCAATATACCTGATATCTATTTGTTGTAGACTCTTACAACATATTCTGAGCTCAAATCGTATTAGATATCTTGAATGGCATGATCTCCTTAATGCCAACCAGCATGGATTCCGAAGACATCAATCATGTGAATCCCAATTCGCCTTTTTCTCTCATTATATACCGAAACCTCTGGATCAAGGCAATCAGGTAGATGAAGTATTTCTTGACTTCCAAAAGCATTTGACTCAGAACCACACATAAGCTTCTTGTGAAAAGTATGATCATATAGGGTATCAAGTGAAATTTGTGACTAGACTGTGAACTTTCTGATAGGGAAGACACATCACGTGATCTTGGATGGAGAGACATCATCAGGTGTAGAAGTAAATTACAGTGTACGCCAGGGAAGTGTGTTGGGACCCTTGTTGGTCATGTTGTATATTAATGACCTTACAGAAAATATTAATAGTAACATCAGGCTTTTTGCACATGATGCAGTTGTCTATAATGAAGTATAATCTGAAAGAAGTTGCATAAATTTTCAGTCATATCTTGATAAGATTTCAAAGTGGTGCAAAGATTGGCAACTTACTTTAAATGTTCAGAAATGTAAAACTGTGCACTGCACAAAACAAAAAGATGTAATATTCTATGGCAATAATATCCTGAGTCACAGTTGGAATCAGCCAACTCATACAAATATCTGGATGGGTAAAGCAGGTGGTGGCCTTCGGTTTACTGGTAGAATACTGGGGAAGGGCAGTTATTCTACAAAGGAGATTGCTTACAAATCACTCATGAGACCTCCAGAATACTGCTCAAGTGTGTGGCACCCATACCAGATATGAATAACGGTGGATATTGAACATATACACACAAGGACAGCATGAATGGTCATGTTTGTTTGATCTGTGAAAGACTGTCACAGGGATATCAAAGGAACTGAACTGGAAGACTCTTGAAGACAGACTTAAATTACCTCGAGAAAGCCCATTAAGAGAGTTCCAATAACTAGCTGCAAATAATGACTGTAAGAATATATTACAACCCTCTACATGCTGCTTACATAGGTATTGTGAGGATAAGATTAGATAATTACTGCACACACAGAGGCATCCAAACAATCACTCATTCTTCCTTGTTCTCCAGGTGTGAATATAACTGGAATAAACCCTAATAACTGGTACAATGGGACACACCCTCTCCCTTGCATCTCATGGTGGTTTGCAGAGTGTAGATGTAGGTGCAGACATTCATCTGTTGTAGAATTCTAGAGAAAACACTCTGAGCTCAAACTTAAGGGGGTATTTCAAATATCTGGCCATGCTGACCAGAATGAGTTCTCAAAATATCAGGGTTCGCAAAACCCTTCATTGGACTTATCTTATGTGATAATCACACAGTCATGGAGCCAGGCAGTAGAGCAGATGTATTTATTCTTGACATCCAAAAAGCATTTGATTCAGTATCACACAAAGAACTATTAATGTCTGACCAATCATGTGGGATATAAAGCAAAATTTGGGTTTAGAGCGAAGATATGTTGGTAGCAAGAATATGTGAGAACTGAAATCGGGCAACTCTTACAAATACTCAGATGTGAGAAACTGTGGTGATATGAAATGGAATGATCATGTAGTCTAAGCCATAGGTACAGCAAGTGGCAGGTGTAATGCACTGGACTATCTTACAACATGATCCTTTACATTAATGAAGAATCTGTTCCATATGCCACAGGAATGATAATGTTTGTAACTGCTGTTAATGACTTTGTAATTTTTAATTCAACATCACATAAGTGTACAGATGTTATCATACTTAAAAAGCATACTGTTGGATGTCATATTACTGTTTTATATGAAAGAAACTGGCTTATAGAACATTCCAGAAGATAACATTATAATATGAAATCAGTTTAAAAAATATACAAAATATTAACCGATTATCTAACAGTAATAAACTATTCAGCTTTTGAATGAGAACATATGAGAATATTAGTGTCAAACTACAAACACACACACACACATTCACACGACCAAAGCTCACACAGACATGACCACAGTCTCTGGCCAGCAATTGAGACCACAATCTCTGGCCAGCAATTGAGACATGCCTGTGAGCAACTGCACATGATCAGAGAAGCAATCTGAGTGATGGGAGTGAGGAGGAAGCTGGGCTGGGGAGGGGATGGGATAACAGGATATGGGAATGGATGGTAAAATGCCACTTATTGGGGAATACAGGGACATGGTAGGGACAGGTAGGGCAGCTAGATACAGTCAGGAGTTGGTAGGGGTAGGATGGCAGTGGGGACAGGGGGGGCGGGGGGGGGAGGGGGGGCAAAAATGACATAACTAAAAGACTGTGAGTGCACTGGTGGGAGAATGATACGTAGTGCTGGAGTGGGAGCAAGGAAGGGAATAGGTCGGTGAAGTACAGTAACAAACAATAAAGGTTGAGGCCAGGTATTGTAACCCTGACTTGATTCTATGAGCAATTTTTACGCGAAGGGCTGCAGAACTATCTCAATTACAATACCTCAACAACCATTTATTTCACCAATCAATTGAGCAGCCAGAACCAACAATCCACTTGGACCAGTAGAGAACACACTAGTTGCAGATATGCAAGGTTGAAGGAAACACTTATTTCACAGCATTCTAGACCTATTATCATCCATATCTTCCGACACAGATGGATTTAAGTCAGCTAATAACAGACAATTCCACAATTTCTGAAGTGTAATCTCTGTGCAGTCCAGCTCCCACAACTACTACCTTAACAGAACTTGTAAATATCAGCAATAGCTTCCTTCAGTTCACAACTGCCAAGAGGACCACCAACTTCAACATGCAGCCTCACTAATCAACTCAAACGCTGCTAGTGTGAGCTGCACAGCAATTAAATTCACATTTATATATAAAAGCAATATCTGCCCACACATTTCACGGTCTCTCTTCATTATTTAAATACTCCAAATCGTTCAGTGCCACCTTACTTGCTGGTGTTGCCTCCTCTTCCACCTCAGGAATATTTCCTTCTATTCTCTCAGTTTGCTTACCGTCATGCTCACACAACTGATACCTGAGATTCTGAGCAAATCAAAATAATAACTACCGTCTGCCCAGTCGACAACTACCCCAATTTTCCTTAGCGTATCTGAGCCGATAATAAATGAAGCTAACAAACTGGTAACTATCCTAGACTTGACCTACCACATTTGACCCTGCATTCTCAATTCAATAAGTGACACCCTCAGACATCTATCTGGGTGTTGGTAGCTGCCACTAATTGCACGATTTCTTGTTCAATTTTCCCCCATTTTCAACAACTGCTATTCTAGTGACCTGCCTGGTAGAATTTTGCACAGAGCACAACTTAATCATAGCTAACACTTGGTTCAAGAATCATGAAAGAAAGTTGTATACATGGAAGAAGCCTGGAGATATTTACAGGTTTCAGATAGATTATATAATGGTAAGACAGAGATTTAGGAACCAGATTTTAAATTGTAAGACATTTCCAGGGGCAGATGTGGATTCTGACCACAATCTATTGGTTATGACCTGTAGATTAAAACTGAAGAAACAGCAAAAAGGTGGGAATTTAAGGAGATGGGACCTGGATAAACTGACTAAACCAGAGGTTGTACAGAGTTTCAGGGAGAGCATAAGGGAACAATTGACAGGAATCTGGGAAAGAAATACAATAGAAGAAGAATGGGTAGCTTTGAGGGATTAAGTAGTGAAGGCAGCAGATGATCAAGTAGGTAAAAAGACGGGGGCTAGTAGAAATCCTTGGCTGACAGAGGAAATACTGAATTTAATTGATGAAAGGAGAAAATATAAAAATGCAGTAAATGAAGCAGGCAAAAAGGAATACAAACGTCTCAAAAATGAGATCGACAGGAAGTGCAAAATGGCTAAGCAGGCATGGCTAGAGGACAAATGTAAGGATGTAGAGGCTTATCTCACTAGGGGTAAGATAGATACACCCTACAGGAAAATTAAAGAGACCTTCAGAGAAAAGAGAACCACTTGTATGAATATCAAAAGCTCAGATGGAATCCCAGTTCCAAGCAAAGAAGGGAAAGCAGAATGGTGGAAGGAGTATATAGAGGGTCTATACAAGGGCGATGTACTTGAGGACAATTTTATGGAAATGGAAGAGGATGTAGATGAAGATGAATTGGGGATATAATACTGTGTGAAGAGTTTGACAGAGCACTGAAAGACCTGAGTTGAAACAAGGCCCCGGGAGCAGACAACATTCCATTAGAACTACTGACTGCCTTGGGAGAGCCAGTCCTGACAAAACTCTACCATCTGGTGAGCAAGATTTATGAAACAGGCGAAATACCCTCAGACTTCAAGATGAATATAATAATTCCAATCCCAAAGAAAGCAGGTGTTGACAAATGTGAAAATTACTGAACTATCAGTTTAATAAGTCACAGCTAGAAAATATTAATGCGGATTCTTTACAGACGAATGGAAAAATCTAGTAGAAGCTGACCTCAGGGAAGACCAGTTTGGATTCCATAGAAATGTTGGAACACGTTCTCGCGTCCGTCGGCCATCGTAATTTAATGTATATATTATTATTGTTATTATTATTTTTTGATTGTTGCCGACTTACGTGGTGGGCCTTAATAAAAATGATATTTAAGTTGAACAATGTAATAAACTTTTCATATAAATTTCCTCGGCTAGTCAGTTCACTTTAAAGCAAAAGATCTTTAGTTATTAATTACAACCGCGGCCCACACACGCGCGAGAGTATTTTCTTACCTCCGTTAACCATTGTATTGTAGTCAGAGTCCTGGCTCTGGGTCTCGGCTATGCTACTGAAAATAAGAATCTTAAAGCTAAGTATTTCTGCAACTTCGTGCGGCTGTGGAGAAAAATTAATATTATGTTAATAGCTGGCGAGTTTTCCGCTTCCGCTAATTTTTCGTAAGTTAATATCGCCACGTAATGGCGTCGTTGGCTGCATCGGCCGCTGCGATTGTTGAGTTGTAAATTACTTGAATGCAGGTTAATTCAAGGAAGGCGGACATGAAATCGGGATCACCTCTTACAAATTAAAAGTGCACAATAATATTAAATCGTTATATTATATGTTTAACTCATACAAATATGCTTACATTTGTCAGCACACGCAAGATGTCCCTCTAGACACATTCAAGACAAAAGAGGAAGTGAAGTCGACTAAAAAATTAACAAAAGAGCGTATCTTGTCGTCTCTTTAGATCATTCTGTCATAAATTATTTCTTTGCAATCTAATCCTACACAGAGAAATTATTATTTTACGGCTACATGATAAAAAATTTGGCACTGGTGACGCTATATTGCCCCCCGAAATGTTTGTGTCATAAAAAATGTTCGTGTTTTTTGACACAAATATTTCCACTTTCATGTCCACAGTGTCCACACGCAGATTTTTCTTTCACAGTTTACATATGTCACATCGTATGTTGTAATTACTGAGGTGCGTTGCACACAAAGTGTAATACAGATGAAGTTCAAGGTATACAACCACGAGTTAGTCCGGAATATTTGAAGTCCCAGGGGTGTCAACTGTTCGCTCCCCATTTGGCGCGGCCGTAGGGAAACCTGGGGAAAACCTCGGCGGAGCGACAGACTAACTGCTTGGGTCACTTTCACTTAAACGTTTCTGGGATGTCATTGGAGTACAGGATGTGCATACATTACAAATAATGTTTTGTTGCGCTACGAAAAGAAATGAGGTCATTATAACAATTGATTGCGGTGTCGTTGATGATCTACACCGCGGCGTTTAGCTCGCGACGGCGTCGGTTGGTGTGTTCGGTGCTCGGCGGTCGCGGCGGCTGCGGAGAGGTCAACGCCCGCTCGACGCCAGCGTGTGTCTCGCCGTCGCGGAACGTCAGAATCAGCTGATCGGCTGCACCGTTGGCGATGCGCTTCTGTCTCGGCCGGGCGTGGCGGAGTGGGATGATATCCGCCCCCCGCTCTTGTTGGCAGGAGTCAGTTCTGCTACGCATCTCCGACGTAGTACATGAAACATACACACAACCAACGTAATATTTGTTTCCCGCCGCAGATGGTTACGCTGGTGGGAAAGAAGCATTTATTAGTGCGGCAGTTGTTGTTAAGTTTTCGCCAGTTTCCGAGTGTCAAGCTAGCACTATCTTGCAGAATCATGACATGGATCTTCTCCCGTGAATGCAGTTTTGATGCAATACTGTTTCCATTACACGTAAGTTTTTGTCTTGATAAAATTATTTATGTTTTCGCCGCACTCGCAGGCACTGGTGAGTGTCCCAATACGAGCTTAGCACAAACATTCGCCGTTTCTGCGGTCGCTGTTTTGCAACAGTCCACGCACCGCATTCCAATCTCGCATTATTGTGCTCACTGAAACTACAGTCTGTCCCAAAAATATTGACTGTGGGTTCACTTCACGTTAACAGTTCACATTTATAAGCAAATTAACAGTTTTTCGTGCGTAATATTGGCGTTTGGCGTCCTTACCGCTGTTGAACGTTCAATACTAGCACTTCACTGTCCATATCACAGTTTCACCTTCACAGTTTTTCACACTGCTTAAAGTAACTGTTTCGATTAGTTCACAAACCCTAAAGTATTTCATTCAGTCTGAACTGGATTTTGGCTCGTGCTGGATTTTACCAGTCTCTCGCACTAATTGTCTCTTTTCCTTTTCCACTTAGAGTCATACTTGCCTTCAGATTTTTTGACTACACAATTGTATTTCCGTCTCATCTGAGGTCAGTCCCCATGTCATGTCTGCCCACTCATTGCGTACTTGCCCTCCAGAGCCAGGCTCGACTTTACAAAACCTTGCCTCTCGCATTATTGTACACATTTTATAATCTAGGCCTAGCGTGCAAGTTCCTAGATTAATGTTAGATTTGTGACTTTTGTTTGCACTACAAATTCGTGCAAATCTCTGCCTTAGCAGATGGCAATATATTTTAACACTGCTAAGCGGTAGTCGCGTTTACTGATTTGCTTTGTACCTTGTCCACAACACATGAGGTACCTTGGGTGATGTACACCCTACACTCATGTTGTTTAGTAAATTATGATCGACCATATTTCAAGATCGGTATAAACATAAATACATGAAATGACATATACACTATAATATTGAATTTCATAAGTTGCATTACTACTACAGTTCAAAAATATTCATGACACACTAGTGAAAAATTCTTTCATCATTACATGCTGGTGAATTTTTTTAAATATTTTTTAAAGCATTTTTCAACATGAAATTTTTAACATATTCTTAAACCTACGTCCATTTTTTTCTTCAAAATGCAATTGCTTAAAAATACTATTATTCCTTAACATCTACAAAATTGAATCACACTAATCTTGTGTGCCTCATTGTCTTTAAATATTACACTAAAATCGGAACATTTACACACAGAAAAAATACACGATAAACTTAACCTACTACACACAAATGTAAACGTTGCTCTACTGAGCGAACTTCTTTAAGTCTTTGTAAGTATTTTTTCTTATTTCCTTGGTAACTGCCTCCTTACTTGACCACGGAATGGTGTAGTTTGCGTGACAGAAAGTATCGTGAGGTACCACTTCGATGTTATAGGTGTAGCCCTCGATAACACCGGGTTTTTCCGAAAGCACATTCTCATAATCTGTAAGTAGCTGAGTCAATTCGTTTTGTTGTGCTTCAGTCAAATGTTCTGACTCCCTAACTTTCATGGCTATCAGTTTCCTTTTTCCCTCTTTATCTTCAGTAATAAATTCTTTATAACACGCTTGTCTTGTACTTAAGTCAGAATATAAATTCATTACCTGTATTCCTTCGAATCTCGTTTGAAAGCTCCGGCAATATTTACCGTGCACTTCCCGTGTCCTCAACAATGGCAAAACTACACGTGTACCCTCATTCATAAGGCTTACTTCCCCGCACAAGAGGTCGATTTTTGCGTCCCTCTGGCGTAAAAATTCCATCCCCAGGATGCAAGCAACACCTAATCCCCTAACTACTAGGAACGAGCTTTTCATTGCTTCATTTCCTACCGTAAACTCGACTTGCACCTGGTGCTTTATGATATGAGATTGTGCACCTATTGCACCTGTTACACGACAATTCTTCACTGGCAATACTGGTATTCTATTATTTTGACTCAAGTACTTGTAAAAATTTGCACTCATGACATTGGTTGACGCACCGGTATCGACTATTATCTGTATTGGTGCTCCATACATATCTGCTTGCAATATAGCCTGCACAACACTTTTGTCGGTTCGGTTACATTTCTGCGGTATGTCTACAAGTTCCTTTTCTATTCTTGTTCCTTCATTGTATCTCAGCATACAAAGTTTATGGCTGTCATCCATGAATGTGCACTCACTACACCATCCTGCAGCCAACAACGGAGAGCGTATTGTGGCTGTCTTTAGTTTAACGGATGAGCATTAGTGGGTTGACAGTTGTCTGTCACTTCCACTAACCTCACATTGTGGTTCTGGTTGTTGTTGTTGCTACTGTTGGGTTGGCCGCCCTGCCTCCCCGATGGTGTATTTTGATATTGTGTATGGCTCTGGTTTTGTGGTGGTCGGTTGTAACTCCCTGAGATGTTCTGTGACGGACCTGGGTTGGAGTTCCATTGTGGCGCTGTGTTTTGTTGCCACTGTGATGTCGGTTCGTTACGACCGCGCCACTGGTTTCGGTTGTTGCGCCATTGCGGATTGCCGTTACCATTATATCCATTACTCATGCGTCCATCATGATGTCTCTTTCGATTTTGACGATTATAACCGTTGCTGTTATAACCATTGCCATTGTTTGTGCCTCGATTCTGTTGCCGGTGCTCTTGCCTATTCCCGTTATCATTTGGTACTAAGTTACTACCGTTACTGTGGCTGCTATTGTAATCGGCTTTGTGTTGATTATAGCCTGCATGGTTCCACTTGTTTTCGGTTTTCATACTTTTCGAAATATTTGCGTAACGTTCCCATCTTAGGATTGTACATTTCTGGACTGTACAACTCCTTTCGTAGTCTTTCTTGGACGCTATCGGACCAGAATTTTTGCAAGAATGCACCTTCAAACTGTTGCATCGTTAGACATTTTTCGGACACGTCGGTGGCCCACAGTACCGCGTCACCTTGAATAAAGGAGACCACGAACTGTATTCTTTGTCTTTCCGTCCATGTCCTGGGAAACACATTCCTGAAGCTCTTAATAAATACAACAGGGTGGACATTTCGTTTTTCGCTATTGAAGGGTTGGAATGTCCTGTGTTTTATTACATTGACCTCTTTTTTGCACATCTGATTGCTACATTCTGGGACATTCATCACTTCGTGATGTGCGCTGCATGGTATCGCGTGTTGTTCGTGCTCATAATTCGCATTAGGTTGCGGTTGCGCACTCGCACCCTGCCTACCGTCAGCGTTATTATAGTAATCAGTGCGCGGAGTCGGATTCATGATCTGTCCGCCACTGTTTACATTGCTTTCTTACAGTCTCCGCGCGACCTCCTGTTGCCAATTTGGCAACTCCGCAGTCACACGGGATTTGATCTGTGTTAATTCGGCACGTAGTGCGGCAGCGCTAGCGTCAATATTTACACTCGCGGCCGCAGTCGCTTGTTCTACAGCTGTTTTTACATCGCTTTCAATCTTTGCAGATATCTCGCGATCCTTTACTTCTAGCCATTCATTTAATTCTTTTTCTACTTTTTGAGCTTGCACTTCCAAATATGCATCAATACTTTTCCGTGCATCTATCTCCACATTATCTACGCGGTTGGTTAAAGTCTGGACATTGTCTTCAAGCCTAGCCTGCGATATCTGTAATTTTTGCATCTCTCCGGCTAAGCTTTGCACAAGATCGGGGATCTCTTTGCAAGCGTCCCGCATCTCGGCAAGTTTGCTTTGGATACTATCTAGCTTTGCTTCACTGCGCTGCTCTTGCTCAATGAGCTTTTGCGTTAATTTTTTCTCCTGCTCATGCAGCATCTGAGCCAGTTTTTCGTCTCTTTCCCTATCTCTTTCTTCTAACCTGCGCAGAAATTCAGCAAAAGGGTCTGCAGATGGTGAGCATACTGGTACCCCGCTTAATCTAGCACTCGATTGGCCCCCCTGCCCAGGCAGTGGAGTTGTTACTCTATTCCCATTCTGCTGTGGAGCGTCATTCACCGACCACAGATCCTCGCCCCCCACTCCGGAAATTATGTTATCCGAGGCGGTGGCTTGGGATTCGTTTACGTATTGCAAATGATCCTCACTTTCCATATTAACAGAATTTTGTTCTTCTGGTACGGATGCTTTAGGTTGTCCTATCTTACCCATACTAAATTTACTTTAAGCCACTGACAAATCTTTAACACTGATACACACACGATTAATTATCCCCTCCAAAAATAAACATTAAATACACAAAACGAATAATTATCCCCTCCAAAAATAAACACATAAATACACAAAACACCGAAGGTATCTCATGTGCACATGGGTTCGATATTCCGCACAGAGCTACACAGGATGCTTGCACAATAGGCCTTACCTTACTTATTTTTCTTTCTCGCAATCCTCTTTCTTTTCTACACTTTTTCCTCTTCAGATCTCCTCAGGGTGTGGTTTTGTTGTTGTACATGTAAAAGAATTCATACAAGCATTAATATTTTACAACAATTAGACACATACATAATTACATTCAATACAATAGAATCATATTAATCGGGCCCCAAAGTTGCGGCGCCAATCTCGCGTCCGTCGGCCGTCGTAATTTAATGTATATATTATTATTGTTATTATTATTTTTTGATTGTTGCCGACTTACGTGGTGGGCCTTAATAAAAATGATATTTAAGTTGAACAATGTAATAAACTTTTCATATTACTTTCCTCGGCTAGTCAGTTCACTTTAAAGCAAGAAATCTTTAGTTATTAATTAAAATTGCGGCCCACACACGCGCGAGAGTATTTTCTTACCTCCATTAACCATTGTATTGTAGTCAGAGTCCTGGCTCTGGGTCTCGGCTATGCTACTGAAAATAAGAATCTTAAAGCTAAGTATTTCTGCAACTTCGTGCGGCTGTGGAGAAAAATTAATATTATGTTAATAGCTGGCGAGTTTTCCGCTTCCGCTAATTTTTCGTAAGTTAATATCGCCACGTAATGGCGTCGTTGGCTGCATCGGCCGCTGCGATTGTTGAGTTGTAAATTACTTGAATGCAGGTTAATTCAAGGAAGGCGGACATGAAATCGGGATCACCTCTTACAAATTAAAAGTGCACAATAATATTAAATCGTTATATTATATGTTTAACTCATACAAATATGCTTACATTTGTCAGCACACGCAAGATGTCCCTCTAGACACATTCAAGACAAAAGAGGAAGTGAAGTCAACTAAAAATTTAACAAAAGAGCGTATCTTGTCGTCTCTTTAGATCATTCTGTCATAAATTATTTCTTTGCAATCTAAACCTACACAGAGAAATTATTATTTTACGGCTACATGATAAAAAATTTGGCACTGGTGACGCTATAATGTGAGGCAATACTGAGCCTACGACTTATCTTAGAAGCTACATTTCTAGCATTTGTAGACTTAGAAAAAGCTTTTGACAATGTTGACTGGAATATGCTCTTTCAAATTCTGAAGGTGGCAGGGGTAAAATACAGGGAGCGAAAGGCTATTTACAATTTGTACAGAAACCAGATGGCAGTTATAAGAATCGAGGGACATGAAAGGGAAGCAGTGGTTGGGAAGGGAGTGAGACAGGGTTGTAGTCTCTCCCAATGTTATTCAATCTGTATATTGAGCAAGCAGTGAAGGAAACAAAAGAAAAATTAGGAGTAGGTATTAAAGTCCATGGAGAAGAAATAAAAACTTTGAGGTTCGACGATGACATTGTAATTCTGTCAGAGACAGCAAAGGACTTGGAAGAGCAGTTGAATGAAATGGATAGTGTCTTGAAAGGAGGGTGTAAGATGAACATCAACAAAAGCAAAACAAGGATAATGGAATGTACTCGAATTAAGTCGGGTGATGCTTAGGGAAATAGATTAGGAAATGAGACACTTAAAGTAGTAAAGGAATTTTGCTATTTGGGGAGCAAAATAACTGATGATGGTCGAAGTAGAGAGGATATAAAATGTAGACTGGCAATGGCAAGGAAAACGTTTCTGAAGAAGAGAAATTTGTAAACATCGAGTATAGATTTAAGTGTCAGGAAGTCATTTCTGATAGTATTTGTATGGAAGTGAAACATGGACGATAACCAGTTTGGACAAGAAGAGAATAGAAGCTTTTGAAATGTGGTGCTGCAGAAGAATGCTGAAGATTAGATGGGTAGATCACATAACTAATGAGGAAGTATTGAATAGGATTGGGGAGAAGAGAAGTTTGTGGCACAACTTGACTAGAAGAAGGGATCGGTTGGTAGGACATGTGTTGAGGCATCAAGGGATCACCAATTTAGTATTGGAGGGCAGCGTGGAGGGTAAAAATCGTAGAGGGAGACCAAGAGACGAAAACACTAAGCAGATTCAGAAGGATGTAGGTTGCAGTAGGTACTGGGAGATGAAGAAGCTTGCACAGGATAGAGTAGCATGGAGAGCTGCATCGAACCCATCACAGGACTGAAGACCATGACAACAACAACATGCATGGCAGCTGTCTATACTGTCTCCACTTCACACTTCAACTGCCACAACCCACACTGCTCCCATATTTGCCACGCAGGGTGAGTGGTCCTTTCCCTGCCTCAATCTACACGACAGTGCCAGGCTAGCTGTTTGGGACTGCCACAAGCAAAACACCTCGAGTTGCCTCGGGCTGCAGACATCATACTGCCACATGATCTGGCTTCCACGCTTCCTTTCTCTTTCCTTCACTTATTGACCTAAGCAATCACCTGTGGCTACCCTTAACACCACTCCGTGTCTGTCCTTTGGCCGCATATCTCGAAGAATATGCCGAACAACTTCTGACTCATTAAATCCTAGGCACAAAACTCTAGCACTCCACTTAACTCTAGCTATGTAGCAGCTGGACTGCTCCTGAAGACCTTGCTCGTGTTCATAATGGAAATGAATAAGCTCCTAAATCATCACCCTGTGTATCAAGGATCCTCTGCATACCATCTCATGAAATCCTGGGTGATGGCATTATGTACCTTCTCCAGGAAGCCCCCATCAACATTCACGGCTAGTATCTGTAATAATTCCTCCTATCTAATGTCCAAGGCTCCACCCCTTCTCTTAAAGTTTATCCAAAAAATATAAAAACTTAAGTGCCTGTGGAAAGGGACTTGCTGAAAACTCACCCACCTTCTGAAAAACGCCTAAAAGTGAATTCAGCAACTCAGTGAAGTGCCTCAAATTAATACAGCTAACTGTTTTATCAATGAAAGCTTGGGGCATAGGTAACGCCTTTGGGAAGGACTGATACTTCTGTGGAACTAAGGCTTTTCGAGGAAGGGCTCATGAGTGTGTTTCAGGTCTGTTTATTTCTGTATTCTGTGTAGTGGTGGGAGTGAGTTTCTGAGGATGTGGTAAATGTAGTAAGTCTGCAAGGAAGGGTTTGCAATCTATGAGGGGATATGGCAGAGGTTTGGAGGCTGCTGTTGAGGTGACAGATAGTAGTAGTCAAAGGCAGCAGTAGGAGCTGAACAGATTGGAGAGTTTTTGAGGTTGTACTGTGCATGCTGCTTTGGTTCCTGGAGGGCAAGAGTTTCAATGTGAGAGATGGGACACAACAGAGCAGGAGAACCTTACAGATAGAGAGGAGGTATTGTAAGGAGATTTGGGCTTGATTCACATTGCTTTACTGGACTATATTGGTGAAGACTAAGGACTGGCAGAATGTGAACAGATTGTAGAAGGAAGAGTTGCAGCCAGAGATGGGTAATTTGATGGTAAGGCCATTTGGCAGGGGGATGTGTGGGGGGTGGGGGATTCCATGAGCCAGTCAACAATGCATGAACAGTCAGTGGGACAAGGTTCTAGTAGGTTCTAGCTAGGCATAAGGAAACTTTTCTATATTGGCACAGATGAAAGGAGCCTCGCTCCTCCGTGGTGGAGAATAAAAATGCATAAAATACATAAATTACATATAAATATGTGTGAAAAAATCAGAAAAATACATGAGAAAAATCACAAAAAGTATATAATTGATGTGAGTGTGAGGAAACAAGATGAAATGTGAAGTGGTAGGGCTGATAGTGAAAGGTGAAAAGGAACTGAAACAGATGTGAAAACAATGAGATCAAAGATTAAAATAAATGAAAGAATGATAATGTGGGGTGCAGGTTGCTGGCATATATAGATGAAGGATGGGTACAGGAGATGTGACTGAATTAGGTGAAGTTAGTAGTGTGCTCTGGAATAAGAGAGAAGAAAGAATGATGAGGTGGGGATGGGGTTGGTAGTTTGAGGCACAATTTCATGTGGCACAAGAAAGTATGGAAAAGAACATGTGAAAACACATGAGAGTGAGGTAGGAAGAGTGATCCATTTGATGGTCTACGATTATCAATACTGCTGACAGTAATATGTGACACGAAATGCTGCATCGACCATCAGTGCAGTCATGTAGCCGTGTGACTTACACAGATGAGACAGTCGATACTGTGAGGCTCGTAAGTCTGTGTGTGGTGCAGTTTGGAAGGTGACACATAAAACACATGAAAGAAGAGAAAGAAAAGTATGGATACTGAGAACAGTAATACATTTAAAAAATAGTAAAATAACACCAGGTTACGAGATGGAAGAAAAGCTGTTAGGAAACTCAAACACTGGACAATTCGGGATGGAATAATGACAACATAATGTAAAGGATAGATTGCTATGCACCACATAATGGAGATCTCAAGTTGTGGAGAGGCACAACAGAAAGACTGCTAAACAAATGAGCTTTTGGCCAACAGGTTGTCTTCAAAAGTAGATAACACACACATTCACACAAGTACAATACACCAAAGCCTGACTGTGAGCAAAAGTGCACGATGGGAGCAGCAGCCTGAGTGGTGGAGGTAAGGAGAAGTACGGGGCAGGGACAGTAAAGTGTGCTGCTTGTGAGAGCATACAGGAATGAGGTGGAGAGAGGGTGGGACAACTAGGTGCAGTCTGGAGGTTACACGGAGGGCACATGGGGTGAGATTGGAGGAGAAAAGGAGAGAAGTAAAAAGACTGTGGGTGCATTGGTGGAATACAAGTCTGTGTAACACTGGAGTGGGACAGGTGGATGAAGGACAGTGGGAGAACTTGCACATGTGCATTTCACAGAAACTGGTGTTGGTAGGAAGAATTTTGTAAATGACGTAAATATAAGAAATTTTACTGTAACTAGCCTGGGCTATGAAGTGACTACATTCGTACACCTATATTGTTAATGGTCATATAGAGAGACTGAACTGAACTGAACGAATTGTTCCACAGTTCCCAGAGTTGTTACGATCTATGTATATGGCTAACATGAACAGAGATAGAGGTCTGCATCTACATCTGATATTGTCACTGATTATGAACCAAAAGTTGTCCTTTATGTTTAAAATTCCACTTTCCAAATACCTGCCACTCTCAAAGATGTTTGGCAACACCAGATGTGGGCACACTGGACTACCAATGGACTAATGGACTAATAATGGCACTGACAACACATCACTGTTGTCAGGTTTCCTGTTCCTAAATTAAAGTACTCACTGTAGCACCTGAATTACAGCAGTAGCTTATTATGTGTTCAGTTGGTACAGTAATTGCAATTTTAGAAGCTATTGCTACCTCTTCTTTCTTTGAAAGTGAGATTCTACTTGTTATTAACATGTTTACTATGAAAAATGACAATGAGCGCACAATGGTAAATATGTATCTTATTTTCTTAACCCACCACATTTCACATGTGCACCATGGTTCAGTTGGTTGAGTGCTGCTGCAACCAACTCATAATTTCTGTGTTCAAATCTACTACTCGGCAAATTTTTTTATTAATGTGAAAAATGGGAAGTTGCAATGCGATCAATCTCAAACTCGATAAATTTTTTCTAAGATTGGAAGATGATGGTTTCCTTCATAGTGGTAATATTCAAGAATGGAGTGAGTTACTCAGTAAAACATGTTCCATGGATCATTTTGCAAGGTAGATTGTAATGATGTGGAATGAGTCACTATGCATTCACATTCCAAATTAATCTGTAGATAATTAGATTCAGAACATTTCAAATTTTTTTATACAAAAAAAAGATATACAGATGTGATTTAGTAATTCCTACACACCACCTTTCACACATTATAACAGGAGAAATTCTTCTAAGAAACAGGAGTTGTCAAAGAGAGACTTTCTCAATTCGTAATTAAATTTTACTTTGCTGTCTGCCAGGTATTTCATATCACTGGCTAAGTGATCAAAAATTTGTGTTGCAAAATTGTGTACTCCTTTTTGTACTAAAGACAACCTTCATATGCAGTAACAAATGTCATTTTTGCTTCTGGTATTGTAATTACGCACCTCATGGAGTAATGAATGTCATTTTTCCTTCTGGTATTGTAATTATGGACCTCATTGTTCCTCTTGAATTGTTGTGGACTATTTACAACAAACTTCATGAAGGAAAAATATGCTGTGAAGCAGTAGTCAGAATGCCCAACTCCTTAAACAGACATCTACAATACGATCATAGGTGAGCACCACATATTATTCTCACAGCACGTTTTTCCCAATGAAGACTTTCTTTCTTAAAGATGAGTTATGCCAGAACATTATTCTAAATGACATTATTGAATGAATATATCCAAAACACAGGGAACAAAACCAGATGGCAGTTATAAGAGTCAAGGGGCATGAAAGGGAAGCAGTGGTTGGGAAGAGAGTGAGACAGGGATGTAGCCTATCCCTGATGTTATTCAACATACATATTGAGTAAGCAGTAAAGAAAACAAAAGAAAAATTTTGAGTAGGAGATATAATCCATGGAGAAGAAATAAAAACTTTGAGGTTTGCCCATGACATTGTAATTCTGTCAGAGACAGCAAAGGACTTGGAAGGGCAGTTCAATAGAATGGACAATGTCTTGAAGAGAGGATGTAAGATGAACATCAACAAAAGCAAAATGAGGATAATGGAATGTAGTTGAATGAAGTCAGGTGATGCTGAGGGAATTAGATTAGAAAATGAACACTTAAAGAAGTAAATGGGTTTTGCTAATTGGGGAGCAAAATAACTGATGATGGTCGAAGGGGATATAAAATGTAGGCTGGCAATGGCAAGGAAAGCATTTCTGAAGAAGAGAAAATTGTGAACATCGAGTATAGATATAAGTATTTGTGTGGAGTGTAGCTATGTATGGAGGTGAAACATGGATGATAGATAGTTTAGACAAGAAGAGAATAGAAGCTTTCAAAATGTGGTGCTACAGAAGAAGATGGGTAGATAACATAACTAATGAGGAGGTACTGAACAGAATTGGGGGGAAGAAGAATTTGTGGCACAACTTGACTAGAAGAAGGGATCAGATGGTAGGACATGTCCTGAGACATCAAGGGATCACTAATTTTGGTTTGGAGGGCAGCATGGAGAGTAAAAATCATAGAAGGAGACCAAGAGATGAATACATTAACCATATTCAGAAACATGTCGGTTGCAATAGGTACTTGGAAATAATGAAGTTTGCACAGGATAGAGTAGCATAGAGAGGTGCATCAAACCAGTCTCTGGACCGAAGACAACAACAACAACATACGCAAAATATGTCAACTTACTGATTTGTCTCTTCCCAGGATTTGCAATGATTCTAATTGCAAATGTGGCTAAACTAAATTGTTTTAGGAGTTCCAAAATGTGTTTCTTCTAATTTAAATTCTCAATATGGACCCCTAAGAATTTTGAAGTTTCCACCCTATTTATTATTTCCTCACCATGTGTTACATTAATCATTGGCGTAGTACCTCTATGTCAGCAGAAATGAATATGTTGGGTCTTTTTAAAATTGAAGGTGAGACCATTTACAGAAAACCAGTCAATGATGCTTTAAGAACTTTGCTTACCATTTCTTCTGTTTCTGTATATACACTTGGATTGATTAAATAGTAGTTTCATATGCAAAAAGAACTTTACGTATATGAGGAACAGTAATGGACCTAAGATTGAACCTCGGGGAACCCCATATGTGATTTCTCCTCAGTCAGAATTATGTCCCTGGACTATACAGCTTGAATTACTAAGTACAACCTTCTGCATTCCTTTGGTTAGATATGATGTTATCAATTGTGTGGATATATCATCAGTCCCATAAAATGTTAATTTATTTAGGAGAATACTGTGATTCACACAGGCAAATGCCTTAGAGAGGCTTGTAAAATCCATATAGTGAACATGTAATTGGCATTCTCAGTAGAGCAAACCTTCTGAAACCCAAACTGTGATTTGCTAAGGATACTATTGTTGCTACAGTGAGATTCTATACTAGAATGCCATCCTCATGCCGAGCGTTTTTGCCGTTAGGGGTGCGGTGATTCACCTGCAGTGGCACACCACATTTGGTCTTAGAATAGCAGAGCAACTACCAATTTTTACTCTTTGCTTATTGAAGAGATTCTGTGCCTCTTGTTGTTATAGTAACACTTACACAACTGTGAATGTGGAAAGTTAATAAATCTGTTTGAAGTTCCATCTCATCTTTGATTGTACGGAAGTTCAAGTGTGGGATTTTCTCACATAGTTATACCTCTCATCAGTGGTGGCCCTGACATGATTTTGCCATATGGAATTAGCGAACATCAATGTAACTGTCTAGGGTATCACACCTGGCAGTGCACCTTCTGCCCTTTTGGCCCCACAATCCTGTATTTTGGTTTGCTCGGATGGAGCCAGGCTTTTCCTACGCCGGAATAACCGCCAGTAACACAAAACTTTCTTTCATCATAAGCCAACTTATCCAGCAATATACAGTGTATAGTGGATTCACAGGAAGATCACATTCGCCAAAAGACATGGGAAATAGGAAACCCTGACAATAACTTCACCATCTTCAAAACAAATTCGACAGTGACACTGTTTCTGACAAGCGCCCCCACATGATTTGGAGCAACCATCTGCCAGCCCACATAAAGGCCATCATTGCTATGCAGTCAGACATGTCACTGGATGTGGTCGCAGAACTTGCTGACCACATTCAAGATGCCATCATGCCATGCTTGCAGGTCAGTGCAGTAACTGTTCCTTCCAGTGTTGTGTCCATAATCCCTATGGTGTCATGTGCCAATTAAGATACCCTGGCCGCTATGGTGGATCTCTTAAGTGCACAGATGGGAGCTTTGCTTTTACACAGTAATACAAGCCACCATGGTGGGCATAGCCGACGATGTTCACGGAGTCGCTCCACTTCGTATGCTGTGACAGAGTCTGGCCCCATAGTTTGTTGGTACCACTGCAGATATGCAAGCAGACAAAAAGTGTACAAGCCTGCACACATTCCCAAATGGGAAGGGTGGTCATCAGTTGGCACCACCGACTGCCACAACACCTCTCGTTGCCTATTTACAATGGATTGGACCTAAGGAAGGAAATATCTAATTGATACTAAATCTGATCTGAGTATTTTACCAAGGAAGTCACTCTGCTGCTGCAGGCCATGCACAACAGTCAACTTAGCAGCTGATAACAATACAGAGATCACAACTTACAGTACGCACGGTGAGGATGTGAAACTGGGCCTGCATAGACAATTTACATGGAATTGCACAGTAGTAGATGTGGCTGAGGAGATAATAGGCGCTGACTTCATAGCCTATTTCAAACTTTTGCCTGATGTATCCAATGCCTGCCTTGTGGACAGCCTTACTGGTCTGATAACCGCCAGATATCACTGCGATACCAGAACCAGTAGCGTCTAGCTTGTGCAAGTAGCAGATGAAGAGTTCCACACAATTTTGCAAGATTTTCCAGCCTTAACTAGACCACCAGGAGTACCACAGCAGGTATTGGATGACACTGTCCGCCACATCAAAACTACTGATGGACACCCATGCAGATTAGTGCCCGGACGACTTGCAATAGCAAAGGCAGAGTCTGATCTTATGTTGAAGGAGGAAATTATTAGCCCATCATTCAGTCAGTGGGCATCAGCATTAAACCTAGTATCTAAAAAAGGTGGAACCGCACATATGCACAGATGGATATGTGTGTGTGTGTGTGCGCGCAAGTGTATACCTGTCCTTTTTTCCCCCTAAGGTAAGTCTTGCCACTCCCGGGATTGGAATGACTCCTTACCCTCTCCCTTAAAACCCACATCCTTTTGTCTTCCCCTCTCCTTCCCTCTTTCCTGATGAAGCAACCATGGGTTGTGAAAGCTTGAAATTTGTGTGTGTGTTTGTGTGTTTTTTATTGTGTCTATCCACCAATATTTTCTCGTTTGGTAAGTCACAGCATCTTTGTTTTTTATATATATTTTCTGCTGGGAGATGAAGAAGCTTGCACAGGATAGAGCAGCATGGAGAGATGCATCAAACCAGTCTCAGGACTGAAGAAAACAACAATGGAATGTTTCTTTCTGTTATATTTACAAATTTAGATCAATTTAAAATAAGCTATTTAGAGACTTCTAGTTAGAGACAATCATTAGATTCACTCTTGGTATACAATACTTCCTTTACAAATAACTTATTAAATAGTGTAATGCCACACTGTTCACTCATATATCACTATCAGTCACTGCACCCACTATAAACACATTGTTTCATAATAATTTACTCACTGCATACACGCACACACACACACACACACACACACACACACACACACACACACACACACACACACACACACTGGTGATCTCTGGGCCATTTTCTGTACCGCAACTTCCCATTTGCTATCCTGAAAAGCTGAGTGAGCATCCCTCCATAATGAGTGAGATGTTGAGCTCAGAAAGAAGAAAAGGTGTTAGTATTGTGCTATGCATAGCTTGGGGGTAAGTATTTCTAGAAAGGAAAAAAAGAAGGAAAAATCATAAAGTGAAGATATTATGTGGAATGTTGGATATTTTATAATCATTATTATTATTATTTATTGGTATAAATTTTTTTATCAAGCCCCTACTCTCTTTTAGCTGAGTAATCCTTCAATGTATAAAATGTATTGTCAAACAGGTACTTTTTGCTGCCTTTTTAAATAAGTGCATTTTTACAATTTCTTTAATCTCTTTGGTAAATTATTGTAGTTTTATTCTTGGGTAAAAAATGCTGTTTTGAGTTTTATGTTTATTTTTTCTTGGTAAATTTAAGCTGAGTCTATCTCTTGTTGCATGGTCATGGACAGAGCTGTTTGTGCAGTAACTACCAATGTTATTTTTGATGCGTACAACTGATTGGTAAATGTATTCACATGGAGCAGTTGAAATCCCCACTGTTCTGAACAGATCTTTACAATGAGCTTGACTAGTATTTTTGGTTACTATTCTTATGGCTCTTTTCTGCAGTTTGAAAATTGTGTTCATATTTTGTGCATTTGTTCCCCAAAAAAGAATGCCATAGCTAAGAACTGAGTGTACATACGAATAATATGCAACTAAAAAACACTGCATGTTATACACTGATGATAGTATTCTAAGGGCATAACATGCTGATGACATTCTGTTTGCAAGTACCTTTGTGTGTTCACACCACTTCAACTGAGAACCAATGTTCATTTCTAGAAATTTTTCATTTGATACACAGTCTATAGAGTTGCCACCTACATTTAATTTAACATTGTCATTTTTCCTCTTCAAACTGATATTCATGTCATTAGTTTTCTTTATATTACATGCCACTTTATTATTTATTGACCAATCATAAACTTCCTTGAGAGTTTCGTTTGCTTTCTCGGCAAGGAGTTCACTTGTTTTCTCAGTGACTATAATATTGTAGTTATTAGCCAAGAGGATTTTTTCACAATCAGTAACACTACTGGGGAAGTCATTGATGTATATCAGGAACAGTATTGGTCCTAATATGCTACCTTGTGGAACCCCTATATTAATGTATTTTGGTTCTGATAAGTGTTTCACTAAATGTTTGTTGTTGTTGTTGTTGCGGTCTTTAGTCCTGAGACTGGTTTGATGCAGCTCTCCATGCTACTCTATCCTGTGCAAACTTCTTCATTTCCCAGTACCTACTGCAACCTACATCCTTCTGAATCTGCTTAGTGTATTCATCTCTTGGTCTCCCTCTACGATTTTTACCCTCCACACTGCCCTCCAATACTAAACTGGTGATCCATTGATGCCTCAGAACATGTCCTACCAACCGATCCCTTCTTCTAGTCAAGTTGTGCCACAAACTTCTCTTCTCCCCAATCCTATTCAACACTTCCTCATTAGTTATTTGATCTACCCATCTAATCTTCAGCATTCTTCTGTAGCACCACATTTCGAAAGCTTCTATTCTCTTCTTGCCCAAACTATTTATCGTCCATGTTTCACTTACATACATGGCTACACTCCATACAAATACTTTCAGAAACGACTTCCTGACACTTAAATCTATACTCAATGTTAACAAATTTCTCTTCTTCAGAAACGCTTTCCTTTCCATTGCCAGTCTACATTTTATATCCTCTCTACTTCAACCATCATCAGTTATTTTGCTCCCCAAATAGCAAAACTCCTTTACTACTTTAAGTGTCTCATTTCCTAATCGAATTCCCTCAGCATCACCTGACTTAATTCGACTACATTCCATTATCCTCATTTTGCTTTTGTTGATGTTCATCTTATATCCTCCTTTCAAGACACTGTCCATTCTGTTCAACTGTTCTTCCAAGTCCTTTGCTGTCTCTGACAGATTTACAATGTCATCAGCGAACCTCAAAGTTTTTATTTCTTCTCCATGGATTTTAATACCTACTCCAAATTTTTCTTTTGTTTCCTTCACTGCTTGCTCAATATACAGGTTGAATAACATTGGTGAGAGGCTACAACCCTGTCTCACTCCCTTCCCAACCACTGCTTCCCTTTCATGTCCCTCGACTCTTATAACTGCCATCTGCTTTCTGTACAAATTGTAAATAGCCTTTCCCTCCCTGTAGTTTACCCATGCCACCTTCAGAATTTGAGAGAGAGTATTCCAGTCAACATTGTCAAAAGCTTTCTCTAAGTCTACAAATGCTAGAAACGTAGGTTTGCCTTTCCTTAATCTAGCTTCTAAGATAAGTCTTAGGGTCAGTATTGAATCACGTGTTCCGATATTTCTACGGAATCCAAACTGATCTTCCCCAAGGTCGGCTTCTACTAGTTTTTCCATTCGTCTGTAAAGAATTCACATTAGTATTTTGCAGCCGTGACTTATTAAACTGATAGTTCGGTAATTTTCACATCTGTCAACACCTGCTTGCTTTGGTATTTGAATTATTATATTCTCCTTGAAGTCTGAGGGTATTTTGCCTGTCTCATATATCTTGCTCACCAGATGGTAGAGTTTTGTCAGGACTGGCTCTCCCAAGGCTGTCAGTAGTTCTAATGGAATGTTATCGACTCCCGGGGCTTTGTTTCGACTCAGGTCTTTCAGTGCTCTGTCGAACTCTTCACGCAGTATCGTATCCCCTATTTCATCTTCGTCTACATCCTCTTCCATTTCCATAATATTGTCCTCAAGTACATCGCCCTTGTATAGGCCTTCTATATACTCCTTCCACCTTTCAGCTTTCCCTTCTTTGCTTAGAACTGGGTTTCCATCTGAGCTCTTGATTTTCATACAAGTGGTTCTCTTTTCTCCAAAGGTCTCTTTAATTTTCCTGTAGGCAGTATCTATCTGACCCCTAGTGAGATAAGCCTCTACATCCTTACATTTGTCCTCTAGCCATCCCTGCTTAGTCATTTTGTACTTCCTGTCGATCTCATTTTTGAGACGTTTGTATTCCTTTTTGCCTGCTTCATTTACTGCATTTTCATATTTTCTCCTTTCATCAATTAAATTCAATTTTTCTTCTGTTACCCATGGATTTCTACTAGCCCTCATCTTTTTTCCTTCTTGATCCTCTGCTGCCATCACTACTTCATCCCTCAAAGCTACCCATTCTTCTTCTACTGTATTTCTTTCCCCCATTATTGTCAATTGTTCCCTTACGCTCTCCCTGAAACTCTGTACAACCTCTGGTTTAATCAGTCTGTCCAGATCCCATCTCCCTAAATTCCCACCTTTTTGCAGTTATTAAACCTGCTCCTGCATTACCCCTATTTGATTTTGTGTTTATAACCCTGTAGTCACCTGACCAGAAGTCTTGTTCCTCCTGCCACTGAACTTCACTAATTCCCACTATATCTAACTTTAACCTATCCATTTCCCTTTTTAAATTTTCTAACCTACCTGCCCGATTAAGGGATCTGACATTACACGCTCCGATCCGTAGAACGCCAGTTTTCTTTCTCCTGATAACGACGTCCTTTTGAGTAGTCCCCGCCCAGAGATCCAAATGGGGACTATTTTATCTCCAAAATATTTTACCCAAGAGGACACCATCATCATTTAACCATACAGTAAAGCTGCCTGCCCTCAGGAAAAATTGCGGCTGTAGTTTACCCTTGCTTTCAGTCGTTCGCAGTACCAGCACAGCAAGGCTGTTTTGGTTAGTGTTACAAGGCCAGATCAGTCAATCATCCAGACTGTTGCCCCTGCAACTACTGAAAAGGCTGCTGCCCCTCTTCAGGAACCACACATTTGTCTAGCCTCTCAACAGATACCACTCCATTGTGGTTGCACCTACGGTACGGCTATCTGTATCGCTGGGGCACGCAAGCCTCCCCACCAATGGCAAGGTCCATGGTTCATGGGGAGGGGGGGGGGGGCGGAGGGGGGGGGACTAAATGTTTAGATCTATTTAAAGTATGTGTTATCTCTGCTCTTTGTACCCTATCTGTTAGGTATAACCAAAAACCAGTCATTAGTTACGTGGTGTCACCGCCAGACACCACACTTGCTAGGTGGTAGCCTTTAAATCGGCCGCGGTCCATTAGAATACACCGGACCCGCGTGTCGCCACTGTCAGTGATAGCAGACCGAGCGCCACCACACGGCAGGTCTAGAGAGACTTACTAGCACTCGCCCAGTTGTACAGCCAACGTTCATAGCAATGGTTCACTGACAAATACGCTCTCATTTGCCAAGACGATAGTTAGCATAGCCTTCAGCTACATTTGCTACGACCTAGCAAGGTGCCATATTCAATTGATATTTATTATATGAAGCAAGTATCATCAAGAGAGATGTTCTACAATTGTGGATTAAAGTTAAGTATTACATCATCTACGTACTTTATTTACAGTTCTCAAGATATTGTCCTGTTCCAGACCTCACGCCAGTCAGCGTGTAATTAAACGCGTGCATTTCGGCCTCCTCTAGAAAAACAGTGTTGGCTCTTCTGCCAACACCACAAGTTACCCCTCTTATTCCTAATGCTTCTAATTTATTTAATAGATTTCTGTGGTCGACTGTATCATACGCCTTAGAAAGATCCAAAAATATGCCTGTGACACACTCATCTTTATCAAGAGCAGCGAGTACAACTTTTGTGAATTCTATTATGACTGACTCCATATTTTTGCCACTTTGGAAACCAAACTGTGATTCAGTTAAAACATTGTATTTATTCAGGTAATTCATTAATCTGTCTTTCATAATTGCTTCTATTATTTTTGAGAATGCTGACAGCAGGGAAATACTCCAGTAATTTTCTATGTCTTCTGCATTACCTTTCTTAAGCAAAGGTACAACTCTTGCCTGTTTTAACTGCTCTGGAAATGTCCATGATGTGAAGGATCCATTTATTATATTTGTTAAGGGGGCTTGTATAATCCCTATGCATTGTTTCAGTACACACATTGGTAATTCATCTAAGCATACTGACTTTTTATTTTTTATTTTTTGAATTGTTTTACTGACTTCATTCTCTGTGGTTAGAAGTAACACCATTGTATTTACTGCAACATTATTTACATGTGTTATATTTGTTCGTAAGGATGTAGAGGCTTATCTAATGAGGGGTAAGATAGATACTGCCTACAGGAAAATTAAACAGACCTTTGGAGAAAAGAGAACCACTTGCATGAATATCAAGAGCTCAGATGGAAACCCAGTTCTAAGCAAAGAAGGGAAAGCTGAAAGGTGGAAGGAGTATATAGAGGGTCTATACAGGAGCAATGTTCTTGAGGACAATATTATGGAAATGGAAGAGGAGGTAGATGAAGATGAAATAGGAGATATGATACTGCGTGAAGAGTTTGACAGAGCACAAAGACCTAAGTCAAAACAAGGCCCCGGGAGTAGACAACATTCCATTAGACCTGCTGACAGCCTTGGAAGAGCCAGTCCTGTCAAAACTCTACCATCTGGAGAGCAAGATGTATGAGACAAGCGAAATTCCATCAGACTTCAAGAAGAATAGAATAATTCCAATCCCACAGAAAGCAGATGTTGACAGATGTGAAAATTACTGAACTATCAGTTTAATAAGTCACGGCTGCTAAATACTAACGTGAATTCTTTACAGATGAATGGAAAAACTTGTAGAAGCCAACCTAGGGGAAGATCAGTTTGGATTCCGTAGAAATATCGGAACACGTGAGCCAATACTGACCCTACGACTTATGTTAGAAGAAATATTAAGGAAAGGCAAACCTACATTTATAGCATTTGTAGACTTAGAGAAAGCTTTTGACAATGTTGACTGGAATACTCTCTTTCAAATTCTGAAGGTGGCAGAAGTAAAATACAGGGAGGGAAAGGCTATTTACAATTTGTGCAGAAAGCAGATGGCAGTTATAAGAGTCGAGGGACATGAAAGGGAAGCAGTGGTTGGAAAGGGAGTGAGACAGGGTTGTAGCCTCTCCCTGATGCTATTGAATCTGTATATTGAGCAAGCAGTAAAGGAAATGAAAGAAAAGTTTGGAGTAGGTATTAAAATCCATGGAGAAGAAATAAAAAAATTGAGGTTCACCAATGACATTGTAATCCTGTCAGAGATAGCAAAGGACATGGAAGAGCAGTTGAATGGAATGGACAGTGTCTTGAAAGGAGCATATAAGATGAACATCAACAAAAGCAAAATGAGGATAATGGAATGTAGTCGAATTAAGTTGGGTGATGCTGCAGGAATTAGATTAGGAAATGAGACACTTAAAGTAGTAAAGGTGTTTTGCTATTTGGGGAGCAGAATAACTGATGATGGTCGAAGTAGAGAGGATATAAAATGTAGACTGGCAATGGAAAGGAAAGCGTTTCTGAAGAACAGAAATTTGTTAACATTGAGTATAGATTTAAGTGTCAGGAAGTCATTTCTGATAGTATTTGTATTGAGTGTAGCCATGTATGGAAGTGAAACATGGACGATAAATAGTTTGGACAAGAAGAGAATAGAAGCTTTCGAAATGTGGGGCTACAGAAGAATGCTGAAGATTAGATGGGTAGATCACATAACTAATGAGGAAGTGTTGAATAGGTTTGGGGAGAAGAGAAGTTTGTGGCACAACTTGACTAGAAGAAGGGATCAGTTGGTAGGACATGTTCTGAGGCACCAAGGGATCGCCAATTTAGTACTGGAGGGCAGCATGGAGGGTAAAAATCGTAGAGGGAGACCAAGAGATGAATACACTAAGCAGATTCAGAAGGATGTTGGCTGCACTAGGTACTGGGAGATGAAGAGGCTTGCACAGGATAGAGTAGCATGGAGAGCTGCATCAAACCAGTCTCAGGACTGAAGACTGCAACAGCAACAACACATTTGTTTAGGGGAATTTTTGCTGTAACTTCTCTGCAATACATGAAAAATGCTCATTTACATAGTTTGCTAAGTGCTGTGGATTATTTATTACTTTATCCCCCTCCCTTAGCAGTATGTTTTTCTGCGTTTGTTTGCCTTTTTTCCTTTTTTATAACATCCCAGACTGCTTTGCTTTTATTCTCTGCATTATAAATTATATTGTCATTAAATGACTTTTTGCAGCAATCAGTACCTTCCTATAGATCTTTTTGTATCTATGATAGAAATTTAAGAATTCTGGATCATTGTGAATCTTTTTCATGAAACTGAGGTGTTTAAGTGTTTGGAAGGACTTCTTAATACCTGCTGTTATCCATCTGTTTTATTTTTTATTTTTATTTATTTATTTATTTTGAGATGTTGATACAGACATGCATATTTTTGGAGATGCGTTTTCAAAGTTCAATTTAAACAATGTGGAGTATCTGGAGAATTTCATATTCTCATTGGTTTCCTTATATACTTCATCCCAGCTTTGTTTTTCTTGTTCTTTTGAAAAATCTTTTATTTTGATTTCTGATAGATGTCATTTGTAGACTTGTAGTTTAGGGAATGATTCCATGCCTGAATTTACTGCTGTTATTTGACAGAGATGGTCTGATATCTTTTACAGCTACATCACATTTTTCCCTGTCCATATTTGTGGCCACATGGTCAATTATTGATGAAGTCATTGTGGTAACCCTTGCACTATTGACCAATTGGGGCATGCCAAAACTTTGAAGGATGTTTATGAAGGTGCTGCTGGATTCATTTACGATGTTAGTGGTGATGTAATGTCCCCACTCAGAATTATGTTGACCTTTGTACTTGAGACTTTATCTAGAACTTCTGTTAACTTATTGAAAAAAGTGTCCACACTACCACTGGGAGATCTATACACACACAAAATGATTAATTTCTTGGTGATATCAAGCCCTGTTAATTCAATAGCTGATATTTCAAAGTGTTTCTCTTCACTTACAGTACTGAGGTCATGTCTTGATTTGAACTGTGTTCCTTTTCTGATACAAAGGCATGATCCTCCGCCCCTTGAAGTAGTTCTGCAGTAACAGTTTGCCTTTTTATACAATGATAATACTATATGTTGGATTTCTGTGTCTCTACACTAGTACTCAGTAATACAAACTACTGTTCAGTTCAAGGATTGGAGCTCAACTGCTAATAGTTGTATTTTATTTTTTATTGATTGCATGTTTTGATGGAGGATTGTTAAGTCTGTGAAATGCTCCATGTTACTCTTTCAAATGGTTTGTTTTTCTTTGTGACATCTGGTATATGTGGTATTTAAGGTGTTAAAATCTGTCATGTGAGTGATTGTTTCAGTATTTTTTTAAGGTGCTGGAGATATTCTTTAGGCAGGGGAACCTGTTGTCTGGATTTATCCTAAAAAAGACCTACTTTTACTACCTATGATAATAGGTATTTGACCATGTGTGGCCTGATATCCACGTCCTATACTTTCACAAATAAGCTGTACCAATCTTCCCTTCCCAATCCTGTTTAAGTGTAGGCCATCATCAGTAGACTACTGCAGCTGCAGTGAGGAGGATCCTCCCAATGCTGAAGGAACTCGTGAGTGAATCTCGTATGGCCAACACGTATTCCACATAACATATCGGCATCCTTCTGAGATGTGTGGAAAGATGAATGCCACACCTTAGGGGATCCTTTACTTGCTCCGAACTCATTTTGGGAAGTAGTAGCCTGCCATTCCAATTTCCAGAGTCCCTTCTCACCCCTTTGATATATCGTGTGCTCAATTCTGGCACATGTACCTCGATCACATTGGCCCCCTCTCAGAACAGGAAGCCTACAAATGCCTGCCATCAATAACTGATCGAGTCACGTGCTGTGTCGAAGCCGTGCCTACGAAAGATGTCACGGCAGAATCTACCACTCGCGCTTTTGTCACTACACTTCAGCAGTCCAAAAACAATTACCAGAAATGAAGGGAGACAATTCAAATCCTTGGTTCTTGACACACAGTGCCACTCTGTGGCATTACCTTCAATTTTACCACTGCGTATTACCCACAGAGTGGGTAGTGTGTCGGCACTGCACTCTCGAGAACACGCACGTGTGCCACAGCCGATGGCAGGCAGAGGCCTCACCACAGGTTTGCTCAACATCCTTACCCATACAGTGAATCCCCTACATTCCCAGCAGAGTTCTTACTCCCTGTACCAACTCCTGGCCCATCAGACCTGCCAGTGTTAGTGCAGCGTGTGAAGTACCGTGTCCACAATTTGCAGGTATTCCGTTCTACTACACACACTGCCCAAAAACTGTACACAAAGGATAACCAGACAGCAACTCTGTTGTGCTGTGAGATGACACAATCCAGTGAGTGTTACACCCACCTTACTCCGGACCATTTCTGCTCACCGAGTGTGGCCTGTGTACCTTTGACATCTTACTTGATCGGAAACAATAATTGTCTCCTTACATAAGCTCAAACTGACATCAGTAGTTCCTGACCTAGGCACTACATGCACCACAAATCCTATTGCTGCTTGAGATGACCACTCTTCCATCGACACCCTGCCAGCTACGTTGCAACACTATGATCCGGCAGTCATCACCCTTGACATCCGTGACTTTGAGCCTGAAATTAATTCATTGACTGTGACCTCGCAGTAGATGTGTGTCACAATGACCCCCCCCTCGCCCCCCTCCCCCCACCCTTCCACACAGTCTGCAGTATAGTGAACATCCTACCCATGAGGGTGAGCTTCGCAATGAGTGTTTCTGCTTTGTGTGCAATCGAAGTGAGCTGCAGCTTAGGTGGAAGTTTTTAATTCAGAGCATCCGTAGGGTGATGTCTGGCATCAGATTTGTGTCCAATGATCTTCATAGCCAGTGCCACAATAAGGATGGGGTTTCACGGACAAGTACATAGCATGTCAAATTTGTTGCTCCGAGATGAGAGATAAGCATTGAAGCTAGGCTTATTTGTCTGCTGCATATTTGTTGTGCTTGGGGAGCGCATGTGTGATGTCACTGGGTTCAGCCAGCCATCAGATCAACATCAAAAACTTACAGTTGTCATCCAAGATTCCTAGTGATGAAAATGCTCATTGCACTATTGCAAACCATGTTGTTGTTGTGGTCTTCTGTATAGAGACTGGTTTGATGCAGCTCTCCATGCTACTCTATCCTGTGCAAGCTTCTTCATCTCCTACACCCTTCTGAATCTGCTTAGTATATTAATCTCTTGGTCACCTCTAAGATTTTTTCCCTCCACACTGCCCTCCAATACTAAATTAGTGATCCCTTGATGCCTCAGGACATGTCCTACCAAAAAATCCCGTCTTCTAGTCAAGTTGTGCCACAAATTTCTCTTCTCCCCTATTCTGTTCAGTACCTCCTAATTAGTTATGTGATGTACCCATCTAATCTTCAGCATTCTTCTGTAGCACCACATTTCAAAACTTCTATACTCTTCTTGTCTAAACTATTTATTGACCATGTTTCACTTCCATACATAGCTACACTCCATACAAATACTTTCAGAAACGACTTCCTGACACTTAAATCTATACTCGATGTTAACAAATTTCTCGTTTTCAGAAACACTTTCCTTCCCATTGCCAGTCTACATTTTATATCCTCTCTACTTCAACCATCATCACTTATTTTGCTCCCCAAATAGCAAAACTCCTTTACTACTTTAAGTGTCTCATTTCCTAATCTAATACCCCCAGCATCACCCGACTTAATTTGACTACATTCCATTATCCTCATTTTGCTTTTGTTGATGTTCATCTTATATGCTCCTTTCAAGACACTACCCATTCCATTCAACTGCTCTTCCAAGTCCTTTGCTGTCTCTGACAGAATAACAATGTCATCAGTGAACCTCAAAGTTTTTATTTCTTCTCTATGGATTTTAATTCCTACTCCTGATTTTTCTTTTGTTTCCTTTACTGCTTGCTCAATATACAGATTGAATAACATCAGCAATAGGCTAAAACCCTATCTCACTCCCTTCCCAACCACTGCTTCCCTTTCATGCCCCTAAACTCTTATAACTGCCATCTGGTTTCTGTACAAATTGTAAATAGCATTTTGCTCCCTGTATTTTACTCGTGCCAGCTTCAGAATTTGAAAGAGCGTATTCCAGTCAACATTGTCAAAAGCTTTCTCTAAGTCTACAAATGCTAGAAATGTAGGTTTGCCTTCTTCTATCCTCTAAGATAAGTCATACAGTCAGTACTGCCTCACATGTACCAACATTTCCACAGAATCCAAACTGATCTTCCCCAGGGTCAGCTTCTACCAGTTTTTCCATTCATCTGCAGTCCATAGGGCCAGTTGTTTCAGTTGAAATAGCAGTAACTTGGTTTGAGAAGTGGCCCCTGAAATCAATGAACAGTTTGAATATGGTTGTACCATAGAAGTTGTGCAAAACACTATGAAGGAAGAAGTGTCACAAAGTACTCACAGCATGATACTAGATGCTGTAATGGTAGTGCAGAGACTTCCGTCATGCGTACCACTCATGTTTTCAAATGGCAATCACAGTTGGCCAGTGCAGGTGTCATGACTGTCAATGAATCATTTGTAATCTACATGAGCTGAACATTGGTATCCGAAATTGAAGTACTTGTATCTGAATCTTGCATCAAGTCCAATAGTAGATTGGTCAATAGAGGCTATTGTTGTGGCATGTTTGTAGATAAGGCGTTGTGTGTGAAAGCATGTGTAATAGCACACAGTTTAGATTTTAGCACTGATAACACTGGCAACAGGCATCACTCAATGGAATCCATGAGGCATCATCACATGAAGAATTTCTTTCACAGCGATAGCAACACAGAGTGGAGAAAAAGAGTTCTGCCCATGCAGTTGTCATGATAGTCTTGGGTTACCAACATGGTAGAATTCCTTAATCAGTACAAGGAGACCTACTACAAATGTCAATGAGACAATATAGTGTAATACAACTTTATTTACAGAGACCATAATACAATGCAACCACATTACATCCGGTACTAGACCAAAATGTGATGCTCATCTCACTGGTTCCCCCTGCAGTGCCAGGGGAGGGGCTGGGGGGGGGGGGGCAGGTAAGGGGCAGGGCTGCTAGAATGGAAATGACCTGCAGCATATCCTTGCCTTTCATAAGAGGCAACTCATAGGAATCTTTTTTATTGGGTTAAGTCTTTTACCTTGGTCTTGACACTGTTCTTCTGATGTTTGAAGGTCTTTGCTCTTTTCTCTTTTTTTAATGTTTTTCGCTCAGGTTTTTTTGCTTTTTAAATTCTGGTCACCTTTTTGGGTTTGACCTCCACTTTCCAAATTTACCGAAGTGCACACCATTTGGAGAAGGACGCCTTACTGTAGTGCATTAACTCTTCACTGTGTTATCTTTTGCGCCTACCAGTCAAATGAATCTACCTCTGAAATCAAAATCTAGTGTGGTACCCAGTCTCCTGAGGCTGGGTTGTCATGTACCCTGTCATTGGTAGCCCCATGACAATGCAGGGATCACACTGCTGATGCCTCCCCATGTTAGCCAAGCAGTAGGTGCCTGTCCAGTTTGGGGTGCCAGGACTCAAGTGTGCTGTGTAGTCTTTGCCTTAGTGGGTGGGCAGAGCCTCTGATTGAAGTCAGTGGCACTGGGGTGGGTGATTCGCAATGAAACAGACCAAACTTAATTGTGGCTGTGCCAACAAGGCTGTCTCATCAGTCATGAACAGTGATTTTAATGCAGAAGTTTACAATCCTACAGCATTTCCATCCTTGATTATGCCTCAAGGTGAGAGACAGGCAAGGAGAAATGAAAGTGGACAGTTTGACAAGTTCTTGGTTCATTCCCACAATGATGGGGGCTCTTTTGCTAGAATGAGGTCAATGTTTTTTATTAAAAATGCGCGAAGATCAGTTTGGGGAGGTTTCAGCAATAGAGAAGATGAAAAGTGGATCTTTGCTGATCAAAACATCGCACCTCAATTTATCACAGCCAGTTCAGGTCTGTGTCAAACTGGGAGATATACCAGTCACCTTTTCTCCTCATAATAAACTCAATAGAATGCAAGGTGTTATCTTCCATCAGGACCTAACACTACAAACAGATGAAGAGCTGCATACTAATCTGGTGTGACGAGGAATCCATTTTGCTTGCCATATCCAGAAGGGGCCCAAGGATAAGAGGTTGGGCACTGGAGCTTTTATCCTAGCCTTTGATGGCAAGATTTTGCCTGAAAAGGTCAAGGTGGTTCATAGGTGTGATGTAAGTCATTACTTTCCTCCTCTGATGAGATGTTTCAAGTGCCAAAGGCATGGACACACATCCTCCCATGGTTGTAATGAGGCTATTTGTAGGGCACGTGGATGGGCACCCCACGAGGCCAGACCTTGTAACAAACCTCACCAGTGTGTCAACTGCACCCTCCTCATTCATCACAATGCTCAGTGTTCAAGAGGGAGAAGAAAATTCCAGTGTAGAAAATGCTTGACCACCTGTTTCAGCAAGATGCAAAGAGAAAGTTTGAAAGACTTCATCCGACTAATAAAGTCTTCAATTTTGTGATTGTCATGACACAGTCCACACCTCACACAATGAAAAAGTCTTGCACGACACTTCCTGGTCCTGGTCATATTCCAGGGCCCGCCCTACAGTTGGGGAAGGGAACTTCATCTCCCTCATCCCCTACACCTATAGCACCAGTGCTTCCCACACCATCAAAGCAGCCAGAAATGCCTAGTCATCATCCTCTGATGTCAGGAATGAGGACACCTGTCAAGGTGCCCCCCCTCTCAAGACAAGGACCAGCAGCCACAGGCTGCGGGCTGAAGAAAAGTACAGCCCTCTTTATTCTCAGATGATAAAATGGGGAAATATTCACAGAAACAGAAGTCTCAGAAGGATAGGCAGAAACATTTTCCACTCCCAGCCCTGCAGTTGTCAAGCCTATGCACACAGATGATGGGTCACGTAGTCAGGTGGACCACGACCTAGTGGCGAAGTCATCACACCCATCTTTTCCATTCTCCACTTTCTCAGACCTGACTCCAACATCCTTCAATGGAACTGTAATGATTACTATTGCCATATGACTAAACTCATGTCATTTAATTGCTACTTACTCCATAATTGTACTCTCATACACTGAGATGTTTTCAGTGAACAGGTGCCCCGTACCATTGCTCTAGAGGCCGGGGTCATTAGTGTCTACCTGTCACTTTGGATGACAATATGTAATGTTTATCTTCCCCAGATCAACCTTTCCATTATCACTAGCTGTTGAGTTAATGGCACAGCTCCCTACACCTTTCACCTCATTGGGGAACTTTAATACCCATAATCCTCTGAGGGGTTGTGACAAGATATCTCTTTTCAGATTGGACGTCTGCCTACTCAAGACTGTAGCTGCAGCCCATTTCAGTGTGGCTCACTGAATGTTTTCAGCTACTGATTTCACAGTCTGCAGTACGAGTATCTTACCCCTGATTCAGTGGTGCATCCATGGCAATCTATGTGACAGCGACTATTATCCCATCATTTTCTCCCTCTTCACTCACAGACATTTGGAACATGCTATATGTTAGTCACTTTGGAAAGCTGATTGGCAGCCCTTCTCCTCTACAACCACTTTTGTAGCCAGTTGTGTGATGGATATTGACAAATTGGTACAGGATACTATTTATACTATTGCTCATGCTGCAGTAGCAACAATAATCTTCTTCTCTGGCTCATGCCAATGGCCATCGGTGCCATGGTGGTCTGAGGATATAGCCACAGGCATCAGGAAAAGCTGCATGCCACTTCAATGACACAAGTGCCATCCCTCCATGGGTAATTTAATAGCATTCAAGAGACTCCGGCTGAAAAAGCAGTTTTTAATAAAGAAAAGTAAACAGGACTGTTGGGAGCAATATGTCTCAACTATGCAGTCCCACACCCCATAGTCTCAAGTATGGACTAAACACCGCTGTATTTGTGGCCATCCACCACCCACGGAAGCTCCTGACATCCTTGTCAATAGTAACATCTGCACTGATCCCATGGTACTTGCCGAATGTTTTACAGCACACTTCGCTGAAGCATCCACTTGCAGTAATTACAATCCCTGACCCAGAAACACCTTATTCAATTCTGCCTACTATCTCTTTATGCACATGGCTATCAGATATGCCCCTTTTAGTGAATAGGAGCTTCACAGTACTTTGATAGAGTGTCAAGATACTGCCCCTGGACCTGACAAAATCCACAACCAAATGCTCAAACATCTTCGTGCCGTCAGCATGAAACATATCCTCTGGCTTTTTAATCACATTTGATGGGAGGGAGTATTTCCCCCTCAATGGTGGGAAGGTATTATTTTTCATGTGATGAAACTGAGAATCTCCCCCATTTTTTAACTAATTACCAGCCAGCTTCTCTGACAAATGGGATGTGTAAGCTATTCAAATGAATGATTAACCACAATCTTTGTTCATGCCTTGAAGTCAGAGGACATATATTGTGACTCTAATGTGGCTTTCAGGCTTTCCAGTCCACCACATATCACGTGGGTCATTTGGAATCTGCAGTGCTTTTGCGAATTGCCAACATCCGATTGCTCTGTTCTTTGACCTACAGAAGGCATACGATACTGCCTGGTGACATCACATCGTATTAACACTGCACAAGTGGCATTTCCAGGGCAGTTTACCCATTTTCATCCAGAATTTCCTGTCTCTCTGACTTTTTCATGTCCAGATAGGTTCAACTCTCAGCAACCAATATGTACAAGAAACTGGAGTCCCTCAGAGATCGGATCTGAGCGTAATGTCAGCGACAGTACTGTAAATGCAGTGGGCACCACAGTCTTTCTGTCACAGTATGTGGATGATTTCTGCTTGCTCAGATTCCTGTGTGAGCCAGGTTGTGGTGCTTATTGAAGATCAGGTGACACACAGGTGGGGTTGTATTCTTACACACCCCATTCTGTGAGATGTCACAGAGGATTTGAGCACCAGCACTCATTGTTTGATGTGCAAATTAGAGGTGTCACTGTTCAATACATCTGTGATGGACGGTTTGTGGTCTTGTTCATCTCCCAGATTGCTGTGGTCGAGTTGGAGTGAAATAGTGTTTACATGCAAGAGGTAGCTGGTGACAAAGTTGTCAGTTCTGTGCAACTGATGGACATCCCTTGTGTATTGCGTGATGATATTGAGGTGGCAAAAGCTGCTAGCGGTTGACATCCTTCGATGGGTGACATACTGCATCTACGAGTGGTTTCTGGTTTGTAGAAATCACAAAAGTCTGACTTCGATACCCTCCCAGAAATACCAAACTGCTCCATACGCAAGTAACTTGCAATCAAATGCTGACAATTTTCACTTCATAACCATGAGTTCCTTGGAGAAGAAGTGAAGTGGTTGTGTTCCATTGCTGACAATTTACTGTAAAACTCTGCTGACAGCTGAACTGCTAGCAGCCGTTGGGACATCGAGTAATGAGTACCCCAGGCTGGCTGCTTCCACAAGGCAGTCTTTGGCACTGTTGAATGCAGCTTGCATGTTGGGAATCCACACAAATTTCCTCCTTCCTTACATATGCAGTCCAGTGAGGGCGTCGGTAGAGGAGCCTATATCACTGGTCTGTGCAGCAGGTGATGTCGGTAAAAGCTAACAATGCCTAGGAAGTGTCATAGGTCATGATAAGTTTATGGATGTGGTAATGGAGCTCCATTCATTTGGACACGGGTTTGATGCCACCGGCATTTCGTGCATGTCCTGGAAGGTCACTTTGGATATCAGCAACTGAGATTTCTCCTTGTTAATGACTAACCTAGTTTTAAATGCTGTTCATGATCCTGGGACGCAGCAGACAAGTTTATATATCGTCAAGGTAAATATAGCAAAAGCCTTATTGGAAGGGAATGCTACTGATAAATAGCTGCCAGCTTTGGGCTGCATTTTTTAATATATATGGCATGAAAAGAAACTCAAACAGGCTGAAAGATACAATGATACCCATCTTAAATATCTATTCTGGATGCATAGGTATTTGAAGGTAGACCTTTCTCCAATCAATAAAGTTAAAGACTCTCACATCTCCTGGGGAACGTGTAAAGTCTTGAATGTTCTGGTTTTGGTAACTGTCGTATATTGCTCAAGTAAAACCAGAGCCAAACAGAACTGTCCTTTTTTGCAACTAATTTCACAAGCTGTGACATGGTCAAAAATAGAACACTGATCCAGAAAGTATGGAATGAATTTCTTTATTTTTTTATATGATCACAAACTTATTAGGTCCTCAGACTACAGATTTCAGCCAGCAATGACCATCTGCAGACCTGCAGCAAATATGGGAAAAACACAAATACAACTAGTGGACTGTCTACAGCTTAACACAATAAAATAGGCCACAATGAAAAGTATTACTGTCATACATATGAAAACTATATGCTCTAAACAGGACAAGACATACCTGTTTTACAAACATGCCATAGTGGCATTGTCAAAAGATAAAGACAAAATCAGGTTAGCATTGTTACACATACATAAAATATGGTATATACTACAATCAACTTGTTAACAGCACAACTGTTCATAACAAACTGCTGTACAGTAGCCAAAAAAGATTTGTGTCATAAGCTCATTAGCTCTGACTACTGTAAGCATACACATATTCTCCAACCATGTAATGTAGAAAATGGAATAGAAAAAAGAATACAATCAGTAAAATCTGTAGTAGTCATAGGTGCATAAGTCATTACAGTAATAAAATACAATAAATTAAAATTCAATAGATTAAAATATGACCAAAGTTAGTTAAGTGGCAATAATTCTGATATGCTCTTGTTGTAAATTTTAGATCCAAATATTCTGATATATAAAAGAACAAGGTTATGGAGTTCACAGAATAATAAGAAAATAATAAAATAATGAGAATTGGTCAGAGTAAGTGAACCGCCCCTCGTACCATGAGAGATGTTGTTCCCAGAAAAGAATGATAAAACACCATACCAATCAATCAACAAGATTATTCAGTTAATTAAATATATTGTATAAACAGAGAAGGGACAAGAAAACATGAGAGTAACACACTCAATGTAAGAAAATAAATCAACGTAAGAAAATAAAGTAAATATGTAAAGCATTTTATACTAGATAAAAACAAAGGCAAGATATATATATAAGAGAGGTGTACAGTGATCATAGCAGAACATTGTCAAACAAAGCAAAGTACGCATTGGGTACAAAATCGCTCTGCCCTTGCGCACTTTTGCTGACTCTTTTAGGATTTTCAGAAAATCTACACGTGCAGATAGTACAATCAATGCCAGTTTGTATCTTCCTTCATGATATAAAAGGGATATCTGTGAATTAATGCCAGTTCATGTCTTCCTCCATGATATAAAAAAGCCTACTTCACCTCCTTTATTCACCAACCCTTTCTTTTATGTATGGCTGAAAGCAAAACACAATTCAATATTTTAAAGCGAATTGCAATACCTAATGGTTTTTCTGTAAATTATGTCACATGCCCTTACAGCAGGCTAAAGAAATGAATAATAAACATCAGGCAGATGCACACTCACCCAGAAAATAAAACCAATAAAAAACAACAAAAACCATTCCAATGAAATATGATGGCAAAATTTCCCAGAGAATAGAGAAATGTTTCAGAAAATTGAATTTTATATGTGCCTTTCAAATTAATAACATCTTACATTGAGTGTATTGCTGTTGTGTTTTCTAGTCCATTCTCTGTTTGTATAATATACCGTATACACTTGAATAATCCGTGCATGTTTTTTCCCGAATTTTAGGATGAAAAACTGGGGTGCGCAGATTATTCAAAACATTGTTGGTACTGCTCCACCTCCAACAATACATTCCATTATACCATTGCATTGTTGTGGCCTCAGTCTGTGATACATCAGTAGCACATTAGGAGTGAAGTATTAACGTCTTCAAACTTGTTAATTATGGCTACAAGTTCTCGTTATCACTCATACACTGCTAAAGAAAAAGTGAAAATTATTGAAGTAGCCAAGAATATTGGAAACCGTGCAGCAGGAAGAAAGTACAATGTGAGTGAGAGTTGTATTCATGACTGGAGAAAAAATAAAATGCAGCTTCGAGAAACTAATAGTAACCGCCGGGCATTTTGTGGCCAAAAAGCGAAGCATCCGGACCTCGAGAAAAGGCTCTGCAATTATGTAGATGAGAAGCGACAATACGGATGCGTGGTGACAAGTAAAATGTGCCAACTTAAAGCATTGTCTTTAGCCAAAGAACTAGGCATTACCACTTTCAAAGCTAGCCGGGGCTGGCTATCAAGATTTTTCAACCAAAATGGTTTAGGATTCCGGAGGAAAACTACAATCACTCAGTAGCTTCCAGGCAATTATGAGGAAAAAATAGTGAATTTTCATCGTTATGTGATAAATCTGCACCATAAACAGTCCTATATATTGTCACAAATTGGTTATGCAGATCAGACGCCAGTCTATTTTGAGATGTCGCTCGACAGCACAGTGAACAGGACAGGAGAATCCAGCATCATGATATGAACTGGCGGCAGTGAGAAACAAAGATGTACCGTGATGTTGTGTGTAACTGGTGATGGATGAAAGCTACCACCTTATGTGATATTTAAAAGGAAAACTATTCCAAAAATATCAGTAAAAGGCATACCGGTATTAGTGAGAGCGAATCCGAAAGGGTGGGTGGACAATGAACTTATAATTGACTGGGTGGCACATGTTTGGCAATATCGTCCTGGTGTGTTACTGAATGTATACAACATGTTGGTCATGGACAGCTTCTGTGGACATACAACTAAGGAAGTGCGAGACAAATTACAAAAAGTGAAAACTGACTTGGTCATTATCCCTGGAGGCCTAACATCCATCCTACAACCACTAGACGTGTATATAAATCAGCCATTCAAATCTGCACTTAAACAGCAATATACGCAATGGATGGCTGATGTAAACCATAAATTCCCACCTAGTGGAAAAGTCAAACAGCTGGATTCGTCCCAGATTTGTGAATGGGTGAAAACTGCATGGACTTTCATTCCACAACAAGTGGTGGAAAAATCGTTCAAAAAATGTGGACTCACAAATTCACTGGATGGAACAGAGGATGACACTCTAGGGGAAGATGGTGAAGATGACAATGATTCTCCCACTAGTGATGATGATGAAAGTTATGAATAGAGTGGTAAGAGAGGAAACATACCGGCATTGACTAAAATATATTATTGCACATAACGTATTAACAAATTCTTAAGCAAGATAATTCACATTTCTTATTTTGCTATTGTAGGTACACGTAGAGTGATAATGTTCCCCAGCCGCCCACCTGTCTAATGGGCCAGCCGGCCAGCTGCACACCGCTGAATCAGTTGCATTTTAATGATGTATCAACCTGTACAGCAGCGTTGCTTCAAACCAGTAGTTATTATTCATACTTTTGAACACATCATAATGTTGGAACATTTTTTTTTTTTTTTAATGAAACAAATTGAACATTTTTTTTTTTTTTTTTTTTTTTTTTTTTTTTTTTTTTTCTCTCTTCCTCAAAATTGGCGTTCGCAGATTATTCGAGGGCACAGATTATTTGAGTATATATGGTATTTAGTTAACTAGATAATCTTGTTAATTGACTGGTATGGTGTTTTATAATTCTTTCCTGGGAATGGAGTGTCACAGGGTACGAGGGACCCTCTGGTGGTTAAGCTGCTCTGACCACTCCTCTAGCAGTCATGTCAACAGAGGGTGCTGATTACTTGCTACAGTCTGTTTCCATTCATTTCACTTCTTTCCCTTTTTATTTTATCATTTTCATACTATTCTGTGAACTCCATAAGCTTGTTCTTGTTTATGTCATTATTTTTTTTTTTTTTTTTTTTTTAATTCCGATTTTGGCCGTCTAGGGACCGCGTTAAACAACTATTTTTCAATGTACATTTCTCCTATTGCGCTCCTCCTCTTTTCTCTTCTGCCAATATGTCTTCATCCTCTCTCTGTGCTGCTCCCTTCGGTCTTCTGTCCACACTGTTCCTCCAGTTCTTCTCTTCTTCACTTCAAATCCTTCAAAATGTTGAATTTTGTCTCTCATTAAGTCTCTGTTGGTTATATCATCTTCTCCTATACCCATCTCCTCTAAGTCTGCTTTGACTTCTTTGAACCAGGTAATTTGGGTTCTGGGGTTCTTGTCAAAAAACATGAATATTTTCTTTGTCAGCCTTTCATCATTCATTCTTTTCAAATGGGCGTAAAAGCTTACTCTTCTCTTCCTCATGGTATCTCCCACTTTCTCAATTTTGTCATACACTTCTCTATTACTTCTAAGCTTCCAAGTCCCATTCTCAAACCTCGGCCCAAGTACTCTTCTAATGATTTTTCGCTCCTTTTTTGCTATAGCTTCCATTTCCTTGTTAGTGTTCATTGCTAAACATTCAGATGCATACAGACACTCTGGCTTAATCACAGTGTTGTAGTGCCTTATTTTTGCGTTAATTGATACTGACTTCTTGTTGTACACATTCTTTGTTAGCTGGAATGCCATTTCCATTTTTCTTGTTCTTGTTTTATTTCCTATTTATGTCATTATATTTTTATCTAAAATTCACCACAAGAGTATATCAAAATTATTATTACTTAACTATTTTCTTTTTAACAATCTAACTTTGGTCATGTTTTAATTTATTGCATTTTATTACTGTAATGACTTACACACCTTGTAAGCCCACTACAAACTTCACCGATTGTATTCTTCTTTCTATTCCATATTCTACAATTATATGATTGAAGAATATGTGTACACATAAAGTAGCAACAAGTAATGAGCTTACAACACAAATATTTTGTGGCTACTGTACAGCAGTTTGTTACAAACAGTAGTGCTGTTAAGAAGATGATTGTGGTATATACCGTATTTTACGTATATGCGATGATGCTAAGCTGATTTTATATAGTTTTTCATAATGCCACTATGGCTCCATTATATTAGGACATGTTCGTAAAACAGGTATCCCTTGTCCTATTCAGAGTGTATAATTTTCACATGTATGTCAGTAATACTTTTCATTATTACTTATTTTATTGTTTTCTGCTGTGGACATCCACTAGTTGTATTTGTGTTTTTCCCATATTTGCTGCAGGTCTGCATACATAAATCTGTAGTCTTAGAATCTGACAAGTTTTTGATCATATACAGAAATAAAGAAATTCAGTATGGAACTACTGTGAAGGGTGACACCCAGGAGAAGTCTGAAAGGTGCACTATGACCAATTGTAGCAGTTCCTCGAATACTGGTTTTGCTGCCTACAGAGTAGCTGGAGCCAGGCAGCATGCTTTGTGGTGAACTGGTGGGCTAGGAGTCACAAGTACATAATACATTATACTGTTTCAGTTAGTGCACTCCTAAACATTCACTCTCGATGTGTGTGTGTGTGTGTGTGTGTGTGTGTGTGTGTGTGTGTGTGTTTGGGGGGGGGGGGGGGAAGGGGGGGGGGGGGGGAGGTAACCTGAGGCAAGAGGCACTGGTACAAACCTGTGAGCATGTGATGTTGTCCAAACTACTCCGTGAGGTGCAGGTGGCAAGGCACGTTTGTCACATGTGGCAGTGGCAGAGCGCCTCTCATATAGGTCGCATGTGTGCGTGAGTGCCACAGATACTTCATCAAGGTGTTGAAATAGGCTTGCATTTTCAGTGTGGATCATCCCTATGCTTTACACATTACCCAGTAACACTGCTGTGTCTTTGTGATAGCATTCATGGTCACAGAGCGGACTTTCGTGATGACAGAACGATCATCATCATGATGGCTGGGAAGTGTGGCGAAATCTGTGGTGGGCAATGAAGGAGGCAGTGTCAGAGCAGAAAGGCCCAGGATGAAACAAGTTGAGTGATGTAGAAATGCAGTATGCTCCACATCCAGAGAGAGATGAAAATGTCAGAGGAAATCAATCCCCACCAATGGTTCATTGATGTTGGTGAAGAAGGAAATCCACAGGCACTGGAAATCCCTGTTGAGTTGAAAAACATGATGTACTGTTCAATGCACAGACACTGAAGAATTGCTGGTGGCACAGAGCTGTAACTCAGTTGTGTCAGTGAACAGTGCAAATATGTCCTTCGGTACTATGCTGGCATCTGACCCTGTATCTACAAGGAAGTACATCCATAAGCTGTAATGGAAAACATAAAATCTTCAGGTATCCCAATCACTCGCCACCTGACCCTCCTCTGCAGACTACCATCAGACACTGACTTTGCAGCAATTTACTTTGATCTGTCAGAAGATGGCATGTGCACCACCACTGCACTGGCACATGCTTATTGCCAACTGCTAACTTATATTATAGCACCGACTCTGTCTCCAACACCACTCGAGACACCACCCCAGCTGCAAAACCACAATCACCGCACATGTCCAGTGAATCCTGCCTCAGCTACCCCAGCAGATCGCAAATCACTTGGCACCATATCCCTATACCACCACTGTCAGGCACTAGATGCTGAGAAACAGTCCAGTCGTGTCTGCATCACAGCTGGACACAACATGATCAGTCAGGTACACCTGTGTGCATTTCCCAAGCTTGATGATACTTATCAGCTGTCCCTCCCACAATGCTCTGCACTACTTGAGAGGGGGGGGGGGGGGAGGGGGGGGGGCAGGAGTCTTTGTCAATACATTAGCACTGGCGATACCATGGATCAGGAACCTCCTCAGTAGTGTGAAGTTATCTGTAACAAGCATGAGCAATACAGGGTACAGTACCTGATGTAATGGTGCAAAAAAATTTTCCAGGCAAACGTCAACAGCATCGTCACGAATGGAGAAATGAATAACATACATTGTGCAGTTTTACAATACATTTATTCACAACAGGTTTCATAAGTGGACCATCTCCACAGTGCTAGCACAAAAAAGGAAACAAAGTGAATCGCAATGTAAGTTACTTTTCCTGAGAATAATTAGTCAGAAAAATTAATTGTACTTATGAAAAATATATGTGCACAGCACCATCAGTCAGGCACAACAAGACTTAGCAGACCAACACACAACAGTTGATCAATGCCGCTGCAAATCTAAGTCAATGGTCACAGGTCAAAAACCAACTTACAAAATATTTGTACACTATTACACATTCACAGAGAGATACACATGCACTCATATTACAATAAAAGAAATATAAAGAAGATACAATTGTATTGGAACTTTCCCCTTGGTGCAATAGCTGTTACAGGACAATATTATGTAACATAATAATCATATGATACTATTATCATGTCACATGAGATCATAATGTCACATGATAAAAACAAACCAACCATTTGGTGGAAACCACCACATATGAAAATTAATGCAAAAATGAACACTATTATGCAATATAACAGTCACACATTACTATTGCAGTGTCACATGATAATACGGTGTCACACGATAAAAACAAATCAGCCATTTTGTAAGAACTAAAACATGTGAAAATGTACATAGACATGTAATGCTGAACAACTATATGAGGCAATCCATGTACCAAAAATAATTTGGACTGGCAGCAGCGAAACACCTCAGAGGTCAAATCCATATCAGAAGTTCAAAGATACAAACAGTGTAACCAAATGAGAAACTGCATACAGTATTATGTAATATAATAACCACATGACAGTATTAAAAAAGTCCAGTGATATTACAATGTCATGTAATGACAAGAAGCCAAGAATTTGATGAGAAATACACCATAAGGAAAAATACACAGACACATGTGATGGTGAAACATTATAAGAGGCAATACCACTACAAACAAAGTGGATAATAATTACATAATAGCCAAAACAATTTCAACTTCAAGTCCATATCAGAAGTTCAAGCACACATATTGTAACCAATTGACATGCCACGGCTAAAATCACTTCTAATGGTCTCACTCAGGAACTGCAATTATCCATAATGTCGCATAGAAGCAGTGGTAGTTAGATGAATCATGAACACTAACTTCCCTTAACAAAAGTTTATTCAGCATTTACACATACAAGAGTGTGGAGCGAGCTGCCTCTGGCCAGAACACATATAATACATATACAGTTACAGAACATTCCAGTACAATGATTCTTGACATTTGTGGATACTTCTACAGTGTACTTGAAATGACAGGTGAGTTTTGAACCCACAAACCTCCATACAACAGTCTAAACCCATTACCACTACACAATGGCTCCTTAAAAGAACACTGTCTCGGTGTTGTGTCCTGCTAATCAGGGAATGAGATCGGTCCTGCATACTCCGACTCCTGAGGACTGATTCTCGCCCTGGCAGTGATCTTCTTAGAACTTCTTTTAATGCTACACTCTTCATCATCTTTCCACTTGTTGCCTGTCACTGGCACTTAGAATTTATCCTTGGTTGCAGGATACTTATAGGGCTTCACTCAAAGGACTTGGACCATATTTGTGATCTTCCGTCGTCTTGTGTCGGGGTCAAAATCTTCAAATTCATAAGTAATATCACACAACTGTCTTACAACCTTACAAGGTCCAAAGTAGAGCCTGAGGAGCTTCCCAGAGAGACCAACCTTCCAAACTTCCAAACAGGAGTGAAGATGCAGATAAGGTCACCAGGCTGGTAGACAACAGGGCAGTGGCTCGCTTCATACCTTCAGTGATCGTTTTCTTAGGCCTGCAGTGTGAGGAGTCAAGCTAACTGCCAAGCTTCCTCAGCTCTGGTTAACACATGGCTCATGTAGTCAGCTACATCTACATCTACACCCATACTCAGCAAGCCACCTGATGGTGTGTGGCGGTGGGCACCTTGAGTACCTCTATCGATTCTCCCTTCTATTCCAGTCTCGTATTGTTTGTGGAAAGAAAGATTGTTGGTATGCCTCTGTGTGGGCTCTAATCTCTCTGACTTTATCCTCATGGTCTCTTCACGAGATATATGTAGGAGGGAGCAACATACTGCTTAACTCCTCAGTGAAGGTATGTTCTCGAAACTTCAACAGAAGCACGTACCGAGCTACTGAACATCTCTCTTGCAGAGTCTTTCACTGGAGTTTATCTATCAACTCTGTAACACATTCATGATCCTGTAACGAAGCGTGCTGTTCTCCATCAGATCTTCTCTATCTCTTCTATCAACCCTATCTGGTACGGGTCCCACACCGGTGAGCAGTAATCAAGCAGTGGGCGAACAAGTGTACTGTAACCTACTTCCTTTATTTTCGAACTGCATTTCCTTAGGATTCTTCCAATGAATCTCAGTCTGGTATCTGCTTTACTGACAATTAATTTTATATGGTCACTCCATTCTGAATCACTCCTAATGCCTACTCCTTGATAATATAGAATTAACTGCTTCCAGTTGCTGACCTGCTATATTGTAGCTGAATGATAAAGGATCTTTCTTTCTATGTATTTGCAGCACATTACACTTGTCTACATTGAGATTCAACTGCCATTCCCTGCACCATGCGTCAATTCATTGCAGATCCTCCTGCATTTCAGTACAATTTTCCACTGTTACAAACTCTCGATATACTACAGCATCATCAGCAAAAAGCCTCAGTGAACTTCCGATGTTATCCACAAGGTCATTTATATATACTGTGAATAGCAATGGTCCTATGACATTCCCCTGCAGCACACCTGAAGTCACTCTTACTTCAAAAGACTTCTCTCCATTGAGAATGACATGCTGCGTTCTGTTATCTAGGAACCCTTCAATCCAATCACACAGTTGGTCTGATAGTCCATATGCTCTCTCTTCATTAAGTGACTGTGGGGAGCTGTATCAAACGCCTTGTGGAAGTCAAGAAACATGGCATCTACCAGGGAATCTGTGTCTATGGCCCTCTGAGCCTCGTGGGCGAATAGTGTGAACTGGGTTTCACACGATCGTCTTTTATGAAACCCATGCTGATTCCTACAGAGTAGATTTCTAGTCTCCAGAAAAGTCATAATATGTGTTCCAAAATTCTACAACTGATTGATGTCAGAGATGTAGGTCTATAGTTCTGCACATCTGTTTGACACCCCTTCTTGAAAACAGGGATGACCTGTGCTTTTTCCAATCTCTTGTAATGCTACCCTCTTTTAGAGACCTATGGTACACCACTGCAAGAATGGGGATAATTTCCTTCATGTGCTTGGTGTAAAATCAAACTGGTATCCCATCAGGTCCAGCGGCTTTTCTCTTTTGAGTGATTTTAATTGTTTTTCTATCCCTCTGTCATGTATTTCAATATCTAACATTCTGTCATCTGTGGGACAATCTAGAGAAGGAACTACAGTGCAGTCTTCCTCTGTGAAACAGCTTTGGAAAAAGACATTTAGTATTTTGGCCTTTAGCCTGTCATCCTCTGTTTCAGTACCATTTTGGTCACAGAGTGTCGGGACATTTCGTTTTGATCCACCTACTGCTTTGACATAAGACCAAAATGTCTTAGGATTTTCTGCAAAGTCAGTACATAGAACTTTACTTTTGAATTCGTTGTATGCATCTCGTATAGCCCTCCTCACACTACATTTTGCTTTGTGCAATTTTTGTTTGTCTGCACAAGGCTTTGGCTATGTTTATGTTTGCTATGAAGTTCCCTTTGCTTCCGTAGCAGTTTTCTAACTCAGTTGTTGTACCACGGTGGCTCTTTTCCATCTCTTACAATCTTGCTTGGCACATACTCATCTAATGCATACTGTACGATGGTTTTGAACTTTGTCCACTGATCCTCAACACTATCTGTACTTAAGATAAATCTTTTCTGTGGAGCCATCAAGTACCCTGAAATCTGCTTTTTGTCACTTTTGCTAAACAGAAAAATCTTCCTACCTTTCTTAATATTTCTATTTATGGCTGAAATCACCGATGCCATAACCACTTTATGATCACTGATTCCCTGTTCTACGTTAACTGTTTCAAATAGTTCAGGTCTGTTTGTTACCAGAAAGTCTAATATGTTATCTCGATGAGTCGGTTCTCTGTTTAACTGCTCAAGGTAGTTTTCAGATAATGCATTTGAAAAAATTTCACTGTATTCTTTGTCCCAGCCACCCATTATACACATTTGACTCTCCCATTCTTTGTCCCAGCCACCCATTATACACATTTGAGTCTCCCTGTCTATATCTGGTAAATTTAAATCTCCACCCAAAACTATAACATGGTCGGGAAATCTACTCAAAATATTTATATTTTCCAAATTTTCCTTCAGGTGTTCTGCCACAACAGCTGCTGAGCCAGGGGGCCTATAGACACATCCAATTACCATGTCTGAGCCTGTTTTAACCATGACCTACACCCAAATTATTTCACATTTCGGATCTCCGTTGATTTCCTTTGATACTATTGCACTTTTTATTGCTATAAACACACCTCCCCCATCGTTGTTCAGCCTGTCTCTGGGGTATACATTCCAGTCTGAGTTTAGAATTCCATTACTGTTTACATCTGGTTTCAGCCAACTTTCCGTCCCTAATACTATGTCGGCATTGTGACCGTTTATTAATGATAGCAGTTGTGGGACCTTTCTATAGACGCTCCTGTAGTTTACTATTACCACATTAATATAGTTATTCCTTGTTGTGTTTTGACTACTGTTACCTTGTCGCATCTCAGGAGGCATCTTGTTGGGCCTAGGGAGGAAATTCTCTAACCTAAAAACCCACATGTGCATTCCACACATACTCCACTACCCTTGTAGCCGCTTCCTGAATGTAGTGCACACCTGACCTATTCAGGGAGATCCTACATTTCTCCACCCCAAAGCGGAGGTCGAGAAATTTGCACCTCGGAACTCCACACAATCGTCTGAGCTTCTGGTTAAAGCCTTCCACTTGGCTCCTAACCACAGGACCACGATTGGTTCTGGGAAAGACACTACAAATAGTTAACTCAGATTCCACACCACGAGTGAGGCTTTCTGCCTTCACCAACTCTGCTAACCACCTGTATTAACTGAGGTTGGCCTCTGAACCCATACGGCAGGAGTAATTGGTGCCGACATGAGCAACAATTTGCAGTAGCGTGCACCCAGTGCTCTCTATGGCCGCCGGCAGGGCCTCCTCCACATCTCGGCTGTGGCAGACAGACTGAACACTGGCCTTCTTCCCCAACCTTTCCGCTACTTCCCTAAGGGGCTCCTTCACCCGCGTAACACTGGAGCTTCCAATCACTAATAATTACCCCCCCCCCCCCCCGCCACCCATGTGCCTGCTCAGACCTTGCTGAAGGAGCGGCCACATGTACACTCACAGGCAGAGTGGGTGATGCCACACGGCCAGCCTCCACATTGGCCCTCCGCCTCGTGCCACACGAAGGGCCTTGAACCTGCCACTCCCCTTGGGGAGAGGGTGGCCCAACCGTGCCCGGTACCCACGAAGGTGTCTCCACAGCATGGACCAGGGGTGAAGCATGTAACACCTGGGGTGTACCATGCGATGCACCAGACCCCCCACTGCCGCTACACTCTGAGGCAGCAGCCTGAAGATGGCTGATCGTGACTATGAGCATGTTCAGCTGTTCGCGAACAATGGCTAGCTCCTCCTGCATCTGTACACAGCGGTCACACATCCTATCATTCCTAAGAAATTAACAATTTACTGTAGAGAGTTAAGTAACCAACTTTTAACTAGACTGCTAATTCACTAAAGGCAGCTGGTTACAAGACACTTCTTGTTGGAAACAATGAAAATAAGCACTAACTGTCTCTGGACTGTATTCAAAACAAACACTACCACTACTGGCACTACAGCTGACTAAAGGGACTCTCGCTGACTGTATTCAAAACAAACACAAAATCTATGGAACACTATCACTAATACTCAAAAATTAAAGCTTCCTAAAAGCAAAAGCACACGGAAAAAGAAGTGACAAGTAAGAAAAGCACAGTTAATACTTAAATTTACATCGCTTCCTGCACAGGAGGTTGTAATGGAAACACAGTGTCAATCATTGTAGTCGCCCCATGCCCATACACCAGGAAAAATGGCGTAAATCCTGTGATGTCTTGTTTGGCGGTGTTGTAGGCAAACGTCACAAAAGGTAGCACCTCATCCCAGTTGCTCTGCTCAACATTGACGAACATTGATAGCATATCGGTCAGGGTCTTATTAAGGCATTCAGTAAGCCCGTTAGTTTGCAGATGGTAGGCAGTCGTAATGTGCTGAGTAATGTTGCACCAACGGTTTACCTCTGTCACATAATTCGATTGAAAAACTTTCCCTCGAGCCATAATTAACAACCTTGTGGCACCGTGTTTTAATACAATGTCTTCCACGATGAATTTGGTACCCTCAAATGCTTTAGCTGCTTTTGCAATAACATAGCTTATCAGATAATTAGTGCAAAGAATAATCCATCTATTGCCACTAGCAGACATTGGAAATCATTCGAGGAGGTCAATTCCAACACGCTGGAAAGGCGTTTTAGCTGGTGGAATTGGTCTGAGTTGGCCAGGTGGTTTCTGAGGAACTGGCTTTCTCCTCGCACTCTCGACAGTGCGACACATAGTGACGGACACTCCTAGATAAACCTGGCCAGAAAAATCTTTTGTGGATCCTATCATATGTGTTAATAAATATTAAATGTCTGGCCTCAGGAGTGTCATGGAATTCCTCTAGAACATCTAAGCGCATGTGTTTAGGGATCACTGGTAGCCACCTCTTTCCAAACAGATCAGTTTTTCTTGCAAAGTAATCCATTAACTACCTTAAATTGTCCTTTCACATCCTCTGACTGATTTAAGGCAAGCATGATTTGAGATATCTTGGCATCCTTCTTCTGCTAAGAAGAAAGATCCTTGAGTTCAGCGAGACAGTCACTATCTTCATTAAAGTCTTGATGGTCTTGCACAGGGTTTCTTCCACTTTTGTACACTATGGTAATGTCATACTCTTGAAGATATAGTGCCCACCTGGTGAGTCGTCCTGTTGGATCCTTAAGACCTGTCAACCAACAAAGAGAATCATGGTCTGTAACAACTGTGAATGGCCTTCCATAGAGATACTGTTGAAATTTACACATGGCCCAGATCACAGCAAGACATTCTCATTCTGTAGTTGAGTAGTTTCTCTCAGCTTTTGTAAAGTGTCCTAGAAGCATAGGTTATAACCTTATCTTTTCCATCTGAAATTTGCACCAGAACAGAACTGACCCCATACCCTCTGGCATCTGTGTGTAGTTCTGTAGGTGCTCTCTCATCATACAGGCCAAGTACAGAGTCAGTCATCAGAGCATTTCACAGAACATCAAAAGAAACGTGTGGAGCACCACCCCAGATAAATTTAGCATCGGCTTTTAACAACTCTTGCAGTGGCCTCGCATTGATACAAAAGACTTTTATAAAATGACGGTAATAAGAACATAATTCAAGAAAGCTTCTCACATCTCTAATACTTTTAGGAACAGGAAATTCCGTTACAGATCTCACCCTTTCCTGGTCTGACCGCACACCTTCATTTGACACAAGGTGTCCAAGTGTTTTGATTTCTTTTGCTTCAAAGAGACACTTTCTTGGATTAAGTTTCAGTTTGCCTTTTTGGAGACACTTAAGAATGGCCCTCAGTCTTTTTTATGTGTTCATAAAATGTCTCAGAGAACACTATAATGTCATCTAAATAACAAAGACACATTGTCCACTTCAGGTGACTTAGAAGATTATCCATCATTCATTCAAAAGTTGCTGGTGCATTACACAAACCAAACGGCATTACCTTAAATTAATACAGGCCCTCAGGGGTGATGAATGCAGTTTTCTCATGATCAGCCTACTTCGATTTACCAGTATCCTGAGTACATTTCCATGGTTGAGAAAAACTTTGCCCCCTTGAGACAATCTTGTGTATCATCAATTCATGGAAGAGAGTAAATGTCCTTTTTAGTTATCTTATTGAGCTTCTTGTAATCAACACAAAGTGCCAACTGCCATCCTTCTTCCTGACGAGAACCACTGGTGATGACCATGGGCTCTGAAAAGGCTGAATGATGTCATTCTTCATCATTTTTCTACCTCATTGGGAATTATTGACACTCCATTGCTGACACACAGTAGGCTCTCTGGCTTATTGGTTGATTGTCTCCATGCTAATTCAGTGCCTCACCGTCGATTTGTCTAATTTGCTCTTCACCTGTGGGCTGAAGCATTCAGAGAACTCTTGAAGAATGGCAAGTAGCTTCTTCTATTGTTCTTAGTGAGATCTGGTGATAGTCGAGCTAGATGATCTTGTCTTATAGTGGTAGTGTTAATTTGACCCACATGCCTCCCGGCATGGGAGGTTTCTATGATGCTCAGATGTTCTGCAATTAATAGCTCAGCATTCGCTATGCACACATCTGAACCTGGCATGTGTCCAGTACTCTTATATTATCAAACATCCTCAGTATATTTTAAAAATATAACAGTGACTGTAACTTACAGAAAGTATGTACACATCTGTGATCCTAACCATATGACCTAACTGTGAAATTATCCCTACATCATAAAGATGTGAAAGTTTAAAAAAGAGGGGAAGGGAGCAGAGACATGAGTAATCCAAGCTCAACATCTCCATAGGCTACCCAATTAATTATGTTTTATTTTTTATAACATATTATTTAATATTCATACAATGTGTACAAGCCCATAATACACTGAGGAGCCAAAGGAAATGGTACACCTGCCTAATATTGTGTAGGGCCCCCATGAGCAAGCAGAAGTGCCACAACATGATATTGCATGGACTCGACTAAAGTCTGAAGTAGTGCTGGAGGAAACTGACACCATAAATCCACCAGTGCTGCCCATAAATCTGTAAGAATACAAGGGGGTAGAGATCTCTTTGGAACAGCATGTTGCAAGGCATGCCAGATATGTTCAAAAATGTTCATGTCTGGGAGTTTGTTGGCCAGTGGAAGTGTTTAAACTCAGAAGAGTGTTCCTGGCATGACTCTGTAGCGATGTTTTGGACGTGTGGGATGTCGCATTGTCCTGCTGGAATTTGCCCAAGTCCATCGGAATGCACAATGGACATGAATGGATGCAGGTGATCAGACCTGATGCTTACGTATGTGTCACCTGCCAGAGTCATATCTAGACTTATCAGGGGTCCCATATCATTCCAACTGCACATGCCCCACACCATTACAGAGCATCCACCAGCTTGAACAGTCCCCTGCTGACATGCAGGGTCCACCATTTCTTGAGGTTGTCTCCATACCCATACATATTCATCTACTCGATACAATTTGGAACAAGACTCATCCAACCAGGCAACATGTTTCCAATCATCAACAGCCCAATGTCAGTGCTGACAGGCCCAGACAAGATGTAAAGCTTTGTGTCATGGAGTCATCAAGGGTACATGAGTGGCCCTTTGGTTCTGAAAGCCCCTATTGATGAAGTTTCTTTGAATGGTCTGCACGCTGACATTCGCTGATGGCCCAGGACTGGAGTTTGCAGCAATTTTAAATTTCTGTCACATTGAACAATTCTCTTCAGTTGTTGTGGGTCCCATTCTTGCAGGATCTTTTTCTGGGCACAGCGATGTCAGAGATTTGATGTTTTACTGGATTCCTGATATTCACAGAACACTCATGAAATGATTGCACAGGAAAATCTCCACTTCATCGCTACCTCGGAGATGATGTGTCCTGTCGTTCATGTGCCGACTATAATGCTACATTCAAACTCACTCTTGATAATCAGCCGTTACAGCAGCAGTAACCAATCTAACAACTGTGCCAGACATTTTTTGTCTAATATAGGCATTGCCAACTTCAGCGCTGCATTCTGCCTGTTTACATATCTGAGTAGTTTGAGTTTGCATGCCTACACCAGTTTCTTCGGTGCTTCTGTGTAGTATTAGGTCCCTGATGACAAGGCAAGATACATATGAAAACTAGCTAAAACTGTTCCCACATTATGGAAATGTAAAATCCTTCTATCCACTGCATAACGAGTAGTATATACTACAATATTAAACATTTGCAACAGGCATGTGGAACCATTCTAGTATTTATTTATTTACTTATTTAGTCCTTCAAATCCTACATGTATAGAATATATACAAGGATATTGGACATGGTTAGGTATTTACACGATAAAATACAGTTTGTATTGCATTCCTAAGGACTAGATATTGAAGTAATTTAGAAAATAATTGTACATACAGCAAACATTAGAGGCAACATACAAAGTACAATATTCATAATGCATCTTTATTTTTGTTGTTTGGCTTTTAGGTACTCTGACAGATTGTAAAAGCAATGATCAATTAAATATGCCTTTATTTCAGCCTTAAAACTACTGAGTTTACTTACTGATTTAATATGATTCGTCAGATTATTCTAAATCTTTATCCCAATATGTAGTGTGACTTTTTGGCACAATGATGTCCTCACATGTTTCATATGAAGGTCAGATTTTTACGTTGTATTGTATGCATGTATATCTTCATTTTTAATAAGATATCTGGGTGTCTATCAATATATTGTTTGATGAAAACTGATGTTTCATAGATAAAAATGCAAGGAAGAGGAAGAACTGACAATTTTTTGAATATGGGTCTGCATTATTTCGTATTATTTATGCCTTCAATAATTCTTAATATTCTCTTCTGCACTCTGAAAAGTTTAATATTTGTTGTTGCATTGCCTCTGAAGATTATGCCATATTTAATTATAGAATGCACATAGGAGTAGTATACATTTAACATGCTGGCTTTGCTGCAACAAGTTTTTAAGATCCTTATCATGTAGCAGATTTTGCTTAGTTTTCTTTGCAAATATTCAATATGTACCTCCCGTTTCATGTTGTTCTGGAGCCAGAGTCCCAAAACTTATGTGCTGTCAACACTTTCAAGAACTCTGTCCCTAAGTGTTATTTGTATGTTTGGGTGGTGTCTTCTTTTCAGATTATGGAAGTTCAGTGCTACTGGCTTTTCTTTGTTTATAATTAGCTTCTTATAGCAGAACCACTGTTCTTCACTGTTCATTGTTTGGATAGTGGAGTCTTTTTAGTTTTTCTTCTGTTTTACCACTAATAAGGAAGGTTGTATTGTCTGCAAATTGGAGGGTAATTTGGCAATAATTGTTGTACATAAGATTATTGACATAGAGGAGAAACAGAATGGGTCCTAATACTGATCCTTGAGGGACACCATATTTCACATTTTCATATCCTGAATAGTAGTAGCTGATTTTGTTATGGTCAGTATATTGCACTTCAACCATCTGTTTGAGACCACATAGGTATGTCCTGAGCCACTCATTGGATATGCCTCTAATTTCTAATTGGTCAAGCTTCTGCAGTAGGGCATTATGGTCAATGACGTCAAAAGCTTTGGATAAATAAAGACATATGCCTGTCACAAACTCACTTCCATCCTGTTTAGTATAGATTTCATTAAGAAATCCAAATATTGCACTTTCAGTTGAATAGCCTTTCCTGAAGCCATGCTGTGAGGGAGAGTGAATTTTATTTTTATTTAGGAAATCAGACAATCTCTTATTAAAAAAAATTTCTACAATTTTTGAAAATACAGGTAGTAGGGCTATTGGTCTATAATTTCAAACACATTCTGTATTTCCTTTTTTGAGCAGTGGTTTTAGTTTTGTTGCTTTTAAGCTTGAAGGGAAGGTTCCTGTTGCCAGTGAGCTGTTGCACAAGTGTGTAAAGGGTTCAGCTAAGGCAAGACAGCATTTTTTAATAATTGCATGTGGTATTCCATCAATTCCACATGAGAATCCTGTTTTCAAGGTTTTTATAACTGATAAAATTTCTTCAGTATTTGTGGATGAAAGGAACAATAATGTAGACACATTTCTCACACTATTGGATGATGGAGGTGATATTTTGTTGTGTTCTTCCAGTCCACTCACCAACGGTTCACTTACATTTGCAAAATATTTGTTGAAGGTCCCTGCAATTTTTGTTGAGCAAGAAAGCATTTGTCCTTCATAACATAAGTTTATATTTTTATATTGTTTAGTTTTACTTGTTTGATTTTTTATAACCTCCCATACAGCCTTAGATTTGTTTTTTGAATTTTCAATTTATTTGTCATTTGCCACTGTTTTAGCTTTCCTTACACCATTTTTGAGGATCCTCTTGTAATTCTTCAGGTACAAATGAAATTCATGAGGCATGTTCGGAGTCTTTGCTATATTGTGTAATCTTCTTTTCTCTGCACAAGAGATTCTAATACCTGTTGTAATCCATTTGTTCTTCTTGAAGTTAGGTTGACCTTTGAGTTTTTTTTTAAAATGGAAATGCAGCTTCAAAGTATGACATGAAGATTTCCATGAAGTTTTCAAACATTTTGTTAGTATTTTCACAAGTATACGCTTCATACCAGGTTTCTTCACTTAGTCTGTGTATAAAAACATTTATTTGTTTGTTAGTGAGTTTTCTTGTTTCTTTTACAAGTTCCTCTTTCTCAGTTGTTTCACTTGGGGTGTATAAAGCAATAAACTGTGCATAGTGATCACCAAAGCCACTATTAAGATTTCCGGCACAGAAATTGTGATTTACATTTATGTTTATTAATATCTGATCAATTGTTGAGCTAGTAGTTGATGTAACTCTTGTAGGAGAATCTATGGTCCCTTTTATGTTATATGTTTCTAGTAGGGCTATTAAGTTTAGCTGGTCTTTTGAGACTTCTTGAAAATCAATATTAAAATCTCCACATGTGGTTACAGTTTTGTTGAAGTTTTTTATAGTATTTAAAGCTGCTTCTAGTTGATGACAGAAATTATTTAAGTTCCCATCAGGGCTCCTATATATACAGACGATTATTAATTTTAATGCAGATTTCAACTGCAGATACTTCAGAAGCTTTCTCTTCAGCTAACAGTTCAATGGGTTTTATGTTGCAATAATCAATGCCACTTTTAACAAATATACATGACCCTCCATGACTGGATGTAATTCTAGAGAATGATGATGAAAGATTGAAGTCTGCAAGTTTTGTGACTGACATTGCATCTTTAGGCAGCCATTGCTCAGTTATACACATTGCAGAAGCATTTTTTAGCTCATCAGTACATAAAATTTCAAGTTCACTTAATTTTTTTAGCAATGATTGGACATTTTGATGAATCAGCATGAAATTAAAAGATTTTTTAGGCTTTGGCATATTGTTAGACCATATTTAATTGATCACTTGCCTCTATCTTGTCAATAAAAATTAGGTCGGTAATAACAGAAAAGGTACATATTTAATGTACTCTAGTAACTCAGTCAGAATAAGAAGCAGTAAACAAAGTATCTCATAACACATTATGTAGAAGTGTCACTGTGGCTACATGTCCAACAATATCTCTGTAGAAGCTGCTATCAGCAGCAAGGGGCAGGGGGCTGGAGGGGGGGGGGGGGGCCTTGCAGGGTCACTTTATAAAAATTTATGTAACATACAAATGTAAATATGTTAGAAGCAGGGGTGTCTAGGTTTGTGAAGTTAAGTACACTCCGTGGAACTGTAGTATAGCCATATTAAGTAAGCTGTATACATTGTACACTCCTCAAATCTTTAGGCCCATCCCAGAACATCTCCCCAATATCCACCTCTATGCTCACCCCTACCACTCCCCACACTCCCACCTTCTACATGCTTCCTAAAGTCCATAAACCCAACAACCAAGGACGCCCCATTCTGGCCGGTTACTGTCCCCCCACTGAGAGAATTTCTACTCTCATAGACCAACACCTTCAACCGACTATCGGAAACCTACCCTCCTATATAAAAGGTACCAACCATTTATTCCACCGACTCTCCACAGTTCCTGTCCCTTTACCCTGCAGTGCTTTGTTAATCACTACTGATGCCACCTCCCTTTACATTAACATCCCTAATGCCCGTGGCCTTACCGCTATTGAACACTACTACCTTTTCCAACTTCTGACAGATTCCAAACCAACAACTTCCTTCCTTGTCACCATGTCCAACTATATCCTCACCCACAATTACTTCTCCTTTGAAGGCATTACCTACAAACAAATATGGGTACAGCTATGGGAACCCACATGGCACCATCCTATGCTAACCTACTCATGGGCCACCTAGAGGAATGCTTTCTAAAACATCCAGAAGCCTAACCCCCTCACCTGGTTCAGATTCATTGATGACATTTTTGTGATATGGATCAAGTGTGAGGACACCCTATCCACATTTTTCAGAATCTCAACAGCTTCTTCCCCATTTGCTTCACCTGGTCCTACTCAACCCAACAAGCCACTTCCCTAAATGTTGACCTCCACCTCAAAGAGGGCTACATTGATACCTCTGCCCATCTCTAACCATCACAAGTACCTCCAATTTGACAGCTGTCACCCATTCCATACCAAGAAGTCCCTTCCATACAGCCCAACCGACTATGGTCATTGCATCTGCAGTGACAAGCAGTCCCTCTCGAAATATACCGAGAGTTTCATTGAAGATTTCACTGACCGTAATTATCCTCCCAACCTTGTACAGAAACAAACCTCCTGTGTGTATCTTTCCAGTCTCCCACCACCTCCCAAAGTCGTACAGTCTAGCCAGAAAGGAGCAATCCCCTCATAACTCAGTACCATCCAGGACTGGAGCAACTGAATTACATTCTACGCCAGGGTTTTGACTACCTCTCACTGTGCCCCGAAATGAGAAATGTCCTGCCCACTGTCCTTCCCACCCCTTCCACAGTAGTATTCTACCATCCACTGAACCTACACAATATCCTCACCCATCCCTACACAGCCCCTTCTCCCAATCTCTTACCTCATGGCTCATGCCCCTGTAATAGACCTAGATGCAAAACCTATCCATACACCCTCCCACCACCACCCACTCCCGTCTGGTTACAGACATCACCTATCCTGTCAGAGGCAGGGCTACCTCTGAAATCAGTCATGTGATCTAAAAGCTAAGCTGCAATCACTGTGCTGCTTTCTATGTGGACATGACAACCAACAAGCTGTCTGTCCGCATGAACGGCCACCGAAAAACTGTGGCCCAGAAACGAATGCACTACAATGTTGCTGAGCATGCTGCCAAACATGACATCCTTCATTTCAATGACTGCTTCACAGCCTGTGTAATATGGATTCTTCCCACCAACACCAGCTTTTCTGAATTGTGCAGGTGGGAACTCGCCCCACAATATATCCTACATTTCCGTAAACCACCTGGCCTCTATCTTCATTAGTCATTGTACTTACTCATCCAGCTTCCTTCCTGTTCCCATTCCAGCACTACACAGCCTTCATTCCACCATAGCACCCATTTGTTTTACTTCTTCCCTTGTCTGCTACCCCCCCCCCCCCTTTGCTGTTCACTGTCTAAGCTCCTGACTGTACATAGGTGCCCTACCCTCTCACCACCTCATCCCTGCCCGCTAGCTCCCCAGCAGCACTTCACTGTGTGCCAACCCTACCCTACACCCTACTATTCCTTGGCCCCCTTCCCCTGCACACAGCCTCCTCTTTACCCCCTCCCAGTCGCCACTCACATCATGCAGTGGTGCTGCTGCTCGCAGTGTGGCTTCAGTTGCCTGAGACTGCAGTCATTTGTGTGTGTGAGTTGCGCGCACGCGCGCGCGTGTGTGTGTGTGTGTGTGTGTGTGTGTGTGTGTGTGTGTGTGTGTGTGTCTGTGTGTGTGCATGTGTGACCTATTTTTGATGAAGGCCTTACTGGCTGAGGGCTTTATTGTGACAGTCTTTTTGTAGTGCCTATCTAAGACTCAACACCTCTGGTATACGGTGAGTAGGAACTTTCCTTTTCGTAATATAATATACTTTTTTGACATATTCAAAAGCTTCCTTGTGATTGGCTAAGGTAGGACAGAGACCCAACCACAGTTTTCTTTCTAATTCTTTCTAACTTACATTTTGCCCAACCCTCCCATTTGTCACCTGCCATACATTGTTAGATTATACAGTTTTGATGGTATATTTCTACATAAATAGCTATTAATGAATAGTACATGTATGTATAATCTCATGTTAATGATGTGTGTTTTATTAGTGCCATCCAATGTTTTCTATGCTTCATCAGTGGCAATATTATGATTACACTCTAATGTACAATGTGTATAGGTTACTTAATGCAGTTAAACTGCAATTCCTCAGTGTGAACTTCACTTCACATAACCTAGACACCCCCCTCCTAACATATTTACATTTATATGTTACATAAATTTTTATAAAGTGACCCCCCTTGCTGATAGCAGCTTCTACAGAGATATTGATTCTGTTAGTATCTAGATAATGTGTTACAAGAGACTTTTTATTTACTGCATCTTATTCTGGCTGATTTACTACAGTGCATTAAATATGTACCTCTTCAGTTCATGTTGACTATGATTAATAATGTAGTATATACTATTGGTTATGCCATGGATACCAGGACTAATCACACCTATGAGCCGCCCCACTCCCCTCATTCACTTTTCCATGATGTAGGAGTGTTTTTTCCTACATTTAATATGAATCTTGCATTGCTTAATACTATAACGGGCCTGCACATGTGGTACAAATATTAAACAGTATGTATATATACCATGGGGTAGCCCTTGGAGGCATTGGACTCATATTACTCACATCTCTGCCACATCCCCCTATTTTTTAAACTTTCACACCTTTATGATGTAGGAATAGTTTCACAGTTAGGTCATATGGTAATGATCACAGATGTGTCCATACTTTCTTAGAGTGACAGTCAACTGTTATATTTTTCATACTGATGCTGTTTGATGATATAAGGGTACTGGGCATACGCCAGGTCCAGATTACTGGTAAATTAGTTAAATGGAATTGGTTAGTGACTGATAGTAGGGTCATACAAGTTGTAATTATATGAATAATTTCAGTTCCTGAATGTGACTATTAGAAGTGATTTTAGCCTTGGAGTGTCAATTGGTTACACTAGATGTATTTGAACTTCTGATATTGCCTCTTATAATGTTTCAACATCACATGTTTCTGAGTATTTATTCTTATGGTGTAGTTCACACCAAATTGTGGGTTTGTTGTTATTATGTGACATAGTAATATCACTGGATTTTTTTATACTATCATGTGATTATTATATTACATAATTCTGTATGAAGTTCCTCATTTGGTTACACTGTTTGTATTATCTTTGAACTTCTGATACAGATTTGACATTTGAGGTGTTTTGCTGCTGCCAGTCCAAATGATTTGTGGTAGATGGACTGCCTCATTTAGTTGTACAACATTACATATCTATGTACATTTTCACGTGTTTTAGTTCTTATCAAATAGCCAGTTTGTTTTTATCATGTGACACTGTATTATCATGTGACACTGCAGTAGCATCGTATGACTGTTGTATTGGATAATATTGTACATTTTTGCATAAATTTTCATATGTGGTGGTTTCCACTGAATGGTTGGTGTTTTTAACTTGTTTTGAGATCCATTCTGTTACCATTTCTGCACTAACACTGTCAAGATTGTCCATGATCAAAACCTGCAGTGAATAAAAATACTGTTAGGCAGCACACTGTGCATCATGCATCTTTCCAAGTAATGTAATGCAACTGTGTGTTAATAACAACATATTTGTCATGTCTGCTTGTGTCTGTATGTGTGGATGGATATGTGCGTGTGTGCGAGTGTATACCTGTACTTTTTTCCCCCTAAGGTAAGTCTTTCCGCTCCCGGGATTGGAATGACTCCTTACCCTCTCCCTTAAAACCCACTTCCTTTCGTCTTCCCCTCTCCTTCCCTCTTTCCTGATGAGGCAACAGTTTGTTGCGAAAGCTTGAATTTTGTGTGTGTGTTTGTGTTTGTTTGTGTGTCTATCGACCTGCCAGCGCTTTTGTTCGGTAAGTCACCTCATCTTTGTTTTTATATATAATTTTTCCCACGTGGAATGTTTCCTTCCATTATATTAACAACATATTTCACTATACTATGTCATCTACATACATGGTATATCTCCTTACACCAATTAGGGAAGTCTGGGAATTGTTTATTTGGTGTCATGTACTCTATGTTAGTTGTTAATGGCAGAACAAGTGTGAATGGCATTTAGTTGTGATGAATATATATAGAAATTTATCAGTATATCAGGACTGGCTCTCCATATTTCAAACAAGTTTATCTGTGAGAATTGTCAAAGAATTCAACATTATCCCAAAAAGCCATGAACCCAGGATATCTGCAGTGAATAAAAATTAACAACAAAAATGAACAACAATGAACATCACCTTCAAATTCTTAAAAATTGATGGCCATTGTAATAACACAATTCACGTTTCCGTCACACTTCACCTAGTGTAGACTGGGAACTGTCTGCTAGACCTGCCCGATGTGAACTGACTGGCCCGGCCCATGCTGCCGGAGTTGTTGTTGTTGTTGTTGTTGCTGTTGTTATGCCGGCAGAGGTCGCGTCCGAATTCTCGCGTGCCCTCTGGTGGACGGGACTCTACTTGCAGCCACTACCGTCCGTGACGCGCCGTGCCAATGTGTGCCTCCCGCGATCTTTCTGGTGGCTACAGCAGCCATTATAAAAGTAATGTTTCCTGCAGAACTCCTTAGGACAGTAAAACTCTGTTTGCATGTCTGTTGTCCATTGTGTGGGCCCACCTGAGTGTCAGTCAGGGGTGCATGAACTTCTGCTGTGTCTGCTAAGTGTCATCAGTAGAAAATTATGATGAATTACTGAAGGCCATGATGAGCTCAATGTGGTGGCAACTGATGAATAAATTCGGCAGAGCCTGGTGTTGGCTTGATCCCTTCTGCTTTGAGAATGTGTCCAAGGAATGTAACTTTCTGCTTCTGCAGTTGCAGTTTGTCTACGTTAATTATCACTCCTGCATACTGGGGAGCAATGAGAATGGGTTTAAGGTGTCATTTGTGAGTGTGTGAGGTGACAGGGAAAATTAAAATGTCATCAAGGTACGCATAACAGCAATTGATCTTGAGAAACACTCCACCAATAAATTGTTGACACATCTGCGCCATATTTTTCAGTCCATATGGCATTACCAGAGACTTGTATGGGCTGAAGGATGTAATAATAGTTGTCTTACCAACATTGCCTGGATACTTTGGGATGTGATGATAAGCTTTGCAGCAGTCAACCACAGTAAAAACCATAGCTCCCATTAGTGAATGTGTGGAAGCATGAATGTTTGGCATAGGATGCCTGTCACGAACTGTGCAGGAATTAAGAGACCTGTAGTCCCCACAGAGTCCTACAGATCGATACCTCTCAGGTGCTAATTTTTTGGGCAACACCCAAGCACTGTCCAAGTAATGGAAAATGCCAACTTGCAACATTTCGTCCACCACTACCTCAGCTGCTGAGGAGTGCAGGTGCGACTCACAGTGATTGCGATGAATGAGTGGACCCAGGGTTGTGTCAATGTGTCAACACAGTGGGTTCACCATAGCACACTATGCACTGGTAAAATCTAACTCATGATGTATCATGGGTTCAAATTGTTCAAATGGCTCTGAGCATTATGGGGCTTAACATCTATGGTCATCAGTCCCCTAGAACTTAGAACTACTTAAACCTAACTAACCTAAGGACATCACACAACACCCAGTCATCACGAGGCAGAGAAATGTCATGGGAATGAATGAAATTTAATTGCCACAGTGGAATGAATGAGGCAGGTAGCCCTGTACTGACTTGTTTTGTTTGTTGTCAGGGATTGTCCTGTGCCGCAGTGTCAACAGGCCACGGTAGTGCAATGTTGCCTCCTGTGGGGGCATGGTCGTGTGCGCTCAGGCCGCCGTAGCGCGGGACAGTCATCAGTCAGTCACACGTATACATGAGACTGAGAGATGTTTCATGTAAGTGAAGTCACTGAGAATTGACACAGGTTGAGAGAAGTCATTCTTGGATTGTGTTGATGGCTTGTATGGTCCTAACACACACATGGAGAAATGGAGCATTAGCAGTGATGTAGGTCACATTCAGGTGTGAGCATTGGTTTGGTCAGGTGGGAGGCAAAATTTACAAAGGAAGTAGACCCCTAGCATGCGTCGAAGGGAATATAGCATGTCCATAAATTGCATGGCTAGATACATAGTGTAGTGTACACAAAGGCCGATACTGACAGCTGTGTAAAGCTGCTGTCTGAAGCTTTTGGAGTGCATTTCTAAAATCTGCTGAGGCACTGTGCAGACATCAGACCCCACATCAATATGGAAATACTTGCATTTGGTACAGTCCCAGATAGGCAGGCGCCCTTGTTATGATATCACTGTTGTAGAAGAGAGGTGATTTGGTGTGAGCCGGTGTGCCTTTTGTGGCCCACATTTGTCTTTTCAGTAACCAGGACTGCTGGCAGTTGTGGGCGGCAGCACTGTACTGCATGTGGTATTGAGAAGATTGTATTTTTGGGGTGCAATGATCAGCAAGCATGGTGTTGGCTGCTGCTGGTGTGTGGTCTGTGTATTCTACAGGTCAGCACTTGTAAAGGGGCCTATGATGTCAGCTTCCTATAAGGTCAGAAGGCATCAAGTCTGTTCAGTGTACATGCTGATCAAATGGGTGGTGGAGGCAGGGGTGCCAAAATTAATATTTTGCTTGTGCTGTATCATTGAAAGCAGTCTTTCAACTAGGACAACCTTTTTTTCAAATGGCACGGCCTTGTGTGCAATCATTTGAGCTGTAGCGGGAGTTTGACAATCCATAGTGTCCACAGTGTCGAGACTGGCATCAGAGCAGAATCCACTAGCAAGTGTAAGCGGAACCACAATTGTGAAGGAGACTCCTCAGTGAGCTGTTCTGCATGGACCACCAATTGCACCTATTGCTCAGCAGTGTGAGTGATCTGTTGTAGCAATGCTGTTCTTGTGGTGTCATACTTGTTGTGTTTAGGAAGGGAGAAAATAACATCGCTCATAAATTCTGCATATTCAGTGAGACGGTTAACAGCATCACAAATTTTGAACTGTCATTCACAGTGCCCCTGAATCAAATACATACTCATATTTCATGAACCTTAGTGTATTTTAACACGGCAGAAAAGCAGGAGTTTAGGTTGTGCTGTAGGTGTACATTGTCCAGTGAAGCCTGATAATGGCTGTACAACTTCTGACCTGAAAAGCAAAGCACGAACAGTGCTGACACCACATTTCCGCAGCACAGTTGTAGCTCCAAACACGGCATCAATGTTGCACAACACTTGTGCATATGAAGTGATTGTGTTGAATGTTGGCGATCACAGCACAGTAGACAGGGAAGACACTGCTGGTACCAATTCCATTCTCACGCACCAACAGTGAATTGTCCTCAAAACTCATTAACAATGACTCTGTTGGTTCAAAATGGTTCAAATGGCTCTGAGCACTATGGGACTCAACTGCTGAGGTTATTAGTCCCCTAGAACTTAGAACTAGTTAAACCTAACTAACCTAAGGACATCACAAACATCCATGCCCGAGACAGGATTCGAACCTGCGACCGTAGAGGTCTTGCGGTTCCAGACTGCAGCGCCTTTAACCGCACGGCCACTTCGGCCGGCGACTCTGTTGGCAGCCACTGTTGCATCAGTCACTGTGTCTTCTGAGATAACATTTGCACAAGCATCTTGAACTGTATTCCACACTAATTGTCAATCAAAGCAATGAGAACACTGACCTGTGGCTGATGCTGATGAATTCAGAGTGGTAGGGCATTGTGGAACAGTGATCAAACTACGTTTTTGTCCATTGTTAATGTGCAATAAGGCAACTCAAAACAGTATTTCCTGAATATCACAGCATCTGTGTCACTGATGTGTGTTATTTCCACTGTGTAGCAGAAAGGAACACACCAATAAAACCTGAATGCAAGTTTCACTGGATACAAGGTTTATTTGTGACTTCATGATACAGAAACACCTCTCTTCCACATTGCTTGCCATGAACTGCTATCTAAAATGCAGACACTCCAAACCTAAGCTTGACTCCATTGGTCAGCAATGTTCTTTGCCTTAATGGTCCCATGAGGCTGTATATATAACACACATTTGGTATGTTAGATTTCTTTACTGTAATGGCTCGTCGCATGAGAGCTCCCACCATTCTGAACTAGGAGTATCAACAACCATTTCAGACATTTAAGTTAAATATAATCATTTAAAGAGAAACATTAGTTAACAACACATATTTCACTCTAAAAAATGAAAGAACATTCAATTTAGATATTGAAAAGGTGCAAGCAAGTAGGAAAAAATTTCATAAAAATACATATATTTGAGATAAGTATTATCAGTCCACATTAATGTGCCTGTATTATTTAACACAAAGTTCATACTATCTTAAAGGAGAACATTGAAACTCAGTGAGCATTTTCTATGTATCAGTCACTGATAAATAAAACAGATTAAAAGAATTGTCATACCTTCACCTGCTGCATTAATATCACAGGCGAACAGATGATAACTTTTTAATTCTTCAAAATATTTCATCCATTCCTCATCTGGAGTTGCTGGGATATCAGAGCTCAGACTACGACCTACTTGTTCTGAAAAATTTTGAATATAGCTTGTATCTTCATGACTGTTACTCCAAAAATCTTCCACATTCCACAAACAGCAAGATATCACATTAAACTCTATACACAACATAAATTTTGAAAAAAAAAATCTTTTTTCTATCTGCTTCCTCTTCTAATTGCTTTCATACAGGAATCTTACTTATAGGATGTAAGCAATTTCAAGTTTGAGTTTTATCATTCAACTTAAAAGCAATGTTCAGAAGTGTCAGTGGAATGAAGCACAAATCTTAACAACCAATAACATATTTTACTGAGCTATTGCTGTTTAAAATACTAACAAAGCTTATACAAAGAACTATGTTTCTGTAAACAGAAAAATTCTGTTGGCTCCATATTTTTTATCTGCAACATTCATTGTGTTACACCTTTCCCCACCTTAAAAGAAAAATAGAGTTCACTGAAAGCATACACCCTAAGACAAAGAAAATTACACCACATGAAGGAATTACCCAAATGGGATGGAAATCAGTAGATATGATGAACATGTACAGATAAACAAACAATGTGATGAACATGTACAGACAAACACACGATTACAATTGCAGAAGAATTGGGAGATTTATTCAAGAAAAATAGCTTCGTAAAGTGAGCAATTCAGTAACTTCTGTAGTTACTGAGCTTGGCATTGATTAACAAAGGTGTTAGATGTCTTCTTGAGAGATATTATACTAAACCCTGTCCAGGTGGCATGTTAGGCCAACAGGCTAGTTGGAGGACCCTGCCCATAATGCTCTAAACATTCTCAACTGTGGAGAGATCCAGCAAACTTGTCATATATATCAATGTCATATAGCAGTCTACTGTCAGAAGCCACATCCCATATGAAGCACAGTTGGATACTAGTTGACGAGACTGTAATGCACTCTTATTTCAACTGACTCTTTCATGACTGAACACATTGGCCAGGCATAATACCTTTGTCTATTCGAAAAACAAACATGTGACCTTTGTTGAAGCTGTGAGCTGCCACTGCAGATTTCTCAGTTTGGCCAAGGTGAATGCTCCTCACTTGTTCTGAACACCACTGAGGTGGCCTGCTATGAACACATAGCTGTGACTTGCTGAGGTACTGCATGCCACACTTGCAACTGATGCTGTAGACACAAGGTGATCGTAGCCCATCTTTGACTAATCCGAGCACATTCTTGAATTTAAAAGTTGAATGGAAAATGGTTTTTATGTTGTACTTCTTCAATGTCCTGGCAATTTTGGTTGAGGATGACCTTGCATACAGAAGGAACACCAGCTGCTTGTTCTCTGCTTCTGGGTTGTTTCCTTTCTCCTTCTTGCTCAACTGGAGCATGTGCCTTCATCGTGAGCAGTCATCCTCAAGAAAGGTTCGACACAGATGCTGTAAGCCATTCATTGTTGTGTATGCTTTTAACGTGATTGGGAATTCTTAAATGTTTTCTTTACCACACAGCCAAATAAAATGAGTCATGCAAATATCTGTAGAATGCCTTCAATTTCAGCACTGTGTTTTTGAGAGCTGTTTATCGAAATGTTCCATGCACAGGTCAGGAATGCATGCAAATAGTGGTGAGTGTGTGGCAAAACAGTTTCATCATGTCACTGTCAAAGTAACTCTAGAAATACCACATGGAATCTTCTGTAAGAACTTTTGCGAAAAGAGATACGATGTCAAAACTGACTAGTAGATTATCTTTTCCGAGACATATATCTCCAAGCACTTGCACAAACTCTGCCTCCTCCTTGACAAGGTGTAGACAGTGACCTACAAGAGGTGTGCGATTCATTTCACTATACCATATGTCAGTGAATTTTTGGTGGTCACTATCAGGTGTAGTGGAATTCCATCCTTGTGTCTTTTCAGGGCATAAAACTGTAGTTGTACATTTGATGCTCTGGGTTACAGCATTTTGGCTACATCCTTGTCCACTCCTGAGTTGCTGAGTGAGATTGTCTTCCATGTCACAGCTGGTGTATCTCTGTTCATTTGTTTATATGCTACATCTTGTAATAGCATGCAGGCAGGCACCCCAGGATTCAATACCTTCATCCACTCTACATGCGATTAATGCTGTTAGCTGCAGTTCACATGTGGGCCTTTCCAGCTATTGTCTGAGATGGGTCTGCTAGGGCTGAGCCTGGACCCTCTATCAGTATGACTGGACCATTGGCAAACATTACAGTTTTTGAACTGCCCTTTAAAGTTATTGGAAGATAATTTATTTAGGTCAGAAACAAGAGAGTGCTTAGAACTATATAGTATGTTCCCCCATTATGACATTGTTTTCATGCCTGATATACAGCACCTTCAGCTTTTTGTTATTAAAACCATGCAAGAATGGTGCCATTAATCTAATCACACTTCAGTTCACTGAGTAGAATTTTGTGGTGCATACTATCAAGGGCTTTTGCAGTGTCCCGGTACTTACCAACAGATTTTTTTATTTTACCTATGGCTGCATTTTATTTGTGAGGTCTAGTATTGGTTTCTCTATGGAGAATCCATTATGAAAGCAAAACTGAGAAGCAGTTAACCAAATTAAATGATCAATATTGTGTCACATGCCACTTTGTTAAACACTTTTGAAAAGAATAGAAGGAATGATGTAGATCTGTATTTAGACTATACGGTTTGCTTATCCTCAGCATTGTAGGTGAGTGTTACTACATATTACAGCACTCTTAAGTCAGTATCAAAATATGCCCCAAGTGACTGATTGATTGACTGCAAAGACAGTTTAAGGGTATGTCCAATAATAATGCCTTCAGCTGTGTGTATTAGTTTTTAACAAAGTAGGAAAAGACAAATTGCTATTTACCATAGGAAAGACATGTTACATTGCAGGCAGGCACAATTGAAAGACATTTACATAAAGCTTTCAGCCACAGCCACTGGAGTTCTGGCATGAGATGCAGAAGATGGCAACCATGTGTGCATGAGGTGTGCTTGCGTGTTCAGCAACTCACTTCGATTGCTTGTCTGCACAAATTATGTTTGTCTCTCTTTTACTGATGAAGACTGTGGTCGAAATATCAATTGTTTGTCCCCTGGTTCACCACAAGATGTACACCACTGTACACATCTTTCATGCTGTGGCCAAAAGCTTTATGTAAGTGTCTTTTAATTTGCCTGTCTGCAATCTGACATGTCATCTCTACGGTAAGTAGTAATCTTTCCTACATTGTTGATATTCCTACCTGGAGTTTCCATTGTTTGTATTAGGTTTTATTTATTTACAGTTAGTTTCTGTTCAACTCATCATTAGTTATAGCTGAGGTCCAATGCATGTGGCAGCGTGGAAACCATGCACTTCCAGACGTAAGTTCATTATACATTTTTTGTTCCGTACCCTCTCATCGATCAATTACTAGAGTTTGTACATGGTGGAAAAAAGTATGATGATTGTATTGTATTCGGTAGCACCTGCCCATTGGTAAAGGTTTTTCTTTCACACAAACACCATTGTCTTCTTGAGGATTATTCCTGTGTACTTGAAGCTTACAGAAATAAAATACTTTTCTTGTATGTGCTCTCTTTTCTTTTAAAGCTATAAATAGTAGCGTAGCTAGTACTATCTGTTGTTCTACTAAACTGAATGAGCGCAACACCATTGATGAAGTTTCAACCTCGGAAGAAGTTTATTAATACCAATTAGTTGGGGGGGGGGGGGAACCTCATCCAATCCAGAAGTCACACACAGTTAGAGTAATTAGTTTCTAATGTGTGTGTAGTGATCATTAATACTTAAAAGATCATTTCAATAATTCTATCACTGTCCATTTATGAGTTGCTAAGCAAGGTATCGACAAGCTGAATGTGCAATGATTAATATTTGTTGTACCCTGACAGTAAATCACTTCTCACTTGCTTTAAGCATCAAGATGATTACTATGCTGCTCAAATAGGTCTTTGATAGTCATTATCAAGCTAATTTCTGTAAATTGCAGTTAATGTTACTGAATCACATACGCGATGATAATGCCCAATATCCAGCCATGTATCATGAACTCCGCGCCAATATTTGAGAATTCGCACGTGATTTGTTTGCACCAAAGTCAGGCTGTGGTTCCCTAGAATAATTTTTAAATCAACTGTGGATTGTAAATTAACAATTGTATGCCCATTCATGAAAGTTACAGCAGATCCGCACTCGACGACTGCTTGATCATGCACTCGAGCCACACGGAAGTTTTTTCCTTACAAAGAGAAAACATATCACGTGTAATGCAACAAGGTTATTCACAATTTTAGAAGGAAGGTTAGCATTGGCCATACTATTTATGGTTTATTGAGAGCAAAAACGATTTTCAATCACATAGTGATCATCTTCAGTGCTGTGGTGTACAAATTAAACTCATAGGCACTGGTATCAAGTTATTATCAGTTACCAAAGCTTCAATGCCAGTACCGGACACTGAATAAGTTCAGGCAGTGCCTTCAGTACACACGAGAGCTGGACGTTGGGTGAAATATAATACCCCTACATTCCTAGAGCTCCGCTCTATAGAATTTTGTTAGTGTTCTTTGTATCATCTCATGTTTCGAGTCAATCAGTGTTCGAGCTCAAGAAAAAATAAAAAGTTATTGTTCAACTGCTACATTACATCTCTTCAACAGACAGAGATAAGCTGTAGTCGACCAAAATGTTATTCAATGAGAACGCTTAGTGAGTACTAAATTAGGGCCGGCCACAGTGAGCCAAATCGCACATGAGACGGACGTGCAGACCACATGCTAGCTGAGGCTCGACTTATCCCAGCTTTGCTCAGTCCTTCTCAGAATTATCCAGTACAGTGCAATGTTTCATTTAGCATTGGAGTGTGACTTTTTTGTCCGGCATAACTCTCCTCAGTTCAGCAGAATATTTGTGTCAGTGCTGTTATCATTCACTGTTACTGTTTTTTTCATGGCACAAAGGATTTACACATGTCCAGTGGCTGCTTGCACAAAAAGAGGCAGTCTAGTAATATGTCATCATGAGACTTTAAAAATGAACCAGAATGGCAGAAGAGAGGGATGAGAATTATAAATATCCATTATGTAGTTGCATAATGGAAGGGTACTGCAAATTTGCTATGAAATGATGTCACAATACCATTCAGGAAGAATTTAAAGGTTTAGTTGACAACAGAATAGCAAATAATTACAATATTTGAAAAACAGGATTCATTGTCCTGTACATCGAGAAGTGCTTTGAGGCAAATTTGCAGGCACAGAGCATGTGAAGAAACTGTTGGTATGAACAGCAAAATTTCTGAAGTCACACACATTATTCCACTGTCAGTTGTAATCATTTTTGTCAGTTGCAACCATTTTAGATGGAACTGAATAAAGAGTACGGAGACTTTATTTACTACTGCAAAGTGTGTTGCTTAAGTCAAGGGGCATCCCTAGTACAATATTCCAATTTAAAACCAGCTATTGTTGAACTTATGAAGGAAAACTGAGTGCAGGACCTAAAATGTAACATACAGAATGGATTGAAGGCCTCACATTTTAAGTGGACCTGACTGTGTTCTGCCCACTGCATGACACTGCAAGGTGGCAAACAACTTATTTCTGATACTTCTAGGAAAGAAATCTCACTGTAGAAGGGAAGAATTCTGACAAACATAGCCCAGTTCCCTAAGCCCACTGACATTAAGGAAAACATGACAATGGAATACTTCATTGAGGCCTTGAATGAATTACAAGGATAGTTTTCTCAATGTTTTGAGGAAATTGTCAATATTACATCTGTTATTGAGACTCTTTGCAATTTCAGTTGAAAACACTCCTGCGCATGTGCACATATAACTGGTCGGTCTGCAATGTAATTCCTGCTTTAGTGGTTCACAGGTGTCACATCGGATAATTTCTTGAAAGCTGCATGACATTTCAATGAGAGCACAGCTGTAAATCACATCCATAATGTGCGTGGGCAGTGTTCTGGTACCCAGTTTCAGTGCCCAAACTCCAATTCCCAATATGTGTCAACTCATATCTGTTTATGTGCGGTCTCAGTATCAACCGTTCTGGTCACCTTGCCTTGCTGAGTTGAAATCCTGTGGCTCTCTTAATCAGGTCTTTACTTATACATATTTTTACTGCTGTTTTAATCGTGGAGTCCCAGTACATGGAGGTTGGTGAAAGAATCTTTGTCCATTTGTAGTTCATGTTACCCTCGTGTCAAGACTGTGTTCAGCAACAGCAGACTTTTCTGGCTTACCCAATCTGGTGTGACATCTATGTTCAGCACATCAATATGCAACTTTAAGAGTGTGACACATCTGGCCAATGTTTGGCTTCCCACATTGGCACATGATTTTATGTATACTTGATCTCCTTAGACCCAGCTTGTGTTTAATAGAAGCCAGAATCATTTGCACTTGTGCTCTAGGGCAGAAAATGGACACTTCCCATTCTTTGATGTCTAGGCCTACAGAAAAGGCAACAGTTCCTCATGTCACAATGTGTTCAGTAAACCAATTCACACTGACCTGTATCTATGAGCTGCCACCATCCATCTCGATGCAGTGGTGGAACGTGGACTCTCGTTCTTAGGGCTAGAATTCTCTCGGGACCGAGGAGCTTATCGGCAGAGCTTAGCCACCTTCACTTTGTGTTTGCACAAAACACGTACTCCAATAAGCAGATTGGAAATGCATTTCAACCTCCAGAACAGCCAGAAGTAATGTAGAACCTTACGAGGACAGTTTTTCGACCTCAGGTCGGTGGCGTGTCCTTCGAGATCTGCAGGCTGTTCGAGAAACGTCAGATAAAACATGTTGTCTGCCCTCCAGTGTGGGTGTAAATGATGCTGGATTCTGTTAAACATGAACTATGTCTAAGAAGACCATGGATATATCAAATTCCACGTGAGGGTGGGAAATCAAACACGGGTCAGACATGTAGCACTGTTAAAGATAGACAGCTGAACACAGACATCACTTGAGACTGAGTCAGCCAGAATAGTCTGCTATTGTTGAACACTGTCTTAACACAGTGCATAACATGAACTGTGGAGAGACAAGGATCATTTCTCCCACCTCCATGTACCGGGACTCCATCATAAAAGAAGCAGTCAAAATACATGTAAGTAATGACCTGATTAATAGAGACATTGGATTTAAAGTTAGCAAGGAATGGAAACCAACACTGTCAGTACTATGGCATTGCCAGCCGCAGATAAGCAAATCTGAGTCAACACAGACAAGGAACAGGTGTCTGCACACTTAAACAAAATACTAACAAACTATCTGCACACATGCTGCGACATGAGTTGCAGCCGTGCTTTTCCTGCATTACACATGTGAACACCGTGGTTCACTTCTCCAGCAGGGGACACTGGGTGTAGTCATCCTCTGTGATTCATCTACAACAAAGTTATAGCCGGACCCACTCAGTGCCTCCACTTCTCTAGTGAGCCAACATATATATTGGCGAGAAACTGTAGCAACGTGTCAGTAAGTACCTGAAGACAATGAACAACTGTCTCGTCGAAATATTGTACAGCTTCCACAACATTATCTGACACTTGTGAACCACTGAAGTAGTTATGTTGGGAAAGTCTCAAAGAGCTCAGTGTAATTCCCATTTTAAAGACAAATCCTTTTACATCAAAATTGTCCAGGACGTCCACATTTTTTTCCACAGATAGAGAGTCCACATCTCCATAATGAAACGGTAAAGGTGCTACAATATTTTGATCAAATGTAAGACCTTCTTCTGAATATGAAACTAAATAAAACACTGTTACTTGGCAACCTGAGTGTAAAAATCCTTGAAATTGTCTGTGTCTGTCCATATGCTGGCAGTTTGTACAAGATAAAAATTATATTATGCCTTCATTGTGCAAAAACAATTAAATAATACTGAAAACACGTTTTGTTTGTGATCTGTGGTGTCAATAAGTATGAAACAGAGTCTTACACAGTGCATCTGCACCGCCACTTAAGTGCAGCATATTCACCACTTCTCTTTCTTGCCACTCCTCGTGATCAGACAGCACAGATATGTGTCGGCTGAGCTGTCCCTGTGGCACTCCTGCCAGTGCATAGCTCATGTGCCAAACTCCACCCCTGCATTAGAGGTAACTGAAGAAAAATTTGGATAGGAAATTGGAGTTTAAGGAGAAGAAATAAAAACACTAAGGTTTGGCAATGATATTGTAATTCTGTCAGAGATGGCATAGGATTTGGAATAGCAGTTGAACCTAATGGATTGTTTCTTGAAAAGAGGTTATTAGGTGAATTCAACAAAAGAAAACTAGGATAATTGATTGTAGTTTAATTAAAGCAGGTAGTGCTGGGGGCATTATACTAGGAAATGAACACTGAAATTAGTAGATGAGTTCTGCTGTTTGGCCTGTAAAATAACTGACGATTATTGAAACAGACAGGGTATTAAATACACTCTGGCAATAGCAGAAAAATTATTAACAAAAGTGGAATTTTGTAAATACCTAATGAATAAATTTATGACTTAGGAAATTTCTTCTGAAGCCATTTGTATAGAGTATACCCATGTATAGAAGTGAAATATGAACAATAAACAGTTTAGACAAGGAGAGCATAGAAGCTTTTGAAATGTGATGCTACATAAGAATGCTAAAGATTACATGGGTGAGTTGAATAACTTATGAGGATGTAATGAACTGAACTGGAAAGGAAACAAATTTATGGTACAGCTTGACTAAAAAATGGGATCGGTTGACACGACACATCCTGGGGTATCAAAGAAGTGTCAGTTTGGTAATTTAGGCAAGTGTGGAGTATGATACCTGTAGAGGGAGAAATAGGCACAGGTACTGTAAGCAGCAGTCACTGGGAGATGAAGGAGCTCACATAGGACACACTAACATGAGGAGTTGCACCAAACTAGTCAACAACAACAGCTGTAGCAAACAGATCACATTTACTCTGTTTGGCTGTTTGCTACAGAAATTTTAACAGTGTTAATACCTACTTTTTTCTGCTATTGTATAGCAGCACCTTACCCAAAAACTTTTCCACAACAGAATTTCAAATGGTGTTAAATAAATTCTGCACATGTTCTAAAAAATAAACAATTTGCACTTTTTATGTGGTAGTCTTTGTTTAGCAATGATAGCTTTCAAATTAAATAATTTTTATGTCAGTTACTTACTACATATTTTTGTAGTTGTCTTTCAAAAACATTCAATAAATTCTGAAACTGCACTGCTGCTACTGGGCTATTTCTTCATAATTAACTGCTGTTTTTTATGTGCTTCTTATAACTCTGCGTTAATCCATAGCCATTCACAATCTTTTTTCTATCTTTTTAGCTGTTAGAAGAGTTTCTATTTTTATTTTGGTACACGTACGAATGACTTTCCACCTTCAAAACAGGTCTCATTTAAATTACTTTTAGTCCATCCACTAATTACTTAATTTTTTAAGTTCAAGAAATAGCTAGTATCTCATGGGTCAGATAGATACCACCTACATGAAAATTAAAGAGACCTTTGGAGACAAGAGAACCACTTGCATGAATATCAAGAGCTCAGATGGAAACCCAGTTCTAAGCAAAGAAGGGAAAGCAGAAAGTGGAAGGAGTATATAGAGGGTCTATACAAGGATGATGTTCTTGAGGACAATATTATGGAAATGGAAGAGGATGTAGATGAAGATGAAATGGGAAATATGATACTGCGTGAAGAGTTTGACAGAGCACTGAAAGACCTAAGTTGAAACAAGGCCCCAGGAGTAGACAACATTACATTAGAACTACTGATAGCCTTGGGAGAGCCAGCCCTGACAAAACTCTACCATCTGGTGAGCAACATGTATGAGACAGGCGAAATACCCTCAGACTTCAAGAAGAATATAATAATCCCAATCCCAAAGAAAGTAGGTGTTGATAGATGTGAAAATTACCAAACTATCAGTTTAATAAGTCACGGCTGCAAAACACTAACACAAATTCTTTACAGACGAACGGAAAAACTGGTAGAATCCAAACTAGGAGAAGATCAGTTTGGATTCCTTAGAAATGTTGGAACATGTGAGGCAATACTGACCCTACGACTTTTCTTGGAAAATAGATTAAGGAAAAGCAAACCTACATTTCCAACACTTGTAGACTTAGAGAAATCTTTTGACATTGTTGACTGGAATACTCTCTTTCAAATTCTGAAGGTGGCAGGGGTAAAATACAGGGAGCAAAAGGCTATTTACAATTTGTACAGAAACCAGATGGCAGTTATAAGAGTTGAGGGGCATGAAAGGGAAGTAGTGGTTGGGAAGGGAGTGAGGCAGGGTTGTACCCTAGCCCTGATGTAATTCAATCTGTATATTGAGCAAGCAGTAAAAGAAACAAAAGAAAAATTCTGAGTAGGAATTAAAATCCACGGAGAAGAAATAAAAACTTTGAGGGTCGATCATGACATTGTATTTCTGTCAGAGACAGCAAAGGACCTGGAAGAGCAGCTGAACAGAATGGACAGTGTCTTGAAAGGAGGATATAAGACAAACATCAACAAAAACAAAACAAGGATAATGGAATGTAGTTGAATTAAATCAGGTGACACTGAGGGAATTAGATTAGGAAATGAGACGCTTAAAGTAGTAAATTAGTTTTGCTATTTGGGGAGCAAAATAACTGATGATGGTCGAAGTAGAGAGGATATAAAATGTTGACTGGCAATGGGAAGGAAAGCGTTTCTGAAGAAGAGAAATTTGTTAACATTGAGTATAGATTTAAGTGTCAAGAAGTCGTTTCTGATAGTATTTGTATGGAGTGTAGCCATGTATGGAAGTGAAACGTGGACGATAAATAGTTTAGACAAGAAGAGAATAGAATCTTTCAAAATGTGGTGCTACAGAAGAATGCTGAAGATTATATGGGTAGATCACATAACTAATGAGGAAGTATTGAATGGAATTGGGGAGAAGAGAAATTTGTGGCACAACTTGACTAGAAGAAGGGATCGGTTGGTAGGACATGTTCTGAGACATCAAGGGATCACCAATTTAGTATTGGAGGGCAGCATGGAGGGTAAAAATTGTAGAGGGAGACCAAGAGATGAATACACTAAACAGATTCACAAGGATGTAGGTTGCAATAGGTACTGCGAGATGAAAGAACTTGCACAGGATAGAGTAGCATGGAGAGCTACATCAAATCAGTCTTTGGATTGAAGACAACAACAACAACAACAATGATTCCAAAGATATTAGATGCCATTGGTAGACAAAAATGGCAAATACTACCAGACTACCAAAAACTAAGCAACGTATCATTAAATATGGTATATCCTCTTCCCAGGATCAATGAGATCTTAGACAATTTGGGGACCGTGCTAAAGGGTACTATCAGGTACTAATAGATGACAAGGACTACAAAAAAGATGGCTTTTAGCACATCATTGAGCCATTACGGATACAACAAAATGGCAATAGGACTGAATACATCCACTTTTCTGTATTTACTGAATACCATGGTGACTGGAATACAGGGGAACAAAGTCTTTATATATCTGGACGATACCGCTGTAGTGGGCTCCTCATTAGCACAATACATGACTAAAAGAAGTATCCAATTGGTTGCAAAGAGGAAACTTGAAGCTGCAAGTAGAGAGAATTTTTACAAAGAGGAGTCATGTTCCTGGGACATTTACTAATTGCATCCGGATTACAACCCGATCCTGCTAAGATGAAGGCAAGACATATACCCACAGTCAGAGACCACCTTGCAATTAAAATCATTCTTAGGACTCAATGTACTATCAATAGTTTGTGAGTGATTTCAATGCAATTCGTTATATATTGACTGCCATAAATTCAAAATTAAATGGAACTTGTGTATGGACTGATTATTTAGTATAGAACCTATGTCTAACTACTTCATGACCATACATATTTAATTTTCTTTTATGTTTCTGCAAATTTTGATGGTTCACAGTCACAAATTGTTTCGTCGAAATTGGACGGAAGTTGCATATGGGGAAATAGTTTCTCCGGACCTTATTTTACTGGTAAATGCATGATAAACTTCGGTCCCTTAGGAAATTCATATTGAGCTATCCAAAAACAATTATATTCTCAATAGTCATTTAGCCCTGACCAGTAAAGGTATTCAAAACCACTACAATAACTAGTTATGTCTATTGCCCTAAAATACAATATATATCATTATGTGCTTTTCTCTGCAAATATATTTCCACTGCCAATTATAGCTGTATGTTAATGCACAAAAGTAAATATATTGTTATAACTGGCACCTCTGAACAGAGACACGAATTAAAAAACTCATTTACTGCTCAAAGGAATAAAACTTTTTTAGTGAGATAAGCAGTGTGGAAATTTTCATGCAGAATTGTAGTTAATCTTGTGCATTTGATTTGTTACATGCATCAAACACCAACCAATAAAATTTCCATTGAGCAAACAAAAGAGATAAGGCAATTAGAGAAATTTGCAGAAAAGAGAGTTTTTGGAATGGAATTTGTGCGCAAATCTTGTTGCATCGCTGAAGGCAGTCATCAGCAACGTAAGTTAAAATTTTGTCAGCCGTAGCCAAGCTTCCTTAGTTTTTGCCATCATTAATCAATTTGTGACGACCTTTAGTAGTTGCAGTAGAAAATTTGCTTCAAATCCAGTTGTTTGCATTTAGTAGATTGGGCATTTCTTTAACGATTCCATTGTTATGAATTGTATATCAGTTGTTTTTAAATGTCCACTGCCATTTCACAGAGCTGACCAGTATTAGTTTTCATTTATTTTGATCTGTGTGCAGCCATTCTTCCTTTACAGTCCAGAATAGTCACTTGTTCTCGTGACGTGCAACTCCTGACATTTCGATCTTGTGGCATAGCAGTGACAACTGACTCGCTACCAATAAATTACATCTCTGTCAACAGCTGATGGGCGTAGCTCAAACGAACTTCATTGACTTACTGTTTGTAAATAAGTGAGCTAAGGCAAATAATAAAATGTCATCTCTAGATTCAAACAAACAGAATGACACGAAGGAAGTGTCGTGTCACTTACAGTCCCAGTAGGGCTGAGACGACAATCAAAACAATTGTAGAAAGTGAAGTAGGAAATATTATGGACTTTGGTGCCTCACACCATAATGTTACTGAACTATACAATGTCAGCACAGTTTCTGCCACTAATACTCTTAGTCATATACCAGTTACAAGGGAGGCAGGTGAAAGTAATCCAGGGGTAGTGACAGATGATGTATTCAAACATCTACTGAATCAAATAAGTCAAATGATACAGGATGGAAATCGCCAAATGAAAGAGGAAAATCGTCAAATGAAAGAAGATTTGATGGAGGAAAATAGACAAATGTTAGGCTGGCTTCAAGATAAACTTTCCACAGTAAGCGAAGAAATAAAAACTGTTAGAGAAGATGTAGCCAATGAAGTAGCAAATCAAGTTAAGGATTCAGTTTCTCAAATGCAAAGTGGAATAATTTCTGAACTGAATGACGCTTTAGCTAGCATGCAAACAGAGACAGCTGACATCCGAGACATAACCAAGAATCTTGACTCCTCTGTAACCACAGTTAATCATAGATTAGACAGAGTAACTACGCAGGTAGGAAAACTAACCGTGGGAATGTGAAATTTGACTCTGGAAACTGAAACAAAAGTAAAAGAGAGGCTAGATCACCATGAGAGAGAATTTAGAGAAAAGTATGGGAACTGGATTGCTGGAAAGGACAAATTTGTCAAAAATAAAATTAACAAAGACCTAGTAGAGACTGTGAAAGCTACCACTCTTAGTATCTTGGCAGCTCCTGGAAGCTCTGGAGGTACTGTAATGTCTGAACTTGGTAGCATTAGGTGTACCCTTCAGCAAGAAATACCAAATTGGAAGCTAGAGGTAACGGAACAACTAAATAACTTGAAGGTACAAGTGAGTAGTAGTTCCCGAATACAGAGACCGAATTATCCTACCTCTTTAGCCTCAGAGGCAGAAGAAGAATTATTTCGGCAGTTCCCAATACGTGTTGTATCTAATGAGCACACTTCATCACCACGTATATCAGTTAGTCACCAAAACCAAGAATCTGACTCAGTAGTACAAATGATGAAGGAAGAAAGCATGATAAAACATCGTGTTTTTCAAACCTTTAACCTGGAAAAATGAAGCATACACCCAACTGTTTTTCTTTGTTGATCCTGTGGCATTTTTCCAAATTTATGGACTGATAGACAGTATATCCAATTTGTTACCGGATATATAGGTGGTGAATTGGCAATATGGGGAACCGAAATGTTTGATAAGTGTTGAACATATGAGGAAGTTGATCACTGTTTCCTCAGCAAATTTTGGAGTGAAGGTGTTCAGAAGGGCCTTAGTAAAGAAGTTTATAACACAGAACAATTTGACCCCAGGAATAGTAGCCTGAGAAAGTACTTCAGAAACTATCTTGGCAAAATCCAGTATTGGGATACCCCTATTAATAGTAAAGATGTAATTATGATCCTCAATTCTAAATTACCCATATCAGTTTTGTGAAAAGCTGATAGCCATACCAGATGATGATCCAGATACCTTTCTGTCAATATTAGATTCCCTAGACCTGATGTACGAGGACATAAAAGCTAACAAACCACGGAACACTCCACAAAATTCTTGGCCACAACCTTACGAGAGTAATGGCTATGAAAAGCCAGGGAACGGTTACAAAAATAGTAACAATTGGCAAAATGGAAATAAAGGCAATGCGTATCTGTACAAAAGGAATAGACATAATCAACACAACCAATTCAATCCTGTGTATAACACAACTGGTAACCAGTATGGCAATCAACCGTACAAGCAGAAGTTTGGAAATCATTTCAGTCAAAAGGGTTGGCAACAGCAGGGCGGATCTCAGTGGAATGCACCATGCTTGCAGGGCCAACATTCAGATTATGGGCAGCAACAAACAGCTCATAATGTCCACTCATACCAACACAACTCCACGCCTAGTAAAAATCAAGTGCAGGGAATGTATAGAAACTCACAGTTTAATGGCAAGCCACAGTGTGAAGACGGATTTCACTGTAATAATTCTGCAAATCATAATGGTAATAAAAATCATCAGATCTCGTGAAGGAAGTACAATCCTCCTGCATTTTTCGTGAATATGGGAAGACAGTAACACATACTGGACACCAGAACAAACGCAACAACACCTTGACATGAGGTTTGTATATAATAGTAATTTTGTTCCTCAGTGTTCTCATAATGTTAGATTGGTCGAACTTCCTAATAATGAAGGCCAATCAAAACCACACTAACAGGAAAACTAATTTCAGCATCTGAAAGCTCCCTAAAGGATGCTGTGAGACAGAATGGGGGTGAACACTTCGGCAAAGAGTCTAACCATGACATACTTGTACTGAGATACCATGATGGAATTGACAGGAATTGATATAAGAGGAGAATTATTACAAGAGAAAGAGATCACTGAATGTGATGAACCAATGCATCTTTAAGGCCTTGACAAGTTACTTGGCACTCAACTGTCCCTGCAAACACTCAACCAATCATGTGGCTACTTTCCTAGATTCGGAAGACCTGAATCAATTCTCTCAGACAATGGATCTAACTTTTTTTGCTCATCATTGCATTATGCAAATCCTTATCTCAAAATTCAGGCCCCAGTTGAACCCAACTAATTGAGTCTTCAAGGAGTTTAATCGTTTCATTCGTACTGATGTACCAAATCAGCAGACTCGCTGGGTTGACTTGGTGTCACCCTTGGAGGAAATTGTGAATAATCTACTGCACATGTCTACTGGTTTCACTCTGAGTGAGTTGATGTCTTCTGACCAAGAGAAAAATGAATGCGTCAATTCAATTCCTAAATGTAACAAGTGCTAGTTTAGACGCCAGAATAAGACAAGCTCTAACAACATTGATCATCCAAGGCAATTTATGTAAGAAGGCATATGACAAACATATTAATAACAAGCATATAATATTTATGAGAGAAAAATTAATATAAAGTGAAGGATGTGCCTAACAAGCCGGCTTCTGTGATATGAAACGGTAAAGAAATTAAAGTAAAATGTAGTATGTAAGAAATTTTTTTTTAAGTTCAAGGAGCAATGATTGAAAAATGAAATTTATTTTCGTCAAGGACAATGGTTGCTTGAAAATTAATGGTTCATGATGCCACTAAAAAGGAAAATAAGTAACTAGTTTCTAAGTCAGCGATGTCTAGATTAACTTATTTATAATGTACATAGAAATCTGGAACAAGTTCACCTCTGCATTAAAATAACCTAATGCTTATGAAGCATGTGAGTTACTTGTAAGTATCAACATGACAATGAAAGCACTATCCTTCAGCTAGATAAACAGAGTAGCATTAATTGTAATTACAATACGCATGTCAGATACATTTAAAGCCATAATGAAATAAAATACCAAGCATAAGAGCATAAGTGACAAGGAGAAAGCAATGATGACTTAAGGTCATTTATAGAGGTCAGTGCAGCGGAATGCAAGCAGGCATCAAAGCGGGAATAAAATGACAATGAAACTGCCAGTAAAACAAAGCAGGTAGTTCTTAATTACAGCACGTATTCAGACATACGATGGAAAGAAAAATTAATTTCTATGTCATAAGGAACAAGGAGTTGTTTGCTATATTTCTTCTTCTATGTACTTTTATATCTATGTCTTTATTCTGAATTTGTGTAAATATCCTAACCCGCCTAAACCTGTCCAGTAGACCTGATGTCACAGATTGAGAAATGCGGTTGGCGTGGAAGGCTGGTTTGGCAAATGATTTTCAAAAGGAAACGCATGTATGAATCTGGGAAAAGCTAGTTTTGAAATGTCTTTACTTTTTCTTTTAAAGTCAATCCAAGATGCAAGCTGAAATTGTGATAAGGAATTTGAATATTTTCTTGAATGGTGTTTTGTTTTCAAGAGGGTGATCAAGTGTGACTGATTGATTCTTGGATCTAGTAAAAAAGATATTTTTGTCAAAATGACAGTGATAAATGAGTCTAATGAACAGAAAGAGCGATTCAAATGAATAAAAAAAATTTTTTTTGCTAACAAATCAGAGAAACTAGTGTATTGTGACTGTGAATCGAAAGTGTAATTAGTCTTAGAGAAAGATGATGAATAATGTAAAGCGATATGTTATTGTGGTTACCAACAAATCAACAGAAACTGAAATGAACATGATAATTGAATTGAAGCTCTCAATTAGCAATCTTCAAAGTGAGACAAACTATTTGATTTTTTTTTAAAAAAAAAAAAGAGGGAGAGAGAGAACCTGTGTTAAGTGAAGGCTTAAAATGCTGTGGAAGTCTGTCACAGACATGAAGCAATACATTGATGTGGTAATTTCATTCACGATGAAAATAATAAGTGTTAACGTGCAGATATGCCGATGAACAGTGATACTCCAGTTGTGTAACCGAAGGTGGTGATGTGATTAAGTGCAGTGCATTGAAAACCACGTGTAAGTGTTAGCTGCTTTGCAAAGAGCAAGCGCTAGCCTACCTTAAAATCCTCAAAACCTCTTGGAAAATGTGAAGGCAGGGATGGAAAATTGAGTCTCTGTCCCTGGTAATCATCAACCCTCCGCAGCAACTCAGAAAATCACAAAATACCACAACACCATCGACGTAACATGTTCACTGAACCATGTGTGAGAAAGCTGAAATACTGCATGGTGGCTAGTGAGCACCTGGAGTTGCGATTCACCACTAACAATCAGCCTGTGCCAATGCCCATCGACGCAAAAAACGTGTTAAATTTAAAGTGATTTACCAGCGCAGCACTCCCACTGTAGTTCAATGAAATGGACTTTCCTTGAAAGCCACTCCCAAAATAAAAGACTTACACCAGTTCACAACATATTTAAAAAAAAAAAAAAAAAAAAAAAAAAAGTGGTAACGTGAATGAAATGCAAACAGCCAAACCTCACTTTGACAAAGTCAGATTCCTATGAATCCCAAGTTCTAAAATTAGATTTAAGCTTAGTTCTTAGACTAGTAGGTATTTATATTTTTTTGTTACATGTAATGTGTGTACCTAACGTGTGAGTGAGACTCGCCCACTAGAGCTGATGAAAAGTTTTATTCTCAGAGAACGCAAAGTAGCGATGCAACTTCTCAAGGGGTAAGCTTCATCTGGAGAAGAATCAATTTTAACTTACCTGTCAAATACACAAATAATGAAAGCTTAAAAATCATGACAACTAGTGAGCAATGCAAGATGGACATGTGTGAGAAATTCCATGTGTGAGAAGTATATGTGTATAGAAAGATGAATGCCTATGTGTTTTCTTTCAGGAGCAAACAGCCTATGAGCTCTGGACAATAACTTGAGGCCACAAAGATGGTCCTTATGAACTCTGTAAAAGGAATAATTGAGCACAATGTATAATCTCCATTGTAAACTTTGTAGATTTACTGTCTTAGTTTTTAAATTTTTCTGTGTATCTTTACCTTAAGAATTGTCTTTTGTCTCAGAATGATAGATCACCATATTTGTGTAATCCAAACTGTCAAATGACAGAAATACTACATTTGATCCATGTAAATCTGTAGGGTACTCAATCCCATAATGTTAACGGTGACAGGTGAATCTTGGTAATCTCCTTGATTTCCAAGATTCCCATGGAAGGCAATGTAACATTATGTGATTGCCCTACCATTTTAAATCATTCACTAACTGAGCAGTCGCTCGGCAACAGCTACACTTAGCAAATAACGTCCTGTGACGTGACATGTTTATTGTGGAAGCGCCGTCAGAGATGCAGTGAGCTATTAACTTTGAAAGCCACTGTGCGAAAGACTGACCAAAGAAGAACATTTTTACACATTCTTTTGATGTATGAGGTATTCTCGATGAACAGTTACTCATTCTTCTGTCTCTTGTAATATGTGTCGGACATGCATTTCTTGCCACCGTATTATTATTGTTAAAAAATATTATTTTAGTGTAATGTGAAAGTGCCATATGGCATAGAACTAGATTCATGTGAGAAGCTGTATTGTGTGACGTGTATCTGGAAATGTTACAAGATGTAAGTTCGTTATATATCGACTGCCATAAATTCAAAATTAAATGGAACTTGTGTATGGACTAATAATTTAGTATAGAACCTATGTCCCACTACTTCATGACCATACATATTTAATTTTCTTTTATACTTCTGCAAATTGTGATGGTTCACAGTCACAAATTGTTTCGTCGAAATCGGACGGAAGTTGCAAACGGCGAAATAGTTTCTCCACACCTTGTTGTACTGGTAAATGCATAATAAACCTCAGTCCCTTAGGAAATTCATGTTGAGCTATCCAAAAACAATTATATTTTCAACAGTCATTTAGCCCTGACCAGTAAAGGTATTCAAAACCACTACAATAACTAGTTATGTCTATTGGCCTAAAATACAATATATATCGTTATGTGCTTTTCTCTGCAAATATATTTCCACTGCCAATTATAGCTGTATGTTAATGCACAAAAGTAAATATATTCTTATAAAGGACCATATACCATTGTCAATGTGGAGGATCCAAATGTGATTATTTGATTACAGAGAAAGAAATATATAAAGGCACACGCAAACTGATTAAAAAAGAGTTTTCTGAAGTACGGGAAATAAGAAGAGAGATGGCACAGAAATACTCAACAATGGATTGGAGTAGTTAAACAAAGTGCTGTGCACTAGAATGACTGAATTTTAAGTAGCGAGAATTACAGGAATACAATCGGGAGGCTGGTTTTTCTTTCTATTGCAGATGGTATGGAGATATGTCCTGTGGGTGACTGAACGCCATTCCAGGATGTACAAATGCAACAGTTCCAGCCTGGACTGGAGATTTATGACAATAACCATAGCATGGTCAGTTCATACAGTACAACCTGGTGGATTGTTAGCTGTTTTCACTCAAGAGAACTATACGAAAATCTTGTGCAAACACAACTACCTAGTTGAGTCAGGTCAATGTAAGTACAGACAAGCACAGCAGACTATAAAATGCCATGTAGGGAAGATTTTGGGAGCAAAAGAATGAACTCGGAAGCTGGTTAGGCACTAGCAAACAAGAGTAAAATGAGGAATACTGAACTGTATTGGTGAGACCAGCAAGATACTGTTTGGTACACTAGACAAAGATGATGCTTCCTTCTTTAAGGCAAAACCAGATGTGCTAGAAGAGCAACAGAGAAGACTGCTGTGACTGTCTAAAGAGCAAGTCACTACAGTAAGAGTGTCGCTAATGGTGGTCAATCAAATGATAAAAGCCATGACCAAGAACGAGCAGATTATTGCCGAAGGGATTAGAAAACTGAACACTCATGTGGAGGAATATGAAAACATTATGAGTAAGAAGTTGCAATATACCATGATCCTAATAACTATAACATAGCAACTAGTGCAACTCACAGTCGTGTTCACTGAATTAGAATGTGAATGTGACTGGTTGATTTCTTCCATGGTGAATGCGCAGAAGGATCTATTAGAACCACACTTGATCAGTCTCATACAGTTTTTTAAGTATCTTGAGCTCACTAAGGAGCATTTGACTGGTAAGAAATTCCCTATTGCACTCATAGTGGACCAACGGTATGAGTTATTTCATATAATAGATTTAGACATATTTTTAGTAGGTACTATGTTAAGTTGTGTGTTAAACATACCCTTAGTCAATAGTAACATATATACACCCTATCCTAGGTTTGAACCTACCAGCTCAATTTGGTAAGTCAACGCAGTTATTCACTTATACAGCACCAGAAAATGAATTCCTGATCACAGATGAAGCGAAGTGTCAGTATGCGCAATGTCCACTGATAAACTTCTGAGTAAAACAGTCACCATGAGACATGAAGTATGTATCCATAATTTAGTAGTGATGTCCATGTAAGATCGCAAATGACACAAACCTTGCATCCTGCAGCCCATATGACACAATCACAAATATTGCAATATTAAATACATAGTGTTGAACAAAAGTATCTGGACACAAATATGTTGCTCGAAAGGATGAAGGGTTGACTAAACTGTGTAATGATCTACCTCCCACTGACCTCACTATGTGAAACAAGAGAAGGCTAAAAAATTTTAAGAAAATGTAAGGGATACCATACACAGACTATGTTGCAGTCTGACCATATAGTAAGCATCAATACAACTAAAATAGATATAGTTCCTAAGATAAAAATAGATATAGATTGTTGGCTAATGTAACAAGAGAAACAAGAAATGTTTCAGATCCTCATAATCTTACCATTAGAGCACATAGCTAAACTTTTACATGACCCCATAGCCACAACACATAAAACACAAGAACTACAACATGAAATACACACCAATAACATATGACCTTCAGAGGATGCTTGATAGGCACATGCTTTATGCGTGTGCATGTGCATGTGTGTATTTGGAGCTTACAGGCACTAAACACCGAGGTTATCAGTGCCCTTACATACATTAAAAGATACGAATGTGGATGCAATTATGAAAATGTATAATTTAATTGGATAGATACAATATCTACTCATGAAGCAGCAGCAGGAGAAAACACACATAAAAAAGGTTTTACATGTGCAGGCTTTTGGGGCCATTCACTCCTTCTTCTGGCAGAAGAGTTGAAGGGAAAGGAAGAGAAAATGTCCTTCTCATTCCGTCCAGTAAGCCTCTCCTGAACCATGGTTCTGGGTGACTTTTCCAAACTACCCCTCTTCCTAAACCTCTCCAGTCCTTTTCCTTCACCCCTCTTTCGTCCCCTTCAAACTCTCTGCCGGAAGAAGAAGCCACTGGCTCCGAAAGCTTACATATGTAAAATCTTCATTATATGTGTGTTCTCCTGTTGCTGCTGGGTGAGTAGATTTTTGATCCATCCAATTACATTATAATATCAAACAGTGTGCTCACTCCCTCTTCTTGACCACAGAATCACTCTACCTCACTCACTCTATGACAATGGAAAAAGGGTAAAAGGTGCTACACATGCAATTGAACAGAAAAAAATCACAGATGAGCTAAATGAAAGGCACAGGGAAATGAGACAGGCTGGCCATTAACAAAAAACATGGGGGAATCAGTCACTCTGTTATGTTAAAAATGTGCCCCTAAAGTTTTCAGAAAAAATATTGGACAAATCACAAAACCTTAATACTCTCACCACTCTCACCACACTCATTTGAAAATCACCTAAAATAGAGGGCAGAGTTGCAGACAAGTCTGCCACTATCCTCTGGTTGGAAAATAAAAGACAATCTAATAAAATTTGGTGCACAGTGATCAATACGCCACAAGCATCACACATTGGAGGATCCTCTAGCTAGAACATGAAGCCAAGCATCCTAGGGCTGTAGCCTATGCAGTGACGAGTATGTGTGTCCCATCGACACAAATGGAAGGAGATATGCCACGTCCATGTAGTGGGCTTTACTAGGGTTATTGTCTGTCACTTCCAGGCACTCAACCTCTCATAGACACAAGATTCTGTATCTCAACAGTGGGGGCGATGGAACGCCGAGATAACCAAGCATGATGACATGTCCCCTTGGCTGCCACGTCTGCCCTTTCATTCCCTGAAATATCAATGTGCCCTGGCACCAATCAGAAGGAAACTTCCTTCCCCAACTGTTGTAGTTGGAGGAAAGTGTCCTGGTTATTTTGGACTACTTTCTTTGCTGGGTACAAGTCCTGCAGAGAGTGAAGGGCACTCAGAGAATCTGAACACACAAGGAATTTAACACTTGAAGAATTTCTCATCTGCTCCAGGCACAAGATCACACATAATTCTGCCTCAAAGGAAGTAAAGTCTCGAGGCAGTCGAACCTTGAGGACACGATCTGCAAAAACAACAGGGCAGCCAACAGAGTCCCCTTGTTTTGAGCTATCTATAAAGATAGCTACATAGTTGTGATGCCCATTTAAAATGTCAGAAACTACCATATTAAAAACAGGAGCAGGAATGCAATCTCTCCTGTACACCACCAAACCTAAAATTCCATTGCTCTTCTGCAGTAACCATGGTGGCAGCCAGTTAAAGCCCTTGATTTAGGATTGTACATGCTACACACCAAATGACTTCAGCACACAGATCACAAATGACATTGTTGCTCATGGATGATTGGAGAAAAAGCATTGCAGAGGCAGATGAGCAATAGTACAGTATGCAGGTGAAGTCGGAGCTGTGAGGAACTTACATATCTGATGCACGATGAAGAGCTACCAACAGATGGTGAGTGGTGGTTCCCAAATCTCAGGACAAACACTTGTTAGGGGCTGGCACCTGTGGCCAGCCTAATCCCCTCACACAGAATAATGTCAATAATCTCCAGGTAAGAAGGCCTCGCTGACCCGTACACTGTGCACCCGTAGTACTTTGCATGGGGATACCCTGGTTCAGCAATATTTTGTTTTAATTGTGACCTGTTATTTATGTATTTACTGTAAATGCCACAAGAGATGTGGCAAACCCATTTATGAAGTAGGAGACAGGTGTCTGCTGGAGTAACTAATACAGTAGTGATTAGTAACACTGCTAAGGATGTAGTAAGGTAAAAAACTCTTCCTTATCTGACCAATATAGTGAGGAAGAGGAGTTAGTGTAGTACAACACTCGAGCAGAACAATATACTCTCCTCCCCAACAAAGTGATGTGGAGAGAACAAAGTCAGAATCTGTGGTCTACCAGAAAAATGGGGGCTGACATGCCCACATTAGAATTGCCCTAATTGCATGCTGACAAAAGACTGAATGAAAAGAGGTTCATAGACAATACACTCTACGTGGCAAACAAGCGTGAAAATTATAACTGATGTCAGAATAATGATTTCACTAATGTGAGTGTAGTGTTACGAGAAAACGTTAATCTGTATAAAAATTTTTTATAACATCTCGTTGTCCCTGTAGAGATGTACTACGGGAAGCAAGGAGAGGATGTTTGGTAGCCAGTACTTGCTTTCTATAACACAAACTGCACACATACGTTAACTCGGTTATAAGAATAGAAATCTACTTAACTTAAGCTAGTTGTTGAGTGGTACAAGCTCTCTGTAACAGTCCATGTTAGCATCACTGCTGGTGAAGTACAAGTCCACTACGTACACTATTCTGGTCGCTAGGTACTGACTGACTCTGAGCTAGGGGCAGAGCTAACTGCTACTGCGATTCCCACTGGGCAGTGACTGGTGACAGATGGGAACTCACTCGGCATAACAGACAGCAACAGACTGGCCCTCCAGTCTGCAGCAGTGATCTAAATACTGGGAGTTGGTGGCGCAATTCCTGCGAGACTGGCCTCTATCGGTCTTCTCCCAACCTCTCTGTCACCTGGTGTACTGCCGCCAGCTTACACCACCACATTCCGCCCCACTGAAATGCTGTACTGTTGTCATGTAGAGAGACTCTGAACGAGAATGGGGAGTGAGGCAGGATGCTGGACGTAGAGTGGGCCGGGAGCTGTGACTGTGGAGGACAGCGTACTCTCGACTGCACCTCACCATCTGGCTTGTGAGATGACAGGAACATCCTCCAGAAAACTGCTGCCAGGGCACACAGCCAGGCCAGAGGGCACTTGCTGGGGCAATGAAGGTGATGGCAACGGAGACGGTCACAACCGGTCAACGACCCTCGGGTCGCCAAGCGGGGATGGTGGGGGCGAGAGCGCATCGTCCGTCCGTTCCTTCTGGGGTGCCCTGATGGCACCTGTGGGTGGCTGTTAAGGCCACTCAGTCCTGTAAAGCCATGAATCTGGGGGAGGAAAAGCAGCAGAATCATGGGGAAAATGACATCCACGAATTTGGTCCAGGTGGCGCGTTGCAAACCATTGGGACCTGCAAGCACGGTGCAAAGCGATACTTGCAGACCACTGGCAGCGCCAGATGCAGCAGTGGATGTAGCAAGTGTAGCAGCATCTGATGGCGGCAACCGTGCAGACGTTCCACTGGTGGCGATCTGTCTCGTGGATGGGAGTGACAGGAGGTGAGAGAGAGCTGCAGCATCTGTTCCCACATGTGGGTGAAGTGAAGCTAGGCCATCTGTCACTTGAAACTGTGCACGAAGTGTTCTGCTTCTCTGTTGGACTGCGGGTGAAACGGAGTCCTTGTTAGACGACAAATGCCATTGCATTCACAAAACTGTTCACAGTCACGTGAAGTGAACTGTGGTCTGTTGTCTCACACAGGTACCTCTGGCAAACCTTTGATGCAAAATACTGAGAGCAATGCTTGAATAGTGCTACATGATGTGGTAGAAGACACAGGACCACAAATGGAAACTTACTAAAAGTCTAGCTCTATGAGTCAACATGTGTTTCAAAATGGTCCTACAAAGTCTATGTGCACTCATTTCCATGGCAATTGAGTCTTAGGCCAAGCTGAGAATGTCTGTGACAGAGTGGATTGGTTTGCCACACACGCATGACAATGTGACATCATCTGTTTAGTGAAGGCGTCCGTGCCCTGACAAGTACAGTACCGTACTGTTTAGTGCAAACAATTCCCCAATGTCCTTGGTGGAGCAGTCTCAATGCATCTTTTTGTAACATTATGGAAATAAGCACACATGATTGTGCATTGTCATTTTGAACTAGATTGTCACTTTGAACTAGAATCACAACCTGTTGAACTGAAAGGCTATGCCGACATGCAAAATATCGGTGCATAACTGGGTTCTGTATACTGTTCAATGAATGAGGCAAGATGTGCAAATATAATGCAACAAAATCTTGAGGTCTGGGTCTACTTCCATGGCCTGTACAATTTTTCTATAGTGGAAGGGAAAAGATTCCACCAATTCTGAGTCCTGCCCATCAATTTGTTGACAACATGCGACAGATGCATTAAAATCAGAGTCTAGGCCAATTGGAAGGCAGGATAGGGTGTCTGCATTGTCATGCTTTGCCATAGGTCTGTACACCATTTCATACTGATAGTGCAAAAGCAACAAAGCCCAACATTGCAATTTTGTAGCAGTGCATGTAGGAACCAGCTTTCACAGATGAGACACAGACTGCAGAGGCTTGTAATCTGTAACTAAATACAACTTGCAACCATACAAATAGTGATGGAATTTTGTCACACCATATACAATACTGAGAGATTCTTTTTCAATTTGTTGATAATTGCTTTGAGTTTGAGTTAAAAACTTTGAGACAAAAGCAATAGGTCTGTCTTGTGCACCAATTCTGTGCGAAAGCACAGAACCAATTCTGTAGGAAGAAGTGTCGACTTGCAAAACTACTGTCTTGGCAGGTCAAAATGCACTAAACATCTGTCACTAAGCAAAGCATTTTTGAGTTTCTGAAATGTGTCTTGACAGTCTTTAGTCCACACAAAAGCCACATTTCTGAGCTGCAAGTGACGAAATGGAGCCATAATCTGAGTGGCATTTGGTATGAACCAAATATCGTACGTCACCTTGCCTAATAATGGCTGCAGTTTAAATACGTTGTGAGGAACAGGCAGTCATTGATTGCAAGGATTGGAAGGGGTGTGCACAGTGACTGTTTATCACATGACGTAAGTACTGCACTTCAATTGGAAAATGTCACACTTTTTGAGATGGCACTTGAGTCCTGCTTCTGACAACACTCAAAAAAGAGTATGCACATTGGAAATTTGTTCCTCTGGTGTGTGACCTGAGATGACAATATGGCACTTTCCAGTCAGCTGTTCCAAGTAATGATGAAAAATGATGGGTATGGAAGCATTGCCAAAGGGCAAACACAAATACTTGAACAGTCCTAAATGTGTATTTACAACAAACACTTTCTCCGATCCTTCACCCAATAGAATTTGCAAATAAGCATCATGAAAATCTATCTTAGAAAAGTAATATCCTGCACAAAGCTTGTTCATGAGTTCTTCAGGGCAAGGCAATGGATAAGTGTCAACTACTGGCTGTGGGTTGACTGTAGACTTGAAGTCAACACAAATGCGGATGTGATCAGAAGGCTTAGGCAACAAAACTAGTGGACTTGCCTACTGACTAGCTTGAATGGGAGCAACTACCCCATCATCTTGCAAATTCTTTCAATTCACTGGCTACTTTGTCTCTTAAATCAATTGGCACAGGGTGGGCCCAAAAAAACTTAGGTTTGCATTGTCGTTCAATGTGACATTTGCTACAGAGTTTTTTGCTTTTCCCATTCCTTCAGAAAATAGTTCAGGAAATTCTTTAAGCAAGTTGGTGAACCATCTTTTTGTGCAAATTTAGATATGGAAAGCACATTGCCTTTGATGATAAGGCTAAACAAATCAAAGGCATCTAAACTGAAATGTTCTCATTGTCTCTTGATTTCAACACAGTAAAATTCACTGTCCTAGTGTGAGATTTGTAAGTGGCAGGCAAACTACACTATCCAAGTACTGGAATTTCTTGTCCTTTGTAAGCAGCAATGTACGTGCCAGATTATAAAGGCATGGTGAGGATAACTGTTCATACACTGCAGGCTTAAGCAAAGTTACTGAAGCACCTGTGTCTAATTAAAAGTTCACACAATGGCCAGCTATTTGTAATGAGACAAATAGCTTGTTAGAACATCATTGAACAGCACAACCTTAATCTTACTTTTGTCAGAGCCTGTTGTAGGTTTGGAAAACACAGCGTTCACTGCATGTACATGAGACAGTTCCTCCCCCCCCCCCCCCCCCCCCCCACGTATTCTACTATCTGGGACAATGAATGTTATATGCAACTACAATTAAATTTACACTTCCTAGTCATGCCCATTAATTCTGTGTACCACTGACGGGATGTCTGTTCCAGCTTTTTCTGCAAGTGAAAAACTTGCAAAATCTTCTTCTGAATTACACTCATCGCCATCTTTTATGTCATCTAATTGCCCCTATAGAGCTGTAACACAGAAAGCTAGGAGGGGATGTTTGTTAGTCGGTATCCACTTTCTATAACACAAACTGCACACATATATTAACTGGGTTCTTTATTCATAAGAACAGAAATCTACTTAACTTAAGCTAGTTGTTGAGTGGTACAAGCTCTTCTGTAATAGTCCACATTACCCTCTCTGCTGGTGAAGTGTAAGTCTGGTATGTACACTATTCTGGTCCCTATGTGCTGCCTGTCTCTGAGCTAGGAGTGGAGCTAATTGCTATTGTGACTCCCACTGGGCTGCGACTGAAGACAGACTGAAACTCACTTGGCATAACAGAGTGCGACAAACTGGCCCTCCAGTCTGCATCGGCGATCTAAATACTGGCGGCTGAGAGGGTACTGGTGGCGCAATTCCTGTGAGTCTGTCGCTGGCCTCTATCGATCTTCTCACAACCACTTTGCTGCCAGATGTGCTGGGGCCAGCTTACGCCAGCTCAAAAATAATGCATACTTAAGTGTTATGTGACATGTAATCATCCAAACTGTATTCTATACCATGTCAATGATTCCACCAATGGGAGTTTTGTGTTATGTGAAAAGGTGAGCTATATCCAAAATAATATATACTAATATATTATGTGATGTGTAATAAGGAAACATGTAGCGCTATTATATACTGATGATTCCATTAATGTGAGTTTTGAATTATGTGTAACTGCAACATATGCCAAAAATAATGTGTGCTCATGTTCTACATGGAGTATGACGAAGAAAATCGTAAACACATACTCCTATCAGTGACTCCATTAAAACAGGTTTTGTATTAGGTGAAAATGTAACGTATATCCAGAACAATGTGTGTGATATAACACTGTACTTGTACTAATGATTCTATTTCTGAAAGTTCGTATTATGTGAAGAGATATATTTTGAACATAAAGCTACGTACAAGTCCACTGGTACGTCAGATAGGCAACAAAAATTTTATAACCTCAGAGGTCTGAGCTTACAAAATTTTCCCCCACAGGAATGTCAAAATATTCTTATCAGTTCATTAATACAGCTTAGAGAGTAATTTTGAGCTGTAGGCAGTAGGCCACTTGAAGAGGAGTGCAGTGCCAGCAGTGACCAGATGACACCATCTCCATAACTCTTGCCTAATTTCTTGAGTAATCCTACCAAGTTCAGTGCTCTGCAACACTCTAACCTTGCTTTTAGGTTGCAGCAGGGGAATCAGCTGGCATCCTACTACAAGTTAACCTTAGCAAATTCATCATATGAGGTAAGGTCCCTTGTTACACATCGATGTCTTCTCCTTAATCCATCTCGGAACACGACAACCCTGTCGCACAGCACAGCATCGTCAGTAAACAGCCACAGACTGCCGGTTACCCTATCTGCCAGATCATTTACATATATAAAAAATAACAGCAGTCCTATCTCACTCCCCTCGGGCACTCCTGATGGTACCCTTGCCTCCGATAAACAGTAGTTGTCAAGGGCAACATATCGGATTCTGTTACTTAAGAAGTCTTCAAGACACTCACATACCTGGGAATGTATTCTGTGTGCTTGCACCTCCATTAACAGTCAGCAGTGTGCCACCACATCAAATACCTTATGGAAATCTAGGAACACAGAATCTGCCTGTTGCACTTCATCAATGGTTTGTAGGATCTCATCTGAGAAAAGGGCAAGATGAGTTTTGCACAAGTGATGCTTTCTCAAACTGTGCTGATTTATGGACAGAAGCTATATCCTCTCAAGGAAATTTATTAAATCTGAACTGAGAATATGTTCAAGGATTCTGCAGCAAATCAATGCAAAAGATACTGCTCTGTAATTTTGTGGTTCTGTTCTTTTACCCTTCTTAAAATACCGGATTTATCTGTACTTTTTCCAGTCACTTGGAAATTTACATGTGGAGAGAGATTCGTGATAATTGCAAGCTATGTAAGAAGGCAATGCTGTGTAGTACTCTCTGACAAACTGAATTGGAATTCCCTCCGCACCTGGTGACTTACTTGTTTTCAACTCTTTCAGTTGTTTCTTTGCACCAGCAATGCTTATAACAATGTCCTCCACACAGTAGTCAGTGTGATGGTCAAACAATGGTATATGTGTATGATTCTCCAGGGTGAACAATTTCTTAAATGCAAAATTCAAAACTTTGGCTTTACTGTTGCTATTTTCTACCGCCACATCAGACTGGTGAACAAGTGACTGAATAGAAGCCTTAGATCCACTTAGCAATTTTACATACAAGCAAAATTTTTACAGGCTCATCACACAGTTTATTGCCCTGATATGAAGATGGTGGTAGTTGTACGCTTCATGCATCAATCATTTTACAGGTGCACAGTTTTCTATTAACTTCTGCCTTTCATCATTTGTGCATCCTCTTTTGGGCCCAAAATGCAACAGCTTTTGCCTCCTGAGAATTTTTTGAATTTTGTTGTTAAACTGCAGTGGATGAAAAATTCCTCAATCCACTTACTCACCACACACTTCTCCACAGCATGATTTACAATCCGTTTAAACTTGCCCATAATTCCTCTGTATCCAGTATAATGGAACAAAATGATGTCAATTCATTGTCTATGTAGGATGCTAACAACTGTCTATCTATTCTTTCTAGCAGAAATATCCTCCTAGCCTCTTTGATTGATTTATTAATTTCAGAAACCATCATCACTATGACAGCATGGTCAATAATCACTTTGTGATGTTTAAAGCTTTCCTGGTGTACTGATTGTTCCATAAAAACATGGGAGAACTGCCGGATATCAGTAACGCCCTGCCATGATATTTCAGTGCAGGTGAGTGCCACTGTAGTACTACTACAGTGACACTCACCTGAAGATGGCCAGAAGACTCTGCGCTGAAATATCATGGCTGGACGTTACTGATATCCGGTAGTTCTCCCGAGTTTTTATGGAACAATAATCACTTTCTCAATACTGATGTCATCAATTTCGTCAGGCTTGTTTGCAGATGTCTAAAGTATTTCCAGTGCATGTGGGCTGTTGACCTAGTTGTTCAAAAGAGTTTTCGGAAAACATATTCAAAAGAACTTTTCAAGACTGTCTGTACCCCCAGCAGAACATATCAGGGAAAGTCTTGAGTACATAGGAAGTAAATATCCAAATTATCCATTAGTTATAGGTGGAGACTTTAATCTATCATCCATTGACTGTGAAAATTACATGTTTATCACAGGGAGCAGAAGCAAAGATTCATATTAAGTTATTCTAGGAGTGCTCTCAACATACAACCTTGAGCAATTGGTTAGAAAACCAACTCAAGATGGGAACATATTAGATATCTTGGTGACAAACCAACCTGATCTTTTTGAGGAAGTTAATCTAGAAGAAGGTATTAGCGACCATAATGTCGTTGTGGCTTCTATGTCAGTGGAAGCTGCAAAAAAACCAAAGAAATAGCGTAGAGTTTTCTTGTTTGGGAAAGCAAATAAAAGTGTCATTAATGAATATCTTCATAGTCAGCTCCAAGCATTCACCGTGGGACACAAAGATATTTAGCATCTTTGATCAGAATTTAAACGTATTGTCCACCATGTGCTAGAGAAGTATGTGCCTAGCAAAAGTATAGGGGAGGGCAAGGATCCACCTTGCTACAACAAACATATTAGGAAGTTGCTGAGAAAGCAGAGAATTTTGCACAGTCGTTTTAAATGTAGTCACTGCCCCACTGACAAACAGAAATTAAGCAAAATGAAAACAGCTGTCAGAAGGATAATGAGAGATTCTTTTAATGAATTTGAAAGCAATATTTTATCTGCAGATTCTAAAAATAATCCCAAAAAATTTTGGTTCTACGTAAAATCTATGAATGCTACAAATAATTCAATACCTTCTCTTGCTAACAGTATGGGTAATGTAAATGATGATGATAAACAGAAGGCCAAAATTCTAAACCTAGCTTTCAAAAACTCATTTACGGTAGAGGACTGCAGCACCATTCTCCCTTTCAATTATCGAACAAATGAAAGGATGGCTGACATAGTGCTTAGTGTATCTGGGATTGTAAAACAGTTAAGATCCGGTATCCCCATAAGATTTTATGTTGACTATGTTACAAATAAAGCACCATTCTTATCCATCATCTACCAGAGATCAATGGAACAGCGGAAAGTTCCACGGCACTGGAAGAAGGCCGAGGTCATAGCAATCTATAAAAAGGGTAGAAAATTGGATGCACATAATTACCAGCCAATTTCACTGACATCAATATGTTGTAGAATCATGGAACATATTTTGTGTTCAGACATAATGACCTTTCGGACCTTTCTAGACTCTGAGAAGCTCATCTTCAAAAACCAGCAGGGGTTTAGGGAACAGTGGTCATGCAAGACACAGCTGGCCCTCTTTGTGCATGATATACAACAGGCTCTAGATATTGGCTCCCAGGTTGATGCCACATTTCTCGACTTTCGAAAGGCATTCAACTCAGTTCCGCAATGTCACTTGCTACAAAAAGTACACGCTTACAGTCTACCTGAAGACATATGCAATTGGATAGAAAGTTTTCTAACAGACAGGGAGCAGTATGTTGTCCTGAATGGGGTGACTTCAACAGAAACAAGCGTAACTTCAGGTGTGCCCCAGGGCAGCGTAATAGGTTCTCTGCTTTTTACGATTTACATAAACAATCTGGTTGATGGTATTGACGGTGGCCTGAGACTGTTTGCAGATGATGCTCAGGTCTACAGGAAAGTAGTATCACACAAAAGTTGTGAACAAATAAATGAGGATTAGCAGAAAATAAATGTGTGGTGTAATGACTGGCAGGTATCTCTCAATATTAGTAAGTGTAACCTACTGAGTACGACAAGGTGAAAATCCCCATTAATGTAAGAGTACAAAATAAATACCCAGTCTTTGGAAGCAGTAACATCCGTCAAGTATCTGGGTGTCATTATTCGAAATGATCTCAAATGGAATGATCAGATTACACAAGTAATGGGTAAGGCAAACTTTAGATTGTGGTTTATTGGTAGAATCCTGAAGTGATGCAGTCCTTCAAGAAAGGAAATAGCTTATAGTACATAAGTTCATCTAGGCTTGGAGTATTGTTCGTCTCTATGGGACCCTTACCAGTTGGGTCTAATTCAAGAGATTAAGAAGGTCCAAAGAAGAGTGGCAAGATTCGTGACTGGTATATATAGCCATCATGAGAGCGTTACAAATCTCATAGAAAGTTTGAAGTGGGATACACTTGTAGCTAGACAGTGTGCTAAACAGAACGGGCTGCTCACTAAATTCCGAAATTCGATCTTCACCAAGGATGTAAAGCATATATTATTACCACCAACTTTCAAATCGTGCAGTGATTACCATTCAAAGATAAGGGAAATAAGAGCTCATACTGAGGCAGTCAGACAGTTATTTTTCCCTCGCGTGATCCGCGAGTGGAACAGAGGCTGGCAGAGGCTGGGGGGGGGGGGGGGGGGGGGGGGGAGATATGATTTTGGTGCAAATTGTGCCCTCCGCCATACACCACTTGGTGGCTAGTGGTGTAGTGGTGTATATATGTAGATGTAGATGTAGAACATCCCAGTCTACACTCAGTAGGTTAAAGTCACCTCCAACTAATATTCCATGAACTGGGTACTTCTGAGTGTTGTGTCACAGAGAGGAAGGTGTAAGTAGATGAATGGCGAACACTAACTTCACTTAACAAAGGTTTATTCAGCACTTGGCCAGAACATGTACAGTATATGTACAGCTACAGAACATTCCACTACAATGATTCTTGCCATTTGTGGATACTTCTAGAATGTACTCGAACCAAATATAGAAATTAAAATTTTTCACTTCAGGTGAGTTTTGAACTCAAGACCCTCCATGCAACAATCTAGTCTTCTGCGACATTGCTCCCTCCTTAAGAGAACAATGTCTCGGTGTTACGTCGTCATAGTCCGGGAGCGAGTCATCAGTCCACGATACTCCAACTCCCGATGACTGATGTTCGCCCTAGTGGAGATCTTCCTAGAACTTCCCTTGCCACTACGTTCTTTATTACCTTTCTGCTTGTTGCCTGTTGCTGGAGCTTTGAATTTAACCTGGGTTGCAGGATCCTTATAGGGTTTGATTCGAAGGATGTGGGCCGTATCTCTGATCTTTCGCCATCTTGTGTTGGGTTCGAAATCTTCAACTTTATAAGTAACATCAGACAACTGTCTTACAACCTTATAAGGTCCAAAGTAGCGCCAGAGGAGCTTCTCAGAGAGACCAACCTTCTGCACAGGAGTGAAGATCCACACGAGATCACCAGGCTGGTAGACAACAGGGTGGTGGCTCACATCATACATTCGGTGATCGTTTTCTTGAGCCTGCAGCATCCGGAGTTGAGTTAACTGCTCTGGTTAACAACTGGCCAATTTAATTGTCATCCACAGCATCAGGATGTAATGGAAACACGTTGCCCATCTTTGTCGTTGCCCCATTCCCATGCACCAGGAAAAATGGTGTAAGGCCTGTGAAGTCTTGTTTGGAGGTGTTGTAGGCAAACGTCATGAAAGGTAGCGCCTCATCCCAGTTGCTCTGCTTAACATTGACAAACATTGATAGCATGTTGGCCAAGGTCTTATTAAGGCGTTCAGTAAGCTCATTAGTTTTCGGATGGTAGGCAGTCGTAATGTGATGAGTAATGTCACACAGATGGTTGTAGTGCCCCCAGAATTTTATGAAAGTCTGGAGACACTTGTGTTCCAGCCGTTTCGAACACATGTTATTTTAAAGCAGGGCGTAAGGATGAGCATGGGATACTGCACCCATTTATTGTTTGTGCAGGCGAAACTGGAAGGTGGATAATTCGTCGGCGCTGGCAAGTGTTCAGCGCGACCTGCCAAAAATAAATACATACGGCCCAGAAGCTCCATGGCTGGCTGGAAAAGTAATGTAGCTTTGTATTGTTGAAAAAACAAATGTAGTGACTCGAGATAGTGACTGTTTAGGTAGACGTTGAACTGCTGTTGAGAGTACATGGACTGGACGGGGATAGTCAGCCACAATAAAAGCTTATGTATTAATTGTGTTCAAAAATGTGTAATTAACTGATTCTGGGTGCGTGGTAATGTGTGGGCTTATGTCATAAAGTTTAGTTGTTTTTTTTTTTTGTACAAAGTGGAAATAAATATGTTCTGGTGCATTGAATGATATTCCAAGAGAAGCGTATTTTTTAAATAAGAAGAGAGAGCGAGAGAGTGACAATTTCCCCTTCCTAGCAGTGAAATCTCTGGAGAAGCATCTGATGCTAGCAGAAGACATCGGCGCTGCAAGAAAGCAGAACCAGCATTCTTCAACAAGTAAATCCACGAAAATGCTTAACATTACACCGGGCCACTGCACGGTTTGTGTCTGTCACAAGATTTGATTGAAAAACTTTCCCTCGATTCATAATTAACAACCATAGGGCACCGTGTTTTAATGCAATGTCTTCTACGATGAATTTGGCTTTCTCGAATGCTTCAGCTGTTTTCATGGCTTTTCTTAATGGCATAGCACATCAGATAATCAGTGCAAACAATAATCCACCTATTGCCACAATCAGATGTTGGAAATCGTCCAAGGAGGTCAATCCCAACATGCTGGAAAGGCGTTTCAGCTGGTGGAATTGGTATGAGTCGGCCAGGTGGTTTCTGAGGGGCTGCCTGTCTCCTCTGGCACTCTCGACAGTGCGACACATAGTGACGGACACTCCTAGATAAACCTGGCCAGAAAAATCTTTTGTGGATCCTATCATATGTGTTAATAAATATTAAATGTCTGGCCTCAGGAGTGTCATGGAATTCCTCTAGAACATCTAACCGCATGTGTTTAGGGATCACTGGTAGCCACCTCTTTCCAAACAGATCAGTTTTTCTTGCAAAGTAATCCATTAACTACCTTAAATTGTCCTTTCACATCCTCTGACTGATTTAAGGCAAGCATAATTTGAGATATCTTGGTGTCCTTCTTCTGCTCAGCTGAGAGATCCTGGAGTGCAGCAAAACAGTCACTATCTTCATCAAAGTCCTGATGGTCTTGCACAGAGTTTCTTGAAAGACAGTCGGCATCTTGATGTTTTCTTCCACTTTTGTACACTATGGTAACGTCATACTCTTGAAGACATAGTGCCCACCTGCAGAGTCATCCTGTTGGATCCTTAAGACCTGTCAACCAACAAAGTGAATGATGGTCTGTAACAACTGTGAATGCCCCTCCATAGAGATACTGTCGAAATTTGCACATGGCCCAGATCACAGCAAGACATTCTCTTTCTGTAGTTGAGTAGTTTCTCTCAGATTTTGTAAGTGTCCTAGAAGTATAGACTGTAACCTTCTCTTTTTTATCCAAAATCTGCACCAGAACAGCACCAATCCCATACCCACTTGCATCTATGTGTAATTCTGTAGGTGCTCTCTCATCATACAGACCAAGTACAGGGTCATTCATCAGAGCTTTTCTCAGCACATCGAAAGAATCTTGTTGAGCACCATCCCAGATAAATTTAGCATCAGCTTTTAACAAACTCTTGGAGTGGCCTCGCTTTGATACAAAAGTCTTTGATAAAATGATGGTAATAAGAACATAATCCAAGGAAGCTTCTCATGTCTCTAATGCTTTTAGGAATAAGAAATTCCATTATTGATCTCACCTTTTCTGGGTCTGGTGGCACACCTTCATTTGACACAAGGTGTCCAAGCATTTTGGTTTCTTTTGCTCCAAGGAGACACTTTCTTGGATTAAGTTTCAGTCCGCCTTGTTGGAGACACTTTAGAATAGCCCTCAGTCTTTTTATGTGGTCATCAAATTTCTCTGAGATCACTATAATGTCATCTAAATATCAAAGACACATCATCCACTTCAGATGCCTTAGAAGATTATCCATCATTCATTTACAAGTTGCTGGTGCATTACACTAACCAAACGGCATTTCCTTAAACGCATACAGGCCCTCAGGGGTGATGAATGCAGTTTTCTTACAATCAGCCTCATCTACTTCAATTTGCCAGTATCCAAAGTACATTTCCATGGTTGAGAAAAACTTAGCACCCTTTAGACAATCTAGTGTATCGTCAATTCGTGGAAGAGCATAAAAGACCTTTTTAGTTATCTTATTAAGCTTCCTGTAATCAACACAAAATCGCCAACTGCCATCCTCCTTAAGGACGAGAACCACTGGTCATGACCATTGACTCTGTGAAGGCTGGATGATATCATTCCTCATTGTTTTCTCTACCTCGTCGCGAATTATTCGACATTCTGTTGCTGACACATGGTATGCTCTCTGGTTTATTGGTTGATGGTCTCCAAAGCTGATCCGGTGCTTCACTGTCAATTTGTCTGATTTCCTCTTTACCTGTGGATTGAAGCAGTCAGAGAACTCTTGAAGAATGGCAAGTAGTTTCTTCTGTTGTTTCTTAGTGAGATCTGGTGATAGTCGAGCTAGAAGATCTCGTCTCATAGTGGTAGTGCTAATTTTGCCCACAGACTCAGCATGGGAGGTTTCTGTCACCCTCAGCTGTTATGCAATTAATGGCTCAGCATTTGCTATGCACATGCATGTTGGATGGATCTGCAGTTCTCGGTGACAGTTAACTATCCACAATACACTGAATCCATCCTTAAACGAGATGACAGAGGCTGGGATGACCAAGTTATTCTTCAGTAGTATGCTTCTCTTATATTCCACTACAAGATCCATGGGTTGATCCATCATGTGACACATAACAGCTTCCTTTCTAGCGCTGACTGCAGGAATGATCACTTCATCCAGCACACATAGTCTCCACACACTCAGATGCACATCTTCCTGTCCACAGTATCTCATCACGTCTAGCATAAACTTCGAGTGACCACAATCTATAATTGCTTGAGAAGCTTTCAAAAAGTCTGATTCGAGATTGGTGTCATGACTACACTCTTGTAAGATGTTGAATTCTAAGGGCTGTGTATGGCTACTTATACCCACACGAATGACACATCTTCCTATAGGTTTTACATACTTCCCATTAGCCACCTTCAGCAGAGATGTTTTGTTGTCCATGTATACAGTTTTCTGCAACTGGAGACGGTACTTCTCCAAAATGACTGAATTGATGCTCCAGAGTCCACAAGAGTTTGTGCTGGTTGGCCATCCATGAGGATATTGACGTAGATTCCTATCATTTTTGTAGTGATCGACGGTGGAGGATTATTCTCTTCGGCAGCCTCACCTCCAAGAAAGGTTGCACCCTTTAGTTTTCCAGGTTGCAGCAGCTAGGTCATTGGCTGGAGCTTCTAAAGGGTGATGGAGACCTTGATCGGAGTGTTGAGGAGCGTCCTCTCCAGCGACTAGCTTGCGGCGATGGTGATCTACATCATCCTGCACCCACATCTTCCCGTTCATCTCATCGTCCTGGAGTAGGCATCAGCTAAGCTTGGTCTGCTGTCTTCTGGTGCAGGCATCATCAAATATCCACCACATTTCTCAACAATAGCGCACCACATGCCCCAGTTGTCTGCAGTGGAAACATAATGGTTGGTTATCCTGGGGGTCCAGACATCAGTCTTCCTTGGTGCCCAAACAGGTTCCTCATGCGGCATTGTAGGAACATAACTCCACCTAGATCTCGACTTTTTTTGCCATTGTACAGGGAAATGAAAGATGAGAGATTGGGTTCAATATCTGTTCCACTGTCTCCCTTATGACCTCTTGAAGCGTCTCAGTTTTTTGCTCGCAGTGCAATCCAAGTGCCTTCTGAACTTCCTCTCACATTATCTGATGAAGAACCCTTGTGAAATCAGTTTCGCCCTGCATCACAGACGTTGATATGACGTTTGGAAGCCATTCAAACTTCTTGTGAGTAATTTGTTTTTGAGCATTGTCTCGATATACGGGCACCATTTTATGAAGTCGTTTGCTGTCGAAACCTCCTTCAGGAGTAGGGCTTGATACATGTCCTCAGCAACAAGTTTCAGGAGATATGCAACCTTATCTTCCTCCTTCATTCTAGGATCCACTATTTTACACAGCTCCAAGATGTCTTGAATGTAGGAAGCTATCATTTCTCCTGGATGCTGTGCCCTGCACTTTAATGTATCTTCAGCCTTGCACGTCTGTTGTTGCGTGTCACTGAAATACTTGCGCAGTTCCACCTGGAATACCTCCCAGCTTGTGAACTTCTCCCCGCTGTTCTCATACCAGCATTTGGCAATGCCCACCAAGTAGAAAAGTACTTTAGCCAAACACACAGTGTCATCCCATTCGTTATATTCGGCTATACGCTCATATACCTTCAGCCACTTGTTTGGATCTTGGCCATCATCACCACAGAACCCGGAAGGATGTCTCATGTGGTGGCACACATTTGCTGTCATTGTAACATCCTCTTCTTCTTCTGTCTCTGATAGATTGCGATCTGTTGAATATGGCTCAAACTCGGGTTTCTCGCCATGTAAACGGTGGCTCTGTCGTGGCCTGATAGGAACCGCTGTGTTGTCGGTAATGTGCGCCATCACAAGTTCCAATAACCAGCGTCTCCACCAGAATAATGTCACATAGAGGAAGGTGTAAGTAGACGAATGACAAACACTTACTTCACTTACCGAAGGTTTATTCAGCACTTGCACATACAAGAGCGCGCAGTGAACTGCTTCCAACCAGAACACATATGGTATATATACAGCTACAGAACATTCCAGTACAATGATCGTTACCATTTGTGGATACTTCTAGAATGTCCTCAGACCGAATATAGAAATTAAAATTTTTCAGTTCAGGTGAGTTTTGAACTCATGACTCTCCATGCAAAAATCTAGTATCATAACCAGTACACTACAGCAACTGTGCTACTCAGCTTCTTCTGTGACAATATATAACCAGATAATTTCACTGGAAAGTTGCTACCGACCATACAGCGGAGATGCTGAGTCACAGATAGGCACAACAAAAGACTCTCACAATTAAAGCTTTTAGCCATTAAGCCTTCGTGAACAATAGATGAAAGACACACACTCACACGTGTGCGTGCAAATGCAATTCACGCACATGACTGCAGTCGTGTGTGTGAGATGCATTTGCATGTGGGCCTGTGTGTGTGTGTGTGTGTGTGTGTGTGTGTGTGTTTCTTCTATCAGTGTTGAAGGCCTTAATGGACGAAAGCACTTCAATTGTGAGAGTCTTTTCGTTGTGCCTATCTGCAACTCAGCATCTCCGCTATATGGTGTGTAGCAGCTTTCCTTTTCATAATATTGGTAACATTGTTTTATTCCATCCTCGATTTTTCATTGTTTGATCAGATAATTTCACTGTCACACTCAAATTCCACCGGAGCAGAGCTCATATTTTTGTCAGCACATCCTCCTAATGAGTGTAATCTGTCTTTCCGCTATATGAGTTGTTAAATACCTACAAGCTTTCTGCTTTCTACTATTCCTAGACTCATCATTTAAAGCTGCTTCTTGAAACTTTGTCAGTAGCTTTTCTTGGGATAGTGTACTTCTATCTTCAAGAGTCTGCCTGTTCAGTTTCTTCAGCATCTCTGTAGCAATCTCCCAAAGGTCAAACAAACCTATGAGATGATGAACCATGTGCAGTAGGTTAGTAGGCATTAACTCAATTAGAAGTGAAAACTATACACATTTGTTTCTTACTGATGTCATGAAAGACAGAAATCAGTTCTAAAATTTCTCCCATCATCAGCAACTCATTGGAGCCAACATGACAAAAGCTTGGTCTGCTAGTGGTTCCTATTATTTTTATCAATATTGAACACAAATGAACTGGTGCAACTCTGTGTCAAGACAAGAGGTGAACTGATATTTTTTCCCTCTCTCTTGCAGTTATGATCTATTGGCTGTTATCCCCAACTCCGCCCACATATCAGTAGTTTTATTATCATGAGTGGTGATAAATAAGCTATTGTATATGCAATAACATCAGCTCTCCTCACGTTTCTACTTGTTTGGGTAAACATAGTGTAACATCATAGATTAAGGGTCGACCTGCGACAGCAATTGCACAACTTGCAAACGGGCCGCTAGACGCCGCTGCGAGCACTAAGAGTGCATTGCGATCGCAGGCACGTGTGTTGCATATGGGCCGCAAGGTGCCGCCACGAGCACAACCGTATATAAGTGCTGACGGAGTTGTCAGTTCTCATTTTGTTGGCATCTCATTTTTACCTATTCTCTTATTTGCTTAGTTGCTTGGATCTTATTCGTTTATGGCTCATGTTAATCTGCTCTCTTTCAGTCATTGTGATTGTTTTGATTTACTTCCAATTGAGAAGTGCTCATTTTGGCATTTCACTTTTGCATATTTCTCATTTTGCTAATAATATGCTCCTTAGCTTTTTACAGTTGAATTGATTAACACAGTCTCATGTAATGTTTGTTCATTTCAGCCTGTTCATATTTTGATGTTCTTTAAATACTGTAATAATTATCAGAAGCATTTCTTCTCTTAAACTTGTGTAAAGTACTCTCGATGTAGGATTTGTTCTGTGACACAGGTGTAAGGTTTTGAATATAAATTATATACGAAACTGTGCTTTAAAAGGAATTTATTTTTTCAGTTTGTACTACATCAGATGACAATTTTGTGATATGAGGGAAAAATTTGAGGGGCGAACCCATGGAAATAGTCTTAAGTGATCCCCTTTAAAAATAAAAATTTGTGTGACACTGAAAGATGTGACACTGTAGGCACCGAAAATTTATAAAATTAAACGTCACACTGGAGGCACGAGAGGGATTTCGCTTAAGCCTATTTCTAAAGTAAGTTCACAATTTATACATCAAAATAGGAGTTATACGTATATCTCTATTTTTCTGGTAAAAACTGGCATTCTGCTAATCTATGTCTGTTTTCTTTTGCATGTAAACGAGTGTAGTAGCAATTGTAATTATAAATGGATTCTTCAAAATCAACGGTTCAGCTGGTTACACAAGGTATTTGGTGAGCAACATACCTTATTTTGTCCTAGTGGTTTATCTACCTGTAGAACACCTAAGTGTAGTGAATAGTTTCCAACCAATACTTAGTGAACAATTTTCCTTTCCTACGGTACGTAGCTTAGTGGGTAGTGCTGTAGATAAGTGGAACCACGGCCAAGTGTAATCAAAACAGGCCGCCGCGTAAGTGTGAGGGACATGCGTCCCCGAATATTTATCCGTATTTCATGTGATGACTAGCCTAAGATTTGAAATTGACATGCGTAATCATGGATTTAAAGGAAGTAGGTGAAGTACAATCAGAGACTAGTGAGACTGAGGAATTAGAAGTTGCTGAAAATCTTTCAAATATACAAAAGCAATTACGAATCATGACGAGTACCATCTCCACTATATTTTTTCAAGTAGGTGAGATAAATAAAAAACAGGAAGCTGTGTCGATACAAGTAGATGACATACATACACAAGTAGATGACATACATTAAAGTCAGGAATCAGTGTCGGCACAAGTAGGCAAAATGTCTCGTAAGATAGGGCAAATTTCTCAAAATCAAACACAAATGGCTCAAGAAATAATAAATCTCAGACGCGAACACGAGGATGCGGTCAGAGACCTAAATTCGGATGTAAAACAGTTAAAAGAAAATCAAGGTGCTCTCGAGGTCATAGTAAATCAATTGTTTACGACACTCGCCGAATTGTCGTTAAAGCACATGGAAATATCTGTAGAAATAGATTCTCGGGTAAAGGAAGCCATAAATTCCATTTCAAAAGAACAAGAATGACAATCAATAGATCCAACTGCTCAGATTTCTTAAGTAAAAATGCAAATTACTCAGGAATTATCTCAATGGTGAAGGGGAGTAAATGAGCAATTAAACAAATTTAGTAATGAACTTACAGATATTAAAGAGGTAGTCAAGAGTGATGTTTCCATGCTGACAGGTGGAGAGAACATAGTAGATGCTAGTACACAAAAGTGGGGGCAAGCCACCGAAGTAAATTCTGAGGTACCTCAGGATCAGGAATCATACTCATTACCAGGGGCTATGACACCTTATGTAAATGTCATTATGGAGGGAAACATTATCAAGCACAGGAAGGGTCAGTCATTCTCACCTGATATGAGTGGGGTGCATACAGTAGTATTTATTTGTTCTTTTCGTGGCGTGTTACCGACAAAATGGACGAAATTACAAAAGATGCATTACGTAAGTGGATTCATGTTAAATGACGCGGCCTTGTGGGCCACTGAAGTCATTGAAAAATGTTCCACTTATGATGAGTTTGAAAAAAGGTTTCTCGCAAAATATTGGTCTTTAGGGGTACAGCAATGACTTCATGAGGCTGTATTGAACCCCGAACAGTTTATTTATAGCAAAGGAACGCTCCGAAAGTATTTCGAGAAGTATCTGAATAAAACAAAATACTGGGACGAGCCTATTTCACATAAAGATTTGTAGTGCATTCTTAAGAGTAAGATGCCTATTGATATATGCCAAAAATTAATTCATGCCCCAGACACAAACATTGATGAGTTTATGCCCATCCTAGATGCAATTGATTTGATGCAGGAGGATGTGCGGGCAAGATCTCTAAATCACAGTCAGTCATGCAGGAATGGAAATATTCAGCGTCATGAGGCGGCTGGCAGAGAACTCAGCTCGGGATACCAAAGCCAAGACAATAACAACGCGTACGGCTATGGTAGAACAGGCCGGTGGGAACGAGGTACTGCGGATAGGAGGCAAGAACATAGGTTCACCCAAGGATACTACAATAATAATGAAACAACACAAAACAGAAATCAAGGGAGATGGAATACCCAGACACAAAACCTGATAAATCAAAACTGGCGACAGCATCCACCACCAATAGTAATTGATGAAGTAAATGAGATCAAAATGCGGCCGATTTCTCAGCCAGCAGAAAACATTTTACCGCTGCATTAAGTCCCATAGTGCAGGTGGGTCGGCAAGATAGGGACGATTCTGATTTAAGATTAAAAATGTTAAGGTACATTGATGGCACTGACATGAGAAATGAATTGTATAACAAGGACACTAAATACAGCACCAATCATCCGGCAGTTATAAAACCTGCCGTTAAAATATTGATCGAAGGTATTTCAGTGAACGCAATATTTGATACTGGGTCTGATATTAATGTGATTTCTATGGACTTATTTAGACAGATCACCAAACCAAAATGAGTGCTAATATTGCCGGTTAGCAATTGTAAGGTTTTGGGAGCGATTGGAGGGAGAAGTAGAAGCATGAAAATACAAGCCCAATTGGAGATAGAATTTGGAAATGTAGTGATTGAATGTACGTTCTACATAATTGATGTGCTGATAGTGGACTGTATTTTAGGGTTTTATTTTTTGCAAGAAAAGGATGCAAAGATCGACTTTTCTAACAGGATATGTGAGTTGAAGGTCAAACAGAAAATTGTCTCTCTAAAATTACCGAGGATAACCGACACACATGGTAGGTTTTGCCTTGGTGTACTAATGAAGTTCATTTCAAAAAATAAAACTATAGGCTCAGGGAATCAGGTACAAGAAATAAAATCTGACCAACATGAACAAATGTTAAAAATAGTCTCTGAATCTGCTCAGCTGTCCACAGAGCAGTGTTCTAAATTGTTTAAGGTTCTTGTGAAATACGAACGAGTATTCGAAGAAAAACCTGGTGTGATTAGGGGATATGAATATAGGATTAATATCTGAAATTCAAAAGATGCTTGCATGGAACATCATAGAACCATCTGACAGTCCCTATTCGAGCCCCTTACTTGCTGACTTGCTGTAGACAAACTAAATGGACAAGTATGACTAGTTCTCAATGCAAGAGAAATCAATAAAATTATAATACCGGTGAGAACAAGGCCTTAAGTATAGACGAATTGATACAGAGATATCATGGCATAAAATATTTTTCTAGCCTCGATCTCCGAGCTTCCTACTGGCAAATTCCTATTGCGGCACAATCTAGGAAATATACAGCCTGCATTCATGCAGGAAGAAGTTATCAATTCGAAGTTTTACCATTCGGTTTAAATATAAGCTCGGGTGTCTTTATTGCAGCACTTGCTGAAGCATTGGGTCCCAAACTTGTGAGTAAGAATCAATGTTTGTAGATGACATTTTAATCGCCACAAATAGTTGGGAGGAACATATGGAAATACTGGAGAATGTATTAAATAAGTTTTTGCATGCTGGTATTGCAGCTAATCTGTGTAAATCGAAGTTTGCATTAGAGAAAATTAAATTTTTGGGCCATTGATTGATTCGTAAGGTATCCTCCCAGATAGAGAAAAACTGAATACCATAGAGAAATTTCCAGTGCCCAGAACAAAATGGCAATTAAAAGCTTTTCTGGGACTGGTGTCATTCTATTGCCGATATGTTCCAAATCAAATACTAAATGTGGAGCCTTTGTTATGTCTTCTCAACAAGAACACATACTGAAATTTGTCTCTGGAATGCCAGTCGGATTTTGAAAAAAATCAAAGAGGCTTTATTAAATGCAAAATTACTCTATCATCCTGATATGAGTATTTAATTTTGTTTGTATGCAGACGCATCCAATGTAGAATTAGGATCATGTCTGTTCCAAGTTCAAAATATTGATGGACAACCCACTGCATTCGCAAGTAGGACTTTAAGCTCATGTGAATGATCTTAGTATACTATGGAATTGGAGCCACTAGCCATACTGTCGTCATTCCGAAAATTCCATTATTATTTAGCTGGTGCACATACCAAAGTCTATTGCTATCATAAGGCGCTAAGCTTTTTGCATAGTTGTAAACTCCTACATGCACGACTTGCCAGGTGGTCTCTTGCTTTGCAAGAATACAGTTTCGAGATAGTGTATATCAGTGGTAAGGACAACATTGTTGCTAATGCCCTATCTCGGATGCCCCAAGGACTAAACGAATATTCCCCATCCCCAGATCTAACATTGGAATTTAACGTGTTTCTAATGAAAGATGAGGCAAATAGTCAGTATTTTGTTGACTTAGATAAAAATATAGCAGCATTGCAAGATGCCGTCCCTCGGTGGAACTCGGTTAAACAGGAACTATTGAGAGGTCATAATCCAAAAATCAGCAATCATTATAGACTTGAAAAACAGGTGCTATTTTATAGGAAGAATCCTGCATCTGAAAAGTGGTGCGTATGTATTCCGGTTGATTGTCTACACCGATTAATATGGTATACCCATAACACCTGGGGGCACTTTGGGGTTAATAAGTGTGCTAATAAAATTGGAACATGTTGTTATTTCCCCAATCTTAGAAAGAGAGTCCAGAACTTGATTTGCACTTGTGTAATTTGTCAAAAGGTGAAAGCCATAAATATGTGTAGAAAAGGTGAACTACACCCAATTTTACCAGACTCTCCATTGCAGATTATAGCAGTCGATGTTTGCAGGCCATTCCCAGTAGCCAGGGGTGGTGGAAAATTCTTAGTGGCATTTTTTCATGTTTTTATGAAGTACCTTAAGTTGCCCAAAAGCTCTTCCATACTTCGAGAATTAATTGCTGATTTTATACCGCACGTGGGAAAACCGCAAGCGTTATTGTCAGACAAGGCGACCACATTTACCTCAACCACGTGGAAAAGATGTTTGGCTGCTCTACAAATTAGGCAAATACTTGTGTCCAAATATCATCCAGAAGCAAACTCCGTAGCTAGGGCATTTCGTGAGTTTAATAGATTTGTAAGGACGTATTGCCATAACAACCATACTGCTTGGGTCAGTTATGTAAAACCCTTTCAGGAAATTGTAAATAATCTTATGTATTTGGTGACAAACCACACTCCAGAAGACCTCATGTTTAAAAACTCTGAACAAAATGAGTGGACAGAAATTTGGCCAAAATTTGAAAATCAAAGCATCTCATTTGACGAAAAGGTCAGGCAGGCGACCATTTTTCTATATCAGCAAGCACAATTGAGGAAGAAATATTTTGATAATAGACTAACTGGGAAAAGAACATTCTTAGTTGGTGATAAAGTCCTAATTAGAAGTCATGTGAAATTGTCAGTATTGTCAAAAAAGAATAAAAAGTGCCAGCTATTATATACTGGACCATTGTATCCCAGTACCCTTAAACAACAGGGGCTATATCTTCATCAAGACATTAAAAAGTATATAGATTTAAAAAAAAAAAAACAGAATGACTGTGCAGATAACCATCTTGGACTGAACATCCTATGTTGCTACTAATAAATTTGCTTTTTCACTGTTTTATTCAAAATTTTCAGCTAGACACGTTAACTGTCTAAAGATGTTTCCTACACTCATAAGAAAAAAAAATTTTGTTTGAAGTGCAGCACCTAAAAACTGATTATATTATGTGATATATGAAAGTACATGAAGTTACAACAAAATAATGTAGTATTGAGGTAGCACATTTTCTATATAAAATTTAAGTGTGTCAACTGGAATTTTGTAAAGATGCTTCCGGTAATATGTTGATAAAACAAATATTTCTAATGCAAAGGAATGAGGATAATGTAGTGTAAGGAACAAGATATTTTTTTTCTTTAAAATAAGTACTAAATAAATATAAGACCAACTGTAAAATTGTTCCTAATATAACAGGAGAATTAGGCCACAAATAGTGGAAACATAGCATGAGACAAAATCCTACAAGAGTTATGGTTCTCTATATGCACATCAATACAAGAAAAGACTCAGAAGAGTCAAGTCCTTTCAACTTGTAATTCACAAAAGATAAGTTATTTGCACTCCTTCAGAAATACTTTTCTCTCCTTTTTTTTCTTATAATAGATATGAACATGTACTATTTTGTAAATATATCATTTGAGACTAGATATAAAAAAAGGAGGAATTGTGTGAATATAAACTTGACTACAAGAACGATGTTGACTATAGCTAATAGTTTTGTGAAGATAAGCAAAACAACACGATAACAATAGTACAAAATTCGTAGCACCTATAATTGGTAGTACTTACATTCTGAGTAGTGATAAGTCCAAAAAGGGCAAAGAAACAAGGAAATATGTATAATGTACATAAAATGCAAAAATTGTTTTTATGTTTTTATGTCTAAACAAAAGAAAATACCTTAGTAATAGGACAAGTAAACAATGTACCCAATCAACAATGAGTGATACACCATTGCTTGACCTGGGGACATTAACAAAAAGGGCAATATTTAGAATTTCTAGGTGCTATTGGACTACTTCTTTAACGACACTCAAACTATGTCAATAGCCAGTAAATTGGAAAGGATAAGGATATACAAATGTTACCTTATATATTTGAAATGTATATCTGTTGAACATCATTACTCAAAGGACTCAGATAATTTGGGGTCTTTCGAGCCAACCTCACAGATAATCGTTTTGAAAAATAACTTCTCGATGCAAAAGATTGGATAGATATATGTGTGTGCGCTATATATTTCTATACACACTTTTAAAGTAGTACCTTCAACGTTAAAGAAGGACACTACAGAAAAATTTCATCTACATAAACGGTTTCCAGACGTTTCCATGTACAGTAGGTGTCACAATGTATACACAATGAATTTTCAAACAGTGTAAATGCCTGTTAAGCACTACAGCTTTTGTAGTTAATAAAAACCTGTAAAATTATTAAATATTTACACCAAAGCATCAACTGAAATATTGTACAATACCTTCTATTCAGTAGATGTAGAAGAATATATCTATTCAATAGATGTAGAGAATATATAGACAAATGTTTTGTATTACTGTCATCATACTTTTGAAGTATGACTAAAATGTTTTTGTATTTATATCATTATATGTGATAATCAATGATTATTTTGTGAACCACTGAATGTAAAGGTGGTAGAAAAAGGAATAGTAATTTGAAAATTTAAAGTAAAATTTTGCGATCAGAGTAAACTGACAAAATGTGTCAGGCATTTAATAAATTAACCACCTTCCACATTGGGGGCCATGTAACATCATAGATTAAAGGTCGACCTGCGACAGCAATCGCACAACTTGCATACGGGCCGCTAGACGCTGCTGCGAGCACTAAGAGTGCATTGCGATCGCAGGCACGTGTGTTGCATACGGGCCGAGAGGTGCCGCCACGAGCACAACCGTATATAAGTGCTGACGGAGTTCTGTCAGTTCTCATTTTGTTGGCATCTCATTTTTACCTATTCTCTTATTTGCTTAGTTGCTTGGATCTTATTCGTTTATGGCTCATGTTAATCTGCTCTCTTTCAGTCATTATGATTGTTTTGATTTACTTCCAATTGAGAAGTGCTCATTTTGGCATTTCCCTTTTGCATATTTCTCATTTTGCTAATAATATGCTCCTTAGCTTTTTACAGTTGAATTGATTAACACAGTCTCATGTACTGTTTGTTCATTTCAGCCTGTTCATATTTTGATGTTCTTTAAATACTGTAATAATTATCAGAAGCATTTCTTCCCTTAAACTTGTGTAAAGTATTCTCGATGTCGGATTTGTTCTGTGACACAGGTGTAAGGTTTTGAATATAAATTATATACGAAACTGTGCTATAAAAGGAATTTATTTTTTCAGTTTGTACTACATCAGACGACAATTTTGTGATATGGGGAAGAAATTTGAGGGGTGAACCCATGGAAATAGTCTTAAGTGATCCCCTTTAAAAATAAAAATTTGTGTGACACTGAAAGACGTGACACTGTAGGCAATGAAAATTTATAAAATTATGTGTCACAATAGCTTGTGATGTACACCCCCTCCAAACTCTGTAAAATGTGACACAATGGCACCCACGTTGTCACTACAAGCAATTTGTGCAGAGGGGTGTGAGAAGGAATGTGCATCTATAAGGTGATCCAGAAATGTTTCAACAAACTTGTAAAGGAGGTGTGGCACATCTTAAGAATTCAGAACTGTATAACAACCCACGGCTGCAAAGTAAGTGCAAGCAGAGGTCGAAGATCTGAGAGGAAACAAGAGAGTGATTCATATGATACATTTACTGGACATAATGAGTAAACATGGTGTGAGACATGAATACAGCTCTAACTTTACAACAGATACTTGTAATTTGCATCATCAGACACCACATTCTGACACTGATGGAGCATTAACTGAAGTACTTGCTCAAAAACACACTGAGAGTTTCTCTGATTGCAGCAGCTTTGCAGACGATTCTTGCAACAAGAGCCATTTCAGACTCCATACGATCACAATCCATGAGAGATTTCATGGATCCTACAGAAAGAAATCAAGGCTTGATAAGTCCAGTGAATGTGCCAGGGAACTGATCCACCACACCCAGTCCATACATGTGGGAATGACCTGTTCAAATGTTTACAAACAGAAAATCCAAAATGAGCATGTGCCTCACGATGTTGGAACTAAGTGCTTCAGCCCACATTTGGTGGAACATCTCACGCAAGTCAGAAAGAACCTGTTCCAGAAAGGTCTAATAATTTGCAGCAGTCAAGCGGCTTATTAAAAGGTATGGTCTGACTAAGTAGCCACCAACCAAACCCAGCCACACATCAACCACGAGGGGATGACGTGCCGCGCACTGTGGAGAATTTCTAGTGCCGACAAATGGTCATGGTTGTAATCGAATACGCAATCCTAGTAAATGTGGCCTCATCAGTGAGCAGCACATAAGCTAGTAAATGCACATCCCAGCCACTTTGTTGCAGAAACTACTGTGTGAAACGCACACATGCACAATTGTCATCAGGATGCAGTAACTGCACCCTTTGGGTATGAAAGGAATGTAAGGACTCAGCAATGAAAACATGCTGGACACTGCTATGAGACATTCTTGAGCTGGAGGCAACAGCGTGTATGCTGGTGCTCGATTAGTCTGCAGGCAGCCAACACTCTTTCTTCCCTAACGACTGAATGGGCCTATCACAGCCTGCCCTCACTAGCCCTGTCAGTTCTTAATGACCTGCACTCACAAAAATTTTGATGCAGACGTGCAAACAAACTGTGGTGCAGTTGATGTCTATCTGGGAAGCATTCTTGATAAATGCCTCCAGCTATTCCATATGTTAAGTGCATGTCTGCAAGCTTACCATTCATACACCATTCCCTGTTCCTCATATGCTGGCTAGTGCTCACATTCCCCTCCAGAACTCTCATATACATCACCACCTAGTGGTGCTTTCCTCCAGTATACTCATGTATAGCACTAATTAGCAGCGAATGACAATGCTTGCTGTCAGGGGTTTCTATACAGGTTTATGTTCACTGATGGAGAAAAGAGATGTTTAATTCTGAACTTCATCCTCTTTGGGATCAATCTGTTTTTATGTGCTTCCTAGAGTAGCCTAAGTTCATCTTCAGGGTTCAACCTATCTCCACACAACATTTCATCAAAATCTGCTGTTTTTTGGTGATGAAAATGTAACACACAAGATTACTTTTGCAATTCATATTAGTATGGAAGCATGGCTTAAAAACATTGAGTACTGTTTAAGCATTGCAGAACATATCAACCAATAAAAGCAATGTCACAAAGATGATGAAGTTGAAAAGCAAGAGTAATTAGCTGTTTCAAAGAGTAAATGTTTTTCTTTAATTTGTAAAGTATTCCTCAAATCAATACATATCTCATACTATGCATTTTCTAAAGTAGCCTATGTTATTCCTCAGCATTCAAGCTATCTTCATACCTGATTTCTCACAGTCGGTTCAGTGATTTAGCTGTGAAAAGGTAACACACAAATACACTTCTATATTTATAATATTAGTACAGATCGACATCAACCTAAGACACAGAGAAAAGTGTCGGTATGTCCTGTGCTTATTAGATGCTTTATTTGTGACTGATCTCGAGGTATTTCAATTAACATCATCACAGTATGTCGGTACATCAGTAAGTTGGTTGCCACACCACACCAACAAATAGGGGCAGAGATATTTATGTTGATCACTTCATACTATTTAACAAATGACCTTAGGACCTTAAGTTCTTATATGAATTCATTGTTTTGTAAACTATGTAAGCATTACTAAACAACCTTACAAGATATGCATCAGCACTGTTGCTAATCAGTGCATGTAATCAGTATCTTCAAAATGTCAGTGTGCATCTTACAATCACCATCACTAATGCATATCAACGCAACTACTTATTTTTCCTGCTTTTCTAAATTGGTTTAGTGTACTTAATTATTACTCTTATCCAGTATTTTCCTCATTTAGTACATGCAAGCCAGCATGTGCTCACAAACCATTGCCTTTCCACAGCATCACTCATCTTGCCTTGTTACAAATGCTGAAATTTAAAAACTGTTTAAAGCAGGTAAGTATGAATGGACAATGAGAGAGTTTCAATCTGCTTACAAAACCTCAATCTCTACTTACTGTCATCTTCAGTACTCTTGACAACGCAAATAGAACCATTTGCAGCATGTGCCTTTTGATATAATTTTCATCTTTTTATCATTAAGTAGATGGTTACTTGGGAGATTTTACGAATTCTATAGTGACTCTATGTCTTCTCTTCTACTAACAGTCTGAAGATGAGCAGTAGCCAGTCAAAACCAGTTATGGCATTGTGAAATGCTTTTGTAATTGTGTCATAAATACACTCCTGGAAATTGAAATAAGAACACCGTGAATTCATTGTCCCAGGAAGGGGAAACTTTATTGACACATTCCTGGGGTCAGATACATCACATGATCACACTGACAGAACCACAGGCACATAGACACAGGCAACAGAGCATGCACAATGTCGGCACTAGTACAGTGTATATCCACCTTTCGCAGCAATGCAGGCTGCTATTCTCCCATGGAGACGATCGTAGAGATGCTGGATGTAGTCCTGTGGAACGGCTTGCCATGCCATTTCCACCTGGCGCCTCAGTTGGACCAGCGTTCGTGCTGGACGTGCAGACCGCGTGAGACGACGCTTCATCCAGTCCCAAACATGCTCAATGGGGGACAGATCCAGAGATCTTGCTGGCCAGGGTAGTTGACGTACACCTTCTAGAGCACGTTGGGTGGCACGGGATACATGCGGACGTGCATTGCCCTGTTGGAACAGCAAGTTCCCTTGCCGGTCTAGGAATGGTAGAACGATGGGTTCGATGACGGTTTGGATGTACCGTGCACTATTCAGTGTCCCCTCGACGATCACCAGTGGTGTACGGCCAGTGTGGAGGTGGGCTGCACGATGTTGGGGCGTGAGCGGAAGACGGCCTAATGGTGTGCAGGCCGTAGCCCAGCTTCATGGAGACGGTTGCGAATGGTCCTTGCCGATACCCCAGGAGCAACAGTGTCCCTAATTTGCTGGGAAGTGGTGGTGCAGTCCCCTACGGCACTGCGTAGGATCCTACGGTCTTGGCGTGCATCCGTGCATCGCTGCGGTCCGGTCCCAGGTCGACGGGCACGTGCACCTTCCGCCGACCACTGGCGACAACATTGATGTACTGTGGAGACCTCACGCCCCACGTGTTGAGCAATTCGGCGGTACGTCCACCCGGCCTCCCGCATGCCCACTATACGCCCTCGCTCAAAGTCCGTCAACTGCACATACGGTTCACGTCCACACTGCCGTGGCATGCTACCAGTGTTAAAGACTGCGATGGAGCTCCGTATGCCACGGCAAACTGGCTGACACTGACGGCACGGTGCACAAATGCTGCGCACCTAGCGCCATTCGACGGCCAACACCGCGGTTCCTGGTGTGTCCGCTGTGCCGTGCATGTGATCATTGCTTGTACAGCCCTCTCGCAGTGTCCGGAGCAAGTATGGTGGGTCTGACACACCGGTGTCAATGTGTTCTTTTTTCCATTTCCAGGAGTGTATATATAAGAAGAAATTTCCAGAGTTCCAACAGAAACTGCCATCCTGAAAACACTTAACATGATTGAGGCATTGCCAGACATACACAGTATGAGGTGGCCACAGAGATCTTCCTTCACATGGGAAAGTTTGAGCAGAGACCTGGCAGGATCCTTGGTGACTGGTTGCAGTTCATCCTGCAGTTTATGCATAGGTCTCATATCCAGCATGTGATCAGTAGCTTCAAATGGGAATAATTCATACACTAGAGCAGGTTAATGTAACTGTCCATTACCCACAAAATGGGAATCCGGATCAAGATCAACTATGAAAAGTAACACATGTTACACATCACCTCTGTAGCTCTGGAGATTAACAGTACTCCCATGGATACAAAGTTTTACACCTACATCTATACTCTGCAAACCACTGTGAAGTACAAGGCAGAGGGTACTTTCCACTGTACCAGTTATTAGAGATTCTGTCCATTTCATTCACGTATGGAGCAGGTGAAGAATGATTGCTTAAATGCCTCTGTGTACACTGTACACTGTAATCTCTATGGATATAGGGGACTCTGGCATATTTCTATATTCATCACTTAAGATTGTTTCTTGAACCTTTGTACATGGGCTTTCACTATACTGTGAATATCTGATTAAAAGCCTGCATTCTATGATGAAGATACTTTGAACCATTGCTATTCATTCCCTTCCTCATTCTGCAGGGAAATCGAGTGAAGGAATGATGACTGTTTGTACGCTCTGTAGGAGTCCTAATCTCCCCTTTTTGTACTTTCAGTTCTTATAGAAGATGAACGCTGAAAGTACTCAAATCATTCTGCAGATTCTCTGAACTTCCTTAATAGTGTTTCATGAAAAGATCATCATCTTCCCCCATGGATTCCCATACTACTTTGTGAAGCAATTCCATAAACCTTAAAACTCATCAAACTGATCGATAAAAAATCTGTGTATGAGCACACCGAACAATTACTTCAGTGTCTTCCTTTAATCCAATCTCACAGGTTCCTCAAACACTTGGGCAGCATTCAGAAACTGGTTGCAGAATTTTTCTGTTCATGATCTTCCTTATTGGTACACAATACTTCCACAGAACTCTCACAATAAAAGATAGTTGCCTATTTTGCTTCACAGTAAAGTAAAATGAGAGTTGTCATCTTGTGAAAATTTTGGGAAACTTTTTAGAGAGGTTTCCAATTTTCTTCAATGAAACATTTTCCAAAGCAGTCTTCCAGAGAAAGACAACTAACAAATTGAACTGAGTTAATACTGGCATAAAAATACCTAGTAACAGAACAGGATACTACTGAGGAAGTCAGTTTATCAATTAAGTTAAAAATTACAAAAAATGTTTAAGAAATCTGTAAAGGCAGGAAATAAACAGCAAACAATACATTCACTCAGAAACAAAGCAACATATAAAAGATACTTTGGGCAGTTTGTAAACCAAAATTTGGAGTTAAAGCCAACAACCAAGAAATTTTAGAAGTCCAAATACAGAATACTCTAATCATGAATCCTGCTCAAACACTAGAAGATTTCAATGATTTCCTTACCACTGTAGCAAAAGATGGTTTGAATGCATATCACTATCTAGAAAATTGACAATTACTCCTTTTTATTTTAAATTGTGACTAAATGTTTCAGTAAACTTGAAAAAGTGACAAAGCGTAGAAAAAACAATATTTCACTGAAAAAAAAATAGACTATGGGATGGGCTGGTATACCCTCTGAATTTCTTAAAAGCATCTTTCAGTATGATAGCATGCCCATTATCCATGATTATCCATAAATAGAGATACTTTCCAGATGTGCTGAAATATGTTATGGTCACACCCCTATTTAAAGGATTCCAAAGAAGACATGGGAAACTATCACCACATCACTCTTTCTTCTGGTGTTCTATAAAATCTTTGAAAGGCTTGTTTCAATATACGTTGAATATTTCATTAAAAAATTATCTTCTCAGAAAATCAATGTGGCTTACAAAAACACAATTTTTACTATCTACAATTCTGTGGAAAGAAGCAGTTCATGTACAGACACGTCTAAGAAAACTACAGCAAATTTTCTGTGACTTATCAAAAGCCAAAATGGAAAAATATGAAATCAAGCATTAAATATAAAACAGCTTAATTCACAACTGACAGACAGAAAACAAAGGGTTGTCATTACATGAGTCAATGAAAAATATTCCTCAAAAGAGAAAACATTTCAATGGACTACTGGAAGGCTCTGTATTAGGGCCAATCCTATTATGGCACTTTTATGTAAATGACACATCATTCAAGACAAATTTGCACTCATTATTATTTGCAGATATGACATCAGTGCTAAGTGAAAACAGTAATGCAGACAATCTTCCCAAACATACTGTAAGTGCCGTAGAAAACTTACAAATACCTGGTTCCATTTAAATAGATTATGATTAAATATTTCAAAAATCCACTGATTCAGTTTTAAACCAAACGGTCAAAAACAAATAATATTGAGATGATCCCCAAAAATCAGAAACTAAAGGTATCAGGTAAAATTCTTGAGAATGAATCTGGATGAAAATCTGTCTTCATCAACACATACTGAACACCAGCAAAATAAATTAAACAGCTTCACATTTGCTATGACAACCTTAGGCAATGCAGTCAACATGCACACAGGGAAAAAATTGTGTATCATAGATACTTTAAATGTGTGGTGAGGTACGGAACTATCTTTACGAGAAGCACAGGAAGTATGAAAAACGTATTGACCTTGCAGGACAAAAAAATCATAAGGCATGTGAAAGAAAGGTCAACAGTACCTTTTCATCCAATATTAAGTGTTCCTTCTCTGTACAAATATCAACTAATTCTTTTTTACATACAAAAGTCTTGTTCTACTTTTGTTAAATTTCTAGCATATGTACAGTACTAGAAATAAAGTGAAATTCATTTTTCCTACCCACCAACTATGGCTCTTTGCCTAAATTACACAGTACATGGGAATGAATACTTGTAACATATACAGGGTGTTTATAAATGAATTTCATGGTTTTAACGCTTTATAATATTTATTATATTAAACTTACAGTTATAAATGATATGTCAAATGAAAGAGCAACTCAAACAGTTTTACCAAGAACATTAAAAATGTTCAATGTGAGCACTATTTGTCATACAGCACACATCAAGTATATAGCCAAGTTCTTTCCAAAAGTTGGTAAGTGTGTCCTCAGTGATTGTAGCAACAGCTGCTTCAATCCAGTTTCTTAATTCAGGGAAGTCTGCTGGTAGCGAAGACACGTACACATGATCCTTGATGAAGCCCCAAAGGAAAACATCGCATGGCATTAGGTCAGATGAACGTGGAGGCCATGCAAAGTAAGCCCTGTCATTGGGCCCCTTTTGGCCTGTCCAGCGCTTGTGTACAGTGGAGTTCAACCAATCACGTACTTCGTTATGCCAGTGAGGTGGCACACCATCTTGCTGGAAAACGAAGTTCTCTGGCTCATCTTCTTCTAACAGAGGGAAGAGCCATTGGTCTAGTGTATCAAGGTAAGAAGTGCCAGTTACAGAAGGTTCACCAAAAAAGAAACACCAATAAACTTTCCACTGGGATACAACACAACAAACAGTTAGGGGAATATCATTGCATTTGTACCACCTTGTGAGAATTTCTGAGACCCAGATGCGCACATTGTGAGTGTTTACATGTCCACTAAGGTGAAAGGTCAATTCATCACTGAAGACAACAGTGATCCAGAAAACCTTCATCATCATGAAACAACATTTTGTTTGCAAACTTGGCACATAATCCATGGTCTGCTGGCTTTAGAGCCTGTAATAACTGTAAACGGTAAGGATGTAGTTGTACGGATTTTCTTAAAACTTTCCAAGCAGTCGACACGGGAACTTGTAATTCATGACTAGCATTCCGGACTGATTTCTTTGGGCTAAGAGTGAACGACTCTCATTTGCTCAACAGTCTCTTCACTGACTCTTGGATGTCCTGTGCTCTTCCATTTACAAAGGCATCTGGTATCTTCAAATTGATGATAATCTACGAATGTTATTATCACTTGGAGGATCACAACCAAACTTCAGCTGGAATGCACTACAAATTCAGTCTTTGCAAACTGCAAAACACAAAATGCTTTCTGTTCACTAGTCACCATCTTCGCTACTACTGCAGTCTTGCGGATTGCTGTGGAAACATTGCTCACTGTGCATGTGCACTGGTGCCAAACAAAACTGTTTGACTTGCTCTTTCATTTGACATATCATTTATAGTGGTAAGTTTAATGTAATAAATATTATAGTGTGTTAAAACCCTGATATTCATTTATAAACACCCTGTATAAGCGCCATCATTGCATTTGTATCTGCATCTACGCATCTGTAACTAAAGGTATTATGTATGTAACTTTCATAATCAATAAGTTCTATGTGATTACAGTTGTATGTTGACTGACATTAAATCATTTTATAATCGCTCTCTCACATTTTGTGGCGGTGTCAGGGACAGAATTTCTGGGAGTCTAGAATAATCCAAAGATTCTCTCAACAGAGGCATGTAAACATTTCAACTTTCAGCTGCGAGGTAACGTTGCTCGTGTCCGTAGGTTTAACCTTAAAATACCCTACACATGCCTCCTGGGTGGTGCTAATTGAGCAACAGTGATTACAGGCAGCCAGACTATCCACAGGATTTCTTGGCAATGACATATCAACTAAATAGCAGAAACAGTTCTTTTCGTAGCCCATTAATAAGGAACACTGGACCAACTATCAGCTGCTACAAGCTTTTTGAAAGGCTAGCATATAACAGAATAAGTAGCACTATCCTAGAGAACATTCCAGTTGATCAGGCAGGCTTCAGACCATGGTGTAGCTGCTGTGACCGAGTATTGTCTCTCACATCTTTCATAGAGTCAGGATACCAAATGAAGCAGAAAACACCTGTGGCATTTGTTGATCTAACTGCCGCCTTTGACACTGTGTGGAGGGAAGGCATTATCTACAAATTTCTCCGCATCATTCCCTGCAGAACAATGGCTCGACTGACTAACAGCATGCTAAGTGATCGGAAGTTCTAGGTAATCACTGGAAGCAACATAAGTAAGGAGAGGAAGCTGAACAACGGATTGCCTCAAGGATCAGTTCTCTCACCATTACTGTTCAACCTATATCTATCTGATCTACCTGACACTTTATCCGGAAAATACTGCTATGCTGATGACTTGGCTCTAGCCATAAAACGCCAGAAAATGAAGACAACAGAAGAGATTCTAACCAATGAACTGTCTGCATTAGATAATTACTTCAAAATCTGGAGACTCCAAACCAGTGTGAATAAAACAGAAGTGTGTTGCTTCCATGTAAATAATCGGTTGGTGAACGTAAAACTGGAAGTAAGTTTCAGAGGCAGAATTCTTCGTCATAATTGGAACCCAAAATATCTTGGTGTCATCCTGGATTGTACACTATGCTTCAAACAACACCTTCTTAACTTAGCTCAAAAGTTGAGGACTCGAAACAACGTCCTCCATAAGCTATGCGGAACTACCTGGGGATCTTCAGCAACCACCCTGCGATCTTCAGCTCTGGGCTTGGTGTACTCATGTGCTGAGTATTGTGCACCTGTTTGGATGAACAGTCATCATACAAGGCTTGTTGATACCCAGCTGAATACGACAATGTGCATAATATCTGGCGCAATCAGATCTACTTGTTTATTGGCTTCCACTGTTAACCAGTATAATGCCTCCTGATCTATGCACATGTACTGCCCTTATGAGAGAATTCCACAAGATCTCCAGGAATTCTAACCTACCCGTGCATACCGATCTGCCACTTTTAAATTGTAAGAGACTGAAATCACGCCATCCAACTCTGTGCGATGCTGCTGATAGGTTGCTAAGGATTTCTAACCTCTTGAAGAATGGAAAGGTCAGTGGGAATCAGTGACAGATGTGCACCTGCATAACATCTTCTCAAGTGCTAAACTTCCAAGTGGATTCAATCTACCATGCAAGACCTGGACTACTCTCAACAGAATCCGTACCGGCCATGGCCAATACAGGGATGCTCTCTTTAAGTGGAAGAAGCTGCCTGATCCAGCCTGTGACTGCGGGGCTCCATTCCAGACTGTTCACCACATTGTCAGTGAATGCAGGGTTCGAGCCTATCACGGCACCAAAGAGGACTTCCTGCTAGCAACTCCAGATACAGTGCACTGGACTGAAGGACTGGATATTCAGTTGCAAAGACAAACTTAAGTTCCTTGTGTGCCAATATGTACATATGTATATGTAATTTAATTTCATGATATATCTGTATTAGCCATACGCTAAATAAAAAAAAAATCTTTCAGCTTTCTTCCATTCACAATTTATCAGCTTACTGCTTGCATACTAGCTACTGGAGTACTATTTGAGTAGGACATAGGAGAATAATTGTTGGATTACATAACAAGTGAGGAGTTGATCTCTAGTGAAGAAGTTTAACATTAAGGCTCATCCAGTGCAGCCACCTGTTAATGATGCTAAAATTGTGACTAAACATGGGCAAAGATACTGAAACAACCAACTGCCTCTATAAATTGAAACTAAAGAAGGAACACAACATTCCAACACTACACTGTCCATTAATCAAACAAAAATCTATTTGACAATTGTATGCCCAATAATGTGATACAGTACATTAGCAGTTGACAGTAGGAAACTAAGAACATTAATGATGGTGGACAATGCTATACGGGGCTTACTCAATGATGCAGAACATTAGGGTGAGATCTTAGCATGTGAAGACTACACAAATTCTGTGAAGTGAGTGGTCCTGAAAGTAAAATACAGTAATGACGGAAGCCTTTTGGATGCCACAGTCAACAGGATGCTCTCTGGTTTTCTGCAGAGTCTTGCAGTTTGAGCGTCCAGCTATCACCGATCAAGTTAAGTTAGAGCCAATCTCCAGTGACACTTGGGACTAGTCTTGTTTTGGGGAACAGTCCAACACCTCCATCAGTGGAAACATGAACTTGTCAACTGTCAACAGACATGTATTTCTTCAAGGGTAACTGCTGGAGGGGGGGGGGGGGGGGGGCACACAAGAGTTCAGTACAAAGCATCGGTGTAAATGCAGCTGCCTATGAACAAAACGAGGAAATTTTTCATGTGCATTATAGTCTGGAAGAAGTCATACTTATAACATGCGATTTCCCATAATTTCATAACTTAGCAATTATTGAATGTTACACATGCATTCAGGCCCAGCATGGGAAGACATAGAGGCTTATGATCAAATCTTAGCTGCACTTTCCCTGAAGACACAGGTGGACACTGGGCAAATCATATCGAGAGGGAGCAATTCTCAGATGGACCCATACCAAAAATGATAGAATTCTTGTAAGCAGAGGTAGATGGGGTCCTGACAGTGAAAAACATTCATGAAGAAAATTAGCAGAGCAACTAACATTGTACCACCCACAGCAAGATTCAAATACTCAATTTAACACAGGACGTGCAGTACGCTGGGTGGTACGGAAGGCAGATGCCCATTGTGGGTTCTGTGAACAGTGTCGTCACTTGGTACAAAACTGAGAGAAGATGAAGGATGATTGTGACTGCCTCAATATTTTGAGATTCAGAAAGAGGTGCTTTCTTTGCCTCAGACAGGGTCACATACTAAAAGACTGTATAAAGAAAGCAAAAGCATTTCATCTTTGCTGTAAGAAAAGCCACCATCAGTCAGTCTGTAGAAATTCAGAATATTCTACTTCATCAGCTTCTCCTCCTGAGCACAGTTCAGTCAACAATGTGAGTACCAGATATTTAGGATTCACATACCTCCAGACCACCTGTGTGTGTATAACAGGGCCCACAGGTATAAGCAGACTTACGTGTTGTGCTTAAGATGGTGGCCGTTAGTATGGCTTTATTGGCAGATCACTGGTAGGCAATTTAAAACCAGAGGTTGTTGTGAATCACCAATTTGCAGTAAAAGCCTTTGAGTTCTCTTTCACTTCATCATACTCACATCAGTAGGTCAACCTGATGTCCAGAAGCACAAGGAAAGATGCTCAAATTACAGTTACCATGTCTGAATTTTCATTCCATTTCTTTGAGATTCATCAATACCTAAAGAGTTCAAAAGACAACAAACTTGTAATCTACAACTGGTCAAATCTGCAGAAGGATATAATGATATCCCCACTGAGATCGGATCACTACTGGAAAAATATTAAAGACATTGCACCAATACACATGACATCGCCACTGGCTTCATTGCCTTCAAAATTCAGCTGGATCCTTCGTAGCAGCTGCCCAAGGCTTTTCATAAACCACACTGTAATTAACCTCATTGATTTGCTGTTCAGTCAGTCATCTGGTAATCAAGACTGAAACTTCCGGGATTTAGAGACGCGATTATGTGGTGGTCTGGAGTGGTCAGTGAGGATGAAGGATTCAGCACTGTCTTGCTAGACCATAACATTTACATGAATACCTTTGCAGCTGGTTCTACATCTACATTATACTACGTAAGCCATATAAAGGTGTGAGATGGAGGGTATCCCTGGTACCAATGACTGATACCCCCCCCCCAATCCTGTTCCACTCACAAATGGTGCATGGGAAGAATGATTGTCTGTTAGCCACTGCACTGACTAACTTCTCAAATTATCTTGTTTACAGTCACTGGGTGAGACATATGTGGAAGGAAGTAATATGTTGTCTGACTCTTCCCGGAAAATGCTCTCTCGAATTTCAGTAACAAACCTCTCCGTTATGCACAATGCTTCTCTTGTAACACCTGCCAATGGAGTTTGTAGGGAATCTTGGTAATGCTCTTGCACCAACTAAATGATCTAGTGACAAAATGCACTACTCTTTGTTGGAACTTCCACATCTCTTCTATCAGTCCTACCTGGTGAGGATCCCATATTGATGAACAATACTCAAGAATCAGTAGAACAAGCACTTTGTAAGCTACTTCCTTCAAGCATGAGTTACATTTCCTTAAGATTCTTCCTATGAATTTCAGTCTGTCATCTGTTTTACCTAATATTTGTTTTGTGTGGTCATTCCACAAGTATGGCCATTCTGGATAGTTACTCTTAGATATCTTACAGTAGATACCATTTGCAGCAGTCTCTCATCAACAGTGTGGTTGCACAGCAGTGGCTTTCTTTTCCTATGTATGTGCAATATGTTGAATTTATTTACATTCAGGATAAACTGCCATTCATCAGGCATCTGCAAGCCATTATGCACATCAATACCATGTTCTGGCATATCTACTTTCCATGTTCTGGCATATCTACTTTCTCACAGACAACTGCACTACCTGCTGAGACTCTTAAAGATGCTTCATGTCAAATCATTGATACACACTGTAAACTATAACAGTCCTACCACACTTCCTTTCCAGAAATTACCTTTGCACCAACTGTGACATAGTACGTACACAAATAGTGATCTAATACTGTCAAATGTTTTTCATCCCAATCTTTGATCACAATATCAATTCTTTAGATGATGACCAATTTCAGTCTGTAATGACCATCCTCAGATCTTTTTACACCATTTCCTAAAGTGATAAGACCATATTTATATGTTTTGATGATGCCATTATGGCCTTATCACTTTAGGACATGGTGTAAAAAAGATCTGAGGATGGTCATTACGGACTGAAACTGGTCATCATCTAAAGAATTGATATTGTGATCAAAGACTGGAATAAAAAAAACATTTGAATTGCCTTTGCATCTGTCAATTTTGTTCCATTAAGACCAACACATTGAGTTACTATCTGCAAGGTAATCTTGAATCCAGTCACAAATCTGGTCCCTTAATTGTTATGCTAATGGTTTATTTTTTTCTCCACTAAATAGCTGTGTGGGATGGTGTCAAGTTAAGGAACATGGCATCACTATGAAACTCATGGTGGAACAGGGTGAGCTCAGTTTTGCAAGATCTCTGTCTCCAGAATCCATGTTGAAATAAAACATGCGCCATAACTCTACACCAGACTGACACCAATGACATATGTCTGTAATTGTGTGCATCTGTCCTGTGGCCCTTCCACTCACTCTGAACCCTTTGTTGGTCCAGTGATCTTTGATAAACTGCTGCTAGAAGGGACGCAAGTTCTATCACATAATCTTTGTAGAATCCTCCAGGTACATCATCTGGTCCTGATGCATTTCAACTACTCAGTCACTGTAGTTGCTTTCCTGTTCCGTGATCAGTTATTTCAATATATGTCATTTTGATGTTCATACAGTGATTGAAAAGAGGGACTGTTTTCTCATCTTCTGCAGTGAAATAGTTTAAAAAGATTGAATTCAGGATTTTGGCCTTCTCTTTGTCATCTTCTGTTTTGTTGTCAAGGGTTTTTATTCAGATTGTTTGGCAAAATTTTACTTTCAAAGTCACTGAATGCTCATCTCATTGCTCCCCTTACGCTCAATTTTGCTTCATTCAGCTTTTGTTTGTCAGCTAGGTTTTGACTTCTCTTGACAGACACAGACACGGACATGGACTTGCTTGTATGGGCACATGACAGAAAGGTCTCTGGTGTCCACACAAAAACAGTTTGAGACAAGTGTCAGTAAAATACACAATACAGGAAGATAAAACATCATGTAAAACACAGGTAACAAAAGTTGAAAATCTATGTGGGTACCCACACAGAACCACAGAACAAAGTATTGTGCCAGTAGTAAAACATTAATGACACAGGACGAAAGTAGTATAAGGAGCTAAAACAATATAGCAAATTGACATGGCTGGCTGACCACAAGAATAAAACAGGAGAAGCCAGCCACACTGCAACACACTAAAACATCCCGCCTAAAAGTTTAGGCCAGAGTCCAGACACATCACAAAACTTTAAAACCTTGACCACACTCATCTCATCATCAGCTAAAATAGAGGGCAGATACCACAAATATTTGCTTCTGCCCTTGCATCATGATATAAAATGGACTCCATTAAAATATGGCAGATAGAGATGTGCACACCACAAGCATCACAAAATGGGGGATCCTCTCGCTGTAAAAAAAAGCTACGTGTGAGAGGGCAGTGCCCAATTGTAAGACACATGAGGGTCACTTCATCCCATCTGAGCAACTGGCAGGAGGAATACCATGGCCGGGTGTCAACTTCACCAACCGCAGCTTATTGGCTGTCACCACCAGCCATTCCTCATCCCACAATTGCATGCACTTCCTGTGTAGAGCAGTAATGACAGCCTGCAAGGGAATAGGACAATTAGCCACATTTTGTCATCTGCAGCTGTCCTCAGCAGCCCAATTGACCTGTTCATTTCCCCATACCCCAACATGCCCTGGCACCCAGCAGAATGACACCTGCTTAACCCATTGTTGGAGCAAGTACTGTCAGTCACATATCAGCCAGACCAACTCCTCTGCTGGGTACAGATTCTGCAATGATTGCAAGGCACCAAGGGAATCGGAGCAGATTGCCCCAAATACGATGCATCTGCTGCAGTGCTTTCAGGACGGTGTGGATCTCTGCTGCAAAAATGGTATATTCATCAGGCAGGCGAATCCTGGTGACATGATCAGGGAACACTACAGAACATCCAAGGGAATTCCTTTGTTTGGAGCCATCAGTGTACACTACTGTGAAACTGTGATGCTTAGCTAAAATGTTAAAAAAACAGAGATTGAAATGTAAAATCTGATGTACACTCTTTCATAAAATGTTTCTAGTCTAAAATAAGTCTGGGCTTCCGGAGAAGCCAAGGTAGAAATCTGCTCCCACCACAATGTAAAACATGAAGACTGGCCATACCCATCCCTAGAAGGCAATCCTGTGCACATATCCCACTGGGCCTCATTGCCTGTAGCCAGTTATGAAAAGCCTTTCCAGTGGAGGCTGAGCAATGATATGGTAGGCAGATATGTAAGGTGTGGACAGTGTTTTATATGCCTGGTACACTGTAAGGAGCTGTCACCTGACGTGAAGTGGTGGTTCACCAGCCTCTGCAGAGAGGCTCGGTATGGGGCTTGTTCAGGATGCCCCAATGTCCAACCGAATCCCTTCATGGTGCACCACATCCAACATCTTTAAATAAGAGGGTCTCGCAGACTCGTACACTTGCACCCACAATTGAGCCGAGATCGCACAAATGCCCTGTAAAGCAGGAGAGGCACGTCCTGTCTGCTCCACATGTACTGTGGCTATGACATTTTAAAATATTTAAAGCCTTAAGTGACCGCTTTTTCAGGTTGATAAAATGAGGTAACCACAAAAACTTAGAGTAAAAAAATGAGGCCCAGAAACCTCACTGTGTCTGTACAATTAAGAACAGTGTCCCTCATCCTCAACTCATGAGAGTTTCAAATGGAACAAGAATGGTTAAAAAGAACACACACAGACTTCTCAGTTGAAAACTTAAAACCACTCTTCTGTGCCCATCAATCCAAACATCAAAGAGTTAGTTGCAACTGAAGTGTTGTCATTGCAAGATAAGTCATCCAAAAACAAAGAACACTGGACAGGACTTTTCATTATGGATGTAACGCTATTAATAGCTATGGCAAAGACAGTCACATTTAAAGCACTACCTTGAGGGACACCATTCTCCTGCTCCAAGTGATCAGACAGAATGTCACTGACTCAGTATCTAAAATATTGTGGCGAGAGGAAGGACCAAATAAAAATGGGAGGACAACCATGAAACCACATTTGTGAAGCTGCTCCAGGATAAAAATGCCTCCAAGTAGTATTGTAGGCCTTCTCGTGTCCAAAAATATACCTAGAAGGTGATGCAGGCGCAGGAATGCCTGTTGTGTACCCACATCCAGGAGTGCCAGGCCATCAAAAGTGGAGTGATACCCCCTGAACCCACAATAAAAGCCAGTTAGCAGTTGCCTGGATTTCAAGATCCAGACAAGGTCTTCCCCACACAGCTAGTGAGGGCAACTCTATGGTAACTACTTGGGCATGTATGGTCTTTCCCAGGTTTTAGAAGAGGAATTAAAATTGTCTCACTCCACGAGTCAAAAAAGTGACTTGAAATCCAAATGGCATTAAAAAGTACAAGGAGGATATCTTTGTTTCACCTTATGAGGTGCCCCAGCATACTGTAATGAATCCTGTCATGACCAGGGGATGTGTCACAGGCCGCCAACAATGCAGAATCCAGCTCCCACATGTAAAATGGGCAGTTGTAATCTTCATTAGGGGTGAGCTAGAGCTCCAAACTACACATCTCAGCAACCGCTCTATGGTACTGGAAATCTGGATCCTGACTAGTTGTTGCAGTAACTGTGGCAAAATACGCTTCCAACATCTCGCGGATTGGTTTTGAGAGTGCTGTTCCCCATTACGGTAGCCACGGGGCACCTGCCTCCTCTTCCAGAAATTTTCCTGATGGTCTTCCACACAATGGAACTTTCGATTGAATGATTAATGGTGTTCAGGAACTGCTGCCATGACCTCCTCTTGCTCTCTCAAATAATTTGGTGAAACTTTGCCCTCACCACCCGAAAGGCTGCAAGATTCTCTGCAGTTGGCCGACACTTGAACCTACATAGAGCTGACGCCTGGTCCTGATTCCGTAGCAGCATTTGGCAGTCCACCAAGGGACAGGTTGTCTCTTCTGTTGTCCTGTGAACTGTGTAATGGATGCTGCAGCAGTGTGGTGGATCATTTTGGTAATATGATCCACTCATGCCTGAACATTCGTGCAATGTGCAAACTGGGCCAAATGGCTATAAAGTGTCCAGTCGGGTCTACCAAACACCCATCGTGGCAGTTTCCTTTCGGGTTCTACCCCAACCGGCAGGTGAATCCAGATTGGGAAATGATCACTTTGGTGCAAGTCATCGACCACTTCCCATTGAGCAGTGTGAGCGAGAGCTGGAGAGCAAAGCGAGAGATTAGTGGCAGAGAATGACCCAGTAGCTGTGCAGAAGTCCTGCATTTAGCAAGTATGCGCATGATGACTCGAGAAGCCTCTCAATTTCTCTACCCCTGGGGTAGGTAGATGCAGAACCCCAAAGCACACTGTCTGCATTAAAATTACCACAGAGGATAAAGGGGCGGGGCAGCTGTGTAATAAGGTAAGTTAGCGCCTCTTCATCATGTGCATCATGTGGGGGCAAGTAAAGGGAACGTATTGTCAACGGATGAAGCACATGCACTGATGCAGCAACTGCTTATAAAGTTGTTGTAAGTGAGAGAGGCAAGGAGTGGTAGTCGGTACTGACAAAAATACCTATGCCTCCTCTAGCTCTCTCTCCACTCAGGTGGTCCTTTTTGTGCAGTTCATAGCCTCATAGCTCAGGGGTGTATGACTGATGGAATTGAGTCCCCTGGAGACATAGACATAGTGGTCTACCCTGAGATAAGAGATGAAGTTCCTCCACATGTGTCCTGAACCCCTGCAAGTTCCACTGTAGGATGGAAGCCATTTCATAGATGTGGTTTTAATTTATCCCTATCTTTGCACCACAGAGGTGAAGCACTTGTAGAGTGAGGGGGAGTGAAGGGGCTGCCTGGATCCAAGGCATCTAACTCCATGATGTCCTCAGCAGTCAGATATAAAATAATGACATCTGATGTTGCTCAGGACACCTTTTAACCGGAGCGTCGTGAAACTTTCCCTGCACCGTGACCCTGACGCTTCAAGGATGAGGAACAAGGGGGGCATTGAGAGGCACTATCTTATCGTGCCCCTTCTTGACACTCGCTACAGAACTTGTTGCTGGTCTTTTCTGTGGTAGCTGCTTAGATTGCTTTGTCTTTACTCATTCTGCCTCGGCATGTGCATATGCTGGTGGTGGACAGTCATATACTGGCCGACATTTGTGTCAATACGTCGACCTTAGAAACAGGTTACTGTGCCACGGAAACATAGGAAGTGGTAAAAACAGGAGGTTTTGTCACCTTATGTTCCTTTTGGACTTCAGTGTAGGGGATCTGCTTGATGATTTTTAGTTCCTTAATTTTTCATTCCTCTGCAAAAACAGGGCAGTCTGGGCTCCAGACTGGGTAGCTCTCAGAGCAGTTAATGCAGACTACTGGAGATGGACAGTCACTCCTGGGTCCATTGGCTGCCTTTCCACATTTCCCACAGGCCGCTTCACCCTTGCAATTCAGCGTTGTGTGAGCAAAACACTGGAATTTGTAGCACCGCATGTGATTAGGTACATAAGGCCTAACCCTAAGTTGGAGGAAACCTGTCAATATTCAGTCAGGCAATGATGGACAGCTAAAGGTCACAATGAAGGTGGTGGTCTCCTCGATTTCTCCATTATTCCTACACATCATTTGCTCTACATCCACTATCCCCTATAACGTCCAACGTTGGACAACTAAAGGTCACAGTGAAGGTGGCGGTCTTCTCAATTTCTCCATTATTCCTACACATCCTTAGCTCTACATCCACTATCCCCTATAATGCCCATTCCTGATTAAGTTCGGCTATGTTGATATACATAATGTCACGGCATGTTCAAAAATGGCTCTGAGCACTATGCGACTTAACTTCTGAGGTCATTAGTCGCCTAGAACTTAGAACTAATTAAACCTAACTAACCTAAGGACATCACACACATCCATGCCCGAGGCAGGATTCAAACCTGCAACCGTAGCAGTCGCTCGGCTCCAGACTGTAGCGCCTAGAACCGCACGGCCACTCCGGCCGGCGTCAAGGCATGTGACCGCACACTTGCTAGAGTTAAGGGAGATAAGCAATTAAATTGTTACATCATATTCACCCAATTTTTTGGTCTTTGTAAGTAGTTCCACCTGCTTTGTCCTGTTAGTCTTGACCAATTGGGAATCAATCCGCAGCCACTTAATAGACTTCAGGCTTCCAGCAAGTCCTTCCAAGCCTTTATGGAGATAGAAGGGGGACACTTTTTCAAACATCCCTTCCTTCCTCTTAATGACTAAAAACATATTTTGATTCATGACTCCTTGAGCCCTGTTACTATAATTCAACTGATGCAGATTACCAGGAGGGCTAGCCTCTCTTATTTGTTTGGAGGATTGGCTGTGAATACTCCCAGTCAGAACACTCTACCCACTGGAAGGAGTAGAAGATGATTTTAAGGGTTCCATCTCTAGGAAACAAGGATCTACTCAGACAGAGCCCCACGTGCCTGAGTAAGCCTTATACAACTGAGGTGCAGCAGGTTCCCCTAACAACTTTTCCATCTCAACAGCTACGCATCTCATCAGCACACAGCACACCTTGAGATTGAGGATTTTTTTGTGGAGGTTTTTACCATCCTCGCGATCCGGGTGGTCGAACCGAGGTCCCCATTCCCTGTGAGACACAATGTTCCACTGCTGCGCCATACGCTGAAGCGTGCCCAGAGCTTATAGTAACAGAGACTGGTGGCACTTACCAGTCCCCACCTCAAGAACCCCGGGGTTGCCCAGCCCGTGCTCAGCAAATGATAGCTGATCCCCTGAGGGCAACTGCTCTTGAGTCTGAGATCAAGTTCTCTGTGTTTGAGGAACAATTTCTGACATGGCTATTAGACCATGGTGGGTCTTTCCCATTCCTTAAGACTTTGCTCGGTACATACTTGTGTAATGCATATTGAAAGATGCTTTTGAATTTTTCCAATTAGTGCACCACACCTTCATCCTCATCACTGAATATTTCATGCTGACTACTCAGACACTCTGCAATTTGTATCCTGTTACTCTTGCTAAGTAAAAATATCTTCCTACCTTTCTTAACATTCCTTGTAAAACCTGTAGTCATAGTTGCAATCACAGCCTTCCGAACACTTATATTTCCCTCTATATTAACTGATTTGGTAAGTTCAGGTATGTTTCTCGCTAGGTGGTCTAAAATGTTACCAACATTACCTTCACAATTTGGTTCTCTATTTGTTCAAAGTAATTTTTGGACAAAACATTCAGAATAATAACACACCCTGTCTCTGGCACCATTTACAATAGCATGACTCTCACAATCAGGAAAATTACTAACAATATTGCGTAAGTTCTCTCTAAAGCACTCTACCACTACAATTCATGAGCCAGGCTGTCCATAAAAGCACCCAATTGCCATTTTTTATGCTTAACTTCACCCAGATTAATTCACATTTGGGATCTGTGATAACCTTGCTCAATATTAGTGAGTTCATTACTGCAACAAATACGCCAGCACCACTGGTGACTAATCTACCATTACAATAAAATTCCAAATCTGGACTTAGGATTTTGTTGTTATTCGCTTCTGGTTTCAACCACATTCTGTTCCTAATCCTATCTGTACATAATAACCTTGAATAAATGAAATTAATTCTGGGACCTTTCATTGGATGCTGCTGCAGTTTACTATTATTATTTTAATCTTTTCTATATCCTGTCTGTGAGGGCAAACATTCTCTGAGAAAATTGTGGCTGATGAAACTTCTTCTTTGGCAGGCAGGTAATTCATCTTTGATCCCAAGGAGGGACTGTGGGAGGAGGAGGTTCTCTAACCTTAAAAATCACCATGTACGCACAACAAGTACCCTGCTACACTAGTAGCCACTTCTCTCATGCAGTGTACACCTGACTTATTAAGAGAAACCCTACAGTTCTCCAACTGATAGTGGAAGTTAAGAACACGGAGTGATAAACCTTTACTATGAACTGACCCACTGATGAGTCAAATCCAGATAACTTTATTGGGAATTCAGTATAATACAGCAAATGATACACATTTTGTGGATCATTGTGAAGTTGCCAACAAAATATCACAATTTATCCACCATTTTTTCTGTGAAGCTTCAGAGGAACATTATAGTGAGATCTAGAATGTCAGGTGCACTGTCAATAGCAAGTCTCACGTCAAACTGATATAAAGAAAATGCAAACCAGCACTTGTGGAGAGGGTTGTACTGCCATGACTGGAACTGCTGGTAGTATCTATGGGGAAGAGCCTTCTATTTTATTATTGCAAAGATACCAATACAGACATTTTAGAGATTTTAAGCACTTGAGTGTGTCTGAGTTTACAGCTGATGCCAATGATATCTCTTGGCAGGAAATGACAGGAAATAACTTTGTCTTAGATTGTGAAGTATCTACTTTCAGCGAGACACTCAATAATTTATACAATAAATGCAGTCGGATAAAATCTGTCAGAGTCAAGAGAGAATGTGCACTATCGCTTACCGATCAACTCAAACATATGAAGAATATCAGAAATGCACCATACAGGAAATGTAAACAGTACCCAACCTCAGAGACCATCTTGTCTACAAGCAAGTATGCAACTGAGTTACTCAATTGGTGAGAAATACAAAACTCAGGAACACCAAATCATTACCTGAGGACTTTCCCAGGGCCTCTGTTTAGTGGAAAAATCTATGTGGGCTACAAATAGGCAAACCTCAAACTGCAGCTGAACTTCTCATTCCTACTGAGGATCTAAATCAGTATTTCACCATGCCTATGTCCCTACCTGAATGACACATAAAGATGCAAACAGTCTGATCCCTTGATGTATTTGCAGTGGTACAAACAAAAACTTTTTCTGTAGCTGGTACGCCTTAATACAGTCAGTAAGTCAAGTGCATGAATTTGTTCTGCAGCTGCAGGACATGACAATATTATAATACAAATGATCAATTTACTCAATGATCCATTACTGCTGATGACAACGTTTCTCTGACTTCCAGCAACTTCCAAACAGCCCGAGGGACTCACAAAACCTCTACCCAAAAAGGAATCTGCCAAAGAACCTTCTGACAACAGGCCCATTTGCATTCTACCAGCTTTATCTAAGACTTTAGAATACATATTTCACAATCAGCTAACCAGTTAATTAACATCATATAACCTTCTGCATCAATACCAATCTGGTTTCCAGAAAAATCACAGCATGACAACTGCTTTTATAAAAGTGATTAACAAACTGAAATAACGTATGAGCAAACAAGAAGTGACTATTTATGTCGATGAGGTTTTCAATACTGTTGACTTTGATATTCTACTTGCTAAATTCAAAAGTCAACCTTTTCCTTCAAGTGCTGTACAACAGTTCCTCTCATACCTTACATACCACCAACAGTGGGTAATGATCAGAATAAAGAGGCCACAATGGAAACATGTAGAATCAGTAGTCCCAGAAGGACTAGTAATGGGTCCATTACTTTTCTCATTGTGTGTTAATGATGTATCTACTAGTATCTTCTGTTGCAATTATCATTTATATCCTGATGACCTCAGTTATACTTGCTCCAGAAATCTGTGCACAACCATTCATATTGTAAATGCTGCTTTACTTGCTTTATCACAATGGGCACAGAACACGGGTTTGAAACTTACCCTATTTAAAAAAATGGTTCAAATGGCTCTGAGCACTATGGGACTCAACATCTTAGGTCATAAGTCCCCTAGAACTTAGAAGTACTTAAACCTAACTAACCTAAGGACATCACACACACCCATGCCCGAGGCAGGATTCGAACCTGCGACCGTAGCAGTCCCGCAGTTCCGGACTGCAGCGCCAGAACCGCTAGACCACCGCGGCCGGCTTACCCTATTTAAAATGCAAGCAATCTTATCACCCACAAAAGACTTATTACTACTCAGTCTTTTCAGCCCTTAATCATAAACAGCATGGAAATCACTTTTTCTTCTTCTGCAAAGAATTTGGGGATAATTATGGACCATCATTAGACTGGACTGAACACAGAGCTGCAGTTTGTAAGAAAGTGTCAGCATCACTTCATTCATTACAGTAAGTTTGCAGCATGTTCTCTCAAGCTTAAAAAGAAACTTGTAGAGTCAATAATAATGGCAATCCTATTCCCCAAGAACTTTTGTATGAGAGCTAAATCAGCTGGAACTGGCAATGAATGCTTGTGTGTGATACATCTGTGGTATATTTCAACCATATCACTCCTACCTATGAAAAACTATCATGGCTACATGCCAATAAGTGCACCGACTGTCACATCCCGCGTTTGCTGTTTCATCTTCTCAGTTACTGCACTCCTTACTATTTCTCTTCAACCCTTACTCTACTATCTGGGCAACACAACAGAAATATCCGTTCTCAACAAAGTAAAATCCTCTCTGTACTACTATACAACACTCCCATGTTCTCTAAATAATTTTTGGTATCAGGAACCCAACTTTGGAACAGTATTCCTCAAAATATTAGAGAAATTAAAATCCTCTCGAACTTCAAATGGCAGCTAATGGATCACCTTCTATCATGATAGCTATCTCCTTTTGCAGCTCACTCTCAGCAACCCACTCTCCCCCATAGCTTTTCCATCTCATTGTCTACAGTGCTCTCTATTGAAATTCTCTTCTTTCCTAGCAGCCATAGTAACTTTAATTTCAATCCTCTCCTCTTTCATTATCCCTTCCACTTCTTCTAATACCAAACATAGCTTCAAAAATGCTAAACTAATCAATATTATTGTAAAGGATGAGCCATATGGTGGTGAAATTTTAATTTATTTTATCAGCTCCCAGAGGTACCTTAATTTTTCCATTATGGCCAAGCCACAGCCAGTAGTGTTGCTGCCTGAAAATTCTTTCATCCCACAGTCCAGTAACAGGAAGTCAGCACCGAGGAAGGGCACCTTGACCATGCACCTCCCTCATGTGCTGACGAGGGTACGCTATGCAGAGCAGATGATGCACTGGAAAGTTCCATTGCCGCCCCCGCGGGTTTCTTGGTCCTGACCAATCAGGGTGGAGGAAGCTGCGTGATGCATAGAAGATGGCCACCTGTCACTGGGCTCGCTCTCCTGGATGCGCGCCCTGTAGCAGTGAACAGCCAGCTCCCCCGCTTCTCTGAGTGCTGCGGCACCAGGGACTTAGTTTTCGCAGCCAGCATGCTGCTCGGACTGGCCCGATTGGCTGACTCCAACTTTCGTTAGCTTCATGAACTATGTTTCGCCAAACTCTACACTCTGGCTCACCCTCACCTCCCTAGCCCTGGCTATGTGACCCCTTTTTAACATGCTTTCGCCAATAAATGCCCTTTGTCTAAATATTATCCTATTCATCCCATAAAGCCCATCGCCTTCCCATCCACCCATACTGTACATTATTACAATATCTCCATTATTATTATAATTATCATTGTTATTGTGTTTGTTATGTAATAACTAATTAATATCATTCTTATATTCATCAATTATTTTATCATCAACATCATCATTATTGACAATTATTATTTTTATTAATAATGACAAATTATTATTATTATTGCAACTATTATGTAATATTTTTCATATGTGTTGTTCCTGGTCAGATGTAAGGGAGGGCCTTAAGGCCCTAATCTGGTCTAGTTAAATTAGAAATAAATAAATAAGTGGAACTACACAATGCATGGTGACCCTTGTTCGGTTAACGTGTAGACCTAATTCCTGGAAAATATTTGCACATAACAGAGCTACAAAAATCCTCAGGAACACCTTGCCATCTTAGTGAAGACACTGTCCAACTAGAGATGATATGGTGGGCCACCTGTCAAGGCTAAAAATGTGCAAGCCTTACCTATAATGTGGGCATGGGCTGCATTGGCTTTTGAAACTGTCTTGCCACTGGACAAATGAATATTACAATAAATGGCAACAGCTCAGCATTACTGCATCAAGGCTGTACAAGGAAAATATCTTTTCTATTTGATTGAGACTTTGTAGGAAAATGCACCATTATCCAGTGGATTGAAAATAAAGAATCTCTATCCTCTTTTGCATGAAGGCCTGTTGCAACAAGGAAGTCACCTGCATTATGGTAAATTAACAATTGAGGAACAACATACACTTATCCAGTACAAAAACTATAATAACAGGAGGCTTTAATCCATCATGCTCACATCCATTTAAATCACCTTGGGGTTAGAACTGTGCTTTTGGAACTTTGTTCCTCCTTCTGGATACTACGCAACTACTGTGCCATAAAGTAGGTTATATATTGCTGTTTCCCACTTAAAATAGTGCACAGCATTGCCAGTCAAGAAATACAAGCTCCACTGTCTGCCTGCTGGGTAACACACTTCCAAGTCATTGTCATAGATGTTGCAGGGCTGTTGAACATCAAAGCAGGAGTACCAAATGCTTGCAGAGGAGAGAGTGGATAGGTAGATAAGCACAATTAAAACACACTAACACACTCACATATAGCTTTTGGCTACAGCCTTGTGTGACAACATGACAGAAGAAGAAACAGGAGTTGATATAGATGAGATAATAGGGCACCCAATGTTAAAATCAGAATTTAAAAGAGCTTTGGAAGACTTAAGGTTGAATAAGGCAGAAGGGATAGACACTGTTCTGTCAGAATTCCTAAAAATCATTGGTGAAAGTGGTGTCTGGCAATATACCATCTGACTTTCAGAAAAATATCATCCACGCAATTCCCAAGATTGCAAGAGCTGACAAGTGCAAGAATCATCGCACAATCAGTATAAAACTTCATGCCCTCTCTAAAAAGAATAGCATACAGAAAATGGAAAAGAAAATTGAGGATCTGTTAAATGATTATCAGTTTGGCTTTAAGAAAGGTAAAAACACCAGAGAGTCAATTCTGACATTGCGGTTCATAATGGAAGTACGACTAAAGGAAAATCAAGACATGTTCATACAATTTGTCAACCTGGAAAACTATTTGACAGTGTCCAATGGTGCAAGATGTATGGAATTATGAGAAAAACAGGAGTAAGCTATGGGGAAAGACAGGTAATACACAGAATGTACAAGAGCCAAGAGGGAACAATAGGAATGGAAGAGCAAGAATGAAGTGCTCAGATTAAAAAGTGTGTGAAATGGGAACGTAGTCTTTCACCCCTTCTGTTCGACCTTGACATTGAAGAATCAACATTGGAAATAACAGAAAGGTTCAATGAAAAAGAATTACAGGATTTGTTGGATGAAATGAACAGTCTAATGAGTACAGAACATGGACTGAAAGTAAACTGAAGAAAGACAAAAGTAATGAGAAGTAGCAAAAACGAGAACAGCAAGAAACTTCACATAAGGACTGATGGTCACAAAGTAGATTCAGTTTAGGAATTCTACTAGCTAGGCAGAAAAATAATGACTGATGGAGCAAAGAGGACATCAAAAGCAAACCAGCAGTGGCAAAAAGGCCATACCTCACCAAGAGAATTCTACTAGTATCAAACATAGGCCTTAATTTGTGGAATAAATTCCTGAGAATGTATGTTTGGAGCACACAATTGAATGGTAGTGAAACATGGACTGTGAGAAAACCAAAAATGAAGAGAACAGATGCATCTGAGATGTGGTGCTACAACAGAATGTTGACAAAGTGGACTGACAAGGTAAGGAGTGAGGAGATTCTCTGGAGAAACGGTGAGGAAAGGAATAGATGGGAAACTCTGACAACAAGATGGGACAGGATGGTAGGACATCTCTTAAGACATCATGGAATAACTTCCATGGTACCAGAGGTAGCTGCAGAGGGCAAAAACTATGGAGGAAGGCAGACATTGGAATACATCCAGCAAAGGGTCAATTTTTCCTCACAATCGGAAACTGTGGAAATGTAGATATTGGAAGAGGTAGAGTTCATCCTTATCTCCTGGATGCCCCTCTTTTTTATTGAAGATCTGACAGATTTCCACAAGCATTTGATGTTCTGTATGTGGACAGATGGATCAACCCAATGACACAAATTCCATAGAATGATTCACAATGAAATCATTTTTTATTTAAGGCGTTGTATGGCTTAAAGCCATACATTATCACTTTCGTGCCTGGCAATATGAAGTGCTTTATCGTAGAGACTAAAGTTTTTCCCCCCTCGAATAAACTCTAACTATAAAGCACTTGTGGGATTCTCTTTTGATTCTGTCAAATACCCAAACAAACTTCATTTTTCAATGATCATCCTCTGGTATTTCTCAGTAGCTCTACGCGTTCTTCTATTTCAACAACCTCATTTTGCCCACAAATTGGAACACCCTCGTTTGTCACTATGAAGTAACAGACTTCTTGGCAGCAACTGTGGCAGTCACCTATGGTGTTAGTAGACAATTGTGTTTCAGAAACATTTGCTTGTAGTGTATAGTCTCTTAAACTGAAATAATTCTCTTCTCGATAAGTAACTTGCACCTGTCAAACCATACGTTTGTTCTTATATATGTTCTTTTGTGACACAGGGCACAGTACAATTGCAAAGGAAAATCAGCATCTGCATCTATCTTGTGAAGTTTAATGGAGTTGAGTCCAAGACACTCTACACAATTCCTATCATCCTCATTTAGAAGCCATCTGAAGTGCCAACAAAATTTCCAATTACTTTCCACATTACATAACTGAGGAATCTGATTTTGCTTTCGGCACTCAAAACTGCAATATTTTCATTCATTGCTCCCCTCTAAACCACTAAACACTGACCATAAATTACGTCACTAGAGTTGTGTGGTCAACACCGAGTCACACATTCGATATATATCATTAGAGGCCTGCACGTTAGATAGGAAAACATTCTTGGAAATTACCCATGCTCTTACCACGTCTAACACCCAAACACAGGTCATTCTTCTGCAAGTACTAGTTCTCCAGTGACACATATGGAAGCTAAGGCAAGAGTGCTGATGTTGAAAGAAGGTAGACATGGAATCCCACACACAGAAGCCCTTGTCACTGCTGATGAAAGACACCTAACCAGGCCTGGCCTGCTGACAGACCAGGGTGGGTAGAGTGTGGCAGATTGCTAATGGTGCTTCTGCATTCATAATTAAAGGTGATAAATAACTTCTGTGTATATAAAGTTGTATGTTGACTGATTTTAAATAATCATTTCGTAATACTTCCACAGCTGTTACTCAATTCTGGAATTCTTGAATGATAATATTATATTTTGTGTGGAAGCAGCAAAGGGACTGAAAATAAACTTTTTAACACTGATTCAGTTTTTGTGTAACATGCAATATTAAATTACTCTTACACAATAAATCAATGATTTTCATGAGACACTTACGTTCTATTGTGTAGTTAACAGATGGACATGCATGCATCACACTTTGGAATTGCTGTTTGTTAACTATCAGCTTCACTATTTCTTCACATATTTTCCTTTTAAAAGCACATCCACCTATTGTTGTTAGACCTGTTGCAGAAAAGACACAAAGTAAGCCATGTTGTATTAAGAATGTATGACACTGTAAATATGTTCTAGTAAATAATCTGAGCACAAACAAAAAACAGTAGGCAGACATCTGGGTGTCTAAGTTCAAATGAACTATGCAATACTGGATAACATTCCGTGAATTCAACCATTGCCTGGTCCCACTCTGAACAACATTCTAGGAGAAAATCATTTGGTGCACATTGTAAATGAACATTTGTTGGAACAAAAATTTATGCTTGTGTAAAATGTTTAAAAGTTGTTTGCTCATTAATAACATAATTGGGTCACAGTCTGACACATCATATGACTGCATTGTTAATATTGTTTCTCAATACGGGTTCAAAATACTGCAATGTATGAACCAGATTAACTTATAATATGTATCATAATGTAGTTGATGCCTGTCATGCTGCAAATCACAGCTGAAATCTGCAATTACTCAATTTTTAGGGTTCTGTGCCTCTATCGGTCAAAACAGAATGCTTATGTTATAACGTCAAGTTTAACACATATATATTTGAGAACGACACAACACATATAAGTCACAGAGTAAGTTGACAAGCAAGACATGTGTACACGTTAGCATTCGAATCAGCACTGAGTCCCAGTCTAGCGACCGCTGCTCGGCTGGCCACTTAGGTGGCACAGCTGCTGCATGGCTGGCAGACAGCACTGCACGTAGAGGATGCGCGTAATTGCGCGGCAGCGCTTTGAATGATCGGCGAGTCACAACAGCTTATAGGATTGCTTTGTTGCCAGTCTGTGTGTCCGACTGTTAAAAACCTTTTCCTCAGGAAGAGGTATACGCATCAAGTTGAAATTTACGTCACTTACTGAGACCTATGCTCCCTTGCTGGTGTAAACAATTTAAGCTTCTAAGTCAATATAACCAAAACCTATGGCCATTTAGGCAACGTATTTAGATACTTGCAAAAGTCACTCATCAAACAAAACCTACAGGGCGCTTCCTGTTGGTCTAGAATCATGAAATTTGGCAAGAAGCAAGGTTTCACAGTACAACCGAAGGGAGCAACTGCAAAAAAAATTATTATTATGTCACACAAAAAATAATTTTTTCTTGTTAGTTATCAGACTGTCTGTCTGCCTGTTAATACTCCTTTTTCTCAGGAATGGGTACACATATCAAGTTGACATTTTTGTCATGTATCAAGGTCTACAGGCTCTTGGTGGTGTAATAAATGAAAGCTTCTAAGTCATGCAACCAAAAGCTATGGCTATTAAAGCAACATATTTTGATACTCACAAACTCACTCATCAAAACCTATAGGATACTGCCTGTTGGCCTAGAATAATGAAATTTGTCAAGAAACAAGAGCTGCCAAAATGAATGCATTCTAGAGAAAATGAGTGTTCCTGTAGGCCCAGAAATTCTCTTTTTTATGACCAGTAAGCTCAGTGCTACACCCATTTCACCAAGAAGACCAGTCAAGCAATACAAAAATATGAAAGCAAATACTGTGCCTCATTTACAACACAAGGTGAAATATCAGTGTGTGTGTCAGTCAAACAAGGGAAAAATAATCAGTTTTAAGCAGATAGGTTTGTCAAACAATAACATTTCAACTGTTTTTCCAAGACAATGGACATATACAGGGACATGCAAGAAATTAACAGGAGATAACCACTATTTTATCCACATGAACAAGGCATTTTTATCCACATCATTGTCTTCAATGTAGAGCACTGTAAAAGAGTTTTATGTATTTTTACGGTACATCTGCTAAGCATATATAAAAAGTATTTTTGGGAAAAGGGTGGGAGGGTGTTTAGAGGGGGGGCATTACAATATAAAACCTATTACTATAGATTAACATGCAGCATCTCAAACCATTTGGGTGCTGGAAGTGAGGCGTATGTAATATCTCAGGCAACTGCAAGATACTTCAACTGAGCACTTTCTATGACCAGATGTTCTGCAGTCTGTCCATGAGTTTCACAGTCAGAGGCAGGACAGTTGCAGAGACTTCAACTTTACACAGTAATGCATTGGATCTTTCATAGTACATCCTTAGTCAGCAGAGCACAGCCAATCTTGCAGTTATGCTCAATTAGTTTAACAGAATGATCTGTGGTATCTCATAATTCTCATTTTCACTTCTAGTTGTCAAATTTTATTTTATTTTTATTTACTGTAATTTTGAACATTACCCGTCTTCAGACAGAAATTTCAAATTCAAATATGCATAAAGGCTTAAAAATAGCACTAGTCCAAATATCAAGAAAGAATTAATGGGGTTCAAGCCACGGAATACAAGAATATTCAGAATGTTGTTGGTGTCATTGTGGTCTTCAGTCCAGAGACTGGTTTGATGCATCTCTCCATGCTACTCTATCCTGTGCAAGCTTCTTCATCTCCCAGTACCTACCGCAACATACATCCTTCTGGATCTGCTTAGTGTATTCATCTCTTGGTCTCCCTCTACGATTTTTACCATCCATGCTGCCCTCCAATGCTACATTGGTGATCCCTTGATGCCTCAGAATATGTCCTACCAACTGATCCTTCTTCTAGTCATGTTGTCCCACAAACTCCTCTTCTCCCCAATTCTATTCAATGCCATCTCATTAGTTATGTGATCTTCAGCATTCTTCTGTAGCACCACATTTCAAAAGCTTCTATTCTCTTCTTGTCCAAACTATTTATCGTCCATTTTTCACTTCCATACATGGCTACACTCCATACAAATAATTTCAGAAACGACTTACTGACACTTAAAATCTATACTCGATGTTAACAAATTTCTCTTCTCCAGGAAAGCTTTTCTTGCCATTGCCAGTCTACATTTTATATCCTCTGTACTTTGACCATCATCAGTTATTTTGCTCCCCAAATAGCAAAACTCCTTTACTACTTTAAGTGTCTCATTTCCTAATCTAATTCCCTCAGCATCATCCGACTTAAGATGACTACATTCCATTATCCTCATTTTACTTTTGTTGATGTTCATCTTATATACCCCTTTCAAGACACTGTCCATTCCATTCAACTGCTTTTCCAAGTCCTTTGCTGTCTCTAACAGAATTACAATGTCATCAGCGAACCTCAAAGTTTTTATTTCTTCTCCATGGATTTTAATTCCTACTCCAAATTTTTCTTGTGTTTCCTTTACTGCTTGCTCAATATACAGATTGAATAACATTGGGGATAGGCTACAACCCTGTCTCACTCCCTTCCCAACCACCTCTTCCCTTTCATGCCCCTCGACTCTTATAACTGCCATCTTGTTTCAATACAAATTGTAAATAGCCTTTCACTCCCTGTATTTTACCCCTGACACCAGGTTTTAAATTTTAAGACATTTACAGGTGCAGATGTGGACTCTGACCACAATCTATTGGTTATGAACTGTAGATTAAAACTGAGGAAACTGCAAAAAGGTGGGAATTTAAGGAGCTGGGACCTGAATAAATTGATAGAACCAGAGGTCGTAGAGAGTTCCAGGGAGAGCATTAGGGAACAATGGACAAGAATGGGGGAAAGAAATACAGTATAAGAAGAATGAGTAGCTTTGAGAGATGAAATAGTGAAAGCAGCAAAGGATCAAGTAGGTAAAAAGATGAGGGCTAATAGAAATCCTTGGGTAACAGAATAGATATTGAATTTAATTGATGAAAGGAGAAAATACAAAATTGCAGTAAATGAAGCAGGCAAAAACGAATACAAATGTCTCAAAAATGAGATCGACAGGAAGTGCAAAATGGCTAAGCAAGGATGGTTAGAGGGCAAAGGTATGGGATGCAGAGGCATATGTCACTAGAGAAAATCTGTAAACAAATACACTTGGAAAACAGTTACATACAAGAAAAAGAACAAACTCGAAAATACTGGTATCTCATCAAAGCAGGTTGACAAAAATGAATTTCTCATTATTGGCGACTCCATACTGAAAAATGTGGTAGTTCCGAACTGTGATATCGATGTGAAACCTGAGTTTCTCCTGGCGTATACAACTCCAAAGGACGTAAAAAATCGCAGAATCGATGCTGACCCCACAAAAAGTGTTGATAGAAAGACCAATAGCCTCCTGAAGAGAAGTGGTTTGTCACTGGACACTATCAAGAGTCTTAACACCTATAGTGCTGTTCCCCCTAGATTACATGGCCTTTTGAATGTTCACAAGGAAGGGGTTCCTTTCCGTCCTATAGTGAGTAACATCGGCGCTCCGACATATCGTATAGCCAAGCATCTTGCGTCTCTGTTGAGTCCACAAGTAGGTCAGTGTGAACATCATATCAGGAACTCAGCTGTATTTTACGTTGTTTGGAGGAACTGAGGTTGAATGACTCTGATATTTTAGTGAGTTTCGATGTGGTCTCTCTCTTCACTCGTGTTCCTCTGTCTGATTCGTTGGGGTTAATTGAGGCCAGATTTGGTGCTGGATTAACTAATCTCTTTAGGCATGTGTTGACATGCACTTACTTTTTATTTAATGACCAGTATTACGAGCAGACAGATGGAGTAGCGATGGGTAGTCCGTTGTCTCCTGTGATCGCAAATTTGTTTATGGAAGACTTCGAGGAACGTGCATTGGAGTCGGCGCCTTTGAAACCCACCTGTTTCTTTAGATACATTGATGATACCTTCATTGTTTGGCCTCATGGTAGGGAGAATTTGAATGTCTTTCTAGAACATCTGAACTCGATCCACCCGAACATTCATTTTACGATGGAGGTGGAAAAGGATGGTTGCCTTCCCTTTCTTGACGTGTTGGTTAGGAGGAAGGATGATGGATCATTGGGACATGCAGTCTACAGGAAGCATACTCACACCAACTTCTACTTACAGGCTAAGAGTTGTCACCATCCGGCTCAGCGTGAAGGGGTACTTCGTACCTTGGTACACAGGGCACATGTCGTTTCTGATGCTGAGACTTTGCCAGCTGAGCTGTCCCATCTTGAAGTTACTTTTCATCAAAATGGTTATAGTGATAGACAGATTGAATGTGTGTTGCGCTATCGACCAACTGTACATTGGGTGATTGATGATAATTCTGAGTCAACACCTAAGTCTACTGCCTTTTTGCCTTACGTAGGAAACACGTCCAACAAGATTGGTCGTATTTTACGGAAATACGATGTGAAATGTGTCTTCCGACCTCCATCTAAAATAAGAGCACTTTTGAGTTCCATTAAGGATGATCTCGGACTGCGTAAGGCGGGTGTATATCATATACCTTGTAGCTGCGGCATGGCATATATTGGTCAAATTATCAGGACCGTGGAGGACTGATGTACTGAGCATAAACAGCACACACGATTACAGCAGCCAAATAGATCTGCTATTGCCAAACACTGCTTGGATACTGGTCATTAACATGTTATGTAATAACACCGAGATATTGGCATGCACGTCCAGCTATTGGGACAGTGTTATTAGGGAGGCAGTTGAGATTAAATTAGCGAGCAACCTCATTAACAGGGATGGAGGTTTCTGTTTAAACTCTGTTTGGAATCCGGCACTCTCCCTTGTCAAAAAACAGAGGGACAGAGTCAGTGCTACCTCATCTGTGAATTCATAGTCTCACTATCGATAGCTCTGACTTTGGTCATTTTTGGTGGCACTAGTGTTCAGTGTATGTGTGTTATCTTTTCTGCTTCTGTCCGAGAACCGAGGTTTTAAATTTGCATGTACACCGCCTGTCCGTTGCAGTTTGCCTTGAAAATGGCGGGGTGTTCTCCCGCTGAAATATTGGCTGTTGCTGAATGTGTTACCTGGCTGAATTCCCGGAAGTTATTTGAAAAATGTGATATCGATGTTCGCCCTGTCATTCAACCTCAACAACTCACAAAACATTTTAAAAATATCAAAAATTATGATTCTAACTCCAGAAATAATAGTGGTCCTAAGGCAAATTTCAAAGCTGTTATAATACAGGCAGGGACAAATTCATTACGAAGCAACATCAAGGAAGAAATAATAAATGAAACACGATACATAATTTGCTGTGCCAAAACTGTTTATAGAGGCTCAAGACTGGTAATCAGTGGAATTTTACAAAGAAGATTGGTGAGTAATAGTCACATAAACGATTTAAACAGCGGCATTTGGGAACAGTGCGCTGAACTTGGTGCAATTTTTGTTGACCCATACAAAGTCCTGAGTGACAAATGTCTGGCTAGGGATGGTGTTCATTTAAATAGAATTGGTTCAATGACTTTTAGTAAAATGCTCATTCCATTAGAACTACTGACGGCCTTGAGAGAGCCAGTGCTGACAAAACTCTACCATCTGGTGGCAGGAGTAAAATACAGGGAGCGAAAGGCTATTTACAATTTGTACAGAAACCAGATGGCAGTTATAAGAGTCGAGGGGCATGAAAGGGAAGCAGTGGTTGGGAAGGGAGTGAGACAGGGTTGTAGCCTCTCCCCGATGTTATTCAAACTGTATATTGAGCAAGCAGTAAAGGAAACAAAAGAAAAATTTGGTGTAGGAATTAAAATCCATGGAGAAGAAATAAAAACTTTGAGGTTCACCGATGACGTAATTCTATCAAAGACAGCAAAGGACTTGGAAGAGCAGTTGAACGGAATGGACAGTGTCTTGAAAGGAGGATATAAGATGAACATCAACAAAAGCAAAATGAGGATAATGGAATGTGGTCGAATTAAGTCGGGTGATGCTGAGGGAATTAGATTAGGAAATGAGACACTTAAAGTAGTAAAGGAGTTTTGCTATCTGGGGAGCAAAATAACTGATGATAGTCGAAGTAGGGAAGATATAAAATGTAGACTGGCAAAGGCAAGGAAAGCGTTTCTGAAGAACAGAAATTTGTTAACATCGAGTGTAGATTTAAGTGTCAGGAAGTCATTTCTGATAGTATTTGTATGGAGTGTAGCCATGTATGGAAGTGAAACATGGATGATAAATAGTTTGGACAAGAAGAGAATAGAAGCTTTTGAAATGTGGTGCTACAGAAGAATGCTGAAGATTAGATGGGTAGATCACATAACTCATGATGAAGTATTGAATAGAATTGGAGAGAAGAGGAGTATGTGTCACAACTTGACAAAAAGAAGGGACCGGTTAGTAGGACATGTTCTGAGGCATCAAGGGATCACAAATTTAGCATTGGATGGCAGCGTGGAGGGTAAAAATTGTAGAGGGAGACCAAGAGATGAATACACTAAGCAGATTCAGAAGGATGTGGGTTGCAGTAAGTACTGGGAGATGAAGAAGCTTGCACAGGATACGGTAGCATGGAGAGCTGCATCAAACCAGTCTCAGGACTGAAGACCACAACAACAACAACATCTATGGGCACTATTTGCAATGTTTAGCTTTAAGGTACTATTCGAGGAAAATGTTATATGATATCCATATAAATTGCCTATTCCACCTCAGATGGTCAATGGTGAATAAAGAATCTGAATCTGAGGACTTGTCCAAATTATAGGAATAGGGACAATACTCTGAAAGAGTTTTGTAAGAATCTACTTAAGAAATTAACACAGCTTGACAAACCATTTGCTGAAACGATATTGATTGATGCATTCAAAAAGAGATTAGCAGAGAGATTTCAGTGGGATTTAGTACACGGACCTGACAAATGTCTTGAACAATTTTTATGATATGTTGACATCTTAGTATCACTTCATAAAGTGTAATGCAAACTGTGAAATAAATCTAAATACCAAGTGCTGTGATGGCTTGAAATACATTTTCCAATAATAATATTGTGTATATTTGCCAGTAAAATACTGTAAAACAGTCTATCTGGTAGAGCAAGACTATATTTTAATTGTTTTGTGGAACTTTATGAAACAGAAGCAACAGAAAAACTCTGTTGTAAATAACTCGAATTATCACTTTCACCAGCAAGAATGTAGCATTGTAAATAACATCCTTCGCTTGTTAGCATTCAGTGAATTTTAACAAACTTGTGTACTCTGTGATTTTACTAATGATTCCCCCCTTCCCTCCCCAATTAGTAGACTAAACTGTGGAAGGGCATATTTTCAAAGAGGGGGACACTTCTATTGTTAAAAAAAGAAACGACAGCCACCATTACTGCGAGATATCAGAAAAATATTAATTTCTGTCAATATATGCTCTTGTAAGAAGCTGAGTATACACTGTAATAATTTAGCACTAAGAAGAATGTTTTTATAAAATAATAGTTGTTATCTTAAAAGGTAAAATTTTTCCTCATTTCTGAAGTGAATATTATGCTCATCTTCGCTCTCCTAATAATTATGCTACAAGTGCAAGCATGCAGAAGACTTAGGATTTTGAATGCTAGATGATACTATGAAATCCCTGTTTAATCACACGGTCTTTGGGAATGAACAGATTCTCTTTTGTGGAAACTAAAAATTTGTGGAACTTGCCGTACCGACACAGACTATCACAGTTTTTTAGAATCATATCCATCTGACTTACTTTTCAATAATAGCATCAAGAATTTTTCAAAGCTACATCATGATGCAGGTCTTGAAAAGCTGTTTCTTACACTGGTTACTAAGAAGAACCTTAATCTTGAGGGTGCTCGATTGCACTCCGGAGAGGCCACACATTACTGCAAAATTAGAGAATTTACTCTTTTTCAGCCAAGAAGACAGTAATTAAGATCCACAACACTAAATATTCTATTTTTGATGAAAAATTCAATTTCAATTTTCATATTCAAAAGTAACACCAAAGCACAGATTTATTTAAATCATTTAATACCAGGAAGGAAGAGAACCTGGTAAGATTAGGGAACAGTAGTTACAATCAATTTTTCAGTGGAAAGTTTTGAGGGTGCCTGTCTGTCTGTTCTTTTTGCTCTTATCAGGAATACTTAATCATTTTTCTAGTGCCCAAGGGAGCGTCATTAGGACAGGTTGGACAGGGCAGTAGAAAGAAACATGTATCATAATACTCAAAATGATAGAGATCGCAATTGTATTTACTACAGAAATAGAGGTAGTGGTAACTTCTATTGGGATCAAAATGGTAATAGAGATAAAAATTTTGAACATCAGCAGAATAGGAATAATTGGGATAACCATAGGCAATTTAATAGGAGAAACAATCATAGAGGTAACTATTCGGGAACTGGCAGCCTGCCTCAATGAAGGTCCACAGTTTTGGGGCAGGGAAACATAAATACAGGATCCCAAATTTACACTTGCAATTAGACAATAATAACAGCGTAACTAATGTGGCACAGGTATCTGAAGATGAACGGAAGGAACATCAGATTTATCATTTACGTTTTGATCAAATGTTTTGGGATGCTATGTTTCATTATGGTGATATAGGTATTAATCGCAAACCAGAACGTGAGAGTAATGGGAATTTTGATGTAGTATGTACTAATGATTTCTTCTCTTGATCAGAAAACAGTGTTATTGTTGTATGTAAAGAGGTATCGACCGTATTGGATCTGAATTAGGATGTATTTTTTATGTAGATGTGAATGAGAGCTGTGAAATAACTAAGATTGGTAACTCTGAGACTGGTAGTTCATTGCAAATGAATGTAGGTGATGAGTGTGACTTTAATAGAGATGCGACTTATGTTGTTCATGATGTTGTTGTTGAAGTAATTTTGGAAGAGGATGATGATGATGATGATGATGATGATAATTTTGATGATGATGATGATGATGATGATGATGAGTATCAGGTATTTGTGGAGTTTAAGAATAATGAAGTTCCAGAGTTATTTGCGAACAATATTGACAATACAGGTAAGGTAACTGATGTACGGTACGTGACAACATCAATGAGAGTCATAGAATACCAGTCCAGTCAAAGCAGTTTTTCATTAATGTCATGCAGAGTAACGATGCAAACAGTAAAGGTGAGTTATCTGTAAGCCTAGAGAATAGAGGTGAAAACTTTTTGAAATTTTTTTGGGACCAGGTTGATGATAAATTAGATAAATGTGTGTTCTGGAATAAGTTAGCTGTAGTTAGTCAAAATTTGTCTCCATATTGGTGGAATGAAGTGAAAGAAGATCTAGGCAGGAAGTGTAATTTTGACAGTAATATATTTTGTGTCCTCCTGTAATTAGTGATGTTAGTTGTGCTATGGAACCCATTCAGTGAGTTCAATCTTTGCCTGACAACATCAGTAATGAAAATAATGTCATGATATGAATAAAGTTGATAAAACTCTGCAAGGACATTGTGGATGTAGTATTCTATGAAATTGAAAGTGATCTTTTACATGAGGTGTCTAATAACAGAGATGATGATTCAGATTTTAGATATCCTGACATTAAGATTATGATTGATCAGTGGGAAGGGCCCTGTTTGACTGATACAGGTAGCCCAATTTGTGGCATATCTGAACAATTCAAAGACAAGATCAAGTATAGTAAGGGTTTGTGGAAATGCCTGTTGTAGGTGTAAACATAAGAAAGGCTACTGGTAATCAAAGCAAGTACATAAATTTATCTAAAAACAAAGATGATGAGACTTACCAAACAAAAGTGCAGGCAGATTGATAGACACACAAACAAACACAAACATACACACAAAATTCAAGCTTTCGCAACAAACGGTTGCTTCATCAGGAAAGAGGGAAGGAGAGGGAAAGACGAAAGGATGTGGGTTTTAAGGGAGAGGGTAAGGAGTCATTCCAATCCTGGGAGCGGAAAGACTTACCTTAGGGAAAAAAAAGGACAGATATACACTCGCACACACACACACATATCCATCCGCACATACACAGACACAAGCAGACTCCCTTAAAACCCACATCCTTTCTTCTTTCCCTCTCCTTCCCTCTTTCCTGATGAAGCAACCATTTGTTGCGAAAGCTTGAATTTTGTGTGTATGTTTGTGTTTGTTTGTGTGTCTATCGACCTACCAGCGCTTTTGTTTGGTAAGTCTCATCATCTTTGTTTTTAGATATATTTTTCCCACGTGGAATGTTTCCCTCTGTTATATTCAAGTACATAAATTGTCACGTACTGTTAACTTTTACTATAAAGGACAAGACATGTAAACATGGATGCATAATGATACCTATTCTAGAAGAAAATATACACTGCGTCTGTAGATTTACAAGACAATGTAATTGTGTTTTTTTTTTGTGAGTGTAGTATGTAAAATCACATAATTTCTAAAGTACTCCTCTATCCATTGACTGAGTTTAAATCTATCTGTAGATTCATAAGACTATACATCTGTGTTTTGTTTGTCTGGAATTTAGTATGTAAGATGATGTGATTTCTAGAGGTTTATCTTATCTATTGACTGAGTTAAAATCTATGATACACTGTATAGTTGTGTTCTATAATAGATAAGTGCTTTAGAATTTGATACATGTATGTCATGAGACAAATTGAGTACATTCCTTTACAATTTTGAAATGGAACAAAATTCATGACTTGTGCTGCAAAAATTACGAATAGTATCTTAGCATATCTGTGTGAATCACCTTGTAAGTCCATTCATTTTTTTCTCATTGCATTTAACTCTGAATAATAATGTTTCATATGTGAATACTTTTTAATCACACCTGACATAAATCCCATATAATTGACTCTGAAAAATGACTAAGGAGAGCATATCTCGTGTGATGTGACGAAGGTATTGAACAGCATATTTAGAACACAAAACTGTGTTTCAGGATTTCATGTGAATACTAGACATGAAGCTACCTGTCCACTGAAGTGTGTGATGAGAATTCTAGGGAGGAAACAGAAATGTGGGTAGATCCACTCCCCACACTGCTATATGGCTGTAGCCTGCTGGACCAGTTGACTTACAAGAGATCACAGGTGCTGGGTAACGTACTCAAGCTTCTGCCAGCTACAACAGTGTTGTGACTGATATTTGTGAACTGTTAGCCAAGACTGCTAAAGACAGTGTTATTCTGCATAAATACATGTTTTTTCCAAGTAGGGGGATTGATTTTCCCATACATTATGTAACTTTAAATCAGTATGTATTTTTTTATCAATTGTAAATGAATCTTTGTGTATGTAAGTTAGTTTGTATGGTCAATTAGCAAAGAGCGTGGAAGACATCTACCAGTATAATCAATATAACAAGATGTATACATGTCTGCTTTCATACATTGATTTTGATCATCTAGCTACTAAATTGTGTCATCATTCAAAGCTAATTATGACTCTGTTTACCTGTATTTATCCTGAATATTGCAATTTGTATCTGATTGGAACTTGAGTTGTGAACAAACTCATGCTTAACTCTGTTTTGGGTCCCCAGGTCATCGCGACCCTGTGTGTGTGTGTGTGTGTGTGTGTGTGTGTGTGTGTGTGTGTGTGTGTGTGTGTGTGTGTAGCACTCAAGAAGAGTACACAACTGTTGATTGAGGCTAGATGCTTCTTACACTTAATCTTTACATACAATTGAACATATTAATATAATTATGAACTTTATTCATTTTGTTGTGTTGAAAGATTTTTTGCTGGTTTGCACCCGATGTGGTTTGGATTCAGAGGTCAATCCCCACATCGTAAACTTAGGCCCTAATATTTTTCCATTATTTTGTCCTTAAATGAATCAACATATCCTTAGATACTATGGTTTATGTGGCTTATTGATTCCTACTCGTGATTCAGTATATTCTTCTGATCTGTACCCCCTGTCCTGAGTTTTTCGATTCCACACATACAGTCTGTATGTGTCTGTATGTGTGGATGGATATGTGCGTGTGTGCTAGTGTATACCTGTCCTTTTTTCCCCCTAAGGTAAGTCTTTCCGCTCCCGGGATTGGAATGACTCCTTACCCTCTCCCTTAAAACCCACTTCCTTTCGTCTTTCCCTCTCCTTCCCTCTTTCCTGATGAGGCAACAGTTTGTTGCGAAAGCTTGAATTTTGTGTGTATGTTTGTGTTTGTTTGTGTATGTATCGACCTGCTAACCTTTTTTTTTTTTATAGGTGAACATTTTCGGCTGCTTCGCTGAAAGAATTTCATTTCATTTTGTATATGATGTACTATATTTCTGGCTAAAATGTATAAAAAGAAATTAATTTGTTACAATTGATAAGTATAGTTAAAATTTTTATTATTTTTGAAAATATTTTAAACTGCGAAATATCTGTTGTTGTTGTTGTTGGGGTGGTCTTCAGTCCTGAGACTGGTTTGATGCAGCTCTCCATGCTACTCTATCCTGTGCAAGCCTCTTCATCTCCCAGTACCTACTGCAGCCTTCATCCTTCTGAATCTGCTTAGTGTATTCATCTCTTGGTCTCACTCTATGATTTTTACCCTACACGCTGCCCTCCAGTACAAAATTGGTGATCCCTTGGTGCCTCAGAACATGTCCTACCAACCAATCCCTTCTTCTGGTCAAGTTGTGCCACAAAATCCTCTTCTCCCCAATTCTATTCAATACCTCCTCATTAGTTATGTGTCTACCCATCTAATCTTCAGCATTCTTCTGTAGCACCACATTTCAAAAGCTTCTATTCTCTTCATGTCTAAACTATTTATCGTCCATGTTTCACTTCCATACATGGCCACACTCCATACAAATACTTTCAGAAATGACTTCCTGACTCTTAAATCAATACTCGATGTTAACAAATTTCTCTTCTTCAGAAACGCTTTCCATTCCATTGCCAGTCTACATTTTATATCCTCTCTACTTCGACTATCATCAGTTATTTTGCTCCCCAAATAGCAAAACATTTTTTACTACTTTAAGTGTCTCATTTCCTAATCTAATTCCCTCAGCATCACCCGACTTAATTCGACTACATTCCATTATCCTCATTTCGCTATTGTTGATGTTCATCTCATACGTTCCTTTCAAGACACTGTCCATTCCGTTCAACTGCTCTTCCAAGTCCTTTGCTGTCTCTGACAGAATTACAATGTCATCAGCAAACCTCAAAGTTTTCATTTCTTCTCCATGGATTTTAATACCTACTCCAAAGTTTTCTTTAGTTTCCTTTACTGCTTGCTCAATATACACATTGAATAGCATCGGGGAGAGGCTAACACCCTGTCTCACTCCCTTCCCAACCACTGCTTCCCTTCCATGTCCCTCGACTCTTATAACTGCCATCTGCTTTCTGTACAAATTGTAAATAGCCTTTAGCTCCCTGTACTTTACCCCTGACAGCTTCAGAATTTGAAAGAGATTATTCCAGTCAACAATGTCAAAAGCTTTCTCTAAGTCTACAAATGCTAGAAATGTAGGTTTGCCTTTCCTTAATCTTTCTTCTAAGATAAGTCGTAGGGTCAGTATTGCCTCACGTGTTCCAATATTGCTACGGAATCCAAACTGATCTTCCCCAAGGTCGTCTGTAAAGAATTCGTGTTAGTATTTTGCAGCTGCAGCTTATTAAACCGATTGTTCGGTAATTTTCACATCTGTCAACACCTGCTTTCTTTGGGATTGGAATTATTATATTCTTCTTGAAGTCTGAGGGAATTTCGCCTGTCTCATACATCTTGTTCACCAGATGGTAGAGTTTTGCTTGGACTGGCTATCCCAAGGCTGTCAGTAGTTCTAATGGAATGTTGTCTACTCCCGGTGCCTTGTTTCGACTCAGGTCCTTCAGTGCTCTGTCAAACTCTTCACACAGTATCATATCTCCCATTTCATCTTCATCTACCTCCACTTCCATTTCCATAATATTGTCCTCAAGAACATTGCCCTTGTGTAGACCCTCTATATACTCCTGCTTCCCTTTCTGCTTTCCCTTCTTTTCTTAGAACTGGGTTTCCATCTGAGCTCTTGATATTCATGCAAGTGGTTATCTTTTCTCCAAAGGTCTCTTTAATATTCCTGTAGGCAGTATCTATCTCACCCCTCATGAGATAAGATAAGCCTCTACATTCTTACATTTGTCCTCTAGCCATCCCTGCTTAGCCATTTTGCACTTCCTGTCGATCTCATTTTTGAGACGTTTGTATTCCTTTTTGCCTGCTTCACTTGCTGCATTTTTGTATTTTCTCCTTTCATCAATTAAATTCAGTATCTCTTCTGTTACCCAAGGATTTCTGCTAGCCCTCGTCTTTTTACCTTCTTGATCCTCTGCTGCCTTCACTATTTCATTGCTCAAAGCTAGCCATTCTTTTTCTACTGTATTTCTTTCCCCCATTCCTGTCAGTTGTTCCCTTATGCTCTCCCTGAAACTCTCTACAACCTCTGGTTGTTTCAGTTTATCCAGGTCCCATCTCCTTAAGTTCCCACCTTCTTGCAGTTACTTCAGTTTTAATCTACAGTTCATAACCAACAGATTGTTGTCAGAGTCCACATCTGCTCCTGGAAATGTCTTACAATTTAAAATCTGGTTCCTAAATCTCTGTCTTACCATTATATAATCTATCTGAAACATTTAGGATCTCCAGGGTTCTTCCATTTATACAACCTTCTTTCATGATTCTTGAACCAAGTGTTAGCTATGGTTAAGTTATGCTCTGTGCAAAATTCTATGAGGTGCCTTCCTCGTTCATTTCTTACCCCCAATCCATATTCACCTACTACGTTTCCTTCTCTCCCTTTTCCTACTCTCGATTTCCAGTCATCCATGACTACTAAATTTTCATCTCCCTCCACTATCTGAACAATTTCTTTTATCTCATAAATACATTTCATCAACTTCTTCATCATCTGCAGAGCTAGTTGGCATATAAACTTGTACTACTATAGTAGGCGTGGGCTTCGTGTCTGTCTTGGCCACAATAATGTGTTCACTATGCTGTTTGTAGTAGCTTACCCACACTCCTATTTTTTATTCATTATTAAACCTACTCCTGCATTACCCCTATTTGATTTTGTATTTCTAACCCTGTATTCACCTGACCAAAAGTCTTGTTCCTCCTGCCACCGAACTTCACTAATTCCCACTATATCTAACTTTAACCTATCCACTTCCCTTTTTAAATTTTCTAATCTACCTGCCGGTTAAGGGATCTGACATTCCACACTCTGATCCGCAGAACGCCAGTTTTCTTTCTCCTGATAACGATGTCCTCTTGAGTAGTCCCCGCCCAGAGATCCGAATGGGGGACTATTTTACCTCCGGAATATTTTACCCAAGAGGACGCCGTCATCATTTAATCATACGGTAAAGCTGCATGCCCTCGGGAAAAATTATGGCTGTAGTTTCCCCTTGCTTTCAGCCGTTTGCAGTACCAAAACAGCAAGGCCGTTTCGATTAGTGTTACAGGACCAGATCAGTAAATCATCCACACTGTTGCCCCTGCAACTACTGAAAAGGCTGCTGCCCATCTCCAGGAACCACATGTTTGTCTGGCCTCTCAACAAATACCCCTCCGTTGTGGTTGCACCTACGGTATGGCTATCTGTATCGTTCAGGCACGCAAGCCTCCCCACCAACGGCAAGGTCCATAGTTCATGGGGGGACAGAATATCTGGTCTACTTAAAATTCACATTATTAATTGCACAATCTAATGCTAATTTTTGAATTTATTTCTGGACTCATTTATAAAATAATGATTCGAATGAGAAGAAATTCTCCTTTTGTCAAGAAAGTTTTTAAACTCTTTTGCTTTGTAAACTCTTTGGAATATTGTGAGTACCACAGAATGTGGACATGCCTCTGATGGAAATGGACATATCTATAATTAGGACAATAACAATGTGCATTCGTGTTCATAAGTGGAAATTGTAAAGTCAGTGTGATATGGAAGAATGGGATAAAATAAAAGAAAGCCATAACAACAGAAAGAATTTCATCAATTATTCAGTTGAACAGGAACCCAAAAATAAAAATTTCAGCCTCAATACTATACCTCTAGACACAAGAACTGCAGCCAACAACAAGAGAAAATAAAGAGAAAGTAAAAAGCTTTTCTTTTGTATATTTTATGCCTCTCAAAGGGTAAGAGGCCTACATTTTAATACTGAGCCCAGCCATAAACAAAAATACCCGTTTCAGAAGCAAGACTTTGTTGCCCGTGATGTAGCCAAACTCAATAAATTCATTGAAATGGACATAGCAATAAAACCCAACACATTATATCCAAAGTAGGTCATTATGAATGTAATAATACAAAACATACTGAAGCACTTAAAAGCCTAAACCAGAAATTAGACATGGAAAGGGCTGTAGTTATGAGGGCTTACACTGGAATTTGGCTGTCATAATTTGCAATTATGACTACAACCAAAAAAACTTAAAATTTTTTTCCAAATAATAACATAGTCAAGATCAAGAGAAATCCTGTGAACTAATTTCAGTCTGAAATTTGGAGAACCATTGAGAACAGTAGCTTTTTGTTTCCAGATGACAAAGAGAAATGTAGATTGAAAATGATGAATCCATCCATTTTTATGCTTCATTCACAAATTAAATTACAGATGAGGGGAGCACCAGTTAGGCTGATAATTAACAATATGGCAAGTCCCAATAACAAAGTTAACAGGGAATACAACCAAAGACTGGGGGCAGCATATACTTACAAAAGGACATACAGCGTCAAGAATAGTTATGAATTTGGAAGGGGTATTAAGGATGTACCAATTCCAGCTTGGCCTCTTTTGACATTGTTAACCTGTATGCAACATCCCAAAGACATGGAAGGCATAAGATGATAAGATGAGCATATTTAGGAAGATGACTGCTACTGACATGTTTTTATATGCAAAATCCATCACCACTAGAAGCATAAATGGGCATACATCAGAGTCATGATCAACAGAATGCTAAAACTACCACTCACTTCTAATCATGAAGTAGAAGAAATAAGTGTGATTAAACAAGTAGTCAGGGCAAACAGGTATTAGAACCATCATATAATGAAACTTTATAATAAAGTAAAGCCAAAAATACATGACAAGGAGGAGTCAACAGATCCAGAAGCAAGAAGTTTGTTGTTATGTCATACAATGGTGCATTGTCTGACAGGTTTGCATGTGCTTTCAGAAAAACAGAAGTTAAAATTGGATTTCAAATAAAAGGTACAATTGCTTCTATGCTACACCATAAACATGGCAACAACAATAACAAATATTTAGACTCTGGTGTCTATAAGGTCAACTGCCAAGACTGTGACAACTTTTAAATCCATCAGACAGGAAGGAATTTCATGACAAGTTTTAGAGAACATATATAGTCAAAATAAGAGTGTTTTCTGCACCACTGAGATTCCACTCTGAATGTGTCATTTGGCTATTGAGATTTTAATTAATAGTCACTGTTATGTTACTTACCATGTACTTGTAGTTACATTTAATTGTTTTGTCATGCTGAAAGGTTTCAGTTTATAGATCTGAATTTCCTATTAAGCTTTTTATTCTGGTTTTTACACAATTGTGTGTTATTTACTTTGCTAGGCTAGGAGCTTCTCATTATTACTTTTTACATGTTTTTATATGGAATTTAAGTATGGATCTAATTCCACGCACTGTATGTCAGTTTATGTTCTACTGTCAGATGCTCATTTTGCCATGTGAAGTAATTTTAATTAACAACTATGCATTCTGTATTTTCACGGTCAAATTTATGACACTGGTTACTCAGGCCTCAGTTATTTGTATAAATGCTGGATACAGCACTTACTATCTACAGAGCACTATCTACAGCACTTACTATCTACAGATGTAGATTTTTCCATTGATACCGACATCAGAATATTTAGTCATATGTATGGAAGATCGTTTATCATGTAATTTTTTTTTATATTTGTTAGTTGTCATTAGGCTTTTCACAGATTTTGTTTCAGCTAATTGAACTCAGTTGGTTACACCACTGTTTTTCTATTTGTAACAGATTTGATGATGAAAGTGGCCAAAACCAGTAATTGCAAATTATAAAACTTATCCTTTACTAATAAAATCCTCCAACAACCACTATTAAAGCCATTCACCACCAACACAGCTAACAAGGAGGGATATATCATAGGCAACAGTGCATATCCTCATTTCTACAGCCAAGCTATATTTAGGTTGTGGCACATGGGGCTTCACACCACAATAAATTTTCAAAGTCAGTGACCATGTGTGGCTTTGTAACCGCTACCATATGGGTGATGTCATGTATCTAGTTGGTGATATCAAGTTCATTTCAGTAATATGTGCTTCAGTTTTATGAACATCAGTATTTAATACTGCTTCATCCATCCGACTTGGACAATAAGACAGATAACTACATGCTAGCAATGAGCTCATCTCTCCATTAGTTAATTTCCATGGTCATTCACAGAAATTCAAATACTACTCTTGAAAAGCATTTTTCATGGTTTCCAAAATCATCCATGTGATGTGCCATACAGCCAGGTCATAGCTTTGCAATGTAGCTTTCCCTGTGTTGTCATCAAATATGTGACCAACACAGCCATGAAATACACAAATTAGAAAATCGTGGATGGAACAATACGTAAAATAAGAAAAGACAACCAGTCTCCTATATCGAATTGATGCATGGAGCAGAGAAACAGGAACAGAAAACAGCATTCACATTACGTTCCAAGCACTAGCTCCTTTTATAGCAAAAGTGCATACATTCACTACAACAAAAACCACACATACATCCAATTTATTGTTGATTATTGGTACTGGAGTAATTGAAAGCTGTTGCCTGAGTTATGGACATGGAGATGGGGAGGGAAAGATGCAAGGAGTGGTATAGGGGAAATCAGTTAGAAAATGGGGCAGACAGTGAGATGGAGAAGTGTGTTGGCGAGTGAAGAGTGAGGGGAAAGGGGGGAGGGTGGGGAGTGGTAGATGGGGGTGAGGGGGGGCCAGAGGGGGGCAAAGGCGGCAGAAAGGGGGAGAGGCGGGCGAGGGGCAGGGGGCGAGCCAAGTGGTGGGGGGGGAGGCTTGGGAAGAGGCAGGGGGAGAGGTGGGGCATGGGGAGAGGGGGGAGCAGGTGGTGAGGGGTGGAGCAGGGGGAGAGGGGAGAGGTAGAGATGCAAGGAGAGGGGGCGAGGCAGGGGGAGAGGAGGAGAGGCAGGGGGAGAGTGAGGAGAGGGGAGGGGGATAGGGAGAGGGAGAAGATGTAAATGGGGGGGGGGGGCTGGTCAAGAAGGCAGTGCGTGATCTGGATGGAGGAGGAGTGGTATGAACAACAGAAAAAAGGGAAAAGGTAAGGTAGAGCAGTGGGGAACAGGAGGTTTTGGCCAGGGAGATTGCAAGAGTGCAGGATATATTTGAGAGACAGTTGCCATCTGTGAAGGTCAAAGAAACTTATGCTGGAAGGGAGTATCCAGTGACCCATGTAGTGAGGCAGCTGTTGAAATCAATTATGTTGTAGCGTGTGGCATGTTCAGCAACTGGATGGTCAAGTTGGCAGTTTGCCACAGTTTGGCAGTGGCCATTCATGCAAGTACATTGCTGGTTACTTGTTATGCCCAAATAGAATGCTGGACAGTAATTGCAGCATAGCTGCTTTCACATGTTGTCCAGACTTTTATTGGATGGGAAATGCCTGTGACTGGATTGAGGTATGATGTGGTGGGAGAATGTACGAGACAGGTCTCACACCTTGACTGACCACAAGAGAATGACTCGTGGGGTACAGAATTGGGAGTAGGACTGGAACACGGAGGGATAAGTATATACTTTAGGTTGGGTTCGCTGGCAGAACACCATTTTTGGGGGGGGGGGGGGGGGGGGAGATTTCGAGTATGGTACCCCTCATCTCTCGGCATGTTGAGAGGTAGTCAAAGCCATGGTGGAGGACGTGGTTGAACTTTACAAAGCCCAGGTGGTACTGGGTGATCAGATGAGTGCTGTCTGGTGGTTGATTAACTCATTTACTGGTGCCAGAGGAGCAGATGACATTGGAGATTTTTTTATGGATGAGTTTAATAGGATACTATCTGTCAGTAAAGGCCCTGGTAAAGCTGTTGGTATATTTTGACACCTCCCCTAATGAACCATTGACCTTGTCGTTGGTGGGGAGGCTTGTGTGCCTCAACGATACAGATAGCCGTACCGTAGGTGCAACCACAATGGAGGGGTACCTGTTGAGAGGCCAGACAAATGTGTGGTTCCTGAAGAGGTTGCAGGGGCAACAGTCTGGATGACTGACTGATTCGGCCTTGTAGCATTAACCAAAACGGCCTTGCTGTGCTGGTACTGTGAACGGCTGAAGGCCAGGGGAAACTACTGCCATAATTTTTTCCAAGGGCATGCAGCTTTACTGTATGGTTACATGCTGATGGTGTTCTCATGGGTAAAATATTCAAGAGGGAAAAGAGTCCCCCATTTGGATTTCCAGGTGGCCACTACTCTGGAGGACGTCTGTATCAGGAGAAAGAAAACTGGCATCCTACAGATTGGAGCGTGGAATGTCAGTTCCCTTAATTGGGCAGATAGGGGAGAAAATTTAAAAAGGGAAATCGATAGGTTAAAGTTAGATATAGTGGGAGTTAGTGAAGTTTGGTGGCAGGAGGAGCAAGACTTCTGGTCAAGTGAATATAGGGCTATAAATACAAAATCAAATAGGGGTAATGCAGGTGTAGGTTTAATAATGAATAAAACAATAGGAGTGCGGGTAAGCTACTACAAACAGCATAGTGAACGCATTATTGTGGTCAAAATTGGAACAAAGCCCATGCCTACCACAGTAGTACAAGTTTATATGCCAATTAGCTCTGCAGATGACAAAGAGATTGATGAAATGAGTGATGAGATAAAAGAAATTATTCAGATAGTGATGGGAGATGCAAATAGTCATGGGTGATTGGAATTCGACAGTAGGAAAAGGAAGCGAAGAAAACATATTAGGTGAATATGGAATGGGGGTAAAGAATAAAAAAGGAAGCTGCCTGGTAGAATTTTGCACAGAGCATAACTTAATAATAGCTAACACTTGGTTCAAGAATCATAAAAGAAGGTTGTATACATGGACAAGGCCTGGACATACTGGTAGGTTTCAGATAGATTATATAATGGTAAGACAGAGATTTAGGAACCAGTTTTAAATTGTAAGACATTTCCAGGGGCAGATGTGGACTCTGACCACAATCTATTGGTTATGAACTGTAGATTATAACTGAAGAAACGGCAAAAAGGTGGGAATTTAATGAGATGGAACTTGGATAAACTGACAGAACCAGAGGTTGTAGAGAGTTTCAGGCACAGCATTAGGGAACGATTGACAAGAATGGGGGAAATAAATACAGTAGAAGAAGAATGGCTAGCTTTGAGAGATGAAATAGCGAAGGCAGCAGAGGATCAAGTAGGTAAAAAGACGAGGGCTAGTGGAAATCCTTGGGTAACAGAAGAAATATTGAATTTAATTGATGAAAGGAGAAAATATAAAAATGCAGTAAAGGAAGCAGGCAAAAAGGAATACAAACATCTCAAAAATGAGATCAACAGGAAGTGCAAAATGGCTAAGCAGGGATGGCTAGAGGACAAATGTAAGGATGTAGAGGCTTATCTCACTAGGGGTCAGATAGATACTGCCTACAGGAAAATTAAAGAGCCCTTTGGAGAAAAGAGAACCACTTGTAAGAATATCAAGAGCTTAGATGGAAACCCAGTTCTAAGCAAAGAAGAGAAAGCAGAAAGGTGGAAGGAGTATATAGAGGGTCTATACAAGGGTGTTGTACTTGAGGATAATATTATGGAAGTGGAAGAGGATGTAGATGAAGATAAAATGGGAGATATGATACTGCGTGAAGAGTTTGATAGAGCACTGAAAGACCTAAGTCAAAACAAGGACCTGGGAGCAGAAAACATTCCATTAGTCCTATTGATAGCCTTGGGGAAGCCAGCCCTGACAAAACTCTAGCAAGATGTATGAGACAGGTGAAATACCCTCAAAACTTCAAGAAGAACATAGTAATTAAAATCCCAAAGAAAGCAGGTGTTGACAGATGTGAAAATTACCGAACTATCAGTTTAATAACTCACAGCTGCAAAATTCTAACACGAATTCTTTACAAATGAAAAGAAAAACTGGTAGAAGCTGACGTCGGGGGAGATCAGTTTGGATCCTGTGGAAATGGAAAACTTGAGGCAATACTGACCCTACGACTTATCTTAGAAGATAGATTAAGGTAAGCAAACCTACATTTCTAGCATTTGTAGATTTAGAGAAGCTTTTGACAACGTTTACTGGAATACTCTCTTCCAAATTCTGAAGGTGGCAGGGGTAAAATACAGGGAGCGAAAGGCTATCTACAATTTGACTGAAACCAGATGGCAGTTATAAGAGTTGAGCGGCGTGAAAGGGAAGCAGTTGTTGGGAAGGGATTCAGACATGGTTGTAGCCTGTCCCCAAGTTTATTCAATCTGTATATTGAGCAAGCACTAAAGGAAATGAAAGAAAAAATTGGAGTATGAATTAAAATCCATGGAGCAGAAATAAAAACTTTGAGGTTCGCCGATGATATTGTAATTCTGTCAGAGACAGCAAAGGACCTGGAAGAGCTGTTGAACACAATGGACATTATCTTGAAAGGATATTATAAGAAGAACATTAACAAAATCAAAACAAGGGTGATGGAATGCAGTTGAATTAAGTTGGGTGATGCTGAGGGAGTTAGATTAGCAAATGAGACACTTAAAGTAGTAAAGGAGTTTTTCTATTTGGGGAGCAAAATAACTGATAATGGTCAAGGTAGGGAGGATATAAAATGTAGAATGGCAATGGTAAGGAAAGTGTTTCTGAAGAAGAGAAATTTGTTAACATCGAGTATAGATTTAAGTGTCACGAAGTTGTTTCTGAAATTATTTGTATGGAGTGTAGCCATGTATGAAAATGAAACATGGATGATAAATAGTTTAGACAAGTAGAGAATAGAATCTTTGGAAATGTGGTGCTACAGAAGAATGCTGAAGATTAGATGGGTAGATCACATAACTAATGAGGAGATACTGAACAGAATTGGGGAGAAGAGAAATTTGTGGCATAACTTGACTAGAAGAAGGGATTGGTTGGTAGGACATGTTCTGAGGCATCAAGGGATCACCAATTTAGTATAGGAGGGCAGAGTGGAGGGTAAAAATCGTAGAGGGTGACCAAGGTGCAAATACACTAAGCAGATTCAGAAGGATGTAGGTTGCAGTAGATACAGGGAGATGAAGAAGCCTGCACAGGATAGAGTAGCATGGAGAGCTGCATCGAACCAGTCTCTGGACTGAAGACCACAACAACAACAACATATTTTGACAATTCCTACTTTCTGCTGTGGATGCAGAATTCACAGACAGCAAGGCTGTAAGGAAGATGCTTTTGGACATGGAATGGGTAACATCTGAAAGAGTGGAGATACTGAAGGTGGTTCGAGTGCCTGACATCGGTCGATGTATTTATGGACGCTTCTGACAGCTGGAGATAAACATACAGGATGGTGGCTCAATTAGTTGAGGATCAGGTGAAGCAAACTTGCGAATAAGTGTAGAGGTTGTGCAGAACAGAGCAAAAGTTTCTTCGCCACTAGTACATGTCATGAAAATGTTATCAATGAATCTCAACCAGACAAGAGGTTTTCAGTGTTGACTGGACAGTAAGGATTCCTCCAGATGACCCACAAATAAAATGGCATCAGATGGTGCCATGCTAGTACCCCTGGCAGTTTTATGGAATAATATTGTCTTACTTCCACTCGGTTGATATTTTGTATTGTATCCCGCACATGCTTTTGCAAGTATGCAATAATAAATTGCAGTACATCACATATAGCCGTTATATACTGTTTCATAGTGGACAGTGTTCCCACATTTCTCTTTGATAACAGTAGGCTAGTCACTGTGGGACAATACTGTATCTGAAGCTTTGTTTTACAGAATAGTAAACAAATAACTTTAAAATAAGCTTGCTGGTTCCCTTTTAATTTCTTGACCTGTTAAACTAAAAGTTTCCTTTTAACAACTGAAGCAGTTAATATGCAAAATGAGATTTCTAACAGGAAAGCCTGGAATGAAAGTAGACATATCCCTGAAACTGTTTTGAGGTTATAGTCAATGAAAAATTCAAAAATGGCATTAATTCATGATAAATGCAGGAAAAATTCACACCTATTGAAAGGGAAAAACTAGATGTAACAAGATATGTTAGTTACAACATGCGCTAAAATAACTGTAAATTACATATAACAATACATTATGCACAATACTCAAAACTTCTCAAAATTCGCTAAGTATGTTTATTCACATTGATAGTCGCTGGAGTGGACAGTTTATTTGAATGAGAATACTAATGCTAAAATTGTATTAAGCACAAATGTTGATTATAGCTGATACTATACCACAAAACTTTTTTCTTTTTTTCAGCAAAAAATGTACACAATTACACAATATATTGTATTTATTTATTTATTTAGTTCTTCAAATCCTATATGTATAAAATATATACCAGGATATTGGACATGGTTAGGTATTTACAAGATAAATTACAGTTTGTATTGTAATCCTAAGGACTAGATATTGAAGTAATTTAGCAAAGATTCATACATACAACAAACCTTACAGGCAACATACAAAGTAGAATATTAATAATGCATCTTTATTTTTGTTGTTTGGCTTTCATATATTCTGTCAGACCGTAAAAGCAATTATTAATTAAATATGCCTTTACTTCAGCCTTAAAACTACAGAGTTTACCTATTGATTTAATATGACTAGAACTTGGGGACAGAGGGTAGATTATTGAAAATCTTTATCCCAGTATGTAGTGTGCCTTTTTGGCACAATGATGTTCTCACCTGTTTCATGAAGGTCAGATTTTTGCCTTGTATTGTGAGCATGTATATCTTCATTTTTTAATAAGGTATCTGGGTGTCTATCGATATATTGTTTGATGAAAACTGATGTTTCGTAGATACAAGGAAGAGGAAGAACTGACAGTTTTTTGAATATGGGTCTGCATGATTTCGTATTGTTTACCCCTTCAATAATTCTTAGTATTCTCTTTTGCATCCTGAAAAGTTTAATATCTGTTGTTGTATTTCCCCAGAAGATTATACCATATTTAATTACAGAATGCACATAGGAGTAGTATACATTTAACAGGCTGGCTTTGCTGCAACAAGTTTTTAAGATCCGTATCATGTAACAGGTTTTGCTTAGTTTTCTTTGCAAATATTCAATGTGTACCTCCCATTTTGTGTTGTTCTGGAGCCAGAGTCCCAGAAATTTAGTGCTGTCAGCACTTTCAAGAACCCTGTCCCCAAGTTCTATTTCTATGTTTGGGTGGTGTTTTCCTTTTACATTATAGAAGTTCAGTGCTACAGTCTTTTCTTTGTTTATAATTAGCTTGTTGTAGCTGAACCACTTTTCTACACTGTTCATTGTTTGGATAGCGGAGTCTTTAAGTTTTTCTTCTGTTTTACCACTAATAAGGAAGCTTGTATAATCTGCAAATTGGAGGGTAGTTTGGCAATACTTGTTGTACATAAGATCATTGGCATACAGGAGAACCAGGATGGGTCCTAATACTGATCCTTGAGGCACGCCATATTTCACATTTTCATATCCTGAATAGTAGTAGCTGATTTTGTTATGGTCAGTATATTGCACTTCAACCACCTGTTTGCAACCACATAGGTATGTCTTGAGCCACTCATTGGATATACCTCTAATTCCTAATTGGTCAAGCTTCTGCAGTAGGGCATTATGGTCAATGATGTCAAAAGATTTAGATAAATCAAGACATATGCCTGTCACAAACTCACTTGCATCCAGTTTAGTATAGATTTCATTAAGAAATTCAAATATTGCACTTTCAGTTGAATAGCCTTTCCTGAAGCTATGCTGTGAAGGAGAGAGAATTTTATTTTTATTTAGGAAATCAGACAATCTCTTATAAAAAACTTTTTCTAAAATTTTTGAAAATACAGGCAGTAGGGCTATTGGTCTACAATTTGAAACACATTCTGGATTTCCTTTTTTGAACAGTGGTTTCAGTTTTGCTGTTTTTAAGCATGAAGGGAAGGTTCACAATGCCAGTGAGCTGTTGCACAAGTGTGTCAAGGGTTCGGCTAAGGCAAGACAGCATTTTTTTAATAATTGCATCTGGTATTCCATCAATTCCACATGAGTACCCTGTTTTCAAGGTTTTTATAACTGATAAAATTTCTTCAGTATTTGTGGGTGAAAGGAACAAAGATATAGGCACATTTCTCACACTATTGCATGATGGAGGTGATATTTTGTTGTGTTCTTCCAGTCAACTCACCAACTGGTCACTTATGTTTGCAAAATATTTGTTGAAGGTCCCTGCAATTTCTGTTGGGCAAGAAATCATTTTTCCTTCATAATACAAGTTCATATTTTTATATTGATTAGTTTCACTTGTTGTTTGATTTTTTATAACTTCCCATATAGCTTTAGATTTGTTTTTTGAATTTTCAATGTATTTGTCATTTGCCATTGTTTTAGCTTTCCTTACAACATTTTTGAGGACACACGACACATGCTTATGTTTTGATACACACAACACAAAAGCATGTTTAAATCTTATGTGATGTTGCTGTACATAAGATAAGATAATTTAACTTTTGTTAGGTCTTTATGGCATAAGACAGGTTTTTTTTATATTCGTATAACATAATCATTACATTAGCAAATAGAATTGTTTTGTCATGTCAGTTGTTAGCTTACAATTTCATGTTGCAGTCAAAAATTCTTAATTCATGAAAGAGGTTGGCAACAAGCCATTTATTTAATGTGTTTCTAAATTCACACTTTGGAAGGTCTTGTACCCTCTGCAGAAACTTATTAAATAGTTTTTGCCCCACTAGCTCATAGCTATTGATTGACTTTGATAATCTATGGTACAACATATGTGAGGGAATAAGATATAGTTGTAGGTAAACAACTAGAATTCTCTCAGATACAGATTTATTAGCACTTCGCTTCTACACAGATACAAGTCCAGAAGCTAACTGCCGTTAGCGGCCAACATCTTCCCAAAGTCCTCTCCTCAAAGATAGCACACTTATACACTGAATAAATATCGATATTTATAGCACTCTACGCCACATAGCCCCCACACCAGGCGGAAGCTGTCGACTGGTAGGAGACCAGGGGATGAAACCCGGTATGTTGACGGCGAAGTCAGCAAACGATGCCAGTGGCTGAAGACGATGTCCCGTCCTGGAGTGGAGGTGTAGCACTTCGTCAGCAGTCATGCGGAGAATCACCTTGGCAGAAGGCCCAACAAAGGCACGTAAATTGCCCCACGCAGCCCTTGTGCTAAATTTAAAGTGGTGTACCACATGAGTTTCTGCACTTCCTCCCTCAACATTGTCACACGTGAGTGCCACACACACCGTATCACCATCTACGACATCAGATAATTTATGTATGTCATCAGGGTGTACATGTGTTGTGAATTCTTGGGTGGCACCTGTACGAGAAATGGTAGGGAGGCAGGGAGGTGTGGGAAAGCCATGGCAGGGGCAAGCATCTGCGAAGAGGGGGGTGGCAGGTGCACTGGACTGCACAGGCGACAACCTCGGGCAATCAGCTGACGGATGAGGGAGCGTGCCCGAAGGCAATGAGGAGCCAGCGTGGATTGAACGGTGTGACAAAGAGCTGTCACATGAAGATGGTAACACAATGGTAGAATCCGAGTGGTTGGCAGTTCGACTGCGAGGGCTGTGAGGAGTGAAACCTTGAAAAGATTGGCCACTCAAATTAGATGAATGCGGAGAAGAAGCAGTGTTTGGCAGAGAAGCATGCTGTGGAGAATCAATACCCAAATGTATGGTATGAGAAGGCGGATGGCCACTCAAAGCAGGAGTGGGAGAAATAGGGGCACAATCAGGGAGGTTCACCTGAGGCTCAATGAAAGCTGGTTTCACTCGGTTGAGTGAGACCGTGGTTACAGAGTCTTTTATGAGGAGATCCATGTTATTCTCAGAGCGTTTGACGACCTTGTAAGGACCTGTGTAGGGCGACTGAAGCAGGGCTTTGATTGAGTCATCTCTGAGAAACACGTACTCACAAGAGTCTAGCGTGTGCGGTATGCACACGCACAAAGGTGTATGAGTAGCCGGAGGTGGCGGCTGAATTTTTGCTGTAGTGCAAGCACACTCACTCGAGAAGTGAAGGGAGTTCAGTGGAAGTGGGGTGGGAGTGACTAATTCTCTAGGCAAAACCAGAGGTTGGCCGTACACAAACTCGGCTACGGAACCCTTGAAGTCTTCCTTGAAACTCACACGAAGGTCAAGAAGCACGAAGGGCAGTGCTTCTGTCCATAGTGAGTCATGGCAACGCAAGGCAGACTTTAGGGTGCAATGCCATCACTCGACAAGCCCATTGCTTTGGGGGTGGTATGCAGAAGTATGAATTTTGACAATACTACACATTTTACATAAGTTGGAGAAAACTGAAGACTCGAATTGTCGTCCCTGGTCAGTGGTGAGGTAAACAGGTGAGCCAAATCTAGAGATCCACAAATCTAAGAATGCTCGACTTACTGTCTCAGAGGTAATGTTCGGAATAGGCACAGCCTCAGCCCACCGAGTCATCCTGTCAATAGCTGTAAACAAGTAACGGAAACCCTCAGAGGGGGGCAAAGGGCCTACGAGGTCGACATGAACATGGTGAAACCAGCCTGGCGGTTGGGCAAAACAGCCAAGGGGTGGGGAAGTGTGCCTGGAAACTTTGTTCTGTTGACACAACACGCATGCCCTGGCCCAAGACTGACAGTCATGGCGCATGTCTCTCCAGACAAACCATTCAGCTACCAGACGGGTGGAAGCTTTGACACCAGGTTGTGCTAATGTGTGTAATTTGTCAAAGACCTGGCGTTGAAGGGGCTTAGGAATGAATGGCCACAATGCACCAGTCGATTCATCACACCACACTAAGTCAGATAGGCCAGGAAAAGTAGAGCATACCAGTTGGAGGGAGGAGCTGTGGTCCAAAATTAACTGCATGGTATCGGGGTCTGCCGATTGCAACCGAGGTAGGTCCGTTTAAGTCAATTAAGGTTGTGACAGCACCAACATTTGAGAGAAAATCAGCAACCATGTTATCCTCTCCTTGGATGTAGCGAATGTCATTTGTAAATTGCAAGATATAATCGATGTGACGAAAGCGTCGTGGGGGCGGATCAGCCGCAGGATTTTTTATGGCAGGAACCAACGGCTTGTGATCAGTGAGCACATAGAAATCTCGTCCCTCAACATCAGTTCTGAAGTGTCTTATGGCCTTGTAAACTACAAGTAATTCTCTGTCAAATGCTGAGTATTTCTTCTGCGCATTATTTAGCTTTTTTGAGGAAAACTGCAGGGGGGTCATAACATCACTGTATGTCTGACTCAGTACTGCGCCGACAGCATTGTCACTAGCGTCAGTAGTGATAAACATTATGGCGTCCACACATGGGTGAGCAATAGTGGCAGCAGACGCCAACAGCTGTTTAAGTTCATTAAATGCCTTGTCCATGTCTGGTGTAATGGGACCTGGCTGGTGCCAGAAGTTTGTAAGCCAGCGAGAGCATCTGTGAGAGGAGCCTGCACCACAGAAGCGGCTGGCAAATGTTTACGGTAATAATTAACTGTTCTGATGAACCTGCATAATTCCCTATAGGAATGGGGGCGTGGCATCTCAAGAACAGGCTTGATCTTGTCCTGCGGTGGTGTCAGACCGTCCAACGACACAACATAACTTAGGAATGTGACGGATGGCTGGTGCAATTGAGTCTTTTTATTGTTCAGTTCAATACCAGTGGCTGCTAAAATATCTGTCATGACTTGAACATGCTCCTCACTCTGTTCCAAAGTAGAAGCAAAAACCAATATGTCATCCATGTATACGAAACAAAAGTCTAGACGGGATAAAGTTTGATTGATGAAATGCTGCCACGTTTGGGGGGCGTTTTCCAACCCAAATGACATAAATTTCTATTGAAACAGCCTGAAGGCAGTGGTTATGGCAGTCTTTTCAATATCCTCCGGCCATAGGAATCTGATGAAATGCGTGCTTACAGTCCAAAACAGAGAAGTACTTTGCACCTGCGAGCGCATGATTGAAGTCCGCATTGTGTGGGACCAGGTATTTATCAATGATGGTGCAGGCATTTAAACGCCTACAGTCTCCAACCATATGCCAAGTTCTGTCTTTCTTTTGGTCAAACAGGATAGGACTAAACCAGCAACCGGAAGAAGTCCAATTATTCCCTTTTGTAATAGATCATCTAATTGTTCTTTTGCAATTTTCATAAATTCCGGCTCGAGTCGGCGTGGGCCTTGCGATATGGGCGGCCCATCGGTTAGACGTAACTGATGAACTGTGCCATTAGTGACTACTGCAATACGTGGTGCAGCACGACAGTCAGATGTCCGTGAAGCGGAGCAGGCGGTGGTGGATGGGCAAAGCTGTGGCGCTGAGGGCACAGAAGTACATGTATGCCAAGCACTCATAGGCTGCGTAAAGGCCGCACGCATGTTAACATGGGCAAGGTTGGTACACTGGTTCTTGGTAGCGGGCCGTGCCACTATGAGCACTGTAGGCACAAGTGGGCGTGGCCGAACAGCAGATGGCTGTAGTTCATTGCCATGAGCTTGGCAAGTTAATTGTCCATTCAGAACACAAGGAACATGAGCACTCGGGCATACACTGTCATTACAAGAGGGGGTGCTGACATAGTTTACAGAGTTCACAACATTGTCGTTAACATGTGCGGGTACGGGAACACCAGATTGGCATGGACTGGCCTTGTCTGTAGCCGACGAGTCGTCTGCTCGTAGTGTTGCGAGGCGTTGTTGTGTGGAGGCCAACTCTTGGTATATGTTGCATAGATGCAGCAGCATTTCCATATGTTCCATCCAGAACTTTGAAGACTTGGTGCACTCCACTAGCCACTTGTTTGTCCAAGATTGCAGCTCCAAGGTTAGGTTTAAACACTTCTTAGCACAGCACACATGTTTGGTGTTAGCCGAACTGTCACTCGGTGGGGCAAAAGAAATATGTTTGTTTAGTGGGGGATAAAACACATTATTTTGCACAAAATCTAGTGACAACTGATAGTGCTTCAGGAAATCAATTCCGAGAATAGGTTCTTCAATTGTTGACACTAAAAACGTTCACTCCAGTTTGCATTCGGGCGAAAGTTTCACTGTATACAGAGTAGAACCCAAACACTGTAGGGTAGACACGTTCTCTGCACGAAGTACTGTTTTGTGTGGTTGCACTTTATTGATTGCTAGGTGAACCAGCAGCAAAGAGACGTCTGCACTAGTGTCTACCAGAAAACGTACACCTGATCGTAAATCGTGAACATAGACTCGACCACACTTACTGTTGTTGTCCGAAACGGAATGCAACGTTGGATGGTGCCCGTTGTTTACATTGCAGGAGGTGGCACCACAGCCTACCTGTGGTTGGAGTTTGGGTAAGAACACGGTGACTGGCATTTCCGAGCTTGCTCCCCGAATCTTGCGTGGAAGAAACAGTCGGGTGGGCCTGTGCTCCTGTGGGTAGTTGCTAGGTGATGGAGTATGTGACCCAGAGTCTTCCACAGAGGCCGATGCACTGTCGTTGCAGGGAGTTGAAGGTGCAGGCAGGGTGGCTAGTTTAATAAACTTGATATTAGCACCACCAGACAAGGGTGTGGTGTCAGAAAGCTTCTTAGTGCGGTCACATCCAGAATGCAGTGCACAGAGCTCACGTTGCCTGGCGGAGTATGCTCTGTTGGTGGCACGTAAACGTTCACTTACTGCCCTATCTTCATACGCAGAGATTTCAGTCTGGACAGACAAAGGCAGCTTTTCTGTCCAGATTTCTGCGAGCGTGTCATCAGGCATAACTTGCTCATCGACAAGACGATGGATGCACCACCACAGCTGGGACGGAGACCTGTCGCCGAGACGCTCTTCGTAGATGATCTGTCGTACATTTTCTCTCCTGGTTTTCAAGATGCACTCCAGTATTGTCTGTTTGCTTTGACCAGATCATAAATTAAATCGACGCAATCTTGAAGACGGTTCATGAGGCAGGAGAAGCGTGCATCATCGTCCAAAGCACAGACATTGAATGTTTGCCCAAACAGGTTAAACCAGAACTCCGGGTGAGCGGGTTTGAAGTCTGGTAGTTTCGGCAGATTCAGTACTGCAGTCACTGCGAAGGTCCGCCTATTTCTTCGTATGGAAGTAGAGCATGCAGAAGATAGCTAGTCCGACTTATTGGCATCCCGTAAAGCGGGTATCGCGAAATTCACTTGTCGCCAGGGAGGGGGGGGGGGGGGGGGGCAGCAGAGAAGCGATGGACGCTCGAACAGTGTGAGGATCATAGTCAAAATGTGCATTCTCATTGACGTGGTAGCTCGGAGAGAAGCCACAAGTACTTAAGTACGCCGGTGAATGTCTGTTATGCACACTGTATTCACTCGACCGTGAGTGGTGGGGCTGGTTGTAGATGTCTGGGTAATTACTGTCCAGCACAGAATTGTTGACTTGATTAGAAGCAACAGAAGGATCCCACACATGTCCAATAGAATGCACACTCGGTGTGATATTTGCTGTTTGAAGAGCATTGAGCACCTGTTGACTAGCCGGCGTGGAAGGATATACACATACACGTGGCGGGAACTGATTCGAGTTTGAATTTACTACTGGATTTTCAAAACTAGCAAAACTTTGCTCGATGCCATGAACTGTATTGAATTGTGCATTCAACACAGGAGTAGGGATGTTCTGAACAACACTCTGTGGAGAACACGTGGAAAGGTCTAAGCTAACAAAGCCAGAGTCCACGACCGTTGGTGGTTGGAAGAAACTGACGGCACTCAACGAATTCCACATTCAGGCTGAAGGATTCTGAAGAGTCTTGCAGCACTTCCACTACGACAGCAGGAGTGCTGGAGAGATGTTGCTGAAATCCAGGTGGCAGTGAGTGCTGAAAGGCCGTTGTCTGAAGCTGAACAACGGCCCTCATGATCGCGAAGAAACCCGATGCGTTAGGTGCGTAAATAACCTTCGGGTGGTAAATGGATGCGTATTACACAAAAAACGGGGTCACCAGTGAGAGAATAAGATATAGTTGTAGGTAAACAACTAGAATTCTCTCAGATACAGATTTATTAGCACTTTGCTTCTACACAGATACAAGTCCGGAGGCTAACTGCTGTTAGCGGCCAACATCTTCCCAAAGCCCTCTCCTCAAAAATAGCCCACTTATACACTGAACAAATATCAATATTTATGGTGCTCTACGCTACATATGTATGGAATTATTATTATTTGTGTTGTGACCATGAATATTATTTCTACATTTTACCTCATGTAAATTCTTTTTGTATAGGTTAACACTTGGTACATATACAGATTTATAACAGCCATTATTTTACATTCAGACAACAAGGGCTTACAATGTACTTTAGATTAAGAACGTGTAATGACTCCGAATGCTTTCCTCTGCAGAAGTAATGTGTTTTGAACATGGCTTGAGTTTCCCCAGACAATAAGTCCACATGACATAGTACTTTGAAAAAGGGCAAAATAAGATGTTTTAACATAACAAGTTTCTTGTGTCATTGGTGATTTCTCCTTCACTGCTAATTTTTATCGAATTAGTCCTAACATGTATTAGCACACCAGTATAGTTACACTTAAGTTTGTTTTCTGCAAATGTTATTCTGAGTTTTTCATATTTTTTGATTGTTCTTTAGCTGTTGTATTCTAATTCCACACCACAGATCAATTTGGCATCCATCAATAATGGACATTTTTCAGTAACGAATAGCCCACCAATAGAAATTCATTTTCATTTCTTCCATTTATATTTATGTATTTATTATAGATATTAAGGCAAATTTATCTGATACACCTGATTTTACTTAGACACAAAGGAAATATAAGATGTTGGCTTCATGCATAAATATTAGTAAATAAATGTGGGAATTCTATGGATTTTACACCCAGCTGGATTCAAGATATCTTCTACACTAGCATACCAAAGCAACAGCATATCTCACAAGAACAATACAAAACGTGGTGCCCAACAAAGCATGTCTTCTGCTAGGGGCAGGAGGCTAACAATGTTTCTTCAGTTATGTTAAATAGTTTGCCTGTATGTCCTGTTGATAGCCTAACACTTACTACATTACAATAGCATTTTTTAAGAAACTCATTACCTACATCTGTTAAAACAAGTGTTTGTTTATAATACACTATTACTTGTCCTGCAGCTGTACAATGAATACCTCAACTTGATATGCAGCTAACATAAATTTTAAATCTTGATTTAACAAATCTATGTAAGTAGGTAATTTGCAGAAAGAGTGGCTAGTAATGCATGTTTTTAATTTTTATTTGAACTAGTTGGATACCATTTTTGTCTTGATGTTAGATAGGAGTTTGTTGAATATCTTTGTACCACAGTATACAACTTCAATCTAAACCATAGACAAGAGGGAAAAATCTACAGGAAAATCGTGTATTATGACTGTGCAAATCATAGTTCAACTGCAACTGACGTTTTATTACAAGCAACAAAAACCATTTATGATTAATGATTGACAAGTGATTGTAAGAGTCTGAGATCCTGCAATTGGACTATCCACTTTAAACAATTTTCTTACAGCTTTCTTCTGCTGAATAATTGAGACTTTAATTACTTTAGGTACATTCCCCCAAATGCAAAATTCCATAAGACAAAAGGGAGTGATCATAATATATAAAACTAACATCCTGGACTAAGTCAACACAACACAAATCCTTCAAACAATGGAAATCCAAGATGGAATGTAACAATACCAGATAAGGAAAGTTGCTACTCACCATATAGCGGAGATGCTGAGTCGTTATAGGCACAACAAAAAGATTCACACAGTTAAAGCTTTCGGCCATTAAGGCCTTTGTCAGCAGTAGACACACACACACACACACACACACACACACACACACACACACACACACACACACGTAAATGCAACTCAGCATCTCCGCTATATGGTGCAACAGAAATCCTTCCAAGACAAAAGTACGCTGAACTGATCTTCTCAATTAGTTTATAAACTTTCATTTTTATCCAACTGGACATTTTACCCACAGTGTTTCATTAAGAGTTGGATCCTTAATGTCTGCTTCAGGTGCTATCAGGGATTTCTTGATGTTTAAAATTGCACAATATGTGGCTTCATGAGACTGAAGCTTAATGAACTTGATCTTACTTTGGGGCAGTAAAATAGAGACAGCTCCACATATTTAAAAATGGTTTTCAATATACTTAGAAAAAAGATTTTCATTATTCTTAGAAATTACCTGCAGTAAATGGAATTGAAAGTATGAACTTGGGACATGACAATTTTTATTATAAACCTAAAACATAAAAATAACTAATTTGACAAAGTAAGTAAGTATATGTAATATAAAGGAAAGGCAACCACTCATCTATAGTAGATGTGCCATGATAAAAAATATGATACATATGAATGAAAAAAATTAATTTAAACTATATTACAATTGCATTATTAGAAATGTAGTGCTTGTACGATTTTTTGCTAATCAGACTTCCTCTCTAGCATTTCACTTGTAGATGAAGACAGCAGACACCAAGGACACAAGTGTGTTAAAAAAAAAAAAAAAAAAAAAAAAAAAAAATCCTCTTTAGTTGGCTCCACTTCACTCCAATAAAAAATACTTAATTCTGATATCAAATACTCCGTTATTTCACAACATATATGATATAAAACACTCATAGCCCATTATACCTCAAACTGCACATCTTAACAGAACCTCTGCATCCAAGCAAGTCAGACACAAAATTATGTACAAAAAAAAATGAATGGTATTTTTTTTTCCATTCATAATTATGCCAATGCTTATGGTTGATCAGTTTTAAATTTTTGTTTTTAATAAATAATTTAGCTTTACGAGACACTGGGGGTCTTTCACTATGTACCTACACAATTGCCCCCATACTGTACATTGACATGGTATGCAGATGCACAGTGGTTTTTTTTTCCATGTACCTATCAAGAAATTAAAAGGTTATATACGTAATATGATAGTCCATTATACCAATGACTCTTCTTTTCTTGTTTCTTGATCCTGGCTTCTTCAGATCTCTTGTGAAGAGTCACAATAAAAGTTTAGTAGCGGCCTGGGACAATCTGTCATGGGTGAATTTGTTTCTGACCTATAATCTGTCCAGTTAATTTGAAATAATAATGTACAATAGAAGTGTTCAGATGAACCTTATTACACTTCCACAAGATTTTAATAATTCCACCTGGTACAGTTTATCATAGAATTGTAAGCTGATTGCTCTGTTTTAATGAAGTAATGCCTGTTCAGTTATATTAGCATTTATTACTGGTTGTGATGTGAACTGCTGCTTGGCAGTGTTGGTGAGTATTCAAAATTTGCTTGCTATTAATGTTCATTTATCAATAAGAATAATGTTCATCAGTGAAATGCAATATCAATGAAGTTACACAACAGTTGGTAATTTAACTTTTGAAACCACTGGTCTACTGGTATTTCTGGAAAAGAACATTCTTATACTCTCATTTGATCAGCAAATTCCGTGTAACAGTTTATATGTGTAATGGGACATATTACATTGCAAATTGTTCTAATGAATGAATTGATTTGCACTACAGTGTTGCTAAGCAATGTGATCAAGGTGATGTGTCCTAATTAAAACAGAACCCTCATATTTTGAATATTTTTTTGGTTCATTTCTATCAAAAATCAGTATTTCTCTCGAAAAGTAATTTCAAACTTCATGCATTAAGTCCAAGCACATTTGCAACTATTATAAGTGATTTAATGGAAAACTCAATCACGCACTAGTGTGTAACATGTTTCAAATCTAGTGCACAGGTTTCAATTTTCCATGATGGGCTAAATGACTTTTTGTAATAATGTGATGTGTCTACCTCACATAAAATCTAAATGAAACTAGATTCATCTCTATTCGGCTCAAAATCACAAAATGAAATTCACCACACAGGTCAGCGAACTGTACATGTGCACTTTTAGCATTCTAAGTGGTAGCTCATCTAAGAGTAAAAGCCGCACATAAATTCAACTTTTTACATGCATACAAGAATCAAAACACCTTTATATTAAGCAGATAAATTATGGCATGCAATTACTAATTAAACATTTCCTATTCTAAATAAACTTCAACAACTTGTATTTCATAATCAATTAAATTTTATCTTAGTGAGGGTGGATGTTCTTGTCTCTCCATTTTCTCATGGGCTATTCTGTACATCCCAGGGTATGGTGTTTGGAAATTATATATGCCCCTAAATAGAGAAATTGCCACTTCTTATCCAGTTTTCCAACTTTTGTCAATTTAGGGGGCATCCGTAAGAGGACTCATTGCCCTTCAAAAAATTTTGTAACACGTTTTAGTCTCTTCTTTTAAATTTTCTCCCTATACTCAGCCCTGTTTTCAAGTGTAATCATAGTGTGTTTGATTTTGTCCTGTAGTGTCATTTCTGTAGTGGGTACCTTTGGTATGGGCGACTCCCACTCATTCATTTGCTTTGTCCGAAACATCAGTTCATTAGGTGTGAAACCTGTTGAAGAATGTGGAAGGTTACTGACAACTCGCACGAAGGGAGTCACGTATTCTACCCATCGGGTGGGTTTGTGAGTGGTGTATGTCCTAATAAATTGGTTAAATTCTTTAAAGACTCATTCTGCTGGGCTTCCTTCTGGGTGAAAAAAGGTTACTAATACTTGCCATATGACCTGTGAGGTCATGGCTGTTTCCACTTTTGCCCAACTAAATATGAAGCATTATCAGTTAGTAGTACCTCTGGTTTACCTACTCTTCTCAAATAGTCTCCCTCAATTATTTTTCTGATATTTGTGGCTGTTGCATTTTTAATGGCATACATTTTGATATGTTCCAAAAAATATTGTATAGTGCTACTACATATCTTACTCCTCCTTTACTTCTTGGATACGAACCAGCTATATCCAGGGATACTGTATCTTGAGGGTTTTTTGTGAGTACTGGGTGTAACTCAGTATATTTTGACACATTGGACTGTTTTGATTTTTGACATATTGCTCATTTTCTTAATACCTGTAGGATTCCCCTTCTCGAATTTGGAAAATAACAAAGTGCCACAACTTTTTCAGTATATTTGCCTACACCATAATGTCCCCATACTTCATGCATCTGCCTTATAAATTCGTCAGCACAATCTTCAGGAATACACACACACCATTGATCAGACTTTTCATCTTTCCTATGATACAAAACACCCTTGTACTCCTAATACTTACCTTTCCACCTTCATCCTGCGTAAGGTTTTTCCATGAATGTCCTCCATCTGCGATCTTGCTGCTGTCTAATTTTCATTTGCTTGCAAAACTTCTGGTAATCACATTGTTGTGTTGTACCTTGCATTAACACTGTTTTGATTTCGGCATCTTGCTTGTTAATTCACCAAATTCATCTAAACCTTGTGGTAACCTAGACAAGGCATCTGTAATAACATTCTAACTTCCTTTAATATAAATGATCTCAAAATTGAATTCTTCTAAATATAGACACCACCTACCTAATCTACGGTGCAATAGTTTACATGTTAAAGGAAATAACAGCGACTGATGATCACAGTAAACCTTGATATTCTTACCCCACAAAAAATATTCATACTTTGTAAATGCCCATAGTACAGTTAAACTTTTCAATTCTGACAAAGAGTTAGATCTTTCTGCTTCTGATAATGTGCGACTAGCAAACCTCATGGCCTTGGGTATTTATTTACCTTTTCCTTCTCACATCTGAAACAAGCATGCCCCCGCCCTTGAGATGAGGCATCTGTGTACTGATAAAAATCCTTGGAGATATCAGGATGGCTAAGAATGTTTGCATTGACTAATGCCTACTTAATGTTATTAAATTCCTCCTGACACTTATCACCCCATAACCAAGGCCTATTTTTTTGTAACAAGTTGAGCAATGCATCCCTGTTCATCAGTTGCTGTTGTATGAATTTACAAAAAAAAAAGATGCTGGTTCTAAAAAGGCTTTTAGTTGTTTTTTATTCCTTGGAACTGGACAATGGCATATGGCATCAAATTTTTTTGGACTAGGTAATATACCTTGTTCTGACACAACATGTCCTAAAAATTTGACATGCTCCCTACCAAAACTAGACTTTTTAAAATTGTCTGTTACTCCATAATCTGCAAATCGTTGAAGCACCTGTTCAATGAGCCTGATATGTTCTAACTAAGTGGGTGTGGCTATTAGCAGGTCGTCTACATAGACAATGACCTTGCTAAGCAATAATGGTCCTAATGTTCAGTCCAAATGGTAGAACACAGAATTTGTAACTTCTGCCCCCACAAACAAATGCTGTATATTTTTGCCTTTCTTTATGGAGCTTTATTTGCAAAGAGGACATCTTGAGATTGAGTATACTGAAATATTTTGTATTGTAAAACTTTAGAAGCTGTTTGTCCAAGTTGTCTGGTCTTATGCGTACTGGTACTATAATCTTATTGATACCTCTAGCATCGAGAACTAATCTTACAGAACAATCCAGTTTACTTACTGGTAATATAGGATTACAATAGGGTGAAAATGAAGGTTCTATATTTCCGCATTTAATCAATGATTGATCTCTTTTCTTACCACCTCTCGTTTTACCCATGGAATGGGATATGACGTTGCACAAAATGCTTCATGTGGATAGACTTCAAATTTATATTCATAGTCTTTGATTACTCCTGGCTCCTTACTGAAAACATCTGCATACTTAAATAACAAGTTAGAAAGTTCTTGTCATTGCACACCATTTATTATCTGTGATTCACATAGTTTCTGCTCTATCATCTATTAACTAACCTCAGTGTTTGCTTCTTGTTCAGTATCAAATTTTTTGTGAAATATGCTGCTGAGAAGGAATATTGTACAACTGCATTTGACTCTGGTTTGTTTGTGTTACTTTCATCGGGTGTTTTGACTAAATCTATAGAAAAAGTCTGATCCTTCACATAAAAGTGGCATTTACCATTACTTGTGTCAATCTGTGTCTTGTATGTTCTAAATGTGTCCATGCCAATAACACAATTAACTGTAAGTTTATCAACCATAAGAAAATTGTACTTCACTGTAAAATGTCAAATTTGTAATGGAATAAATGCCTGATGTTTAACCAATTTAGCCTTACTGCCTGTAGCAGTTTCAACCTTGCAATTTTGGACAGGAAATGTTGGGAATTTGCCTCTCTTCAATTCACAGAAAAATGCATTTGACATTAGGTTGGTAGTTGAACCTGTATCTAAAATTATCTGCATGTCAATATTAAATATTTTCACGTTAATGATTGCTCCTATTTGTTCTTCCTGAATATTATTTGTTGTATCTAACTCAAGCTGATACAGATCGTCCTCAATGTCACCTGGTTTGTCAAACCTTATGAAACATGTTTGTAGTTTTGCTTTGCCCCCACTCCCAGGGAGGTCAATAGCCTGGGGCTTAACTATGACTGGTTGGTGTATTCTGATAGTGTAGTATGACTTAATTCATTACCTGGAGTAATTTCAGTTAGTTGCACTGTATGGGCAATTCGCCAATCACTGTCATTAGCTGTGCCATTATTTTGCTGCCCAAATGTCGGCTGTGGTGCTGCATAAGGCATGGCATTGTTGCCATGCTTGGGTCGCTGATGCGGCTGACTGTTTCTGTTTATATTCAGCACAGAGCCTTGTGATGGTGGACTGTAATTCGCTTGTGCATTGAAATTACTCCTGCTGTTTTGAAAATTTCTTTTAAATCATTTGTTTCTTCCGTTCCCATTACCATACTTGTTACTTGTTGGTCTTTAACTTTACTGTTGTATGTACTATCCTTGCTATGTGTTTAGATCATGTTTTACTGACTGATTTACATAACCATGTTGTTGTTGTCATTGTGCCTGATCTTCTGTTGCTCTTTTGGGTACAGGTCTTCCTCATAGATGAAGTCAATAGAATCATGAAGTCGATAGAATCAAGCACTGACAAAAATATTCAGCTGTGTTGTGACTAATTTTTCTCTAATGTGCAATGATAAACGACTTTTCAAAATTTTTAACTCATCTACCTGTGATATTGGGTTCTTCCAGTAGTGTGTCTTGTTCAGGTATTTTTCAAAGTATCCAAATAGACTACTGTATTTGCCATTGAATGGTGCAGGGTTGAAAACCTCGCATCTGAGTCTTTCTTGCACTGCCTCAGACCAGTATTTGTCGAGGAAAGCTTGTTCCAATTCAATATAAGTGCTTCAACGTTCAGTTGCCCATAAAAGAATGTCACCCACAACAAATCTGATTTTCTGTGCTTCCATCCAGTTGCCTGGAAATACATGCACATTTTGAGATCTGGTAATATTTTCTTCTAAAAGATTGCAGATCCTATTTTCTGTGGCTTGTAGGTTACTGTTTATCTTGTTCACTATTTCATTTTCTTCTTTCTGAATAGGCCTTTATACTACGTCTATGTATATTTTGCAATCTTTCCTAACTTCTCTGCAATGGTATTACCCTTATCTAATGTACCTGTTTCAGCTTGACTAATGATATCACCCAGATTTTCATTGATCTTCTCTCTCTCTCCTTCTTAGCACATGCTGAGTCAACTTCTAATGTTGCTAGCCTTAAAGTAAGCTCTTCTACAGCTAGAGGTACACCTTCATAGTCTTTATGTAGTTTGTTAGCGACAGTGGTTACGTTTTCTACTGTCGAAACCAACTGGTTTTGTGTGGCTTCAATGTTTGTGTTTGCATCTGTGATTTTCTTTATCTGTTGCTCTACTAGATCATTATGATCATTAAAATAATGTGTTTGCATCTGTGATGTTCTTTATCTGTTGCTCTGCTAGATCATTATGGTCATTAACAGAATCTATCTACCTCCTGTTATAGCTCCGTAATGTTACTATTAACTTCAGAAAGTACTTCCTTCTTTACTTGTTTTTTCATATCATTCAATTTTTGGTCAATTTCAGAGCGAAAATTTTTGACTAAGTCATCAAACTTCTGTGAGCCCGTGTCTTACAAATCCTTGAATACTTGTTTTTGTTCTTGTTTCATTGTATTTAGATCTTGTGTAATGGTGTTCAGATTGTGTGTCAAATTGTCAATTTTGGTATTCATATCTTGTTTTATATCACTGAAATTGATGTTCATATTGTGTTTCATATCATTGAATTTCATGTTTATATTAGATAATAACTGCCATAGCAGTGCTTTAGTTGTACTACTGTGGTTGTTGCCAGCTGTACTTTCCAAGTTAATGTTTGTGTTGTGACCAAGTGATGTATGTAACGTGTTGTCAAAGTTTCATTTTGGAATTGCTCTCCAATGTTTCATTCATGAGTGGTATGTGACATTGTCTCGTCAATTGTAAACATTGTGCCATCAAGGTTATTCTGCTGTGGAGCATCACTATCATTTGTCACACATGTGACACTCATCTCTGACCCACTTAAACTTTTTGCAGTAGGCATGCATGGCGCCTGAACTTCAAATGTTCGATCGTGCAATTCTATGCCATCTTGGCTGATTGCATTTTTGCTATTGCTATCAACAATGAACATATATTTTTTTGCCATGTTTTATGAATATGCAACAAGAATTGTAATTTACATGATCTCAAAGCCTGTTTTACGTCTATTATCATGCACAAACTATTGTATTGCTATTCTTTATGTTTTACTAACAATGTGTATCACACTAAAAAGTTCCTGTAAATTTTTCACAATAAAATTCAAGGAAGGGAATAATGAGGGAAAGATTTCTATCTACATCAAAAGAGGCAGTACCAAGTGTAGCCATGCAAGCAACTTACGGAGCTGTCCCACCTTTGTTGCACTGAACAAAACAGTTTACCATGGAAAGTTTTACGTAACCTGTGTCCAATTCTTGTTCCTTTCCAAAATTTTCTCCTCAATTTTTGCCTTTTTGCTCTACTTGCTCCCCATTGTGATTCATGCAAACAGAAAATTAGTTTTTATGACTAATAACAATGTCATAGAAATTTCTTACTATAACATTAGTTAATAAACCCTACTCACAACCAGTGCCCGACACTCAGGTCACCAGTTGTGTTATAATAAAAAATATATATAATACATATGAATGTAAAAAATTTGATGTATATTACAATTGCATTATTAGAAATGTTGTGCTTGTATGACTTTTGGCTAATCAGATTTCCTCTCTTACATTTCAATTGTAGATGCAGATAGCAGACTTCAAGGACACCAGTGCATGTCAAAAATAAGAAAATCCTCCTTACTTGGTTCGACTTCACTTCAATAAAAAATACTTAATACTGATATCAAACCTTCTAAGTGAGTCAGAAATAAAATTATGTACAAATAAAAATGAATGACTTCCCCCCCCCCCCCCCCCCCCAAGTACCTTACCGCACATTCATAATTAACATCTTTGCCAATGCTTATGGTTGATCAGTCTTTCATTTTTTGTTTTTGATAAATTTTAACTTTACAATATCCTGGGGGTCTTTCACCATGTACCTACACACAGAAACATGTAACAGAAAACAGTGTTCACACTTGCTTTGAAGCTCTTGCTCTTTTTCTACACACGGTGTGCTCTCGGAGAATGAATGTCTGCCTCTGTTCACCAGTACCTTCAAACTATTGTTCATAACTTTCCATCCTGCACTCAAAACACCACTCACTTCCTTCTTCATATTTTCACAGTTCTCCTCCCCTTACCACCAGACGCCTTGTTGGACGCTTTCAATATGGTGTCTTTCCCAAGTCCCCCTGATACCACCTCTCTCCTAATTCTCCCAGCCAACCACATCCTGTCACACAATTATTTTAGTTTCAAACAACAAATCTATAAACAAACTCTTGGTACTGACACAGGTACTTGCAAAGCACCATCCTATGCCAATATCTGGAGAAATCCTTATCTAGTCAATACCTGAATCCCCTTGGCTGGTTCAGATTCCTTTATGATATTTTTGTTCTGGCATAACAACAAGTACTGCCACGAAGATGAAGAATGCAAGAGCAGGGAAGGCTGTGAGACGACGTCAGCCAATAGTATACTGCTCAACCACACCACAACAGGAGAATATAAGCACTGCTCCTGCCTCAGCCGGACAGTAGAAGACAGACACTAGTAGACTCGGACTAGAAAAGAGCACTAGAAGAGCCATGACTTGTCATTGTAATCCATATCCATTACTTGCAAGGACATTGTATATAGCAAAAGACATTGATTATTTGCATTTCGCCAATATCCTGCGACACGACACTGTAAACCAAAGTTAAGTATTATCAATTTAATTACTGTAATAAACTCCATTAATATGATTTGCTTGTACATTGTCTACCTATCTGAGAACTCAACTTCCTAGGCACCCTATAAGACATGAGTGGGCAGGACACCAGAATTTTCAGGATCTGGACTCACAGCAAAGACAACTGTCATTCTCAAATTAGATTTTCACTCTGCAGCATAGTGTGTACTGATATGAAACTTCCTGGCAGATTAAAACTGCATGTCAGGCCAAGACTCGAACTCAGAACCTTTATCTTTCCTAGGCAAGTACTCTATCGACTGAGCTACCCGAGCACGGCTCACATCTCATCCTTGCAGCTTTATTTTTGCCTTCGAAAACTGACAGTAAAGTGGTTGGTGATAGTAGGTTACTGCCAATAATGTGGTCTACACCAAAACTTAAAATTCAAACACTTAAATTGTGTTTTAATCTTATCTGAACTCTTGTTTATAGCCAGTTCAGGTCTCACACACATCAGTTTTATACACATAAATGAACAGCCACATACTAAACTCAGTAACAGGTCTGTAATTGCAGTCTGAGTTCCATAACCTAACATCAACACTTCAGTTCATAATTGTTCTAAAGGAGCCAAATAAGCAAGTAACATTAGTCACAAATTGTATGTCAGCTAGATAACATAACAACTATTTAACAGAAAAAGGAATTTCAAATAAAGATTATAAATAAGAGCACAAAGTTAAATCAGATATTAGGCCTACAAGAGCAAATACAGGTACAGCCAATCTGTTTTTACAAAAAGTGTGATAATGCTCAAATGCCTAATAAAATCAATTGAACTAGTTCTAGACACAATAAGTTTAGTGGTGGTATACATTTTCTTTCAAATATTCATCCACAGTATAAAAAGATTTCTCTGTCAGGGAATCTTTGAGAACTTGTTTAAATTTTGGCAGTTCTGTATGAACACATTTGATATGTAGTGGTAGAGCATTGAACAGCTCAATGCTGGAGTAGTAAACTCCTTTTTGTACCTGAGTGAGATGTTTCATTTCAACATGTAGATTGTTTTTGTTTCTGGTGTTATAGCCATGGAATTTACTGTTGTCTTGGTTGATAGAATAAATTTTGCACGCAAAGGTCAGCAAGTAAAAAATATACTGTGAGGTAGTTGTTAGGATACATATCTTTCAAAACAAGTGCCTGCAAGAGCGTCTTTGATGGACCCCACACATTATTCTGATTGCTTTTTTTTGGACAGTGAAAACTTTTTTTGCAAGTGGTTGGTTCCCCAGAAAATGATAGCATATGATAGTAGACAAAGTAGGCAACCTTAATGGCGTCAGCTTCAGCCACTGAAGAAATTACCCTTAATGCAAATGTTGCCTAACTCCCTGAAGAGGTACTTATTTGATGACTGCACATTAACATGACATATTATTCTTACTCCTCACTGTTGGCCAAGCAATAAGTTTTTTGAAGAGATGAGTTACCCCAGAAAATTACTCTGTAAGACACTATTAAGTGGATATAAGCAGTTATGACAGGGGGGTTGATTTGTTTGTTTCTGAGACTAGCAATTACAAGAAGAGTAAAAGTAGCTGAGCACCATACTGCAAATGACTTCAACAGCTGCTTCACCACATGAGCTGATTGGATACTGCCTTCCAGCACAAGTTTGTCTGAACTACACATGAGAAATTGACTCATTAGCATATTCTGTCTCTATCAGTCCCCTATTCTAAACCTCTGCTAACCTGTTTCCCACTGCTTAACTTTACCATTGCTCTTGTCCGTTGTGTCTGTAGTACTCCTTCCCCATCCATATCATGAACTTTTCCACCCACTTCCCTTTCAATCCTCCAAGGCTACTTCTTCATCTTTACCTTCCTTCCTCTTCTTTCTCCCTCCCCCCCCCCCCCCCCCCCCCGTCCTCCTCCCTTCCCCGCACACAAACACACACACACACACAACCCATTTGCACCTCTTATGTTCTCTGAATGATTTTTCACCTCATTGTCCAGGCACCGAGTCATCTGCTGAAAGACCCATCCCACATTACCCTACTACACCCATTTCCCCCCTCCCTACCTCCAACTGCCCAGATAACTGTTATCAACAATCAACAGTCTTGTCACGCATTGCATTTGTGTGTGTGTGTGTGTGTGTGTGTGTGTGTGTTTTCTGACAGAGAAAGTGCAAGAAGTCAAAAGCTAATGTAAATACTGTTTTCCATTGCGTATTTCTATGTGCCAGAGATCAGTCACTATAGGTTAGTGGTTGCATTTCCTTTGTTTTGCATATTACTCCATCCATGAACATCCATTGTTGTTAAGTATCTGTAATGGTAGTTCTACACATCTTGTGTTTTTCAGTAATATATTTTTATCTTCTCTTTAATGATATTCCAATTTCAATTACTGTTATCATTACATATCAAAAGTATTTTCTTTACCATTTAATACATGGTACTGCTGATCTGGTTTTAATCTTGCATACCAAACTTTATCTTGTAGCTGTACATCCACTAGATTAACATCTTCCAAAGTGCGATTATCATCTGCTGGAATCATATCTCTGGACCCTTGAAGAATGTCCCTGGAAAACATTATTTACATTTAAATGACACCAGCCATTATGTAGGAACTATAGATATTTCAGACCAGGATAAAAAGAACATGTAGCATGGGGTCAGCCAATCTCTTTATTTCCTAGTTTTTTTTTGTATTGTAGCTTTGAAATGAAGAAGTGTAATATGTTAATTTTAATTAACTTTGCTGTTTTGTTTTTGTATGTCATATCTGCTGAGAATATGAGTTTAAAACTACTAAAGTTGCTGGTATCTAGGCAAAACAGGTAACAAACATCAATGTACTATATTTGGGCACATTGTATACAGGAGAACAGATATAGACTTCATAAGCTAGCGATCCGATTCCCCAAACCGCCCTCCTTATCTCTCTTTCTTGTTCCTGTCCATGTACAGCTCAATATTTCAACCACATGAATGCTGGTTAGTGTTTGAGGTTTGAATTTAGTTACTATTAACCACATCACATTTGTCAAAGATGTATGACCTACAACAGAGAAACAATTAGAAAACATGTGTCAGGGAATACCATACAATGTGGAATATGTCAACTGGTAAATTTGTAAGTAGATGGTTAATCGAGAAAGTGGATGTCAAGGAATATTCCAGAACACTGTGTCATGTCGTGCATGTTTTTATTGCTCATGACAAGTTTTCATTTTCACATGACTACTACTTTTATTAGTCGACATGGGTGCTTATTCAGATTGTACACATGTACCTCTAATGCCTTGATAATAACCAACACAGTGTTCTGGTATATTCCATGACATCCACATTCTCGATTAACCATCTACTGATAAAGGTACCACCTGACATATTCCACATTGTTTGGTATACTCTGACACATTTTCTGGAGGGTTTTCTGTCACAGGTCATATTGCCCTTTGTCTTCCCCTGCTTAAGGGCTACATGACGTACACAGGTCTTTGGCTGTTCTGAATGAAATGGGTGTTTTTCTGATTTACTGAGTATGTTTTGCAGTACTCTTCTTTAGACTTACTTCATAGCTTATGGTTTGGTATATACCCAACTACATGCCTGCTTACTTTACACTTTCATGATAACACTGGTAATGCCCTTTTATATATATTTAAATACTTACTGCTTGGTGGGAATTCATTGTGAAATATTACATTACATTCATAGTTTGGTTCATTAAAAAGGTTTCATTAAATAAGTTTATTTATTTATTTATTTATTTATTGTTCCGTGGGACCAAATTAAGGAGAAGTTTCCATGGTCATGGAATGAGTCAATACATGAAATTATAACATGATAGTAGAAACAGATAAAATGAAATATAAGAAACATATTCAGGTGACAAGCTTAAATAAAGAAAATCAACAATGTAACACTGGAATTTGCTTAATTTTTCAGCTCTTCCAGGAGCTGCTCGACAGAATAGAAGGAGTGAGCCCTGAGGAAACTCTTCAGTTTAGACTTAAAAGTGTTTCGGCTATTGCTAAGATTTTTGAGTTCTTGTGGTAGCTTATTGAAAATGGATGCAGCAGAATACTGCACTCCTTTCTGCACAAAAGTCAAGGAAGTGCACTCCACATGCAAATTGATTTCTGCCTAGTATTAACTGAGTGAAAGCTGCTAACTCTTGGGAATAAGCTAATATTGCTAACAACAAATGACATTAAAGAAAATATATACTGTGAGGGCAATGTCAGAATTCCCAGACTATTGAATAGGGGTTGACAAAAGGTTCTCGAACTTACATCACATATAGCTCGCACAGCCCGTTTTTGAGCCAAAAATACCCTTTTTGAATCAGAAGAATTACCCCAAAAAAGTTGTATTTTAGAATCTGTGGTTTAAAAATTGCATTGATGTGGCTTTATATTCTCATGTTATTAGTTATTACTGGTATCTGGGACGTGACGATACAGACAGTTATGGAGCTGACCTCCAGTAAATGGTTTACATTTATACGTGTAATCAAATGTTTTTACCTCAGTGTGTACTCATCAGTATATGACTATATTTCTTTATTCCAGTTGTTTCACAGGCACCGTATTAGCATTACACCATGGTTATTTGTGAATAACATGCAACACTGACCTCAATTTATTAGGTTCTTTTTTACAATTATATGACATATATATTTTCCTCCCTAGTTTATGTTAATACAATGTGCAACTGTTCTCTTATTTAAGTACTTAATTATCTGTAACTTTGATGTAACTTACTGCACAGTTGTACTGTTATGTTATTATATATTACCGCTATATATAAGACTTGCAACAGCCCCTTTTATTACCTATTTCATGCTGTTACCATTGTTGTCTGCACACAGGGGCCTGAAGATAGCACAATATATTATCAAAACTGGTAGCCCAATAAAATAACAGTTTGGATATTTATAAAGCTGAAAGGTGTTTGATTTGACATTATGCACTTAGTTCCAGTAAGATGGATGTAGACGAATTACAGGCAAAGTTTAAGCAGATTCTAAATTGTGGTCTGGAAAACTGTGTGGCTAGTAGGTGGATTAAGGATGGGAAAGACCCACCATGGTTTAATAACAAGATTCATAAAATGATGAGGTAGTCGAAGCTGTTGCACTCTTGGTTCAAAACAGGATTCCCAAATGACAACAAGAAAAGGTTAGTAAAAATTCATGTGTCTGGGAAAAAATGTATGAGCGAAGCATACAACTACTACCACCATCACTCCTTAGCAAAAGATCTGGCAGAGAACCCAAGGAAATTCTGGCATTGTGTAAAATCACTAAGTAGGTCTAAGGCTACCATTCAGTCCCTTGTTGACCACTCTGGTGTCACATTTGAAGATAACAAAACGAAAGACAAAGTTTTAAATTTCAAGTTCAAGGAATCATTCAGACAGGAGAATAATACTAAAATACCATCATTTGATCATCAAACTGCCTCCCATATGGACAACATAGTAATAAGCATACCTGGCATAGAGAAACAACTGAAGGAGTTGAAAACCAATAAATACCCACCTCTAGGTGGAATCCCTACTCAGTTTTTCAAAGAGTACTCTACAATTTTTGCCCCTTACTTAGCTTGCATTTCCAAGGCCTGTTCTACTAAGAGGAGGAGGAAGTACATGAGCAGTTGGACATATGGGAACGAACAGTACAAGAATATGGGATGAAATTTAGTATAAGTAGGAGTGACATGATTATCACAACAAAAAAGAAGGAGAGAGGAACAACTGGAATAACAATTGGTGTGGAACAATTGAGGAGAGTGGAGAGTTTCTACTACCTAGGAAGCCTGATACAGGAAGATGGAAAAAATGACAGAGAAATAAATGAGTGGGGGACAAAAGCAGAAGCATTTCAGAAGAATGTAAAAAGCTTGATATGGAGCAAGGATGTACCCCAAGTCAGTAAAAAGGTTATATACCAGTGATACTATGTCCCGACCTGACATATGCCTGAGAAATCTGGGTTATGAAAGGAGGAGAGAAAAGCAAAATACAAGCCAGTGAGATGAAATTCTTGAGAAACAGTATTGGAGTGTCAAAGATAGACAGGTTAAGAAATGAGAGGATCAGAGAGTAAATGGAGGTGGAACCATTACAGGAGGAGATAGAGAAATCAAGGCTGAGATGGTATGGACACATTAAGGGAATGAAGGAGAAGAGGATACCTAGGAGGATGCATGAGATGAAACTAAAAGGAAAGAGACCAAGAGGAAGACTGAGAGACAGATGGCTGTAAGAAGTAGAGGAGTGCATCCAGAAGAAAGTAGAAGACTCGACCTAGGTGAAGATGGAGAGATGGTGGCAATACAGAAGACAATGGACAGACCTATATTCCATACAGACCCAACCAGAGGCTGAAAACTATCCAATGATGATGATGATGAAGATGATGACTTAGCTTGCATTTATCACAAATGTCTCGCCCAGCACAAAGTCCCAAGTGACTGGAAAAAAGTGCAGGCGACTCCTGTACATAAGAAGGGCAAAAGAGTGGACCTGCAAAATTACAGACCAATGTCCCCAACATCAGTTTGCTACACAATCCTTGAACACATTCTCAGTTCAAATATAATAAATTTTCTTGAGATCGAGAAGCTTGTCTCCATGAATCAGCACGGTTTTAGAAAGCACTGCACATGTCATACTCAATTTGCCCTTTTCTCACATGATATACTGTGAACTATGTACGAAGAGCAACAGGTAGATTCCAAATTTCTAGATTCCCCAAAAGTATTTGACATTGTGCTCCATTGCAGGCTGTAAAGAAGGTACAATCATATGGGATTCTTTCACTGATATATGAAAGGCTCAAAGATTTCTTAAGTTACAGAACCCAGTGTGTTGTCCTCAATGGTGAGTGCTCATCAGAGACAAGGGTATCGCCAGGAGTGCCCCAGACAAGTGTGATAGGACTGCTATTATTCTTCATATACATAAATGATTTGCAAACGAGGTGGACAGCAATCTGTGGTTATTTGCTGATGGTGCTGTGGTGTATGGTAATATGGTGAAGTTGAATGACTGTAGGAAAATGCAAAGGATACAAAATGACTTAGACAAAATGGCAGCTAGGTCTAAATGTAGAAAAATGTTAGTTAATGAGGATGAGTAGGAAAAACAAATTCATAATGTCTGGATACAACATCATCAGTGTCCTGCTTTACACAGTCACATATATGGATGTAACATTCCAAAGTGATTTGAAATGGAATAAGCATGTGAGGACTGTGGTAGGAACGCAAATGGTCAACTTCAGCTTACTGGGAGAAATCTAGGACACTAATGCGAGCTATTCTTGAGTACTGCTCAAGTGTTTGGGATCTATACCAGCTCGAAATAAAGGAAGACACATATGCAATTGAGAGGCAGGCTGCTAGATTTGTTAGTGGTGGGTTCAAACTCAAACAGGAATCCCTGGACAAAAGACCAAGTTCTTTTCAAGGAACATTATTGAGAAAATTAAGAGAATCGATACTCGAAGCCGATTGCAGAATGATTCTGTTGCCTCCGACATACATGCTGTGTAAGGACCACAAAGATATGAGAAATAAGGGCTCATGTAGAGGCATATAAACATTTGTTTTCCCTCATTCTATTTGTGAGTGGAACAGGAATGGAAATGACAAGTAGTGGTACAACATACCCTACACCACGCCCTGTAAGGTGGATTCCGGAACATTGATGTAGATGAATATTTTGGGACTCTTCGTTCAAAGCACAGCATGCTTCCACATGACCTCTTTTTTTTTTCTTTTCTTTCTTTTTTTCAAATCTTCTGTCATAATTCACTGCACAGAACCCAAGTCAATCATGACAGCTCCACAATTTTTTTCCTTCAAAGGTCCATCATTGATCTTTGTTGATGACTGCTCAAATGATTTCAACACTTTCATGTGTTTAAGCTGTGGAAGGACAACCAGAACATGGTTTGTCATCAACCGACATTTCACCATTTTTGAAACAGGAAAACTACTCAAACACTTGAATTTTCCCCATAGCATTGTCCTTGTATTCTGTTTTTAACTTTCAAGTGTTTCTGTTTCACTCTTTCTGAGCAAAAAGCAGAATTTCATCAATGGATGCCATTCACAAAAATCAGCCATTGCAAAAATGACAATCAAACGAAATAATTGTCACTGTAAACTCTACCAAGACTAGGCCTTATCTTCAGCAATGGAACTTGGCTTACTGACTCTGGAATCTCTATGCAGTCCTAGCAGTAAAATTGACTATTTTGAAAGGTTGTTGAAACTGATTATGAAGTAAGATATATTAGGGGAGAGAAGAACAATTACAGAACCAGATGTGCTGTCTCAACTACCTGTGGGTACAAACAATGTTATACTAAACAATGAAAATGATAATACAGAGGTGAAGGAACTGGCTAATTGTATTAAGTTCTACTTGAAGAAAAATCCAAGTAGGAAGGATCATCCAAAATCTTAGGGAAGAGAAGGAAACCAGTAACAAAGAACATCTGTGGTGGTTATGTAACAATTTACTCTAATGGAAAACCTCTTAATGACAATCGGTTATGACAGATCTGTAGACCCAACCCCAAAACTGAAGAGCTACAGTCTAGTTAAAATTACTTGACAGTTGACACTTCAGGCATTGCAGCTACTTTCTTCCAATCAGAGTGCTCAATGTCACGCCCAAATCATTTGCCATTGCCAAACTACCACACAATTGATTAGTTCATTTCCAATCCTTGTTTGGCATTCTTTCTTGATGAGTTTTGATCCTGAATCATGGGTCTGGCACTTACTTCATATTTCGTCATACCTGATAAAAACACACACACACAACAACGCTAATGAAATACATATTTCATACACAGAATTATCTAAAATCTAAGTGCTATTTGATACTTCTGCACAAAACATGATCCAGAATCACGTATGTGGTTATCATAATCACACAGATCGGCTTCTTTGCACGACACTGCATGAAATAGAGTTTGAGTTTTTGAAGGCTGCAGTGCACCACTCTGACTGCGTTATCACAGTCAAAAATATAACAGCTTCACTCACTTTTGTACTTTAGCACAATGTTTAGCATAGTAATCTGCAATGTTGGAGGTTGCAGGTTTTTAAATCTAATCAAATGACTTTGATTATCATTTTTATTAAATTAATTTGTTTAAATGTAGTTTTTATTATTTATAATTCCTTGCCACATCATTTTCATCATCATACAGACTTTTTTATTTCCTCTTATTTTTATACCTATCATTCTTTCTTCATCTGGAATCCTTATGTGTCGCCTATAATCTGCAACCAAGTGCAAACAAGGATTGCTCATTGGTTGCCAATGAGAGGACAGTTTCTGGTAATCAATGATAGTGAGAAACTGCAGTTTGCTTTTGGCTCTGGAACTCACCTTTTTCATTTCGAATTTGCTCATAGAGGTCAGCTTCAATAGCCACGAACAAAGTGATCACGAATTTAGTTCTGCAACAGGTTGTTCACCATCACTTTCTCAGATACATTACACATCATGAGGTTGTGGTTAGCTTAGTACACATGTTTAAATTCAGGGTAAAAAAATGTATTTTCTGCTGTAGTTCAGTCACTGGTCACTTAAAATCAGCTGTTTATAGAGCATTTCACATTTCCAACATGGAAGTAGAAGTAATCCACTGAATTACAGGCCCATATCACTAACGTCAATTTGCAGTAGGGTTTTAGAACATATACTGCTTACAAACATTATGAAGTACCTCGAAGAAAACGATTTATTGACATGTAGTCAGCACAGATTGAGAAAATATCATTCTTGTGAAACACAACTTGCTCTTTATACTCATGAAGTAATACGTGCTATCGACAGGGGATGTCAAATTGATTCCATATTTTTAGATTTCCAGAAGGCTTTCGATACCTCACAAGAGTCTTCTAACCAAACTGCATGCCTATGGAGTATCATCTCAGTTAAGCGACTGGATTCATCATTTCCTGTCAGGAAGGTCACAGTTCGTAGTAATAGATAGAAACTTATCAAGTAAAACAGATGTAATATCCAGCATTCCCCAAGAAAGTATTATAGGCCCTCTATTGTCCCTGATCTATGTTAACAACTTAGGAGACAATCTGAGTAGCCATCTTAGATTGTTTGCAGATGATGCTGTCATTTACCGTCTTGTAAAGTCATCAGATGATCAAAACGCCTTGCAAAATGATTTAGATAAGATATCTGAATGGTGCGAAAAGTGGCAATTGATCCTGAATAAAGAAAAGTGTGAAATTATTCACATGAGTACTAAAAGAAATCAGCTAAATTTCAGTTATGCAATAAGTCACACAAATCTGAAGGCTGTAAATTCAGCTAAATACTTAGGGATTACAATTACAAATAACCTAAATTGGAACAATCACATAGATAATATTGTGGGTAGAGCAAACCAAAGACTGCAATTTATTGACAGAACAACAGGTCTACCAAAGGGACAGCTTACACTACACTTGTCCGACCTATTCTGGAGTATTGCTGTGTGGTGTGAGATCCACATCAGGTGGGACTGATGGATGACATCAAAAAAGTACAAAGAAGGGCAGCTCATTTTGTGTTATCATGAAATAGGGGAGAAAGTGTCACAGACGTGATACATGAATTGGAGTGGCAATCATTAAAACAAAGGCGTTTTTCGTTGCGACGGGATCTTCTCATGAAATTTCAATCACCAGTTTTCTCCTCCAATTGCGAAAATATTCTGTTGGCACCCACCTACATAGGGAGAAATGATCATCACGATAAAATAAGAGAAATCAGGGCTCACACAGAAACATTTAAGTGCTCATTTTTCCTGCGTGCCTTTCAAGAGTGGAACGGTAGAGAGACAACTTGAAGGTGGTTCATTGAACCCTCTGCCAGGCACTTTATTGTGAATAGCAGAGTAATCACATAGATGTTGACGTAGATCTTTTGGTGTCCCTTCCAACATTGCTTCGGGTTACACATTAACAGCGTTTGTGAAGTGACTTGCCACTTATGTGTGTTACCTATAACTGAGCGGTAGCCAGTGGTCAATGTGGCAACACTGTATCAGACGTCAACTATCCAGTGATTTGAAATGGACTATAGTCACTTATATCCATGAAAGGTGTAGGCATTTCAGAGTAATAAATTCAGTAAAGCATTTTACAAAGTACTGTTATTTTAAAAACATGACGTGAATAGTAAGATTGATTATAAGGACATGTGAAGTTTGTGAAAAAGTTAAGTAGAGGAACCCTCCTGCAGGACACAAATTGTGTCCAATCATTCCAAAGTGTCTGTGGGACTCAATTTCAGCAGATATTTTTTGCCCTCTCCTGTGCAGTTTAGGTGAGTTAACATTATGTATTGGAATCTTGGTCAAAACATGAAAAGTTACATTAGTTGAAACAAGTAAATGCACAAGGTGTGATTTGCTGCCTAATGCATGTTTATTATACTCATTGGAGTACTCTGCAATGCCTGTTATCAGATAATGGCAGTACATTCTCAAGCAAGCAATTTGAAGAAATGGTATGAGAATACCAGAAAAAAACACTCTAATATCACAAATCACCCACAAGAGAACCCAGCCAAGCATGTGATGGAGGAACTGAGCCGTTTATGTAGGACATACTGTTCTAATAAGCACACATGATGGGCCAGGTTAATGCCCGAGATTGAGAAAATGCTACATGAACTGCCACACTTAAGTAACAGTTTACCACGACTAGAAATAATAGCTAAAGACACAACAGGAGAACACTTGTTATCAGCAATTCTGAGCATTGGATGGCATAAATTGGCAGGTACAGACTGAGATGGTACACAATAAGTCAATATAGGCAGAAGACGTGCTTTGTCGGTGCTGGACATTTTACTGATTTTGACCAAGATAAACCCATGCTGCAGTGTACTACTTTGGCACACCAGTGTGGGAGTTGGCACAGAAACAGCCAAGTTAAAAATCCATGCAATTCACATGTTTTTTTATATATAAAAGCTGACTTTGGTATTTTTCTTTGTGCGAGACAATGTGTACAAGATTTATGTGACAATTTGAAACTGTAGATTTGTATATTTTAATGTTCAAATCACTTCTGCCTAATCTTTCATTGATTGTATTGATATCCATTTACATTGTTATTCATTGTGAAATTTTGAATATTTGTAAGTGCCTTGATTAACTCTTGCAGTTATTTTCAACTGTGGGCTTCAACTTATTTGGGAGCTTCTAAAATTTCTGAGAACAACAGGCCTATCCTTGTTCAAAGCAAATCATTCCATAATTTAATTGTATAATTATGTGAGAAGTAGGTTATTTTGGAGAATTTTCAGACGCCTACAAAACTATATTTTTGAAATTTACCGGTAGAGTGTTCTGAATACATAATTTATTTCATAGCAAATCAGCATTTTTGGTTCACAGGTACTGCCAAAGAACAGATCACCCCTGAATTTCATTGTATATCAATGCAAGTAAACTTACAGTTTTGAGAATTTTTGGAAGTTTTAATTGTCCTGAGCATAATCTAATTTGTAATGAATTGGTGTTTGTGACTAGGTTACTGTAGCAGATATTCTAACTAATATATTGCATTACATCCAGTTTTCCATTAAAGAGGAGTAGCCATATATGTTATCTACATTTATTGTAAATTAACTCTATTTTCAAGTTTGTTAGAAATTTCAGTTAACCTCAAAATGTTTTAGAAAACTAGCAATTTTTGGCACTTGTTTTGGTGTTGACTTAGAAATCTTGTTTTGTGTATTTGCTTCAATTCTTATAGGAAATTAGCAACTTTGTGTCAAGAGATTAAAAGATAATCAGTGGGTATAATTTAAAGTTATTTGCTCACTGTCCCATAATACATCACACCATATAAAATGCAGCTCCATGGTGAATACTGTTCCCAAACACTGGATGACTCGGTTGACATTTGTAAGCAGTTGAAAATCACCCTGGCAGCTGATGCGAATTGGTGTGTTGGCAAAGCTCATGAGAGTCATATAGCTCTTGTACTGGTACCAGAGGTACCTCAAGTACTATCCTATCCTGTTCATCCTGCCTCCTGTGCAGGAAGTACAGGATCTCTCATTACTCATCCTCTTGACTGTGAGTGGTATATCTAGGCATCCTGTACAGGGTTGACAGGGACCAGGGAGGACTCGTGATCATGTACCGATCAGCAAGTTTGAGATGCTGCCTTTCACTGAAACAAACTGAGCCAGTGGGACTTACATCACCTTTTTTGGGTAGGTTTGTTTTGTCTGGTGTCAGAGGAGGCAAATGCAAAAGTCGGCAGTTCATGTGATTGGTAAATAATTTTGGAAATGGCAACAAGGATTAGGAAAGGACACCTGGGGGGCTCATTCAACACGTTAAATAGGCTACTCTGGCAGTCACTGAGGGAACAGGGTGCAACCAACTGCAGATTGTGGCATGTGTTGGAACAAATGATGCCTGTCATCTGGGCTCCGTGGTCATACCTGTGCCATCCCAGCGACTGGATGAGAAGTCTGAAAAGTGCAGCCTTGTGCGTGGAGTTTCAAAGCAGCTCACAAACGCAGATTCGTCCCCAGAATTTATTGTGGCCCTTAAGTTCTGAATCAAGTGGAAGGTCAGAACGAGAGACTTCAAAGGTTCTGTGATGTAGCTACTCACGATTACAGTATGCACAGAGGGAGAGCGGGCTTCCCCGAGACCCAGAATCGAAAGAGAGCAGGCAACCTCAGGGTCCACAGATGCTGCACCCCGTCGCTAAGATGTGGTAGCGGGACTCCAGCCTCAGAGACACTGAGGGGAGAGGTGCTGGGGAGGGGGAGGCCATCACTAGCACATGCCAAAGGAGGTGTACACTTTTTCAGCCGGAGACAGGGAGTGGCACCTGGTGGGGAGGGTGTGGGAACCGCAGGAATGGGGAAATGAGAGAGGGACAGGGCTGGAATAAGGAAGAGGGAGGAGAGAAATGATGTAACAGAGGCAAAAGCAGAAGAAATCGGCACTGGGCAGAGTCGATCGTACAACTGGCGACCTGTAGCATGAGATAGGTGATACAGGGACTTGTACTCTTGGATCATCTTTTTTTTTTCCATGTAAACTGGACAATCTGAGGAGTGTGTAGAGTGGAAGTCCTGACAGTTGATACACACATGTGACACAACACAGGGGCTTCCTCACGGAGTGGGTGGCCACAGTCACTACAGTCCACCATACAGCAGGAAGACGTATGCCCGACACTCGAGCACCAAAAACACTTCATGGCTAGTGAGACATATGGCTTCACATCACAGCAATAACAAATAACCTTGACCTTCTCTGAGAGTATCCCCTCTGAAAGCCAAAACAGAGGCGCCGGTATCGGTGCAGTTGCCTTAATGACCATGGTGCACACAGTGAACAAAGTGAATGCTGCATCGCTCCAGATTAGCCTGAGAGTTCCTCATAAGTTTGCAAGACAAGTCCCCATGAAAAATCACTCCCTGGACCATATTCAGAGACTAGTGAGGGGTATTAGACATTGGAACATCGCCAAGGCAATCACGAGCATGAAGGGCTACAAATTGGGCGGCAGAAGAACCTTTGACCAACAGGGAGCCCGACCACGTCTTACAGAGACACTCCACTCCACAAAACTTGTCCTAAATGTTCTCCAAAAAAAGCAATGGCTTTGTGGTGGTGAATGTGTCCGTGTCCATCCTAGTACAGACCAGGTACCAAGAAAAGCGTTTTGTCCCATGATGGCTAGCTTAGTCCGCTTCTCTGGGTGTAGCCAGGGAAGGGAAGGTTTCAGGGTCATATAAAGCACCATTCAATGATCCACTGCCACTTGAAGAGACAGCTGTTTGAGAAGGGCCAGATTTTTGCAGCCAAGTATTCTCCCTGATACCACCGACTCTGACCCGCGGCACTCCTCTCGGGTGCCACCCAGGCACATCAAGAACGATCTGGTACAAAGGCCCTGCCCAGAGTTCAGATTCTCCAGGATGACAAGCAACCACTCCTTATCATACATGGGGAGGGAACAGCTCAGATATCAGAAGTGTGATCCGTGTGTTGTCAGGGGGCTCAGCAACATGGGCACAAATCAGCTCAACAGCTCCACCACACACACTGGCTGCACGTGCTGATGACCTAGCGGGGCAGAGGGGGCCTACAGTGGGGAAGAAAGGGGGGAGAGGAATCCCTGCCATAGATGCTAGGGAGGGAGTTCTTGCCCAAATAGCTCACACTAAAGACAGAAAATTTAGAAGTGGAGGTCAAACCCCTAGGGGGGGGGGGGGGGGGGGGGGGGGGGGAGATGAGAAACACCAAAAAGATGAAACAACAGGCAACATGAAAAATGTCTCAAGGAATACAGAGAACCGGGTGGATAGCCAGGGAGGAACCAGGATGAGGAGGGTGGGATACGGTGAAGGAAATGCTGTCCGGGAAGGAAGACTGGCCTGCAGTACCTCAGGGTCTTGTGTGCACCATGCGAAAACTCAAGAAAGAACCACAAGACCTCTAGGGGCCCTGGCAGCCTTGTTCCTTGTGGTCAATTCGAGAAAAGGTGTTCCAGATTAGCAACAGGGTGATATACAGGTCAATTTGAAGTTGTGAGGAACTTACATGCCTAATGCACCATGTGGAGTAACTGTCGGATTGTAAGTGGTGGTTCACCAACCTGCGGTAACTTTCAGGTAGGAAGGCCACGCTGATCCATACAATGTGCACCCTAGGCCTAGCTGCAAATGCACAAAAGCTCTATAAAACTGGAGAAGATGCACCTTGTCCTCTCCTCAATCCCTGTGGCTAAAACACTATGTTATTCAGTGCCTTCTTGATTCTGGCTTTCAGGTCTCGCAGGTGTGCTAACCGTGACAATTTGGAGTCAAAAAGGAGGCCCAGAAACCTCACTGAACCTTTAAAATATAGACATGTATCTCTCATATGCAAGTCAGATAAATTATAAATATGACGAGAATGATTAAAATGAAAACACACACATTCACACACACACACACACACACACACACACACACACACACACACACACACACACACACACACACTTGAGTGTAGAAAACTGAAAATCCATCTTTGCAGCCCACTCAGCCCACTCTAAACCCTGCACTGTAAGTTGCAACTAATGAATTGCTGTTGCAGTGCTGGAGGAGGGATAGAAAACTGCAAAATCATCCACAAATAAAGAGGATTGAATATCACTCTACCACACATGTGATACTGTTTATGGCTATGGAAAAGAGGGTAATACTTAAAACACTTCCCTGAGGGGCACCATTCTCCTGCTCAAAATGATCCAACAAAGTGTCACCAACTCAGGACCGTAAAACCTGTTTAGACATTGAAGACCATATGAAGATGGGGAGATATCCACAAAACTCCCACCAATGAAGTTTCCCTAGAATACTACGTCTCCACGTAGTGTCAAATAACTTACTGATGTCAAAGAATATACCAAGACAGTGATGTTTATTTAGAAACACGTGCTGAGTAACCAATTGCACCAGGTACAGACTGTCGACAGTGGGCCGAAGTCTCCAGAATCCATATTGAGAGCAGCTAACAAGTGGCCTGTTCTCTAACAACCAGACCAGACGACAGTTGACCATTCACTCCACTGTCTTTCTGACACAGCTTGTTAAGGTACTACTCTGGGAACTACTAGGACATATACAGTCCTTTCCTGGTTTGAGGAGAGGAAGCAAAATAGCTTCTCTCCAAGTTTTGGGAAGGTTACTTGCCTGTCATACCAAATTAAAACATTGGAAGCGGATTTCCTCTCACACAGTAGGCAAATGTCGAAGCATGCAGTACCAGACTTTGTCGTCACCAGGTGTGGCATCATGAGTCTTGGGCAGTTTCGATTCCAGCCTCCACATACAGCTGCACAGCAGCAGTAAAACACCCAAACCTGTCTCACACTGGCAGTAGTCTTTGCAAAATGCTCTGTCATTGTTGGAGCAATGTATCCAGGCATTATTTGGAGACATCACTTTTTCAGCGCTGTTGCTATTGGTAAATGACCATGTTTATGGGAAATACTCTCGATTGCTTCCCATACTTTCACAGTACAAGTGGAACAGTCGATAATGTCCACAAATGCTTGCCATGATCTTTTCTTGTTCTCCTCAAATTCGTGTCGAGCCTCGACTCTTGTGACCTGAAAGACCATGAAGTTGTCTGCTGTTGAGTGGTATTTAAAATGCCGAAGAGCAACACGGCTGTCCCAGGCTGCTGAGTGGCAGTCATCGGTCCACCACGGTGCAGGTTGCCTCCTCAGATGACCTGAAGTCTGGATGTGGTCCACCTATTCTTGGTCATTATTGCAAACACAGCCAGGAGGCTGAACAGCTGGCCCTGCTGACTATCCATTGGAGTGGCTCCTGTTCATAATGCTCCATCCAGTAGGTGGATCCACTCTGGGAAGTGGTCACTGGAATGAAGGTCATCAGTTACTTTCCACTGTGCTGAGTCTGCAAGGGCTGGAGAGCAGCAAGAGAGGCTGATGGCTGTGGATGATCCAGCGGCAGCCGAGAAATGAGTGGGACTGCCTGTACTGAGGATGCACAGCTCCCGAGACATTATGAGGTTCTCCAAAAGTTAATATTATGGCACGATAGTCCGTGCCCCTTAAAACAAAATCGGCATTGAAATCACCCAGTAGGAGAAATGGGTGGAGTAGTTGTCCAATAAGGCCTGCAAGAGCCTCCGCATCTACTGCATCTGACGGTAAGTACAGTGAGCAGATAGTGATCCTCTGGCCCACGTAAACTGCAATGGCTACTGCTTGTAGGTCAATAACCGAGGTGAGAGCAGAGCAGTGGTGTGTGTTACTGACAAACACAGTAACACCTCCCTTGACTCTTTACCCAGACTAGCCATCCTTTTGGTGGAGGGTACAGCCCCATAGCACAGGGGCAACAGCAGCTTTGAAGTATGTTTCTTGTAAACATAAGAACAGAGGGTGGGTCTGCTGCAGGAGTTTCAGTTCCTCCATGTGCCCCGAACCCCTTGATGTTCCACTGTGATACAGCAATCTATCGTAGGGGTAGCACTTTCACCCTGTGTTTCCACTGGTGACTGGGGCCCCCAATGGGTGGAGGCTCCATCTTGGGGCAAGATGATTGCCTCAGTTTGACATTGAGGACCATCAGCTCTCAAGAAGATTCAAGAGAGATGTCAGAGAGAATGATGCCAAAATTATCAGACTGTTTACTCCCCATCTCTGTCAGTGGTTGATTCCTCACCTTCATCATAGATTTTTTTGGCCTGAGGAGGATTTGAAGCCACAACTGTGGAAATGGTAGTGGTAGTGGTAGTGGCAACACTGGATGGTGGACAAAACGAAATCTTTGAATGGGTGGAGAACTCCGCAACAATGGCAACAAAAGCATTTTCTGAAGTTCTGAGGGGTGGGACAGGCTTCCAAATAACTACAGCAGCACAAGTGCACTGACAAACACAGGTACTAGTGCTGACACTAGCAACCTCTGTTTCTGTGGCATTTCCCTTAAAACTGAGAGTAATGTGCCCAAAATGCTGGCATTTAATCAGCACATTGGGTTGGAACATAAGACTGCAGGCTTAGGCGAAGGAAACCTGCCTTGACATGCTTTGGAAGGTTGGAGCTGTTAAATGTAAACATACAAGAGTCTGATTTGATTAGGTTGCCATACATCCTTTTCGTGGTGTATTGCATGTCAACAATGCCTTCTGTGGCCCGCTCAGTTTCAGTTCCTCTTTGGAAATACTGACTAGATCTCTGCAAGTCACAACACGTTCACTTACATTCAAGATGTTGTGCAGTTCAGTTTCAATGGCATATTGCCTGACACATAGAGCTTTCTGTAGATCCTTTACTTGTTATGAACTAGACAACCAATTGGGCCCTATTTCACAAGTGCTCGACAGATCTTGAAGTTCCATCAATGCCCTCTAAACCTTTTCAGCTGTAGAACAGTGAAGCTGCCCTCTTTCCACTGATCTATTAGAAACAGATTCTGATAAACAGCTTGCATTCTTTTACTATTAACTGAATCTGGAGCAATGGCTAAATGAGTCCTCTTGTGAGACTGTGTGTTGGTACCTTCCAGTGGCCCACCCATTGTCCCAGAAGGAGGAAGACAAAATTTTGAGAGTTCCACCTCGGTCCCACAGGTAGCTAGGGATATAACGATTCACTCAGACAGACCCTCCCCCCCTCCACCCCTCCTTCCCTCCCCAGTGCCTACGTAAGCCTTATACAACTGAGTTGTGGCAGGTTTCCCAGAAGTTACCTACAAATGACTGCTCCACCTCAACAGCCATGCATCTCATCAGCACGTAGCACTCTTTGAGATGTAGGGATTTTTTTATAGAGGTTTTTACCATCCTTGCTATCTGGCAGTCAAATCATTCCCTGTGATAAACATCATTCCACCATCGTGCCGAACAGTGATCACTGAAGTGTGCCCTGAGCTTACTGTGGCAGAAGACTGGTGGTGCGTAACAGTCCCAGCTCAGGAACCCCAGGGTTGCCAAGCCTGTACGCAGCAAATGAATGATGAGCCCCTGAGGGTATCACGCTACATTCCAAAGGGGTGAGATCTTATTCAGTGTGGTTGCAACGCTGTGTTGTCCTTAGAGAACAACTGAAACTCTCGCTTTTGACCAAAAAATGTGTGAAAATGAATGACCCAAGAGAAGGGGTGGTTTCATTCGTACTCTTTACAATACATTCTAAGACCTTTCTGTGTCAACTAGAGGCAGCAGCATGTCTGAAATGCTTTCCTTGGCATCCATAAGAAAACTGCGTAATTTCAGTGCTGAATGTGTCAGTTCTGACCTCTGTCACGGAGGTAACAAGAGAGCACGTGAGATATGGGTAAGGGAAGGTGTAGAATCAATGTATGACATATCATGATGTCTTTGGGCAGAAATGAAATGAAAAATGATGCCAATGTGACAGCATAAACCAACTTTACACCTCACATGAACGTCTGAGCTCTGGCATTTTCTTTGCCACATGTCGACACCTCAATGTATGAAACATTGCCAAGCCTGAGCATGATGTTGAAGAGCCCCACAATTTTGCACCATTACAGGCAAAGGTTGCAAGTACCTTTGAGATAACTTTCAAACTCCCTCATCACAATGAGAGAGAATGATGGAGTTCCTGAAATGTGATCCTTTAATAACGAACTTTGATTATTACTTCTATGTACTTCTGTAAACAGTTGTGTAGGACATGCTTCAGGCAGTCCATAGTTCACATTACGTCACTGTTAGGATCAGTCAGTGTCCAGAGCTTAAACTGTAAACATCCACAAGAAAAGATTAGATTAGATTAATTATTCATCCATAGACCCACAAAAGAAGAGATCCTCCTGGGTGTGGAACATGTCAGATAAACACATTACAAAAATGTAATTAGAAAAACTTGAGTTTCATTAATTTTAATGATCCTCAGTCAATAAACAGTAAAATTATGTATATGAATTAAAATTAAACTTCTAATATTTACAGGTTTAATACTTACATCTGCTTTCATTAAATCCATCATTCACACAGTAGCAAGTTAGTTGGCTATTACAACCAAGTATTGTCAAAAATTAAAGTAAATTACTCATTTCAATGATCCTCAGTTAAGAACAGTCAAATTATATACAAGATTTAAATTTAAACTTCCACTATTTACATACTTATGACTTACATCTGCTTTCCATACATCCATCATTCACATAGTAGGTAGTTACTTGGCTGTTACAACCAAGTATTATCAAAAATTAAAGTATAATAAATTTTCATTGAAATGGTCTGCTGCATTTGTTGAGAAATTCATGGATGGATAGAAGGAGTTGGCAACCAAAAATTCTTTTAAATTATGTTTAAATTGCGCCTTGTCTGAAACTAAACTCTTAATAGTTCCTGGTAACTTAATGAAAACATGCGTTGCTGAATACTGGAGTCCTTTCTGGGCAAGAGTAAGCAATTTTAAATCTTTATGTATATTGTTCTTATTCCTAGTATTGATACTGTGTACTAAGCAATTAGTTGGATAAAGAGATGTATTATTTACAACAAACTTCATTAAGGAATAAATATACTGAGAAGGTGTGGTTAGTGTGCCCTATTCTTTGAACATGTTTTGACATGATGTTCTTGGATTTACACTACACACTACTCTTATTACACACTTCTGTATCCTCAAAAATTTTTCTCAGTTTGTTGATACCATATGACATAATGGAGTGAAAATAATCAAAATATGCCAGTTTTATTATATTTATATCTCCTATGTCTGACATAATTCACATTGCAAACACAGACTTGTTTAGGCACTTTAGGAGTTCATCAGTATGTTGCTCCCAACTGAATTTATTATCAATTTGTAAGCCCAAGAATTTTACACTCTCAACTTCTCCTATTTCCATGTCATCATATCTTATACACACACTAGAAGGAAATCTCTTGGAAGTTCGGAACTGCATATAGTAGGTCTTTCAAAGTTTAATGACAGTGAATTGGCTATGAACCACTTATTATTGTCAGTAAAAATTTGATTAGCTACCCTTTCTAAATTTATATTTGATTTACTGTTTATTGCAATGTTTGTATCATCTGCAAATAAGGCAAATTGGCATTTGGTAATGTAACAGATGACAGGCCATTAATATACACAAGAAGAAGTAGTGGACCTTGTATGGAACCTTGTGGAACTCCACATGTAATTTCTTCCCAGTCAGATAATGTCCGATTGCCTACTGCTGAAGTGTTACATAATGACACCCTTTGTTTTCTATTAGTAAGATATGACTGAAACCACTTTGCAGAACTACCAGTGATGCCATATTATTTTAACTTACTTAAAAGAATTCTGTGATTCACACTGTCAAATCCTTTGACAGGTAACAGAATATGCCAATTGCCTCTAATTTGTTATCTAATGAATTAAAGACATTTTCATGGTAAGTGTAAATAGCCTTCTCAATATCAGAACCCTTAAGAAACCCAAACTGTGACTTTGACAGTATGTTATTTTCACTAAGGTGCTTAAGCAGACACTTGAACATAACCTTTTCAAATATTTTTGAAAAAGCTGGCAAAATTGAGATCAGTTGGTAATTTGATGGCATTTCTTTGTCCCCTTTTTTATGGTGAGGTATAACTTCAGCATATTTAAGCCAGTCCAGGAATATTCCTGTGATAAGTGATTGATTACACAAATAACTTAACTTATGACTAAGCACACATGAACACTCTTTTATTAACTTTGTTGATATGTTATCATAACCACTAGAATGCTTTGATTTCAAGGACTTTATGATGGATTCTGCTTCTTTGGGTGAAGTAAGTGTCAATTCCATTTTACTGAGACTGCTTGTGTGCACTGGTCTCACATTTTCCATTGCATTATTTACTGAACCTGACAACCCCATGCTATCAGTAACAGAGACAAAATACTTGTTTAAATGGTTTGCAACACAACATGCATTTGTTACCAGGGTTTCATTTATTTTTAGAGCTATTTGTTCCTCCTCATTTCTGGTCCTATCTGACTCTGACTTAACTATATCCCATATTGTTTTTATTTTATTGCTGGATGTATTTATCTTCTTCTCACAATGCAGGTGTTTAGATTTCTAGATAACCTGCTTCAATATTTTGCAGTAATTTTTGTAATGAGCTATAATGCTAGTATCAGAGGTGTCCCTACATATCAGATAGAGTTTCCTTTTTGTCTCACATGATATCTTTATCCCTTGTGTGATCCATGGTTTCTTATTAGACTTCTGCTTAATTTGAGTTACCTTCAGGGGAAAACAATTTTCAAATAAGGTGCTAACTTTATTAATGAATGTTTTGTATTTTCCATTTTTGTCTTGGATGCTGTAAACATCCATCCAATTAATTTCTTTGAGCAATCTCCTAAATTTCTCAGTTTTTGGCTGTTTTATTGGCCTTCTGTACTCAGTTCTGATAGATGTTTTACCCTGACAATTTTCAAAATTTAGTGTTAGGTGTTGCATGTTATGGTCAGATATCCCATTTACAACTGGTTTTGTAATGTGGCTTAGTTGCCTAGAATTGTCTATAAAGATATTATTAATGACAGTCTTAGAACATTTTTATACCCTAGTTGGGAAATTTACAATAGAAATGGAACTGAATGACAATGTAACTGATTTCAGTAACTGTTCACTGACAGTGTTTTTCAGGACATCTATATTAAAATCACCAGCAACCAGTAGTTCTTCGCTTTTTAATTTTAGATGAGATAATAAATATTAAAGACCATTTATAAACAGGTTGAAATTTCCTGAAGGTGCTCTGTATATGGCTACTATTATAAAGGACCTATTATGAAATTTTATCTCTGTTGCACATGCTTCTAAATGTTGCTCTAAGCAAAATTTATTAATGTCAATATTCTTAAATTTAAAACTGTTTTTAACAAATGTGGCATCTCCTTCTTTCTCCATATTTTGTCTACAGAAGTAAGAGGCTAACTTAAATTCTGTAAGGTTTAACATATCTATACCAGTGGTCACATGATACTCAGAGAGGCAGATTATATCAACTTGGTTCAATGACTGTGATTCATCAATGCACATAATTAGTTCATTAATTTTACTTCTAAGCCCTTGAATATTTTGATGCACTAAAGATAGTTGGCATTTCACATTTACCAAGATGAAATGGAGTGGAAATAAAATTTCTGCTGACTGGTGTAAATTTTTAACCAACAGCTGTGTTCGCTGATCCAATGTGCCAAGATTATGCTGTTTCTGAACTTCTTTTGAATCAGCCAGTGAGAGACTAATAGCTAAATTGTTAAAATATCAAATACAGCCCACATGTTGTTCGCTAAAACAGCAATAACTCAGACGGCAAACATATACTAGAATGTAAGCAATTGAAAAATGGACATTTGGTCAGGAAGTGGTGAACACTCAAAGGTTGATGACAATGGGCACAAATGGTGGGGATCACCACTTAACAAATGGTGACGGCTAAAAAGAGATGCTGAATATGCAACTGAGCTAAAATGATCTCATGGCGAGAGGGCTGAGAGGAAGTCATACGAGATGCTGGGAGAGGCTTGATTCCCCGGAGCTCGTTCCCGTGAAGGGAAGACCAGTGGTGATGCCAAAGTGACACCACCAGCTGACACATGGTAATACAGATTTCATGTGAAGTAATGGAAGAACTATCAGGCTGAGGTAGAAGGACTGTAGCCTTGGCAGCAGCCTCAGCAACCTCATTTCCCAACAGACCAACGTGACCAGAAACCCCCTTGAACATCACAACGGCTCCCTCAACAGCGTGCCAGTCAAAGCTTTCTCGGACCTCTTGCACTGAGGGATGGGCTGTGTACAGCACGCAGAGGCTCTAAAGGGTACTGAGAGAGTCACAGCATTTGAAATTAAAAAGCTTGTGCCACCAGAAGTACTGGATCACCTGATAGAGGGCAAAGAGTCTCCTGTAAATATTCAGCAGTGTTATAGAAGCCGATACTTAAAACGGCCTGTGCCAATGATGAAGTCACATCAGACACCATGGGCAGCCTCAGAGCCATCAGTGTGCATGAAGGTGCTACCACTAAGTTGTGTGCGCTAAGTCGCGTATGGAGGTCAAGAAGCTTACAGTAATATATTGAATATGGAGTAGTTTCCTTAGGAAGTGAATGAAGTCCAGGATGGCCACAGGCTACCACACGAAGTTAAGATGATCAAGGGTTCATGCCTGACAGGAGTGTGGCTAGGTAGTGTGCAGTTAAGCTACCAGAGCAGGAATCTAAAGCAAACTCTTGGAGGTAACAGAGAAGAAGCACATGTTCCATACTGGTGGTCAAGGGAGACGTCAAAAAAGGAAGCTCAGGATGGGTGGTAGGGCATGTCAGACAAACAGCATGCATATCTGCTGAAAACAACATCACACTAGAATGACATAGTTCAGCAGCTTCTGCATACAAATTCTCCACCAGGCTAGTGTAAACAGTGCCAGTGGCCAAATGGAAGCCACAATGGTGGACTGTATTGAGGCGGTGTAAGGCGGACGGACATGCAGACAAATAAATGAAACACTCATAGTCTGTTTCTAATGGACAAGGGATTGTTACAAACAGATACGGGGGTCTGATCTGCTCCCCAGCAAGTACCTCTTAGAACATTCAGGACACTGAGTGACCGCGTACAGTGTGCCACCAGGTAAGACAAGGGGCAGGACCAAGAAAGCATGAGCCCCAGGAATTTTGTAGTTTCAGTTGAAACGTAACAGTCTAATTGAAACCCATTTAAACACATAAATTTTAACCATAAACAGTAATTTATGACATAGAGGTGTATGCAAATATGTACTTGTGGAAAAGTTATGAGGAAAATAATTATGGAATCTTAATTACACTAATGTGTAGAAGTCCGTTAATTGATAGGAACATTTTGTATGGTATGAATCTTCTATAATTAGTAAATATAACAAGTGTATTGTTAACATTTGATACCTAAGCGTTTATACACCAGAATTCACTCAGATGTTTAATATATAAGCGTCAAGGTAATTATTGAAATGTGTCATTTGTTTTAGGATGAGAGTTTTAATTGTAATTTTATTAAAAAATCCTTTATAACATCGCCGAGGATTGTTTGGGATTGTTTGGATTATATATCTAGGGGCAGCCATATTGGCATGGAGAGTCAGTACTTTGTGTGTATTATTGTAAGTATGTTACAACTTATTTCAGATTTGTCAAGATGCTTATTATTTACTTTGAGATTGTAATAAATATTCAGTTGAAAGATTATACTGGATTAAATATTCATTTAACTTTATAGTTAAATCCTACAGTCACTGTTTTCCAGATCTTCCGCTGTGACAGATCATCAGCTACAATGAGTAATATTAACTTCAATCAAAATTAATTCAATAGTAACGTTTTAAGTGGTGGAGGAGCTGGGATACAATGTGAGGTGGATGTTCTGGTCAGTTACACCAAACAACACCTTTTTAATGGTACCTCATTTATTCACCTCTTTACGCAAGCAAGGCTTACAACAAAGAACTGCTTACGGCAGAATAGAGCAAAGATAATCTTAGCTTAGCGTCCAAAGACGATGCTCAGAGTCTAGAGACAAACGTGTATCGATGCTGGTGTCGACCTCATCAGCGCCACATAGCCCCCCTCCCCCCTCCCGCAGTACTGAGTAATCTTGAGAGGCTGTGAGGGAGGGGGGGGGGGGGGGGGGGAGTGAACGAGGCGTCGGCAGGGGTGGTCTGTGGGATCCGGGCCACAGTCAGCTCGACAGTGTCGTCGGTTAGCTGCGTGGGTAGATGACGCGAAGCAAGGTTCAGCCACCGAACCTTGAAGTCGTTGGAGCGTGCCAGGCATTGCACTGGGCGTGTTGGTCATGCGGTGACAGGTAGGCCAGCAGTTTGCGAGTGGAATGGAACAATGACGACAATGTCTCTGGTGGGCATGGCGGACACAAGAAGCATGTCCAGGTCGACGTTGGGCAAGAGGGCAACACATTTCACCAGGTGGCAGGGAATGGTGGATGTTGTGTCGTGAGCACTGGATGAAGAGAAACACAAGATGACAGTGTATAATTGCGCAGTATTATTGAGATGTCGTGGATTATGTCCGGGGGGACAGGCACAAACACCTCGTGCGAGGGCACGTTCAAGATTGGGGGGGGGGGGGGGGGGGGGGGGGGGTGAGAAGGGCCCAGTGGTGAGGGCGTGACTGTAGGTAAGCTCGACGTGGGGGGTTTGCACATGTTGAATGTTGTCCTCGACTGAGCAGCTGAACACAAGAATGTCATCAAGATATGCAAAGCAGAATTTTAGGTTGAATAGCACTTCGTTGATGAAGCGTTGCCAGGTCTGGGTTGTGTTTTTCAGACCGAGGGGCATGAATCGAAACTGAAATAACCCCATCGGGGTGGTGATTGCTGTCTTCTCGATGTCTTCAGGTGCCATGAGGATCTGGTGGTAGGCCCGTTTGCAATCAATGACAGAGAACGTGGTCGCACCTGCAAGGGAACTGGTATAGTCGGCAATGTTGGGTATGAGGTAGGTGTCTATAATTGTTCGTGCATTTAGTCAATGGTAGTCTCCACACATGCGCCAGGACCCGTCTTTCTTGGGTGTCATATGTATGGGCGTAGACCAGCTACTGGCAGAGGGTTCAATGACGCCGGAGCTTAGTAGTTCAGAAATCTGATTTTTTAGGTCGTGGAGGAGCTCGAGACAAAGTCGACGTGGTTTACTGGAGATTGGGGGACCTGGCGTCAGGCGAAGCTTGTGAACCGTGCCATTGGTGATGACGGAAATGTTGCCAGAGGCACGGGAGATGGTTTGTTTACAATGTGTGGCGGGTGGGGCAGGGGAGGCGTGGTCATGGTGTTCGGAGCCACTTGGCGGATCCAACGGGAGCCGTGGCGGCAAAGTGTCCCAGGGGTCGACGCGACAAGGTGGCCACCGGCCCGAAGCAGTGGCCCCATGTCAGGTGAGCTCGGTAGAGCTCATGAGCCATTAGTGAGTCCATTGTCTGAGGGCGCGGCCTGTGGCAGCACAGTAGCAGGCGAAGCACTAGGCGCGAGTGCACTGTTTGCATTGTCAGTGGCGGTTGCACAGCAGTGGACAGGAGCCGAAGTTGCATAGTTTGAGGTGCTGGCCGTGAGGGGAGGGGTAGGAGCTGTCAGTTCAGGAACACGTGATGCTCGTCGCGCATGCGCACTCGTGTCCGCCTGAGTGTCGAACGCTGCCCTGTTAGGGGGGTGTGGCCCTGAGGAACTGTCAGTGCACGTTATGGCAGACTTGATAGCACAGTTGCGAGGGGTAGTGGGAGGTAAGGACACATAGGCTCAATTGCTGGGACTACCAGCGGATTCGGCGCACTTACTGACCTTCCTTTGTCCTTGGTGCAGTGTCTGTAATTCCTTTGCTGCGTCAAAGAGCTGTAGCTTTCTTGGCATAGGCGAGCGACGTTTTCAAGCTCGACAAGGCACTTGTGCGTTGTTTCTTGTAACGTCGTCGACAGAGACGAGCATGTAAAGATGAGATGAGCCCAGACCGATGTGTCACAGGGGAGTTTGCTTGACAGAACACAGGGGAAGTGAGTCTTGGACAGGTGATGAAACACGGTGTTTTGCACTAAGTCCGGTGAAAGTTTGTGGTGTCGCAAGAATTCAATGTCCAGTATAGGTTCATCAATTTCGCACACTAAAAAAGTCCACTCGAGTTTGCAGTTTGCAAAGAGTGAGACGACATGTGAAGTTGAACCCGAGCATTGTAGTTTAGTTGAATTCACAGCTTGCAGTGAAGTATGATGAGGGTGGATGTTCGACGATGCTAAGGACGTGGGCAGCAGTGAAACATCGGCGCCTGAGTCCACTAGGAAAAGGTATCCCAACGAAATGTCTTTAATGTAGAGTCGTCCACAATTATCTGGTCGTTCCTGGACAGAATGGAGCACTGGGGATGCCTGTCATGTTGTGTGCAGGAGGTGGCACCCGGACCTACCTGTGATTGGCGTTTGGGAAGTAGCAGGGTGGTCTGCAGTTCCATGCCGCCTCACCAAACCGTGTGTGGAAGTAACAGTACAGGTAGTGCAGTTGCATTTCCTGCAGAACGTTCATTGCCAGTGGGGGTGGACGAGGTTCGGTGACCACAGCAGGTTCGGTTGCAGGAGGCGGCGTGACCACGGGAAGAGCCGGTGACATCCCAGTTACTTGCTTACTGCTTCCCGGAGCGAGCAGAACGGTCAGTACAGTACGACCCCAGCCACATCTGGCCGCTGGGCGATGAGCCTGAAACTGAGACTTGTCAGGTAGGCAGTGGCTGGCAAAATGGAGCAGTGATGCATCGTGTAGCTTGTCAGCAATCATCATTCTTTGCTCTACAGGTTCAGGAGGCCTTTGCGCCAGAGCAAAGCGGATGTGAGGAGATAGTTTATCTGACCAGATGGCGAGGAGAGCTGTGTCAGAGAATAGATCGGCACTGACCACGGCATGTAGCCGTCTCCAGAGCTGGGAAGGTTTGTCATTGCCTAGTTGCTTGGCATGGAGCACTTGCCATATTGCTGCCTCAGTTGAGCGTGCTGATGTAGAACTGTCTCTTTGGCTAGAGTGTACCAGGTAGATGAGTCTGGGGCGTCGTCCAGGTCGTCAATCACGTCCTCCTGGTCGTGAAGGTGGGTGATGAGGCACAGAAACCTAGTTGACTCGTCAAGTTTGTAATGGTCGAACACTTCGTCCACAATTTTGAACCAGGTTGTAGCTCTGTCGGGATTAAACAGCGGCAGCGTCGGTAAGCATTGTAGAATGTTCGGAAGAACAGGTTGAGTTGAGTTCATCGGGGCACTGCCTGAAACGAGCTGTTGTTGCTGTAGTATTCCAGGAGAGTGCGCTTCCAGGATATGAGGCAATGACGGCTGTTCGGGAGACAGCGTGAAGGTGACACGTTGTGGCTGAGCGCGATCCGTTGCGACGCGGAAGACCGACGCGGGTGAGACACCGTAATGTGTCGATTGCGGTTGCAGAAGCTCAACACGTTGCAGGTGTGTTCAGATTGATGTGTCACGGAAGACTGACACGGGTGAGGCACCGAGATGTGTCGAGAATGGTAGCGGAAGCTCGACTGGAGCTGGCGCATGGGCAACAGGTGAGAAAAAGTTCAGAGCTTGAGAATGCGTGCTAGTCTGCGGAAAGCTCGACGTACAATCAGAGCCGGGACCACCTGTGTTGCATGGAGGCTGCGGAGGTGCAGGCTGTCCTGAAGCACAGTGTGGAAAATTATGTCGAATGTCGGACGGAATGTGTGAATGTTCGCTGTTCATAGTCACTAAAGTCAAAATGGTGTGCAGATAAGGTGAATGTCGTGGCACAAAACACTGAGGCATAGCAGTGGGAGGGAGATGGAGGTCAGGCACAGATAACAAGCTATTGTTCCTGTCGCAGGATGAGGTATCAAAGCAGGAAGGCATGTGCTGATGTTGAACCGAGGCAGGCACGGGCGTGGTTGGATGCTGAGGAGGTTGACCTGTGAACAAAGCAGTTCCGGCCACATGGCAGGAATCCGCATGGTGCTGCATGGATTGCGGCGTGGCAAATCGTTGTCCTGGTGGTGGTAGGTTGTCCAACGAAGCATTTGCAGAAATGGGCATTGGTCCCACACTGCGCGGAGATCCGTATGAGGTAACTGCACCATAAATGAGGAAGGGCACATGTGGTGGGAACAAATGTGTCTGATAGCCAGAGTCATGCACACTCATAACCTCACTTATTGTTGCAGGCTTGAAAACGTCCGGCGAAATTGCCGTAATCATCGAGTGAGAAGCATCGTGTTGCAGTCATGGTGGGTGTACATCACCTGCAACATGATGCATGTCGATCACAAAATCCAATGTTAGGCATTGGGCTGAAGTCATTGTTCAAATGCTGTGTCAATGTAATACACACAAAAATAACTGACGCGGAGGTCGCGGACACAGTTAAATGGCGAAAACGGAAGATGTTACAACTCGGGGTCACCAGTAAGGTGGATGTTCGGGTCAGTTACACCAAACAACACCTTTTTAATGGTACTTCATTTATTCACCTCTTTACACAAGCAAGGCTTACAAAGAACTGCCTACAGTGGAGGAGAGCAAAGATAATCTTAGCTTAGCATCCAAAGACGATGCTCGGAGTCTAGAGACAAACGTGTATCGATGCTGGTGTCGAGGTCATCGGCGCCACAAATGTAATTCTGTAAACTAATCTTGTATTTTGTTTCAGAGTTAATTCACTTGTTGAAATATTATTCCATTTTTTGGACAACTCAACAACAAAGAAAGTGAGTAACATGATAAAGGACTTAATGGTACTTATGTGAAAATGCAACTTGGAGAACTAACTGTGAGTACAAAATTTATTTGCTAGTTTACATGTGGTAAATTTTGACTGCAGTTGTTAATATGGAGAATAATAGGGAAGTTGACCATAATGGGGAGGTTAATGGAAACATGTAAAATAACATAGATGTTACTGATAACAATGCAGGTCTTAGTGCAACAAACCAGGAAATAGATAACATGGGAGAGGACGGTGATCACAGTAGTGTATGTTCACCCACTCGTGGATTTGAACCTAATGTACCATAGGTTAGTTCAGCTTATGGAAGAACAAAAACGATCAATGGATGAACAAAAAAAGTCAATCGGAAAATCGATTGATGAACAAAAAAGATCAATTGATGAACAGAAAACTTTTCTTCATTCAATCGATAAAAAATTAGACAAGCATGGAAACCAAATTCGTGAGACAAAGGAGAGTTTAGAAAGATACTGGGATAAAGTAGGCATGTGTGAATTACAGAAGGGGAAATTAGTACCTTATAACAGGAACACCAAAAATTTGAAGAGAGGTTAGAATCCGTGAATAGTTTCAAAAAATTTTCAACAGCAGAAGTGCAACAATTAAAAGAATTTGGTAAAGAAGTCATAAAGAACTTTTCAGAAACCGGGAATAGTACACAAAATTTCATGAAAATTGCAAATGACAATTTCGCAGAATTAAAAGAAGACGTAGGTATTTGTTTATGCAAAATTTCAACTTCGAAATTGAAGATTCCATTGTTACGAAATCTTTCAATAATTACAATCCATTGTGGAACAATGTCAATGTTAAAACATTTTCGGGGGAAGGGACCATACATCCAGTTGATTTCATGTACCAGATAAAAGATAACTTTGAAAATAAAATGAGCGATAATTTGAAAATTAAGTTTTTTAAAAGATTTTAGATGGGGAGGCTTTGTCATGGGAGAACCAAGCAATCAAACCTGAAATGTCGTTTAATGAGGTAGAATGGGCTTTCATGAACAAATTTTGTCCAGAGATTAGACAATCCAGAATTAAGTCAGAATTTTTGAATGGCCCATACTTCAAGCATGGTAGTGGTCGCATGAAAACCTTTTGTGAACAACAGCTGAGAACTTTAGTACATCTTGATAAACCACTTGACGAAATGATCCAAATTGCTGCATTGAAATGTAGACTTGCAATTAGAGTTCAGTGGAGTCTTGTCTATGGACCTGATGACACTATTGAACAGTTTCTTAGATATGTAGATAAATTGGACTTAGCAAGGAAAAGAAATGACAGATCAGATAATAGCAGGAATAACAATAACAGAGCTTTCAATGATCATTTTAACAGTAGATTCAGAAATGATGACAGACGAAATGGAGAGAGAAATGGTAGGCTGAGACCAGAAAATAGGAATTTTCAACAAAGAAATAGGCAGTGGGGGCAAAATCATGGAAACAATACTAATAATTTTGAAAATAGAAGAAATGATCTGGTAAACTAAGACCTGCCTCTTTTGGAGCCTGGCAAAATGAGGCAAATAGACATGGGGATTATAATCAGGCACACTGTGGTAACATCAGAAGGGGAAGAGGTAGAACAAATAGGACATACCAAGATTTAGTACCCAGTATACAATCTGAAATGAATAAAATAAAGTTTGATAGGGCATTTCGGGATAATTTTTTATTTGAAAACAAAGATGAACAAAAAAGTAGAAAATCTGAATTTGAATTAAAAGAGAACACTTTGACAAGTTTCTTTAACAGTAGTAATGCAGTAGCAGCTGTTGATAGTAATGAGAACAGCTCTGTTGAGTATGGTTTAGTGAGAATGTTGAGTGACTGTGAAATGAGTGAAAAAGCTGATACTGGTGCTGTATGTGTGGAAGCTGATGTTCATGTACTTTGCAGTGAAAATGAGAATCACACTGTAATTCCAGAAGAAATTCAAGTAGATAATAGACAGAAACATGAGGATGTCATAGAAGAGAGTGGTCACAGTGTTGAGATTGTTGAAGAAGTGTGTGACGAGAGAAATGAGTTTGGTGTGATGATAAATGTTTGTGATGAGAATGTCACAGATGATGATAATGATGTTGATGATGATATGTTACTTACAGAATTAGATGGGATGATACATGTAGAAGTTAAAGTTGATGGTTTGATGGTGAATGATTCTGGAAATTCTGGTGTGTGTTCGAGTAATGAGTTAGAAACCAGAACAGCAGTGCCTGATAGATTAATGTTGGCAGTTGATGTTAGTGATATTGTGTCTGAATGTGTTAGTGAATATGGACGAGAAGATCTAATTAGTGATAGAGTACCAAGTGTAGTAAGTGACTATAGTAGCAAATATGACTTTGAAATTAGAAAAATGTAAATTTGCAATGAAACAATTAAAATTTCTTGGCCATTGCATAAATGAAAAAGGGACTTTGCCTGATGGAGAAAGAGGCCATCGCAAAATTCTCAAAACCTAGAAATAAAAGAGATTTAAAGTCTTATTTTGGATTAGTACACTTCTATCGAAAATATGTGAAAACACAGGCACCATGTTTGAACAACCTGTTAACAAAAAATGCAATGTGGGATTGGTTTGATAAATACCAATTAGATTTTGATAAAATTAAGGAGTTGGTAGAAAGTGAAATCCTTTATAGACCTGATTTACCTTTACCATTTTGTTTGATGACAGAAAGTTGTGATTATGGACTGGGGGTACACTTATTCCAAGAGAGAGAAATTAACAGGAAAATTGAACATCATTCTATAGCATTTGCAAGTGGAACCTTACAAAAACGTGAGAGAAATTACATGATAACTGAAAAGGAACTTTTGGCAATTGTATGGGGATTCAAAACATTTAAAAATTTTTGGACATGAAGTCAAAGTTTATACAGATCATAAAGCATTAACTTACTTTCAAGAGTGTAAATTGTATCATGGGAGAGCTACCAAATGGCCAATGTTCTTACAGCAGTTCAAATACACAGTTCATTTTATAAATGGAAAGGAAAATGTCACCGCTGATGTCCTGTCGACAATGCCAGTGGGGAAGGGAAATGATAATGAAAACAGTGGTCAGGAGAAAAAATTTAAAATAATGTATTTCAAAGATGTGAAAGAGGAAAGTAAAATTAGGAAAATCTGTAATCAATTGAGAAGATATCAAAACGGTGGTGATCATTGGAAGCTTGTTAAGAGTTATCTAGGGAACAAAGGTCATGAGAAAGTACAAATGTACTACCAGGTCTTCAAAGGTACCGGTATTCTATTTTATAGACATATCCCAGACAGTGATGCTTGGAAAGTTTGCTGGCCAGATTCTCACTTAAATGCTTTGATAAAATACACACATGAAAGCTTCAGACACTGTGTTGCATTGCAATGTACTCAAAAGTTACAAGAATGTATATATTTTCATAACATGTCTGGGAGACTTAGGGCCTTACTTACTTGCCTGCTGTGATAGATGTCAAAGAACAAAAGTTAGTAACAAAACAAACAAGGGACTTTTACAAAGTGTGGTACCACATAAACAGTTGGATTTGGTAAGAACAGATTTGTATGGTCAACTTCTAAGAGCTAAAGGAGGATTTCAATATATTTTTGTCATTGTAGATTTATTGTCTAAATATGTGAAATTTTATCCTTTAAAGAAAGCAACTAGTAAGAAAATAGCTACTAAATTTGTAAAAGATTACTTCATTAAAATAGGTATACCAAAAACAATTTTATCTGACAATGGGAGTCAATTTACTTCAAAATTTTGGAAGGAATTTGCAGAAGAATATAACATCAGACATATCTTATCATCATCCCATTCACCTAAATGTAACCCAACTGAACGGTATATGAGGGAAATTGGTAGATTATGTAGAACTTACTGTCAGAAAGATCACACAAATGGGTTAAGTTATATTAATGAATTTGAAGACATTATGAATAGCCCACAACATACCACCACAGGATACTCTCCTTATGAGATCATGTTTGACCAAAAACCACCTTTCCTAATCAAAGAACTTATATAGAGTTTCCAGCAGCGGAAAGAGAGGAGGTAGTTAGAAGAACTATGAAAGATTATTATGAAAAAAGAAAGAAATGGTATGACAAACAAATAAAAACACAGAATTCAAAGTTGGAGACCTAGTTTTGAGAAAAAGTGACACCAAATCTAAAGCACTAAACAGAGAAATAAAGAAATTTTTTGATATTTACATACAGCCTTTTGAAATTGTTGAAAACCCACATCTAAATGCACACAGACTTGCATATCCTAAGTCCAAAAGATTATTTGGACTCAGGAATATTACAAAATGAAATTATACAGACAACCTTGATCACTCATATAACATCACAAGAATTGTTTTTCCTCAGGAGGTTGCAAACTCTTTTTGAAATTTGGGGGTGGCGAACCCAAGGCTCCAAGCTGGTGTGACCCTTTCCTTTTCAAGTCACATCCTCTCTTACTTTTCTGTCCAAACTGACCCTCCTTCCACTATCCACATTCTCCAATAGTCAATGATTATGTTGTTTAAATGAATACAGGTAGTCAGAAAATGTGACAAAGCAACAAATGTATGAATTCTGAGTAGAGTTGATGTGATATTTACTTATTATGTCTGTGTAATTATAATGAAGCTCTGTGACATTACATTTTGGATATAATACTCTCATTGTGCTGATATTCTCATTGTGCTGATGATTTTGTGAAAAGTTGAGAAAATATTTAGAGTGGTGTGAAGTTTACTTATATATGTGCTCTCATTTGGTTTGTCCGGTTACTATATCTATTACATGAAAGTCACTGGGTAGACTTTGATTTACTATCAAGTATGAAAATACTCTGTGTCATGATCTTGTCCTTGGATCTACTGTGTAATTGGCAAAGGAATGTTTCTCAGAAAGAAATTTATTATGTTTGTATTACTTGAATGGTTCCATCTGTGGAGTATGAAGAAAATGGAATTTTATGTTGGAGATAGTTATTGGGACAGAAGTGTTTTCCCAGAATTTGAAATTCACACAGTTTTATTTTCATGTTATTTCTACTGCTTCAATGACCATTATGATCAACCATTGGTAGTTTCATTTAATTACTCTTTTGCCATCTTAGTACTATAAGATAGGGATGATTTTGCTACATGTCTGGTATCTGTATATGTCATGTTGTCTCCTTAGCATAGATATGAGTTGTTCTTTGTCACAATGTCTACACAAATCTGAAAAAACAGCTCAGCTATCAACTTCATGCAATACAAAATGTTAAAGTTACATACTGTTCAATACTGCTGTATGTTACAGCAAGTCAGTGCTTAGACTAGCTTACAATTTGATTCTTAATGAAAACTGGTTAAATTTCTCCATTATCTTATTGAAAATACTCTGATGACCACTAACGATTCAGATGTAATGAGTAGCAAAGGAAAAACTAAAGGTGAGGATTTGTATTCATGGTATAGTTATGGTTCTTGCAGACACCTACTTTCAATTGAAGTCTAGTTGATTCATTAATACATAACTGATGAGGAAATATATATTTATCATACCTTTAGAATGGCTGAACTAACCATTTTACTCCTAATTTTGACCCATTCACATGTAACCAGTGGTACTTTACCCATTACCTTAACCTATATTGGAATTTGCCTTACCTATGCCCAATTTTCCGAGCTGTCAGATCTGATGATCCTGAATTATGTCAAATGTGGTGATGATAATAATCTGTCAACAAGTTGTTGAACAGTATGTGTTCTGGAAGTAACCTGCTGATAGTCAATTTACCAATGTAAAATGAACTCTAAAGTTACATGTGACCATGTTGACTCACAGTTACCACTGAAAAATGGTGAAAATTCAGAATGACTACATCTAAGCTACGAGAACATGATGCCTTTGACAGTTGTTGTGGGCAAATCCTTCTATCCATCCTTGTGGTTTCCTAACCTGAAATGTTCATGTCAATTCAGTTATTCTGAAGTCTGAGTTTGACATATAAATAAGTAAGGAGTTTTGATCCTGCAAATGGTACAGTCATTATGTCTTGATGTATTTCAACTGACTTAATTCTTCCATGAAACTAGATGTCTGAAAGACTAACAATTACTGTTTCTTGTAAGCTGCTTGACAACCACTTTCACTTGATATGATGCACACTATAGTCATTTTGTTTAATCTGATCTATCTAGACTTAATGTAATGATATACTGTTACATGCAACATAATTCTTTTTAATCATCCACTGTAAATGTATTCTCAAGTTTACGAGAGTTTATCCGTACGCACTGCTGCTTGTAATATCTTCCGCCTATACTTAATACAATGATATACTGTTACATGCAACACAGTCCTCAGTAACCACTCGTTATGAATGCTCTTTTCCTTTCAAAAGAAAAATATTTATTTTAATTAGATCTATAACTTATGGGAACAAAGTTAGGACTAGCAATGTATTGACATATACTATACCATGAAGTGCTGTCACATGCAACCTAATTCACTGTAATCATTCATTGTCCAAGAGGTAAACTGCTTTCTTGTGGCATACAGCCTACCCCAGCTGTTATTAATAGCAATATCATGACTATAACTTATTCTATCACTCTGCCAACCACTCTATATTTATACATACTACCACTCAAAAAACATATATATCTTTGCTTTATATAAAATTTTGTAACACTATAAATACATGAAATATGTCCTTGAACTTAAAGTAAGACTTATATATGCCTTGTCAATTGTAAAGGGAATTTATATATCACTTGGCTGAGATTCCAGTAACTTTAATTTTATATCTCAGACCTGCCTCCTGCTTAATTTTGAAAGTGTAACAAAAATTTCTTTTGTCATTATCACACTTGACTTTGTGGTGTTTAGCAAATATATTGATGCATAAGAAAGTACTTCACATAATGTAAACATTATAACACTTGGATGATCTGCCCAAAGAGGCAATGACTTTGTTTATTTATTGACATGGGATATGCTGTAATTCAACGTATTTGGCTACCTTAATTCTATATTTTCATGTTTATGTACTAATTATGATTGAGCTGCATCAAACATAATGGGAACATAATAATTCTGTACCTCAGTTTCGATTTCCCATGTCTATGTATCAGTAATGACACAGGTTTCTGTATTTTCATATGTATCTAATTAATTATGTTTAATCAAGATCAGGTATTAGGGGGATTGCTAGTAAGTCACATGGTTGTATCCAGCATTTGTTTCTTGTATTGACCAACTTAGTGTTAAATATGTCATTTACTTTGTCTGGCAGAATGTTGATTGTTTACCCCTCATCGATCACTCAGTAGGGAGTGTTGGGGTAAATTTTTGGGGACTGGGAAAGTGAAGCTGTGGCAAGTCCGTTCTGCAGGGAATGCTGAACACTCTTCTCCCTCTGGTGCCACATTGAAATACTGGAACAGTAGTGGTCCTGGGGAAGGGGGGAAAGGGGGTAGGGGGGTTTCCTGTCTTTGGGGTCTGTCATCTTTTCTTCTTCAGCTCCAACACTCCGAATCTTCTATTTCATGTCTTACTTCTCATCAGAGTACCAAGCTATCCTACCCACTGTCCATGCACCTACATCTCTATCACTGAGTCCCTTCTCATTTACCGTGTCAGCCTATTAAGTAACTAAAGCCTATTTTATAGGAGGATCCGGGAAACAAGCTAACATTTCTGCATTAATAAATGTAACTATACTCTCTAAATGTAACTATACTCTACATTATTTATCTATGTCTGACTTGGTTGTGTATTGTTGCCCAAATGGTGAACATCTACTTATGTAATTTTTTTCTTTTTCCTTTCTGCTATATATCAGCACTAGAAGTTGTGAACACTTACTTATATGCAAATATGATCTGTTATATAACAATATTATCAAGAGGAATGGCTCACTTACTATACTCTGTACTCCATGCATAATGTTTGTTAATTATCACGAAGAATGACTCACTGTACTACCAAACATAATGCTTGTTAATTATCATGACGAATGGCTCACTTACTACACTCTGTACTAGCATGCATAATGTTTGTTAATTATCATGAGGAATGACTCACTTACTATACTCTGTAGTATCATGCAAAATGTTTGTTAATTATTGTGAGGAATGACTCACTTATTACACTCTGTACTACCATACATAATGTTTGTTAATTATCATGAGGAATGACTCACTTACTATACTCTGTATTACCGTGCATAATGTTTTTTAATTATCGTGAGGAATAGCTCACCTACACTACTCTCTATCACATAAATATATTTCAGGACCACTATATGTTAACACTTACTGTGAAGGAAGAGGCAATGATTGTAATTGCATAAATATTCATAAAAATAATCATTATATGTTTTGTAAAGACAGAAATGAAGAATCAGAAGTGTCTTGACAAATGAAAAATGGAAAGATTGGACATTGGTCAGACATTTCATTCTATGCATGTAGGGTGAATTATGCTAACTGTTGATTAACTATACTCCAAGAATTTAATTGTACTATATGATAATAATATATTTGTTATTCAATACTATATGTAAATTTCAATACAAATTGCAGAGAGCAGTGCCATAGCACTTGAAAATTTTGTACTAGTATGATTTTAGTGATATGTTATCAAAGAACAAGTTAAAATTGCAATATGAGATTTAAAGACAGGAAATGTTTAAGTATGAACAGTTGGAATTTTGCTGAATTGAACTATTGTTTGGAATAGAATAGTTCAATTCCAACTGTTCATACTTAAGCATCCCCAATGAACCATGGACCTTGCCGTTGGTGGGGAGGCTTGCGTGCCTCAGCGATACAGATAGCTGTACCGTAGGTGCAACCACAATGGAGGGGTATCTGTTGAGAGGCCAGACAAACGTGTGTTTCCTGAAGAGGGGCAGCAGCCTGTTCAGTAGTTGCAGGGGCAACAGTCTGGATGATTAACTGATCTGGCCTTGTAACACTAACCAAAATGACCTTGCTGTGCTGGTACTGCGAACAGCTGAAAGCAAGGGGAAACTAAAGCCGTAATTTTTCCTGAGGGCATGCAGCTTTACTGTATGGCATGGAGAGCTGCATCAAACCAGTCTCTGGACTTAAGATCACAACAACAACATTCAAAACAATCAATTACACAATACATGATGGTCATAATGAGTGGAGTATGAGCCACATTTCAGGTTTTTGCAATGAAGAAATTGCGACGAGCAGAGATCTACAGTGTACTTCAGTTCAGTGCTCCTCATTGCACATAGAGGAGACTGAACCCTTTGTTATATTATGGTCTAATACTAGGTGTACTTGCCAATGATAGGAGGTGGCTAAATACAAACCAATATGGATTCTGAGTATTGTAGTATCCAATACTAACACTTGTTCCACAATGCATCACACCAGTATCTCCATTGCACTCAGGAGAACCTGGAGGCTCTAATGACAGACATAAATATCCAGAAACAAGGCCAATTCAGCTAACTTCCTATAGATAATTTTCTGACTGAAATAGATTTACCTCATGTTCATGTGGTAGTACAAGCTGCAGACAAATTCTACGAATTAACTTGTTCTTTCTTTGTGCTATTAATTAATATTTTGTTTAATCTAGTTGAATCTGATACAAAATGATTTATGATAATTTTACATATTTGGTTGCTCATATCTTTCACAAATTGCTTGTTCATCCAACTGATTGCAAAATGAGTTCTGTTACATAGATCTGTCAGAAAAGGTTTTGTTCAACTTTCAGTTGCACAAATCCTTTTGGGGGTTGTTGAAACGTACCACTCTAATTGAAACCCATAAATTGTAACCATAAACAGTAATTTATGACATAGAGGTGTATGCAAATAGGTACTTGTGGAATAGTTACGAAGAAAATAATTAATGAATCTTAATTACACTAATGTGTAGAAGTCCGTTAACTGGAAGGAACATTTTATATGGAATGAAGCTTCTGTAATTAACAAGTGTATTGTTAAAATTTGACACCTAAGTGTTTATACATGCTTCAATTAATGTATACACTAGAATTCACTCAGTTGTTTAATATACAAGAGTCAAGGTAATTATTGAAATGTGTCATTGGTTTTAGGATGAGAGTTTTAATTGTAATGTTATTAAAAAACCCTTTATAATGATGCCGAGGTGGATTTTATATATATATATAAAAACAAAGATGATGTGACTTACCAAATGGAAATACTGGCAGGTCAATAGACACACAAACAAACACAAACATACACACAAAATTCAAGCTTTCGCAACAAACTGTTGCCTCATCAGGAAGGAGGGAAGGAGAGGGAAAGACGAAAGGATGTGGGTTTTAAGGGAGAGGGTAAGGAGTCATTCCAATCCCGAGAGCGGAAAGACTTACCTTAGGGGGAAAAAAGGACGGGTATACACTCGCACACACACACATATCCATCCACACATATACTGGTCTGCTTGTGTCTGTATATGTTTGGATGGATATGTGTGTGTGTGCGAGTGTATACCAGTCCTTTTTTCCCCCTAAGGTAAGTCTTTCCGCTCCCAGGATTGGAATGACTCCTTACCCTCTCCCTTAAAACCCACATCCTTTCGTCTTTCCCTCTCCTTCCCTCTCTCCTGATGAGGCAACAGTTTGTTGCGAAAGCTTGAATTTTGTGTGTATGTTTGTGTGTCTATCAACCTGCCAGCGCTTTCGTTTGGTAAGTAACATCATCTTTGTTTTTAGATATATTTTTCTCACGTGGAATGTTTCCCTCTATTATATATGTAATAGAGGGAAACATTCCACGTGGGAGATATATATAGGGGCAGCCATATTGGAATGGTGAATAAGTACTTTGTGTGTATTTGGATAGAAAGCATGTAGCTTGTTGAGCATGATTCAATTCATTATTGTAAGTATGTTACAACCTATCTCAGATTTGTCAAGATGCTTTTATTTACTTTGAGATTGTAATAAATATTCAGCTGAAACATTATACTGGATTAAATATTCATTTAACTTTATAGTTAAATCCTACAGTCGCTGTTTTCCAGGACTTCCACTGCGACAGATCACCAGCTATGATGAGTAATATTAACTTTAATCAAAATTAATTCAATAGTAATGTTTTACAGTGAATGGAAGAGCAACAGGTCCTAGAAGTAAAGATGGTGAAAGAAACCAATTGCATCACCAGAAATTCATACAGACAGTTTTGTCTGTGTAAACCCCAAAGCGAATTATTGATGCTCCACAAGTAACGATGGTCGAGACATCACTGAAGATGCTGCTCAAGGAGAAAAGTCTGTGGAGAACTGAAATAGATGGCAAAATCGTCAACAGAAAGGGAGCTGGAGATGCCTGGCAGGAGACGGGCCATAACAGGGTTAATGGCGATAGCAAAGAGGACGATGCTCAGGCTGGAGCATGAAGCATCCTGTCCTCCAGGATAAAGGTGTCCAATAAGGTCAAACCCACATGTACCTTGAAAACTCTGTCTTTTAAAAATTCCTATAGGAAATGGGGCAGGCGGCCTCGGAAGCCTCCACGTGTAGAGAATACGGGGGATACCAGTCCTCCAGCATGTGTCATAAGCTTTCTCAGAATCAAAAAATATGGCCACTGTCTGGTATTTCCACAGAAAACCATTCATTACATGGCTGACAAAGTCAAGAGATGGTCAATTACAGAATGGCATGCTCGAAATCAACATTGTGCAATGGTTAACAAATTGCAAGACTCGAGCCACCACACCAGCCGGCCATGAATCATACAGTCCATCACCTTGCAAAAACAGCTGGTGAGAGAAATGGGATGATAGCAAGAAGAAAGGTGTTTGTCCTTATTGGACTTATGTATGGTAAGACAGTGGTTTTTTCTGGTGTCTGGGAAACATGCTATCTGCCAAAATGCGAATGTACATATAAAGCAGAAAGTGCTTGCTCAAGACAATGGTGGTACAACACCTGAATGTGAACATTATCTGGCACTGGGGTGGGAGATCAGGATGAGGTCAGAGCATGGTCTACCTCCCTAATAATAAAGGTGGCACTGTAGCAGTCATGATTCTGAGATGAGAAGGGTATTACCTGAGCTCCCTCCACTCGTTTCTGATGGAGGAAAGTGAGATGAGAGTGGACCTAAGGTGTTGGCGATAGGATCAGGGTCCACAGTGATATTATAGTTGGTTGGTTGATTGGTTGGTTTAAAAGAGGGGAGAGGGACCAAACTAAGAGGTCATCAGTCCCTTGTTCCAAATAAAACAATGCCACAAGTGTGAGAATAAAACAGGCGAGACATATAACACAAAATGGAAAGAATGGAAAAACCATAAGAATGAAGAAAAGGCAAGGAACACTAAAAGGGACAAAAGAGAACAAGAAAACCACAGAGAGACACCAGAAACAGAAGAGAGTAAAACAAGAAAGCAGATTACAGTGGCTGGCTGACCATGAGAATAAAAAGGAAAAGCCAGCCACTCTGCAGCACATTGAAACCTCCACCCTAAAAGCACTATCGTGGAGGACACAAAGGGAAAAAGGACATGTGTTAAAACTTAGATCAATTGATAAAACTCACCCTCACAAATAAAATGTAAAACTAAATCAGCCAATATGGTGTTGTCAGGTAAAATGAGTGGCAATGAGTCCGCTAACCCAAGATTTCATCGTTGGGCAGTCAAAGTGGGACAGTGCACCAGAATATGGGCCACTGTCAACCGGGTGCTGCACCAACACTGAGGTGGGTCTTCACGGCGCAAGAGGTAACTGTGGGTTGCCTAAGCATGGCCAAGTGGATTGCCCAAGCACGGCCAATGCGGAGCCGACAGAGGACAACTGCCTCCCTGCAAGAGGCCCACATGGAAGACTTCCACATATCTGTAGTCTCCTTAATGACACGCAGTTTGTTGTGCATACTACTATGCCATTCTGTCTCCCAAAGCCAAAAAACCCTGCGGCGTTAAGTCAAAACACAGGTCAGGTCGAGAGACGCCCACCTCCAGAAGCAGTTTCCACGTAGCCTGTTTCGCCAGCCTGTCAGCAAGTTCATTTCCTGGGATGCTGACGTTTTGTGGGGTCCACACAAACAACCCTGATCGACGGGACCGGTCCAGGGCATAGATGGACTCCTGGATGGACGCCACTTAAGGATGGCGAGGGTAGCACTGGTCGATAGCTTATAGGCTGCTCAAGGAGTTAGTAGTACACAGAAGAAACAATTCCTCGGGGCGTGAACGGATGCACTGAAGTGCACGTGATATGGCCACCAGCTCTGCAGTGAATACACTGCAGCCATCAGGCAAGGAATGCAGTTCAATATGGCCTCTGGACAAAGGTGTAGCCAACATTACCATCAGCCATCGAGCCATCAGTGTAAACCACTGCAGAACCCCGGAACATTTCAAGAATCGAGCGGAAGTGACAGGAGAGAGCTGCAGGGTTAACAGTGTCCTTAGGGCCATGGGAAAGGTCCAAGCAAAGTTTTGGCCTACAGCTACATCACAGAGGAGTACGTGAATGGATTTCAAGGAGAGGTGTGTACAGGCAAGGATTTCAGCTCAGACAGAAGCAATCGCTCACAGACTGCAATCGTAAGCCCTGACCTGGGCCGCTTATGTGGGAGGTGAACTGTCACGGTTGGGAAAAGAAGATGGTAATTAAGATGTTCAGAAGACCTATTAATATGTGCAACATAACTGGCAACCAGTTGTGCACGTCTGATCTTCAATGGAGGGACTCCAGCCTCCACCAGTACGCTTGTCACCGGACTCATCTTAAAAGCTCCTGTCACTAGTCGAACTCTGCAATGGTGAAACGGGTTGAGTAAATGCAATGCTGAGGGCATCGACGAACCATAAATCGTGCTCCCACAGTCAAGACAGGATTGAACAAAGGCTCTGTAGGGCTGCAGTACCGTAGAGTGATCTGCACCCCAGTTGGTGTTTCTCAGGCAGAGGAGAGCACTGAGGTGCTGCCAACACTTCCATTTAATCTGACAAAGATGAGGAAGCCAAGTCAAACTAGCGTCAGAAACCAGACCTAAGAATCGATATGGCTCCACTACAGTGAGTGGATCGTCATTAAGGTGAAGTGCTGGTTCCGGATGAATGGACCAATGCCGACAGAAGTGCATGACACAAGTCTTCATGGCAGAAAACTGGAAGCTGTGGCCTAGAACCCATGACTGCGCCTTGTGGATGCCTTCCTGTAGGTGACGCTTAGCAACACCAGTCCTGGAGCAGCCATATGAAATGCAGAAGTCGTCTACATACAGAGAAGGTGAGGCGGAGGGCACGACAGCTGCTGCTATACCGTTAATGGCCACTAAAAATAGACAGACACTCAATACAGAGCACTGCAGGGCTCCATTCCCTGGATATGGATGGAATTACGGGAGGCACCAACTTGGACATGGAAAGTACGGAGTGACAGGATGTTTTGGATAAAAATCTAGAGCGGGCCCCAGAGACCCCACTCATACAATGTGGCAAGGATATGATGTTGCCAGGTCGTGTCATACGCTTTATGTACGTAAAAAAAGATGGCAACCAGGTGTTGGCATCTAGGAAAGGTTGTTTGGATGGCAGACTCGATGGACACAAGATTATCATGGTACAGTGACCCTGGCGGAAGCCACCCTGACATGGAGTCGGTAGGCCATGTGACTCCAGGACCCAACCCAACTGCCAACACACCCTATGTTCAGCAGCTTACAAAGAACGTTGGTGAGGCTGAAGGGCCGATAGCTATTCACATCAAGCAGGTTTCTACCAGGTTTGAGCAACGGAATGCTGGTGCTCTCCCGCAATTGCGATGGAAATACGCAATCTCACCAGATCCGGTTGAAGATGACGAGGATATGTAGCTTGTATTCAGATGAGAGATGTTTAATCATCTGGCTGTGGATCCGATCAGGCCCAGGAGCTGTGTTGGGGCAATGTGAAAGGGCACTGAGGAGGTCCCACTCTGTAAATGGGGTATTATAGGATACACTGTGAAATGTAGTGAATGAGAGGACGTTCCCTTCCAACCACCATTTGAAAGTGCGGAAGGCTGGGGGGTAATTCTCCAATGCAGAGGATCGAGCAAAGTGCTCAGCAGAGTGCTTGGCAATCGCAATTGCGTCGGTAGATAACACATCATTTATGGTAACGCTGGGAACACCTGTTGGGGTCAGGTACATGAAAATATGTTTGATCTTTGCCCAGGCTTGGGAAGGTGACGTATGGCACCCAATGGTCGAGATGTACCTCTCCCAACACTCCTGCTTCCGTTGTTTGATAAGTTGGAGAATGTGGGCACGGAGCCTTTTAAAGACTATGAGGTGCTCCGGAGAAGGGTGCTGTTTATGCAGGTGTAGAGCTCGCCGACGCTCCTTAATTGCTTTAGTGACTTCCGGCGACCACAAAGGGACTGCCTTACACTGGGGGCACCCTAAAGAGTGAAGGATTGCGTTTTCTGCTGCAGAAACAGTTGTTGTAGACACATGCTCAACCATCACATCGATGTTACCATGTGGAGGAGATTTCAACAGTGACAGCAGAGGTGACCGTTTCCCAGTCTCCTTGTTTCCAGTCCATATGGGCAGGCATCCATAGGCCTGATGCTGGGGCAGTGACAGGAAGATGGGGAAGTGGTCACTACCACACAGGTCATCATTTGCTCTCCAGTGGATAGATGGCAGAAGTCCTGGGCTGAAAATTGATAAATCGATGGCCGAGTAACTACCATGGGTCACACTGAAATGTGTGGCAGCCCCAGTATTTAAGAGACAGAGATCGAACTGAGACAGTATAGTTTCGACGTATCTGCCTCAGCCAGTAAGCGCGGTGCTACCCCACAAGTAGTTATGGGCGTTAAAATCTCCTAAAAGTAGGAAAGGTTTAGGTAGTTGATCAATCAGTGCAGCTAATACATTCAGGGGTACTGCACCATCTGGAGGAAGATACACATTACAGACAGTTATTTCCTGTGTCCTCCTCATTCTGACAGCCACAGCTTCAAGAGGGGTTTGAAGGGGCGCAGTGTCACTAGAGACTGAGATAAGGACATAAACACAAACTCCACCTGACACTCAATTATAGTCGCTGCGGTTCCTGTAATATCCCTTATAGCCGCAGAGGGCTGGGGTCCGCATTGCTAGGAACCATATTTCCTGGAGGGCAATGCAGATAGCAGGTGTAAAGTTTAACAGTTGCTGTGGCTCAGCCAGGTGGTGGAGAAAACTGCCGCAGTTCCACTGGAGGATGATGTCATCATGAGATTGGGATGATATGGAACATTCGATAAGACAGTTTACACCTCAGGATCACCTGCTGCCACCGACTTTTTACCCCGAGCAGTCTATATCCATTGTGTCTCAGGGTCTGGCGAGATCTAGGTCCTCCGTGGATGCCAAAATCACCACCCCACCCTCTGACGTGGAGCTTGTAGGTAGCGGTAGTGTGGATACCACCACAATTTCCTTGGTCTTAGTTGTCTTCTATTCGGATTTCTCTCGCTGCTCCTTGAGATTCCCTGGCTGGGAGGACTTCACTGGCTCAGTCTCTGGGACTGAGAAGGAGCACGAAGCCCTACGACCAGCTCCTTTTGAGCTCTTCAGCTATATGAGGGTGTCATCTTTCCCACTAGTAGAATACTGGGAAGGGAGTAACCCGAGGGACCCCTTACCAGCGAGAGAATCCGAAGAAGACTTCCCTGATGGTTGGGGGGCTGTTGCTCCTGAAGAAGCTGGTGTGGGAGCAACAGGGAGAGCAAGGCAAACGGTTCTCTCTGCAGTTGACACAGATGGGAGGCGGTCCACATGGAGTATTGGGATGTGATGGGCATCCGCAATCTCAGCACGTGACACTGGAAGTACAGCGGAAAGACATACGGTCGAACTTCCGGCACTTAAAGCACCGCATCGGGGCAGGGATATACATCACAGTGGTAGACCGTTACCTCAACCTTCTCGGGCAATGTATGGCCCTCGAAGGCCGAGATGAAGACAGTGGTGGCAACCCGATTATCCCTCGGACCCTGGTGGACGTGCTGGACAAAATGTGCACCTTGGCACTTTATATTGGCACGCAGCTTGTCGTCAGACTGCAATAGAAGGTCCCTGTGAAATATGATACCCTGTACCATATTTGGGTGTGATAGTTACAGAAACATCTCCCAGCCTGTCACAAGTGAGTAATGTCAGTGACTGGGCAGAGGATGCTGTTTTGATCAAGACTGACCCAGATCTCCACCTCCCCAAACTTGTCCTCTAAATGCTCTACAAAGAATTGAGGCTTCATTGTCATAAAAGATTCCCCATCAGCTCTCAAACATACAAGGTACCGGAGTGAATAAGATCCGCTGCCATCCTTAGCCTGACGTTCCTTCCACAGTGTGGCCAGGGAGGGGAACGATTTGGGGTCGTACTTCTGTGCATTGAATTGAGCTCGTGAATGCTTGGAGACTGCTGGTGTTGCATCATCGGCAAGAGATAATGGACTATACTTCATCGCATGTCATCTGCCGTGATGCCTTCAACTCTGACCGGAGGCCCACACCGCGGGCACCACCCGGCCACAGCAAAGGTCACCTGGGAGGATGGCCATTACCCGGAGTCTCGATGCCCCAGGGGGATGGGCATCTACCCCTGGGCATATGTGGGGAGTTAACGGAGCAGGCATCAGCAGAGCAATCCCTGTGTGGTCAGGGGGCTACAACCAACAGGGTACATGGCGGCCCCACCACAACAGACTGGCTACCATGCTGGATATCAGGTGCAAAGAAGTCCAGGGTCATCGTCAACACGGAATGTGACACTGCACAGCGCATGGTGGAAAACACAACCCAGGCAAGTGTCCTCGCCCAAGAAATGGAGAATGAGTGGGACTGAAATGCGACAATGATAAAGTGTGCTAAAGATCACAATGCACGAAGAACACTATGCACCGTGTAAGCTGCCCTTCCCCAATTGGCTCGCTCTTCAGGAAAATTTTGAAGAATGGAGGTCAAACCCTATAGAGGATCATCACGTAAAGGCCAAAACATGTGAAACTTCTTTTCATCACCTCATATGACAAGAAGGAATACTTCGGGCCTAATCATATCACAGGACCCGCAGGGGGGACAATGACATTGTCTGCTATAGTCAGGTAGGAAGTGGGGGATGGACATTGGTCCCAGAGAGCTGACAGAGGTTGCCCCATATGATGGAAGAGGGAGTGGAACTGTTGAAAGAGCTAGTAAATGAAGTTCAGCTAGCTCTTTTCCTATCCCAAAGAATGAGATGACACTGTGCACGCAACTGTTTATAATGAATACAGTGTGCCATCATAGGATGATGGTTAAACATGCAGAGAGTACATTTCCGTGCACAACTCACATCGGATCACACCTCAGTCCATCAGGAGACTGGGACATGATGCAGTAAAGATGAAGTGCGAGGTATGGAACGTTTGTAAGTTACTCTACCTGGTCATCACAACTGGGGAAATATTGTCATTGAAGGTCATTAGGAAGGGGTAAAGGCTCCAGTTGGCCTCAGAAAGCTCCCAATTGGGTTTACAAGTAGGTGGGGTAGGAGTCAGCAAACGGGTAGTGTGCAGGAAATGATTGCTCGAGTACGTGTCAGAGAGGATGACCACTCCAGATAATGGGCAAGCTGGGCAGTGTAGAATGAGAGGTCCAAATGGGAATGGGTGTGCATGGAGCCTGAAAGGAATGTGGGTGCTCCTGTGTTGAGACAGATGAAGTTGAGTGGAAGGTCAGCCAAGAGGGAACCTATCGGTTCTGTACATATCCCAAAGGGTCCCCATTAAAGTCACAAAACAACAAAAATGCATGATGGAGTTGACCAATAGGCTGGAGGAAGTCTGCCTTTATAACACTGTATGATGGAGAGATGTAGACACTGCAAAGAGAAAAGGTGAAGCAAAGAAGGATAATATGGACTGCAACAGCTCACAGCCAAACGTTCAGTGAGATGGTTTGGCCTGGATGAGCAGCCCATCCCTGCAGGGCATAGAGGCTGGAGGATCCTGTTCCATGAGATCTACAGAGGTGTCAGTATTCTCCATAGGTCAGCCTGCAGACTCCAGGGCAGAGAAATGATGGTAGGTGGTGCACACTTGTGAAATGGCGTTTGGCTGGGTGAGGGTATCATGTAGCAAACTACTGAGGAGGATCTCCAAGTCAGAGAAGAAGAAGACCATTTCCCTCTGTTTCATTACTTAGAGCCTTTGCGGTTGGAAGATGAAGACTCAGATTTTATTGGCAGGAGGGACATAAAAAGTCTTTACAGGAGTATTCCTTTAGTCCTTTCTGGCCTGTTGCATACTGCAGTTTTAGAACTGCAGTGCTAACTCTGCATGGCCATGTCCGTGGAGCGAGGCATAGTGAGAACAGTTCTGTAAGGGACCATGGTCAGATGAAGGTCTTTCAACTGGCCAACAACTTGTGAGAGACAGGGTAAGGTAATTTTTCCTTCACCCAGATCCCCTGGATGGACCACTCAATGAGATACATGAGACATTCTCGGGTTGAAGTGACATGGTTGTCATTACAACTGACACAGCAGGGAGGTGGAAGTAGGCAGTCGCCCCCATGAGCATCCTTGCCACAACTGACTCATTTGGCCATGTTTTGACGGGACATGCAAGTGTGGTTGTAATGTTCATGATGGTAGCAATGCATTAGGTTTGTAACACTCAGTTGGACCTTGATGATCTCTTTGTCTGCTTTGATTTTTGATGGATGCACTACTCGATCAAACATGAGAAAAGGTGCATGCGGACACTAAGATTGTATCAACTTTTCTCATTACCTGATGGACTACAGTGATGCCCTGATCTGAGAGATAAGTTTGAATTTCTCTCTCAGCCAGACCATCAAGCAGCCAAGTGTAAATAACACCATGCCTTGACATGAACAGGATAGCCATGGAGGAGAGAAGCTGTAAGCAGTTGTTGGGTTTGAAAATCACAATTGGTCTCCAGAAGCAAGAGCAGGATTTCACAGGGTCTGCAATTGCATAAACACCATTCTCAATAATAAACACATTAACTCTAGCAGAGGACTGACCTTTGGTATGTGATACTACAAGGAACTGAGGTGCAGCTGGGAGAGTCTTTGAATCTCTAGCCTCATTCCATTTACATTTAGTAGATACAGACTGAGATGAAGACAATTGCCTCTTTGTGAAAAAATCCTCCTTGTTGCCACTGTCTCTGATGGCACGCTCTTTACAACTTGGAGGCCCACCTCAGATGGGGGCTCAGCTGCCTTAGATGATGGTTCACACCTCCCAAACTCCTGACAGAGGGACCAACTGGCAATTTGGGAAGGTAATAGCTCAGGCGATCACCTTTCCCTTGGTCGGGCCAGTACTGGAGGTTATGTGCGAACCCTACCTATCGAACCAGGGTTGGTAATTACGCATTACCCAGTCACCTGTTATGTGTCAAACATAGGAGTGCACAGGGAGGAAGAAGAAAGGAAGAGAAACCCAAATGACACAGCGGGGAGAGGGTAGGAGATGGAGAATGAAAATAGAAAAAAAATAGATTAATGACTGTTCCGATGTCAGGATATCTAAACTTCAGAGCACATTCCCAAAAATATCCCAGACATGTTCCCCATGAGAGGGCAAAAAGAATAGTAGGATGATATACATGCAGCACTGAAAGAGAAGAGGTGCACCAGAGGCTGGGGCCCCATGGTAGCCAAGTACAAACTCACCATAGAGTGGTGAGCCCCCTTGGGATATCTGCTGTAATTATCTACAGTCCTGACTTAGGACACTGATCAGCACAAAAACTCAATGTATGTTAGCATAAGTGTGCAGAGATTGAAGACTATGTGCTGAAAGTGCAGGAATGTCATCCTAAAAATCAATGTGATGCGAGACCACCGAAGGCTAACAGTTAAATAAGTTAACTTACAAACTCTATGATCACTTCTCTGTGGTCTTTGTGCACTGGTTTGACCAGATGGTGCTTTTAGTCCTGACTTTTAAAAATTTGTTAGCAATAGTACTGAGACAGGCATCACAATGAGTTCATAAACATTTTGCCTTAAACAATCCATAACAGCTTGTATGAAGACTTTTTCTCTGACACTGTTTTCAACAATATGTATTTGAAATCACAGCACAATGCAACTTTTCATCTCAAACATATCAGGTAGCACAAACGGCTTTCCACTCAGTTTGTGAAATTTTAAAAGTTTCTATTTGGGGTATGTTACCAAAAATGATTATCTTGTCACAGCATTCCATAGCACAGTACATTTGCACTGCTTATAATTAAGGCTCAATTTTTTTCTATAATGTGTATTCTTTTCTGTTTTATTGTTCTTGATCTCAAATTCTTATAGGACAGCTTATTTCACTGTGTACAGTTACAGTTGTAAGTTAACTGTGACTTTGGGACTCTACATTGCATTTAGTAAGTTCAAAGATAGCATGTAGAGTGTGCTAATGCCCAAGTGTTTGATGTGAGACAAGAAGCCAGAGTGCTAAGTAAATGAAAAAACAAAAAAATAAATAGTTCTGCATGGTTCGCAGGAGAGCTTCTGTAAAGTTTGGAAGGTAGGAGACGAGGTACTGGCAGAAGTAAAGCTGTGAGTACCGGTCGTGAGTCGTGCTTCGGTAGCTCAATTGGTAGAGCACATGCCCGTGAAAGGCAAAGGTCCCGAGTTCGAGTCTCGGTCGGGCACACAGTTTTAATCTGCCAGGAAGTTTCATATCAGCGCACACTCCGCTGCAGAGTGAAAATCTCATTCTGCCACAAAAAAATAGATTGTCAATTAATTGTTTGTCTTTATAAATAAGTGTTCAGTGAAATAACAACTTATGATTTAAGTGTCACCTTCTAAAACTTTTATGGTTTTGATCTTCAAAGTAGTAATAAGTGACATGGCACACAATCCTTCAGTTTCTGTTCACCCTGCACTTTTAGATGATAGATAAAAAAAAGTCATAGCAACACACTAAGGGTAAACAGAAAATGATATGGACAGATTTCTATTCAACATATACAGGAGGTGTTGAGAGGAGAAAAGAGACTGCTAGATATTATCAATTATCAGACTTAGTCCTTAATCAGAGGTACACAAAACACATGCACAATTACATGTACAAAGTCCAAATCCTTGGGGAAGGTATTGTTGACAATTACATAATCTTTTAGGTTGAAACTGACGCCAATTTTGAAACTATTATTAGATCTCTACATTTCAGCTTTTCAATTGTAAAGTTATGACATAGAAAATTCTTTTGTAAAAAATTAATTATGTTGTCACCACTTAGCTTGGCAAGTTTGATCTGACTCTTTTCTCTCTGTACAGCATTCTTATTTCATCACTAGTACCTACAGTTCAGTTTTTTTTGCTGTCCTTTCCAAATAATTGGTCAGAGATGTCTGAGGATATCTTTCACCAGGATTTTCATTTTGCAGCACCATCCAGAATGTCCATTTATTACCTTTAGCTGTGTCTGTATCAGGATGGGAGCAGAAGGCACAGTCACAACTGTGACAAAAATGAAAGGCAGTCAGACACATAGGTACGTGAACAGATGGTAAACATGCCACAGAAGTTCTGTGCTTGCTTCCAAGAGGTAAGAAATACTGAGAAGATGATCTGGTGAAAGATGGACAAGTGATAGACATTACAAAATGTGCAGGAATAATGTGACTGCGTATAGCTGAAGACTGTAATGAAAAGCAGACCTTAACCCAAAAGTAAATATTAAATGGCTGAGGAACATAATAATAATAACAATAATGATAATAACTGCATGTAAATAACAATTTGTAGTGAGGTAGGCAGTAATATTTTTTAAACACTTAACCAATTAAGTATTAATTTTTTAAAAAATCTTTGAAATAAGTGATGTGTACAAAACACAACTGTTTATTCTTCACAGTTTCCTGAATTTCACATAATAATCCATTTATTTGATGAAAAATGTCATCATGATCCAATAAATTATAAGACAGGATTGCTTCAACTTCAAGAGGTAAAATGTAGCACCAACAGACTACCTCACTCTCCCCTGACAGGACCCACTCTCCTCCATAAACTATGTAGTATCTCATATTTACTTCTGCATGCACCTATTGGTGGTAGTAAATGTATCAGCTGGTGAAGGTAAAGCAATCTTGTCTCATAATAGAGGAGAGAGTGTCACAGACACGATAAATGTATTGGAGCAATCCTTACAACAAAGGTTTTTCATAGCGATAAGATACTTTCACAAAATTTATTTTGTCAATGCTTACTTGCATAGTGAGAAATAACAATCATAAAAAATAAGAGAACACTGAGTATGCGCAGAAAAGATTTAAGCATGTGTTTTTCCCTCACACTGTTTAATAGCAGAAGAGTAGAAAAATAGTCTACTGCTACGCACTTACATGTGAACTGCAGAGTAGTCATGTAGATGTTGATGGAGACAGTTTTCATGCTATGTGAGGCATAATGATGAAAATGTTTATAGAATATAACAAGATTAAACAACTCCAATTGTCTATTAAAATAATGCAAAAAAATCTCTTACAGATATAATATTGCCCTTTATGGGCAACTATGAAAATGCGGAACTATATACTTGTAAATAAACAACAAGGTGTCCCGGGATGAAATTTTCAGTCTGCATTGGGTTGAGCGCTGATATCAAACTTTCTGGAAAATTAAAAGTGTGTGCCAGACCGAGACTTGAATACAGTACCTGTGCCTTTCGCAGGCAAGTGCTCTACCGATTGAGCTACCAGGGCACAACTCGACTCGTGACCTGTCCTCACAGCTTTACTTCTGCCAGTATCTCACCTCCTACCTTCCAAACTTCACAGCAGCTCCTGCGAGACTTTCAGGACTGGAACTCCGGAGGTACTGGCAGAAGTAAAGCTGTGAAGCTGGATCATGAGCCGTGGTTGGGAAGCTCGGTCAGTAGAGTACTTTCCCACAAAAGCCAAAGGTTTAGAGTTCGAGTCTTGGTTCGGCACAGAGTTTTAATCTGCCAGGAAGTTTCATATCAGTGTATCTCCACTGCAGACTGAAAATTTTATTCCGTAAACAACCCCCAGCTGATGCTAAGCCACGTCTCTGCAATACCCTTTCTTGCGAAAGTGCTACTATTCAAAATTTTATAGGAGAGCTTTTGTCAACTTTGGAATGTAGATGATAAGGTAGTGGTGGAACTAAAGCTCTGAGGACAGGCTGTTAATCATGCTTGGGTTGCTCAGTTGGCAGAGCACTTACCCACAAAAGGTAAAGGTCCCGAGTTTGGGTCCCCGTATGGCACACAGTTTTAATCAGCCAGAAAGTTTCATATCAGTGCACATTCCACTGCAGAGTGAAAATCTCATTCTGGAAACATCTCCAGATCAATGGCTCAGCCATGTCCCTGCAATAACCTTTCTTCCAGTAGTACCAGTCATGTGAGTGAGCTTCTGTGACGTTTAGAATGTAGGAGATGGGGTACTGACGGACCTAAAGCTGCGAGGACAGGTTGTGAGCCATTCTTGGGTAGTTCATTCAGCAGAGCACTCATCTGTGAAAGGCAAAGGTTCCAAGTCCGAGTCTCTACCTGCCACCCAGGTTTAATCATCCAACCTTCATACTTACTCTGACAGAGTTACTCATATTAGAAATATCTAAGTCACTATCTATACATCCTAATCGACCAGAAATGCCTTTCATTAAACATATGGTACAAAATATATCGACTGAAAAATGAAAAATCAAAATATAAAACAGGTCAGTTCAATAATTATTAGCTGCAAAGATCTAAATTATTTCATCAAAAGCACTTATTTTTCTTTGAGGGAACTTTCTCAGAAAATATTGCATGATCTCTACATAATTTATATTCATGTACTGTAAACATATTGAGGAAATATGGTTCAAATGTGGGAGATATTTTAGTGTTTTCTACAACTCTTGTGAGCCCAAGTGCAGCCAGTAAAAATGCTAATAATTATGTCACATTGAGTAAACCATTCTTTCATCAAAAGCTCTTACAGAGAAAATCATAACATGTAAATGTAACATACTTACTGACTTTTGAGATAGGAGTAATCCTTAAAAATCCCTGAATCAATATTCTTCATGAGTTTTTGAACCACAGAAAAATCCTGTGTAATTGCTATGAGATCCATGACATAGTAACATTTTCTATACCAACTTATACGAATAAACCAAGCTTTTAGAGAATAAAATCTCACTAAATATTGATACAACTTCACTCTTACATTTACACTTTTCTTGTCAGAAACATTTAATTGCATTCGTCCTATTAGTCCTGGAACAATCAATTCATCATAAATACATTTACATATTGTTTCCAATAGGAAATTAAAAGTACTAATGTAGTGACATTCAGAAGTAATCAGATATTATGTGCTATTAAAAATTTATACAGTGTACAGTCTTAGACAATAAAACTGACCGAAGGCCGGCCGCCACAGGGACTAAGTCCGAGTCATTCACTTAAGGTGGCCAATAAAACTGACCGCCCCTGACAACTCTAAGTCCTGCAATCTGCACAATCTGGCAACACTGTAAGATGCGGAAGTGTCAGGAGGAAGTGTTATCTACTTCCGAGACGTTGTCGGACTACGTGAGCCCGTGGTCTAGTGGCAAGCGTCGTGCGTTCTAAACTTATAGTCGCCTGTTCGCGTCCAACTGTATTTTTTTTTTCTTTTTACCGCAGTCAGTCAAAAGTTATGAGTCTGACTGAACATCGAAGATAATTCGCTTAACATTCTACCCACCAGCAATAACAAGTATTCCAGAAACAATTCCGCAGGATAGCTCGTGGCTGCGCCGCGATCATACCAGCTTTCTCTCGAGCGTTTCTTCGCGCTGCAGCGGCTACCGGCCACCGGCCAGACGCCACCCGCCGCCTGATATCCGGCGCCGCCCAGGTGAATGCGTCGCAACACTGTCAGTGTGTGTCTCAACTGTCATTTTCGAATTTGAAGTTCTAGTTATCATCTGGCAGCTAAACAATGGATTTCGCAAACTTGAAAATCATGAACTACAGTTAAGCATTGTAAAACTGAATCGAAAGTGGAAATAGGTGTAACATCTGCAACACAACGTTTACTTTTGGTATAACAGAGGGGTGAATGCAGAGGAGGCAGCTAGAAAGATTTGAATTGTGTGTGGAGCGACTGCTTTTGGGAAAAATACGCCAGGAAAAGATATTCTTGTTTCAACAAAGATCGTTCTGGCATGAATGATTTTCCACATTAAGGAAGTCTCGACTACTGATATATGTGATAGATTGCCATTTTACCATCACGCGACATTTGCATTCAACAGGCAAAGTTCAGAAGTCTGGTGTAGGAGTACTGCATGCTCTAATTCCAAACAACAAAAATCAACGGAGTGACTATTATTGAACGTCATCAGGTCGCTCATTGAGCATTCGTATGCAGTACTGTTACTGGTGACGAGTTATGATGCCTTTATCGTTAACTTCCTAAGAAGAAATGAAAGGCTGAGCCCATGGAGGTAGAATAAGGGGAGATGGCGCTACAGACTTACGCTGTACGTTGTTTTGAAGCCAGTGGGTGGGGCCTGCCGCCATCTTGGATCCCCCAAAACATTAGCAGACAAGTGTTTACAATTCTTTCGTGTTCGTTATTTCTGTCGTGTGCACGCGATATTTATTTTATATAGTAAATGTTACACTGTTTTAGTGAACAACACAGCATAATGAATGCAACTTCAATCGTTTTTCTGGTCTTAAATGCATATTCGATGCAGTAATACGACACCAAAATATGAAGCTTCTGGCCTCAGTACTGTAATTCCTTTTTGTTTATACAACGAATAACCGAGAAGAGAAGTATGTGCTGTGAAAAGCGTGCTTTCATAATCCATTTCTGTTCTCTTTCATTGTGTGTGTGCCGATAATTGATAAAGCCAGAACTCCAAAACAATGATTGATAGTTTACAAGCACCGATTTGTATTCGTTGCATTTTCAAATGTTCAGGTTTGCAAGAAACTTGCCTTATTTCCTTTGGTGTCCCATACATGTATGCAGGGACGATATAAACAAGCCAGCTGTCATGTCAACAAAGTGAAAGGTTCGTTAAATTACGAAGGAAAAGAACGGAATTTAAGATTGTCAGGCCCATCGTAGTTTACACATCTACTTTGTTTTTAAATTGTACCTACCAAGTGACATTCAGTGTGGCAAATAACAGCAATTTACAGGTTAACACGACAACACAGTGATTAATATAATGATCTAAGTAGCCTGGACATTGATAGGGAACTTTGCTTTAACAAATATGTAAACCTTAAGTACTCATAATTTAACCACTGTAACATGTGTTCCACAGATTTTACTGAAGATTTAATTAACTACATGAAGTTACACTACTTTTATATTAAATTATCCCATTTTAAAACATTAGTCTACATTTCCAGGATATTTATTGCCAGGACTTTTCAGTTACTTGGGAATAACCAAACAATGAAAACCAAGTGTGTTGCTCACCTCCAGAGAGTTCTTCGCATTGGACTGATAGGAAATCTAAAGTCAAATCACAGAAATAAAACCATACTGTATTACTTCACAGTGCATCAGAATTTCAAGTATATATAAGAAAATAGCGATTAAATAAGACCACTTAGGGATGAAATGTGATTTGTTTAAACTTTAGACTACAATCAGAACGATTAGTACACCAGTAAGCGACGCAAGCCGGCATTTTTTATCAAAACACTTCACGACTACACGAAATCAAACTACCAGAAGCGAATGTTTTGGGGTAGCTAACATGGCGGATCTTGACTTGGGTCGGCTTCAAGTTTGTGACGTCATGACAACTCCTCTTATTTTTACCTCCATGGCTGAGCCCCTCCAAAAGATACAAACTCGAGCAAAGAGTAGTATGAACATAATATTTTGCATCTGATAGCACCAAAAGTGTGTTTTGGGCTACGAATTCTGCCCCAAGGTCTGTGTGCAACACAGCTGGAATTTGTTGCCAACAACTGAGACACCTTTCGGTCTTAGCGTAAGAAAATCGAGTAATACAACTACATCACATGTGTTACTGTATGACAACGCACTTCTTGATTTGAGAAACAAAACTATCCAGGAGATTGAAATTAAAGTCATCTCTCAAACACTTGTATTGATAGAGAAGTCCTCTCTCAAGCACTTGTCCCTCTCATCATATATTCGTAAAGATGATGAGAATTTTTTGGCGGACGATTTCTTTTGTGAGATTATTGAGGTTTCTTGTTTGCGTCAATGTATCGATGTTTAGTTTTCAAATGAATGTTTTCTGCTTGTAGGGAAATTTACCAGAGATCTTCAATATTCTCTGCCGTGCTAACCTGGACTCCCCAGAGTGCGAAAATCCAACTGCCGCCTATCGGTGGCCAGGTTGTGTACCACCTGGGGTAAAGTTACCTTTGCTTGCATAGTTCATGTTTTCTTGTGTTTCATTGGTTTGGCCTGGGTGATTCCGGGACCAGACAGGACCAGAGGGTGTTGAAGCCTTTGGAAGCAAATATTTTCAGCAAAGCTCATTGAGATAATAGACGGTGACCGGAGTAGCGGTGATTTTCACTCAGATGTGTCTGGATTTAGGGTTCAACGGATTGAGTAGACATTCAGGATTGTGTTAGTATTTGGTTCACCCCAAGTGTTTGATTTCCTCGGTACCACCCATATGGATGACGGTTTCCCCTATCGGCCACAGGGGATTATTATTATTATTATTAGTAATATGTCATCAGCAAATCTGATATGGAGTATCTTCCCACCACTGAAATAGATGTGTATTGTTCGATTCAATATTTCCATCAGATAAATATGGATTATAATTACGTTACATTGCTGCTAGTCGACATATTTCTCACTTTCTCTTAGGCAGTTGCTAGCTGTTACTCCATCAAAGGAATTTATGGGCGCAGCATTGTTGCAATACAGACGTTCAAATTATCCGATTTCTATAATTTCATTTTGATACAAGATCGTCGTAATCGGATTCAGCCAGTCAGTCTTAATTTGGATATCCGACTACGACTCTCATCATATGATAGACTGGGTGAACCACATTCTTGATCGGACTGTTGAATCCAGATCACTTATCTATGACAGGGCCTGAATTCTTAAACACTGTGGAAAATAATAATCCAATGTGATTATTACAAATACGTTATTTAAATATAAATATATGAACCAATGAGATAACAGTTTATTTACAGGGGCAGAGACCCATCCATCATAGCAGGGCAGTGTGAGATTGGTTTCAGGGCCAGATAAACAGCTGAGGAACTGACTGGTGCATGCGTTGTTCAACACACAGTAGTTGTCATCCTCACTGGAATCAATGATTGTTTGCATGTGTGTGTGTGCGCGTGTGTGTGCGCGCGTGTGTGTGTTTTCGTGTTAACGCAGAGGTAACAAGGTCATTGCCATGAGTCCCTACAAATGCAAGCCACCTTTGACGAATATAGAAAATGTATGGTGGGAAGTAAACCCTCATGCTACACTGTCGACGACTTAATGAAATCAATTCCCCCACGCCCTCGAGAAATTTTACATAATGATCGTGGGTGGGTTGGATACTAAAAGTATACTCGTCCACAAAAGCCATGTGGACAATTACCTGATAATCGGTCAAGCTTTGCTTTGTCGCAGCTCTTCAGCATACAGCAAGTCCATTTACTTTCAGTCCCCTTCTTACAATCCTTGCAATGCAAGGTAATTGAAAAATCTCATCCACTCGACGCCAACTGAGGAACTGACTGGTGCATGTGTTGTTCAACACACAGTAGTTGTCCTCCTCACTGGAATCAATGACTGTGTGTGCGTGTGTGTGTGTGTGTGTGTGTGTGTGTGTGTGTGTGTGTGTGTGTGTGTTTTCGTGTTAACGCACAATCTGAATCAATACTGTTAACATTAGAGAGGCAACCAACAATAAATATTGCATCAAATATGACTGTAAAGTATATTAATGCGATCGGAAGTTACAAACTGAACTTTTACCCATCCCACGTCCTGCGTATTACGTTAAGTAAGATGTATTAACTCCATAGTATCGTTAGCAGAGACAGTGCGCTCTTGTTGTCGAGGCTCGCGACAAGTGCAGCGATTAGCAGTGCCCAATGCCGCCACGATTTGTTTATGTTGGCTGAGCGTGGACACTGCAGCAGACGCTTCACCCTAAACAGAAAGAAATCACCTTTGCTCTGACTGCAGTGAGCGGATATCACTGGCTGCATGTTCTTATAGTAACCAACGTGAGACTCTACTTACAGGTGCCATGGAGCAATTGCAACGGGTATCATGTCATTAGTCATCAGAATATTAACCAGTGATGAAATGTCCACTCTATTTGAATCCCAAGAAAATAGGAACCTTCTCACAATGGAATGTGAGGTGATATCAAAATATATCCAACATACAAAAATTAATTGGAGGGCTTTCATGTATGCAGTAATAGCACACAAACAAATATTATGTCTTGGAAGCGTATATTTCATTTCCTCTTCTCATATTAACGCCCTTGTTTTAATATGAAGTGAGAAAATAAACATGAAAAACTAAAGTTCCTGAGAAGCATATAAGTCATTTCCTCTTCTCATATCACAACTTTTGTTTTAGTATGAAGTAAAAAAATGAACAGTTTATAGTTCTGAAGCATAATATGACACCAGATTCTTATTGTAGGCGCTACCGGAAACGCCAAAAGCAGGGAGCTGTCCATTCTTTTGTCCAACAGTCTGTTTCCTTTCATGTATTACTCCCGCTAGGAGATTCTTATTTAAGGACTTGTGGGCATCAAGTTCTTCAGCAGAACAAGCCTTATGTTATAGTGCTAAATACGGTATGGAAAAAATGCAACAAAGACGAGTTCCGCTAGAGCAGTGAGGATATTTGCACATGTGTGTATTCAGCAATGACTGCCAGCTGCCACAACACTTCACAGAATCCTTGCGGAGGCAACACAACTGTGCGTGCACTTCAGACTTCATTCGGTGAGACGTCAGGAGATGGATGAAAACGTCATATTAACGTCGCTTTCCGAGTCGTATTCAATCCAGAATGAGGTGTTACTAAGGTAGTTGAGCGTTCTAGCAATTACACTTTTATGATTCCCATATGAGTATTTCGAAAGCCAAAAGAACCCGTTAGTGTGAAACTATCGGGAACTGCATTAATATCAAACTGCCAGAACTTGAGACAATACGTGGACTCTTCTCTTCGCTGGGTGACCTATTACTGTTATTTAGCATTCTCTCCATCCTAGTCGTAATGCAAATGGAACTTCAGAGGCGCTTTCCGCTATTCTTGACAAACATCAGCAACCTGTAATCACTGAGAGTCACAACTGCGTGATGATAATGGTTCAGGTTGTCAGTAGTTGTGGTGGTGTTATGCTGTCAAACTGCTTACAGTAGGCCGGCCGCGATGGTCTCGCGGTTCTAGGCGCGCAGTCCGGAACCGCGCGACTGCTACAGTCGCAGGTTCAAATCCTGCCTCGGGCATGGATGTGTGTGATGTCCTTAGGTTAGTTAGGTTTAAGTAGTTCTAAGTTCTAGGGGACTGATGACCACAGCTGTTAAGTCCCATAGTGCTCAGAGCCAGCCAGCTTACAGTAACATTAATGGTGGCGCATATAATTTAGCGCTGACTACCTACTTAAGTAAAGATAGTGTTGTGGTGTCGTCGCTTGTCTTTATTTGTCCTCAGCTTGAGTAATCCGATTTAACGAGCATAGTACTCCAATCGCGGGCTCCTAATACAGTATGACTGCAGAGATTATCGTGCGGATATTACATTAATTCTGCAATGAAATGCTTAACAAATCTTACCCTCAGCTATGCAGCTAGAATGACTCATTACACAGGTACTCCATGTTGCACTTGGTTAAGTGATCCGTTCACTGCAATCCTGCTTGTACTGTTCGTAAATACTTGTATACTTCAGAAATGGTTCAAATGGCTCTGAGCACTGTGTGACTTAACTTCTGAGGTTATCAGTCTGCTAGAACTTAGAGCTACTTAAACCTTACTATCCTAAGGACATCAGACACATCCATGTCCGAGACAGGATTCGAACCTGCGACCGTAGCGGTCGCGCGGTTCCCGACTATAGTGCCTGGAACCGCTCGGCCACCCCGGCCTGCATACTTGTATACTGACTATTCGTTATTTGACTAAATATGAATTGCAATCTGATTCGCATATATATGACATCGGCTAGCATTGGCACAAAGTAATCACTAAGGGTTGGACGCCGTTGAAGTCCTGTTAAATTGATGGCAAGATAAATGTTCGCAAATCACCTCTATTGCCTCAGAAAGAATTGCATCTTAAATATCGAAGGACCGACGACCACACTGTCACAGCGCGTTGAAATACAGCAACGGCGGCAGATGAAAATTTGTGACCGACTGGGATTCGAACCCAGACCTCCTGCTTACTAAACAGACGTTCTGATGACTGGACTATTATTTTTTTTAGTGTCTGAGAAGACTTTCAGCACCAGGTAGGCGGAGGCAAAGAGGGCAGGGGTCGAAGATCCGGTCCTGTCATGGTCCTTCAACAAGGTTCGGATGACATTCCGCTTCCAGTTGTTAGTGGCCATGCGCTTGTTATTTGCCCTTAACCACAGTCAGAGTTGGAGACTCTCTTCAGTTACATCTAACCAGTGCGTATCTATTGCACTATTGTTAGAAATGAGGTGCAGTATTTTGGTATTAAAATTTTGTAAATTTGTGGTAAGAACTTATGAGACCAAGCTGCTTAGGTCATCGGTCACTAAGCTTACACATTACTTAATCTAACTTAATCTAACTTACGCTATGGACAACACATACACCCATGCCGGAGGGAGGATTCGAACCTCCGACGGTGAATACTATGATGACACAGCAGTCAACCTCTCTGCAGCACTTATCTCCACACGCTCCTCGTCAGACGCGAATTCCCATTTTTGCCGCACACCACATGCGCGGTACCCCCCGGCCATTGTTCCACTAGCTTGCGTCCACACTGTATTCCCGCGAGGGTCGGACGATGTCGTGCGTCTAGCACTGAAAACTTTCGATGACCCATGGAGACCCAAATAATTATACAGGATGTTTCAGGAGGAATAGTAAATATTCTAGGAGATGGTAGTATAGACAAATTGTTGAAATAATGACATATAACATGCGTCCAATTTTTATTGAACATACAGATAGCTGGGTTCAATGCATTTTCGTTTCGTATGTTGGTCCTTACAGGACCCAGTTGTCTACACATCCTTGAAAATGAGCTTCCAGCGTCACTGGAAGAGGTTCATTTGGCTACAAGAATGCGTATGTTCCTCCAGCATGACGGGGCTCCTGCACATTCTAGTCATCAGGTGACACATTATCCAAACCTAACATTTCCTGGAAGATGGATCATTGGATATGGGCACTTTTCTTGGCCTTCAAGGTCCTCGGACCTTATCTCTTTCAATTTTTGCCTGCGGGGATAGTTAAAGGCGAAGTCTACAAAGAAAAAGTAAACCCAAGAGCCGATTTGATCTTTCGGATTATGAATAGTGCAGCCCTCATAAAAGAACGCGAAGACAACCTACACGTGATGTTATCAAGAGAAGTCAAATGTGCATTGAAGTTGGTGGGGGAATTTTTGAAAATCAACTTTGAATGTCCTCGTTGCCTTTGCTTTGAGTTTGTTGGGGTTACATACTAACAGCTGTATCTCTGTACAAAATAAAAAGTGGACGCATATGTATGGAATTTTTTATGCAATTCGTCTGTACTACCACCTACTAAAATATCTAATATTCCTCCTGAAACACTCTGTATATGGATATATGTGTGGTGTCTGTTCTTTCGGACATGTCCGAAAGAAAATGCTTCATGGCATTCTGCAACGACCTTCGGTCGCAGGGGCTGATAGAGATTTCAGAGCTGCTTGGCTGTCTGAATAAAAGTAGATGCTACGATTTTTGTAGGGTCTACTCCAATTCTCCTCCGCGCACATGCTGATAGAAGATACTATGTAATACTGTGGCCATCTTCCCTAAAGAGATTCTAGGCAGTACACCAGACCCGTTGGTTTCATCTGTTTTCGACCTGTCAGTATACCACTATATTATGTCTCCTGAACGGTGTAGTGGTTCGTTCTTCCACTGCTCCCTGCTTCCAACTGTTTATTAAAACAGCTAGAAGTTATTCTATAGTTAGTCGGCATTTCCCCAGCCATCGCCATACTGATTTGGGATTCCGTATATTCTAACTATATCCAGTTATTTACAATTTTTAGCCTTTATGTCCCTGCTGCGGCCTCCATTTTAAGCCACAGGTGTAAGGCGGGCATGTCTAGCCTAATATCCATCCCAAGAGTGGATGTCCTGCTAATTCCGTCTGTTTGTGAAAGCAGGCCAGTCTCTGCACTTTGCGAGACTCCCTAGCAGCCACCTTCTGTTCGACTTTGTTCATATTATATGACAATAAATTATCATTGGTATTTTTGCAGAGGTGTATATCCAGTACGTACTGGGTTTAGACCCCAGTTTACCATACAGCAGCTTCTAGTGCTTATAAGATTATCTTTCACAGTGGAATATATTCTTTATGTGAGGTGTTCATAATAGTTTTCCATCCAGGGCTACCTCTAGATACACTACAACCCTCTCTAAAGTTTCATCGAGAAATATAATTTTTCAGTGTATGTGCTGGACATGCTTCCCCATAAATAATACTACACCAGTTTTCGTGTGGCTAGTCTTTAAATACTTTTTCACAATGTTCAGTGCACATAGGTTTAACAATACTATCAAATTTTCTGAGTCTTACTGTGAATAAATCGTCTACTTATCCTTTTCAAGAGTAGTCTCTCGCATTCAGCTCATCTATGAGTTCATTCACCACTAGGTTCTTCATCTCTAACCATTTACTCGAAGGTCGTATTACTAGAACCCCCTCAACATCCAGGAAGATACAGAGAGCATCCAGAAAGGGTAGTGCTTTTTCCACCTTCCCGACAAGTTGGTGAAGTGTTACCTCACATGATTTGCTTCGTAAGTATTATGAAAATGTGGCAGTTCATAGATAAAATTACGTATTCACAACAACAAAAAAGTATGTCGACAGAAAATAAAAGTGGCATTATGAATTTGGCAGTACCGTAAGGTTTTTCGCTTTGACACTAAGGGTTACTAAAAGTAGCAAGACGAATTTTGCTAGAGCGTTGTCTTACCATTCCCTCATTGAATTTGAATCTGCCTGCTTGTAGTTCTGCTACAAAAGAATTAAAAATCTTGCATTCAGCGAGTGTCAAAAGGCGAACAAAGGCAGCGTGCACCTGACAGGCAAGCACGTTACCTAGGAGCTAGCGAACAGGTGCTGGTCTTTGACGTACTTACTGGCTCAGTAGCCGCTATGGCAAATAAATCGCAACATAAGAGACGAGAGTGAAACCACTTTCGTTGACTCAAAAGCATTAACTGATATCCTTATGTCACGTCTCAAGAGAAAATCACTTACAGTATTCAATTGAAATGACACGATAATATCAAGTGAATTTAGCAGGATAGTTCTGTGCCATCAAGGAAGTAACTCGTCGGTCACAGAGTTGCCAAACATATTCTGCGCTGTTGCCAAGTTTCAGTCATAGTGTCAGGAAGGATACCAGCTGATGTGTTCTGTGAGTGACCTCGGAAGTGGCTATAGCTTCGTTTCGAAGTTGCGGGTGGCAAGGACCGCTAGATCCTCATTATATGCCCATGAGTCTTATTCGCATTTCTGTAACTAGGTTTAGAGGCTAGAGTGCAATTACTTGTAATACATCGATGCACTGAATGCAATCTAAATGTCATATAATAATAACTGCGACAATTATTTGTGTTTTACTGTCTTAATCAGATCGAAACCTTAAAAGCGTATTCGCCAGACGCGATTCACAATTTTGGAGCTTCTCCAGTGGTTGAGTTGGCAATGCCTCTTTGCTGTACAATCACTGTCATTGGCACATCCACCAGAAGACAGGCATGGCCTGGCTTATTGTTGTCAGCTTTCCTGACGGATATTCTGCCTTTGCTCGAAACGTGAATTCGAACATTCCATAAGGCGAAAATTTGATGTTTCTATTCTTCCAGCTCCTACATACAAATAACACTTACAATAAGCGGCAGAAAAGCGCCTGTGAACCAACAGTTAATGATGCAGTCATAATTAGTGGAATCTGACAAGTTCCATCTGTCATCTGATAATTGTGAAAACTACTTTTTCATCTTCACAGCACCGCAGTATGAACTCAAGGGTTTCATAGAATACCTATACTTAATTTCGTTGTGATCGTTTTCAATGGCAGTAGGGGAGGAGCAAAACCATCTGACTTGAAACATACTTTTCCAGTGGGATTTGAATCTTTGACTACAGTTGCAGTAGCACGTCCAGTGAGGTATCAAGAATGTGAGCAATCACTCATTGCTATAGTATAGCCTAGGGCAGAAAGAAGCAGGTTTCCGACAAAGTAAACGACGAGAGACACTGTCGCTGTCACTTATTAAACAGTAATTGTTCAGAAAATTACAACAATATCTAGTGAAATGAGTAGGTTGATGCAGCTCCAGTCCGGCGCTATCACTTAGTTGCCAAACGTTTTCCCAATAGCACTTATGATATAAATGTGTGTGTGTGTGTGTGTGTGTGTGTGTGTGTGTGTGTGTGTGTGTGTGTGCGTGCGTGTATGTCTGTTCTTAGGACATTTCCAAAAGAACAGACACTACGAATCGAAATAGACAGACTTCTTAATCAATTAAAGATTGAAGGACAGATGTCCAGGCTGTCTTTGGCATTAAAATAGAACAACAGCGTCAGATGAAAATTTGTGCCTGACCAGATTCGAACCCGGATTTGCAAAATTTTAATACCAAAATACTGCATCTCGGTTCTTACAATAGTGCAATAGGTGCACACTGGTTAGATGTAACTGAAGAGAGACTCCAACTCGGATTGTAGTTAAGGGCGAATCCCAAGCGCATGGCCACGAACAATTGGGAGCGGAAACTTAATGTCATCAGAACCTTGTTCAAGGACCATGACATGCGATCGTTAGATCGACTGCGCAAAGTTCAGATTATAAATACATACATACTTAGAAAAATATATTACGTCGGAGCAGTCGTACCAATAGTGCAGGTCACTGCACATAAAAATATAAGCTTTAGCCTATTGGTATCTGTGGAAACAAAATATCATCAAAGTATCCTTCGACACGGTGACTTTGCAGAGGCAAAACGGAGGACTTGGAATTAAAGACGTGCTTTTAAACTAATACACGCCACTAAGACAGGCATCACAAAACTTCTGTTCCTCTCGTTAGATCCTGGGGATAGGAACGCTCCTGTTAATGTAGCATGCCAGCCTAGATTACGTCCGAAAGTACTATGGCGTTTGGAGCTGCATAAGACTTCCACGAGCACAAACCAACACTAGAACCGTTTATGATTATATTACCAGACATCATCTTCACAAACCAATTCCGGTAACTTAACCTACAAAAAACTGGAGGAACGTCTGGAAAAAAATCAACAATAAAATTATACCAACTAGAGTAAGTGCCGTATGGTGCGACTTTGTAAACGAAACCATACCCACAGCGGAACAATTATGTAAAATTAAATTGAGACCATCTCCATACGGCGACAAATGACGGCTTGTAGAAACTGTAGCGCACATCTTCTCATATGAAAATAGAATCAGAATTTGGAACTGGACTACGAAGAAGTTAGCACTGTCAATAGAACCGCAGAAAGTCAAATACCGATAACTGAAGCTTTACAATCCGACTGGAAATGTTACCTGTCCGCAAAGAATAACAGTTATTCGTGGCTTCTGGGACAGTTTGTGTTTTACGTCATAACAAACAAAACTTAGTAGAGTACATGTTCTATATTGCAGTAGAAAATTTCAAGCTGAAGAAGAATAACAAATATAAGGAATGGTTTTAAATTTTTATCTACAAAGAGGTGGGCACTTTTATTCACTAGAAGAGGAATACTATTCTTTCACTTTTTTTATTCCTGGAATATTCTTTTACGTTGGATCTAAAATCAGAACTGTTCTAATTTGGCAAACCCCACCGGCTCCGAAATTTCTTTTATTTGTTGAAAAATATATGGCTTCCTTACAGACCTCATATGCATCCAGTGCATAATAAATTAAAATGTGAATATATTTCTGAATGAATGTTTGTTAGGGATTTTTCCGTCACCCTTTCCTTTGTTATAAGTTATGTTCTACAAGGAACGCACTCCACTGGAGGCGGCAATCTGTAATTTATTTTACCTAAATTACTACTTCAGTTTTGTTCTACAATTTAAAAGAATATACGGGTGCAAACATGGAATACATGGGAATTATGCAGCTGCTCAGTGCAGGTGTGGGAGAGGCATTGTGGCCACGCCTCGGATCTTCGACCCCTGCCCTCTTTGCCTCCGCCTACCTGGTGCTGAAAGTCTTCTCAAACATTAAAAAAAAATATTAGTCCCGTCATCAGAACGTCTGTCTAGGAAGCAGGAGGTCTGGGTTCGAAGACCAGTCGATCACAAATTTTCATCTGCCGTCGTTGCTATATTTCAACGCGCTGTGACAGTGAGGACGTCGGTCCTTCGATATTTAAGATGCAATTGTTTTTTGAGGCAATAGAGGTGATTTGCGAACATTTGTCTTGCCATCAATGTAACAGGACTTCAACGGCATCCAACCCTCAGTCTTACCTTTATTGCCGGCGTTAACCCATGTCATATACATGCGAATCAGATTGTAGTTCATAATTAGTCAAATAACAAATGGTCAGTATACAAGTATGCAGGCCGGGGTGGCCGAGCGGTTCCAGGCGCTATAGTCAGGAACCGCGCGACCACTATGGTCGCAGGTTCGAATCCTGTCTCGGACATGGATGTGTCTGATGTCCTTAGGCTAGTTAGGTTTAAGTAGTTCTAAGTTCTAGCGGACTGATAACCTCAGAAGTTAAGTCACACAGTGCTCAGAGCCATTTGAACCATTTCTGAAGTATACAAGTATTTACGAACAGCACAAGCAGGATTTCAGCGAACGGATCACTTAACCAAGTGCAACATGGAGTACCTGTGTAATGAGTCATTCCAGCTGCATAGCTGAGGGTAAGATTTGTTAAGCATTTCATTGCAGAATTAATGTAATATCCGCACGATAATCTCTGCAGTCATACTGTATTAGGAGCCCGCGATTGGAGTACTATGTTCGTTAAATCGGATTACTCAAGCTGAGGCCAAATAAAGACAAACGACGACACCACAACACTATCTTTACTTAAGTAGGTAGTCAGCGCTAAATTATATGCGCCATCATTAATGTTACTGTAAGCTGGCTGGCTCTGAGCACTATGGGACTTAACAGCTGTGGTCATCAGTCCCCTAGAACTTAGAACTACTTAAACCTAACTAACCTAAGGACATCACACACATCCATGCCCGAGGCAGGATTCGAACCTGCGACCGTAGCAGTCGTGCGGTTCCGGACTGCGTGCCTAGAACCGCGAGACCATCGCGGCCGGCCTACTGTAAGCAGTTTGACAGCATAACACCACCACAACTACTGACAACCTGAACCATTATCATCACGCAGTTGTGACTCTCAGTGATTACAGGTTGCTGATGTTTGTCAAGAATAGCGGAAAGCGCCTCTGAAGTTCCATTTGCATTACGACTAGGACGGAGAGAATGCTAAATAACAGTAATAGGTCACCCAGTGAAGAGAAGAGTCCAGGTATTGTCTCAAGTTCTGGCAGTTTGATATTAGTGCAGTTCCCGATAGTTTCACACTAACGGGTTCTTTTGGCTTTCGAAATACTCATATGGGAATCATAAAAGTGTAATTGCTAGAACGCTCAACTACCTTAGTAACACCTCATTCTGGACTGAATATGACTCGGAAAGCGACGTTAATTTGACGTTTTCATCCATCTCCTGACATCTCACCGAATGAAGTCTGAAGTGCACGCACAGTTGTGTTGCCTCCGCAAGGATTCTGTGAAGTGTTGTGGCAGCTGGCAGTCATTGCTGAATACACACATGTGCAAATATCCTCACTGCTCTAGCGGAACTCGTCTTTGTTGCATTTTTTCCATACCGTATTTAGCACTATAACATAAGGCTTGTTCTGCTGAAGAACTTGATGCCCACAAGTCCTTAAATAAGAATCTCCTAGCGGGAGTAATACATGAAAGGAAACAGACTGTTGGACAAAAGAATGGACAGCTCCCTGCTTTTGGCGTTTCCGGTAGCGCCTACGATAAGAATCTTGTGTCATATTATGCTTCAGAACTATAAACTGTTCATTTTTTTTACTTCATACTAAAACAAAAGTTGTGATATGAGAAGAGGAAATGACTTATATGCTTCTCAGGAACTTTAGTTTTTCGTGTTTATTTTCTCACTTCATATTAAAACAAGGGCATTAATATGAGAAGAGGAAATGAAATATATGCTTCCAAGACATAATATTTGTTTGTGTGCTATTACTGCATACATGAAAGCCCTCCAATTAATTTTTGTATGTTGGATATATTTTGATATCACCTCACATTCCATTGTGAGAAGGTTCCTATTTTCTTGGGATTCAAATAGAGTGGACATTTCATCACTGGTTAATATTCTGATGACTAATGACATGATACCCGTTGCAATTGCTCCATGGCACCTGTAAGTAGAGTCTCACGTTGGTTACTATAAGAACATGCAGCCAGTGATATCCGCTCACTGCAGTCAGAGCAAAGGTGATTTCTTTCTGTTTAGGGTGAAGCGTCTGCTGCAGTGTCCACGCTCAGCCAACATAAACAAATCGTGGCGGCATTGGGCACTGCTAATCGCTGCACTTGTCGCGAGCCTCGACAACAAGAGCGCACTGTCTCTGCTAACGATACTATGGAGTTAATACATCTTACTTAACGTAATACGCAGGACGTGGGATGGGTAAAAGTTCAGTTTGTAACTTCCGATCGCATTAATATACTTTACAGTCATATTTGATGCAATATTTATTGTTGGTTGCCTCTCTAATGTTAACAGTATTGATTCAGATTGTGCGTTAACACGAAAACACACACACACACACACACACACACACACACACACACACACACGCACACACAGTCATTGATTCCAGTGAGGAGGACAACTACTGTGTGTTGAACAACACATGCACCAGTCAGTTCCTCAGTTGGCGTCGAGTGGATGAGATTTTTCAATTACCTTGCATTGCAAGAATTGTAAGGAGGGGAGTGAAAGTAAATGGACTTGTTGTATGCTAAAGAGCTGCGACAAAGCAAAGCTTGACCGATTATCAGATAATTGTCCACATGGGCTTTGTGGACGAGTATACTTTTAGTATCCAACCCCCCCCCCCCCCCCCCATGATCATTACGTAAGATTTCTCGAGGACATAGTGGAATTGATTTCATTAAGTCGTCGACAGTGTAGCGTGATGGTTCACTTCCCACCATACGTTTTCTATATTTGTCCAAAGGTTGCTTGCATTTGTAGGGACACATGGCAATGACCTTGTTACCTCTGCCCACATATTCTCTATCTGGTTGATGTTCGGTGATCATGGAACAAACGGCATCAGCTTTATCCTCTCTTGGCCCTGAAACCAATCTCGCACTGCTCTACTATGACGGATGGGTCCTTGCTCCTGTAAATACATTGTTATCTCGTTAGTTCATATATTTATATTTAAATAACTTATTATTTTCCACAATGTTTAAGAATTCATTCCCTGTCGTAGATAAGTGATCTGGATTTAACAGTCCGATTAAGAATGTGGTTCACCAGTGTATCATATGATGAGAGTCGTAATCGGATATCCACATTAAGACTGACTGGCTGAACCCGATTACGACGATCTTGTACCGAAATGAAATTACAGAAATCAGATAATTTGAACGTCTGTATTGCAACAATTCTGCGCACATAAATTCCTATGATGGAGTAACAGCTAGCAACTGTCTAAGAAAAAAAGAGAAATATGTCGACTAGCAGCAATGTAACGTAATTATAATCCATATTTATCTGATGGAAATATTGAATCGAACAATACACATCTATTTCAGTGGTGGGGAGACACTCCATATCAGATTTGCTGATGACATATTAATAATAATAATAATAATAATAATAATAATAATCCCCTGTGGCCGATAGGGGAAACCGTCATCCATATGGGTGGTACCGAGGAAATCAAATACTTGGGGTGAACCAAATACTAACACAATCCTGAACAGATACTCAATCCGTTGAACCCTAAATCCAGACACATCTGAGTGAAAATCACCGCTACTCCAGTCACCGTCTATTATCTCAATGAGCTTGGCTGAATATATTTGCTTCCAAAGGCTTCAACACCCTCTGGTCCTGTCTGGTCCCGGTATCACCCAGGCCAAACCAATGAAACACAAGAAAACATGAACTATGCAAGCAAAGGTAACTTTACCCCAGGTGGTACACAACCTGGCCACCGATAGGCGGCAGTTGGATTTTCGCACTCTGGGGAGTCCAGGTTAGCACGGCAGAGAATATCGAAGATCTCTAGTAAATTTCCCTACAAGCAGAAAACATTCATTTGAAAACTAAACATCGATACATTGACCCAAACAAGAAACCTCAATAATCTCACAAAAGAAATCGTCCGCCAAAAAATTCTCATCATTGCTCTTCAAGAACCACGATTAATTGACAATTAAAACTTGCATTACGGAAACTATGGCATCTTCAAGAGCAAAATACAACAAAAGGTAGCAAGAGGCGTACCAATCTTCGGCACTGCATTTCTCGAACACAGATCTGTCATCAACTCTGTCAAAGATATCGCATCCATCAACAATCGACTTATGACTATGCTCATTCAGAGCCCCTATAAAAGATATACACTCGAAAATACTATGAGCAAAATTCACCAAGATGACGTGAAAATACTGATGGGAGACTTCAACTCTCTATTTGGGTCAGAAAAAACCTGTAGAAAAATAATTGGTACAAATTCAACACACCGAAACGCTTAGACGAACGGCACACGTCTGACTGACATTTGCCAACAATTCAACCACAAAAGAATGTCTTCCCGCTTTAGGAAGTAGCCTGTTCCCAAGAAACATGTTTCTCTACCAGGTGCAAGCTGCTTTCGTTCGCCTTTCGAGACTCGCTGAGAGCCAGATTTTTAATTCTTTTGTAGCAGAGCTACAAGCAGGCAGATACAAACGCAATAAGGGAATCGTAAGACAACACTCGAGCAAAATGCGCCTTGCTACTTTCAGTAACCCTTAGTGTCAGAGCGAAAACCTTACGGTACTGCCAAATTCATGATGACGACATATTTTTTGTTGTTGTGAATACATAATTTTATCTATGAAATGCCACATTTTCATAATAATTGCGAATGATACAGGAAATGAGGTAAATGCAGATCTTTTCGAAGTCAAAAGTCGATAATGTCCTACGAATTCGTGTTAAAATAGGCTCAATCGTCTTACAGATACTTAATGCTTTATTAAGATAGTCTGCCATCGTGATGTTTCTGTATTAAGCTGAATTTAATTTGTATTAGTACAGTGAATATTTTAATTGGATTTTCCATTAGTTTACTAAACGCAACAGTAATCATCAAAGAGAAATTAATCAGCAAAAGAATTTTCTTTCACAATATCTAAAACGATCTGACAATGCTAAAGTTGTTTACAAATTCTACGTCAGTAGAAACCTACTGGTTCCAACGATATCATTATACCAGAGTAGTTTTAAGAGTATTTTCGTCTAGAAATGAATTGCGTTGACGGTTGATCGATCAAGAGCGGGAAAGGTAAATCTTTACGAATATATGATGAGAGGGACAAGTGCTTGAGAGAGGACTTCTCTATCAATACAAGTGTTTGAGAGATGACTTTAATTTCAATCTCCTGGATAGTTTTGTTTCTCAAATCAAGAAGTGCGTTATCATACAGTAACGCATGTGATGTAGTTGTATTACTCGATTTTCTTACGCTAAGACCGAAAGGTGTCTCAGTTGTTGGCAACAAATTCCAGCTGTGTTGCACACAGACCTTGGGGCAGAATTCGTAGCCCAAAACACGCTTTTGGAGCTATCAGATGCAAAATATTATGTTCATACTACTCTTTGCTCGAGTTTGTATCTTTTGGAGGGGCTCAGCCTTTCATTTCTTCTTAGGAAGTTAACGATAAAGGCATCATAACTCGTCACCAGTAACAGTACTGCATACGAATGCTCAATGAGCGACCTGATGACGTTCAATAATAGTCACTCCGTTGATTTTTGTTGTTTGGAATTAGAGCATGCAGTACTCCTACACCAGACTTCTGAACTTTGCCTGTTGAATGCAAATGTCGCGTGATGGTAAAATGGCAATCTATCACATATATCAGTAGTCGAGACTTCCTTAATGTGGAAAATCATTCATGCCAGAACGATCTTTGTTGAAACAAGAATATCTTTTCCTGGCGTATTTTTCCCAAAAGCAGTCGCTCCACACACAATTCAAATCTTTCTAGCTGCCTCCTCTGCATTCACCCCTCTGTTATACCAAAAGTAAACGTTGTGTTGCAGATGTTACACCTATTTCCACTTTCGATTCAGTTTTACAATGCTTAACTGTAGTTCATGATTTTCAAGTTTGCGAAATCCATTGTTTAGCTGCCAGATGATAACTAGAACTTCAAATTCGAAAATGACAGTTGAGACACACACTGACAGCGTTGCGACGCATTCACCTGGGCGGCGCCGGATATCAGGCGGCGGGTGGCGTCTGGCCGGTGGCCGGTAGCCGCTGCAGCGCGAAGAAACGCTCGAGAGAAAGCTGGTATGATCGCGGCGCAGCCACGAGCTATCCTGCGGAATTGTTTCTGGAATACTTGTTATTGCTGGTGGGTAGAATGTTAAGCGAATTATCTTCGATGTTCAGTCAGACTCATAACTTTTGACTGACTGCGGTAAAAAGAAAAAAAAAATACAGTTGGACGCGAACAGGCGACTATAAGTTTAGAACGCACGACGCTTGCCACTAGACCACGGGCTCACGTAGTCCGACAACGTCTCGGAAGTAGATAACACTTCCTCCTGACACTTCCGCATCTTACAGTGTTGCCAGATTGTGCAGATTGCCGGACTTAGAGTTGTCAGGGGCGGTCAGTTTTATTGGCCATCTTAAGTGAATGACTCGGACTTAGTCCCTGTGGCGGCCGGCCGGCGGTCAGTTTTATTTTCTAAGACTGTACATTAACTTGCATATAGATGAGATTTTCACTCTGCAGCGGAGTGTGTGCTGATATGAAACTTCCTGGCAGATTTAAACTGTGTGACTGACCGAAGGTTGGAGATGAGATACTGGCAGAAGTAAAGCTGTGAGGACTGGGCGTGAGTTGTGCTTCGGTAGCTCAGTTGGTAGAGCACTTGCCCATGAAAGGCAAAGGTCCCGAGTTCAAGTCTCGGTCGGGCACACAGTTTTAATCTGCCAGGAAGTTTGCATATAGATGTTTAACTAAATCTATTTCACAATGTTTTCCCACAGTTCACTACCTTTTAAAATTGTTTTTGCTTGTTCCTCTACGCCATGCTATATTGATATTTTTTTCCTGCTCTCCCCTATTTTCTCCTTTGGTGGTGGTTAGTGTTTAACGTCCCGTCGACAACAAGGTCATTAGAGACGGCATTTTCTCCTTTGTCCACAAAAATTCTCAATAGCAAAATATGTGTCATCTGATTTCAGCTTTATCTATAAACACTCTGTTGCGATTATTGTCTTTTGACAGTTCTGTGGGAATAATCAATTCAGCAATCAACTGTGGTGTGTGTTACCTTTGCTACAAATGTTATCTTTGACGTTATTCTCAGTGTCGAGCTATCTGCTTTCATTTATGAGCATGTTTGTGTGTTGCTCTGTATAAAATGTAATTCTGTAGTCCTCAATTCTGTGTACTTTATTTTACGCAGAGTTAAGCATTACCCACATAAGCGATGACCCCATCAACAAAGAAACAAGTATAAGCACAGACAGCTTATTCTGTGGACACTTTAATATTGTTCCACGGCAATGGATGACACTCACAAGCAGTTACCCAGAATGAATAAAGAGATTTGAGAAATTTGTGATGAAATCTGTGTCTTGCAGTTCTCCTTTCCTGCAATATAAAAAGTGAACATAGTACAGTACAAAAAACCAGATAGTAAAACAGTACACAACTTCTTGCTGGTTTCTACAAATAGAAGCAATAATGCCAATTATTCACCACCACACAATTGGTCAGGAGGTGATGTTAAGTCAGATTTGAAAATGTCAACTGTTTCAGTCAATTCTTCTGTGTCACGATTTCTCTCAGGAGCAATGAATTGGTTATCTGTCACTTCAAATGGGTCTTCCACATCACATTTTCAGTTATGAGCCCTATCAATTATGCCCAACCAACCATAAATTTTATTCACGGTCACAGAAAATATTTTTACACCCAAACAAGTTCTTGACGATTATGAACAATATACACCAGCACTTAGCAATTTAGACCAGCAGGTGACAGCACTGATGCTGGACATTATTGTGTCATCAAGATTACTTGCTTTAAAAGCTGAATTATTTGCTTGCTGCACCAAATTACTACACTAATGGCTCAGAAAAGTGCTTTGGGGTGACAAAACTACTTCAGAATGTTGGCGGCATCTACGAGATACGATAGACATGTTTAGAGTTTTGAACAATTTGTGTTTCTTATTTGGCAACAGCAGCTACCGTAGCAAGTGCAAGTAACATTGGCAGCGCACGACGATTGACCGATAGACAAGCTGCTAAAAGTGGTGGATAGAATACGTGCAACATTGGAAATACTAGCAACAGTGGTCACACTGTTACCCACTGACGACGTATCGGCTGAACTCGCCTAAAGAGACGATGACAGACTGTGTCACCGTCACATCTGACAGCCCACTGAGGATTTTCAAAGTGCTACGAAGTCCACATGCTATACTCGAAACATAAGACCTAGTCAACTGCTACAATCCTGATACTTGTGTGTTGTTATGCTAAGATTACCAGAGACCTGGAGACAATGTTATTAATATTTGCTGGTATCACAAACATTTTGAATGACAAGCATCAAAGTGCTCAAAACCGAGCACCTACCCAAACGACGATCACGATCTGGATTAGGTGCAATAGATCACAAACTGAACAAAAAGTGACACCCAGCCACAGATGCTAGGTAAACGACAAGTGGACCATCATCGTGCGACAGTAAGCAGACCACACCACAACAGCTGGCAATACGTCAGATGAACATTCGTGCCTGAAGGTGGTAAACGACGTGGCAATCGTCACCTACAGTCACAAGGTTCTGTCCCGTATACGAACATTTGTAGTTACTGATGCCACCGAGCCTGTATTGAGTACCGATTTCCTCTTTCATCATATTTAATTGTGAATCCGAGAAAAGTATGACTACAGAACACAGCTGATAGTAGCACAGTAAGTGTCTACAGCACAGTACTGAGAACAGACAACACCGACACCCGAGACAACATTTACAAATACCAGCACCACGCAGCAGCATCAGATGTAACCGTATGTGTCACATCCATACTACAACTGGCCGACCTCTTCTGTAGCATGCCTGCAGAATTGTGTTGGAACACCTAACAAAGATAAAGGCCACATTTGAAGAAATGCTCCAGTATTAAATAATACGTCATTCTGACAGTCTGTGGCCTTCATCTTCATATCTTGTTCAAGGTGTACATTAGCTGGCACAGAAGCTTTCAGCATCACATATTGCTGTACAGGAACAACCAAATACCATGCCTCAGTGTCTTGTGGTATCCCAAAGATAATGATAATCATGCCATTTGACCTGTTTGAATTTTCATTTATGCCATTTGGTCTGCAAAATGCTGCACAAAGGTGGCAACACGTTGTCAATGGAGAGTTACAAGGGCTTCCATTCTCCTCGATGAGATTCTAGAGTTTTTGCCAGACACCCAGCTACACAAACGACACACACAGAAGGTGTGTCAGTGGCTGCATAACTATAGCATAACATTCAATGAAGAGAAGTGTGTCACCAGCAAAACTTAAGTGACATTTTTGGTAAATGACATTCGTCTGTCACTGGTGAAGACAGCAGCTCTACCGACCCGTCCAAAGTCGGTGGGTTATCGAGAACCAAGAGGCTTTCTGGGAAACTTTTATTGCTGCCATCCTCCCAGTAACAGAAGCTACAAAAACATCTCTCACAGACATGACTGCAGGACACGACACTGAGGGCCGTCAATCCCTCTTGTGGATCCCCGAATTGAAAAAGGTTTCTTTTGCAGTGCTCCTCACTCACCTGATGCCATCTGTGCATCTGGCAATAGATGTAGATTCTAGCCGAACACTAATAGGTGCAGCCCTACAGCAACAGACTGACCGACACTGGCAACGGTTACACTTTTTCCCAAAAAGTTGCAACCAGCACAGCAACAGTGGGTGTGCCTATGACAGAAGTTTTCAATTTATGAAGCTGTTAAATATTTTTGACCCTATCTTGAAGTTTGCCTTGTGACAATTTACACCAACCAAAAACTGGTAGTCTCTGCTTTCCACAACTGACAAGTGTTCGCCCTGACAGTTCATAGGTATAGCATTAGTTGGCCAGTTTACAATGGATACACACCTCATAAAGGGAGGAGGAAACATCGTGGTCAATTACGTTTCACGGCTCTGTGGATCGGCAAATACCATGACTGCTATGACCCTGCCACAGTTTGAACTGCAGATCCACAACAACAGCATTTATCCATTGGTACTTCCACAGGACTGCAACTCACCCAAATCCCAGTGGCAGTCACTGAGTTAACACAATTACGTCAAGGTCCTGCATTTCATCATAACTCTGCAAACAAGACCATCAAGTTACTGACTGTTTTCTGTGGCCATTCATTAATAAAGATGCCCGTGCACATGCACATTCATGCATGGAATGTCAGGAACACAAACTGGAATGACACACACATCCTAACATCAAGGCTCTCCAACAACATTTGTCACATCCACTTCCAACTCTTAGGTGCTCTTCCATTTGCAGACTGATTCAGGAACTTCACACATTGTGGACATTTCTGCTGAGACAGTAGAAAACTATTTACTTTCTCCAAGGTTTTACCAGGTTTTGTCCTAAGAAGTAGTCGAAATCATCAGACACCGTACACGCTTAAGACATACACTCCTGGAAATGGAAAAAAGAACACATTGACACCGGTGTGTCAGACCCACCATACTTGCTCCGGACACTGCGAGAGGGCTGTACAAGCAATGATCACACGCACGGCACAGCGGACACACCAGGAACCGCGGTGTTGGCCGTCGAATGGCGCTAGCTGCGCAGTATTTGTGCACCGCCGCCGTCAGTGTCAGCCAGTTTGCCGTGGCATACGGAGCTCAATCGCAGTCTTTAACACTGGTAGCATGCCGCGACAGCGTGGACGTGAACCGTATGTGCAGTTGACGGACTTTGAGCGAGGGCGTATAGTGGGCATGCGGGAGGCCGGGTGGACGTACCGCCGAATTGCTCAGCACGTGGGGCGTGAGGTCTCCACAGTACATCGATGTTGTCGCCAGTGGTCGGCGGAAGGTGCACGTGCCCGTCGACCTGGGACCGGACCGCAGCGACGCACGGATGCACGCCAAGACCGTAGGATCCTACGCAGTGCCGTAGGGGACCGCACCGCCACTTCCCAGCAAATTAGGGACATTGTTGCTCCTGGGGTATCGGCGAGGATCATTCGCAACCGTCTCCATGAAGCTGGGCTACGGTCCCGCATACCGTTAGGCCGTCTTCCGCTCACGCCCCAACATCGTGCAGCCCGCCTCCAGTGGTGTCGCGACAGGCGTGAATGGAGGGACGAATGGAGACGTGTCGTCTTCAGCGATGAGAGTCGCTTCTGCCTTGGTGCCAATGATGGTCGTATGCGTGTTTGGCGCCGTGCAGGTAAGCGCCACAATCAGGACTGCATACGACCGAGGCACACAGGGCCAACACCCGGCATCATGGTGTGGGGAGCGATCTCCTACACTGGCCGTACACCACTGGTGATCGTCGAGGGGACACTGAATAGTGCACGGTACATCCAAACCGTCATCGAACCCATCGTTCTACCATTCCTAGACCGGCAAGGGAACTTGCTGTTCCAACAGGACAATGCACATCCGCATGTATCCCGTGCCACCCAACGTGCTCTAGAAGGTGTAAGTCAACTACCCTGGCCAGCAAGATCTCCGGATCTGTCCCCCATTGAGCATGTTTGGGACTGGATGAAGCGTCGTCTCACGCGGTCTGCACGTCCAGCACGAACGCTGGTCCAACTGAGGCGCCAGGTGGAAATGGCATGGCAAGCCGTTCCACAGGACTACATCCAGCATCTCTACGATCGTCTCCATGGGAGAATAGCAGCCTGCATTGCTGCGAAAGGTGGATATACACTGTACTAGTGCCGACATTGTGCATGCTCTGTTGCCTGTGTCTATGTGCCTGTGGTTCTGTCAGTGTGATCATGTGATGTATCTGACCCCAGGAATGTGTCAATAAAGTTTCCCCTTCCTGGGACAATGAATTCACGGTGTTCTTATTTCAATTTCCAGGAGTGTATTTTGCAACCTACTGAAGAAAGCTTGAGACAGTACTGTGTACTCCTAAATATATAGAGTGGTCAATGTTTTCATCCATTTCCAACAAATAAAGGATGCATTTACTTAATACAGAGTTATAATCCATTTCAATGTTAACGTGGGCCTATTATAATCAAAAAGAATGCTTATGACACAAGAATGTGTGGCTGTTGTTAACGTGCAATTCGACAATTTACTTTATTTGGATGTTCGACAGGAGTTCATTTGGAAATTTCACAAGCCAGAACCAGCAACAAGAAGCATCCAATTACTTGTCAATAAGTTCCAAAGAGCTCGGAAAATTGCTGATGAATCACGAATCACACTTTTGGTGGCCTTCTGTATTATGACAGACACTTTGATGAATCGGAGAAGCGATTTCACAAATTAGACCATGAAGATTACAAACCTTGTCAAGCTACATGTTACAATTTGACAGAAGCTGCACATAACAAATACATTATGGATCACATTTTATTTACTGATGAGGTCACATTGCACATCTGTGGAAAAGTTAGCAAACATGACTGCCACATTGGGTAATGAGGGGTCACCTGCCACTGAATGGCAGAGAGATACTCCAAAAGTCAATGCATGGCTTGGTTTCATGAAGATTTCTGCAGAAGGTACAACTACAGGTAACATTTACCTCAATATACTAGAACAATTCCTGGAACCGTGGCTTCGTCAAGTGACAAAGGAAAATGTGGTCTGCAACAGCTTGTCATATTGGATTTGCAGAATGATTCCCCCACGAGATCAAATGCCGTCCTTTGGGGGGGGGGGGGGGGGGGGCGTGCAGCAGGGGGGGGGGGGGGGGGGGAGGGTCAGTAAAGGCAGACTGGGAACAAATGTGAGAGCTCAAAGCATTCCTGAGGAAGCAATTTTGTTTCCTGGAGGCAGAGAACAAGTGGACACTGCGATTCTAAGAGCAGTCATAAGTCCTTGTTGTTGGATCAAAGACGGAATGTTTCATTGGAGGAGAGTCATGGCAAGCAAAGAGAAGGAGGAAAAAAATGAAGGGGTGTCACCTTGGTGGCTGCAGAGTGCCAGCCTTCAAAGATCCACTGGTACAGGACACAGGGGCTGGAGGATCCTGTTCCAAGAGATCTAGAGGTGTCAGCATTCTCACACTGTCAGTCTGCAGAGTTCAGGGCAGAAAAATGATTGGCAGTGCACACCGGTGACACAGAGGTTGGCCGGGCAGAGGTATCACATGACAACAACTCTGAAAAGGATCTCTGGGCTGGTAAAGGAAAAGACCATTTATCTTTGTTTGACTTCTTGAAGCCTTTGCAGTTGGCAGAGGAAGACTCAGATGTTTGTTAGCTGGAGGGATGTAGGAAGTCTTCACAGGAGTACTGACCTTTCCAATCTGCCAACTGTGTAGCAGGTGACTTCGCATTGTGATGCAAAGATTTAGTGGCTTGTTGCATAGCTGGAGGAGGACACAGGGATGCTACCATGACACTGGGCAATTTTACAACTGTGATGCTGAATTTGATGTCACAGGTCTGCACAGCCACGTCCTTCATGGAGCGAGATGTAGCAGGAACAGTACTGTAAGTGCCAGATGGTAGAAAGCAGGGTTTGTGGCTGGCCAATAACTTGCAAGCAACCAGGTGAGGCACTCTTTCTTCACCCGTATCTCCCAGACAGTCCACTCATCGAGATACGTGGGACAATCTCGAGAGGAGGTGGAACAGTTGCCATTGCTGTTGATACAGCAGGAAGGAGGAGGAGCACACAATTGGTCTTGTGAGCATCCCTACCACAGGTTACACATTTGGCTGGGTATCGACAGGACATTCGAGTGTAGTTGAAACGATGACACTGGCAGCAGTGTATTCGGTTTGGAATGTACGGATGAACTGTGGTAACTTCATAACCTCCTTTGACCCTTGATGGAAGCACAACTCTATCAAAAGTGAGAAAGAGTGCACGTGGGCACTAAGGATGCATCTATCTTTTTCATTATCTGATGGACTGAAATGACTCCCAGATCAGAGACGTACGCTCGGATTTCAGCCTCGGTCAGATCATCGAGTAGCCTAGCATAACACCGTGGGAAGAGTTCAGCAGTCTACGGACATCAGCACAGCCGTGGAGGAGCAAAGCAGCAAGCAATTGTTGTGCTAGAGAATCAGAAATAATATCCAAAAGCAAAGTGCCATTTTGTAAATGATAGCAGGATTTCACAGGGCCAGCAATTGCATCAACACCTTTCTGAAAAATACACAGATTTATTGTAGAAAAGGACTGACTGTCTTCAGTACGTGAAACCACAAGCTCATTGTGAGAAAACCCCCATGATTGCCAACATCTCCAATGGCACACTCCTTCCAACTGGGGGCCCCCTCAGAGGGGGACACGCCCGCCTTACACAGTCATTCACACATCAGATCACACCTCCCGTACATTTGACGAAATGACCAATCGGCAATTTGGGAAGTAGCAGCTCAGGCAATCACTCCTCACTGGGCCTGGCCTGTACCAGTACCTGTAAACCCTACCTGTTGATCCAGGCCTGGGAATAATGAGTTACCCAGTCACCTATTAGGCATCAGATGTGTGGACCAACATCCAGGAGCACACAGGAAGATGAAAAAGAGGAACTTCAAATGCCAAAGCAGAGGAAGGATAGGAGAAGGTGAACGGAGAAAGAAAACAGGGACGAAAAACAGTGGAGAGACTGTTCTAATGTCAGCTACTGAAAATGCAGAACACATTCCCAAAAACATCCCAGACATGTTCCCTAAGGGAGGGAAAAAGGAACAGCAAGAGCATAGAGATGCAGCACAGAAGGGAAAATATGCTGCAAAGGCTCGGAACCTGTTTTAACAAAGTAAGAATACCGCCAAAGAGTGGTGAGCCCCCTAGGGAGTTGCCTGAGGTGCCTAGCTCAGAGACAAGAGTAATTGTTGCCACTTGTTCTGTTGTCTTCTGAATCAATGGCCACTTGGCCTAAATAACAAATGAAGGCCACTTGGCCTAATTATTATATCACTGGCCCCTCGTCTAATTCACGGGAGGCAATTGGTATTCAGATACTTATTCCTACTAACAAATGAAATCTGCTACAATGCTATTTGAGACAAACAGAGTGTCTCTCTTCAACATTGTTCAGTAAAGCATATTTAGACACATGTAAGCTAACTACTTAGCCAGCAGTTGTGGTTGTGGCACCCGGAGTAATACTGCCTTCTCGTGGATGAGGTACTACTGTGCCATCAGTAGCCGGTGCCATCAGCTAATGCCGCTAGCTCCTGCCTCGGCTTCACTGGTTGGTAGTGCTTGGATATCTCATTGATACTCCCACACTGACCTGATACGAGCTATGGCTGTCCTTTTGTTGGCTTGTTGAGTGTCTTTTTGCACTCACATGTGATTGCGCAAGACACCTTTCATTATCTTTCTGACCATCTCTAACATTCCATCTAGATCTGACACTCTTAGTCTCAGTCCAATCGACAGAGTTCAGCCAAATTTTTACAGTTATAAATGCATGCCTGAATCATTGACTTCTAGCCCTTTGGTGAGTGGTAAACAAGGTCTGGAACCTTGCCTGAACAAGTGCTAACTCAGCTGCCAGCTGGGTCCAAATGTGTTATAGCTTACAATTATCCAGTCTGCTCTTCTGTCGCCTGGCAGCACACACAGATATGCTCATCAAACACTCATTGGAATCTTTTCTCCTCACAATGTGACTTATAAACATAGTATTGCGCAGTTACAACATCTAATCTTGTCCTCATGTTGCCTATGGGAGCGACACACAGTGGGTTGCATATATTTCTAAATCCATCATTTAAGGGGAGGTTTACCAACTTTTGTTTCAAAAAATAGATTTTTTTAAAAATTGCATTTCTAGATCCATAAAAGTGTTTAGAATCCATCCCTGAAACAGTTTTTCCAAATAAAAAACAAAACTCCCCCAAAACAGGTCTTGAAGGCCCAACAGTACCGACCTGCCACCGTGTCAATATTCAGCCCACACATGTCACTGGATGTGGATATGAAGGGGCATGTGGTCAGCACACTGCTCTCCCAGCTATATGTCAGTTTCCGAGACCAGAGCCACAACTTTTCAATCAAGTAGTTTCTCAGTTTGCCTCAAGGGCTGAGTGCACCCTGCTTTTTCCAAATACAGAACGGAAATGTTTGTTATTCGCAGTTGAACACAAAAAAATGCACCTGCCTGAAACTGACCTCTTTCATGTACCAGTATTTTTCTTTCAGAGGACAAGTTATTGTACCGGTGCTTGGGAGCAAACACACAAAATTCAAATGAAAGTTTGAACACGTGTGTTTGGAAGTTAGCCCCCAAGCATTTGCATACTGGTGCGAAGACTGTGGAGACTGTGACTTTTGTGCCAGTGAGCAGCTTCAATGAAGTGTATTCAGCAATTCTGAAGACCATGATAATGGACGTCGCCCTGGGACTCTATTTGACGTAGTTTTCCAAGCATTCGGACGACCACCAGATTCAAGCGGACGAAAACCACTTGTCACCGGCCGTACGAGCAGCTCTGGAGCAGCATAGGATGGCCCAAGTCGAGCAGAATGCCCTCTATGAGGAAGAGGAAGGACATAAGTTGCATAATATTGCATTTATATGTAGTCAAAACTTCAACTGTGTTTTTCTTGAAATGACATTTTTTTATTGCGCAGTATGGTAACTTTAAATCTACTGAACTGATTGGTATGATTCTTTGTTTCTGAAGAAGCTAACTAAATTGTCTAGAAGTTGTACCACTTTTATCCCAATCCATCAACTATAAATATTTTTACTTGGCTGACGAAGTCGAAAAAACCCTATTTTTTTCAAATGACCGCCATTTTGTTTCCTATGGTCCAAATAACTTAGGAGAGGTACAACTCCTAAAGAGTTGCATATACTTCACTAACATCAACTCAATTTTGATTTCAGATGAGCCAGCTAACCTGTGATATACCGCGCATGAAGTCGAAAAATCGATGAAAAAAAAACCCTATTTTTTTTTCAAATGACTGCCATTTTGTTTCCTATGGTCCAAATAACTTAGGAGGGGTACAACTCCTAAATAATTACATATACTTCACTAACATCAACTCAATTTTGATTTCAGATGAGCCGGCTAACCTGTGATATATTGCGCATGGAGGTCTAGATCGAAATTTTGTTTCGTTCCGACGGCACTTCCGCCTTTGCTCTTAGACATTTCTGGTCGAAAAAATTCCAGGTTGTAGAGAAATATCAATAAACATTTTGACCAAATTTGTCATTGATATCTATAACAAATCCCAAGAAAAAAATTCTCAAAGAACATGCTTTTTTTGGGCCAAAGATAGTAAACCTCCCCTTAAAGTTGTTCCATGAAATTTTGTAAGGAGGCTTTCTCAGGGTAGTTTCTGCCTATCTTCAAATGTGTCAATCATTTACTAATGTGACTTTCTGTTTTCTACTGATAAGATATGATTACATGCTTGCATTAGATCAGCCTTTAACACCATACTATCTGAATTTTCCTAATGTGTTGTTATGACCAGCACACTCAAAGGTCATAGCAACAAAAAATGACACCAAGGTATTTTTTATTGTTTAATTCTACTCGAACTGAGTTTCATTCCCTGGTCAGTATAGAAATATTTACTGAAGGCATATTGAACTGTTGTTATGAGGTTATTATGAGGAAGATGGTGCAGTATTCTGTTGTAAGCTATTTTCTCAAAAAATTTTGAGTACATGGGAGACTGAAACATAACTAGAAGTCTCTGTTATTATATACTTCATACTTCAGTCTCAATAGCTTATCTCCATTTTTTATATATTATATACTTTAGTTTTTCAAGAAATAGACCACAGTTCATCGAGTGATTACAAAGGTAACTCAAGTGTGGCGCTACAAAGTCACCAACAGATTTCACTACTTTAGCTGTCACACCATCATAGCCAAAGAGTAACAATTTTTTAATGATGTAATGATCCTTGTGATAAGTGAGTTGTCAAAATTGATATTGGTGGTGGAGTATTCATTACTTGTCTAAATAAGTTTATTGGATCTTTATTAATGTACCATTTTTTGTACATGTGTTTTCAGCTACTGTTAACAAGTGAACTCTTAGGTTTCCTCAGCATAACTCATTGATGAAAGCAACAACGAAGTGCATAAAATGGGAACAACTTGGCTGAATGCCTGGACAAACATCATTACTGTTACCTAGAATACATTGAATTTAGTAGTCAATGATCTGAATTTCATGTCATTTGTCTTATTGTTACAGTCATTTGGACATTGAACATCATTTGTCATGCCTAGTTCATTTGTTCCACACCTAATATGCTTCAAATTGTCTGTGTCTTTTTCTTAGAGTTTTGAAATTTTTGTACAGAGTGCACGGTTATTGCCTTTCTGATTCAATATCGAAGAATTCTTGCAATATTGCTCGTAGTGAATTTTTTAATTTTGATTAGAGCTCCATTCCGTCATCCAACTATCAGATAAACCACTTATTATGGGTCAAACATATCGTTGATGACATTCTGTTAGATTTAGAAACGAAGTAGGATTCCTGTTTACTATTTGTTTCTGTTCTAATAAGGAATTTTACTGTGTGAATCTAACCACAGCTGGTGCCCCTGATCAAAACTATCCAAGATGGAATCATGTATCACATGCAAGGAATTTTACTGTGTGAATCTAACCACAGCTGGTGCCCCTGATCAAAACTATCCAAGACGGAATCATGTATCACATGCTAATATTGTCTACTACACAAATTTCTAAACCACATAAAATAAGGGAAAGGCAATGACTCACCTACAGCAGACTGATGCTTAGTGGAAAGAAACAGTATTCAGAAAACAGTAGCCACACTACCTTTTAAGCTTTGAGTCTTTCTCTAGTAAGAGAACACACATTCACAAAGATGCCAAACATACTCACCTGCAGTCACAGCAGAACTGACTATCGATTATTAAGAGCAGTTGCCTGTGTAGATGGAGATGGGAAGGAGATACGGAAGGACACACAAGGCAAGGATAGAGTAATGAGACAGTGTGAAGCAGGTCTTTCGACAGATGATGCAGTGACAGCTCGACGAGACGAAACAAGTTCAGTGGGTAACACATATAAGGAATTGAGAGAGGGTAGTAGAAGTGAAGAGAGTGGAGGGAAGGAGAGGAAGATGGAGAGAAAAGGAATGCCCGTACAGGGATCGACTGATTGATTGACTGACTGACTGACTGATTGACAGAGGGTTTTTGGCACCAAACAGGGACATCATCAGTCCTGTGATTCCAAAGTTATTCACAGAAGAAGGAGGGTCTGCTAAATGTGGACAGATCCAGTCAGGGGAGTCAAACTACAAAGCAATGAAGTTGAAACACACACAGTAAAAGGCATAAAAGGTTAGACCAAATCTAAAAACTAGAAAAAAAGAGCAGTTGTTCCATTGGGGAGTGTCATCGGGTCCCAGACCAAGAAGACATGAAGAGAGGCCCAAACCATAACCACCCTGTCTCTGCTCCGTGGGTACAGCAAAACCTTATATCTGGAAATAAAAACCACTTTCACAGAGAAAACTGAGGACCAGTTCAACCATCCGCCAATGATCTGCTAATAGTAAAATTAAGGAATCTGGAAGACTATACTTAGCACGAAGGGCCACACGGAAGGGACCCTCCACCAGTATGTGGAATACTGTCAGTCTGGCTGCACAACCATATTACGGGATTGTTTGTTGCGCAGGAGGCAACAACGGGTGAGGCTGATATGAACAGTGCTTAGAGACCACAAAACAGTGGACTCTACATCTACATTCTACATCTACATTTATACTCCGCAAGCCACCCAACGGTGTGTGGCGGAGGGCACTTTACGTGCCACGAGAGTACTCCTTCTGAGAGTACTCGAAGGAAGAGTGCCACACTGCAGTAGACTCCTCGATTGTGTGGAGTTTATTACTGTGAGCAGTAGCACATCACATGTCATTCCATTTTCGAGCAAAGAGAGATTTGACACTGATCCTTATATCCGCAGCTCGAATCGTGAAAGGGAATGCGGGGGTAAGCCTCTGCTTCTCTATCCAAACAATCACCAGTTCATTCCCTGAGATGCCCACGTGACTTGAGACGCAGATAAAGATAACTGAGCAGATGGGACGGCCAATGGCAGAGAGAAGGTCACGCACGGCAGAGACCGGTGACAAGAGTAGCGTCGGTCGACGATAGCCTGCAGGTTGCTCGTAGAGTCAGAATAAATTAAAACACTGTGGAAGGAGGCCTGAGAAACAAAACTGAAGGCCCTGTGGGTGGCTAGAACCTCTGCTGTGACCACACTACATGATCCCAACAATAAAAGATGTTCTAAGCCAGTAGGAGGCATGAAAGCGTATACCACCTCATGTATCATCTTAGAATCATCAGTGTGGAAGATGGTGGCAACCTGGAACTCTGCAAGGATGGTACATACAAGACACCAGAAAACCACAGGGGTGACAGAGACCTTAAGACCCTGGAATACATGGTGCTAATCTGTGGTCTAGGCACAATCCAACAGGGAGGGAGGGAGGGAGGGCAGGGGGGGGGACGAAATACACGTGGTGCATTCCAGTGAGTGGAGATGGAGATCCCAACAGAGGGAAGTGAGATGCATTCCAACCAGTAATCCCGCCCGTGGGTGGTTGTCAGGAGGGAGAGATCCCTCATTTGCAAAGAGGACAGGGTACACGTGATGGGGAACTGGCGAATGGCGATTGTGTAAGAAACCAGGAATTCGCTCCATTGTATATGTAGAAGTGGGATCCCCCTTCTGCAAGGGGACTAGGAGCAAAGGCACCAATTGCCAGACTCACCCCACAATGGGGTGAGCGCCAGGAGGCAGACAGCATTAAACTTCTGCATGCATGTAGACTTTAGGTGGTGAATATGGGGCAGCCACACAGCTTTTTATCAAAAATAAGGCTCAAGAAATGGGACTGTGCTGCAAAATCGAGGATCTGGTCACCTAAATAGAGTTCTGGAACGGGTTATACTGTGGGGCAATGACAAAAATTAATAACATGCATTTTGGGGGAGAAAACTGGAAGCCACAAGAGATGCCCCATGCAGAGGCCCGTCGGATGGTGCTTTGGAACCAACGCACGGCAGATGCTGCCGAGTCGGAGCTGCACCAGATGCAAAAATCATTGACGTACAATGCCAGGGTAACCAGAAGCCCTCCAGAGGTTACAAGCCCATTGATGGCTATGAGGAAGAGTGTGACACTTGACACAGAAAACTGTGGGATACCATACATCTGAATCCGAGGGGTAATGAGTGAAGTGTTGACTCAAACTCAGCAGAGCCAGTGAGATAAAAACTCACAGATAAAAATCAGAAGGGGGCTGTGGAAGCCCCAGTCATGGAGGGTAACTAAAATGAGATGGCACCAAGCCATGTCGTATGGTTTATGTAGGTCAAAGAAGACTTTGACAAAGTGTTGGCAGTTAATAAAAGCCTGTCGGATTGCTGTTTCCAATCTAAGTAAATGGTCAGTTGGAGATCATCCTTTCCGGGAGCCACACTGATATAGGGACAAAAGGCCCTGAGATTTGAGTACCCTACATAATCTGAAGCTAAGCATCCTCTCAACGAGTTTACAAAGTACATTCTCCAGGCTAATCAAGTGGTAGCTGTCGAAAGACATTAGGTTCTTCCCAGGCTTAAGGACAGGATGTTGCCTCTGGGTAACATCTAAGTGTTGGATCAACTGGTTGTGGATGGAATTCAGACCTGGGGCCAGGTCACATGAAGAGGTAAAAGCCTACAAGAATTCCCCTTCAGTGAACGGTTCACTATGGGGTTCAGCACGGTGAGGGTGGAAACAGAGTGGGTCTGTCGAATTCGATGTTTCTGCTGGATAAAGGTAGCCATACAGGAAGAGGACACCAATGCTGTCACAAAGTGTGTCGTGAGGCATTCTGCAAGGGCCAACGGATCATTGCATCGAGTACGTTCGAGGTTAAGACCCCAGACACCCCAGACAGTTGACTGTCACCATTGGCTCAGAAGGTTACGGAGCTCAAACAAAACCTGCAATGGATAGGCATACATTCCCAGGGAGGAAACGTAGTGCTCCCAGTATCCCTTTCTACTCTGCTTAAAAGTGAGCAAGTCGGTCTGTGAAGAGTGTCATTTAAGTCGCTACAGTGCCTGTCAGCAGTCCTGGACAGTGACTGCCACATCCTCGGTCAACCACAGAACCAGTCAATGACAAATGGGACCTGTGGATAGGGGAACAATAAAGCCAGCAGCATGAAGAATGTTGGCAGAGATGTCTAGCACAACCGCATCAGTGCAATCTGTGAGAGAGGTGCTGAGTGCAAAGTAAACATATATAATGGCCATCTGGCTCTGTGGAATGCCGAATGTGGGGGCCTGTCTGCCTGGTGGCAGCAGGGGAATGATAGAATCACCAGAAAGTGGACACTGTCATGTGGGGGAGATCATGAGATCTGTTGTTGTTGTTGTTGTTGTTGTTGTGTTTGGACCTGACGAGTGCCCAACGGTGAGGTCATCAACATCCTTACACTTATAAAAACAAACAAATGTGAAGACGAGCTAAAAATTTTGTACCCAAATGCACTCGAAATGATCACATAGTCACTCTGTATCACATGGATTCTCACATGCACTAAAACCAATTAGGAGGGAAGAGAGCTAATCAAGAAATTAAAACACAAAGAAACAAAATACAGAAGAACTAAAAGAAAAGCACAGGAAAATATGACTGGCTGACCAATTACAAAAAACTAGGGTGGGCCAGGCACCCTTTGATACATTAAGAACATCACCCTAAAATTTTGTTAAAAATGTTGGACAATTCACAAAACTCTAAAACCCTAACCACATTCATTTGATCATTACATAAAATAAACGGCAAATCTGCCACAGTCAGCTGGTCGGCAAATAAAATGCAGTACAATAAAATGTGGCGCACCGTGAACTGCACGCCAAAGCCCCACACATTAGAGGGTCCTCTCGCCAGAGTAAGAATCCGTGTGTCATAGGTTCAAATGGCTCTGAGCACTATGGGACTTAACATCTATGGTCATCAGTCCCCTAGAACTTAGAAATCTCTGACCCCGCTGGGAATCGAACCCGGGAACCCAGGCACGGGAAACGAGAACGCTACCGCACGACCACGAGCTGCGGACTCCGTGTGTCATAGGGCTGTGGCCTACGTGAAGATGAGTAAGAAGGACCTCGTCCCACTGACACGGCTGGAAGGAAGTATTCCCAGCTGAGTTGTGGGCTCGATGACACGGAGCTCATTATTGGTCACTGCAGCCACTCGTCTTCCCATCGACATGTGACTTTGTACCTCAACAGCGAGGTGATAGCGTGCAGGGGGATAGGACACCAAAATACCACCATAACACGACACGCCTCCTCGGCTGCTCAATCCGCCCTTTTGTTGCCCACAATTCCAATGTGCCCAGGTACCCAGCAGAAAGACATCTCCTCCCCCAGTTTTTTCAGTTGTAGGAGGGCATCCTTGATATTTTGGGATACTGTATCTCCTTGATACAAATGTTGGAGAGAGTAAAGGGCACTCAGAGAATCTGTGCAGATGAGAAATCTAACACCAGGGTAACATATCATCTGCTTCAGTGCTTGCAAGATCACATACAATTCTGTGTCAAAGACAGTAAATTTTGGAGGCAGTCTGACCTCAAGGACACAGTCTGGGAAAACCACAGAGCAACCGACAGATACCCATGCCTAGACCCATCCGTAAAAACAGCTACATGGCCATGGTATTTAGTCATGGTATCAGAAATATCACATTAAAAATGGAAGCAGGAGTGCTATCTCTCCTGTATTGCACCAAATCAAAAATCACTCTGGGCCTCTTCAGTAACCATGGTGGCAGGCAATTAAAACCCTGGATTTGGGGTCGTACTGGCTCCACACCAGGTGACTCCAGCACGCGCTGCACATGGATCCCAAATGGCACCACAGCTTGTGGACGGTTGGAAAAACGGCATTATAGAGCTCAATGTGCAACAGTATGGTGTGCAGGTGAAGTTAGAGCTGCAAGCAACTTACACGCCTGACGCACCGTGAAGAGCTAGCGCCAGATGATAAGTGGCAGTTCCTCCACCTCAGCACACATGCTAGGTGTGGGACTGGTCTGATAAGCACCCACAGTTAGCCAAATACCCTCACGATGGACAGTGTCAATGATATGCAAGAAAGAGGGCCTTGTTGACCCGTACACCATGCAACTGTAGTCCAGCCGTGAATGCACAAAAGCCTGATAAAACAGAAGGAGACATGCCCTGTCAGCTCCCCAAGAGCTGTGGCTAAGGCACTTTATGATGGTCAGTGAGTTCAGAGTTCTGGCTTTCAGGTCTCCCAGGTATGGTAACCACAACAATCTTGAGTCAAAAATGAGGCCCAGAAACTGCACTGTGTGTCTGAAATGTAGGATGGTGTCCCCCCTATTCAAGGCAGGCAAATTAAAAAAACAACGAGAACGATTAAAATGAGCACACACACACTTATCTGCAGAGAACTGAAAACCCGTCTTTGCTGCCCACTCCTCTAACCGCTGCACTGTAAATTGCAACTGACTGCTCGCCGATGCAACACTGTAGAAGAAACAGAAAACAGCAAAATTGTCTACAAATAAGGAGCACTATATGGCAGCCCTTGCCGTAGATGTGACACTGTTGATAGCTTTGGCAAAGAGGGTAACACTTAAAACACTGCCCTGAGGAACACCATTCTCCTGCTCAAATTGATCAGACAGCATATCACCAACTCGGGTCTTAAAAAACTACTGAGACAGGAATGATCGTGAAGTTGGGGAGGAAGCCACAAAAGCCCCATTGATGCAGTTGTGTGAGACTACAGTGTCTTCAAGTAGTATCGTATGCCTTACTTATATTGAAGAATATGCTGATACAGTGATGCTTATGGAGGGAAGTCTGGTGCCTCTAGGAGCATCAGATTGTTGACAGTGGACCAAAATCTTCAGAATCCACACTGAGAGCGACTAAGGAGTTGCTTGGTCTCCAACAACCAGACCAGACAATGGTTAACCATTCACTCCAGGGTCTTTCCTACACAGCTTATTAAGGCGATATTCCAGTAACTACCAAGATATGTGCAGTCCTTTCTTGGTTTGAGGAAGGTCAGAATTGCCTCCCTCCACGAGTTGGGGAAGTTGTCTGTCTGCCATATTAGATTCGAGGAGGATTTCCTTCAATGTCACTGGAAAATGTCGAAGCATGCAGTACCAGATTTGCTCATGACTGGGTGCAATGTCACAAATCTCAGTCTGTGCTGATTCGAACTCCCACATGGAGATAGGGGAGCTGTAGTCCTCAGAACTGTTGGACCTGAAGTCCAACTTTTCCCTCTCTACAGTCACACAATAGTAGTTTGTGCAAAATGTTTGGCCAGCGTCTGAGAAATGTGTCTGGTTGTTGTTTGGAGATACCCCTCTTTCAGCACTGCTGCTATTGGTAAACGGCTGCGTTTACCAGAAATCCTCTGGACGGCTTCCCGTACTTCTATAGAAGAAGTAGAACGATTGATGGAGTCCAGGAATGCTTGTCACGACCTTTTCTAGCTCCCCCTAATGACACGTCGACCTTTGGCCCCTGCGACTCGAAAGCCCCTAAGGCTGTCTGTTATCTGTCGGCATTTAAAATGTCGAAGAGCTGCACACCTTTCCCGGATTGCGGAATGGCACACGTCTGTCCACCAAGGTACTTGTTGCCTCCTAAGGTGACCAGAGGACTGTGGGCTGGAGAAGTCGGTGTCACGATGGATCTCACGTGTGACATGGTCCACCCATTCTTGGATGCTGTCACAGTGTTCGAACACAGCCATCTGGCTGAAACACGTTCAGTTAGCCCTGATGAGCATCCATTTTGGAGGCTTAACTTCATGTGGTGAGCTATTTAGTAGGTGAAGGCAGATGGGGAAGTGGTCGCTCGAAAGAAAGTCATCAATGACCTCCCACTGAACAGAGTCGGTGAGGGCAGGAGAACAGAAAGAGAGGTCGATGGCTGAGAATGACCCAGTAGCAGCAGAGAAATGTCTGTGAGTACCCATGTTGAGGATGCACAGTTCGTGAGATGTTATGAGGCCCTCCGAAACCCGGTCCCAAAGGCAAGTATTGGTCGAGCCCCACAGGACACGATGGGAATTGAAGACTCTCAGGAAGACGAATAGTCATGGGAGTTGTGTGATAAGATCCGTGATAGCCTCAGAGTCTAGTGCATCTTGCAGAAGTAAATACAGTGATCAAACAGTGATCCTTCACACACATGAATTTGAACTGCAACTGCTTGCAGGTCAGTAGCCAAGGGGAGAACAGAGGAGTTGTGTGTTACAGTGACAAACACTGCGACCCCTCTCTTGGCCCTCTCCCCCGACAGATCATCCTTGCAGTATAGCGAGTATTCCTGTAGCATAGGGACATCTGTATCTTTAAAATGCATTTCTTGTAAACAAAAGCACAAGGGTCATGCCTGTGCTAGGAGTTTCAGTTCCTCCACATGAATCCTGAACCCATTCATGTTGCACTGAAGTATGGAAACCATGTCATTGGTGTGGTTTTAATTTACCCCTATCTTTGCACCAGAGAGGAGAAGCACTTGAAGAGAGAATAGGAGTGGAGGGGCTGCCTGGATCCAAGGCATCTATCTCCATGATATCCTCCTCATCAGTCAGATGGGACAGAATGACATCTGCTGGCACTCAGGACAGGTTTTTACCCGAACATCGTGAGTCTTTCCCTGCACCCCGTCCCTTGGAGAATGAGGGGAAAAGGAGGCATTGAGAGGCACTCTGCTTTTCTTGTACCTTCTGAATGCTCACTGAGGAACTGTTGTTGGTCTTCCCTGGTGCAGCTGCCTGGACTGCTATGTCTTTACTCTTTTTCCCTTGACTTGTACACATGCAAGAACAGGTGCTTCTGGTAGATACAGACACACTATGCATCATCTGTGTTGAAGTGTCTGCCTTGGGAATAGGTTTCTGCATCATGGAAGAAAATGAGGTGGCAAAGACAGGGGGTTTCTTTTTTTCTCTTTCAGAGGTGTAGTAGGGCAGGGCACAGGGGGTACAGACATCTACCAGATCTGGAACCAAAAGAGAGTAGGTGACCCTGGGGCGCACAGATTGTGTGTCTTGTGGCTGAGTTGTGGTAGGAGGCTTCTGGCCAGACAAAGCCGGGGTCAGGGGTCCCAGGGGAAGCCCCATCACTGCAGGTGTCTAAGAAGGGGTTCACTTCTTCATCCAGTGAGAGGGAGTGGCTCCCAGACGGGAGATCGTGGGAACTACACAGGGGGCAGAGAGCGGCAGAGCGTGGGAAAGAGGGGCAGAGAGGGGGAGAGAGGGGGGCAGGGCTGGGGTAAAGAAGAGGTAGGAGGGGAAAGGATGTAACAGAGTAAAACTTGAAGATAGTGACTGGATGGCGTCTCTCATACTTTGGGCGAGCCTCAGCATAAGACAGGTGACCCAGGAACTTGTACTCTTGGACCTTCTTTTCTCTCTTGTAACCAGGGCAATCTGGGAGCAAGGGGAGTGGTGGTCATGACAAATGACACACTCACACACACATGCGTGCACACACGCACATACGCACACACACACACACACACACACACACACACACACACACAGGCGGCGGAACACAGGACTTCCCTCATGGAGTGGGTGTCCAATCACCACACGGAGGGTCCGCCGTACGGCAGCAATAGAGACGCACCTCATGGGCAGTGTGATGTACAGCTTCACATCACATCTGTAGCACATAACCTTGACCTTCTCAGGGAGGGTGTAATCCTCAAAGGCCAGAATGAAAGCACCAGTATTGGTGCGGTCCTCTTTGCAACCCTTCGGCACACGTCGAACAAACTGCATGTTGCGTTGCTCCAGATTATCTCACAGTTCCTCAACAGTTTGCAGGATGAAGTCCCAATAAAAAATCACTCCCTGGATCATATTCAGAGAGTGGTGAGGGCTAATACACACTGGAACATTGCCAAGATGATCACAAGCATGAAGAGCTACACCTGAGCAGCAGAAGCTTTGATCAACAGGGAGCCCAACTGCACCTTACTGAGAAAGTCCACTTCACCAAACTTGTCCTTGATATTCTCACAAAAAACAATGGCTTTGAGATGGTGAATGGGTCCCTATGTGTCCTAGGACAGACAAGGTAGAAGGGAAGTGTTTCATCCCAAGATAGTGAGCCTGGACCTCATCCCATGATGTAACCAGGGAAGGTAAGGCTTCCAGGTCATATGAAGCAGCATTCAATGATCCTTCATCATTGATAGTGGCCAGATTTTTACTGCTTGATATGCTTTATGTGCCAAGCATCTGCCAAGCACTCAAATCCGGGCCTCTCCCTATGAGGGCCACCCAGCCACAGCGAGGCCTGGTATCAGTAGCGCGATTAACGTGTTGTCAGGGGGCTCAGCCAGATGGGTACATAACAGTCTGACCACACGGACTGGCTACACACTGTGGTGACATCGCAGGGTAGAGGGGGGCTACAGCAGGGGAGGAATAGGGGAAACAATGAGGGAGTGGAATTCATGCAGTAGATGCTAGAGAGGGAGTTCTTCCCAAAAGGGCTCACACTAAAAACAGAAAATTTAGGAGTGGAAGTCAAACCTCAAGTGGGAAACTAAATGCCAAAAAGGATGAAAGAACAGGCAAGAGAAGAACCAAAATTGCAAATAATGCAGAGAACCAGGTGGATATCCAGGTTGATAGAAATCAGAACACCAAGAGAGGGGAAGGAGGGGGCAACAATGAAGGAGTGAGGGTAAGGAGAGAGGGCAGAGTGAAGGAAATACAGCCAGGGAACAAAGAATAGGCTGCAATAGCTCGGAGGCACATGTGCACCATGCACGAACTCACAAAAGAACCGTGACCCCCACACAGGGAAGGAAGGTGTGCACACAGGGCGAAGGGGTGGAGGGTGGAAGAAGGTAGTACAAAATCTGGATGGGAAGGAGTGATGTGGACGGAAGACACAAGGGAAAGGGTAGAGTTAGCCCACATTAACAGGTTCATGGAAGTTTAGGCCGTGGGGATTCCAAGAGTGCAGGATATGCTCACCTGCTTTTTCAAAGAAACATATGCTGGAATGGAGTATCCCAATGGTTAGTGTGCACAAGCAGCTGTTGTAGACATTTGTGTTGTGTGTGAGTCAACCACAAGGGAATGACCCACGGGTGCAAGACCGGGGGCAGGATTGGAGTATGGTTGCACAAGAATATCCTGTAAGTTGAGTGAGTGGTGAAACACTACTTTGGGTGCTGTAGATAGGATTCTGGGTAGGATATCCCTCATCTCAGGGCACAACGAGATGTAGTCAAAGCCCTGGTGAGTATGCAGTTGACATTTACAAGACCATGGTGATACTAGTTGATCAGAGGAATGCTGCTCTGTGGCTAATTAACATGCTTATTAGTGTTGCTGGACTCACTGATAACCAGTGAATGACTTGGGGGGGGGGGGGGGTTCATGATTGGAGGGAGGTTGTAACTGTTTTAAAGAAGGTTCTATGAGAGGTTTTGAAATGTTTCCACTACAGTGAACAAGGAAAATAATGAAGGTCCTTCCCAGTCCAGCATGGCTAAAATTAAGTTTTGTGCAAAAGGTGAGGCCTTCAGAGAGTACTGAGATTTCTACAGGGGTCAGAGTTTTGGTAGAAGGACTGAGACAACAGGGAGTTCTCAGCAGTGTGTTTCATGGAGGGTGGAGAAATTTTTGATGATATGGAAGGTGGAGTAAGTCACCAAGGCATAGTCAGATTGCTATTAGGAATTTGGGGGGGAGGGGGGGGGGGCATTAGATTACAATGTTGGGCTCTTTCTCAGCAGATATATACTGGGACACTCAGATGTTTAGGACGGGTGGTAGGGACAGAGCATCGAGTGACATTATACTGAGTGCACTATCCGAAAATTACCTCGAGCAACTAAACAGAGAACCGACTCGTGGAGATAACATCTTGGACCTACTGATAACAAACAGACCCAAACTTTTCGACTCTGTATGTACAGAACAGGGAATCAGTGATCATAAGGCCGTTGCAGCATTCCTGAATATGGAAGTTAATAGGAATATAAAAAAAGGGAGGAAGGTTTATCTGTTTAGCAAGAGTAATAGAAGGCAGATTTCAGACTGCCTAACAGATCAAAACGAAAATTTCTGTTCCGACACTGACAATGTTGAGTGTTTATGGAAAAAGTTCAAGACAATCGTAAAATGCGTTTTAGACAGGTACGTGCCGAGTAAAACTGTGAGGGACGGGAAAAACCAACCATGGTACAACAACAAAGTTAGGAAACTACTGCGAAAGCAAAGAGAGCTCCACTCCAAGTTTAAACGCAGCCAAAACCTCTCATACAAACAGAAGCTAAACGATGTCAAAGTTAGCGTAAGGAGGGCTATGCGTGAAGCGTTCAGTGAATTCAAAAGTAAAATTCTATGTACCGACTTGACAGAAAATCCTAGGAAGTTCTGGTCTTACGTTAAATCAGTAAGTGGCTCGAAACAGCATATCCAGACACTACGGGATGATGATGGCATTGAAACAGAGGATGATCCTTCTCTAAATCCTCGCACAAACGAAAAAATGGCTGACATCAAAATAAGTGTCCAAGGAATAGAAAAGCAACTGGAATCACTCAACAGAGGAAAGTCCACTGGACCTGATGGGATACCAATTCGATTCTACACAGAGTACACGAAAGAACTTGCCCCCCTTCTAACAGCCGTGTACTGCAGGTCTCTAGAGGAACGGAGGGTTCCAAATGATTGGAAAAGAGCACAGATAGTCCCAGTCTTCAAGAAGGGATGTCGAGCAGATGCGCAAAACTATAGACCTATATCTCTGACGTCGATCTGTTGTAGAATTTTAGAACATGTTTTTGCTCGAGTATCATGTCGTTTTTGGAAACCCAGAATCTACTATGTAGGAATCAACATGGATTCCGGAAACAGCGATCGTGTGAGACCCAACTCGCTTTATTTGTTCATGAGACCCAGAAAATATTAGATACAGGCTCCCAGGTAGATGCTATTTTTCTTGACTTCCGGAAGGCGTTCGATACAGTTCCGCACTGTCGCCTGATAAACAAAGTAAGAGCCTACGGAATATCAGACCAGCTGTGTGGCTGGATTGAAGTGTTTTTAGCAAACAGAACACAGCATGTTGTTATCAATGGAGAGACATCTACAGACGTTAAAGTAACCTCTGGCGTGCCACAGGGGAGTGTTATGGGACCATTCCTTTTCAGAATATATATAAATGACCTAGTAGATAAGTGTCGGAAGTTCCATGCGGCTTTTCGCAGATGATGCTGTAGTATACAGAGAAAATTGTAGCGAAATGCAGGAAGATCTGCAGCGGATAGGCACTTGGTGCAGGGAGTGGCAACTGACCCTTAACACAGACAAATGTAATGTATTGTGAATACATAGAAAGAAGGATCCTTTACTGTATGATTATATGATAGCGGAACAAACACTGGTAGCAGTTACTTCTGTAAAATATCTGGGAGTATGCGTGCGGAACGATTTGAAGTGGAATGATCATATAGAATTAATTGTTGGTAAGGCGGGTACCAGGTTGAGATTCATTGGGAGAGTGCTTAGAAAATGTAGTCCATCAACAAAGGAGGTGGCTTACAAAACACTCGTTCGACCTATACTTGAGTATTGCTCATCAGTGTGGGATCCATACCAGATCGGTTTGACGGAGGAAATAGAGAAGATCCAAAGAAGAGCGGTGCGTTTCGTCACAGGGTTATTTGGTAACCGTGATAGCGTTACGGAGATGTTTAATAAACTCAAGTGGCAGACTCTGCAAGAGAGGCGCTCTGCATCGCGGTGTAGCTTGCTCGCCAGGTTTCGAGAGGGTGCGTTTCTGGATGAGGTATGGAATATATTGCTTCCCCCTACTTATACCTCCCGAGGAGATCACGAATGTAAAATTAGAGAGATTAGAGCGCGCACGGAGGCTTTCAGACAGTCGTTCTTCCCGCGAACCATACGCGACTGGAACAGGAAAGGGAGGTAATGACAGTGGCACGTAAAGTGCCCTCCGCCACACACCGTTGGGTGGCTTGCGGAGTATAAATGTAGATGTAGATGTAGATAGGAGTAGCTGTGACTGATTCCTCCTCAGATGGTGCTGGGATGCTGTTTCAGTCATTGACAGTCAAGTGATATCATTAAGAAAGTTGTCATCAAAGGGAAAAATGATTATGTGAAATGTGTGGTGCCTGTCAAGTATCATTTGAGCTTCGACTGTATGACTGAAGGACCACATTGGTGAGAGTGAGGGCAGAATTGGAAAAAGTGAAGTTTCTTGTGGCAGGATAGGTGAAGGCTCGAGATGCAAATTTTAATGGTAAGCTCATTATGTGGAATGCCACATGCTAGACAAGATTTCAGAAAGAGGACGTGTGTGGAATAACTGAAAAAATAGGTGAAAACTTATGGTTGAAGTGTTATAATGGAAAAATGTGGATGGTACTGTATAGAGAGCTATGTAGGAAGTTGGAAGGAAGGTTAGAAAACATTTTAAAGAAGCAGGAAAAGTATGTGCATGATAAACATAATCATACGAGACAATCGTAAATAAAAACAATACCAGCTTTAAATGCTCAGAAAGGGACCATCACCATGACAGCAAGATGTTTTGTAGTTGCAGTTATTAATGAGGTGGCCATTACAACAATATGCAACTCAAACTGAGAAAAGAGGTTGGACTGTGCATATTTTGTAAGCAGATAATGTACAGGAGAAGAAAGCATAGACATATTAAGAAACCAAAAAAAATGGACAACTGAGTTGCAGATAAGTAAAGAAAGACAGCAACAAAATTAAACAGTATAGGATGGTAGAGAACAGAATCAGCAATGTATAACAGCCATGGAAATTCCTGGATGGAAAAATATGTAAAATAAGAAAAGGCAGCCATTCACCATTAGCAGACCAATGCATGGCACACCAATCACATAACAGAAAGCAGTATTCATACTAGATTTTGACCTCTTGCTCTTTCTCTATATAGCACATGCTCCCACAGAGTGGACCTCTGCCTTTGTTGACCAACACCTCCTAACCATTGTTTCTGATCTCCCAGTCTATATTCAAGATACTGTTGACATCCTTCACTGCCTTTCCACAGTCCTATTACCACTGGTCACATTGGATGCAATGCTCATACACCATCATCCTCCTGATACCAAACCCACCATCTCTTACCTAATGCTCCTAGACAATCACATGCATACCCACAATTATTTCACTTTCGAAGGCCAAATCTACAAACTAATCTGTGATACTGCCATGGTTACTCCCATGGCGCCATCCTATGCCAACTTATTTATGGACCATTTAGAGGAATCATTCCTATCCAGTCAACACATAAAACCCCTTGTCTAGTTCTGCTTCATTAATGACATTTTCATGTTTTTGACTCATGGCAGGGACAATTTTTGCTCTCTCCTCCATAACCTCAATATCTACTCGCAAATCCACTTCACACGGTCCTCCTCAACTCCAAGAACAACCCCAGATGTCGATCTCCACTTCTCAGTTGGCTCTATAAATACAGCTGTTCACATCAAATGAACCAATCAACAACAGTAGATCCACTTCTATGGTGGTCACCAGTTCCAGATCAAAGAAGTCTCTTCCTTACAGCCTCACCATCCATGAATGCCACATCTGCAATGAAAAGCAGGTGCTGCCAAAATATACCAATAACTTTAATAGAGCCTTAACTAACAGATAATATCCTCTCCAGCTTATACATAAACAGATCTCTCATGACATCTCTTCTGGCTCCAGTAAAACTTTTAACCAGCCACCGAACAGCACTCCTCTGATCACTCAGTTATCACCCTTGCCTTGTACAGCTCAACCACATCCTCCATTAGGCCTTTGACTACTTCTCACCACACCCTGCAATGAAGGATATCATACCCAAAATCCTACCCACACTACCAGATGTAGTGCTCTGCCACCCACCCAACCTACAAAATATCCTTGCCCATCCCTACCTCATCCTTCTACCAATCCTGCACCCCACAGGTCTTTCCCTTGTGGCTTATCCAGGGGCATGACTTCACCCACTCACCACCTACTATCGCAGTCCAGTCACAAGCATTTGCTACTTAATAAAAGGCAGGGTCACATATAAAAGCAGTCAGGTAAAATATCAGCTATTCTGCAGTTACTGTACAGCATTCCATTAGGGCAAAATAATTAATCAACTGTCCACTCACACAAATGGTCAGTGTGGCAAATTGCAAACTTGTCCATCTAGATGCTGAATATACTGCACACTACAACACAAATGACCTCAACAGCTGCTTCTCTACATGGGTTATTTGGATACTTTCTTCCAGCACGAGTTTATCTAAACTATACAGGTGGGAATTCTCTCCAGGATATCCTGCACTCTCATGACTCCCTGTGAATGACACAATGAGGGATTCCCCTGTTACGGATTGTAACAAAGTTCTCACTTCTCAACTGATCTGTCACCCTTGGTGCTTCTAAGCTCAGTTTTTGCCTCACTTTAACATTCAGTCGCCTTGTTTTATTTTCTTCAAGCTGTACACTTACTAATCAGTTCCACTAATTATGTTATGTGGACTTCTTCATAGTCTACAGAGGGTTGAGAGCTGTACGAGAGCAAACAACTGTGCTAACTCGCAACGCAATGATGTGACTGCTCTTAAAAGAACTCTTCCGTATTTTATTTCTCAGATAAAGCCACTGCACAAATGGGTAGGTGGATCTTACATTAAAACATACGGAGTTAGTCTTAAGACATCACCTCACGGAGTACATCAGCTCAAGCTGCATATAGGACTGCAAACATTTTCAATTGTCATCTTGGATGTTTACACTGTAGACAGTGCCCTTTTCTCTCAGCCATCCAAAACACCACAAGTCATGATGCAAAACATAAGCAACCCCTTCACAGCAGGTAGAGAGGCTCAATCACCATCATGCTTGGCCGATGTCCTTTGTCCACACTTTGTTCACTGTTTCTGCACATAACAACATAAAGCGTGCACAGCTGTGTGTTCGCTACTTACCAACTACCTAAAATATATTTTCTACTTCCACAAGCATATTTCATCTGCCCTAAGAGGGACCTGTTTGTCTCCTCCTTCCTCTCCGTTTTACACTTCCCTCCCTCCCCCTCTATCCCTTACATGTTCTACCTTCCTTTTATCTTGTTGTACACTCATCTTCAAAAGATTTGCCTTTCATTATCCTGCTATCCCCTCATGGCCTGAGACATCCTTCCCTATCCTTCTCACCTTCATCCACCCAGGTAGTTGCTCTCAATGATAAATGATCAATAATCAGCCTCACCACAAATGCAGGAATGTGCGTTTGGGTGTTTGTGTGATTGTGTGTGTGAATGTGTGTACTTTTAATAGAGAAAGTGTAAGAGTTCTGAAGCTTGTGTGAATACTGTTTTTGGTTATGCATTTCTGTGCACCATATGTTGGTCCACTATAGGTGGGCAATTGCCTTTCCCTTATTTAAAGTATTTTTTCATCCACGAATTTTTGTTACTGCAATAGTTTATAAATTTTTTACATTACAATCTGCACCTCCGATGACAACACTTGCCTATCAGCAAACAGAAAAACTTTTGTATTACCTACAATGTTTATTAGCATTTCATTGGCTTTAAATTAAGAAAAGTGACAGGCTGAGAACAGATCTCTGTAGCCCTCCAGTCAAATCTCAACCAGTTCCTGTATGTTGTCACCACCACTCTGAAAAGCCTAAGAAACTGGTAAACCTGCCTAATATCATGTACGGCCCACACAAGCATGAAGAAATGCTGCAACACGACACGGCACGGGCTCGACTAATGTCTGAAGTAGTGTTGGAGGGAACTGACACCATCAATTCTGCAGGGCTGTCCATAAATCTGTAAGAGTACAAGGGGATGGAATCCCTTCCGACACAGTGTGTTGCAAGGAATCCCAAATATGCTCAATAATGTTCATGTCTGGGAAGTTTGGTGGCCAGTGGAAGTGTTTAAACTCAGAAAAGTGGTCCTGGAGCCACACTAGCAATTCTGCATGTGTGGAGTGTGGCATTGCCCTGCTGGAATTGCCCAAATCCGTGGGAGTGCACAATGGACATGAATGGATGCAGTAGACAGGATGCTTATGTAAGTGTCACGTGTCAGAGTCATATCTATACATATCAGGGGTCCCATATCAGTCCAACTGCACATTCCCCACACCATAACAGAGCCTCCACCAGCTTGAACAATCCCCCGCTGACATGCAGGATCCACGGATTCACGAGGTTGTCTCCATACCCATACACGTCCATAGGCTCAACACAATATGAAATGAGACTTATCTGACCAGACAACATGTTTTCAGTCACTAACAGTCCAATGTCAGTGTTAAAAGGCGGGGCATAAAGCTTTGTGTAGTGTAGGCATCGAGGGTACACGAGTGGGCCTACGGCTCTGAAAGTCCACGTCGATGATGTTTCGTTGAATCGTTCTTGTACTGACACTTGATGATGGCCCAGCACTGAAATCTGCAGCAATTTGCAGAGAATGGAGAACTTGTTGTTCGAATCAAAATCTAACCACCCACATCTGTGGCTTCTTTCCCATCAAGGAATGAAGTCTATTAGTTGTTATCAGATGTTACATTATGGAAATAATCATATTATGCCTGTGACACACAAGTTGGAGAAATTAAGGAGCCACTATGATGTAAATCCCCCCATGAACCATGGACCTTGCCGTTGGTGGGGAGGCTTGCATGCCTCAGCAATACAGATAGCCGTACCGTAGGTGCAACCACAATGGAGGGGTATCTGTTGAGAGGCCAGACAAACGTGTGGTTCCTGAAGAGGGGCAGCAGCCTTTTCAGTAGTTGCAAGGGCAACAGTCTGGATGATTGACTGATCTGGCCTTGTAACAATAACCAAAACGGCCTTGCTGTGCTGGTACTGCGAACGACTGAAAGCAAGGGGAAACTACAGCCGTAATTTTTCCCGAGGGCATGCAGCTTTACTGTATAGTTAAATGATGATGGCGTCCTCTTTGGTAAAATATTCTGGAGGTAAAATAGCCCCCCATTTGGATCTCCGGGCGGTGACTACTCAAGAGGACGTTGTTATCAGGAGAAAGAAAACTGGCTTTCTACGCATCGGAGAGTGGGATGTCAGAGCAATTTATCGGGCAGGTAGGTTAGAAAATTTAAAAAGGGAAATGGATAGGTTGAAGTTAGATATAGTGGGAATTAGTGAAGTTCAGTGGCAGGAGGAACAAGAATTCTGGTCAGGTGACTACAGGGTTATAAACACAAAATCAAATAGGGGTAATGCAGGAGTAGGTTTAATAATGAATAGGAAAATAGGAATGTGGGTAAGCTACTACAAACAGCATAGTGAACGCATTATTGTGGCCAAGATAGATACGAAGCCCACACCTACTACAGTAGTACAAGTTTATATGCCAACTAGCTCTGCAGATGACGAAGAAATTGAAGAAATGTATGATGAAATAAAAGAAATTATTCTGATTGTGAAGGGAGACGAAAATTTAATAGTCATGGGTGACTGAAATTCAAGTGTAGGAAAAGGGAGAGAAGGAAACATAGTAGGTGAATATGGATTGGGGCTAAGAAATGAAAGAGGAAGCCGCCTGGTACAATTTTGCACAGAGCACAACTTAATCATAGCTAACACTTGGTTTAAGAATCATGAAAGAAGGTTGTATACATGGAAGAACCCTGGAGATACTAAAAGGTATCAGATAGATTATATAATGGTAAGACAGAGATTTAGGAACCAGGTTTTAAATTGTAAGACATTTCCAGGGGCAGATGTGGACTCTGACCACAATCTATTGGTTATGACCTGTAGATTAAAACTGAAGAAACTGCAAAAAGGTGGGAATTTAAGGAGATGGGACCTGGATAAACTGAAACAACCAGAGGTTGTACAGAGTTTCAGGGAGAGTATAAGGGAACAATTGACAGGAATGGGGGAAAGAAATACAGTAGAAGAAGAATGGGTGGCTTTGAGGGATGAAGTAGCGAAGGCAGCAGAGGATCAAGTAGGTAAAAAGACGAGGGCTAGTAGAAATCCTTGGGTAACAGAAGAAATATTGAATTTAATTTATGAAAGGAGAAAATATAAAAATGCAGTAAATGAAGCAAGCAAAAAGGGATACAAACGTCTCAAAAATGAGATCGACAGGAAGTGCATAATGGCTAAGCAGGGATGGCTAGAGGACAAATGTAAGAATGTGGAGGCCTATCTCACTAGGGGTAAGATAGATACTGCCTACAGGAAAATTAAAGACACCTTTGGAGATAAGAGAACGACTTGTATGAATATCAAGAGCTCAGATGGAAACCCAGTTCTAAGCAAAGAAGGGAAAGCAGAAAGGTGGAAGGAGTATATAGAGGGTCTATACAAGGCCGCTGTACTTGAGGACAATATTATGGAAATGGAAGAGGATGTAGATGAAGACGAAATGGGAGATACGATACTGCGTGAAGAGTTTGACAGAGCACTGAAAGACCTGAGTCGAAACAAGGCCCCAGGAGTAGACAACATTCCATTAGAACTACTGACGGCCTTGGGAGAGCCAGTCATGACAAAACTCCACCATCTGGTGAGCAAGATGTATGAAACAGGCGAAATACCCTCAGACTTCAAGAAGAATATAACAATTCCAATCCCAAAGAAAGCAGGTGTTGACAGATGTGAAAATTACCGAACTATCAGTTTAATAAGTCACAGCTGCAAAATACTAACATGAATTCTTTACAAACGAATGGAAAAACTAGTAAAAGCCAACCTCGGGGAAGATCAGTTTGGATTCCGTAGAAACACTGGAACACGTGAGGCAATACTGACCTTACGACTTATCTTAGAAGAAAGATTAAGGAAAGGCAAACCTACGTTTCTAGCATTTGTAGACTTAGAGAAAGCTTTTGACAATGTTGACTGGAATACTCTCTTTCAAATTCTAAAGGTGGCAGGGGTAAAATACAGGGAGCGAAAGGCTATTTACAATTTGTACAGAAAGCAGATGGCAGTTATAAGAGTCGAGGGACATGGAAGGGAAGCAGTGGTTGGGAAGGGAGTAAGACAGGGTTGTAGCCTCTCCCCGATGTTGTTCAATCTGTATATTGAGCAAGCAGTAAAGGAAACAAAAGAAAAATTCGGAGTAGGTATTAAAATTCATGGAGAAGAAATAAAAACTTTGAGGTTCGCCGATGACATTGTAATTCTGTCAGAGACAGCAAAGGACTTGGAAGAGCAGTTGAATGGAATGGACAGTGTCTTGAAAGGAGGATATAAGATGAACATCAACAAAAGCAAAACAAGGGTAATGGAATGTAGTCGAACTAAGTCGGGTGATGCTGAGGGAATTAGATTAGGAAATGAGACACTTAAAGTAGTAAAGGAGTTTTGCTATTTGGGGAGCAAAATAACTGATGATGGTCGAAGTAGAGAGGATATAAAATGTAGACTGGCAATGGCAAGGAAAGCGTTTCTGAAGAAGAGAAATTTGTTAACATCGAGTATAGATTTAAGTGTCAGGAAGTCATTTCTGAAAGTATTTGTATGGAGTGTAGCCATGTATGGAAGTGAAACATGGACGATAAATAGTTTGGACAAGAAGAGAATAGAAGCTTTCGAAATGTGGTGCTACAGAAGAATGCTGAAGATAAGGTGGGTAGATCACATAATTAATGAGGAAGTATTGAATAGGATTGGGGAGAAGAGAAGTTTGTGGCACAACTTGACCAGAAGAAGGGATCGGTTGGTAGGACATGTTCTGAGGCATCAAGGGATCACCAATTTAGTATTGGAGGGCAGCGTGGAGGGTAAAAATCGTAGAGGGAGACCAAGAGATGAATGCACTAAGCAGATTCAGAAGGATGTAGGTTGCAGTAGGTACTGGGAGATGAAGCAGCTTGCACAGGATAGAGTAGCATGGAGAGCTGCATCAAACCAGTCTCAGGACTGAAGACCACAACAACAACAACATGATGTAAATCTCATAAATCCATTAATTTCAACATTCAAAGAATGGGGCGACCAGTTGATCGACATGTCTCACACTAAAAGTTCTTTGGTTTTCTAAACTCAATTTACATTTATTAAAAGTTGGTTCTGATCTAACGTATCACACACATTTGACTGTAATTTAAGATTCCTTGGTATTTCCCAGTTTCTTCTAATATAATACACATCAAATATATTTAAACATTCAAATGTTAACATATGATTTAAGTTTCCACTTTTGATTTCCTTTTCAGAAATTATGCCCAATATTGCTAACATTCTATTGACAGATAGAACCTATTGTTATTCATGTTCTGAAGTAACCTCACCAAACCAGATACGAAACTACTGAGCCATTTTGTTTTAACTTTTTATTGTTGTTTTAACTTTTTATTGAAAATACCTTTTGAAATTACTGATCTCAATCAAAGCAATAGTTCAATTCTCAAAATGCTGAAAATTCCAACAGAATATATAACGGATTGCTAATTTTGGCACACACCATTACTTACAGAAACATGTTGTGTGCCTATCATATATGTTCATGCCTCTCTCATTTAGCTGACACACGGTAAGCACAAGTCTTGGAAGTGTTGTAGCACAGAATGAGAATGTGGAGTGTGAGGCACACAGTTGCATTGGAGAAGTCCACAAAGTGATTTTACAAAGTACGGTCAACATACACAAGAGAGAAAGAATAAGGTGAGAGTATTTTCGTATTTTGTTGAAACTTTATATTTCTGACATCAAATGTGCCAAGAATGGAGGCAATGCTTTACTTTGGATTGCTCAAGTTTTACTGGATTTCATAGACATTCTCATTGACTGATGCACATTTATAACAGCATTACAATGAATGTTGGAAAAAGTTAGAAGATTTATCCGAATGTTTTGCAACCACAAGTGACCGAGCTCATGTTAAATTATTCTTAAGGGTACTAATACACCTCTGTCTATAGTAATGGAACACTCATACAGAAGGGCAGAACTGAAAGTCATAAATAACTACTTACAAAATAAACCCAAAATATAGTGAAACTAAATTCTAGAACTTCCTGTCATTACCAATTCATCATTTGAACTAGGAAACTAATTGTAATCATATCTGTTAAGCCAAATGGTCATTGTTAGCGACAAATATGATACGCAGATGTGAACCGCACTACTATCAAATGGTCCAATGCCCAAATTTTGCTAACTACAATAGCAAATGTTCATGTAACTGACAGGAATACAGCCACGTGATGTCTTCAACAATTGCCAATATTTTGACAGGTGCACAGCCTGTCATTTTTGAGGCACAAATATGACAAGAGAGCACTGTGCAAGGAAATTTAAAATCTTGGGCATATGCAGAAAGGACATACACACACACACACACACAAAGTTTTTCTTTAATTGTTTATGTAAATCTCAAAAGATGGCCCTTGCAGTATATCTGGGACCATGGTCAGACCAGTACCACCACAGCAGCAGCAGAAGAAGCAGCAGCAGCAGCAGCACCACCACCACCACCAACAACAACAACAACAACAATAACAACAACTAAACTACCTTTTTTTTGGAAGCTCTTTCCATTTGATCTGTACTGTATTATTTTTACATTCAGATTAGATACACTTCAAACTTTCCTGATTTCATCTCAGTTTTTATTTCCTGCACTCAGTTATCCCAATTTTAATTGGAAAACCCATACTCAAGGATTATTTAAGCACCTTATTTAATCAAAATTTACAAGTACATTATTACTGGTGCAAGTTATCAGCTCAGTCCAAATGTTTTCCTTCACCAACAAGTCATAGCTCGTTTTAGGGAAACTCAATTTACAGTGATAACATTTTCAGAATTTTGAATTGTGAACTATGCATGTGTGCACTATGGGTGAAGAATTCAAAATTCCAAGAAAAAACCAAAGACAAGTTTATGCATTATAACACATGACACGAATAAACAAATACAGGTAAATGATTTTCAACACTCCGATGACAGTAGTAGCGAGATAGATGATGTTATTTTCAAATTATTGGCCACTAAATTCAACAAATTTTTCCTAACTATGGTTAACAATGTCAGGGTACAAAATGGCTCACTGAAAGAAGATCCATTAGATTTGCTTAGACAGGCAATGCACATTCCTCCATCAGACGTCAGTTGATTTACTGTTACAGAAAATATAAAAATCATTAGGGGACTGGAAAGTAGTAACTGTTGTGAGTATGGTCATATTTCCACCAAAGTATAAAACCTGCTATAATCGTTGCACTGCCCCCCCCCCCCTCCCCCCAAGTTACCTTTGTCTTCCATCTTTGCCAACAGTGGAAAACAATACACTGTTAGTAGAGGCTACGAACATTAACTGCGAGAAAACTACACGACCATCAACCGTGCGAGTCAGCCATCCAGAAAACCACAAATATAGCAATGTAACAGACTGAAGAGCAAGCAGAATCCAGTTCTCTTCGGGCAGCTATGTTAAGCAGGTGGTCAGCAGTTCCTTCACACTGCCACAACCACTGGACTCTCAGTACAACATTGCTCTGCTCAGTAGGACTCTGCCAACAGTGCTCAACTACAGGTCAAATATTCAGAAACATTTCCTCTTGATTTCTATGCTACTGTGGTCTAGGTCATATTGGAAGTTGTATACAAGTAGCCTGCAGTTTAATTTGTATTAATGTTGGATGGACCAGTAAATACTGTGGGTGTAAAAGTGCTTGTTTATTGTGTTGGTTACAGCAGTTTCCAGATGGTGAGTCAAAGTGTATTTCGTGAAAGACTGAAGTCTATAGTAGTAATAAGAATTTGTAAAAATAAAGATAAGCAAATCACCTCTAACTAAAACCTATCTCCCTTCATTCCTTGTTCTCAAAATACACAATACTGAATCACCTTTCTGAGAATGACCTTTTTAAGCAGCTCAGTTTGGCTTTCACAATGGCTTCTCTATTAAGAAAGCAATATACGACCTCAAAAACTCCGTTACGGTTGAAGTAAGCACGAAAGATTACTCTGTTGGCACTTTTAGAGATCTTCATAAGGTCTGTGTGTACAAAAAATAAAACGGTACTCTGTTAATAGGCATTACCTCTGCATGCTGAAGTCTTGCCGTAATAGAAATTGATACGGCAGGAATAAGACTGTGTTCAGAATGAGTTAATATTAAATATGGTGGCCTGCAAGGTTTGGTACTTGGTCCTCTCTGTTTCTCGAACTACACAAATGACTTACCCTAGACATTGGAGGACTCTTCAGAAACTGTCATATTTGCTGCCGATGTCTGTCTCCACAGCTGAGCAGTTGGCACGAATGACTGCCACGCAGAGGACACAGTTTCATCCCCTGTACTGCCAGGGATTTTTTTCTCGGTGGGAGGATCGATTTGGGATGCAGTCATCCTCACGAGGTGAACCAAGGAGCTACTCAACTGATTAGTAGCAGATCCAATGTCGAGAAACTGTACAATGACTGGGAGGGAGAGCTGACTGCACAGCCCGACGACACAACTGGCATACGACAACACGGCTACCTGTCGGGCCCAACTGGCCTGTCTGCTAGGGTTTTATTTTTGCCAAAGACATGAAGAACGAATATAGCCAGAAGAATAATTGTGGCTGGTTCACAACTGACTGCATAACCCTTCACTTGAGAAAGACTCATATTATGAAATTCTAAACCAATAAACATGACTTACATGAGCCAGAAGAGAGATTCATGGACATATACTGGACAAGGCTCATAGATGAATAATAAATCAAGGTGACATTAGTATGTGGATACGTTAACCAAAATCCTCAATATATCAGCATTGCAGTTGGAAATGTCTCTCATTGTGTTGACATACAGACAGGAATTGTTAGCATAGGTTATGTCATAATCTTCAGGAGCACTGCACCTAAGATGAAAAAAGTATAAAAAAGCATAAAAAGTATTTTTAAAAAAGCATAAAAATAGAATGTTTTGTATACAAATATTTGATAACCAACCAACTTGCACAGGTTTCTTCAGGGAACCAGTGCTACATTCGAATGTCAATACCTGTAGCCTACTCCCTAATAACTAGAGCGCCTTTACGATGAACTGTGCAATTCACAATGACAATACAAAAAGCAAAAATAATTTCTGTGTAGGCTGTGCATCCTTATCTACAGTCCAGAATTGACACTGGCAATCACTGCTATAGAAACACAAACTAAAAGGATATCTCAATACACATTATTTCTACAATTTTGCACAGTATTTGGACTTACGGATATAACTTTCACGTAACTCTAGCATTTGTATTACATGTATCTTGATTTTTCCAGAGTATACTGTTGGTAGCTGATACTATGCTATATGTTAAAGTTATAAAAATGCTTTGTTTAAATCAATAAATAAATGAATAACAGCTGAGTAGTACATGAGGGGGTGCAGTGCCTGTTTTTGGAGTAAATTTCTTTCTCACAATATACTTACAAATATGTAAATCCTTGCTGTGTTTCCCTGTGTGCTGGTCAGCCCCTGCTAATGCATAACTCAACTTGTTCCACGTCCGTTGTGGCTCTCCTCAATTATGGGATTTATGGAAAATGGTGTGGGAATGAATGAATGTTAGGTCTAGAATATTTTACAGAGAACTGTTCATAAAACTTTGTACTTCAACAATGTTTCACACTGAATATTGTCACCAATATTTTTCCTATCTCCCTCTAAAAACAAAATGAAAGCATGGATGTAAGACTAGGCCCAGTAAAAATTTTAATAATTCTGCAAAGGCTTAATATTAGTACAGAAAGGAGTGAGATACATGGATAATGATGTGTTCAAGAACCTACCAGAGAATATAAAATTTATTGTGGTCAACAAAACAAAATTCTGTCAAGTAACTATTTCTACTCCAGTCAAGTGTACCTTCACATAACCTCTTCGGAAAGCTCTGGCAAGTGCAAATAATTTTGGAACAAAGCTAACAACTCACTGAATAAGCTCAACTTGCACAAAATCTAGCAAAGTTTTAGTCTTGTTCATGTGCCTGGCAACAACCTGATGCCTCTACTATTCAGTCAGTTGTACCTTTACTTCTAAATTATTTGGCTAATATTAGTACTGTAATACAATAATGTTTCATTTAAAGTCATTTCCCTATACTTCACTTAAACAGAAATGTACATTTCTAAGGTCTTTCCACATCCCAAAGCTACCATTCAGTGGGATTCATGGACTATAACTGATGTAATGGAATTGGGTGGTTGAAAGTAATGTTGAACATAGGGAATCATCACTTATGAACAGTATATCAGTGGTGGAGGCCTTTCTTATGTCTTTAAGATCATATAGGTATCTGTTATGAATAATACATACCTACTCTGCTTGTCAGCAGTAGACTTGAGGCAATCTGGAAGAAAGAAAACTGTCTCAATTTGAGGAAAAATCACCAAAACCTAATGTAAGTTACTGCAGGCATGTTGATTGTTGTTTTCCTGTTAGTAAATTCTTTATGGAAATCACAGTAGGAACATTTTTTTCCCGTAACTATTAACATACCATTCAATTTTGAAATATTTCTAAGGCCTAAAAATGATACGGCGAAAGTACACAAATTACTGATAATGTACTTCATAAATATTCTACTCACTTATGACATGAAATTAAATGAAATAAAAGGATTATGCTATAAGGAAATCATTTCATTAATTCTCAAGAATTACTCTCAGAAAATTACCTAAGGTTCCCCCTGGCAGTTTGACTTAGCACAGGACATCAACTCCCATTATTAGTTCATCTCTTGTTCTCCATCTCTAATGACCTCGTTGATGATGAGCCATTAAACCCTAATCTTTCTTCCTTTTTTTAGTTCATCTAATTGGCCAAAAACTATTATGAATTTCTTTTTGTCTCTCTCCTATTTCATATACAGTACAACATTGCACATAAACTTTCAAAAATACCTGAATGAAGAGGGACATCCAGGATGAATGTATACCTCAACAAATAACACTAGTGTCACAATATTCAATGCATAGATGGGATGTCAGACACAACTTGTAGTTCACAAAACTTTCACAGCTGATGGGGTGTATTTTATTTTCTCTCACATTAAAGTGCACACAGATGTGGCCCCCCATGAACCATGGACCTTGCCATTGGTAGGGAGGCTTGTGTGCCTCAGCGATACAGATAGTCATACCGTAGGTGCAACCACAATGGAGGGGTATCTGTTGAGAGGCCAGACAAACGTGTGGTTCCTGAAGAGGGGCAGCAGCCTTTTCAGCAGTTGCAGGGACAACAGTCTGGATGATTGACTGATCTGGCCTTGTAACACTAACTAAAATGGCCTTGCTGTGCTTGTACTGTGAACGGCTGAAAGCAAGGGGAAACTACAGCCGTAATTTTTCCTGAGGGCATGCAGCTTTACTGTATAGTTAAATGATGATGGCGTCCTCTTTGGTAAAATATTCTGGAGGTAAAATAGCCCCCCATTTGGATCTCCGGGCGGTGACTACTCAAGAGGACGTTGTTATCAGGAGAAAGAAAACTGGCTTTCTACGCATCGGAGAGTGGGATGTCAGAGCAATTTATCGGGCAGGTAGGTTAGAAAATTTAAAAAGGGAAATGGATAGGTTTAAGTTAGATACAGTGGGAATTAGTGAAGTTCGGTGGCAGGAGAAACAATACTTTAGGTCAGGTGACTACAGGGTTATAAATACAAAATCAAATAGTGGTAATGCAGGAGTAGGTTTAATAATGAATAAAAAAATAGGAGCACGGGTAAGCTACTACAAACGACATGGTGAACAAATTATTGTGGCCAAGATATACACGAAGCCCATGCCTACTACAGTAGTATAAGTTTATATGCCAACTAGCTCTGCTGATGACGAAGAAATTGAAAAAATATATGATGAAATGAAAGAAATTATTCAGATAGTGAAGGGAGATGGAAATTTAATAGTCATGGGTGACTGGAATTCGGTAGTAGGAATAGGGAGAGAAGGTGAATATGGATTGGGGTTAAGAAATGAAAGAGAAAGCCACCTGGTATAATTCTGCACGATGAAGTAGTGAAGGCAGCAGAGGATCAAGTAGGTAAAAAGACGAGGGCTAGTAGAAATCCTTGGGTAACAGAAGAAATATTGAATTTAATTTATGAAAGGAGAAAATATAAAAATGCAGTAAATGAAGCAGGCAAAAAGGAATATAAACATCTCAAAAATGAGATCGACAGGAAGTGCAAAATGGCTAATGAGGGATGGCTAGAGGACAAATGTAAGGATGTAGAGGCTTATCTCACTAGGGGTAGGATAGATACTGCCTACAGGAAAATTAAAGAGACCTTTGGAGATAAGAGAACGACTTGTATGAATATCAAGAGCCCAGATGGAAACCCAGTTCTAAGCAAAGAGGGGAAAGCAGAAAGATGGAAGGAGTATATATACAAGGGCGATGTACTTGAGGACAATATTGTGGAAATGGAAGAGGACGTAGATGAAGACAAAATGGGGGATGTGATACTGCATGAAGAGTTTGACAGAGCACTGAAAGACCTGAGTCGAAACAAGGCCCCGGGAGTAGACAACATTCCATTAGAACTACTGACGGCCTTGGGAGAGCCAGTCCTGACAAAACTCTACCATCTGGTGAGCACGATGTATGAGACAGGTGAAATACCCTCAGACTTCAAGAAGAATATAATAATTCCAATCCCAAAGAAAGCAGGTGTTGACAGATGCGAAAATTACCAAACTGTCAGTTTAATAAGTCACGGCTGCAAAATACTATTGCGAATTCTTTACAGACGAATGGAAAAACTTGTAGAAGCCGACCTTGGGGAAGATCAGTTTGGATTCTGTAGAAATAGTGGAACAGGTAAAGCAATACTGACCCTACAACTTATCTTAGAAGCTAGATTAAGGAAAGGCAAACCTACATTTCTAGCACTTGTAGACTTATAGAAAGCTTTTGACAATGTTAACTGGAGTACTCTCTTTCAAATTCTGAAGGTGGCAGGGGTAAAATACAGGGAGCAAAAGGCTATTTACAATTTGTACAGAAACCAGATGGCAGTTATACGAGTCGAGGGACATGAAAGGGAAGCAGTGGTTGGGAAGGGGGTGACATAGGGCTGTAGCCTTTCCCTGATGTTATTCAATCTGTATATTGAGCAAGCAGTGAAGGAAACAAAAGAAAAATTTGGTGTAGGTATTAACATCCATGGAGAAGAAATAAAAACTTTGAGGTTTGATGATGACATTGTAATTCTGTCAGAGACAGCAAAGGGCTTGGAAGAGCAGTTGAATGGAATGGATAGTGTCTTGAAAGGAGGATATTAGATGAACATCAACAAAAGCAAAACGAGGATAATGGAATGTAGTCGAATTAAGTCGGGTGATGCTGAGGGAATTAGATTAGGAAATGAGACACTTAAAGTAGTAAAGGGGTTTTGCTATTTGGGGAGAAAAATAACTGCTGATGGTCGAAGCAGAGAGGATATAAAATGTAGACTGGCAATGGCAAGGAAAGCATTTCTGAAGAAGAGAAATTTGTTAACATCAAGTATAGATTTAAGTGTCAGGAAGTCGTTTCTGAAAGTATTTGTATGGAGTGTAGCCATGTATGGAAGTGAAACATGGACGATAAATAGTTTGAACAAGAAGAGAATAGAAGCTTTCGAAATGTGGTGCTACAGAAGAATGCTGAAGATTAGATGGGTAGACCACATAACTAATAAGGAGGTATTGAATAGAATTGGGGAGAAGAGGACCTTGCGGTACAACTTGACTAGAAGAAGGGATCGGTTGGTAGGACTTGTTCTGAGGCATCAAGGGATCACCAATTTAGTATTGGAGGGCAGCGTGGAGGGTAAAAATCGAAGAAGGAGACTAAGAGATGAATACACTAAGCAGATTCAGAAGGATGTAGGTTGCAGTAGGTACTGGGAGATGAAGAGGCTTGCACAGGATAGAGTAGTATGGAGAGCTGCATAAAATCAGTCTCAGGATTGAAGACCACAAGAACAACAACAGATGTGATATTCCCAAAAAATGTGCACTCTAACAGTCAATGAGTGGTCAGTCATATGTAGCTATGCTGCACTTGTCAGATTTGTTCCAATTTCAAAATTAATAAACTGGCTTCATGGGATATTTGTTTTTTGTGCGACAATAAGTTCAATTTCACGAATAAATATTAGTGGTGTGTAACTAACTTTCATTAATTTGAGACTTATTCTCACTTCATTTATTACTGATTTTAATTTCACTAGTTATATTTTTTTAAGTAAGTATGATATAAGGAAAGAGGTCCATAAGTTTCATTACTTTCTTCTCAATGCATCAGAGCAGTAGCAGTCCACCAATAGTCTGTGAATAGTAGCAAAAATGTAACAAAAGAACTTGAATTGGTTAGTTTAAAAGAGGAGGAAGGGAACAAACTATGAGGTCATCAGTCCCTTGTTCCAAGTAAAACAATGTCACATGCGTGAGAATAACACAGACGAGACATATAACACAAAATGGAAAGAAAGGAAAATCCACAAGAACGAAGGAAAGGAAACAAACACTAAGAGGAACAAAAGAGGACAAGAAAACTACAGAGGGATGCTAGAAGCAGAAGAGAGTAAAACAAGAAAGCAGATTACGGTGGCTAGCTGACCATGAGAATAAAAAGGAAAAGCCAGCCACTCTGCAACACATTAAAACCTCCACCCTAAAAACACTAGGGTGGAGGACACAGAGGGACAAAGGACATGTACTAAAACTTAGAACAACTGATAAAACCCACCCTCACAAATAAAATGTAAAACTAAATCAGCCAATAAGGCACTGTGAGATAAAATGAGCGGCAAAGAGTCCAGTAATTCAAGATTTAGTCGCTGGGCACTCAAAATGGGACAGAGCACCAGAATATGGGTCACTGTCAACCAGGCTCCACACTGACACTGAGGCAGGTCTTCACGGCGCATGAGGTAACTGTGGGTCTCCCAAGTGTGTGGAGCCAGCAGAGGACAACTGAATCCCTGTGAGAGGCTCGCATGGAAATCTTCCACACATGCGTAGTCTCCTTAATGACATGCAGTTTGTTGTATGTACTGTTATGCCATTCATCTCTGAAAGCTGAAAAACCCTGTGGTGTAAGTCAGAATGCAAGTCAGGTCCAGAGATGCCCATCTCAAGAAGTGGTTTCCACGTAGCCTGTTTAGCTAGCCTGTCGGCAAGCTCACTGCCCGGAATTCTGACATTTCCTGGCCTCCACATAAACACCACTGAATGATGGGACTGGTCAAGGGCATAGATGGACTCCCGGATGGAAGTCACCAAAGAATAGCAAGGGTAGCACTGGTCGATAACTTCTAGGCTGCTCAAGGAGTCAGTACACAGAAGAAACAATTCCTCGGGACATGAATGGATATACTGAAGTGCACGAGATATGGCCACCAGCTCTGTAGTGAATACACTGCAGCCATTGGGCAAGGAATGCTCTACAATACGGCCTCTGTGGACAAACAACATTACCATCATCCATCAAGCGATCGGTGTAAACCACTACAGAACCCCGGAACACTACAAGAATCGAGAGGAAGTGACAGCAGAGTGCTGCAGGGTTAATGGAGTCCTTGAGGCCCCACAAAAGGTCCAGGTGAAGCTTCAGCCTACGTATACACTGTGGAGGTGTACGTGAATGGAATTTGAGTAGAGGCAGTGAAGGGAAGGACTCCAGTTCAGGCAGAAGTGATCACACATGAAGAGGAATCGTTAGCCCTGACCTGGGCCGCCTATGTAGACTGGCAATGGCAAGGAAAGCATTTCTGAAGAAGAGAAATTTGTTAACATTGAGTATAGATTTAAGTGTCAGGAAGTCATTTCTGAAAGTATTTGTGTGGAGTGTAGCCATGTATGGAAGTGAAACATGGACGATAACCAGTTTGGACAAGAAGAGAATAGAAGCTTTTGAAATGTGGTGCTACAGAAGAATGCTGAAGATAAGGTGGGTAGATCACGTAACTAATGAGGAGGTATTGAATAGGATTGGGGAGAAGAGAAGTTTGTGGCACAACTTGACTAGAAGAAGGGATCGGTTGGTAGGACATGTTTTGAGGCATCAAGGGATCACAAATTTAGCATTGGAGGGCAGCGTGGAGGGTAAAAATCGTAGAGGGAGACCAAGAGATCAATACACTAAGCAGATTCAGAAGGATGTAGGTTGCAGTAGGTACTGGGAGATGAAGAAGCTTGCACAGGATAGAGTAGCATGGAGAGCTGCATCAAACCAGTCTCAGGACTGAAGACCACAACAACAATGCTGGAGGTGAACCACCATGGAAAAGAAGATGGTAATTAGGATGTTCAGGAGAGCTATAAATGTGTGCAACGTAACTGGCTAGCAGTTGTGCACGTCTGACCTTCAATGGAGAGATTCCAGCCTCCACCAGTACATTTGTCACCGGACTCGTCCTAAAAGCTCCTGTTGCTATGATGGGCTAGAGCCCATTATTGCGCCCTGTAGATGGCTCCCAGTAGGCGACGCTCACCAACAACATTACTGGAGCAGCAGTACGAAATGCAGAAGTTGGCTGCATACAGAGAAGGTCAGACGGAGGGCACGACAGCCGCTGCTAGAGCATTAATGGCCACTACAAATTGGACATGGAAAGTATGGAGCGACAGGAAGTTTTGGATAAAAATCAGGAGTGTCCCCAGAGACCCTACTCATACAATGTGGCCATGTCATGTCGTATGTTTCACGTAAGTCAAAAAAGATGTCAACCAGGTGTTGGCGTCTGGGAAAAGCTGTTCGGATGGCAGACTCGATAGACACAAGATTATCAGTAGTAGAGTGACCCTGGCGGAGGCCACCCTGACATGGAGCCAGTAGGCCACGTGACTCCAGGACCCAACACAACTGCTGACAACCCTAAGTTCCAGCAGCTTACAAACAACGTTGGTGAGGCTGATGGGCTGATAGCTATCCACATAAAGCGGGTTTTACCGGGTTTGAGCACCGGAATGATGTTGCTCTCCCGCCATTGCGATGGAAAGACCCCATTGCAACAGATTCAGTTTACGATGAGGAGGATATGGCACTTGTCATCAGATGAGAGATGTCTAATTATCTGGCAGTGGATCCGATCAGGCCCAGGAGCTGCGTCAGGGCAATGTGCAAGGGCACTGAGGAGCTCCCACTCTGTAAATGAGGTGTTATAGGATTCACTGTGGCGTGTAGTGAATGAAAGGACCTTCCCTTATAGCCGCCGTTTGAGAGTGCAAAAGGCTGGGGGTAATTTTCCAACACAGAGGCTCGAGCAAAGTGCTCAGCAAAGTACTCAGAAATCGCATTTGCTTCGGTAGGTAACATGTCATTTATGGTAACATTGGGGACACCTGTTGGGGCCTGGTGCCCGAAAATACATTTGATCTTTGCCCAGACTTCGGAAGGTGACGTATGGCACCCAATGGTTGAGACATATCTCACCCAACATGCCTGTTTCCATCATTTGATAAATTGGTTAACGTGGGCACAGAGCCATTCAAAGGCTCCATTGAAGGGTGCCGCTTATGCTGTGTAAATCTCGCCAATGCTCCTTAATTGCTTCAGCAACTTCCAGCGACCACCAAGGGACTGCATTATGCCTCGGGCACCCTAAAGAGCGAGGGATCGTGTTTTCTGATGCAGAAACAATTGTTGTAGACACATGCTCAACCATCAAATCGATGTTACCATGTGGGTGAGGTTCAACGATGACAGCAGAGGTGAAAGTTTCCCAGTCCGCCTTGTTTAAAGTCCATCTGGGCAGGCATCCGTGGACCTGATGGTGGGGCAGTGACAGGAAGATGGGGAAGTGGTCACTACCACACAGGTCGCCATGTGCTCTCCAGTGGATAGATGGAAGGAGTCCTGGGCTGCAAATTGATATATCAATGGCCAAGTAACTTCCATGAGCCACACTAAAATTTTTGGTGGCCCCAGTATTTAACAGGCAGAGGTCGAACTGAGACAGTAAAGTTTCGACATCTCTGCCTCGGCCAGTAAGTATGGTACCACCCCACAAAGGGTTATGGGCATTAAAATCTCCCAAAAGTAGGAAAAGAGTAGGGAGTTGATCAATCAGTGCAGCTAATACATTCAAGGGTACTGCACCATCTGGAGGAAGATATACATTACAGACAGTTACTTCCTGCATACTCCTTAATCAGACAGCCACAGCTTCAAGAGGGTTTTGAAGGGGCACAGTGTCACTACAAATTGAGTTTAGGACATAAACGCAAACTCCACCTGACGCTCAATTATAGTCGCTACAGTTCCTGTAATATCCCTTATAGCTGTAGAGAGCTGGGGTCTCCATTCCCGGGAACCAGGTTTCCTGGAGGGCAATGCAGAGAGCAGGTGTAAAGCTTAACAGTTGCCGTAGCTCAGCCAGGCGGTGGAAAAAACCTTCACAATTCCACTGGAGGATGACATCATCGTGAGACTGTGAAGGCATGGAATATTCAATGAGGCAGTTTACACCTCAGAGTCACCTGCTGCCACTGACTTATTGCCCGAGCAGTCTATATCCACTGTGTCTGAGGGTCTGGCGAGATCTAGGTCCTCACCAGATGCCAAAATCACCGCCCCATCCTCAGACACGGAGCTTGTAGGTAGTGGTAGTGTGGGTACCACCACAATTTCCTTGGTCTTAGGCGTTTTCTTTTTGGATTTCTCTCACTGCTCCTTGGGTTTCCCTGGCTGGGAGGACTTCACTGACTCAGTCTCTGTTACTGAGGTGATGCCCTACGACCAGCTGCTTTTGGGCTCTTCAGCCACTGCCGAGTGTCGTCTTTCCCACTAGCAGAAACCTGGGAAGGCAGTGACCCAAGGGACCCCTTCATAGCAAGAGAAGCTGAAGAAGACTTACAGTTCTCCAGGCTTAGAAGTGGGGATGGACGTCCCTGATGGGGTTGGGGGGGGAGGGGTGGGGGAAGTTGCTCCCAAAGCAGGTGGTGCAGGAGCAACAGGGAGGGAAATGCCCCCATCATCAAGGGGGCGGGTGTAGTCTTCCAGCTCTGAGAGGTGACTGCGGTTGGCGGAGCTGATGGTGCCAGAACAGTTGTAGTGGCAGCGTAAGACGATGTCATACACACAGGATGCAGGCATTCAAATTTTCTCTTAGCCTCAGTGTAGGTCAGTCGGTCCAGGGTCTTGTACTCCATGATTTTCCTTTGTTTCTGGAGGATCCTGCAGTCTGGCAAGCAAGGCAAACGGTGCTCTCCACAGTTGACACATATGGGAGATGGGGCACGTGGAGTATTTGGATGTGACGGGCATCCGTAATCTCGACATGTGATGCTGGATGTACAGCAGGAAGACATATGGCCGAATTTCCAGCACTTAAGGCACTGCATTGGGAGAGGTATATGAGGCTTTACACCACAGTGGTAGACCATCACCCTGACCTTCTAGGGGAATGTATCACCCTCTAAGGCCGAGATGAAAGCACGAGTGGCAACCCGATTATCCCTCGGATCCCAGTGGACACGCCGGAAGAAATGTACACCTCACTGCTCTAAATTGATGTGCAGCTCATCGTCAGACTACAAAAGAAAGTCTCTGCGAAATATGATACCCTGGACTATATTTAACCTCTTATGGGGCGTGATGGTTACAGAAGCTTCTTCCAGCCTGTCACAAGCGAGTAACGTCCCATGACAGGACAGAGGAGCTGGATGCTGTTTTGATCAAGACTGACCTACATCTCATTTTTGACAAGCCCTCCACCTCCTCAGACATGCCTCCAAAATGTTCCACAGTTAACTGAGGCTTCATGGACATGAAAGATTCCCATCATCTCTTGTACATGCGAGGTACCGGGGCAAATAAGCTTCACTGCCATCCTTAGCTTGGCGATTCTCCCATGATGTGGCCAGGGAGGGGTACAATTTGGGTTCATATTTCTTAACACTGAAGTTAGACCCTGGCCACCAGCAAGAGATGACGTACTACGCTTCATGGTGTGATCCACCCTGCTGCCACCCACTCTGACCAGGGACCCTCCCCACAGGGGCCACACAGCCACAGCAAAAGCCACCTGGCAGGATGACCATTGCTGGGAGTCCTGATGCCCCAGGGAGATGGGCATCTACCTCTTGGCATACATGGGGAATTAACGACACGGGCATCAGCAGAGCTATCCTTGTGTGGTCTGGGGGCTACAACCAACAGGGTACATGCCGACCCCACCACAACAGACCAGCTATCGTGCTGGATATCAGATGCAAAGAAGTCCATGGTCATTGTCATCACAGAAAGCAACACTGCATAGTGCATGGTGGAAAACGCACCCAGGAAGGTGGCATCACCCAAGAGATGGAGAATGAGTGGGACTGAAATCGACGACAAGAAAGTGGGCTAAAGATCTCAATGCACGACAGACACGATGCACCATGTAAGGCGCCCTTCCCCAATTGGCTCGCTATTCACGAAAATTTTGAAGAATGGAGGTCAAACCCTACAGGGGACCATCACATAAAGGCCAAAATGTGTGAAACTCCTTTTAGTCACCTCTTACGACAGGCAGGAAAACCTCAGGCCTATTCTAATCCCCGGACCCACAGAGGGGAAAGAATTTGAGCCTCCAGCTAAATTTTGTGACAGATTCTGCACTTGAGAAATGGAAAAAAAGACATTTTAGTTCCGATGGTAATAGCCAGAATCAATCACATGTTACACAACCAAACCTTAAAGACTGTATACAATCTGAAAAAGACCAGTGACTCCAGATGGCAACGGGAAAAGAACCATTCACAGGCAATCTGTAGCACAGACGTCATTTCTTTTTAACACCCAGCTACACAGCTCATTGAAAAGCCAGCCTCCATTGATGACACATTAGCAGGGTAGCAAGTTGCATATTTAGGTTTCCCTGTGTGCTTTCTTAGTTTACTTATTAAGTTAGTCATGACTGCGTGGATAGGATGGGTGCATGCTGTGTGTGAAAGCAGAAGAAGCTGGCTGCAGTTTATAAACAGCCAAATACACTTTTGGCTACAGTCAGCCACCTTCAGGCTGCTGCTTATAATTTTAATTAATATTGTGTTTTTACAGGTTGCTGGTGAGGAGGAAAGTTAGTTATTAGTATTTGATTAATGATCTCATTCATAAGCAGCCATATCACACTCATCACAGTCGCTCAAGAAAGTTATAATTAAGCTTTACTTGTTTAATCAGAACTGGAAGATGACTCTCCTTGCCCACAGTCTCGATGATTCGAAGCGATCTGCAATCCTGTGTAAATAAAATGTCTTGGTTTTCTTGCATTGCATTAGTCAGTCGGGAAACCTCAGATCAAGCGGAAAGTTTGATTTGATAGAGTTTAATTATCTGATGAAATAATGGAGCTCTTGGATCTAATAATTGCAGGTTCGTTTCCAATTCATCGGAAGTTCCCTTCTGATTACCAACGAAACGACACCTCCATGCAAATTTCCAATTAGAGAATACATATATAATGAAATTCTTTACACACCTTTGATGTAAATGCTCAGTATATATTTTGTTGAGTAGCATACAATATATTTTCAATCTCTTTCTTCCAGTAATCTCGATAGCAAAATTACAATTATTCAGTGCGGCTATTTGACACGGAGAAAATCCTAGAAGTCCCCTCAACACACACCAGAAAGAATATTACAAAGAGTAATTATGTGCTAATGGAATAGTAATAGTACTGCACTACTTTGCGCATCGATTCTGCGAGTATATAGATGGTCAAGTAGCAAACGTAATTCACTCATAGAATTGTACAGGGATAATTAGTAGAATATAAAGAGATATTACAATTGCCCCTCGCAGTGAGCAAAGTTAATGATAATACACTTTGCGAGCTAACCGTAAATTTTGTTGGCTCGTTTATTCAAAAGAGAAATATTTTGAAGATTTGTTTTTTAGAAATTTACTGTAGAGTGTATGAGTAACATGTTAAGACTGTATGTTACCAGAATACCTAGTCTGTGACTTTTACATGTAGCAGGGTATATGTGCATCCCACGTACACAACCAGAGAAGATATAAATCAGTATGATCGCGGACAAGGTCTACCCATTTGGGAGCTGGCCTTCAGAGGGAAACCCTAGAAAACCCGGAAGAATAGACCCCAGCTCAGGTATTAAAGATGATAGGAAGGCCTAAACAAAGTGATTTTGAAATGTATAAAAACTTGATAGATGAGGTAGATAGAAAAGTGCCTCATAACCAAAAAAATCTTTACAACAGCGTTTCAAAAAAAATTTTTTTTTTATTTCTTCTTTCGACAGTGTAGGCAGAGATCACGTAGTGGAGCCGATGAAACAGGAACACTGGGTAGGCGACATACAGCACTTGGTGGAGGTGGTACGGAGGACAGGCGATGAGTGACGGTACAGGACAGAAGCTGGTAATGTGCCGTAGAAACAGCAAGATGATCTCAGGAACAGATGGTCAGGGACATGAACATGGAACAGGTTTAAAGTGGAATGAGAAAAGATTCTGACTGAATAAATCCCTGGAAGAGAGTGGATTAAGGCACTGAAGTGCATATTTCATCGTTTAATTCAAAGTCGGAATTGATTATTTATTCTTCAATTTGTATTAGACCGGAATATCCATCAGTCCTGAAAATCGTGAATTTTATTGTCGTCCTCAATTATGAAGTTATTCAGAATCACAACTGCAGATCGTCCAAACTATTTCAAAAGAAACTGTGTTAATTTAATTTTGCTGTAGCATGTACCAAATGTATTCCTCCCAAAAATTTTCTTAATCTAATCGTCAATTTGATATAGTTCAGGTGGAAGTAAGGCACTGAATCTGTCCGAATTTTGTTTTCAAGTATGAAATTATGGATAAAATTCAAGTTCATACATGAGGAAAAATTTAAAATATAGGCATGTGACATCGAATACACATAAAATTACATTCTTCCAGTACAAATACCTGAAAAATTTTCATCTTGGTATTATTGTTATTTGATCTGCAGATCCACCTGCAATTAAACAATATTAATGGTGATGTATGCTCATTTATCTCAGCATCCACTTGCAGAATCTTTGTCATTCTCTCATGAACATTAATGGCGAATTGTTGTGAATTGTGGTTTATTAGTCTCATAACATACATAATCTAAATCACTTGATTCAGGTACAGGATACACGTCAAAATTTTGGTAAAGTTTTACCATATACATACAACACCTGATTTTAACAAATGGTACCATAACAATAATACAATATAAAAATACACATACAATAAAAAACTAACAATTAATTACAACAACTGATTTTAACAAATGGTATCACAATAATAATACAATTTTGTTACACATACAATAAATGGCTAACAATTAATTACCCCTTGCTCAAATTATCATGTCATCCTCTATGAATTCTTCTACTGAATAGTAGCATTTCTCCCAGAGAATTTGCTGTAGCCTTATTTTTAGACTCTTTGGCTTCATATTAAATATATTTTTGCTCATTAGCTTGTTATATATTGTCATCCCCATACACTGTAGAGTTCGTGCATATAATTTCAAATGGTGTGTGGGTAACATAAAATTATTTTTATTTCTTGTTAGGATTTGCAGATTCCGAAATAATGGGCGACAAGATTCTGTTTATTGTGCACTACACATGTATCTTATAATTTTCTTTTGCAGATTGAGTATTCGAGATAAACTACTTGAATTTCCCCAGAAAATGATACCATACCTAATGACAGATTCAAAATAACTATGATATGCTATTTTTCATGTACTCATGTCAGTAGAGTTTGCTAGTATTTGCATTGCAAATGCAAAGCCCCTTAGTTTATTTGATAGGAACTCAATATGTGTACTCCAGCTTATGTTGTTGTCCACATTTAGTCCTAGGAATTTGACTGTGTTAACTTCTTCCATAGGATAATTGTGATGATGTATTTTAAGATCCACACATTTCAAATGTTTGGTTTGAAATTTACCATATTGGTTTTTGCAATGTTCAGTTTCAAGCCATTTAACTGGAACCAGTTTTCTAGAGTACCCATTGTGCTCACAATGGAGCTCTGATTTTTTTTCTGCATCATCTTCAATTAAAACAGAAGTATCATCCGCAAACAGAACTGACGGGAAATTTATATTTATGGGCAAGTCATTTACATAGAATAGGAACAGGATTGGCCCCAAAATGGAGCCTTGAGGCACACCTTGTGATGCTGTACTCCATTTAGAATAATAATTCACTGCATTTGATGTGACACTTACCCTTTGCTTTCTGTTGTGCAAGTATGATGTGAGCCATTTCAGAGCTTTGTCCTTAACCCCATATTTGTTTAATTTGTAGATAAGCAAGTCATGGTTCACCGAGTCAAATGCTTTTGAAAGATCGCAGAAGATACCTGCGACTTTACTCCTCTGATTCAATGACTTGTATATCTTCTCAATAAAGTTATTTACTGCATCCAGTGAGTTTTTTTCTTGTTGGAATCCAAATTGGTTACTTACAATAATATCATTTTTTGCGATAAAATTTTTGATCTGATTTTCAGCTACTTTCTCTAATATTTTTGACAGGATTGGGAGAATAGAAATAGGGCGATAGTTTCCCATATCTTTCCTTGACCCTTTCTTGAACAGAGGTCTCACTTCGGCATATTTTAACACATCAGGAAAGCACTCCTGTTCAAAAGATTGGTTGATTATTTTAGCTAGTGGGGGTGCTATTATGTAATATACTGCTTTAATCACTTTACTTGGTGTCCCATTCCACCCAGCAGAATGTTTATTTTTTAATGACAATATAACATTTTTCACATCCTTTATTGTGACTTTTTTAAAATCTGTGAGATACTCAGCTTCTTGATCGAGTCCAAAGGGATTTACTTTACTCTGATATAGTGCTACATCAACTTCTGACTTTGCTACATTTATGAAGAATTCATTTAAACACTCTGATATTTGAGCTTGGTTTACAACAACGTTATCATCTACTTTAATCTTAGTTATTTCATTGCTACTGACTTTAACACCTAATTCTGATTTGACAACAGACCACACTGCCTTTGTCTTACTATTATGCTGTAAAATAAACTTATTGTTTGCCATTTGTTTTGCTGCCTTTACAACTTTTTTGAATATGGCTTTATAATGTTTCACATACACAGCAAAATGTCTGTTTTTGTTAGATTTCAGTTCATTATGTAGTTGCCTCTTTCTGGCACTAGAAATTTTTATACCCTGAGTTATCCATTTAATCTTCCTAGTCATTTTGTTACATTTGGTTTTAAGTGGAAAAGTTTCATTAAATATTTCAAGAAAGCTACCAAGAAATTTGTTAAAGTTAGTACTACTTGAGATACAGCTGTCATAAGGCCATTCAACCTCTCTTAACTTATTGCTAGATATAGTTAGGTTTTTTTCATTGCAGTGGCTTTTTTTACATGAAATTTCTTTATAGAGTTTTGGTAGTTCAATGAATAATGCAGAGTGGTCAGAGATTCCTAAATCCAAGCAAAACTTATTAACATCTTCAAACACATAATTTGTTAAAAAATAATCAATACAGGCCGCTGCTATTATTTTATTGATCTCTCTCGCATCAAGAACTAATCTTATGTTGCCTCCAGGCTTTGGAACGATTAACAACAGAGAACAATATGGGCTCATTGATGGCTCAATCAGGTCCCATTTTAGCATTCTAATTACCTCCTTTTGAACAGATTGTTTTAATCGCCAGGGGATTGGATAGTTCGTGTGACAGTAAGTTTGATGTGGCTTTACTTGCAAGTGGCAAATATACCCTCTGATAATTCCCGGTTTCTCATCAAAAATCTCTTCATAAGCCACTAACAGATGATGAAGCTGCTGCCTTTGTTCTATGGTAAGCTGCTTTGATTCAGTGGCTTTAAGTATTGCTGTTTGATTAAAGTCTTCATTCTGCATCGAATTATTTGAAAAATCCTTCCAACGACCGTTTGTAGTATCAATTAATTGAATGGTGGGATTGTGACAGTACTTCTTATGCACGTCTCCTTTCTATTTAAGTCCAGTGCTATCTCTCCTCCATTTATTCTAAATTTAACTTTCCCTTCCGAAAAATCAATCTGACAATCGTACTCCTGCATACTCCCAATACCAAAAATACAATCCACTAACAACTTCTGTACTACAAGGAACGTGCATCTTATTGCTACATTTCCCATCTTCATCTCCAATTGGGTTTGTACTTTGACATTGGGAGAGCGCACTCCTACAGCTCCGATGATTTTACAGTTTTGTACCGGTAAAATTGGTACCTTCCTCTTCTTAACAATTATCCAAAATAGATCGCCTGAAATGACACTGGCGGAAGCGGCGGTGTCTAGTATTGCATTCGTTGGATTCTCCTCTATTTCGACAAATACCTCCGATACATGAACACTCGATCTTTCATTCTGACACATTGTTAAATCTTTCGTCAACTCTTCAGTTAATAGCTCGCCGTCATTATATCATAACATTTGTTACTCGCCCCTAACAGATCCCCTGACCGCTCTAATTTCCAATTAGAGAATACATATATAATGAAATTCTTTACACACCTTTGATGTAAATGCTCAGTATATATTTTGTTGAGTAGCATACAATATATTTTCAATCTCTTTCTTCCAGTAATCTCGACAGCAAAATTACAATTATTCAGTGCAGCTATTTGACACGGAGAAAATCCTAGAAGTCCCCTCAACACACACCAGAAAGAATATTACAAAGAGTAATTATGCACTCATGGAACAGTAATATTACTATACTACTTTGCGCATCGATTCTGTAAGTATATAGATGGTCAAGTAGGAAACGTAATTCATTCATAGAATTATGCAGGGATAATTAGTAGAATATAAAGATATATTACATGCTTCAGGTTGTAGCAGTAGCAGAGTATCTGGTGTGTTGCACGGGACACCTCAGCTGTCACTTGTTTTGCTCACAGGCTCTGCTGACACAGCACCTTGCAGTGTTCCCAAAGTGGTGGATTGTCCCTCACGACAGGGTGAGTAATACGTTCACATCAGTCAAGGACGAGGGTCAATGTGGAGGCCGACTGTCTGGCCTTGCCCACTCACAGGTGGCCTTTCCTTTGGCAGGGTCCAAGAAGTTACACAGGGGAAGTGCTGTGCTAGTTACTGGGAGTTCCAATGTTCTGTCATGGAGCTCATTTAGAGAGTACTGTTCAGACCAGAAAGAAAGCCAATGTGCACTCGGTATGTCTGCCAGGGGAGGGGGCTTATCCGAGATGTGGAGAAGGCTTTGCCTGCGGTTACTTAGCTTGCAGGATGCAGTTATCTGCAAGTCGTGGTTCATCTTGGCACCAATGACACCTGTTGCTTGTGTTTTGAGACCATCCTCAGTTCGTACAGGTTGCTAGCAGAAGTGATGAAGACTGCTGCCATCGCTCGTGGAGTGCAAGCAGAGCTCACAGTTTGCAGCATTGCTCCAGAGTTCATTGGGGTCCTTTGCTTTGGAACTGAATGGAGAGTCTCAGCCAAATGGTTCGTTGACTCTGTGCCAGTCTTTGCTGCAGATTTCTGAACCTGTGTTATCAAGTGGATAAGTGTATGACTGTCTTCGATAGGACGGAAGCACGCTACACAAAGGAAGCAGCTAACTCGAGAAGCAGAGTACTCGCGGAGCACACACGTAGGTTTTCTAGGCTAGACGGTATTCATAGATACTTTGATGAACACTGTCCAGTCGACACACAGACAGCGAAATCGTACCGTGTTCAGAGTAAAATTTTATCAGTAAATTGTTGAAGAAGTCACAACAAATTTCCAAAATTTACTGCCCTGCACTCAAATTATTCTCTGGCCTGAGAGCTGGTTGAAACCCATCACGGAATGTATGGCATAAAGACAGATTAGATGCCACAGAATGGAGAAAGTCCATCGCAGTAGACAAAAATATTCTCCATTTTGAGGTCAAAGTTGAGTGTGACAGAGAAGTTATCCGAACGCGCATAACATGACCAAGTGAAATCGAGTTAATTATTGGAAGTTTTTAGCAGCCACCCTCTCCACTGTTACAGTTTTAGAGTCATTTAAAGGAAGTCTACACTCAGAAATGTGGTAACACTCACATCATGGAATATTACTTGGAGGCGACTTTAACCGACTGAGTACAGACTAGAACGTCTATTGATTCATTACAGGGCTACGGACAATCAGTCTTGTGAAGCACTTTTGAAAAAATTTTTGAAAACTGTCTTTATAAGATAATCAGACAACCCACACACAATGGAAACATTTAGGCCCTGTAGCTACAAACAGGTCTCACCTTATTGACAGTGTCAGTGCAGAAACAGAGATTAGTGTTCATGATGTCTTCACAGAAGTATTGGTTACTAAAGTTAATAAGTCAATCAACAAGGCTATGAGAGTATTTTTGTTAGAAAGAGCAGATGAGCAGTTGTTAGCATCTCATTTGGACCACGACTGGACATCGTTTAGTTTCAGTATGACGGACGTAGAGGAATTACGGGCAAAGTTCAAACAGTTTGCAAATTGCGTTCGGGAAATGTACGTGCTAAGTAAATAGATTAAGGATAGAAAAGACCCACTGTGGTTTAATAATAAAATCCAGAAAATGTCGAGGAAGAAAATACTGTTGCACTCTCAGTTCAAAAGAGAATGCACAAATGGTGACAGGGAAAAGTTAGTAGAAATTCATGTGGCTATACAGAAATCAATGTACGAAACAAACAACCACCACCATCATACATCAGCAGGAAATCTTGTCGAGAGCTGAAGAAAATTCTGGTCCCAAATAAAATCACTAAGTGGGTGGAAGGCTCCTATCCAGTCACTTGTTGACAGGTCTCGTGTGGTAGTAGCGGATAGCAAAAGGAAAGCCAAAGTTTTAAATTTGACATTCAACAAATTATTCAGCAGAAGGATCTACTAACCTGACCATCATACATACTGCTACATAGACGACATGGTAATAGGCATCCCTGGCATAGAGGAGCAACTGAAAAAGTTGAAAGCAAGTAACTCACCAGGACCGAGTGAAATCTGAATTCTGTTTTACAGAGACTGCTCTATGGCATTTCCCCCTTACTTAGCTTGCAGTTATCACAAATCTCTTGCCCAGCACAAAGACTTGAGTGACTAGAAAGAAGCACAGGTGATTCATGTGTATAAAAAACATAAAAGAACAGACCCACAAAATTACAGACCAATATCCTTAACATTGGTTTGCTGCAAAACATCTCAAACATATTTTCCATTCGACCACGATAAATTTCCTCGAGATGGAAAAGTTTCTGTGACCAAATCAACACGATTTTCGAAAGCACTGCTCACGCGAAACTCTGCTTGCCGTTTCCTCATATTGCATCCTATGAATCGTCGATTAATGGCAACAGGTAGGTTCTGTACATGTAGATTTCCGAAAAGTGTTTCCCACTGTGCCCCACTGCAGACTGTTAACAAAGGTATGAGCATACAGAATCAATACCCAGATATGTGAGTGGCTCGAAGAGTATTTATGTATTAGATCTCAGTACATTGTCCTCGACAGCACGCGTTCGTCAGAGATAAAGAGTATTGTTGAGAGTTCCTGCAGGAACTTTTTGGAACATTCTTATTCTCTACATACGTGAACGATCTGATGGACAGAGTGAGCAGCAATTTGCGGCTGTTTGCTGATGGTGCTGCGATGTATGGAAAAACGTTATTGTTAAGTAGCTGTAAGATAACACGAGATGACTTAGTCAAATTTCTAGTTGGTGTTATTTACTTATTCTCACATTAGAAACGAACATACTATACACAGTTATGACTACATTTCTTTTCCGAAATCTTGGCCACTTTCAGTGCATTTTCTGTTCCTCGATGAATTTCATCTTATGTGCAAGAGGCTGGACACAGTCGGCACTGAAGCACATGATGAACAGTCTGGTTGTCCCCAGAGTTACACTGAATATCATCTCGATCAGTGTAGGCCCATCTTGCCAAATTAACATTTGATCTGGCAACTCCAGATCTCAGTCTATTCCGGGACTCCCACATCGTCCATTTCTCACCACAGCCAGGAGGTAGAGTTTCTGAAACTCTTTTCCAGCCAGGGAGAAGGTAGGTCATAGCCCTTCAGTGTTGTTGTTCTAAGTGCTGTCAATGTTCTAAGGAAACTTTTTCCTCGACTTGAGACACTTTGAGCGCGATTTGTGCCCATACAGAGGATGCATTCTCTCCTGCTCCACTTTCTTTCTGTCCTCATTCGCAGGTATTTCTCTTCAAATAAGGAGTGGTGCTATTTCTGTAAGGTGGTAAAGCCATCCTACTGGAGGGGATTTCAAGGAACCTGTTACGATTTTGCATGTGTCCCTGAGATGTATGTCCACCTGTTTGGCACGTGTTGAATTACACGAAACAGAACGTGCGTACTCTGCCGCAGAATAGCATAGTGCCACTGCAGAGATTTGTAGAGTTTCAGGTTGACTACCCACTGTGATTCAGCCAGTTCCCAAAGAAGATTGTTCACAGTAGAAACTTTTGACTCACTTCTTGGAAGTAAGAGATCTATCAGGTGTTACTCTGAGATATTTCGGGGTCTCTCGGTGTTCCAGTTCAACACCTGACCGCCAGTCTTTAATTATTAACTACCTTCTCTGTTTAACAAGGGAAAACCTGCACTTGGGTGTCTATGCGATTTGGTTTATGTTGGTTTGTGTGGTGGTTCCTAGAAAGTTGTTTAAGGGCATTCATGGGGGTGTTCTCCACTGATTCAAAATCTGTGGTCTGGGTGGCTAGAGGAAGGTCACCAGCACACAAGAAGATCTGGCTATTGGGTTCTAGATGAGTCATGTATACATTGAACAGAATTGGAGCCAGCAGACTTCTCTGTGGGAGGCTGTTTTCCTGTAGTTTTCCCTGGAAGTTGACACAGAACCTGTGAAAGAGTGGTACTGAGCATAGCTAGGCTAAAACCCTCAGTCAGGGTGTAGGTCTTGGCTGGTTGGTTGTAGCTGGTGACTAACAGTGTCATACACTGCTGAAAAGTCAACAAATAGCACTCCCATCACCTTAAAAGCTTCAAGCCTACATTCTGTAAAGTGAGTGAGATTCAGCAGTTGTCCAGTACAGTGTCAGCGATGGGTGACAGATGATTTAAAATCAATCTTACCAGCAATTTGTACAGGTGACATAGTAGCACTGCAACTGACTTAAATTCTTTGGATTATTTCGTTCTTTGCCAGGTTTCAGCAAAGCCGTTACTCAGCTCTTCTGTTTGGCTTCCGCTCACACTGTTGATGAAAAGTTTCTTTGTTGTCAAGCGAAAGTGCTTAATTTCTTCAGCTCCAAGCGAGCTGACTTTCCATTTTTGCTCTTTTTGATAGCCCTCTGTAATTCTTCTATGTTGAATGATGCTCTTCTCTTTGGAGTTTTGGGTTTTGTGATTCGTGGGTCGCCTTCCCATTCAGCAGTAACTGATGTGCTATGTGATTTGCAGTGATACTACGATGTGCAGTGGTCTGAGTCAGTTCATTGCTTAGACATCTCAGACTTCTCCAAACTTTATGTCTGTCTCTTTTCAAATTCTAGTTTTCTACAGTTTTTATCTGATTATCCTTTTGTGTTTCCCTTATAGAGGAAATGAGGTGGTTTCTTGCTTCCACAGTTATTTCACTGAAAGCATATTCATCAAATAAGTCGTTGTACTCTGCGAGTAGAGTGGCTCAGTCCTATCGAAGCCCAGAGATAACACGATTGACAGCAAAGAGGGATAGACATTCTCGACAGTCTCTTTAGAGCCATGTCAAAGCCGTCATAGCATCTGGGTACAGGTTCTGTGTTAGCACGTATCAGTACCGTACCACTGGTGCTCTACAGTCGCTAACAGAATTGCAAGTTTCCGTCTGATGCCAACAGTGTTCGCATGGGATTCAGCGGACCTGCTAAGCCACATCTCCGGTGGCTCTGTGCCACGAGCACGCCCTGTATCACAATACAGGAAGACTGGGGGCAGCAGCTCACCCACTTGCACTCAGAGCCTCAGCGCAATGATGCCACCATTCGTGCTTAGTGCACTAAGCCTGATCCAAGTTGCTACTGTGACAGTTTCTTGCTGCATTATTTGTAACAAGTCTTCATACACTTAGAGAATTACAAGTTAAGTAAATCTTCTGTTTACGGTGTTAACTTTTTCGCCAATTCTTTCTGCTCCTTTCCAGCTTTCCTACAACAGTTGCCACAGCACTCTGTAGCCCACCTCTCCTTACCATTGCATACCAAGTCGGACACGACGTTTTCTATTCGAGATACTTTGTCATTCGACAATCCTGCAAATCTTGACCAGCCAGCCTATTTAAAATTTAACATACTGTGAAAAGATATTTTCTGAGGTCTGGTGGAGCAAATAATTGGCACATTATTGGTCTGTAATGTTAGTTGCAGCTTTACTGTATGATTAAATGATGATGGCGTCCTCTTGGGTAAAATATTCCGGAGGTAAAATAGTCCCCCATTCGGATCTCCGGGTGGGGACTACTCAAGAGGACATCGTTATCAGGAGAAAGAAAACTGGCGTTCTACGGATCGGAGTGTGGAATGTCAGATCCCTTAATCAGGCAGGTAGGTTAGAAAATTTAAAAAGGGAAATGGATAAGTTAAAGTTAGATATAGTGGGAATTAGTGAAGTTCGGTGGCAGGAGAAACAAGACTTTTGGTCAGGTGACTACAGGGTTATAAATACAAAATCAAATAGGGGTAATGCAGGAGTAGGTTTAATAATGAATAAAAAAATAGGAGTGCGGGTTAGCTACTACAAACAGCATAGTGAACACATTATTGTGGCCAAGGTAGACACAAAGCCCATGCCCACTACAGTAGTACAATTTTATATGCCAACTAGCTCTGCAGATGATGAAGAAATAGATGAAATGTATGACGAGATAAACGAAATTATTCAGGTAGTGAAGGGAGACGAAAATTTAATAGTCATGGGTGACTGGAATTCGTCAGTAGGAAAAGGGAGAGAAGGAAACATAGTAGGTGAATATGGGTTGGGGGGAAGAAATTAAAGAGGAAGCCACCTTGTAGAATTTTGCACAGAGGGTAACTTAATCATAGCTAACACGTGGTTCAAGAATCATAAAAGAAGGTTGTATACCTGGAAGAATCCTGGAGATACTAAAAGGTATCAGATAGATTATATAATGGTAAGACAGAGATTTAGGAAACAGGTTTTAAATTGTAAGACATTTCCAGGGGCAGATGTGGGTACTGACCACAATCTATTGGTTATGAACTGCAGATTGAAACTGAAGAAACTGCAAAAAGGTGGGAATTTGAGGAGATGGGACCTGGATAAACTGAAAGAACCAGAGGTTGTACAGAGTGTCAGGGAGAGCATAAGGGAACACCTGACAGGAATGGGGGAAAGAAATACAGTAGAAGAAGAATGGGTAGCTCTGAGAGATGAAGTAGTGAAGGCAGCAGACGATCAAGTAGGTAAAAAGGCGAGGGGTAATAGAAATCCTTGGGTAACAGAAGAAATATTGAATTTAATTGTTGAAAGGAGAAAATATAAAAATGCAGTAAATGAAGCAGGCAAAAAGGAATACAAACGTCTCAAAAATGAGATCGACAGGAAGTGCAAAATGGCTAAGCAGGGATGGCTAGAGGGCAAATGTAAGGATGTAGAGGCTTGTCTCACTAGGGGTAAGATAGATACTGCCTACAGGAAAATTAAAGAGACCTTTGGAGAGAAGAGAACCACTTGTATGAATATCAAGAGCTCAGATGGCAACCCAGTTCTAAGCAAAGAAGGGAAGGCAGAAAGATGGAAGGAGTATATAGAGGGTTTATACAAGGGCGATGTGCTTGAGGACAATATTATGGAAATGGAAGAGGATGTAGATGAAGACGAAGTGGGAGATAAGATACTGCGTGAAGAGTTTGACAGAGCACTGAAAGACCTGAGTTGAAACAAGGCCCCGGGAGTAGACAACATTCCATTAGAACTACTGATGGCCTTGGGAGAGCCAGTCATGACAGAACTCTACCATCTGGTGAGCAAGATGTATGAGACAGGCGAAATACCCTCAGACTTCAAGAAGAATATAATAATTCCAATCCCAAAGAAAGCAGGTGTTGACAGATGTGAAAATTACCGAACCATCAGTTTAATAAGTCACAGCTGCAAAATACTAACGCGAATTCTTTACAGACGAATGGAAAAACTGGTAGAAGCGGACCTCGGGGAAGATCAGTTTGGATTCCGTAGAAATGTTGGAACACGTGAGGCAATACTAACCTTACGACTTATCTTAGAAGAAAGATTAAGAAAAGGCAAACCTACGTTTCTAGCATTTGTAGACTTAGAGAAAGCTTTTGACAATGTTAACTTGAATACTCTCTTTCAAATTCTGAAGGTGGCAGGCATAAAATACAGGGAGCGAAAGGCTATTTACAATTTGTACAGAAATCAGATGGCAGTTATAAGAGTCGAGGGGCATGAAAGGGAAGCAGTGGTTGGGAAAGGAGTGAGACAGGGTTGTAGCCTTTCCCCGATGTTATTCAATCTGTATATTGAGCAAGCAGTAAAGGAAACAAAAGAAAAATTCGGAGTAGGTATTAAAATTCATGGAGAAGAAGTAAAAACTTTGAGGTTCGCCGATGACATTGTAATTCTGTCAGAGACAGCAAAGGACTTGGAAGAGCAGTTGAACGGAATGGACAGTGTCTTGAAAGGAGGATATAAGATGAACATCAACAAAAGCAAAACGAGGATAATGGAATGTAGTCAAATTAAATCGGGTGATGCTGAGGGAATTAGATTAGGAAATGAGACACTTAAAGTAGTAAATGAGTTTTGCTATTTAGGGAGTAAAATAACTGATGATGGTCGAAGTAGAGAGGATATAAAATGTAGACTGGCAATGGCAAGGAAATCGTTTCTGAAGAAGAGAAATTTGTTAACATTGAGTATAGATTTAAGTGTCAGGAAGTCGTTTCTGAAAGTATTTGTATGGAGTGTAGCCATGTACGGAAATGAAACATGGACGATAACTAGTTTGGACAAGAAGAGAATAGAAGCTTTCGAAATGTGGTGCTACAGAAGAATGCTGAAGATAAGGTGGGTAGATCACGTAACTAATGAGGAGGTATTGAATAGGATTGGGGAGAAGAGAAGTTTGTGGCACAACTTGACTAGAAGAAGGGATCGGTTGGTAGGACATGTTCTAAGGCATCAAGGGATCACCAATTTAGTATTGGAGGGCAGCGTGGAGGGTAAAAATCGTAGAGGGAGACCAAGAGATGAATACACTAAACAGATTCAGAAGGATGTAGGTTGCAGTAGGTACTGGGAGATGAAGAAGCTTGCACAGGATAGAGTAGCATGGAGAGCTGCATCAAACCAGTCTCAGGACTGAAGACCACAACAACAACAACAACTGTTAGTTGGGTATTGGGGACCCTAGAGACATGTCGGCTGATATTGCTGTTACCAAATATGATATCATGAATTGAAGGAAGGAAGAAAGGAAGGAAGGAGGGAAGATTGGGTTTAATGTCCTGTTGATACTGAGGTCATCAGAGATGGGTCACAAACACAAGATATCTGTGAAGTGCTCCAATGAACATTACGTAAACACAGCATCAAACCTAATTACAGGTATGTTTGGTTCATACAGTAAAAACTTAAAAGTACCAATTTGTGAAATGACAATGCTTCTGTAGCGAGAACAGAATCTGATGTGAGAAACACTATTAATAAATTAAAAAAAAAATAAAATGTCAAATGATATTGATGGAATTCCAGACAAGGTAATAAAACATAATTCCGCCAGTATAGTTTTTCAGATAACTGACATTAATAATACTTCTTTCAGGACAGGGGTATATCCATCAAAACTAAAGTTATCCATAATAAAAAGCATTCTAAAACATGGATAGTACAGCTAACATAAATAATTATAGACCAATATCACTAATGACATGTTTTCGCAAAGAAATTGAATGACTAATGCATGAAAAAACTGACTGATGCTCAAAATGCGTTTAGGGACAACAGTTCATCCGAAACCGCAGGTTTTCAATTCATGAAAGAGGTCCTAATTGCCTGGCATGTGAGTGAATTAAGCTGTGGGATATTCTTAGACTTATCCAAAGTGTGTGTGTAGTTTAAGGTTTTCGGGCGCTAAACAGCGTGGTCATCAGCGCCCAAACGCATAGAAACAGCAACACATGCAGTGAAGGGACGAAGACAGACAGCGAACAAGGAGAACAGCTAAAAGACACAGACCTGATGCAGTTCCAAATCCTCACATACAGAGGCAAAACGAGAGGAGAAGAAACGCACTAAAAAAGGAAAGGAAACACAAGGAAAAGAGAACAGAAATCGAAGTGAAACAAGTAGGTAATCGTGACTGGCGGACTTCTTACCTAAAACCTGGGTGAGCCAGTCACCCAGCAGCACATTAAAATCCTCTCCGTAAAATCCGAGGCCACAAATTGGCAGGACACAAAACCGTAAGACCTCAACCACAGTCGTTGCATCGTCTTGCAAAATAGAGGGCAATCCGGTGGCAAGGAAACCACCACCCTCTGGTCAGAGAATAAAAGACAGTCAAGTAAAATGTGGCGGACAGTAATCTGGACGCCACAAGCACCGCAGATTGGGGGATCCTCCCGCCGGAGTAAAAAACCATGCGTTAAGGGACTGTGCCCGACGCGGAGGCGAGTGAGGAGGAGAACCTCATCCCGCCTGCATGACTAGTAGGACGTACGCCATGGCCGCGTGGTGACCTTGACCAGACGCAGTTTATTGTCACCGACTGCCAGCCACTCCTTTTCCCATTGATGCATAACACGAAAATGAAAAGGGAGGTAACAGAATGGAGGGGGACAGCACATTCAACAACGTGAGGGAGGGAACATGCATCTTTGGCAGCCACATCCGCCAGTTCGTTTCCCCTAATACCCGCGTGCCCCGGCACCCAGCAGAAAGAAACCTCCTTTCCCTGCCGTTGCAGGTGGAGTAGAGCATCATGGATGTTCTGGACGACCTTATCTGCTAGGTACAAGTGTTGGATGGTCTGAAGGGCACTCAGGGAGTCAGAGCAGATGAGAAACTTAAGACTGGGAACACATCTCATCTGCTCCAATGCCCGCAAGATCGCAAACAATTCGGCATCAAAGATGGTAAACGCCGCAGGAAGCCGTAACTTGACGACTCAATCAGGGAAAACAACAGCACAACCAACAGAGTCCCCCTGTTTAGAGCCATCCGTAAATACTGGTACATGGTCAGGATGCTGGTGTAAAATATCGGAAAATAAGGAGGTAAAAACAAACGCAGGAGTGCAGCTCCTCCGGTACTCCGACAAGTCTAAAAGGACGCTTGTCCTCTGGAGCAACCAGGGAGGCAGGCGGGTAAAACCTTGTCGTTGGGGGGCCACACGCTCCACACCAAGGGACTCAAGCAAATGCTTGGCACGAATCCCAAATGGTCTCGTTGCCCTGGGACGACTGGAAAAGAGACGTTCCAAAGGCGGTCGGGCAACAGTAGGGTATGCAGGGGAGGTAGGACAGGCAAGGAATTGTCACACCCATCGCACCATGAGGAGTTTCCGCCGGATGGCGAGCGGTGGTTCCCCTGCCTCAGCACACAGGCTGGGGATGGGACTGGTACGGAAGGCACCAGTGGCCAGCCTGATACCCTCATGGTGTACTGCGTCAAGAATCTTCAGATACGAAGGCCTCGCTGACCCATACACAGTGCATCCATAGTCAAGACGCGATCGGACGAAAGCCCTATAAAACTGCAGCAGACGCGCCCGATCTGCTCCCCAGGACCAATGGCTCAGACACTTCAAAATATTCAGTGCCTTCAGTGCCCGCACCTTGAGGTCTTTCAGGTGAGGCAACCACAACAACTTGGAATCAAGTCAGGTGCAGGAACCTCACAGTGTCGCTAAAAGGAAGAATGGTGTCCCTCAGATGCAATTCAGGGAAGGGAAAACGACGTCGAGAATGATTAAAATGGACACACACACATTTGTCTGCAGAAAAGGTAAAACCCGTCTTCGCAGTCCATGCCTCTAATCACTTTATTGTAAGCTGCAACTGCCGACTAGCAGTGACAAGACCGGCAGAAGAACAGAAAACAGCAAAATCGTCCACAAACAAGGAGCACTGGGAAGGACTCCGGATAGTGGACATGATACTGTTAATGGCGACAGCAAAGAGGGTGACACTTAAAACGCTTCCCTGAGGAACACCATTCTCCTGCACGTACAAATCAGATAGCACATTACCAACCCGATATCGTAAGAGACGGTGGGAAAGAAAGGACCGAATGAAGATGGGGAGATGGCCACAAAGCATTTGGTCTCATCAGCCATGACTTAACTGCTTATGAACTAGATTCTTATGGGGTCTGGGGACTGGCCTTCAAACGGTTCAAGTCTTATATCTCTGACAGACGACAGAGTGAACAAATATACCATGAAGGTAAGGAATCGCTTCAAAATCAGCTATGGAATACCACTGCTGTCCATGTTAGGCTCCCTGCTGTTCCTCAAATATATAAATGATCTGACGAACCATTTGAGAGCCACAGAAATTGATGTTTGCCAATGTTTATAAAATGATGCACTAAGACTGATCTACAGAATGTCTCTGAACCAATAAGAGAGACAGGAAAATGGTTTGTGGACAAAACTTTGGTCATAAATAAAGAAAAAATGGCAATGAATTTCAGTAATATTAGAAGTAAAGCTCGAAGTCACATAAAAGCTGAGTTAGGGAACTATGCTATTGCACAAGCACCATACACAAAATTTCTAGCGATATGGGTGGGTTAACACTTGGGATGGAAGAAACATTGAGAAGTTTTGAATAAAAAACTAAGCAAATGCTGTTATATGCTAAGAATGCTTCAGGACTGCTGAAGCACTGGATCACTGTTGTGTGCCTATTATGGATATATAAACAACTTGCTTAGATATATTGTGATCTTCCGGGAAAATACTGCTATGGAAAAATAATTTTCAAACTTCAAACAAGGGCTACCAGAAAAACAAACGAACATCCCTATAGGTGGCCATGTAGGGAAATGTTTACAGAATTTAAAACCAATTGTGTGCATATGTTCATATTTACTTAAAAGACAGTGACTGAAAAGTGAGGTATCAGCTGCCTTACTCTACTTTCCTCGGCAGCTTTAAAAGTATTCCCAAAAATTTTAGCATGTGAACATATTCATAATTTTTTTAACATGTGACTCATATCAAACATCCAGGTCCCTTTACTGAAACTAGCTCACACCCACTAGAACATCACTGTATGTCATTCATACGCATCCACTCCCAGCTGCTCTAATTCTCACTCACTCATTTGGACCAACTCATTGTCATTATCTCCATCTGTCTTTGCGTCATTGCCTCCTGTGTCACACCCACAATCCCCTTCTTTCTGTTGCACTACTACTGTCTCCTCTCATTGTCACTGTATCCCTTTAGCTCTCTCTTACTGCTAATACCTCATTCCTTCCTTGCTCCTTCCACTCTCCCTTCTTACTGTCATCATCTCTCTCTTCCTTGTTGTCACTGCCCTATACTCTGCCTCTCGTTATTACTGGTTCTGGTTCTCACCCTCTCCTACTTTCTTTTTATTCCCCCCCCTCCACTCCGCTATTTTTTCCTTCCCTCTTATATTACTATTCTGTCACAAGCAACCATGTTCCACTGCCACTGCTCCGCTCTCTCTCTCTCTCTCTCTCTCTCTCTCTCTCTCTCTCACACACACACACACACACACACACACACACACACACACACACCAGACAATATCTCCTTCACTCTTTCTACAACACAGACACAGTCTACTGTCTTCCAATATTTATTGCTTTTTCGTCTTTTTGCTACTGCCTCAGTCTTCTCCTCTCGGCATAAAAAAGTGTGAATACATACGCACATCAAATTCTTAAAGGTATTGAGGAAGTGAGCATGCGGCAACCGGTACCCCATTTTTCTGTCAAGTCTTTTGTATAAACAGAAATACATTAACATTCTTTGTGCTCCGATAGGAGCATTTTTACACTGGCTCTCTTCTTTTCCTTGCTGCAGCACAGCATGCAACACGGATGAAAAGAAATGCATTGGTCAGTAAAATTGAAAGTTCACTTACTTAAAACCGAAATAATGCAAAACTAATTATACACCTCAGACCAGATTATACGTACAAAAAGTTTTGCATGTGCTTCGGTAAAACAACACCATGTTCCCAGATAATAACAGAAGCACGTTACAGCATATTTCTCCATGTTTTGACACTTTATAAACAACGATTTCGGCTCACACTGGAGTTTTACACAGGTATTTTACATGTACAAGTACAGTAGATTTGAACCTCTGTGTCTCATGATATGATGGTTGTTCTAGATCGGGATCTTAGGAATACGACGCTGAGTTTTGATACCCAAATAATAAATTTTTGGGGTGTTTTTCGATAACAGATAAAGATTTTCCAGATAAACGTTTAAAGAATACACCGCTACAATTTGAGCAATTTGCAGCGGTTATTTATTATTTAGATTTCGCCCCAGAACGGATTTTTGCTTACAGAAGTGGGGTACCTTTGAACCTCTGTATCTTGGAAACAGATAAAAACATTCTCAAGGTTGCTGTGCATAGTCATCTTGGAATCTTCGGCTGGATTTTCGTCCCCTGTTGATGGCGAAAACTAGTAAAACAAAAGGTTTTTTTTTTGGGGGGGGGGGGGGGGAGGGGGGGATGGAGCCTTCATAAGTCCCATCAAGTCCACCATAGACCATATGAAATTTAATAGAATCAAGCAATTTGGCCCATTTGCCTAAGCAGGAGGAAGAGTATAATATTGCATTGCAGAAGTTCATAAACTCAAAGTGGACGTAAAACAATTTTTAATAACATATAGCTTTTATAACTTTGAAGAATATGTGCAAATGAAAAAGTAAAATCAGGTACAATTGCACTTAGATGTAATTTTGTAAACAACGTAAATATAAGAAATTTTATTCTAACTTCCCCATTCTACGAATTGACTTCATACATAAAACAATGGTTGTATAAAGAGACTGAACTGAATTGAGACTCATTATTAAGAACTATGGTTTCCTGCTCTTACTCTCATTTATTCTCCACAAACGAATTGCTCCACAGTATGTATATGGCTAGCGTGAACAGAGATCTAGAGATGTGCATCTACATCTGATATGATCACTGATTATGAACCACACATTATCCTCTATATATAAAATTCCACTTTCCAAACACCTGCCGCTCTCAAACGTGTTTTGCAGCACCAGATTTGGACACACTGGAGTAATGGAGGAGAGGAAGGAGGTTAGTGTTTAACGTCCCTTCGACAACGAGGTCATTAGAGGCGGAGCGCAAGCTCGGGTTGGGGAAGGATGGGGAAGGAAATCGGCCGTGCCCTTTCAAAGGAACCATCCCGGCATTTGCCTGAAACGATTTAGGGAAATCACGGAAAACCTAAATCAGGATGGCTGGAGACGGGATTGAACCGTCGTCCTTCCGAATGCGAGTCCATGGAGTAATGGACTACTGAAGACACCGATGGATGTCACTGTTGTCAGCCCTCCTATTCCTAAATTAGTAAATTACTGTAGCAATTGTAGCAGACAAATCAAAACAATAGTTTAGTATATGTTCAACTGGTACAGTAACTGCAATTTTGGAAGCTATTTTACCATTTATTTCCTTGAAAGTGGGATTCTGCCAACTCCATACTAGTTATTAGCATGTGTATTACGAAAAATGACAATGAGCGCCCAATGGTAACTATGCCATATTTTCCTAAACCACTACATTTCATACGAACACCCCGGTTTCAGTCAATGCCGGCACGGTAACTCAGTGTGTTTGGTCAGAGGGTCAGCTGCCCTGTGTAACAAAAAAACTGAGTTAATGGATCAACGACGAGGTGAAACAAGTGTCATGTGACGTCTGCCCCAAGCAGATACAAAGAACATAGATGAACAAAATGAGATTTAAAAAAAAAAGTCGGTTGAGTACTGATGCAGTCAACTCGTAATTTCAGTGTTCGAATCTACTGCTAGGCAAATTTTTTTTATTCATGTGAAAAATGGGAATTTGCAATGAGATCAAAGTCAAACTCGATAAATTTGTTCTAAGATCGGAAGAAGAAGGTACTGTACCGGTACTGGTTGTCCTTCATAGTGGTAATATTCAAGGATGGAGTGAGTTAGTTAGTAACATATGTTCCAGGAATCATTTTGCACGATTATATGTTTATTACCTTATAAATAATAAAAAACATTTTCTTAAATTCAGTGCATTAATGCGATCTTAGTAAATGAGTGTTGGTAAAATGATTCTTTCATACAGTGTTCATTAAAAAAATGACAATCATTCCACTTGGGACCTGTGGAGGGTACATCAGCGTCTTTGTTTTAGTTGTAAATATTTGTCATGTATTATTGTTTTTCTGACATGTTCTACATCCTGGAGGACCTCTTCACTATGGATCAATTGGAATGAAAGTTAATCTAATCTGATAGATTGTAATGATGTGGAACAAGTCATTATGCATTCACATGCCAAATTAATTTGTACGTACAGTTACATTGTGAACATTACTAATTTTTTTACACAAAAAGAAAAAATGATATACAGATGTGAGTTAGTAATTCCTACCCACCACCTTTTACGCATTACAATAATAGAAATTCTTCTATGAAACAGAAGGTGTTGTTTCTCAGTTCGTTATAAAATTTTACTTTGCTGTCTGTCAGACATTTCATATCACTGGGTTAAGTGAACAAAAATTTGTGTTGCAGCATTGTGCACTCCTTTTTCTGCTAAAGACAACCTTAATATGGAGTAATAAATGTCCTATTTCCTTCTGGTACTGTAATTATGTACCTCATTGTTCATCTTGAACTGTAGTGGATTATTTACATTACAATTAACTTCATGAGGGAAAAATATACTGTGAAGCAAGTCAATATAGGTTTCACATATTGTAGTAGTGACAGTGGCAAAAAGAGAAAGTTTGCTGTCAGTATTTGTACATAGCAGGTCATTTATGAAGGTATTATTTAGACCCGAATTTGAACTGGGGCGAACATACGTAACAACTATGCAAGAAACTGTCCAGAGTAACTTTTTTATTGCACAGACTTAGGACTTGTGTCAGCAAGAGCCAAATGTTAGAGGCATACTATGGCTTTTTCCACTCGCATCTGGTCTATGGCATAATACTTTGGGGGAGCTCTTCAGGGGCTAAGGACGTTTTTAAGTGGCAGAAGAGGGCAGTTAGGGGTATAAAGGGCTTACCTGACAACGAATCATGCAGACCATTATTGAGGGAGCTGAAAATAATGACTCTCTCTGCAATATTCATGTACCACTATCTGATAGACATCAAAGAAAACCAGAGTAACTTCACAGTGAGGGGGGAGGTACATTCACACAACACAAGAAATAAACATTAGATTGACACGCCCCGGGTACGGCTAAAGACAACCCAAAACTGCCATAACTACATGGGGATTAAGCTATTGAACAAACTGCCTATAGCACTGAGGGAAATGCCAGTACAGCAACTAGGGAAGAAACTAAAAAATTGGCTGATTCTGAATACAACCTACAACATTCTGGAATTCGAAGAAAACTTGAGACGCCTCCAGAATGAATGATGATTACAGCATGTAGTGTAAATATAGGCGGTATCATATTCTGTGACAAATTTGATCCGAGGAGATGTATAACTGTAAATACTTTTCTTTTCTGTATATTTTTTAAAAACTAATTGGTACCTTAAAAAAACCTGTATGTTTGTATTATATTGTGTTTTGATACCTTTCCTTCTATTTTTTGACGCTGTCTATTAACGACAATAAAATTTGATTTGATTTGTAAAGGCATTAAAATACATTCTTGTGACATTCCAGACTTCAATGTGCCCCAGTCGATGAAACCAGGCACCCATCAATATTTTTATTTATTTGTTATATTCTTTTAGTCTGTTATTTACATAGAAGAACAGACGAAATGTTGTACATGAATTGGCATGAATATATCTATTGCAATGTTGCACAAACATAATATCAGAATTCAGACCAACAAACTTTATATTTTCACATGCGGGGACATACTCAAACACTGAGTGAAGTACTACTTGGTACAAACACACATAATCAGGAGGTATATTAACGCGCAGTCTAACATTGAGCATACGTCCTGTGACGGTACAAACCCCTGTTACTAGATTAATTTTTTCTAGTCTGTAAGGATTGCTTTGTGGAGAGCGAGCGCGCTACATAACGCGCGAGATTTGCAACGGTCGCCGGGCGGCCATGTGGCCTGCAACTTGGGGCACTGTTTGGCTTTTCGCGCATTACGCGAAAACTATGTAACTTACGGTGAAGAGCGATGCGGCAGTGGATTGTGGTCAGAAACATGCACCTTCTGAAAGATCGATCGTTATTTCAAGTCACGAGACGCAAAAGTTACAGTAACCTCAAAATCGGTTAATATCGCGAATACTGAAAGATCAATAAAAATAGTAAATAACAACTTACAGGGATGAGCGAGCACTCATTAAAAACGTTTCGTCATAGCGGACCGAGTTAGCCCGTAAAGAGCAATAAACAAAGTTTGAGGGAAAATTGTTTATAAAATTCAATAGGAAATTCAAGACGTAAAGGACGGCACTATATAATATTTTGGATGGCATCACACGTATTTTAAACTAGTTAAGTTATACTATACACTTAACCTGCAATAGTTTTCATTGTTTGCAAATTATCATTGACATTTATCGCCCATAATTAATTAATTATTATAGATATGAAGATTTTGATTAGCGCAATGTGTAGATCGCTATAGATTACATGTAAAAACGGTGCTATATGCAGTTCTACGTTAAAACCTTGCAGCACAGATGTCAACAAACAAATTTGCGCTAAGTGGCGAAATTTTGCAAAAACTAATACTTGATTTAAGGGCGATAGAATAATCCTAGAAATTAAAGTAACATACTAATTAAGATGTACTTTTTAACGCAGTTCCGACGGTGTACTTATTTCTGTCGAGGGATGTATGTATCAAAATTTGTAACCTTAACTGGTGAGATTGGTACTTGCATAACCAGAGGGGTTGACGTCGGAGGCTATATAAGAGAGCGGCCAACTTGGCCAAGGGTCGGTCGTTGGTCAGTCGTTTTGGAGGGTGGGTGGCGAGCAAGCCCCAATTGAGGGTGGCCCATGTGGTCGTTTGAGAATTTATCCTCGCGCCGATTTATTTCGACAAAGAGTATTGGTTGATAGTGCAAGTGCGCAAGCATATATTTGGTGAACTGGAAGTACTACGATTATTTGTGTGAGTGCGAATTACGGGTTGTACATCGGCGTAAGTGAACATATGGCGATCTGTGATTTCGCCCCAAAACTGCTAGAACAAAGAGGACAGTGGGACTTGTGATTCTGTTCGAATTATTTGAATAATTTTCGTTTATAGCAGGCTACATTACTGCTGTTGGCGGCTCAGAGTCAAATTATTATTAAGGTAGAACTGTAAACCGTCTCACCAGTGCTAATTTCATTGTGTGAAAGAAAAGAAAAATGCCAATAAATAGTGATTGAACTGTGTCATGAAAAACTGATTTTAGTATGCAGTATGTTCCCTAGCATAAACTGTACTCATATCTGAGTGAATAATTAAATCAAAAACTATAACTAATGCGCGGATGTGGAAATGTGTACTAATGCACCGAGTGTGAAAATCATCCCCTGAGACTTTTGTGAGAGCCAAAAATTTGGAATAACATTTTTGACCAACATTTGTATATGCACATTTCTTGTGAAAACACTTCAACCACACTCCTTCTTTATTTACCGCCCCATCGCAGTCTGTCACATAAACATTAGTCTGCTGAGGGCCCTGGTGCGTAAGGCTGCTTGGCTCAGGGCACAGTGCTTTATGTACCATTTGTGTTGATGCACAGCAGCCTCTTTAGGGCAGCTGTGGAAGTGCATGCTGTTTAGTAATGTGTGTTCACTGTATAAAGTTAAACACTCCTTCCCACTTGAGGAAAAATGTTCACCATTGTGATGTCCATGTCGCCATAGGAAGGGGATGAGTGCTGGAGCAGGTGACAAACCATCACATGAAGATACAGTCTGAAATGGCATCAGCATGGACTGGTGTGCCACTTACTCATCCATGAGAGACCTTCATTGAGCACTGGTGATGGAGGCATTGTGTCCACTTTCACATCTGTGTGGCACACAGTGACAGAGGCAGCACAGAAGACAAAAGCAGTAGTTAAGGGGCTACAGTTGCAGATGGAGGTAGCCCAGTTCTAACCACACTGCCCATTGGTGGCAGAACCCAGAACAAAGACAGCGCTAGTAATGGAGAGGGTACAGAGCATACCATGGGAACCAGGGTAGACAGATGGCCACAGGGTGGCAGGGTCTCTGGCACCTGGTCGGTCATGTGTGGACAGAGCTGATCATTGTGTCATGAACCAAGCCATCAGAGATGCACATGATGCTAAGGTGGCAGCCTCGGCAGTGATGGACAGTTTCTGGTGCCGACCTAATCCACGAGCCCAGATAGAACTGCTGTGAGGCAGGATGCTGATGGATGGCTGAAGCCACCATGAATGTTTATGGGCAAGAAACCATATGAGGAAATTTTGAGAAAGTGTCAACTACTACAAGCTAAAAGCAGTTAAGGAATGGACCTGCAAAATCAACATGAATACGCATCCAGAGGCGCTGGGAGGTAGGCCATGGGAAAAGAGAGGCAAGCTGACACAAAATCCATGATCTCATTGTCAGTACATGTCCAAAACTAGTGGTGGCGGGACATCCAAGAACTGATAATGGGAGAACCATTCATCATGTTTTAGGTGTCGATGTCTAAATGGAAACACAATAGTTCATTCTGATCAAATGCTCAACTGGTGCCAATCGCCAATCAAGAAAGACCATCAGCATTAGCATGTTGGGCTTTGAGCGAAACAAAAACAGAGCCCAGCATACAAGCAATTGGTTGCTTTGCCCAGTAGAAATGCCATAGGATGGAAATGAGGAACCTGAGGTTTATGCCCAATAATCAAATTAAATTTAGAACCATAGAGGAAAACCTGATTTTTTTGAGTGCACACTCAGGAGCAAGGGTTTCTTTTTCTCTCTGTGAGTAGCGCTGTAGCACCAGATTCAGGTTTTTGGAAGCATGCACAAGAGGGCATTCAGAACTGCTCACGTATTTGTGTGTGAGCACAGCCCCAAGACCATACTGGGATGAAGCTGTGGCCAAAAAAATGTTAGCCTGGTTGAAATGTACACAAGCAAAGTGCTGAGTGCGTTTTTGACTTTAAGGATGTGGGTAACCAGTGAAAAGGAACACCTTCATATAAGAGAGCATGAGGGGGCTGAGCCACTGTGACCACATCAGGAGGAAATTGGTGGTAGTATACAATCTCTCTGAAAGAGACCTGCAACTCCTTGACATTGGTAGGACATGGTAAAACCATAATGGCGTTGACTTGCTGGCTTTAGGCTTGACGCCAGAACACACTACTTCAAAACTGAGACAGACAATAAATGGCTAAAAAAATTGCGATTTGTCCAAATTACATTTCAACCCAGTGGCCTGCAGCACCGTGGACAAGGCATAAAGTCTCCACAAGCGTTCATCTTTTGAGAAACTGAAGACCACAGTATCATAGAGGTAGTTGACGCACCTTGGCATGAAGGCCATTAGTTGCTCCAAAAACAGTTGGAAAATAGCTTAGGTGTTAGCTATGTCGAGTGGCAGGCGCTGGTATTCGTATAAACTAGATGGGCTATTCAATAAGAGAATATATTTAGAATCATCATCCAGAGGTAGTTGCAAGTAGGCTTCAGACAAGTCTATTTTGGGAAAATATTGCACCCAGAAAGCTGCAGTAAGAGTTCATCCTGATAGGGTAAAGGATAGATATCAATAATAGACTGTGAATTTACGAACTTTTTAAAATCGACACAGATCTCAAGGTTATCGTTAGGTTTTGCGAGAATAACCATCAGAGTAGATTGTTCTCTAGAAGAGACAGGAGTGTAACAACAACCAGTAAGTCGATTGAGTTCCGATTTGACTTGCTCCTGTAAAGCAGTGGGGATGGGGAGCGCATGGAAAAAACGAGGCCACGCCATAGGATTCACTGTAATGTGAGTTTTGAAATTGGTAGCACACCCCAAATCATCCAAAACAAGTTACGAAACCTGTCCAGTTGTTGATAGGGAACTTGAAGTGATACCAGATGCACCTCAACAGAAATAGAGAATCCCAACATTTTCAAGGCTTCTAACTCAAATAAGTTTTCAATACCTGGCTCACCCACCACAGAAAGGTCAAAGGATGAACAACTGTTTCATTCACAATGGGAGTAGAAATCTGTCCCAATACGGGTACTTGTTGTTGGTTGTAATTCACACACCAACAAGAGATGGGAAAACACCGGTGATCCAAGATCCACATTGGTTTGAGAATTTAACAAAGTCACTGCTGCGCCTGTGTCCACTTGCATTTTAATGTGAACCTCAGCATAGAGTTTGTTTTGGGCTATTATCATTTGCAAAACGCTGTTCACATTCAAGTTCATGTCTGATGAAGGAGACTGAGAGTTGCACACTAACTCAGTATGTCCCTTTCTTTTAAAATGGTTGCATGTCGGCCTACGTTTTGGGCATGTGCCCTGTTCATCTTGAACAAAACAATAAGTGGATGGCAGGAGAGGAGCATGCCGCCGCTGTTGTGACACTGACTGCTGTTGCTGTTTAGCACAGTGCTGCGCTGTGCATTGTAGAGACCACGTTTGTACAGCCATGACATCATCTTCCCCTATGAGCTCACCGTTGGCAGCTGAGAAGGAGAAGCAAATACCAATCTTCTGTCTGGTTTCCTTCTTGCCCAGATCCTTCAAAGGAAGTCCAAAATCTCTGTGAGATAGGGATTTTCACATTACAAAGCATGTGCACAAATTTCTCTATCAGGAACCAAGAGTATTATAGCATCACGAACCATCCAATCAGCATATGAGTTCCAGTGAGCTTCAGTAAGCTCTGTACGACTGATGTGGCTGCTTCTGAAAAGAGTAACTCAACAGAAGCAGTGAAAACACGAGTATGGTTCAAATGGCTTGAGCACTATGGGACTTAACTTCTGAGGTCATCAGTCCCCTAGAACTGTGAACTACTTAAACCTAAAAAACCTAAGGACATCACACACATCCATGCCTGAGGCAGGATTCGGACCTGCAGACTGTAGCGCCTAGAACCGCTCTGCCACACGGTCCCGGAACACAAGTATGTTTACAGTGATACATATAGAGTAAATGAAACATTTCATCAAAAGAGAGACTGACGGGTTCCTGAAGAGCAGCCAATTGACACAAAAAGTGATAAACAAGGAGAGAAATACATGACAGAAAGAAAGCATTACACACATTGGGTTTAGTAACTACTAAAGCTTGGAAATATTGCCAAAGATGCTTTTCATATGCATCACAGTCTTCTGCAGAATCATCATAAAGAGGAAACTGTGGGTATTGCGTCAATGGCGGTGGATCCTGGTACGTCAAAGAAGCTTCCACATTGTTAGTGCCTCACAGAGAGCCTGTAGCTGGTTGATGAGGGCACACTGCTTTTCAACAAGAGATTGAAGAATTTATTCTGCCAACACATTGGCCATAGCGAATTGAGAAACGAAACATTTGGAGTAGAATACCACACTCGTCATCAATAATATTGTAACATTACAGAAACACAATATCAGAATTCCAACCTACAAACTTTTATTGTGTTTCTACATGCAGCGATGTACTTTGACGCTGAGTTACGTAGTTCTTCATATGAACACACATAATCAACAATTACATCAACATGCATTTAATATCTAATAGCCACAGTTGTCGCATTTTCGTTTGCGTCTGAAAGTAAACCGATTTTGTAACATAATTATTACAAGTTCCTAATCAGGGGTAAATTATTTAGTTTCACCTGAGATCTTCGGTAGCTAGGTTTTCGAATATCTGCGTTTTACTAGACACAGTTCATGCGTTTCCGTCAGAGCCTAGAGTAGAGTTGTGCAGCACATGCCGATAGTCCGTTTATCTGCATACTTTAGTTTTCCACGGTCTTTAGTATGGACAGGGACTGCGATTGTAGTGTGCAGATGGGAGCCGAGTTGGTGACACTTTGCTCTAAGCTTCAGGTTGTGATGACTTCGGCTACACAGCTTGAGACTGCAGTGGATGGGCACCACTGTTGTGGGCCAGCCTTGAGGATCCAACGGACGTCCAGCATGCCGGAGTCCTCCAGTCGGTCCTCACCGGAGGCCAGCCCAGTTACTGCTCACACTGAGGTTCATCCCTCACCTGTGGCAAAGGGGAGGTCGCCCCGGGGCATAGCAGGTGGCGAAAGACTTCTCAGGCGGCCACACATAAGGCCTCCCTGGTTTGTCTGACAAACAGGTTCCAGGTGCTGTCTGTGGCTGACACTGTCGCTGAGCCAGATGCTGTCGCCTGTCCTGTTTCAGAGGAAACGTGTCAGCCTCCAAGATCTGGACAATCACAGAGGGTGGGATTACTGGTAGTTGGAAGCTCCAACGTTAGGCGCGTTATGGGGCCCCTTAGGGACTTGGCTGACAAGAAGGGTAAGAAAACCAATGTGCACTCCGTGTGCATACCACGTGGAGTCATTCCAGATGTGGAAAGGGTCCTCCCGGTTGCCATAAAGAGCACAGGGTACAGCCAACTGCAGGTGGTTGCTCATGTCAGTACCAATTATGTGTGTCACTTTGAATCAGAAGAGATTCTCTCTGGTTTTGAGTGGCTAACAGAAGTGGTAAAGGCTGCCAGTCTTGCTTGCAAGATGAAAGCAGAGCTGACCATTTGCAGCATAGTGGAAAGGACAGATTGCAGACCTCTGGGACACAGCTGAGTGGAGGGTCTGAATCAGAGGCTCAGGCGGTTCTGCGACCGTGTAGGCTGCAGATTCCTCGACTTGCGCCAAAGGGTAGTTGGTTTTCGGGTTCCACTGAATAAGTCAGGAGTCCACTATACGAAAGAGGCGGCTACACGGGCAGCAGCGGCTGTGTGGCGTGGACTAGGCTGTTTTTCATGTTAGAGGGTCTCAGGAAAACACAAGAAAGGTTTCAGTAACGAAGGGTGCAAACTGAACACAGGAAGAACGTAGACACAGGAACCATTGCTATAACAGTTCTAAATTGTCGTAGCTGTGTTGGGAAAGTACCAGAGCTCCAAGCGCTAATAGAAAGCACTGATGCTCAAATCGTTATAGGAACTGAAAACTGGCTAAAGCCAGATATAAGCTCAGCCGAAATTTTTGAGGTGAACCTAACGGTGTTCCAAAAGGATAGGCTAAACACGGTAGGCGGTGGCGTGTTTGTTGCAGTCAGAAGTAGTTTACCTTGTCGCGAAATTGCAGTAGATACTTCCTTTGAGTTAGTATGGGCTGAGTTCATTGTTGGCAACCGGAATAAAATAATAATTGAATCCTTTTACCGACCTCCACGTTCAGATAATACAGTTGCTGAAAGTTTCAAAGAAAATTTGAGTTTGATTTCAAACACGTACCCGACTCATACAATAATAGTTGGTGGTGACTTTAATTTTCCCTCGATATGTTGGCGAAAATACATGTTTAATTCCGGAGATACGATTAAAATATCATCCGAAATTGTGCTAAACGCATTCTCTGAAAATTGTTTCGAGCAGTTAGTTCATGAGCCCACTCGAATAGTAAACAGTTGTGAAAACACACTTTACCTCTTAGCAACAAATAATCCTGAGATAATAAGGAGCATCAAAACTGATTCAGAGATTAGTGAACACGGAGTAGTAGTAGTTGTTGTTGTTGTTGTGGTCTTCAGTCCTGAGAGTGGTTTGATGCACCTCTCCATGCTACTCTATCCTGTGCAAGCTCCTTCATCTCCCAGTACCTACCGCAACCTACATCCTTCTGAATCTGCTCAGTGTATTCATCTCTTGGTCTACCTCCACGATTTTTACCCTGCATGCTGCCCTCCAATGCTAAATTTGTGATCTCTTGATGCCTCAGAACATGTCCTACCAACCGATCCCTTCTTCTTGTCAAGTTGTGCCACAAACTTCTCTTCTCCCCAATACTATTCAATACCTCCTCTTCAGTTACGTAATCTACCCACCTAATCTCCAACATTCTGCTGTAGCACCACATTTCGAAAGCTTCTATTCTCTTCTTGTCCAAACTATTTACTGTCCATGTTTCATTTCCATACAAATACTTTCAGAAACTACTTCCTGACACTTAAATCTATACTCGATGTTAACAAATTTCTCCTCTTCAGAAACGGTTTCCTTGCCATTGCCAGTCTACATTTTATATCCTCTCTACTTCGACCATCATCAGTTATTTTGCTCCCCAAATAGCAAAACTCATTTACTACTTTAAGTGTCTCATGTCCTAATCTAATTCCCTCAAAATCACCCGACTTAATTCGACTACATTCCATGATCCTCGTTTTGCTTTTGTTGATGTTCATCTTATATCCTCCTTTCAAGACACTTTCCATTCCGTTCAACTGCTCTTCCAAGTCCTTTGCTGTCTCTGACAGAATTACAATATCATCGGCAACCTCAAAGTTTTTATTTCTTCTCCCTGGATTTTAATACCTACTCCGAATTTTTCTTTTGTTTCCTTTACTGCTTGCTCAATATACAGATTGAATAACATCAGGGAGAGGCTACGAACCTGTCTCACTCCCTTTCCAGCCACTGCTTCCCTTTCATGCCCCTTGACTCTTATAACTGCCATCTGGTTTCTGTACATATTGTGAATAGCCTTTCGCTCCCTGTATTTTAACCCTGCCACCTTTAGAATTTGAAAGAGAGTATTCCAGTCAACATTGTCAAAAGCTTTCTCTAAGTCTACAAATGCTAGAAACGTAGGTTTGCCTTTCCATAATCTTTCTTCTAAGATAAGTCGTAAGGTCAGTACTGCCTCACGTGTTCCAATATTTCTACGGAATCCAAACTGTACTTCCCCAAGGTTGCCTTCTACCAGTTTTTCCATTCGTCTGTAAAGAATTCGCATTAGTATTTTGCACTTGTGACTTATTAAACTGATAGTTCTGTAATTTTCACATCTGTCAACACCTGCTTTCTTTGAGATTGGAATTATTATATTCTTCTTGAAGTCTGAGGGTATTTCACCTGTCTCGTACATCTTGCTCACCAGATGGTAGAGTTTTGTCAGGACTGGCTCTCCCAAGGCCGTCAGTAGTTCTAATGGAATGTTGTCTACTCCTGGGGCCTTGTTTCGACTCAGGCCTTTCAGTGCTCTCTCAAACTCTTCTCCTCAGTACCGTATCTCCCATTTCATCTTCATCTAAATCCTCTCCCATTTACATAATATTGTCCTCAAGCACATCGCCCTTGTGTAGAACCTCTATATACTCCTTCCATCTTTCTGCTTTCCCTTCCTTTGCTTAGAACTGGGTTTCCATCTGAGCTCTTGATATTCATACAAGTGGCTCTCTTTTCTCCAGAGGTCTCTTTAATTTTCCTGTAGGAAGTATCTATCTTACCCCTAGTGATATAAGCCTCTACATCATTACATTTGTCCTCTAGCCGTGCCTGCTTAGTCATTTTGCACTTCCTGTCGATCTCATTTTTGAGACGTTTGTATTCCTTTTTGCCTGCTTCATTTACTGCACTTTTATATTTTCTCCTTTCATCAATTAAATTCAATATTTCTTCTAATACCCAAGGATTTCTACTAGCCCTCATCTTTTTACCTACTTGACCCTCTGCTGCCTTTACTACTTCATCCCTCAGAGCTACCCATTCTTCTTCTACTGTATTTCTTTCCCCCATTCCTGTCAATTGTTCCCTTATGCTCTCCCTGAAACTCTGTACAACCTCTGGTGTAGTCAGTTTATCCAGGTCCCATCTCCTCAAATTCCCACCTTTTTGCAATTTCTTCAGTTTTAATCTACAGTTCATAACCAATAGATTGTGGTCAGAGTCCACATCTGCCCCTGGAAATGTCTTACAATTCAAAATCTGGTTCCTAAATCTCTGTCTTACCATTATATAATCTATCTGATATCTTTTAGTATCTCCAGGATTCTTCCATGTATACAACCTTCTTTTATGATTCTTGAACCAAGTGTTAGCTGTGATTAATTTATGCTCCGTGCAAAATTCTACCAGACGGCTTCCCTTTTATTTCTTACCCCTAATCCATATTCACCTACTATGTTTCCTTCTCTCCCTTTTCCTACTCTCGAATTCCAGTCACCCATGACTATTAAACTGTCGTCTCCCTTCACTACCTGAATAATTTCTTTTATCTCGTCATACATTTCTACAATTTCTTCGTCATCTGCGGAGCTAGTTGGCATACAAACTTGCACTACTGTAGCAGGCGTATGCTTCGTGTCTATCTTGGCCACTATAATACGTTCACTATGCTGTTTGTAGTAGCTTACCCGCAGTCCTATTTTCCTATTCATTATTAAACTTACTCCTGCGTTACCTCTATTTGATTTTGTATTTATAACCCTGTATTCACCTGACCAGAAGTCTTGTTTCTCCTGCCACAAGTTGTAGTAGCGAGATTAAATATTGTAATCCCCAAATCCTCGAAAAATAAGCGAAAAATAACACTATTCAAAAAAGCAGATAAATATTCACTTGATGCCTTCCTATGAGGCAATCTCCACTCATTCCAAATTAGTAATATAAATGTGGACCAGACGTGGCTTAAATTCAAACAAATAGTATCGGCAGCAATTGAGAGGTTTACACCAAGTAAATTAACAAACGACGGAGCTGATCCTCCTTGGTACATAAAACGGGTTAGAACACTGTTGCAGAAACAACGAAACAAACATACCAAATTTAAACAGCCGCAAAATCCTCAGCATCGGCGATTTTTTACAGAAGCTCGAAATTTAGCGTGGACTTCAATGCAAGGTGCCTATAACAGTTGCCACAACGAAACTTTGTCTCGAAACCTGGCGGAAAATCCAAAGAGATTCTGGTCGTATGTGAAGTATGTTAGTGACAACAATCAATGCCTTCTCTACGCAATAACAATGGAGATACTATCGAAGACAGTGCTGCCAAAGCAGAGTTACTAAACACAGCCTTCCGAAATGCCTTCACAAAAGAAGATGAAGTAAATATTCCAGCATTCGAATCGAGAACAGTTGCCAACATGAGTAACGTGGAAGTAAATATCCTCAGAGTAGAGAAGTGACTTAAATCACTTAATAAAAGCAAGTCTTCTGGTCCAGACTGTATACCAATTAGGTTCCTTTAGGAGTGTGCTGATGCATTAGCTCCATACTTAACAATCATATACAACCGTTCGCTCGACGAAAGATCCGTACTCAAAGAGTGGAAAGTTGCACGGGTCACACAAATATTCAAAGAAGGTAGTAGGAGTAATCCACTAAATTACGGCCCATATCGTTAACGTCGATATGCAGCAGGATTTCAGAACATATATTGTTCGACCATTATGAATTACCTCGAAGAAAACGGTCTATTGACACACAGTCAACATGGGTTTAGAAAACATCGTTCCTGTGAAACACAATTAGCTCTTTATTCACATGAAGTGTTGAGTGCTATTGACAAGATATTTCATCTACATCTACATCCATACTCCGCAAGACACCTGACAGTGTGTGGCGGAGAGTACCTCGAGTACCTCCATCGGTTCTCCCTTCTATTAAAGTCTGGTATTGTTCGCAGAAAGAAAGATTGTCAGTATGCCTCTGTGTAAGCTCTAATCTCTCTGATTTTGTCCTCATGGTCTCTTCGCGAGATATACGTAGGATGGAGCAATATACTGCTTGACTCGTCGGTGAAGGTACATTCTCGAAACTTCAACAAAAGCCTGTACCGAGCTACTGAGCGTACCTCTTGCAGAGTCTTCCACTGGTGTTTATCTATCATCTCCATAACGCTTTCGCGATTGCTAAATGATCCTGTAACGAAGAGTACTGCTCTCCGTTGGATCTTCTCTATCTCTTCTATCAACCCTATCTGGTACGGATCCCACACTGGTGAGCAGTATTCAAGCAGTGGGTGAACAACCGTACTGTAACCTATTTCCTATGTTATAAGACGGGATTTCCTTAGGATCCTTCCAATGAATCTCAGTCTGGCATCTGCTTTATCGACGATTAATTTTATATGGTCATTCCATTTTAAATGACTCCTAATGTCGTGATGACTGGGTGTTGTGTGATGTCCTTAGGTTAGTTAGGTTTAAGTAGTTCTAAGTTCTAGGGGACTGATGACCATAGATGTTAGTGCTCACAGCCATTTGCACCAACTCCTAATGCCTACTCCCAGATAATTTATGGAATTAACTGCTTCCAGTTGCTGACCTGCTATACTGTAACTAAATGATAAAGAAACTTTCTTTGTATGTATTCGCAGCACGTTACACTTGTCTACATTGAGATTCAATTGCCATTTCCTGCACCATGCGTCAATTCATTGCAGATCCTCCTGCATTTCAGTATAATTTTCCATTGTTACAAGCTCTCGATATACTACAGCATCATCTGCAGAAAGCCTCAGTGAACTTCCGATGTTATCCATCAGGTCATTTATATATATTTCGAATAGCAACGGTCCTACAACACTCACCTGCGGCACACCTGAAATCACTCTTACTTCGGAAGACTTCTCTCCATTGAGAATGGCATGCTGCGTTCTGTTTCCTAGGAACTCTTCAATCCAATCATACAATGGGTCTGATAGTCCATGTGCTCTTACTTTGTTCATTAAGCGACTGTGGGGAACTGTATCAAATGCATTGCGGAAGTCAAGAAACACGGCATCTACCTGGGAACCCGTGTCTATGGCCCTCTGAGTGTCTTGGACAAATAGATCGAGCTGGGTTTCACACGATCGTCTTTTTCGAAACCCATGCTAATTCCTACAGAGTAGATTTCTAGTCTCCAGAAAAGTCATTATACTCGAACATAATGTGTGTTCCAAAATTCTACAACTGATCGACGTTAGAGATATAGGTCTATAGTTCTGCACATCTGTTCGACGTCCCTTCCTGAGAACAGGAATGACCTGTGCCCTTTTCCAATCTTTTGGAACGCTACGCTCTTCTGGAGACCTACGGTACACCGCTGCAAGAAGGGGACCAAGTTTCTTCACGTACTCCGTGTAAAATCGAACTGGTATCCCATCAGGTCCAGCGGGTTTTCCTCTATTGAGCGATTTTAATTGTTTTTCTATCCCTCTGTCATCTGTTTCGATGTCTACCATTTTGTCATCTGTGCAACAATCTAGAGAAAGAACTACAGTGCAGTCTTCCTCTGGGTAACAGCTTTGGAAAAAGACATTTAGTACTTCGACCTTTAGTCCATCATCCTCTGTTTCAGTACCATTTTGGTCACAGTGTGTCTGGACATTTCGTTTCGATCCACCTACCGCTTTGACATAAGACCAAAATTTCTTAGGATTGTCTGCCACGTCAGTACATAGAACTTTACTTTCGAATTCGTTGAACGCCTTTCGCATAGCCCTCCTCACACTACATTTTGCTTCATGTAATTTTTGTTTGTCTGCAAGGCTTTGGCTATATTTATGTTTGTTGTGAAATTCCCTTTGCTTCTGTAGCAGTTTTCTAACTCGTTTGTTGTACCACGGTGGCTCTTTACCATGTCTTACAATGCTGTTTGGCACATACTCATCTAATGCATATTGTACGATGGTTTTGAACTTTGTCCACTGATCCTCAACACTGTCTGTACTTGAGATAAAACTTCTGTATTGAGCCATCAAGTACTCTGAAATATGCTTTTTGTCACTTTTGCTAAACAGAAAAATCTTCCTACCTTTTTTAATACTTCTATTTACGGCTGAAATCACTAATGCTGCAACCGCTTTATGATCACTGATTCCCTATTCTGCATTATCTGTTGCAAATAGTTTGGGTCTTGGTTCAAATGGCTCTGAGGACTATGGGACTTAACATCTGTGGTTATCTGTCCCCTAGAACTTAGAACTACTTAAACCTAACTAACCTAAGGAGATCACACACATCCGTGCCCAAGGCAGGATTCGAACCTGCGACCGTAGCGGTCACACGGTTCCAGACTGAAGCGCCTAGAACCGCAGGCCACACATGGCGGGCAGTTTGGGTCTGTTTGTCACCAGAAGGTCTAATATGTTATCAGCACGAGTTGGTTCTCTGTTTAACTGCTCAAGGTAGTTTTCAGATAATGCACTTAAAAAAATTTCACTGGATTCTTTGTCCCTGCCACTCATTACAAACATCTGAGTTTCCCAGTCTGTATCCAGTAAATTAAAATCTCCACCCAAAACTATAACATGGCCGGGCAATCTACTCAAAATATATTCCAAATTTTCCTTCAGGTGTTCTGCCACAACAGCTGCTGAGCCAGGGGGCCTATAGAGACATCCAATGTTTGAGGCTGCTTTACTGTTGACAATCACCCAAATTATTTCACATTTCAGATCTCCGTCAATTTCCTTCAATACTATTCCACTTTTTATCGCTATAAACACGCCTCTCCCTTCACTGTCCAGCCTGTCTCTGTCATATACATTCCAATCTGAGTTTAGAATTTCATTACTGTTTACATCTGGTTTCAGCCAACTTTCTGTCCCTAGTACTATGTGGTCATTGTGAGCGCTCATTAATGAGAGCAGTTCTGGGACCTTTCTATAGACGCTCCTGCAGTTTACTATTACCACATTAATATCGTCATTCCCTGTTGCGTTTTGCCTACTGCTACCTTGTCGTGTCTCAGGAGGCGTCTTGTCGGGCCTAGGGAGGGAATGTGGTAAAAATCCACATGTGCACTCCACATGTACTCCTCTAAACTTGTAGCCGCTTCCTGCGTGTAGTGTACACCTGACCTATTCAGGGGGACCCTACATTTCTCCACCTGATAGCGGAGGTGGAGAAATTTGCACCCCAGATCTCAGCAGAATCGTCCAAGCCTCTGGTTTAAGCCTTCCTGTCAGCTCCAAACCAGAGGACCGTGATCGGTTCTGGGAACGACACTACAGATAGGTAGCTCAGATTCCACCCCGCGAGTGAGGCTTTCCACCTTCACCAACTACACCAACCGCCTGTATGAACTGAGGATGACCTCTGAACCCAGATGGCAGGAGTCACTGGTGCCCACATGAACAACATTTTGCAGTCGGGTGCCCCCAGTGCTCTCTATAGCTGCCAGCAGGTCCTGTTCCACATCTTGGAAGAGACCCCCCAGCAAGCAGACAGAGTGAACATTGGCCTTTTTCCCCTTCCTTTCCACTATTTCCCTAAGGGACTCCATCACCCGCCTAACATTGGAGCTCCCAATCACTAATAAACCAATTCCCCCGTGTGCCTGCTCGGACCTTGCTGAAGGAGTGGCCACATGTTCGCTCATAAGCAGAGCAGGCGATGCCACACGGCCAGCCTCCACATTGATCCTCCACCTCATGCAACGCGAACACCATTGAACCCACCACTCCCCTCGGGGAGAGGGTGGCCCAACCGCGTCCGGTACCTGCGAAGATGTCTCGACAGCAGGGGCTGTGGATGAAGCATTTGAGATCGATTCCATATTTCTGGATTTCCGAAAGGCTTTTGACACTGTACCACACAAGCAGCTCCTAGTGAAATTCCGTGCTTATGGAATATTGTCTTAGTTATGTGACTGGATTTGTGATTTCTTGTCAGAGAGGTTACAGTTCGTAGTAATTGACGGAAAGTCAAAGCAGAAGTGATTTCAGGCGTTCCCCAAGATAGTGTTACAGGCCCTTTGCTGTTCTATATCTATATAAACGATTTGGGAGACAATCTGTGCAGCCGTCTTCGGTTGTTTGCAGATGACACTGTCGTTTATCGACTAATAAAGTCATCATAAGATCAAAACAAACTGCAAAACGATTTTGAAAAGATATCTTAATGGTGCGAAAATAGGCAACTGACCCTAAATAACGAAAAGTGTGAGGTCATCCACATGAGTGCTAAAAGGAACTCGTTAATCTTCGGTTACGCGATAAATCAGTCTATTTTTAAAAGCTGTAAATTCAACTAAATACCTAGGTATTACAATTACGAACAACTTAAATAGGAAGGAACACACAGAAAATGCTGTGGGGAAGGCTGACCTAAGACTGTGTTTTATGGCATGACACATAGGAAATGTAAAAGACCTACTAAGGATACTGACTACACTACACTTGTCCGTCCTCTTTTAGAATACTGCTGGACGGTGTGGGATCCTTACCAGATAGGACTGACGGCGTACATCAAAAGAGTTCAGCATCACGTTTTGTATTATCGCGAAATAAGGGAGAGAGTGTCACAGAAATGATACAGGATTTGGGCTGGAAATCATTAAAAGAAAGGCGTTTTTCGTTGCGACGGAATCTTCTCGTGAAATTCCAATCACCAACTTTCTCCTCCAAATGTGAACATCTTTTGTTGATGGCAACCTATATAGGGAGAAACGATCATCATAAAATAAGGGAAATGTGGGCTCATACGGAAAGATATAGGTGTTCATTCTTTCTGTGTGCTATACGAGATTGGAACAACAGAGAATTGTGAAGGTGGTTCGATGAACCCTCTGCCAGGCACCTGAATGCGATTTGCAGAGTATCCATGTACATGTAGATGAACACTGAGCACACATCTGTCACATAAACACTAGTCTGCAGAGGCCCTGGCACACAAGCTCATATACGGCTGTTTGCACGTGGCGGAGGGCTTCCTGCATCATTTGTGCCGATGCGCAGCGAACTCTACAGGCCAGTCATGTAGATGAGTTCATTGTATAAGGTTACAACAATAACTAACAATATTTTGACATAATTTCAATTGACTTAGTGTAACTAAGCGTTATGGTATTTAAGGGACATGGAACTACATAAAAATCGTTATAAGACTTCTACGTACTATATTTTGCCATCTGGTGCACAGATTTATGTTCATGTGGAATCTAGAAGCCACAGTCTATTGTTCTGCTATACCATGCTGTATTTCTGGATCACAATGTTTGAAATTCATAAACGTGGACCACACTACAACACCAAACTATGCACTACTACCATATGCTACTGTTCTCAGTATCAGAAGGAATCTAGATTTCTCATTTGTCTGGATATTTAGCCTCCATCGTGGTAAGACATAACTCAGGATTCACAGCAGCTGTGCTGCTGTGCCACCCAATGTGTAGAATTGGGAGATGGCTTTCAGGATGTCAGGAAATCCTTCCTAGTCCTTCCTGTGATTTATCTCCTCACTGCTTCCAGAATGTTGGCACAGGTGGATGTTCTGCCATGGTAGGGTTCGTTGTCATGATGTATGGTCTCTTCTTGTTTGTCTCTTAGCAGTGCAGGCTCGCAGTTCATAAGCTGATATTTAACTGTCAGCAAGTTCATTTTATACCGCAGCTCCTCATTCATTATGATGTTATACACCATTGTATTACCAAATATGTTCGTGTCCTGGTTTGTAACATGTTATCTAATGACACCCTCCCTGTTGATGTGATGCAGGGTGTCTTTGGTGTGTTGTCACAACTGGCAGATGATGGATCATCTCCTAACCGGTTGTGTGGCTCAGAAAGAAATATGAAATTCTGGGTCTTGCTTTTATGTTGGCAAGGAACTAGCAAGTTCTTCTCCCTGTTTCTGTCCTGTCCCAGATTTCTGTCAATCTCTGTCAATGCATACCTTTATTTCTTTATTCGATGTGGCTTTTGTGCCCAGTATTTCCTTAACTGTTCCATATTTACCATTTCTGAGCCAATATTGCGCAACTCTCTCTCTTATGGCTAGGTCCAGCAGTGGCTCAATCAGAGCAGTACTGAATTCGTATGCCAACTGCAGGAGTACACACCTCTGTGCTTGCTGTAGAACCTGTGCTGTACCTACCCAGCGTAATGAACGCTATGGCAGGAGATAATAACTCACACATTCTAGGACAAGGAGAAGAGATATATAAAACCGTGCTGGATAAATTGATGTGGAAAAGACTGCACCTGTAGTTATCAGATGAGGAGATCTGAAACTTTTAGGTGTTCTGAGTTTAGGCGTGCAGTTGTCCTTAACGTTCTGTTCATGAAGCTTGTTTGACTATCCAATCCTTCAACAGTTATCTCATCAAGCATAGACTCTTCAGACTTCAATCCAATTACAAACGCCTCGCTTTATCATTTGGTTGCCGCAGACAGCCAGAAAGGATGATCCTGAAAAGGATTCGAGAGTATTTAGCAACTGTAAACTATGTAATGTTGATTCATTAATTTGTTCTGAAAGCGGTGCTGATATTCAAGACAATAAAAGTGGGTTAAAAGCTGTGAGCTATCTGGGGAAGTTAACCTTGCATTACTGAGCAACTGTTTCACCAGGTATCCAGTCTAGCTTACCAAATTGCCAACGAGACTAACATTAATTATAATCTTTTAGTAGACATCTCACGATAACTGGTGATATATATATATTTAAATAAAAAGAAATAAATCAGTTTATATTTGGACATTTATTTTAACATTGATCATTGTTCCGTTAAAATTTCAGCATATTAAACTTGATTTGTAACTAAACTGGTGCCTTATTTAGGATTGTGAAAATATGAGTTTGTAATCTTATGGAACACATCAAATATGGAGCCAAGATTGGGAGATTGCATACAACACTGCATTCATAAAATAACACACGAAGAACGTTGAAACATATGCAAGTGGAAATTAACCACAACCAATCAATTCAATTTTCACCCAAAGAAGTTACTTTCGTAGCGCAATCCTGTCCGTCATGAAATTACCACACACTGGTGTATTAAATTCATACTAACTCTCTGTGAAATCTTCACGAAAAGAATAGCTGGGAGCTACTTTGATGATTACACCACATGCTTCACGTGGTCAACTTGGTTTATGCAGAGAGTGTAACTCCACAATAATTTTGATAATTAAAATAAATTACATCGAAACACAAATTACAAAAGAAAAACTTCGAACTGGTTCCAATCGTCTTACTATTAACCTGATGGGTCAAACAACTGTATAAGCACATAGTACTGGTCTCACAAAGTACACCCCACATGGGTTGAACATAAAGAAAAGTTGCTATATTGAAAAATATTGTCAAGACGAGACGTTATAATCTCATGTACATTCACATTTAAGATTGATGATCTTAGTTAGAGTTACGGATCATCACACGTGGTTCCACTTTACTCACAATGTAGTGACAAAGCAACTACTGGAAGATATTCTGAACTTCACACTCGAATTACACTGCGTTGCAATTTAAGATACCATTAGTATTTTAGATCTAAACCTGAAATAAAGGTGATTAAATTTTCAGTTAGGCTGAACTTAAGAAATACATTGTCCTACGGACTTAGCAGAGATGTGCTTAGCTGGAGATCTTACCACTTCAGATGCTCGCCGCAGACAGACTGCCGTGGGCCCCTACGGAGGGTGCTTCCACAGATACAGACGGAAGTGACCAGAGAGGCAGCTTCCTATACCAACATGACAAGGGACAGACAGGACCATACTAAGAGTAGAAACCTCTTTGCTTTTAGAAAGCGTAGCTACCTGTTCCGACGTTGGTCCTAATGTTCTCTAGCACACAAGCTTGTCTGCTACCATCAAGCATGCAACTAGAAATACATTTGCTCGTTCATCCTTTCACACAGAAGGGAAGGGGGATGACAGTATCTTACCATATACACTATATAAAAGAAAGCGGATGTAGGTTCCATATGAGACTGTGTGACATGAATTACATATAAACTGTTTTTTAAAGTGTAGTAGTGTGACAGATCGTTCTTTATTATGTGTAAAAGTAACACGTTCCACTGCTCAGTCTCCTCCCAGATAGTCAGAAGCACCACAGTAAATTTAGAAGTGGAATGTATGCCGTAAATGACAACAGTTTTAAGAAATTAACATGAAAGGAATCCAACAGAGACCTTTCAACTAACGAATGCTAGAATTTACCTGGACTTCCAATGTTTTAACACAATAATTTACTGCTCGACTGGAACAGAAGCTCATATATTGTATAACATGTGCACACGATTTTACACACTGTATTACAATATTGATGATAATTTCAGATGCACCCTTGGCCCAAAGAAGTTTAAGAAATTATCACCCACAGTGGTGATAGTATTCAAAGCAATGTGAGTTGGTGAGGACTGGAGCTGTGGATGTATGTACTGAAGTCGAATTATCGGAAAACTTCCCTTTGGGCACTTTAATATAGCAGAAATATTACACGGCCGTCTCATAAACTACTCGTCACTAACAGGAATTGTACAACGTTTAGTATAAATTTAGAGGCATTACTAATCATACAAAACATTATACAATGATGCTTCAAAGTGCAAATATTGTTGCAGACACACAAGTGTTTTATGACAAGTGCGAACGATTTTTTAAAGCTCTGAAATTTTATGTGTGGTAGTGTGTGTTTTCTTTTCAGTTTCTTTTTTTCATTTTGAATGTTTTGTCACATGAAACAGAAATCGTATTTTTGACATTAAATACTGACAGCCAATACGGATCGTGAGATTTACGTAGCCACTATACCTAAATGTCATAAAACATGGACTACTAAAACTTTCATTTTTATTTATTGTCTAACTTTCTTGTGCTTATGTTGAGATATTTAAGCATTTGGGTTAGATTTATTTAATTTGATGCTGACAAGTTTTGCAATAACGATTTCAGTTTTGTTGTAGCATAATGCAGCGACCAATCACCCTTTGGAAGCTGCTGTTCCAAAGACTCATTGGTCACTGCATTATGATGAGCAAATTTAAGGATACAGGATACTTACAAATGGTGAAAAAATCGAAATGTCTCATGGCTTTATGAAATTCTATAATCCTTCCTGATTACATTCATATATACATTCTAGGGTTTCAAGTGAAAAATGACCTATATATACCAAATTTTAAAGTTGCGGACGTGTATTCCGCCTCGCCCAATTTATTTGTGTTACAGAAACCAGTATTATTTAGAAAAGTATTGTGAACTTTCTGTTTCCAGCGATTATACATATGATACATTGTATATGATGGTAACAGTGCAGGTTTCTAGTGTGTGTAAATGATTATCTTTTCTAGTATTTACTTTTGTTTCGCCAAAGCAGTTTGTTCACGTGTTTCTGAATGTTTGTTACCCAAGTGCTACATATATTTGTGGAAGTACATAAACTTTAGTGTGCAATAAATACTAACGATGCCGCGCATCAAGAAATTCAACAAAAGGAAATTCTGTGGTAACCATTTCACAAATAAAGCAAGCCACACTGTTGAATGTAACCTATGTATCAGTTCTTTAGGGAACAAACTCCCACATAGCATGCCTGCTGGTGATTCAAATTTTTGTGTTAACAATGACGCTGTTTGTAATGGACTTGTTGTTGATGTTGTTGTTGTTTGATAAAGAAGTAGCGAAATTTAAACAATGTGATGGTGTAGGCTGTCTGGAAATAACTGAACAACAAAGTAGCAGGAAGGGTTTAACGTCAAAATTAGTTGTTCTTTGTAGATCCTGCAATAAATCTACCTCGAAAATGACTTCAAAGATTCTGCATAATTCATATGAAGTGAATTGGGAAGTTAGCGTATGCAATGAGTGCAACAGGAAAAGGAAAAAAGGCTGCTCAAACGTTTTGTGCTTTTAATAGACCTTCCTTCTCCTCCCAGTAGGTTTAGCAAGTACACAAAAATACTTTTAGATGCATTTACGGTTGTGTCTAAAGCATCTATGAAACGTGAAGTAGAAGAAACTGTAAACATTAGTGGAACCGGGGACGCGCTGTTGTACTTGATGGGACATGGCAATTCGAGGACATTGTTCCTTGAATGGTGTTGTAATTGCTACTTCTCTGGAAAATGGGAAAGTTGTTGATGTTGGGTGCTAATCCAAGTACTGCCACACCTGCCATAGTAACACTGAAGGACATATTGAACATCAGTGTTCTAAGAATTATGTTGGTTACAGTGGAAGCATGGAGTGTGATGGAGCTCTAAAAATATTTCAGAGGTCGGTGCCCGTTTATAACGCTAGATATACAAAGTACCTAGGCGATGGGGACTCTAAAGCTTTCAATAAAATTAATGAGTTCAATGTCTATGGTGATACCTTGGTAACAAAACTGGAGTGTTGTGGACATGTGTAAAAGAGGATGAGTTCTAGATTAACGAAGCAATGAAGAGAAATGAAAGCAAAGTTGTTATATGACGGAAAATCTCTGTCTGTCCGAGGCAGATTGACAGAAACTGAAATAGACCTTCTTCAGAGTTATTATGCACTGGCCATTAGACAAACTGCACCTCTGAATGATGTTACAGCATTGAGACAAGCTGTATGGGTAACCTACTTTCATAATCCACAGATGACCACCCTGTTCACAGATATTGCACTAATGGAGCAAATACTTGGTGTGGTTACCAAAAAGCAAAATAAAGTGGCCAAATATACCATCATAAGCATTCTCTTCCTGAGCCTGTTATGAATGAAATAAAATCAATTTTTAGGGACCTGAGTGATCCTGTTTTGCTTAGTAAATATCTTCATGGGGACACTCAGAATACAAATGAAAGTTTCAACCATTGTGTATGGGAAAGATTATCCGCAAATGTGTTTGTGGGAGTAAATACATTAAAAGTTGGTGTACTAGATGCAGTGATATGTTTCAATGATGGAGTGATAGGAAGCTTGGAAGTCTTTAGAAATTTAAGCATAAAATGTGGCTCTAATATGGAAGATACATTGCTTGCATGTGACACAATAGGTGCATGAAGCTGAAAGATTGGCTCTTCAAGTTGCCAAAGAAGCAAGAAGTGCTTAAAGGAATGCCAAGAGGAAGCTTGAAGATGAAGAAATGCTGCATGATGAAGACTATGCTTCAGGAATGTTCTGAGGCACCGTTTAATTGGTCTCATATCTTCGTTCGCAATTTCCCCGCACGTTGTATTTTTTTAGAATTCAGGTAAAAATATTTCCTAAAGTTTATAAAGCATTCCTCTAATTTTTTTCTGTAACTTGCAATAGTCCATACTTATGTAGTAGACTTAAGCTTTATTGCAGAATCAACTAAATTACAGAAAAAATAATATTTTTATTACGAAAAAAATGTATAAAAATTAAAATGTAGGATGTGATATTTTTTATCCTTTTAATATACATAATAGGTGGAATTAAATAGGTCTAGCACCTCAGCCATCATATCATGCATATCCAGTAAACATTTGGTTTCCTTCAAATAACATTGGATTAAATGGTACCCCAATTTGAGGAAGCATTTTGGAAAAAAATTGCATCAATTTCATTGTAATTTTTTTAATAACCCTAAGCAGGTTCAAAAATATTCAAAATACCTCTGATTTGTTTAGAAAGTGTGCTGCATTACCTGTTATCAATAACAAATCTGTAAAACATATACGTTATAAACAGTGCCTGAAAGAAATAGGTGTTGATTTTTACGTAACCTTGAGCCAGAAAAGGACCCTGTATCCTTAATATTCTTCATTGAAGAAATTTTACTTTCACAAATGTTTGTTGATCCAGAAAATATTTTTTTAAGAACAAAGTCTGCTAGTTTGGGAATCAATATTATGGCATGATTTCAAAAATTGCTGCATCTCTTTCTGTTCTGAATAGCATGAATGGATTACTTTGTAAACTGCAGTTCTCTTTTTGAAGATAACGTCTAAAACTTTCAAGAGTAATTTTCACTGAAATCTTAAAGACAATGTTATCCATCTCTTAACATTTAAAATCTTGAAAACGGCGCTGAAGCTCATTGGAGAGTTCATCAATAATGGAAGTAAATCTTGAAAATTTTCGTTCCACATATTCGTACTTCAGTTCACAGGTACTCGGGAAAGATAAAATTTTTCTTGTTTAGTTGCAATATAAACCCACACTGGAATCCATTAATATTTTTAATCATGTCAAAAATAGTGCATTCCATTCCTTGCAAAGGCAAATTAAAATTATTGAAATTATTAGTAAAACCAGTTAGAAATGATAGTTCTGACAAAAAAGTGAATCCTTCGGCTTATTTTCAAATTACTTCTTCATTCAAAAAGCTGAAAATCTTTTTCTGAGCGAAGAAAAGAACTAAGTATTTTCCTGCACTCAACCAACGAATGTCAGAATGAAGGAGCAAATCTTCATATTCCAAATCAATTTCTTCCCAAAATTATTTAAATTTTTATGAGACAATCATCGATTTTCTCATGGAATTAGATTAGTAATTTTCGTCACATATTTCATTTAACGCTGCATTCTGACACTTTTTCATATAGTGCTTCCTGATTATAATAAAATGAAAAGTTGAACAATTTATTGTGCTTTTACTTAACTGACCAACGAAGTCATTTTCGCTTCTCACTGCAGCTTTGTAATGGTGCAAATTTCAGAGCACTTTTTAAAACCACCAATTTTTCATCACATTTTAACTGCATTAAAAATATCCAAACTTGTTGTTCTAAGTAACAGAACTAAAGCTAGTAACATACAGGAAAGTCGTCCATTATTAGACGAATAGAAATTAATAGTTTACTAAGATCTGTTGGATCACTAGTCTCGTTCATCTATAAGTTGTTGTCAAGTCTTTGAAGGATGGCTCCAATATTAAGTATCGATACATTTGATATCTCTACATGAAATGCATATGGAGTCTGGCTATGACATTATCGATATGCTGAAATTGGTTGTCTAAATACAATACCCCCTAAAACGTATGGCTGGTTGGCGATTTTCCTTGGTAAAAAGAATAATACGGACAGTTTGCGACTTAATTTTAGTATCTTTTTATGCTGTGTCCCATATCAAGAACTCTACTTTTTACTGTGTTACATGACAAAGCAACTGTCTTAAATGCTCATCAGTATCATTGTAACCAAATGCTTCTGCCATTTCTAGTTCACATTCTTTCACAAGTACGCCATCGCTGAAAGATTTTTGACGTTTTGCTGGTTTTAAACATATTGCATATGACGCAGTTAAACTGTTTTCCTTAAACTTGATTGTTCAGGGAACTTTTGAATCTGCTTCTTTTACTTATCTACTAATGCTCGTGGTCTCTAAGTTGTTTCAAAGAATTAAGAGAAATGCTGAGCAATATTACTACCTTTGTTTAGACTTGAGCATTTATTGCATATTAAACACTGGGGTTTTTCTTCAGAATTATGTGCAAAAGTACTTAGTCTCCTAAAGAAATACTTAGTCTCCACCTCCTCACTGAAAATACTGTTTTCAGTATTCTTTCGTTTCGACATTCTTGAGAACTGTAATAGAATAATAGCCACGGTAATAACCACAATCAAATCCAGAATAATAGCCAGAGTATCAACCAAAACGACAAGGTGAACGATAGCACAACATTATTGAGAGTAAATCTGAACAAAAAACTGAGAGTAAGTGGACTAACAAAACAGCTATGCATCTTCTAAGTCGAACAGCCAGTGAACATGCGACAGCCTGAGCTTTCACAAATAAGTTTGGATGACCCACTCTATCACTGATAAAAAAGTGAACTTTAGGCTGCAGCGAGACCGTGATGGTACAATGCGAGTAGAATTGGAAGGGGGAGCAATCACTGGAGGTGAATGGCTCCTGAGCCACACTTTGTCAGGCCTGTTATACAGTTTTGCACATCACATAGGCCTCATGCATACAGAAATGTATTTTGTAATATAGCACGTAACTAAATTGCTGTTAACAATTGGCACTAAGAAGTTATATTCATTAGGCAAGGACTTAGAGGCCGTATGTTAATAGCAGCTTAGTTAGATGACATATTAAAAATGTGTTCCTGTACATAGTATATGATGTTCAATTCCATATATGCAGATTTTCGGTGTGTGTGTGTGTGTGTGTGTGTGTGTGTGTGTGTGTGTGTGTATGTGTGTGTGTGTGTGTGTGTGTGTGTGTCACTAAATTGTTTTTAAATATGATGTACATTTCGACAAAGCAAATACGTAATGTGACAGAAATTATAATGTGCAGAGTGTAACTATGTTAAATGAGTGGTTTCACCTTTTCACTTTTGTTCATATTGTTACTAGAGGTATTTCAAAATGCTCACAAGATGAAACTGGCAGGCAATGTACTGCAAACCATGAATAAATGAATGTCATCTTCTATAAAGAATTAGATATTTAAAATGGTTTTACCATTTAGAAACTGATGTTCATTATCTCTGACCTTCATGGTGTTGCAGTTTCAATTGCCAGAAGCGTTGTAACTCAGCCTGTTGTTCTTGGGATAATGGCGACCTTTCAAAGTATAACAGTTGTGAATATAGTTGGAGTGAGTAACGTATCTGTATTTGCTACATGCTGACTGAGTCTGACACAGTGAGACCATGATACATTTTTTCTTCATAATTAAAATAAACACTTTGAATGCCATAGACAAGTACAGGGGTACAGTAATGCAGAACATACGCTGTGTATTTGAATCAGATAAGGAAACGTAAGCTGTATGAGGGAACAAACTCACGCAAGAGATAAATACATAAAAAATGTAAGAGGACAGATTAAAATACTGGAAAGATACCTACCAGCCACAGCTTTAGTTAGGAGGAGTAATGATCCAGAAACAGTGAAACGATATACAAACTACTGCACTCTATTAACTGATATTACTGAAAAGTCAAGAAGTATGTGCATTATATCTGAGATTAGCACATCTGATAATAAACTTAAAACAATCTGGAATATTGTTAAAAGGGAAACAGGGCAACTAAGAGCACAGGCAAACTGTATTTCTATCAAACTCAATGAAAAGTTTACTAAAAAGAAGTCAGAAGTAGAAAACATTTTCAATAATGAATTGTAAGTGTTGTACAGAAAATAGGATCTAGCTATTCGTTAGAAAATGCAAGGCTATACAGAAGAGGCAAGACCTACGCAGTTTGATTAAAATGAAATTCAATCCACCTCTCCTCCTGAAATAAGGAAAATGATAAATTCACTCAAAAGTAAAAGCTCACATGGAATTGATGTCATTTCCAAAAGAGTATTGAAAGCTTCTTCCCAACAGATAAGTAGGATTCCCAGCCACATATGTAGTAGCTCACTGAAATGGGGCGTTTTTCCACATAGGCTGAAATATGCCATTGTTAAACCACTGCATAAAAAATGGGTTAGGTCTGATGCTACCAACTACTGCCCAATTTCACGTCTGAAAAATGTAACCAGAATGCTTGAAAAAGTAATGAAATCACGAATAGCATCACATATTTGAAAAAAATGAACTGCCAAAAAAATGGCAATTTGGTTTTCAGATAAGCTTTTCAACAGAAAATGCTGTATCAGATATTAAATGTATTGAATAACCGAGCATTATCCATCGGGATATTTTGTGATCTCTCAAAGGATTTTGATTGTGTGAATCATGAAATTCTTCTAGATAAGTTTAAATATTGTGGTATGAGTGGGACAGTGCACAAATGGTTTATTTCATATTTAACTGCAAGAATGCAGAAGGTTGAAATTAATAGTGCACATAGTCTGCAAAAATCTGCAGAATCCTATAACTGGGGAGGTATAACTGGTGGGTATATCCCACAGGGTACAGTCTCGGGTCCCTTTTTGTTCTTAATATATATTAATGACTTGCCATTCTGCATTAATGAAGATGCAAAACTAGTTCTTTTTGCTGATGAAACAAGTATAGTAATCACACTCAACAAACAAGAAACAGTTGAGGAAATTCTAAATAATGTCATCCAGAAAATTATTAAGTGGTTCTCTGCAAATGGACTCTCACTAAATTTTGAGAAAACACAGTATATACAATTCTGTACAGTAAATGGCGTAACACCATAGACTATGAACAGAAGTCTGTTGCTACAGCAGAATATTCAAAATTTCTGGGTGTGCACTAATGATAAATTGAAATGGAAAAAGCACATTGATGATCCTCTGAAATGGTTACGTTCAGCTACTTACACTATTAGGGTTATTGGACTTTTTGGTGATAAACATAACAATAAATTAGCTTACTATACCTATTTTCATTCACTGCTTTCATATGGCTTCATATTTTCGGGTAATTCATCACTGAGAGAAAAAGTATCCATGGCACAAAAGCATGTAATCACAATAATAGCTGGAGTCCAACCAATATCACCTTGCTGATATTTATTTAAGGAACTTGGGATATTCACAGTAGCTTCGCAATACATATATTCACTTATGAAATTTGTTATTAATAACCCATCCCAATTCAAAAGTAACAGCGAAGTGCATAGCTAGAACACTAGAAGAAAGGATGATATTCACTATTTTGGATTAAATCTGACTTTGGCAGCCACAAAAATCTTTGGTCATTTGCCAATTAGCATTAAAAGTCTGGCAGATAGCCAACCAATATTTATAAACAAATTAAAAGAATTTCTGAATGACAACTCCTTCTACTCTATAGCTGAATTTATATATTATAGCTGAATTATTATTTTGTGTAAAGAAAACATGTGTTAAAGTGACATGTCCCATAACATTACAAAATGTCGTATTCGTGATCTATGGAACAAGTATTAATGTATGTGTGTATACATGTACAGAGAATCACCTAATTTATTTATCATTCACCTAAATGCTAGACAGTCTACAGAGTTTTTCAGAAATGTTGCAACAAACTCCTAGGGGTAATAGAAGGTGTCTTCAGGAACAAAACGAGAAAACAGACACATGTACAGAAACGTCATACAACGACACAATAGAGCATTGAAATTACAGGCGCCAGCGTCCGACATTAGGACACCCCTTTGCCAGAAGAAGTTACATTGTATGCTGCTGCACCATAGATGGACCGTCTCGCAACGTTGTGATCGTTACTGATTGCCACACTTGCCAGTGGAGAAGCTAGCTGCTGCATGAACAGGTCTTGTCTCCTATGAATGCAATGTTCTGTTGCTTTGGTGGGTGACAGTTTCAGATACTGGTTTCCACCTGAAGTTTATTTTTCTCACCTATACCGAAAAACATTGGAGATCTTACAGGGTTCCAGGAGAAAAATAAACAGTGGATGGAACTGTCCAAAACTGTTGTCTACCAGGGCAATAAAGCATCACATTCAATGGAGACAAGGCTTGCCTACGAAGCAGTTAGCTCTGTCTAGCCAACTGGAGATTGTGACCAGTCATGATCACTGAATAACAAACAAAGTTGCGAGGCATTCCACCTATGGCCTGTAGCCATATAACATCACGTTTGCTGCTGAAGTTGTGGCCCAGTGTCAGGCGCCCACAATTTCGACACTCTGTAACATTTTAGCGTTTCCTCAGGATGCCCTCTACAACCCCTTGACGTTTGTCACAAGGTTAGTGGGATACCTTGCACATCTACATGATTACATTTCACACTTAAATGCTTGGCAGAAGTTGCAAGGTGCACCTTTCAAAAATTACCATACCACTCTGGAAATCTGTGTGGGAGAAATGAATACATCAGTCTTTTTGAGCGAGCTATGATTTCTCTTACTTTATCACTATGATCTTTCTTCTCCATATAAGAGAGAGACATAAAAAATTTTGGCATCAGAAAAGAAAGTTGTTGATTGAAATTTAGTTCACAGCTGTAACTCCTGTGAGAAAAGTCAAAATTCAACAGCCATAACTTACTTACACTGGCATAACCGCACCACCAGTTGTGTAAGACCGCTTACATTTGGAAACGCCTTACTTGCACACTGTCTTCCCAAGTAACGCGCAAGATACGAAAGTTAAAAAGCAATTTAACTTTCTTGCATGATGTTGCTTCCTTCACCATCCCCTAAGAGCTCCTGTAACTGCTGGAAAGGAGATCTGCTGTCATTTTGCACTCGTTTGTTGGACAGCCCACATCTTGCATAGTTTTTAATAAACGCATGTAGTCAGCATCATGACAAAATAAAGGGTTTAGTCTTCAACTAAATAAAAAAATACTTTGTAAAGTGGCAAAATGTTCTTAAACAGAGCTATAGGAATCAAATTCTAGCATACAGCAATTCCTTATGGCGACTTATTTGTAGTACAGTAACACTGCATCGTTTGAAATGATGTACAGATTTGAAAATTATTGTTACTGAGGGTGTGGTCTTGCTGAGGTTCATATTATTGCAGAACAGTCAATATTTTATTTCAATTTAATGATGATAATTTCTTGCATCAGTTATCGAGCATAAATATTATGGTGGTATAGATACACAAAACTTGTTGCTTTAAAGATTTAAAACCACTCTTTGACTCTGATTAAAAACCCAAATAAATACAACAGTGTTCATGCTGATGCAGTTATGGGGTAATGACTGCTCTTCACAGTAGTAAAAATATGATTACAAAATTAAGTACCATACTGGCGAAGGGTGGAGATAAACAGTCTGAAAAGCTTGTAAGGGTGTTGCAGGAAGGTTGTGCTGAGAAATAATTGTTAGAAAAAAATTTGATACGTTGCACCGTTTCTGAGTTATTTAACATTGAAGTGAACCACTCAGGCCATTGTGTGTGCAGATTCAAGCACTTGCAGGTGCTAAAATGCGGTAATGCACAGACATCTGTGGGTCCATGAGTTATCACTTTTTAATATTCTCATTACCAATTAAAGTACATGTTTTTCTGATGTGAGCAAAAGTTACATTTGTGCGGTTTGAGGGAACCAAATGAAGAACACGTTTGGCGACATTTTCCCTGGCAGACTGCGTGAGTTTGCATGCATGACGACTTGATTGGCTAACTTCAATGTTAAATAACTCTGAAGCAGTGTAACGTATCGAATTTGTTTCTTAGAAATTATTTCTCAGCACAACTTCCCCTGCAACATCTTCCCAAAATGTTCACACTGTTTCTGACTACCCTGTAAAAAAATACCTGTGACCTGTCAGAACCTTGACTAACTCTAAAAATAAAAATAATGTAGAATTGTTGAGACAAAGGCCTTCCTTTATGATGTACATTCAATGTATTATAGACAACATCCACTACATCATATAAAAATTTAGAATCACTGAACTTTGGAATGGTATACTTGTATTACAGTGTCTCCATTTGCTAGATATAGGAATGGTACTTGTAATTTAATGCAAGCTGGCATGACATTTCTCATACTTGTATTATACTTTTGTATAGAGCCAGAAATAGCGCTCAAAAGTAATTCAGAATTGGTTTTACACATTCGAAAATTATTTTCAAACTATAGCACCATCATATGGATGATATATTAAATAATGTAAAATGTAAAACACACCACAATGAAGAAAATTGTGTGTGCCATATGATTATTATTTTTAATACTTGTTATGATGAAAATGTGGTAAACACTGATTATTTGAAAATAATTGTAAAATAATTTTAGTTATCTAGGCAAAGATTAAATAATATGTCATAATGTCTCTCAGTAGATTACTGTGTAATAAATTATGAGATCTTCTTTGTGAAATGATGAACAAGATCAGACATTACAGAACTTTTTCTCTGGATGTAGACGAAATTAGGCTGTTGTATACAGTCTGTGCTGCGAGACATGAGATAATATATGTATTAAGCATCACTTTTATGATTATTTATGTAATAATGGCACCCTCCATGTCAAATATTTAAGCATTTTCAGATTTTACTGAAGAGTGAAAAATAACATCATTTGTGTGCAACAAAACACTGCCATTATATGGCAGATTCAGATTTCTTTAAGTTGTGAGACTACAGTTTCTGAGTTGCAGCATATCATGAATGAGTGTAATATAATATAAAGTCATTCTCAGTTTCTTTGAGTATTTTTGCGACAGATTCTGGCCCGTACTTACATAATGATAGAAATATTTTCACTGAGAATTTTATTGATTGATCTTCTTTGAGGCCCTAAATCATTAAAAATTAGACAATACAAATTTAAATTCAGAGATTATGATCTCAATTAACAAAAAGAGTAAATGAATAATTTTTCCACATTTTGCTACTGCTTATCCTTCTCTCTCTGGTATATTGGCATAAGCATGACACATAAAGATTTATTTTACTAGTAAAAGGAGATAAATATTTAATATTAGAGAGACAGTATAATTGGTGCTGTGCCTAATAACGTGGGGCTCAAATATATGTAATGCATAAAAATAAATGGTAATTTGTACATATGTATTATTTTATGTGCTATTTTCGATGCAATTCCTCTTACATGTAATCCCTGAGAAATGTTGAGAAAAAGGAAATTTATCCATGAATAGGATGAATATATAACACAAATGACCCTGAGAAGTGTGCAATTGAATTTTTGGAAAATAACAACAGCAGAAAAGATACATAAAAAGGTAAGGGCAACAGTGTATGCACTCTTGTTTTTGCATCTGATTTTGGAAGTGATAGTACATCATATTACTTGTGGTGCATAACAAATTTTCAAGGTATTTTGAATTTGGATCCACAATAATATCTTACAGATATCTCAAATACTTGAAAGCAAAAGCTTTTACTATCTTCTTTACGCAGGCAAGCTGAAATGTTTTTGTTGAGGTTCTACAATTGAATGTCCATTCCTTCTTGCATATTGTGACTATATCTTTACTTGTGTGATTACCATTTTTGTACAAGTGTATAGTAAGAAATATTTCAGTATATAATCATATATGGTAGAGCTACGCAGAAAAATGGAATCTAAAGCTAGTTCAGGGATAATGTCACTAGGAAGTACTCCTGATGTAAGCAATGACCAAAATGACAGTGTAGCCTCCACTATATCAAATGAAACGCTGGGAGCATGTGGCACAAACATAGTGGAGGCTTCCACTTGCTGACAATCAAAGATCGGATGAAATATGTCCTGTAGAGCCCACAACAGTGAATGTTGAACTGCATACAGACAGGTTAGAGACTGCGCCTATATACTCGTCCATATCAGATCTTTCTGCATAATTTCTAAGGAAACTTCAAGAAAAATATAGGCCGCTAGAGCATAAACTAGCAGAACAGAAGACAGAACGTGTGCAAAGACAAGCAGAACAGTATAGGCAATTAGAACAGAAGCTAAGAGAACATGACAGAGAAAGAGATAGGCATAAGGAAGCGATGTGCGACCAAGTCTAAGTTACATAAATAAAAGGAGAAATAGAAAAGATTAAAAATGAAGTAGGTAAAATGACCATTTACAGAACTTACAGCTTGAACAAACAGAAAATATTGAGCAACACTTTGCTGAACAAGAGAAAATGAAACGAGAATTTAGTAGATGCCTGCAAGTAGAAGACACAGATAGCAGAACGTGTTGACTCAGAACTAAAGAATGCAATCTAGCAAGTACGCAACACAACAAAGCGGTTTTCAGTAGTAATGAGAACGCGGAAGCTGTAAAGATAGAGCTAAGCCAAACCAAGGCACACTGAAGTCTGAAATACCACGCTGGCAGCATGATCTCACAAAACGTATTTCAGAGCCGGAAAAAGGGTAACAAGTAGTAGAAAAGTGGAAATAATGATTTGCCACGAATGTACGTTTTTGGAAATGCACATAGCATTCTTGGCAATTACAGACACTAATGTCAGTGCAATGCAGAGAGCTACAGCCCAATAATTGAACAATCAGCTCCTGTCATGGGGGCAGTTCCTATTATGTAAAACATTATGGTTGATGGAACCTTAATCAAGCACAGGACGTTTCAAATATTTAGTGTGAATAAAAGCATAGTCCACCAAGTGGTGTTAATAACAGGATTTAAAAACATCTTGCCCAGTGCTTGGTCTGACAAACAAAACATTCAATTTATCATATCTCATATTCATGGTGACACCGCACTGTGGGCAACAGAGACTGCCAACAACTGTTACTCTTGTGAACAATCTGAGAAGGCATTTTTGTCAAAACATTGGTCACCCTGCATACAAGTGCGGCTAAGAACAGAGGTATACATTTCGAAATTGTACAATCCCAAGCAAAGGAGCCTACGCAAATATTTTGAAAGATATGTAAATAACGTCTTTAACAGAGATGTAATTCGGCTACCAAAGCCATGACTGCTGAATAAACAACACAGAAAAAGTGATCAATGTATCCAAGCATGTCTTAGAACACTTTTTGTATGTGTTAGATTCAATAGATCTAATACAAGAGGAAGTGAAACAAAGCAGTGAACACGAAAAAAATCATTTGTTTCCATGTGAACATGCAAGTAGGAACAATATTACCAAGCACAATAATAACGGTATTGGTAGAAAAACCGTTTATAACTAGAACAATGGAAGATCATCGAGTGGAAATGGTCACACTTAATTTACAGAAAACATAGATATGATGACAGGGTAAGTGCAAGTTACAATGGTAACTCTCAGTGGAGAAATACAAGAAGCCAGTAGCATAGTGGATATCCCATGCACTAGAACCAAAATAAGAGATCACCCACTATTATGACTAGGAATGACAAAAGTAACCAAGCACAAGGTGGAAATAAAAATGCTTGAACCTGGAAAACAAGAACCAACAATGTAAGGATAGTAGAAGTGGCCGAAATAGCCATCCATGTCAATCACATTCAACAAACTAGAACTGACCACAATAAACTCTCCATTGTCGATCACAGGATGGAGGAGGGCACACTTAATAACACCAAGGAAAGTTTAGACATGTTGGGGTACAACGCGGCCATCGGTATAGAACAAGAACTTTTGACCAAACCTCAAACAAGTAAAAAACTCTGATGCTGAATTAGCATAAGCTACGATCGAATCAATACTTGTGAATCTAGTTATAGACACAGGAGCATCAGTTAACGTGTTAAATTATGATATTTCAACAAAATAAGGCAAGCCCACAAACTGCTCTCATTCCAGCACAAAATTGTAAGGTGACAGGCACTATTGGTACTCAGTCACAAATAATAAAGCACCAAGTGCAGGTTGAGATAATCATTGGAAAGGTAGCTCTATTTTGCACTTTTCTGATAGTGACAGGGTTGACAGTATCCTGCATCCTGGGGTGTGAGCTCCTGCAAGGGAGGAAGGCTGAGATAGACCTCTCAAGTAGAAAATTCATCTTTAAGAATAGCAAAAACAAGAATAATACCGTAGTCTCGAATGAAAAACAGCCCACAGTTGCACTAAATTATGTTTATTTTAAATCTTGAGCATGGTTTCTGCTATAATAATACAGCCCTCTTCAGAATTCCTAAAATGATCAAAATAACATCTAGGCCAGTGATAAAATCTACACATAAACTTCAAAATTACGTAACTGATAACATATTACTTACATACACACTAATAAATATAAATACCTTAGTCCAGCGGCTGTGTCAAGACCAATAAAGTAACTTCAACAGACATAAGCATGTTTCGAAGATAAGTAAAATTACATATGGCACCGTGTGTCCTCCTCCACTACCTGTGTTATACTGGGTGCACGGTCATCAAATGTGCTGCACCCTGCGAACCATAGGTGGCACTCACCACAGTCAGCTACATCATACTGTTTATCAGGCAACTAGTCAATATATACAACAATAAATCAATAAGAAGCCTATATTTGCAAATGAAGGACCATATACTTATTACTACGGATGTCCAACAGATGAAATACTGTTGCATATGATCATTAGAATGGTGGAACATTAACAATTTCATACAACAAAGTTTGCTGTATCACTATTTGATGCAACATTCAGAAACGAGACTATCATATGAAAATATAGCTGCAGCTTACATTATACGTTCTAATAGCTTGTAGGGCTGATTCTATCACGGTAACATGGCACAAGATAACAAAGGGCACATTAACATATCTGTCTCAACATAAACCACGGTTTAAAAAAAAAAGCAGCTCATGACTCTTTATGACATATTCCTACTGGAGCTTTGACCTAAAACGTTAGTTTAACTCAAAAGATAATCATACAATCATACAGCACAATCAAGTAACTGCTAGTGCCTATCTGCTATGCCCAATATGGGCTGAAAACCTTCAAGAAAGCTGGTACTTTTCAAAAAACACTGGTCATTCAGTAAATTCCTATTGTCCAATTTTTTGTGCTTATATATCTGCACCTCCTCATACCCTTTGCTTCTTTAGGACAAAGCTCCAATAGAAATACGTCATGAAGAGTCATGAGCTGTTGTTTGTTAACTGTGGTTTATGTTGAGACAGATATGTTAATGCGCCCTTTGTTATCTTGTGCCATCGCACTTATGCACTGGGGTGCATTAATGTCCATATGCTATACAAAGTTTTCTATACAAGTGTTTGGAACACATTCACACACCACTTCTATATGTACATACCTCTTAAAAACAGAATATTATTTCCACCATATACTGTTTGTTGCATTTACTCTCTGGTATCTGGATAATGGACTGTTTTGTTTACCTCAAGTGGGGTATGCGTCTTGCAACTGATCCGTGTTTTTGCACATTTTCTAAATTCTTTACATATAATTTTTATCTTTTATTAATAAAATTTGATACTCTGATGCCTGTTTCCACCAATTCCACCAGTGTTGTTAACAGGTTGGGGCGTATGTCCTTCTTCGATGATGTGTTTAGCAAACATTGATTGCCTGGCATATTACATAGGCCAAACAGGTAGGTCTATAGCCATAAGATATGAAGAACATATGCCGTCGAGGATGGTTATGAATAAGAGTGGGTCAACTTTTGCATATGATTATATGCAAGAGGCAGTGGCGGAGGACATACAGTACCATATGTATGAGGGTGAGTCAAATTAAAACCTTAAATTTTTTAAAAATATTATTTATAGTGCAGAAGTGGTACAAAGCTGTATCACTTTTCAACATAATCTCCCCCACGATCAATGCAAGTCCTTCAGCGCTTACAAAGTGCATGAATTCCTTTAGAAAAAAATTCTTTGGGAGTCTGCACAACCCCTCGTGCACTGTGTGGCGTACCTCTTCGTCAGAACAGAACTTCTTTCCTCCCATTGCGTCTTTGAGTGGTCCAAACATATGGAAATGACTTGGGGCAAGTTTGGTGAGTATGGTGGATGAGGTAGACACTCCAGATGCAGGTCTGTGATTGTTGTAACTGTTGTACAGGCAGTGTGGGCCTTGCATTGTCATGTTGCAAAAAGACACCTACTGAAAGCAATCCACGTCACTTTGATTTGATTGCAGGCCACAGATAATTTTTTAGGAGATCTGTGTCTGATGCACTGGTGACAGTGTGTATTGCTCCAAAATGACGCCTTTTTCGTCCCACAAGCGGGTCAGCATAACCTTCCCTGCTCACGTTTCTGTTCGAAACGTCTTCGGTTTTGGTGATGAGGAATGGCGCCATTCCTTGCTCGCTCTCTTGGTTTCCGGTTGGTGGAAGTGAACCCAGGTTACGTCCCAAGTAACGATTTTTGCAAGGAAGCCATCACCTTCTCGTTCAAAGCGCCGAAGAAGTTCTTCACAAGCATCAACACGTCGTTCTCTCATTTCAGGACTCAGCTGTCATAGCATCTTGCAGACACTTTGTGAAACTGGAGCACATCAAGCACGATGTGGTGTGCTGACCGATGATTAATCTGTAAACATGCTGCAACGTCATTCAGTATCACTCGATGGTTTTCCTTGACTATGGCTTCAACTGCTACAATGTTCTGTGGAGTCGCAACTTGTTGTGCCTGACCTGGACGAGGAGCATCTCCCACTGAAGTCACACAATTTGCCAACTTGCTACTCCATTTGTAGACTTGCTGCTGTGACAAACATGCATCACTGTATTGAGCCTTCATTCGTCGATGAATTTCAATAGGTTTCACACCTTCACTACGCAAAAACCGAATAACAGAACGCTGTTCTTCCCTGGTGCAAGTCGCAAATGGAGCCGCCATCTTTATACTGATACTGCGACGGTATTTGTACATCTGCATTATGCTGCCACCTACAGGCCATTCTGCACGCTGTTTGTAGCAAGCTTACCAATTTACAGGATAACGGAGCGAAATTTCGATTTGTTGTAACAAATTTAGGGTTTTCAATTGACTCACCCTCATAATTTTACTTATGTTCGAAACAGGCTTATGTCTGTTGAAGTTATTTTATTGGTCTTGACACAGCTGCTGGGCTAAGGCATTTTTTATTTATTAGTGTGTATGTAAGTAATACGTTATCAGTAACGTAATTTTGAAGTTTATGTGTAGATTTTATCACTGGTCTTGATGTTATTTTAATCATTTTTAGGACTTCTGAAGAAGGCTATATTATTATAGCAGAAATCATGGTCAAGGTTTAAAATAAACATAATTTAGTGCAACTGTGGGCTGTTTTTCATTCGAGACAATTTCGTAATGGTTACTGTTGTTTGGTGAGCAAGATGTATGAGACAGGCGAAATAACCTCAGACTTCAAGAAGAAAATAATAATTCCAATCCCAAAGAAAGCAGGTGTTGACAGATGTGAAAATTACCGAACTATCAGTTTAATAAGTCACAGCTGCAAAATACTAACGCGAATTCTTTACAGACGAATGGAAAAACTGGTAGAAGCCAACCTCGGCGAAGATCAGTTTGGATTCCGCAGAAATGTTGGAACACGTGAGGCAATACTGACCCTACGACTTATCTTAGAAAATAGATTAAGGAAAGGCAAACCTACATTTCTAGCATTTGTAGACTTAGAGAAAGCTTTTGACAATGTTGACTGGAATACTCTCTTTCAAATTCTAAAGGTGTCAGGGGTAACATACAGGGAGCGAAAGGCTATTTACAATTTGTACAGAAACCAGATGGCAGTTATAAGAGTCGAGGGGCATGAAAGGGAAGCAGCGGTTGGGAAGGGAGTGAGACAGGGTTGTAGCCTGTCTCCGATGTTATTCAATCTGTATATTGAGCAAGCAGTAAAGGAAACAAAAGAAAAATTCGGAGTAGGTATTGAAGTCCATGGAAAAGAAATAAAAACGTTCAGAAGCTTTCGAAATGTGGTGCTACAGAAGAATGCTGAAGATTAGATGGGTAGATCGCATAACTAATGAGGAGGTATTGAATAGAATTGGAGAGAAGAGGAGTTTGTGGCACAGCTTGACAAGAAGAAGGGACCGGTTCGTAGGATATGTTCTGAGGCATCAAGGGATCACAAATTTAGCGTTGGAGGGCAGTGTGGAGGGTAAAAATCGTAGAGGGAGACCAAGAGATCAATACACTTAACAGATACAGAAGGATGTAGGTTGCAGTAAGGACTGGGAGATGAAGAAGCTTGCACAGGATAGAGTAGCATGGAGAGCTGCATCAAACCAGTCTCAGGAATGAAGACAACAACAACAACAACAACACTGTTGTCGCTGCCATGATGAAAATAATGAATAATAGCACAGATAGTTAAAACAAAGGAGATATTGTCAAGTTACCCAGGTGAAATGGAAGTATAATGCAAATTAGGAGCGAGTTATTAAACAGAGAATATTATGATGTCAACACAGAAAATGATTGATTTATTTATTCATATGTCTTACATAGTCGTTTTACAGTCTTATTTATGGACTTTGTATATAAATGGTTAAATACACACTAAATAAACGTAATATAAACAAGTAAACAAACCAGAGAAAGAATTATAACTAAATATCTAGGTTTGTTGATCACTCTACAGTTCTTTGTGTCACCAAATGCAGCTCGCTGAGGCCACCAGGAAATTTTCATAGTATACCCTTTTCAGTCAGATGCTGCATAGTTTACACAGGATAACCACAGTCACATGCTTCGGCGTCTTTGAACCCCCTTTCATACAAACAGGTAGCACACCTTCCATGCCCTGTATGGAATCGATCCAGGTGTGTCCATAGTTTTCTGGGCAGACCAAATCCACTCATACGTTTGTTAGGATAAGTTATAAGATAAGAATTAGTCGGGCCAACCCTCTTTTTATTCTTGAAAAACATTATATGCGAGAGGCACGTCTGGCGTTGGCCATGGAAATTTCCAGATTTCAGTCTGCTGGTAGGTGTACTCTGTAGTTGTTTATACAGAAGTGAGTTCTGGTGAGTGAAATATGTTTGGAACTGTCTTATTGTTCCTGCTTCTTGTCTAACGCAGGCAGTCATGGAAGTGGTGTAGATTTGGTAGTGCCACCGATTATTTCCATTGGATGATGCAATTTGACGTCAAGTATGTGTACATGTGTACTATTTTTCTGTACTGGAGCACAGTATTCTGCCCTGGAGTAAAGTAATGCCAATGTAGCAATACAAAGGGTATATCCATTTGCACCCCGTCTTGACCCAGCCAGGTTTCTGGCTGTATCGTTCTGGTGTTCACATTTTCTTGCTGCATTTCCCAAATGGTCCTAAAAACCTTGTCAAACATGACACCCAAGTATTTTGGGTATGGGTTGTGTGCCATGGGGACATTTTCAAAGACCACATCTAATCTGTGATTTGCCTCAAGGTTATTAAGATGATAAGCACTTACCATCGTTTTAGATGGATTTGGCTTGAATCTCCAGTTCTTGAAACAATCTCCCATTATGTGTAAATCTGTGGTGAAAGAGCCTTCAAACTCTTCCATCTTTCTTACTTGATAAGCTAGCGCTAGGTTGTCAGTAAATTGTACCTAGTGTTGAGCATATCATTGGTATAAAGATTAAAAAGGGTTGGTGATAGCACAGAGCCCTGTGGTAGCCCATTTTTCAGCCTTCACCATCTGATTTCTTTGTCTCCTAGGAATACTTGAAATTGTCTGTTGCTGAACATGCTATCCAGTAAATTAACCAACTTTTTACACGGTATGATTTCTGCACATTTAAGTAGCAGGCCATAGCACCATATGGAGTCAAATTCGCCCATAAGATCAACAAATGCTACAGCAGTCTTTAATTTCCATTGCTATGCTGGTTCGATGAAAGACATTTGTGCCAATACCTGATAATGGCAACTGCAATTCTTTTGAAAACCAGCTTGATGCAGTGGAGTTACTTCATCAAGTAATGATTGAATTTGGCTTAGCAACATCATTTCATAGTTTGTAAGCTATACTAAGTAATGATATGGATCCTTAATGTGATGCTTCGCTGTCATCTGTACCAGGTTTTTTAAGATCTGTTAGTTTTGTAGCCTTAAATTTTGCTGGCAATTTTCCACTGATCAGTATCGTATTATATTCCTGTAACAACAGCCACTGCTTAGTTTTCAGGTCTGGGTTTTTCAGGAACTCTGGATCCATTTCGTCGAAACCAGCCACTTTGTTTGTACACACACTTCCCAAAGCTCCCTCCAGCTCATCGGTTGTGAACTTGCATGAGAGATCTGGATGGGGGACTAGCTGAGAGCGTTTGAATTCTAACTGTTTCTTCAGAAGTCTGCAGCTTCTTGCTGTTTCCTTCTTCTGCGGTCATTCGGAGCTGGGAAAGTTCGTCTGTTGTTTGATTTGTATGTGTAAACCGATATTCCCCGTATTGCTGATCACACTCATCCTGGGATGTATTGTTCCCTATGTCCTCTGGGTATCGTCCTCTTTGCTCTCATTGAAGCTTTAGTAAAACAGAAAACATTGATTTACCTTTAATTCTCAACTGATTAGATCAAATGTGACAGATTCGGAATTCTTGACCACCAAGCAACAAAGTGAACTAACTCAGTTGTTAACTGGATACATAAACGTGTTTTCTGAACAACCAGGAATAACAAAAGGATATACATACGATACTGACGTATGCCACACAAGACATTCTGTCATGTTACCTACTCTGTCCCATGGAAAAAGAAAGAAACAGTTACCAAAGAAATAAGAAAAATATGACAATGGCAAATTATAGAGCCATCTCTGTCGTCACTGTGGCGAACCCAGGGGGAAAAGTAGGATTAGCTTTAGATGCCAAGGACATAAACTAAATGTATGGTGCCAGTGCGCACTAGGCCAGAAAAGTTAGAAGAACAGATACAAAAAATATTTGGGGTAAAGTATTTAACTTCAGTAGATTTGAGATATTCCTATTGGCAGTTTCCATTACTTGATCAATGTAAAAAGTATTTTCACATTCTGCACATTTTTTTGGAGGTAGGAGTTACCATTGGAGGGTACTTCCCTTCAGCTTAAATGTTAGTGCTGGAGTATTTATCACAGCACTGGAGGCAGCATTAGGTCTACAGCTACGTGACAAAGTAACTCTCTATTAATAGCAGCTTCTACCTGGGAAGAACACATCATTGACTTGAAAGAGTCTTAAAGACGTTTTTGGGCACTGTGATCACAGCTAACTTAGAAAAATCGAAATTTGGTAGAAATCAGATAAAATTTCTAGGTCACATCATCCTACTGTTAGGAATACTGCCTGACCCAAAGAAGATGGAGGCCACAGAACAATTTCCAAGACCCAGAACCAAAACATGTTTACCAGCATTCATCAGACTTGGTTCGTTCTTCTGTAGATTCATGCTTGACCAAATACTTAACAGTGAGGATCCACTGAATTTATTGCATACAAATATGCCTTGATTTCGTCAACAGGATGTCAACAAGAATTTGAAGACATAAAGCAACCATTGCTAAATTCAGATATTCTGTATCATAGTAATATGGAGAATGATTTTTTACTTTGTAGGTAGAGGACTGTTCAGCTGTGAAAGATCATACTCAGTTACTGAATTAGAAGTCCTAGCAGTAGTTGGGCATTGATAAAATTTCATTACTACAAATGTGGTAAGAAGATTAAAGTATTTTGCGACCACGATGTGCTTAGTTTTTTGCTTACTTGCAAGTTACTGAATGCAAGATTGGCCAGGTGGCCATTAGCGCTTCAAGAATACAGATTTCAAATCATGTACATAAGTGAGAAACATAAAGTTGTGACAGAAGCATTATCATTTTTACCCCAAGGGTCTGCCAGAAATGTCATGCTTGAGAGTGATAGAATGGCCACAACTGCATATATGCAGTATGCAATATATGCAGTATGTTTACAACTTTAAATGATGTTCTCTACCTACTTCACAAAATGTATGGATCTAAGCATAAATGTACTACACTGCTAAACACTTGAGGCATATATGAATTCAGACAGTGTCAGTAATAACTTACACCCAACAAAAATGACGTCTAAACCACAAGCTGCTTTATGAAATAACTGTTGCACTGGCAATGTCGAAATCTCGACTACCAGGAACTGAAAAAGTTTTACGTCTAACACACAATGTACAAAGTGATGTCCAGAATGACCACACATTACTGCCCCTGAGGGAGTGTGGAAAAGTAGGAATTGCAATTTTAATTTTTATTGAATCCAAAGACAATGTTGTAAATTGTGTGTATTAAGTCAAATTTATGTAATAAACACTAAAAAGAATAAAATACCATCCCTCTTAACTCATTTTTGCAAATTACATTTATATATATAAAATGGTAAAGCTAGCCTGTTAGTTTGAACACTACAGAACTTTACTAGCATGGTTATGTTGGAGATGCCTTGCTGTTACCTTCCTCTGACCTCTGGACTGACTTACCTCACCACTTGTAGGGGACCTACAGTTTAACATGGACTCCAAATTACAGTGCAATTCCTCAATTTCACGTTAACAAACACTGCTTAAAGAAGTGGTAAGTCATTGACGGAGGCTAGAGCATGAGACATTTGTATTTTGTTTTTAAGTAATCTACATCACCTATTATTGTACATGGTATTACATTAGAATTTGGTTTATAGTATGGTGCAAGGAAAATTACCTATGCTCATGAAACAGTTTTTTATGTGAAGAATGTTCTGACAAGTTGTTAAGCATATTTTTAGACAAAAGAAAATCAGAATGGAATAATGAGAGTATTATTGCTACTCACTATATAGTGGAAATGTTGAGTCACAGACTGTCACAACAAAAATATGGTTACGGAAGTACGCTCTGGCCATAAAATCTTCTTCTGAATTACTGAATTAGACAACATACAAACACACACACACACACCCACACACACACACATTCATGCAGACACAACTGACACACACATGACCACTATCTCTGGCTGCCCCATATGGGGGGGATTTTAAAATGGGAACCTTCGATTTCGTTGCAAATTCGGATCTAACACCAATACATACCCATGGTTGACTAGAAACTTTTATTCATTCATGGTAGATAGAGCTGTAATTGACATAATTAAATTTTCTGATTTTTTAAGTTATGAACCGACTCTTTCGATCTACATTACATTTTCGTTAAAAATGTTAACTGTTACCTGAACATTTGATATTATTGATAAAAATTAATTTAGTGAAAATCTGATTATACTATAAAATCTTTACATTCAGACATTTAAAATCTGGCAAATAACCTAAATTTAATGTAATGTAGTTTTCTGTACCATTTGGGGTTGATAGCAGAGAGTTCCCACATGATCAGGGTGCTTGATTTCGGTGAATCCCTTTGATCTCATCATAGAGGTGACTGAATTCGGTATGTTTCACTGCCTAACAGCCATAACTGTCATGCTGATTACGGCACTATGTACTATGAGTGAAAAACGTTTCTTGAGATAAACCCTAGGTATATTTCGTGCAGAACACAAATCTGGAAAAAAAAGTGGGAACCCGTTTTTCAACAAAAAGCTGATCGTCCTATGTGGGGTGCGGTGGGGGAGTTAGTGGTTTGCCAATTTTAGCACAGGCAGGTGTCCCCTTTGAAAATACACTCTAAGGAAAAAATTGATGTCGCACCACAAAGGAATTATCCGAATGGGACGGAAATTGTCAGATACAAACTACAAGTACAGACAAACATATGATTAAAATTTGAGAAAAATTAAATGATTTATTCAAGAGAAAGAGCTTCAGAAAATGAGGAAGTCAATAACGCATTGGTCCACCTCCGGCTCTTATGAGAGCAGTTATGGCTTGCCTAGAAGGGCAACAAAACACGGCATACAATATCATCATGGACCACCGTGCTGTAAGGGTGCTGCACATGACCACCAAAAGGGTCCTAAATGAAAAGAAATAGAACCCCAGAATATCACTCCTTTCTGATGAGCTATATGGGACGCAACAGTCAGGTTGGTATCCCACCGCTATCTAGGGATTCTCCTGACATGTTTTCAGCCTGGAGTCTCATTGATTGAAGCAGAATTATCTTCAGTGACGAGTACAGCGTGGACCTGAGCCCCGATGATCAGCGAAGACGTGTCTGGGGGTGCTATGGACATTGGTGGGATAACAACCTGACTGGTTTGACAACCAGGAGTGATGGTCTGGGATGTCATTTCTTTTCCCAGCAGGACCGCTTTGGTTGCCATCTGTGAAATTCTTACATCATAGCGGCACTTCGACGATTTCCTGTGCCCAGTTCTGTTGCCTTTCATGGCAAACCATCCTGGGCTTACATTTCAGAAAGATAATGCCGTTGCACATGGCGTGAGTTTCTACTGTTTGTCTTTGTGCTTCCCAAACCCTACCTTAACCAGCAAGGTCGGCAGATCGACTTTATGTCTATACTCTGCAAACCACTGGGAAGTGCATGGCACAGGGTACTGTATAGATAGATAAGGAAAAGCCCCAACATGGTACGATAAAAGTTATTACCAATAACAATAAACACCAGTGTGCGCGCTGTAAGCAACAGCAAAGATATATTTTGCTACACCAGAAGGCGAATGAAAAATGATGGAAACTCCATTCAATTTTTTTAGATGGACTCCGTCTTTAGTTCTCTTACGGACAAGACATATTGTTGTGAGAACTGTGTAGTTGACATTGTGTTACCTGAGTAATATTTTTATGAATGTATGTTGTGTGAGAGTTCTTTTTAGTGCAAAACCACGAAAGTTTTCTTTTCCGCGCATTATGTTAATATCATATCACTGTAGCTGCCTGCATCTGAAGAGGAAGTCCGAAAAATCAGTATTGTATTCACCGTCAAAAATGGGAAGTAATTATGGTGGAAGAAGAAGCATATAACCAAACTGCGTAAATCTCAACAGCATAGACAATACACGAATCGATGTAAGTTCACCTCACCACTGACTTACAATTTATGAGATCTGTGAATTAAAAGTGAAAGACAATTCATTGGCTGCAAAATCTATAAGAATCAAACATGACAATAGTGTAATTAATTTGTTTAATTATATTTTTATAGATATTTGCACAACTAGCAACCTGGTAACATGACATTGAGAAAGCTATGAAACCACTTTTGTAAATTGTTCAGATTTATTTATTACATTATATGAAATTTTTTGCATGTACTAATTATTTTTAAATTTTCATGTGCAACATCATGACTAGGAGCAAAATAACCAGACCCAAAAATTCTTGTGGATGAAGTACCCAATTCAAAACAGAATCAAAAATGAAACCGGAATTTACAGAAAATTTTGGATACGTGATAATTGTTTCATCGCAGCAAAGGTAGGACCGCAACACAAGCGCTTGCTTAGTTATGGTTGCTACCGTCTCCTGCGTAATAATTAGACTTCCCTTCCCTTAATTTCCCTTCCTAAATGTATTGTAGTGAAATTTTCAGAAATTTTACATAATGATTAGCGAGAGAAATGTTTGAAGTTTTTGTGTCACAACATTTCGTGCATCATAAAAGTAGCCAATTAACACTTGAGGACACGTAAATCATATGTTTAAATTTCCAAAAATAATATATTTCAGTTTTCTATTTTTCAAAATTTTGATTAAAATATTCAATCACAGTGGAACAAAAATCAGTTTCAATTATTGTTGACATGGCGAAAACGCAATAAACCAAGATGGCGTACAATTGCAAGGCAGAATATCTGAAGCACCACCGCCATGTCTTCCACACTCAGAAGTAGTTCAGAGATGAATATAATCGAAGTAACAAATGCTAGTGAGCTTTCACAGGTTTCTCAGTTTGATGATACGTTGATGACAATAGATGAAACTACATCATGTATCTCTGCGAGCAACGTTCTGCTCGCACAGGAAAACATAGAAAGCGAAGATAACTTGATTTTTGACGACACTTTACTGTCACCCATCATACGAAATCCAAAAATGTTGATTTGCACAATAGAGTTGTTAACGACCAAAGTCCATTAGGTAGCGACCAAAATACTGCACTTGCCGCGATACTACAAAAACTCGATAGCTTGAGCACCGAAATAAAAAATACAATTACCAATTTGCATACAGACATAAATACAAAATTTGACAGTTTGTTGCAAAACCTTATCATAGTCACACAAGAGATAAACAACATAAAACAAGAGCAGAAACACGTTTTAAAATATTTTCACGATACAGTCACACAACAGATCAGTGATTTGACACAGAATTTTCACGACGAAATGAATGTAAAATTCAAAGACATAGAAAAACAGCTAAAGCAAGATGTACTTTCCGAAGTAGACAATGACATTACGGAAATAAAACAGAAATTTGACACTCTTAACGAGCAGAAAGATACAGTAGAGCAACAAATAAAAGCGATTAAATACACACACACAAACTTGGAAGCTGCTCAAACACATTTAACTTCGGCATAGAGAACATCTCTACCATAGTAAACAAACTGCACAAGGAGTACGAAAATATACCAATAGCTATTGATGACATCACTTTAAAAGTAGCATAACTTGAAATCGAATCAGTCTGTGCCACAAAGGAAAGAGGCAAACTTAGTGAAAATTTATCTGATGTAATTTCACAAGCTGAAGCAGGTACTTCGGACAAAATCAGTACTGTAGCGGAAAAAGTTTGAAGGAATGTAGATTAATCAATGACATAGTTGAAAAAGTTATTCAGCAAAAGGAAAATGACATTATTGATAAAGTGAAAAACGATTTGCAAGCTACAGAGCACAGGATACGTAACTACTTAGGTGAAAGTGATACAGAGACACAAGTTGTACACATAAACAAGGAGCCAGCCACAGCAAACCAAAGTAATGTATGCACACCGATCATTGCAAACCCTACAAACAATGCCAGTAGTAATGACAGACCACAGAGTGTAAGTTTACATGGCATAACACCAGAACCAGTAAATGTAAATAAAACAGCTATGTAAACACAGCACAAAATACGAACAGCTTGTCCAAATACACTCCTGGAAATTGAAATAAGAACACCGTGAATTCATTGTCCCAGGAAGGGGAAACTTTATTGACACATTCCTGGGGTCAGATACATCACATGATCACACTGACAGAACCACAGGCACATAGACACAGGCAACAGAGCATGCACAATGACGGCACTAGTACAGTGTATATCCACCTTTCGCAGCAATGCAGGCTGCTATTCTCCCATGGAGACGATCGTAGAGATGCTGGAGGTAGTCCTGTGGAACGGCTTGCCATGCCATTTCCACCTGGCGCCTCAGTTGGACCAGCGTTCGTGCTGGACGTGCAGACCGCGTGAGACGACGCTTCATCCAGTCCCAAACATGCTCAATGGGGGACAGATCCGGAGATCTTGCTGGCCAGGGTAGTTGACTTACACCTTCTAGAGCACGTTGGGTGGCACGGGATACATGCGGACGTGCATTGTCCTGTTGGAACAGCAAGTTCCCTTGCCGGTCTAGGAATGGTAGAACGATGGGTTCGATGACGGTTTGGATGTACCGTGCACTATTCAGTGTCCCCTCGACGATCACCAGTGGTGTACGGCCAGTGTAGGAGATCGCTCCCCACACCATGATGCCGGGTGTTGGCCCTGTGTGCCTCGGTCGTATGCAGTCCTGATTGTGGCGCTCACCTGCACGGCGCCAAACACGCATACGACCATCATTGGCACCAAGGCAGAAGCGACTCTCATCGCTGAAGACGACACGTCTCCATTCGTCCCTCCATTCACGCCTGTCGCGACACCACTGGAGGCGGGCTGCACGATGTTGGGGCGTGAGCGGAAGACGGCCTAACGGTGTGCGGCACCGTAGCCCAGCTTCATGGAGACGGTTGCGAATGGTCCTCGCCGATACCCCAGGAGCAACAGTGTCCCTAATTTGCTGGGAAGTGGCGGTGCGGTCCCCTACGGCACTGCGTAGGATCCTACGGTCTTGGCGTGCATCCGCGCGTCGCTGCGGTCCGGTCCCAGGTCGACGGGCACGTGCACCTTCTGCCGACCACTGGCGACAACATCGATGTACTGTGGAGACCTCACGCCCCATGTGTTGAGCAATTCGGCGGTACGTCCACCCGGCCTCCCGCATGCCCACTATACGCCCTCGCTCAAAGTCCGTCAACTGCACATACGGTTCACGTCCACGCTGTCGCGGCATGCTACCAGTGTTAAAGACTGCGGTGGAGCTCCGTATGCCACGGCAAACTGGCTGACACTGACGGCGGCGGTGCACAAATGCTGCGCAGCTAGCGCCATTCGACGGCCAACACCGCGGTTCCTGGTGTGTCCGCTGTGCCGTGCGTGTGATCATTGCTTGTACAGCCCTCTCGCAGTGTCCGGAGCAAGTATGGTGGGTCTGACACACCGGTGTCAATGTGTTCTTTTTTCCATTTCCAGGAGTGTATTTGCTGATGAAGGTCTTTTAAGTCACCGTCAATTTCCAACGTTTATGAGTGAAGGTAAGATGAATCCTGTTGTGTTTATTAGTGCTTTTTGACATGTGTTTCCTAGAAATTTGACGGAAGCACAAAAGATCAGATTTGTTGCTGGGTACACGCCAGGCAATGTACTTTTGTGGGCGACCGAGGTAGCTGAGCGTTGTCACATATTTACAATTTGAACGGGAATTTCTTGACAAATACTGACCAGAAGCCGTACAGGACAGACTTAATCCCGCCCATTTTAATAGCAAATATGGCAGCTGGCGTGGGTATTTTGAGAAGTATCTCAATGAAACACGTTATTTGATGAATCCCATTTCTCATGTTGATGTTTAAAAATTTTAAAAAGTCGTTTGCCATCATACATTCGTGAAAAATTAATTACTACACCTGAGCACGACGCAGAATATTTTCTATTAACTTTAGATTCAATCGACCTAATATATGAGGAGAAAGTAAAAACAAACAGTGCGTCAGACAGCCAAACACCACAACAACATTAAAAAGATGGTTCAAATGGCTCTGAGCACTATGGGACTTAACTTCTAAGGTCATCAGTCCCCTAGAACTTAGAACTACTTAAACCTATCTAACCTAAGGACACCACACACATCCATGCCCGAGGCAGGATTCGAACCTGTGACCGTAGCATTCGCGCGGTTTCAGACTGTAGCGCCTTTAACCGCTTGATCACTCCGGCCGGCACAACAACATTACTCAAATGGTGAATACTTAAAGCCAGACGCAAACATACAGCAAGGATGGTACGCACAATCACAAGGATACATTAACCGTGGTAACGAATACGGGAATGGAAATGGCAGGAGCAAGAGATTTAAACAAAACTTTCTGTATAACAGAGATATTTCTTGATACAGCGTCTACAACTAATTTAATGTCTGAAACATTTTTCACTGAATTAAAAAGATGGAATAAATTTCCTGTTCTACAGTACAAAATTGCAAAGTACAAACAGCTACTGGCGGCAAAACCAAGTTAGTAAAACACCAAGCTCTAATCACCCTCCACATTGAACAATTTTCTGTGAAGTGTAATTTCTTAGTAGTAGACAAACTAATAGTCAACTGCCTGATGATTTTCTATCAGCCTGATTACCACACCGGAGAGGTATGACAAAGTAAACCCAGAACCCAATGTCACGGTACAGTATTCATATCCCATCTTGTATTTTTTGAACAAACACAATACCGACACTGAAGATAACCAGGAATTAGTAGAACAAAAATTGAACGAATCAAATATTCTAGATGCTACACAACGACAAGAGCTTTCTGACTTACTTTTTAAATATGCAATTTTTTTGCATATTTTGTTTTTAATAAGAATCCAGGAGTAATCAAAGATTATGAACATAAACTTAATGTCCATCCTCATGAAACATTTTGTGTTATGTCTTACCCCATACCGTGGACAAAGCGTGAACCAGTTAAGTAGGAACAATAGGATGTGAAAATGGGGAATCATACAGCCATCATTTTCACCATACTGCAGTCCAGTACTACAAGTTAGTAAACGTGATGGATCAGTATGACTAGTTTTAGACCCTAGAGGCATAAACAAAATCCTAGTACCAGTAAGAACAAAACCAGATAATTTAGATGAACAGTTACTAAAATTTCGTAACATCAAATATTTCAGCACCTTCGATCTAAAAAAATCCTACTGGCAAATTAAGTTACACGAGGAGGGTAGAAAACACACAGCGTTTGTCTGCAATGGCAGGAGTTATGAATTTCAAGTTCTACCTATTAGCTTAAACATCAGCACAGGCATATTTATATTAGATTTGGACAGGGTCTTAGCACCAGAATTGCTCAGTAAAGTTACCATTTATGTTGACAATATGTTAATAGCCACATCGACTTGGACAGAACACATCAGTACAATGGAAAAAGTATTTCAGAGATTTACAGAGTACAAAGTATCAGCAAATGTTAAAAAACCTAATTCGGGAGGATGACGGTTCAATCCCGCATCTGGCCATCCTGATTTAGGTTTTCCGTCATTTCCCTAAATTGCTCAAGGCAAATGCCAGGATGGTTTCTGTGAAAGGGCACGGCCAATTTCCTTCCCCGTCCTTCCCTAATCCGATGAGACTGATGACCTCATAGTTTGGTCTGTTCCTCCAAACAACCGAACTTAAAAAATCTAACTTTGGCAAAGAACAAGTAAAAATTTTAGGACATATTGTATCTGAACAGGGTATACTACCAGACCTAAAGAAACTAGATGTCATACACAATTGCCCACCCCAAAGGAACAAAAAACAATTGAAAGCATATCTAGGACTAACCTCTTTTTTCCAAAAATTTATACCACGACAACTTATGACTAGTGATGCCCTACTTAAACTATTGAGAAAGAATAAACCTTGGTTATGGAATGAAAGATGCCAGGAGGACTTTACCAAAATTAAAAATGCATTAATATCAGGAAACATTTTGGGTCATCGTGACATGTCTAAGGACTTTTGTTTAAGTATGGATGCCTTGTCTCAGGAGCTGGGGGCATGTTTGTTTCAGATACGAAAAGAAGAAGGAAAAACAGAGCCCAAAGTCATCAGCTTTGCCAGCAGCACTTTACCACAGGCAGAAACATCATATTACGTGTCAGAACTGGGAAGTTTAGCAGTAATTTGGGCGTTTAAGAAATTCGAGTATTTTCTTTGGCTTAAAAACACTAAAGTCTACTGTAATAACCAATCATTACCTTTTCTCTTAACATGTAAGCTGTTACACTGAAGACTAGCGAGGTGGTGTTTGTACCTAAAGGAATTCAGTTTTGAAATAATACACAGAAAAGGCAGTCGCAGTCAGAATATTACCGCAGATGCACTATCCAGATTACCACAGGGATTAGATTAGATTAGATTAGATTAATACTTGTTCCATAGATAATGAATATGACACTTCGTAATGATGTGGAACGTGTCAGGTTAATAAGATGTCTGAACAAGATATTACATTACACAAAATATTGCATGAAACTAATGTTTAAGTTGTTGTTGTCGTTTTTTTTGTGAACTGTCTGAACACAATTCAGAAATCCGAATATTATTAATGCAAAGTAATATACAAACATCAGACTACAAAAAATTTTGTAAACAGATGGGAATGATATAACACCAACACAATAGGTAGAAAATAGTAATACAAAATCCTAACCATAATACAAACCATAAAGCAAGTAAATGATATCAGTTATACAAAGGCGTTTCGTTCCACTGGAAGCACGAATGTGCTAACCATTGGTGTATATGCCTCCCAGAGGAATATATCGACGAATTTACCAATCATACACACAAAGTATGGGGACACTACAGAGTAACAAAATGTACAGAAAAGATTTCGAAACTTTGTTACTTTCCTAATTTGCGACAATGTGTTTCACAAACATTAAAAAAAGTGTGCTATTTGCCAAAGAACAAAACCATCCAATGTTTCAGACATAACAGAAATACACCCCAAACTACCCAAAGCCCCACTGGAAATGGTTTCTCTGCATATCTGCAGGGTCATATCCCAGAGCAAAAAGTGGTGTCAAATACACAATAGGATATTTTCACAAAATACATCAAACTTTATGCTATCAAAAACACTATGGCCAGTGGCATCATAGGGAGAATTGAAGAGGATTTTTTACGAAGAGTAGGTAGACCCAAAGTGATATTAACAGACAATGCAGCTTATTTTGTAGGAAGGAAATGGGAACAATTCATGAATACACAGGGCATTAAACACATCTTGGTAAGTTTTTTCCACCCGGGAGCAAGTCCCATGGGGAGGGTGTTTAAAGAATTCAATAGATTTATAAGGACATACACTCATAATAAGCATTCATGACGCATTGAATACGTAACTCCATTTATGAAAAAAAGCAAACAATCTTCCCCACTCTTCCACAGGTTTCACTCCTAATGAACTTATGTTTAACACAAAGCAAACTGACGAATGGGAATCACCCATACCATAATTAACTACCAAAGAGTTAACTTTGCAGGATAAAGTAAAACAAGCAGTAATTACAAGAGAGAATAGAGCAGAATACAAAAAGAGAATATACAACAAAAAGTTAAAACGAGTTACATATTTTTATAAGTTCAACGAGTCCTCTTGAGAACATATTCCAAATCGACAAAGATTGGTAAGCTAAATAAAAAATGGCAATTACTAAACTAAGGGCGCTATATCATTGCTAAAACACCCTTCCTGGAACTTGTAGGTTGGTATATGAAAGAACAGGGAGAGACAAATGTCTCCCCCCTCACAAAGACTTAAATGCTTTTCATGAGTAGTGACACAATGTCACAGCAGTTTTCTTGTCATAAAATATATTTATAATTAATGTCATAGTTTTATAAGTAAGGAATTTTATTATGTGTATTTTACATGAAATGTGTGTGAACTCAAGTAATTTTCTTGTTTTGTAAGCAAAGATGAACATTTGTTTGGGAGGAAGTGAAAAAACACAGCTTCACACAAAGCAAAATGCAAACTGGAGCAGCGTACAACTCAGCTGAGCGCGCCCAACAATGCATGTTTACGTCAGTACTAGGGAGCAGATATTGACCTTGAACAAGCGCAACAGGCTAACTCGCAGCGCAACCGAATAGAATCGCGAAGCTGTGCAAGTATTAAGCCCAATTTCAAAATAAATAATAACATGTAACATCTATATTTACTATCAGGAAACGAATGAATGTAATATTACATTTATATCAACATGCGAAGTTGTGCCAGTACTAAAATATATACACTGCAACTAGAATTAAAAGCAATCATTACAACAAAACATACAGGATGTGTTAGCTAACAAAAGAATAAGATACTGTAGGAGATGTCAAAGTAACTTTCTGTCCAGGGTAAATGAATAAAAGGAATACAAATACAAGTAAATAAATATATAAACAAATAAGAATGAAATATGAAAAACGTCTGCAAACGATTGTCGTGCGTATCCTATGAGCTACGAAACACAATTAGTTTTTAAGTTAGTTATAAGTTTTTTATATCGCAGTGCAGAAGAATAAATTTATGACAGGTGTTATAGGTACCAGATAAAAAAAAACGGGCCGCACCTCAAAGAGATGATTTAGTTATTAGTATGTGTATGTGTATATTTTGGTCATCAAGCATATGAAGAATAAGAATATACATCGTCGCAGTGCAACTACAAAACATTTACCCATACCTACTGACTACAAAGTGCACATAAACATGGAGTCATGTGACCTCAAATAAAACTAATCATTTCATATCGCGTCACATGCGAATATAGACGACGACATTTCCACATAATCGTAAAGAGGTAACCATGACGTAATGCAAAAACTTTTGCATTGCAAACATGAAGCTACACATAAACAATTATAAGCAACACAATGGTATATAGTACATGAACGTTAATACATTTCGGTTCCATGATAAGGGAGTTCCCTGATAAGTTATTTAAGAAAGGACGAATAGCATTTCGTTAGTAATCCATAAACCAGTAGAATAGTATTCCTTATTCCCTCCCCAATGCAGGAGGCGGCGCCAAAGCACAGTTAAGCCAGCAACGCGTAAAGTAAAACCCTGATGTAAATGCTTTTCTCTGTTTCTCCCTAGGAAAATATTAAACTCTCATAACTGATGTTTGCATGACTGGAAAATAAAATGTGGATGCATTAAATGCATATATAGTAACACGATGTAATGGAATGTAAATAAGTTACTTGTACTTATGTAAAAAGGAATTTTTTTGAAGCTAACAAGCTATACTAACCAGCAACTGTAACTGAAAAAGGAATTTTGTAACGTTTTAGTATATAAGTGTTTTCTACATTTGATACAAATAATGGGTGGAGTGTCAGCCTTACATGTAAGCCATTGTAATATGCATTGTTACGTCAAAATGTTTATGTGAATTTTATGTGTATATTGAGCCATATGTAAAAGAGTAACTGGAAAAGCTAACAAAAAAGAAAGAAAAACCTCAAGGACTAAAAACAATTCTCATGCCAAAGTGAACGACAAAATAGGTGGTGGTATCCAAATGCAAGCGCAATAGTGCAACGAATCAATTATGGTACTGTCATGCTACACAACGTCTGATATATTAATCAGCAAACTACAGTTGTGCAAGTATCACTTACCTTGGCGTCAGGTGTTGATGTGCAGTGTTAACCCCACTGAAAATGTGGATACGACAGAGAAGATCCTCCCTGGGCCGTATAAAAGGTGAATTATCTGCTGCAGCATCGGTTCTTGGAGAAAAAACGCACGTGCAACGCACTCACAATGGAACACCATGCCTCAGAAAATTATTTGACGGATAGTATGGCACTAAAAGTGTGAGTGGGAGCGCGGCCGACCGTACCCAACAATATGCGCAACACTTAACGGTTGTTGCGCAGTCAACAAACATATTTAACATGCATGCACTCAGAGACTAGCAATGTTGCCAAATAGACAAGTAACCGCTCTTGGAGCGCCCTCATGGAAAGCTCTGACAAAAAAACATTGCACGACCGCTGCAAGCGTCAGCAAAAGATGTATTTTACAATGATGGAAGGCGGTAACAAATGAGGGAAACCTCATTCATTTTTGTTGTCAATTAGTAGAGAGACTCTGTCTTTAATTCTCGAGTGGAGAAGACGTGTTTTTTGTAAGATGTGTTTGGTACCCATTTGTGTTGTCTGAATAATAATAATTATTGGATCAAAACCAAGAAACTATTCAGTTATCTTCCGAAAAATATGTAAATGTCATGTCACAAGAGCAGCCTGTCTATAAGGAAGAAGTCTGATAAAATGAAAACTACATTACCTACACAGCCAAGAATAAGTTTTACGGTGTTGCAAGAAGAAGCATCTAACAGGAGTGTGTCAGAATTTGGGCATTAATTTAAAATAATTTATTTCTATTAATCTCTTTATTTATGTACCCTTTATTATTATTACACACGCACACACACACACTCACACACACACACACACACACACACACACACACACACACACACACACACACACATATATATATATATATATATATATATATATATAAACAATTAATAAATAAATATTAAATAATATATCAATCTGCACAATCTATATAAAACAAACATGACAATAGTGTAATTAATTTCTTTAATTATTTTTTATAAATATTTGCACAACATGTCACATTTTAAGAGTTATTAGGGTTTCCTCCCATTCCATTCACATTTGAACACTGGAAGAATGACTGTTTGAACGCTTCTAGGCATGCATTAATTATTCTGATCTTATCCTTACGATTCCCATCTTAATGATAGGTAAGGAACTGCAGCATTTTCCTGGAGTCATCATTCAAAACTGTTTCTTGGAACTTTGTTAATAGCATTTCTTGGGATAGTTTGCATCTATCTTCAAGAACATGCTAGTTCAGTTTCTCTGGTATCTCTGTTACACTCTCCCATGAATCAAACAAACCTATGACTATTTGTGTTGCCCTTCTCCGTGTACATTCACTATCACTTGTTAGTCCTAACTGGTAAGAGTCCCACACACTTGTGCAATTTTGTAGAACGAGTTGCAAGAGTGTTCTAGATTCAATGTCTTTTTGTAGACGGATTAGTTTGATATGTGACACCATTCTCTACTTCTTTCCTATTTGTTGTTGTTGTTGTGGTCTTCAGTCCTGAGACTGGTTTGATGCAGCTCTCCATGCTACTCTATCCTGTGCAAGCTCCTTCATCTCCCAGTACCTACTGCAGCCTACATCCTTCTGAATCTGCTTAGTGTATTCATCTCTTGGTCTCACTCCATGATTTTTACCCTACATGCTGCCCTCCAATACTAAATTGGTGATCCTCTTCTCCCCAATTCTATTCAATACCTCCTCATTAGTTACGTAATCTATCCACCTAAACTTCAGCATTCTTCTGTAGCACCACATTTCGAAAGCTTCTATTCTCTTCTTGTCCAAACTATTTATCATCCATGTTTCACTTCCACACATGGCTACACACCATACAAATAATTTCAGAAATGACTTCCTGACACTTAAATCTATACTCGATGTTAACAAATTTCTCTTCTTCAGAAACGCTTTCCTTGCCATTGCCAGTCTACATTTTATATCCTCTCTACTTCGACCATCATCAGTTATTTTGCTCCCCAAATAGCAAAACTCATTTACTACTTTAAGCGTCTCATTTCCTAATCTAATTCCCTTAGCATCACCCGACTTAATTCGACTACATTCCATGATCCTCGTTTTGCTTTTGTTGATATTCATCTTATATCCTCCTTTCAAGACACTGTCCATTCCGTTCAACTGCTCATCCCAGTCCTTTGCTGTCTCTGACAGAATTACAATGTCATCGGCGAACCTCAAAGTTTTTATTTCTTCTCCCTGGATTTTAATACCTACTCCAAATTTTTCTTTTTTTCCTTTACTGCTTGCTCAATATATACAGATTTAATAACATTGGGGAGAAGCTACAACCCTGTCTCACTCCCTTCCCAACCACTGATTCCCTTTCATGCCCCTCGACTCTTATAACTGCCATCTGGTTTCTGTACAAATTGTAAATAGCCTTTCGATCCCTGTATTTTACCCCTGCCACCTTTAGAACTTGAAACAGAGTATTCCAGTCAACATTGTCAAAAGCTTTCTCTAAGTCTACAAATGCTAGAAACGTAGGTTTGCCTTTCCTTAATCTTTCTTCTAACATAAGTCGTAAGGTCAGTATTGCCTCATGTGTTCTAACATTTCTACGGAATCCAAACTGATCTTCCCAAAGGTCGGCTTCTACCAGTTTTTCCATTCGTCTGTGAAGAATTAGCGTTAGTATTTTGCAACTGTGACTTATTAAACTGATAGTTCTGTAATTTCCACATCTGTCAACACCTGCTTTCTTAGGGATTGGAATTATTATATTCTTCTTGAAGTCTGAGGGTATTTCACCTGTCTCGTACATCTTGCTCACCAGATGGTAGAATTTTGTCAGGACTGGCTCTCCCAAGGCCGTCAGTAGCTCTAATGGAATGTTGTCTACTTCCGGGGCATTGTTTCGACTCAGGTCTTTCAGTGCTCTGTCAACCTCTTCGCGCAGTATCATATCTCCCATTTCATCTTCATATACCTCCTCTTCCATATCCATAATATTGTCCTCAAGTACATCGCCCTTGTATAGACCCTCTATATACTCCTTCCACCTTTCTGTTTTCCCTTCTTTGCTTAGAACTGGTTTTCCATCTGAGCTCTTGATATTCATACAAGTGGCTCTTTTTTCTCCAAAGGTCTCTTTAATTTTCCTGTAGGAAGTATGTATCTTACCCCTAGTGATATAAACCTCTACATCCTTACATTTGTACTCTAGCCGTGCCTGCTTAGCCATTTTGCACTTCCTGTCGATCTCATTTTTGAGACTTTTGTATTCCTTTTTGCCTGCTTCATTTACTGCATTTTTATATTTTCTCCTTTCATCAATTAAATTCAGTACTTCTTCTGTTACCCAAAGATTTCTACTAGCCATCGTCTTTTTACCTACTTGATCCTCTGCTGCCTTCACTACTTCATCCCTCAGAGCTACCCATTCTTCTTCTAATGTATTTCTTCCCCCCATTCCTGTCAATTGTTCTCTTATGCTCTCTCTGAAACTCTGTACAACCTCTGGTGTGGTCAGTTTATCCAGGTCCCATCTCCTTAAATTTCCACCTTTTTGCAATTTCTTCAGTTTTAATCTACAGTTCATAACCTATAGATTGTGGTCAGAGTCCACATCTGCCGCTGGAAATGTCTTACAATTCAAAACCTGGTTCCTAAATCTCTGTCTTACCATTATATAATCTATCTGAAATCTTTTAGTATCTCCAGGATTCTTCCATGTATACAACCTTCTTTTATGATTCTTGAACCAAGTGTTAGCTATGATTAAGTTATGCTCTGTGCAAAATTCTACCATACGGCTTCCCCTTTCATTTCTTACCCCTAATCCATATTCACCTACTATGTTTCCTTCTCTCCCTTTTCCTACTCTCGAATTCCAGTCACCCATGACTATTAAATTTTCGTCTCCCGTCACTACCTGAATAATTTCTTTTATCTCATCATACATTTCTTCAATTTCTTCGTCATCTGCAGAGCTAGTTGGGATATAAGCTTGTACTACTGTGGTAGGCGTGGGCTTCGTGTCTATCTTGGCCACAATAATACGTTCACTATGCTATTTGTAGTAGCTTACCCGCACTGCTATTTTTTTATTCGTTATTAAACCTACTCCTGCATTACCCCTGTTTGATTTTGTATTTATAACCCTCTATTCACCTGACCAGAAGTCTTGTTCCTCCTGCCACCGAACTTCACTAATTCCCACTATATCTAACTTTAACCTATCCATTTCCCTTTTAAAATTTTCTAACCTACCTGACCAGTTAAGGGATCTGACATTCCACGCTCCGATCCGTAGAACGCCAGTTTCCTTTCTCCTGATAACAACGTCCTCTTGAGTAGTCCCTGCCTGGAGATCTAAATGGAGGACTGCATGCCCTCGGGAAAAATTATGGCTATAGTTTCCCCTTGCTTTCAGCCGTTCACAGTACCATCACAGCAAGGCCGTTTTGATTAGTGTTACGAGGTCAGATCAGTCAATCATCGAGATTGTTGCCCCTGAAAGTACTCAAAAGGCTACTGCCCCTCTTCAGGAACCACACGTTTGTCTGGCCTCTCAACAGATACCCCTCTGTTGTAGTTGCACCTACAGTACAGCTATCTGTATCGCTGAGGCACGCAAGCCTCCCCACCAACGGCAAGGTCCATGGTTCATGGGGGGGGGGGGCTTGCCTAATTAGTAAAAGAAAATCTTGCCTATTTAGTAAAAGAAAATCTGTAAAGGCCAGTTCACACTGGCTGTCACACTCCATCACGTCATGGCTCTGTCATCCCAAGGTGTATTACCACTCTGTGTCACATCATAGAATGTGAAGTCAATTCAAATTAACTCACATGGCTGATTTTTTCACGAGAACTGAGAGCTTCACAAGATGATTTTCAATTGTTTTTACATGTGAAGTGCACATATACAATGCTGTAGCTAATATATATAGTTGCTGGAGTCAACATTTGTATGAAAATGTCATTTGTTGGACTCAGTTGGTTAGCAGGCTGCAGGGATAGCTTGTATATTAGTGAAATTAGACAGAAGTGCAAAACAAGGAAAAAAAGAGAGTGGAAGCAAAAATGTCACTGTGTGGTACAGAACAAGAATTTCCCACTGTATGAGGAGCACGAGAAAGTGGAACGTGTATTTTACAAGAACAGTAAAAGCACCAGTTTTTTTAATTTGTTAAGGCAAATTACTAAAAGGAACAAAGTATTAGAACCTACCAACACACATCATGATTAACTTTTTAAATTAGTTTTGCTTCCAGTCCAGTGCAAACTTGTGTGCAACAGTCATTTCTCCCTCAGTACTTTTCCCTACTGGAATTATTGGTTTTCTTTACATCTTGTATGTACCTTTTAATAGCTCATATGTCTTATTTGTACTGGGATTAGCTAGTGAAACTGGTTAAATGTTGACCACTGATGCTTGCAAAACTGTTGCACAGGCAATCCAGCGAGGTATTTAACAATAAATAAGCCCACCACAAACACATACTTATACAAACAACTCTAATACAATGTTTAATGTATACTTCACAAGAAAAGCATTTTGATACTGTTGCAGTGTCTGAAGGTTTCAGTCCATTACAAATGTCTGACAATATACAAGTAAATTCCACTTACTAATCAATATGATTCTACCCATAGTACTTTTTTTCACTTCATGTTGCGCCCATATTGTAGTCTATTTCATTGTAAAATACTAAATATCGTATCAATATATATCAGAATTAATTTTATCATTGTAGCAGATGGCGACTAATTTAGTAAGCTCATGTTGCACAATTCAGACTGAAGTCTCACTGCTTCAGTTAATCTTTTGTCACTCACTATAAAATTATAAATTTTAACAAAAGAAATGGCAAAACAAACCTATTTATAATAACAAAAACAACAAACATCTGATATCAGCCAAGAAAACCACAATGCAACAAAATATGGGGATGGGCACATGGCCACGTAAAAGGAGGAAACGACCACGGGAGTCACATGAATAACAACCGATGGAAGACATCAGCCATCAAAACTTTCTTCCTGAGAAACCTTGATGCTGCCATGATGTGACATGATGCGATGTGATGTGATGTCATGGGATGGCCAAAGCGGATGCTGGCATTTGAAAAGCATTGCAGAATGTTTTGACGAGACGTGACGTGACATTGTGACCAGCATGAATTGGCCTTATTTGGTATTTTTCTGCATATATCACATTTCAACCTTTTCCTAGCGTTTTCATATCCTTTAAGTCATGGATCTACTTTCCCACATTGAATGCAACTTAATTTCACTCAACTCAATGCCACTTGTCATCGCTTCTCCACATTCCTTAGACAATTTTATCGTTTAGTTTTTCCAGAGACCTTGCGTTTAGTAGCAGCTCACTGTGTTTTCACTTTGCTGTTATCTATATTGTTGCTTCAGATTTTGTTTTAAAGCATGCACCTCTTCTCACAACACACCATTAATGCCCTCTTTACACACTGTTTTATTTAGTTTTTTCTTCATTCATCTTTGTTGCATTTTGTGCAGAACCACTAGATATATAACTTTTACCTCTCTTTCCTCACTGTCGCTCAACTGAGCGAAATTCGATTGATAGTCAGCAAGTGTATTAATTATTCACAGAAACCCTTTACAGTAAATTTTTCATTTAAAGAGTGATGTGACTATATAATTAAATTTCACTTATATCATGAAATGAGAATTAATATGAATAACATCAAATAATAATAATAATAATAATAATGGTAATAACAATAATGATAATGAATGTCTTTTCCTAAAGCCAGGTTCACACATGCAACTAATGTGGCGCCACAGCTTGCGGCTTTCTGTAGCGGCAACATGAGCCGCTGTTCACACAGGAGCCCACAAATTCTGTATAGCTGCAGAGCTTTCAGTATGGCCTCAATTGAAATCATATGGATGGGTATGACTGTTATAGTGCAGGTTATGGCATTAGAGCTGCGACAAAAATTAAATATAGGGAACATGAAACCCAAATGTTGGATCCGAGAATAGATTTCACACAGGGATAAATCAGGGCCGAAACACATTTATAAAGAAATAGCACTCAGAGACGAAACAGCTGTCTGCAATGGCAAACTAACCAACAGCTGGCATGTAAATATCATCTGTAGACACGCCAATCTTCCAAGATTGTATTCATGGATATTGTCATTTAGAATAACTAACTTCTAGTTTAACAGCAGCCCAATCAAATTCAGGAGTTATTTCTTGCACATGATTCACAATTTGTACATTGCTTGGTCTCACAAATCACAAAGTTTTTATAATTCGCCTCTTGGGTTTCATATATTACGTTTATCTATATGTTGTTGTGTGGTCTTCAGTCCAGAGAGTGGTTTGATGCAGCTCTCCATGCTACTCTATCCTGTGCAAACTTCTTCTTCTCCGAATAACTACTGCAACCTGCATCCTTCTGAATCTGCTTGTTGTGTTCATCTCTTGGTCTTCCTCTACGATGTTTACCCTCCACACTTCCTCCAGTACCAAAATGGTGATCATTTGGTGCCTCAGAGCATGTCCTACCAACCGATCCCTTCTTCCAGTCAAGATGTACCGCAAATTCCACTTCTCCCCAATTTTATTCAGTACCTCCTCATTAGTTATGTGACATACCCATCTAATCTTCAACATTATTCTGTGGCACCACATTTCGAAAGCTTCTGTTCTCTTCAAGTCTAAACTGTTTATTGTGTTTCACTTCCATACATGGCTACACTCCACACAAAAACTTTCAGAAAAGATATCCTGACATTTAAATCTATAATAGATGTTAACAAATTTCTCTTTTTCAGAAACGCTTTCCTTGGCGTAGCCAGTCTACGTTTTATATCCTCTCCATTTCGACCATTATCAGTTATTTTGCTCCCCAAATAGCAAAACTCATTTACTACTTTAAGTGTTTCATTTCCTAATCTAATACCCTCAGCATCACCTGATTCAACTCGACTATATTCAATTATCCTCGTTTTGTTTTTGTTGATGTTCATCTTATATCCTCCTTTCAAGACACTGCCCTATCTGTTCAGCTGCTCTTCCAGGTCCCTTGCTGTCTCCGACAGAGTCACATCATCGTCGGCAAACCTCAGAGACTTTATTTCCTCTCCATGGATCCAAATTCCTACTCCTGATTTTTCTTTTGGCTCCTTTACCGCGTGCTAAATGTACAGATTGAATAACATCAGGTATAGGCTACAACACTGTCCCACTCCCTTCTCAACCAGTGCTTCCCTTTCGTGCCCATCGACTCTCACAATTGCTATCTGTTTTCTGTACAAATCGTAAATAGCCTTGCGTTCCCTCTATTCGATACCTGCCATCTTCAGAATTTGAAAGAGAGTATTCCAGTCAACATCGTCAAACGCTTTCTCTAAGTCTACAAATGCTAGAAACGTAGGTTATCCTTTCTTAACCTATCTTCTAAGATAAGTCATAAGGTCAGTATTGTCTCACGTGTTCCAATATTTCTATGGAATCCAAACTGATCTTCTCCGAGGTCATCTTCTACCAGTTTTTCCATTCGTCTGTGAAGAATTTGTGTTAGTATTTTCCTGTGGTGACTTATTAAACCGATAGTTCGGTAATTTTCACACCTGTCAACACCTGCTTTCTTTGGGATTGTAATTATTATATTCTTCTTGAATTCTGAGGGTAAATCACCTGTCTCATACATTTTGCTCACCAAATGGAAGAGTTTCGTCATGGCTGGCTCTCCCAAGGCTATTACTAGTTCTAATGGAATATTGTCTGCTCCCAAGGCCTTGTTTCGGTTTAGGTCTTGCAGTGCTCTGTCAAACTCTTCGTGTAGTATCATACACTTTGTGATCAAAAGCATCTGGACACCCACAAAAACATACGTTCTTCATATTAGGCGCAACATGCTACCACCAAATCGTAGGTACTCCATATCAGCGACCTCAGTAGTTATTAGACATAGTGAGAGAGTAGAATGGGGCGCTTTGCAGAACTCACGGACTTTGAATGTAGTCAGGTGATTGGGTGTCACTTGTTTCACACGGCTGTAAGCGAGATTTCCACACTCCTAAACATCCCTAGGTCCATTTTTTCCAATGTGATAGTGTAGTGGAAAAGTGAAGGGGCATGTACAACACCAAAGCGTACAGGCCGATCTCGTCTGTTGACTGACAGAGACCACCGACAGTTGAAGAAGGTCGTAATGTGTAATAGGCAGACATCTATCCAGCCCATCACACAGGAATTCCAAACTGCAGCAGAATCCATTGCAAGTACTATGACAGTTAGGCGGGAGGTGTCAAAACTTGGATTTCATTGTCGAGTGGCTGCTCATAAGCCACACATCACGCCACTAAATTCCAAACGACGCATCGCTCGGCGTAAGGAGTGTAAACTTTGGAAGATTGAATAGTGGAAAAACGTTGTGTGCAGTGACGAATCATGGTACACATTGTGGCGATTCAGTGACAGGATGTGGGTATGGCGAAGGGCAGGTGAATGTCATCTGCCAGTGCGTGTAGTGCCAACAGTAAAATTCGGAGGCAGTGGTGTTATGACGTGGTCGTGTTTTTCATGGCAGGAGCCTGTACCGCTTGTCGTTTTGCGTAGCACTATCACAACACAGGCCTATACAGATGTTTTAAGCACCTTCTTGCTTCCCACTGCTGTAGAGCAATTTGGGGATGGCGACTGCATATTTCAACACGATCGAACACCTGTTCGTAGTGCAGGGCCTGTGACAGAGTGGTTACACGACAATAACATCCCTGTAATGGACTAGTCTGCACAGAGTCCTGACCTGATTCCTATAGAACACGTTTGGGAAGTTTTGGAACGCTGACTTTGGGCCAGGCCTTCCTGACCGACATTGATACCTCTCCTCAGTGCAGCACTCCATGAAGAATGGGCTGCCATTCCCCAAGAAACCTCCCAGCAGCTGATTGAACGTATGCTTGCAAGAGTGTAAGCTGTCATCAAGGCTAAGAGTGGACTAATACATATTAAATGCCAGCATTTCGGATGGAGAGCGACACGAACTTGTAAGTCATTTTCAACCAGTTGTTTGGATACTTTTAATCACATAGTGTATCTCCCATTTCATCTTCATCTATGTCCTCTTTCATTTCCATAATATTGACCTCCAGTATATACACTCCTGGAAATGGAAAAAAGAACACATTGACACCGGTGTGTCAGACCCACCATACTTGCTCCGGACACTGCGAGAGGGCTGTACAAGCAATGATCACACGCACGGCACAGCGGACACACCAGGAACCGCGGTGTTGGCCGTCGAATGGCGCTAGCTGCGCAGCATTTGTGCACCGCCGCCGTCAGTGTCAGCCAGTTTGCCGTGGCATGCGGAGCTCCATCGCAGTCTTTAACACTGGTAGCATGCCGCGACAGCGTGGACGTGAACCGTATGTGCAGTTGACGGACTTTGAGCGAGGGCGTATAGTGGGCGTGCGGGAGGCCGGGTGGACGTACCGCCGAATTGCTCGACACGTGGGGCGTGAGGTCTCCACAGTACATCGATGTTGTCGCCAGTGGTCGGCGGAAGGTGCACGTGCCCGTCGACCTGGGACCGGACCGCAGCGACGCACGGATGCACGCCAAGACCGTAGGATCCTACGCAGTGCCGTAGGGGACCGCACCGCCACTTCCCAGCAAATTAGGGACACTGTTGCTCCTGGGGTATCAGCGAGGACCATTCGCAACCGTCTCCATGAAGCTGGGCTACGGTCCCGCACACCGTTAGGCCGTCTTCCGCTCACGCCCCAACATCGTGCAGCCCGCCTCCAGTGGTGTCGCGACAGGCGTGAATGGAGGGACGAATGGAGACGTGTCGTCTTCAGCGATGAGAGTCGCTTCTGCCTTGTTGCCAATGATGGTCGTATGCGTGTTTGGCGACGTGCAGGTGAGAGCCACAATCAGGTCTGCATACGACCGAGGCACACAGGGCCAACACCCGGCATCATGGTGTGGGGAGCGATCTCCTACACTGGCCGTACACCAATGGTGATCGTCGAGGGGACACTGAATAGTGCACGGTACATCCAAACCGTCATCGAACCCATCGTTCTACCATTCCTAGACCGGCAAGGGAACTTGCTGTTCCAACAGGACAATGCACATCCGCATGTATCCCATGCCACCCAACGTGCTCTAGAAGGTGTAAGTCAACTATTCTGGCCAGCAAGATCTCCGGATCTGTCCCCCATTGAGCATGTTTGGGACTGGATGAAGCGTCGTCTCACGCGGTCTGCACGTCCAGCACGAACGCTGGTCCAACTGAGGCGCCAGGTGGAAATGGCATGGCAAGCCGTTCCACAGGACTACATCCAGCATCTCTACGATCGTCTCCATGGGAGAATAGCAGCCTGCATTGCTGCGAAAGGTGGATAAACACTGTACTAGTGCCGACATTGTGCATGCTCTGTTGCCTGTGTCTATGTGCCTGTGGTTCTGTCAGTGTGATCATGTGATGTATCTGACCCCAGGAATGTGTCAATAAAGTTTCCCCTTCCTGGGACAATGAATTCACGGTGTTCTTATTTCAATTTCCAGGAGTGTAGTCCTCTTATGGACTCTCTATACACTCCCTCCACCTTTCTGTTTTCCTTTCTTTGCTTAGAACTGGTTTTTCGTCTGAGCTCTTGATATTCCTACTGGAGGTTCTCTTTTCTCCAAAGGTCTCTTTAATTTTCCTTTAGGCACTATCTATCTTACCCCTAGTGATATAAGGCTCCGCATTTTTACATTTGTTTTCTAGCCATCGTTGCTTATCTATTTTGCACCTCTTGTCGATCTCATTTTTGAGATGTTTGTATTCCTTTTCGCCTGCTTCATTAACTGCATTTTTATATTTTCTTCTTTCATCAATTAAATTCAATATTTTTCTGTTAGCCAAGAATTTCTATTAGCCCTCGTATTTTTACCTACTTGATCCTCTGCTGCTTTCACTATTTCATCTCTCAAAGCTACCCAGTCTTCTTCTTCTGTATTTCTTTCCCCTATTCTTGTCAATAGTTCCCTAATGCTCTCTCTGGAACTCTGTACAACCTCTGGTTCTTTTAGTTTATCCTGGTCCCAACTCCTTAAATCCCTATCTTTTTGCAGTTTCTTCAGTTTTAGTCTACAGTTCATAACCAATTAATTATGGTCTGCCCCTGGAAATGTATTACAATTTAAAATGTGGTTCCTAAACCACTGTCTTACCATTATATAACCTATCTGAACCTTCCAATGTCTCCAGACCTCTTCCATGTACACAACCTGTGACGGATTTTTACGTACGTGCGTGCGATGCACCACTGCGACGGATTATACGTTGCTGCTGCAATGCAATTTCTTTTATAATTTTAATTCACCTACCTCTTTACAGTGGTAGATCTTCGCACGTAAACTCCTGACTGCAGCGACTTACGAGGTCACAGAAAAGCAGTGTTGAGGAAACTGTAACCTCATAGCTACACGCCGGAGGCCGCTATAAGTAAAATTTGCTGAAAATTGTCTATGTACTTTAAAGAAGTGATTCGGAAAGGGGATGTCACTCGTACTTTAAACATGAAGCTCAAATTTAAACCTTCAATAAATCTTTACTGCCGTTAAGCAAGATCATCAGCCCACATTTACGAAATTTACTAAAGTTTCTGCTCACAGTTATCACCATACGTAAAACAGTCAGAAATTTTACCTTCCCAAATTCCGAAACCAATTACTTGTAACAAGATCAATGATCGGCCAATTACTTCTGCACACGATATTCAGTGGTTGTCTTTAGTAAAAGTTTATGCTCGCCATAAAATACTCAATAAGAATATACTCAGTACCGCCACGCTACATAATTCAAAGTTCACTCGCGATTTTCGTCGGAACGAATTATCGCAACACTCTAAAGTTTTCATAAACAGTTTCTGGTCACAAGATATCATTAACACTGGACCAAAACGCGGAAGTCATCCCAAGACTTCATCTTACACATAATGCGAAAAGTCACATCCAGTATATCCGCCTCCAATCAAAGCTAGCTCGCGACTCTCCTCTCACTCTCCCGCACTCCAAACTATATCTCCTCGCTAGTCGGTCAACCGTCTCGCTTCTCATTGGCCTTCAGCACTTACGACCAATGAGGACTCACTTTTAGGGCGCGGCTCGCGCCAAAATCTAGCAAGCACCAACCACTTCTCTAGGCTCATTGACATCACCAAATTAAGTAACACAAAACTCTCTAATTAAATAAACAAAACAAAATGAACTATAAGCTTTACTCTACATCTGGAAATTTATTATGTAGTCGCGAATGTTCTGGCTGTCTTATACATAAGCATACATACTTGGACATCCGACATCCACTAGTAGGGGAACCACTATTGGATTCGTTCCCACGTTATAGAATTGGAACACTTGCCAGTTCCTGCAGAGAATTACATGAATGATTTTTAATAATGCCGAACGTCCCACATACTCTTACGCACGCATTCTCATTCACACGCACCCTAACACACAACACACATATTTATTTAGAATTCTTGAAATTATTATTATAGAAAAGTCACAGAGGTTTTCTGAAACTAAAAACTTTCCAAATTTATATATGAGCACTGAAAGTGTTATCAGATCATCGTACATAGTCACTGAAGGTGAACTATTACATCACTGTATTTATTTAAATTCTTGACTGTCGGAAAATTACGTTTTTTTTAAATTTTACTAACTTCCAAAATACAACTATTTTTGATCTCAGACTTTGACATATTGTTTGTTTTCACAACAGAAGAATGTACATCAAATATGATGACTTTCCTCAGGTTATTCCTTTATTAGTTATTAATATTTTTAGTTTCGTATAATGTAACTGGCCTGCCAGTGCTACTCCACTGCTTTCACACACGCAGCTGCAACAGATGGTCGCAACGTCAGTCTGCAGGACACAACTCGTCTGTTACTGACCGTATAATACTCTACTGGCTTACATTGCAGCCCACATACATTCTGAAGTAAAGCTTTTAATAGACAAATGGGCGATTGTGCATTAGTTGTGACGCCACAAACCTTCTTTCATGATTCTTAAACGAAAAGTGTTATCTATGATTAAGTTATGCTCTGTGCAAATTTCTACCAGGCGACTTCTTCACCTTTCATTCCTTACCCCCAGTCCATGTTCACCTACTACCTTTCCTTCTCCTCCTTTTCCTACAAGTACTAAACTTTCGTCTCCCTTAACCATCTGAATAATTTCTTTTATCGCCTCATACATTTCTTCAATCTCTACATTGCGAAGATACTTGGAATATAAACTTGCTCTACTGTGGTAGGCATGGGCTTCACGTCCACCATGGCTACAATAATGTGTTCACTATGCTCTTCACAGTAGCTTATCTGTGTTCCTATGTTTTTATTCATTATTAAGCCAACTCCTGCATTACCGTATTTGATTTTGTATTTATAACCCTGTATTCACCTGACTAGAAATCTTGTCCCTTCTGCCACCAAACTTCACTAATTACCACATTATCAAGCTTTAATCTATCCATTTCCCTTTTTAAATTTTCTAGCCAACTGGCCTGATTAAGGGATCTGACATTCCATGCTCCAATCCCTAGAACGCCAGTTTTCTTTCTCCTGATAACGACATCCTCCTGAGTAGTCTCCACCTGAAATCCGAATGGGGGACCATTTTATCTCCAGAATATGTTAGCATGAGGATGCCATCATAAAGTAGAGCTGCATGCCAGTGGGAAAAATTATGGCTGTAGTTTCCCCTTGCTTTCAGCCATTCGCAGTACCAGCACCGCAAAGCTGTTTTGATTAATGTTACAAAGCCAGATCAGTCAATCATCCAGGCTGTTGCATCTGTAACTCCTGAAATGCCTGCTACCCCTATTCAGGAACCACACGTTTGTCTGGCCTCTCAAGAGGTACCCCTCCATTGTGGTTGCACCTACGGTACAGCTATATGTATCGCTGAGGCACGCAAGCCTCCCCTCCAATGGCAAGGTCCATGGTTCATGGGGGGGGGGGGGGAGGGTTATTTATATATTCATCCAAAAATCTTTTAAGATTGTGAGATACGTCACTCGCTTGCAAATATTGTCCCTCCACCCTTATACACACAGCTGCAGAAAATCAAACATGGGTTGCTATTCCTGTAGTTCCAGAAGGTGCAAAAGGTGCCTAAGCGATACATATAGCCGTACCATAAGTGCAACCACAATGGAGGGGTACCTCTTGAGAGGCCAGACAAACGTGTGGTTCCTGAAGAGGGGTAGCAGGCATTTCAGGAATTACAGATGCAACAGCCTGGATGATTGACTGATCTGGCTTTGTAACGAACGCCGACCACTGTTTTCACTTTTTTTAGTAATAAAATAAAAACACACTGAAATCGAATGGAGTACAGTAGCAATTACTCCATAATAATCTCCACAGAATGCTTGTGTTTCGAAATACTGCCACGAGGGAGCAGTTGAACTTCTTGTTGCATGGCAAAAGTCGAATAACTTAACGTTGCGCCAATAAAGACTGTCAGCTCACACATGCTACTGGACTGCAACTTCAGTATGCCACTAGATGTGGCAACACATTCCTCTGGATATGTGAATCTGGCTTAATACAGAAGGCAAGCCCTGAAAGAAGAGCTACATGCCTCATGAACAAAACGCCTTTTATGTTTATAACGAAACTCGTATGTAATGGCGAGACATATGAGAACATTCAAACTAATATTTCCTGGTAAAAAAAGAATAAATAAATAAAAATCTCGTATAGCACTAGAAACCAGATTAAATGTACACACTATTTCAAAACAAAAGCGCTCAACTGGACTGCAGTCAGCATTATTTCAGACAACATTTCAGTATTTTGCAATAGATATGTGCAAATGACTTTGAAATTGACATGTGGAATAATCAGGTCTACTGCCGGATGTTTGTGTCGCTCTGGCGCAATATTTCGGCCACGTAACTCGTTGCCTTCTTCAGGTGCTACCTGAGACTGCCGTCTTGGAGGATCTCGTCCAGTATTTATGCCCAGAGGTCGCTGGGTGCTCTCTTTGCCGTCGGCGCCCGCCTGGCGCTGCTTGTAATGTGTTGTCTCTTTCACGGTGCCCCCTCAGACGTCCGCGCCCGACTTGGGCGCCATTTGTGGCAACTCTCTGAGGCCTGTCCTGTGTCTAGCGTTCCATTCGCGGTCCGCGCCCGCCAGGTGCTGCTCCTGAGGTTTTGGCCCCTCCCTGGTACTCCCACGGACGTCCGCGCCCGGCTCGTCCATCATCTGTGGTCGTGGCAGCTGTCTGGACCCGCCAGGCGGGTGCGGACGGCAAAGAGAGCACCCAGCGACCTCTGGGCATAAATACTGGACGAGATCCTCCAACACGGCAGTCTCAGGTAGCACCTGAAGAGGGCAACGAGTTACGTGGCCGAAATATTGTGCCAGAGCGACACAAACATCCGGCAGTAGACCCGATTGTTCCACATGTCAAGATCTCGCCGGGAAAGCCTGAAGAGTGACTTTGAAATTCTTTTTTTGAAGTCGTCATTTTTTAAAGACAACATGAGCATCATATTCATATTCTTGTGGATGTGGTTCGATTCCAGACTTAATTGGTCTCCTCACATCAAGTCCATTATTAATATTTGTCTCCCAATGATGAATATCATCAGTTCTTTAACTAGAGCTTGGTGGTGTACAAACCTCAATGTTCTGTTGACTAATTGTAGGGCATTAATTTGGAGCAGGCTCGAATATGGTTGCATGGTACAATTTTTGGAATGCCAGCATCAAGTACATCCATCTGTAAATTAGATACTTTACAATATAGCTGCATCTGGGCTTCTTTTTGGGGGGGGAGGGAGGGGGATGAGATTAATTATTACCAATGCACTCTTACTAGAGTGAATGGAAATAACAGTTCACTTTAGACGCCAAAGCTCGCCAACAAATATATATTAGAAAAAATATTGCTAATGAGTCATCCAGTAATTAAGACATGTGAAATACTACACACTACATCTTGGATAACAATATAATATCGACCTTCACATTTTTTATTGAAAGCTTTCAGACCTTGTAACATCTGTCCAAAAGTATTGTAACAACAAGAAAATGAACTGCTTTTGTAACAGGAACAGCTCACACTCGTGTGGGGTTTGTGGATGTTTTTCAGTGTCATGACCAGCCCTGGGTTCATAAGGCTGTCAACTGTGTTAACAGAGAGCTGGGGGGTGGGGGGCTACTGTAGGCAGAAACTAAATCTCATATCTCTGCTGTGCCTATTGGTGAAATTGGGAGATGTGGTTACACTATTCATGGCCTGTACCTGAATAGGAGGGGGAAGGACAGATTAGTTGATCTTCCTGCACAAAATGTAAGGGGAGCCACATCCTCACAAGACAAGATACCTGTGATCACTGGAGTCAGAGGGACACATTTTTTAGGATAGAGTCAGGTTACAGACAGAGAGTTTTGAAAGAGATTAAAACAGAACAGTTCCATAATGTCTGTAGCAGTATCCAAAGAAATAAAATTTGTGTGTTTCATCAGAACATTAGAGGACTGAAAAATAAGATACATGAGCTTCTTGTGTGTGTAGAAAATGGGGTAAATTTTGGAGGTATAGATGTTTTCTGTCTCTCTGAACACCCTGTAATTGCAGGGATGGAGAAGTTAAATTTAAGGGATTGCAGATTAGGATCTTATTCATGTAGAATCAACATGGAACAGGAGGAGTAGCTACTTATATAAAAACTGGACACAAGTCAAAAACATTGAAACAAATAGTTTTTGTGTAGATCAGATCCTTGAAGTATGTGCTTGTGAGTTGCTACTGCAATATACTTCTATAGTAATTGTAACAATCTACAGATCCCATCAAGGTAACTTTCAGCTATTCATGAAAAATCTAGAGGCATTATTGAGCTATCTGTCAGACAAAAAGAAGCAGTTAGTGGTTTGTGGTTATTTTAATATAGATTTCTTAAACGATATGGATAGGAAAAATGAGCTAGAATCTTTGTTCTGTTGTTTCAATCTAGTATCTGTTGTAAATTTTCCAACTCATGTGCACCAGGATAGTAGGTCACTTATCAATAACATTTTCATAGATAGTGTTCACGTAGACACAATTAATGTGTACCCTGTCGTTAATGGGTATTTGATCATGATGCACAGTTATTGGAAATAACACATATAGGACCCTACACGCTTCAGGCAGGTTCGTACAAGGCAGGGAGGCTTATTGATGTGAACGGGGTACAGAGTTTTAAGAGCAGCCTATAAGAGGTAGTTTACACAGAAAATAATGCTGATGCAAAATTCAATTTATTCCACCGTAAATTTGTCTCAATATTTCGGAGTTGCTTTCCTGAAACGTTATCCAAAAAAGTCATTACAAAGTCAAGTAAGCCTTGGTTCACTAAGGGAATTAAGATATTGTTTAAGAGGAAGAGGGAAATATATGGACAGGCCAGAATAAGTCAGGATCCGATATTACTTGCTTACTACGAAAGATAATGCAAAATTTTAAGGAAAGCCATTAAGAAGTCGAGAAGCTTATGTGTTCTGACAGAAATTAATAATGCGGATGATAAGATTAAGACTATATGGAACATTGTCAAACAGGAGACGGGGCAGCCTGACAGTGCACAGCATACCATAGCAATAAAGCTAAATGATGATGATGTGAGTGATAATTCGCAAGTTGCAAGAATTTTTAACAATCATTTTCTGAATGTAGCAGCAAAAATAGTGTTAAAGGGGTCAGTTTAAGAAGCAAAAAAATATGCTAAAAATGTCATTCCCCAGGACTTTAGGCCTTTAGAAATAGCACCAACATCCCCCACTGAAATTAAGGGAATTACAAATATACTTAAGAACAAGAGCTCATGTGGTGTTGATGGAGTCTCTAACAGAATTTTGAAGCGTTTTTCTAACTTAATAAGTGGAGTCCTCAGCGATGTATGTAATGCTTCGATGGCACAGGGAATTTTTCCAGACAGATTGAAATATGCAATTGTCAAACCTCTTCATTAGAAAGGGGACAGAAGTGACTTAAATAATTATAGACCAATCTCATTGCTGACTTCATTTTCTAAAATTTTCTAATAAATTATGCATTTAAAGGTAATCTCACATTTAAGTGAAAATAATTTACTCAGCATGTCACAGTTCGGATTCCGGAACGGTTACTCGACTGAGAATGCTATCTACACATTTACCCATCAAATAGTACAAGCCATAAATAACAAATTATCACCAGTTTGTGTTTTTTGGGGTCTTTCCAAGGTATTTGACTTTGTGGATCATGTCACTCTTAGAAAAACTCAGGTTTTAAGGAATTGAAGGCTATACACACAGCTTGTCTGAATCACACTTAATGACCAGAAAGCAACAACTTGAGCTGAATAACACAAATAATGTTGGGAGGGGGGTAAATTCTAGTGAATGGCGAGTTATCACAAAGGGAGTCCAACAGGGTTAAATTTTGGGTCCTCTGCTGTTCCTCATTCATGTGAATGATGTCTCACTTAACGTTCAGCAAGCAGAACCGGTAGTTTTTGCAGATGACACGAGTGTTATAATAAATACCATTCCAGAAAAAGCAGCTGAAGATATTATTAAGTATGTCTTTCAAAGAATTATTAAGTGGTTCTCAGAAAATGGACTCTCCCTTAATTTCGAAAAAACTCACTATATCCAGTTCTGCACACCAAATAGAGCCATACCGACAATTGATGAAGCATATGAACAGGGCTCCATTAACAGGGTAGATTTTTCCAAATTTTTGGGTGTTCGCATGATGACAACTGGAACTGGAAGAAGCATATTACTGAGCTTCTCAGACAATTAAGTTCAGTTTCTTTTGCTCTTCATATAATCTCTAGTCTTGGCTATAAACAGATCAGCCTCCTAACGTACTTTGCATATTTCCGCTCAATAATGCCTTATGGAATAGTTTTCTGGGGTAACTACTCACTTAGACATAAAGTATTGATTGCACAAAAGAGGGCAGTGAGAATAATTAGTGGTGTTCATCCAAGGACGTCATGTAGGCATCTATTCAAGGAGTTAGGTATTTTAAATGCACCATCAGAGTACATATATTCGCTAATGAAATTCGTTATAAATAATCCATCTCAATTTGCGAACAGTGATGTTCATACAAACAACACTAGAAGGAAAAATAACCTTTCCTATCCGTTATTGAAGCTGTTAATTGCTCAAAAAGGCGAACATTATTCTGCAACAAAAATTTTTGATCATTTGCCCAACAACATAAAGTGTCTGGCAGGTAGCAGGTCAAGTTCTAAATCTAGCTTAAAATCATTTCTTTTGGACAACTCCTTCTATTCCATGGACAAATTTCTGTTTCAGAACTGGTAAAATAAATAATAATAATAATAATTTGTGGTTCAAATGGCTCTAAGCACTATGGGACTTAACATATGAGGTCATCAGTCCCCTAGACTTAGAACTACTTAAACCTAACTAACCTAAGGACATCACACACATCCATGCCCGAGACAAGATTCGAATCTGCGACCTTAGCAGCAGCGCGGTTCCGGACAGAAGCGTCTAGTAGCGCTCGGTTACAGCAGTCGGCTAATAATTTGTACCTCTAAATGTAGTTGCATGTGTAGAACTAAAAATTTCAGTAATATTAATATTAGCAATATTCATGTGCGTATATACACTCCTGGAAATGGAAAAAAGAACACATTGACACCGGTGTGTCAGACCCACCATACTTGCTCCGGACACTGCGAGAAGGCTGTACAAGCAATGATCACACGCACGGCACAGCGGACACACCAGGAACCGCGGTGTTGGCCGTCGAATGGCGCTAGCTGCGCAGCATTTGTGCACCGCCGCCGTCAGTGTCAGCCAGTTTGCCGTGGCATACGGAGCTCCATCGCAGTCTTTAACACTGGTAGCATGCCGCGACAGCGTGGACGTGAACCGTATGTGCAGTTGACGGACTTTGAGCGAGGGCGTATAGTGGGCATGCGGGAGGCCGGGTGGACGTACCGCCGAATTGCTCAACACATGGGGCGTGAGGTCTCCACAGTACATAGATGTTGTCGCCAGTGGTCGGCGGAAGGTGCACGTGCCCGTCGACCTGGGACCGGACCGCAGCGACGCACGGATGCACGCCAAGACCGTAGGATCCTACGCAGTGCCGTAGGGGACCGCACCGCCACTTCCCAGCAAATTAGGGACACTGTTGCTCCTGGGGTATCGGCGAGGACCATTCGCAACCGTCTCCATGAAGCTGGGCTACGGTCCCGCACACCGTTAGGCCGTCTTCCGCTCACGCCCCAACATTGTGCAGCCCACCTCCAGTGGTGTCGCGACAGGCGTGAATGGAGGGACGAATTGAGACGAGTCGTCTTCAGCGATGAGAGTCGCTTCTGCCTTGGTGCCAATGATGGTCGTATGCGTGTTTGGCGCCGTGCAGGTGAGCGCCACAATCAGGACTGCATACGACCGAGGCACACAGGGCCAACACCCGGTATCATGGTGTGGGGAGCGATCTCCTACACTGGCCGTACACCACTGGTGATCGTCGAGGGGACACTGAATAGTGCACGGTACATCCAAACCGTCATCGAACCCATCGTTCTACCATTCCTAGACCGGCAAGGGAACTTGCTGTTCCAACAGGACAATGCACGTTCGCATGTATCCCGTGCCACCCAACGTGCTCTAGAAGGTGTAAGTCAACTACCCTGGCCAGCAAGATCTCCGGATCTGTCCCCCATTGAGCATGTTTGGGACTGGATGAAGCGTCGTCTCACGCGGTCTGCACGTCCAGCACGAGCGCTGGTCCAACTGAGGCGCCAGGTGGAAATGGCATGGCAAGCCGTTCCACAGGACTACCTCCAGCATCTCTACGATCGTCTCCATGGGAGAATAGCAGCCTGCATTGCTGCGAAAGGTGGATATACGCTGTACTAGTGCCGACATTGTGTATGCTCTGTTGCCTGTGTCTATGTGCCTGTGGTTCTGTCAGTGTGATCATGTGATGTATCTGACCCCAGGAATGTGTCAATAAAGTTTCCCCTTCCTGGGACAATGAATTCACGGTGTTCTTATTTCAATTTCCAGGAGTGTATATCTTGTAATCTGACTTGTTCCACATCATATGGATAAAATAATCGTGAAAATGATCTATGGAACATGACATAACTAAACTAAAGCCTCTGCACATTTTCTGCTCCAGTGCTTTACTTGGAATGTGGCGTATACACTGGCAGCAGCCATTATAATGTGATAGCCAACACGAATCTTCGTGAAAATGGCGCGAAGCGCTCTATACACTCACTAACGGTTCAAGAATCGAATCACAAGGTAACGTTGGGTGTGCTATCCTATGTCCAAGAACAGCATACGGTAAACCTCCTTTGTCAGCGTCTTCTTATATGGCGGTAGCAATGGCAATCATATAGGCCATTAAGCACTCTGTAACTCTAAAATGACGAAAGGTTTTTGATGATTTCTTACGTGAGAAGTATTCTTAGTACCATAAAGAGTAGTAATTGGGGTAAACACAGCAATAAGCTTTTTATCGAAATAGCTCATCAGATAACTGAATGCTCTAGAAAAAATATATCCATTAACTTCGGATTAATGCTCATGCAGACATTTTGTGTAACGAAACTGTAGACCAGTTGGCCAAGGAAGCTGCTCTATCTGGAATCTTTTTCGATATCCAATAACTTTCACAAACTTCCTTCATCAAGTAAAAATGGAAGTCATATTGTAACTGGTAAAGGAATAGGATGCATCGACTATAAATAAAGGAAAATATGAGGGCTGTTCAATAAAGAATGATCGTAATTTTTTATGGTCATAATTTTTCGCTCTGAAATTTAATCTTATGTTATGTGCAACAGTCACACTGCAGTAGTTTCATTGTTGGGACTCCTGATTCCCGCCTGTGAGAGTCAGGCAAGGTCAGACCTGTTCAGTATCGTCTACCGCTAGAATGGAGGTAAGAAGTGGGGAACAATATGCGACTTTGAAATTCTGCTTTCATCTCAACAAATCTTCAGCTGAGGCCTATACAATATTCTTCCTCACAACACAGCTCCTCAAGGCGGTTTAAAATTTTTAAGAGGGGAGACAATCAATTTCAAAGGAAAGTGGACCCGGTGCTCCAGTTACTGCTGTTACGGAAGAAACCATCTACACTGCTGCTGTCATTGTGAGAGAGGATCGACGAATTACCGTAAGATCATTTTCTGGAATGCTGGACCTTTCATTGGGTGACACCCACACGTTGGTGACAGAAAAAATACACATGACACATGTTTGTGCGCGATGGATTCCAAGACTTGGTCCCAGAACAAAAGGACGTTAGTGTGCAGGTCTGCATGCAATTAAAGTTGATGTTAGAGGAAGGTCCGGATTTCTTTCACATGTAATCACTGCTGATAAAACTTGGCTGTATCATTTTGATCCTGACAGCAAACAGCAAAGCTCAAGTGTGTAAATTTCCTTCATTACCAACCCCCAAAATAGCAAAAGTGGTTGCTTCTGCTGGTAAAGTTACGATCATCTCATTCTTTGATATCCATGGAATGGTTCATCAATATGTTGTACCTGCACACACATCAGTAACTGGACAGTACTACAGGGATGTCCTGAAAACATTGTAAGTCCATATCAGGCGCAAAAGACCAAGTTTTCGTGAAGCAGGATGGAGGCTGCTCCACGATAATGTGTCGCCGCATATTGCCAATGTTGTTGTTGAGTATCTTGTAAAAATCAACGTGAAGTGCATCCTTCACACTCCCTATAGTCCGGATTTAGACCCATGTGACTTTTTTCTGTTCCGTAACATGAAGAAACGCCTTCGTGGGAGGCATTATCAATCATCAGAAGCAGTGGTGAAGGCTGCGGAGGCGATTTTGAAAGACCGCTCAAAAATGGTTTCCAGCATGTATCTGAAGACTGGCAGAAACGCTGGGGCAAGTGCATCTCATTTATGGAAGACTACTTTGAGAAGGCCCATCAAAATAATGAGGGTGAGTAAAGGCATAATATATAAAAAAAATTATGATCATTCTTTATTGAACAACTCTCGTATTATAGCTGGATACAACCCTAAATACCCAGATTACAGTGGTTTCACATGTCTGTATACAGCACAGCAGAGCTATTTCTACAATCAGAATGGGATTTGATCACGGCATCTTCCCATTTATTTCGTCTAAATCTTAGGAATTTTGATACCTGAGATTGCAACATTAGTAATTCAATCTTCGCCTGGCCGAAGTACGATCACGGTCATCTTAGAATTCTTACGGTTCCATTCACAACAATCATAACTGGTCTTCTAACAAAAATGATACAGCAGTGCTTCATTGTCTGACACAGACTTATTCTTGTGAGCAATTTTAGAATCTGGCCACAGAACTATAAACAAAGTGCAATCACCATTTTACTTAAGAAATCGTATATTTACAAACTGGTTTTTAGTTCAGAGTTTAGAAATAAAGCTTATCTTCATTTCCCTAACAGCTAAAAAAATGTTTAGTTCTTTTAACGAAATACGTTCATGCCTGAGTATCTCATCATTACTGTTTAATGGCTAATTAATGTACTCACGCTGAAGCCAAATAAAGAAATAAAAATACCGTTAAAAAAACCAACAGTAATTACCGAGAGTCTTGTAGCCATTCTTGAAAGGTTTTCTGAGAGCGTGAAACTTGCGTAAGAAGAATAAGTATTAATCTTCGCACATGAATGATCGCCGATAACTATTTGCTTCCCGTCATAGAATTTGTGTGCTTGCTGAACTACAGCAAGCAATAATACTATAATGATATTTCTGCTTTGCGAAATAAACGCTGCAGTATTTTACGCCACTATTAACCAGCGATTGTCTTATGTTCGATAGCGCATCAACCCAATTGGTTAATGCTCAATGCAGTGCACGCCTGCGTAGTTTTCGGAAGCTGTGAAAAAAAATGGCTTTTGGGGAATAGTGTTGTTTGAGTGTTGTGGTAGATTTTTAAAATTATCGAAATAACACGTTCCAAAAAAAAGAAAAAATTGTGGAGACACTTTAGGATAAAATGAGTAAATATATGTACTCCACTGCGAACTTAACAGACAAGGAGTTAAAGGACCAGGGAAACAGACTTTTCACGTTAAGGAAATACGAGGATGCAGTAAATTGTTACACGAAAGCCATCGTATGTGTTAATTCCATACTAGTCACAATTCTGCGTTCTTTTTGTAATAAGTTCTGTCTCATAACCATAGCTTATCAGCCCATTTTCATAGGAAATCGTATTTGTTGTGTGATTGTAGAACAGTTATTGCTGTGATCACTGTTTTTACCCTTACAAGCTAGGTGTGGGCGAGATTCGTTCTTTGCCATCTGAAACTTAATATCGTGAGAAACACGTTGTATGTATTTTTCACCACAATTCATAGACGAGTAAGTTATTTTATTTTGGTGTGGAAGTTGGAGAAGTACACATACAGTAATGTCAGTGTGTTGCACAAAAATAAGTAGGCCTAATATAATTCTAGTTGTAGACTTTCACCTGGAAACAGGAACTTCTTTATCCTGGTCAGGTTTTTTACCCTAAACAGTGCTTTGGGGGGGGGGGGGGGGGGAGGATCTAAAAGTGTGTTTAATCATTTTCTATGCACTCATTCCACGATAAATTCCTGCAAGTGACAGCACATGTGAGATTTTTTTCGTCTTTTATTTGAAGTAGATACTACAGTTATTTTCTGGAACTAGTTATGTTGATGAGTATACCAAGTTTGATACGTGGTTTTTGTCTTCTGCAGAATGTTGTTGGGTGTATCCCACAGTATTACCTCAGCTCAGCTGCTTGATACTGTGAGAAACCTCTTTTGAATATCTGCTTTACATGTCATGACTATGTTGAAATTTTTTACCTCTTTAGTTCAATAATTTAAGGACGTTTCTTGCGTCGATTTCACTAGTATATGAAGTTATTTTTGTTCTGTTGTGATTTGTTTTCAATTGCGGGTGCTTTCTCAGTATAACAAGTTTTTTTATACGTTGCTGCTGATTGTTGCACAACATAGTCAGCCTACATTATGCATTTACGGGATCAAACTTGTCTCGTGTTGCTTGTTTTTGGTACTTAAAAATATCTAAGTGCCATCTGTTTGCTGTGGCAGTATTTACTTCTATGCCTACCTGAATTTATGGGAATTGTGTTATTGGTATTGGTATTCAAGATATAATTCTGTGTTTCAAGGAAATGTTAAATGCGTTCCGCTGTGAGATATCTTGAGTTAACTTTGTTTAATGTTTTCATATATCTCATTAACTGCACAGAAGATTCTGCAGACCTGCACAGAAAGCTCTAGAGGTGGAGTAACATGCAATAAGAACTCATTTTTGAGCAATGCATATTACTTTGCTGTTGCAGAGGCATTATCAGTGACCATTAGCTTACTGAGATTGGAAAACTTAAGAAAGTTGTGCAGCTTGTATCACTAGGTGTTTGCCATATTCTCGAGCATCACACATTTTCCTCGTCATAATAATGACATGATAGATATTATTAATATTGTTAAATGTTTTGTTACAGTCAGATACGGTTTATGATGACTAGTCCTGTCACGTGACTGTTTAACTGTTAAGTGCTATGGACGTTGACAGGAACTCTGTTACAATGGAGGGGTGTCTCAGACCATCTTTTTATTTTTTACATATAAGACCATTGTTTTGCTGAATACATATTTTCGTGTCTTCTTGTTATTCATTACACTTCTTATAAGTAGATTTTGTGGGAACCTGGATTTTTTTCGACAACGCAGAATTTTAAACATTCAGACAAATAAAACAGCAGAATTTGCGCTTTTATTTTAATATGCATGTCACGAAAATAACAGTAGATAGTTGGCTCTGTACTCACTCACTGATTATCACCAGAGAGATATTACAGAGTTGCAAAATAAGTAGTTGGAAAAACACGCTTCATTTATGAGAAATTGGAATCAAAATCAGCTTTGAGTTTACAGCTCATTGTTTCAAAGTAGAGTGGCTATTGCATTCCATAATTCAATAAAGGGAAAAATTTTGCCACATTTTACCTATAAAAGAACAAGTAAAAGCTAATTACATAGTCATATGAGGACCTGAATCATATTTCAGTCAGTTTCAACTTGCGTGCACTTGATACAGACCTTACTAGAACACTCTAAACAGATTGGAATGCCACACTGTTGGCAGGGAAATGAGGAGAACAAAAGGCACGCAAGTTTAGAACTGTTCTTACTGTGTCTGTGGCTCATCTTGTATGTGAAGTACTCTCATGATGTCACTCATCTATGGAGGCAAACGTCCTATAGAAAGCATACACTTCATATGATGCTTGGCAAGATCTTTTGCTAGAGTCTTCATGAAGATCAATCTCATTACATCTGCCTTTGGATAAGATTGATGTACCACATAAGAATTCAACTTCTTGGGCACAAAAGAAACCAGTGTCATGTCTTCTGTAAAACAATAAACAGTTGTCTTCATATCTCACTTCTTATTAAGTAGAAACTGCTGTGATAAATCATTTTTATTTCTCTCCAGTCTGCCAACAAATGAGACTGTTTTCAAAAGTACATTGACTAGTTCTACTGATATGTACCAGTAGTCACCTGTAATATTTCTCCAGGTCTTTTCAATAGGCTTCAACAATAACAGGACAGTGCGTGTGGGAACAATGTGACCTTTCTTATAATTTCAAAGGGTACGAACATCGCTGCCTTTTCTGGAATAAATGTACGCATTATACAACTAATTTGTCCAAGCATCAGTCAAGCACTGAATTTTCTAGTCATATTTTGCCAGTTTGTTTGGCATATACATTCTAAACCCACACCTTCCATTGAAAGGTACAAGTATTTCATTGGCACACACTGTTGCACTTAAAATGTAGCAAAGTTGATGGTTTTTGATGAAATGCAGAAAAATTTGTGAAATTGCTGCTGACTTGTCTACTCTTTCCTTCCTGTTGATCATATGGATAGTCAAATTGGAAAGCAGTTAATAAAAATAGGAATCTTTCTTTACTGGCAGTGGATCTGGAAACACCTCTGCCTGTCCCATTGGATACAGGTGAGCTGTAAAGTGATTCATTTCCCGATTTGAAAATAGCTGAATACACCAGTAGAACAGTTAGTGACTTCAACATCTTGTAGATAACATAAGCGATCATTTGTGTATGGTATTCTGATCTTAAATATTTTCGGGTTCGTCCATAGTATGATTTCATCTAACATATCTTAGGTAAAGAACAGTTTCCATACCTCCAAAAGAGCAGGGTTTTCTTTGAGTCTTTTCACCATCTGTACAGTCCAGGAAGCTGCAAGACAATATTGTGTTGTCATGTTCTTATGTTAGCTGGTAGCTGTTTTTTTCTCCAGTGGAAACATCTGTTCTTAGTGAAGAAGTAATCGTCTACATCATCATCAGCTGTCATCTTCACCACTTTCTGTTTCCTGTTCTGAATTAGTGTCGTGATCACTCAAGATCTTGAAATTAGAGTCATTATCACTCTTATCAAAGTCTTTGTCTTAGGATTCACTGAGATGTTTAGGGTATGGCTGTGAGACCTCTCAAGACCCGTAAATAAGAAACAAAGAGCAGCAACAATCCAAGAGTTCTGGCACATGTAGCTTGTCAACCAATGGGAAGGTAAACAGAAGTTTCCATTTCATTTTGCAGGGGTGTGTGAAATATCACCAGACAAAAAATTGTGGCGGTCTGAGAGACAGTCTGTAGTAGCTAGGGGTTAAAATTCCATGGCATACAGTTGGACAATAAGTTAAATGGAGTAAAGGCATAAATTGGTTGAATTAACTAAAATGTTTTAATACCAGTTCTCCAAATCATAACCAGACTGTCAATTTCTAACATAACGTTGACCTCGGGCTGAGATGGAGATCAATATTTCACTTCATCTATGGTTTCAGTTCACACATGTTCGCTTTCCCAACTCGCAACCAGACTGCCACCTTACAACGTAACTTAGACTTGTCAAGGAAAGCGCCCAATTCCACCCATCTACACGACCCATGACATAAGTTTATTGTGTGTGACATTCTTGTGACACAGTGCTCTTGAGTTGGGTCAGCTTTGTAGATGGTGTTTTGTGGTATATAGGGCTCCCCTTGTGGAGTATATGTTCATGTTTGAAGATGTTTGTGTTATGCGTGGTATTCAGTAATGTGGCATTGTGTAATCATTCGGTGAAGTTGTTGGAAGTGTGTGCTGTATCGTCGGTGAGTTATGTTGATTTATTGTTTCGGGTATTTATTGGTTTGTATTTGTGGTGTGTATGATTAGATTTATGTGTTTTTTTGTGGATTGAACTGTTGTAGTGTTGGCAGAAAACATTAATAATTATTCACTCCATGTTGCCCTGGGCATTGGTATGATGGGAACAATAAGTTTTCTGCAGAGGTTCAGCTTAATTGGTGCCTATGTGATGTGTTGTGTGTACTGAGTGTGCAAAGTTCACTAGAGTCCCAGTTTCTTGGACCATGGACCTCTGTATGTGGCCATGCAACCATGACAATATTTGGTGATCTGTCCAATGAGGGACGTGCTTTGAGATTTCTTAGCATAGCCGTCAGGGAGATTGTTTTACTTACATACTACTATTGTTATCGTTCATTTGTATGTCTTCGAGGAATTATTTTGTTGTTTTCTGTGGACTGTGCTTTTTTATTTCTTTCTTTCTTTTTTAAATGTGTGTGAATGGTTGCAGTTTTTGTTCGTTCCATTTCTTTTGGATGTTGGGTTTAGGAGTGGTATTGGGTGGCTTAGAGTTGGTGAAAGGTTCAAATGGCTCTGAGCACTATGGGACTTAACATTGGTGAAAGGGGGAGGGACGATGTTGGGGTCGTTTGGATGATTTTGTTTTGTTTTTATTGTGTGTGTGTTTGGAGGGGAGGGGGGTTGTCATGGCCAACTTAATTGTTTTGTTGATGGATTTGGCTGTTAGCAAGTGTTTTGTTTTATTTCATTTTTAATGGATTATTTACGGTTTTTTGTTTTGGTGTATAGTTTATTTTAATTGCTTAAATGAATGAGGGCGCTGGTTTTGGGTTTTTGATTTGTTTGTGGGGTTTTGGTATCGTTGACTTCATTGAGATTCAATTGCCATTCCCTGCACCTTGCGTCAATTCGTTGCAGATCCTCCTGCATTTCAGTACAATTTTCCATTGTTACAACCTCTCGATATACCACAGCATCATCCGCAAAAAGCCTCAGTGAATTTCCGATGTCATCCACAAGGTCATTTATGTATATTGCGAATAGAAACGGTCCTACGACACTCCCATGCGGCACACCTGAAATCACTCTTACTTCGGAAGACTTCTCTCCATTGAGAATGACATGCTGCTTTCTGTTATCTAGGAACTCTTCAGTCCACTCACACAATTGGTCTGATAGTCCATATGCTCTTACTTTGTTCATTAAACGACTGTGGGGAACTGTATCGAACGCCTTGCGGAAGTCGAGAAACACGGCATCTACCTGAGAACCCGTGTCTATGGCCCTCTGAGTCTCACGAACGAATAGCGCGGGCTGGGTTTCACACGACCATCTTTTTTGAAACCCATGCTGATTCCTACAGAGTAGATTTCTAGTCTCCAGAAAAGTCATTATACTCGAACATAATACGTGTTCCAAAATTCTACAACTGATCGACGTTAGAGATATAGGTCTATAGTTCTGCACATCTGTTCGACGTCCCTTCTTGAAAACGGGGATGACCTGTGCCCTTTTCCAATCCTTTGGAACGCTACGCTCTTCTAGAGACCTACGGTACACCACTGCAAGAAGGGGGGGCAAGTTCCTTAGTGTACTCTGTGTAAAATCGAACTGGTATCCCATCAGGTCCAGCATATGTTGAGAATTCTTTTGTTGGATTTTGTGGATAATATTTGTTTCGGGGTGGTGCTGTTCCTCGTATTGTTCTGTATTTAGGGTGTCCCCGTCCTAAACCCCATACTGATTGCAGTTGTTCCATTAGTTTCATTTTATTGCTGGAGTGAAATATTCTTGTGTCGTTCCATAAAAACATGGGAGAACTGCTGGATATCAGTAACGTCCTGCCACGATATTTCGGCGCAGAGTCTTTTGGCCATCTTCAGGTGAGTACCACTCTACAGTAGTACTGGGGAGTGCGCGCTGAGCTCTGCTATTTAAAGCCATACTGAGGTGACATTGCGCATGCGCTGCTCAGCGTGCGCATTCATAACAACTTCGTGCGCTGTGCCTCGCACCTTCCACTGTGAAAGCCTGGCGTATCGGTGTCAGGTCGATTTCCATCCTTATGCAGATAACTGCGTCGACTACGAAGTTTCTCTATAACAGGATTCCAAGCAGAGTTTAGCTGATAACCACTATCTCGATTGATGAGAGTCTCGTTGTCAGACAATCGTATTTCCACAGATTCGTTGATAATTGAGCTCCAAAAGTTTGATGTATGGGACAACATTTTTGTGTCGTCGTAATTCATGGAATTGTCTGTGGAAATACAATGTTCGGTGATTGCGGACTTGGTGGATTGGAGAAGGCGAGTATGCCATTGGTGTTCCACAATGCGTTCCTGCACAGTTCGTGTTTTTTGCCCTATATATGATTTGCCACATTTACACGGGATTTTGTAAACACCTGATTTATGCAGGCCCAGGTCGTCTTTAATGGATCCCACCAGTGATGAAATTTTGGAAGGAGGGCGATAGATAACTCTCACTTGATACTTTCTCAATATAATGCCTATCTGTAAAGAAATATTCCCAGTAAATGGTAGATAAGCAGTCGACCTTAAGGCCTCTTCCTTTTCTTTGTTCCATCGTTTGTAGGTCTGCATCACTCTGTTCACTTGCCTAGTTGAAAAGCCATTCTTCAGAAATACTTTTTGCAGGTGTTCCAGTTCCGCTTGAAGACTGTAGGCGTCAGAGATGGTATGGGCATGGTGGATCAAGGTTTTGAGAATGCCCATTGTTTGTGCTGGATGGTGGCAACTAGTAGCTTGTAGATACAGGTGTGTATGAGTGGGCTTTCTGTACACTGAGTGACAAAGTGTGCCATCACTCTTACGTCGCACCAAGACGTCTAAAAATGGCAGGCAACCATCTTTCTCTATCTCCATGGTAAACTGTATGTTTTCATGTATGGAGTTCATGTGACGTAAAAATTCTTGGAGACAGTCCAGATCATGAGGCCTCACTATGAAAGTGTTGGCAACGTATCGCCAAAATACTATCGGTTTGAAAGTGACAGAGTCGAGTGCTCTCTCCTCAAAATCTTCCATAAAAAGATTGGCCACCAGGGGAGACAAAGGACTCCCCATGGCGACACCATCAGATTGTTTGTAAAATTCAATGTTAAATATAAAATATGTAGAGGAGAGAGTGTGCTCAAACAATGCTGTAATGTCTACACCCAGCATATTGCCAATGAGGTGTAGTGAGTCCTTTGTGAAAAGTGAAACCACATCAAGACTGACCAATAAGTCGTTACTTTCCAGTTGTAGTGACTGAAGTCGGCTGATAAAATCACTAGAATTCTTTATGTGATGTGGACACTTGCCTATCATTGGCTTGAGCAAAGATGCCAAGAATTTTGCTAGGTCGTAGGTGGCTGCTCCAATGTTACTCTCAGTTGGACGTAATGGCAAATTTTCCCTGTGGATCTTAGGCAGTCCATATAGCCTAGGTGGAACTGAAATGTTTGGTTTCAGTCTCTTGATGACCTCTTTCAGTAGAGAACTATTTGATAAAAGTTCTGCTGTTTTTCGCACCACTCGGCTTGTGGGATCCTTATCGTTTTTGCTATACTTTGAGTCACATAATAAAACATTGATCTTATTAATATAATCATCCCTTGGTATGAGGACAGTAGCATTTCCTTTGTCAGATTTTAAGACTACTGTATCCACATCTGCTCGTAAGTTACGGAGGGCTATCCTCTCCATGGGCGAGATGTTAATCTTCATTGGTGCACCTCTGGTCAACACACGGCAAGACTCTCGACGAACTTCCTCCGCTTCATCTGTATCAAGACAGCGTACAGCTTCTTCGAGGGCACTGATGAAATCCACTAGTGGCGGTGACACAGGTGTGGGAGCAAAATTCAGTCCTTTTGCTAGCACAGACACAGTCGCATCATCTAAAGTTTTCTCCGTCAAATTAACAACAGATCGTAGAGTTGGAACTTCCTGCTGCATCTGTGTAGAAAGTCTGTCAATCTTGGCAGTTTGTCTCGTCACAGCTTTATCATGGCTCCAGTTTGCTTTAGCCCATGTCACACCATCCAGCTAGCATCTTTCGCTCTCCTTCCAAAATTTCACCACTGGTGGGATCCTGGGCCTGCATAAATTAGGTGTTTACAAAATTCTGTGTGAATGTGGCAAATCATATATAGGGCAAACAACACGAACTGTGCAGGAACGCATTGTGGAACACCAATGGCATACTCGCCTTCTCCAATCCACCAAGTCCGCAATCGCCGAACATTGTATTTCCACAGACCATTCCATGAATTACAATGACACAAAAATTTCGGCCCATACATCAAACTTTTGGAGCTCGATTATCAATGAATCTGTGGAAATAAGATTGTCTGACGACGAGACTCTCATCAATCGAGATAGTGGTTATCAGCTAAACTCTGCTTGGAATCCTGTTATAGAGAAACTTCAGAGTCAACGTAGTTATCTGCATAAAGATGAAAATCGACCTGATATCGATTCGCCAAGCTTTCACCGCGGAAGGTGCGAGGCGCAGCGCACGGAGTTGTTATGAATGCGCACGCTGAGCAGCGCATGCGCAATGTCACCTCAGTATGGCTTTAAATAGCAGAGCTCAGCGCGTACTCGCCAATACTACTACAGTGGTACTCACCTGAAGATGGCCAGAAGACTCTGCGCCGAAATATCGTGGCAGGACGTTACTGATATCCGGCAGTTCTCCCGTGTTTTTATGGAACAATCAGTACGCCGGGAAAGGTTTAAACATCACATTCTTGTGTTGTTTCTATTTTTGTTCGCATGTGTATATCGTGAGTTTATGGTCACCGTGCAGTGTATGCTGGAAGGAAGGGTGTCTGCCATCTTGACATCATTTTTCAAAGCAGACAGGTGGAATCAGACACTTCTGTAATGCCATATAGACTTAGGGCTGCACAATGGATCAGTCTGTTATCATTATGCATGCTTCAATAAGATATATTGTCAGTGTTCTTTGCTCTTTCTGTTTGCATACGTATGACGTCACATGTCACACAATCGTTGTATTGTGGGATGAAGCAGAGATCTGCTAGCAGTAGGTTCAGTTGACCCATTTGGTCAATTGAACCTACTGAATCTAGATTGACATAATACTGTTGTGGCGCTTGCTTTTTTTACTGTTAGGATATGGCTTTTCCAGGTTAGATTTGAAACCTCTATTAATATAAGTTGAATATCTGGATTATCCTTATTTAAAAGAACCATCATCCATATCTGACTTGTTCAATATAGAGCCTAAAAAATTCTAAGAACGTGTTCCAACTTGTACGGCTGCCTTATGTATTCCCTGGCTGTTTGTTTTAAAACTTATAATTAAAAATCTGAGGAGTTTTTGTTTGAGTTCCTGTTTACAGAGGTCGTGGCCGCGTCTTGGTGGGAGTCAGCAAAATAGGTGTGGTGCTTTGTTGCAGAACTGTGCTTTCAAATTCTGAATTTCTTCTCTTTTATTCACTGCTACTTAACCAGCCTGTTTTGTAAGTTTTAATAATGTTGTGATTTTTATGTGGCTGTTTCTGGAATGCCATTTAATTTGTTATGAAATTGTAGGAGCAAGAGGAATGTTCACTACTAGTTGGCGGCTTTGGCCAGCAGCGTTAATGTTGTGGTTATTGTCACATCACCTTTTGGTGCATGTATTCATACATTTGTTGTTAATTGACAAAGCCAATGAATTTGGAAAAAAAGAATGGTCCTTGTGACATACTGATCTGTAGCTTGACCTGACATGTAGGTTCGATTGGAAGCTGACATTCTGTTGTAAGTTGGCGAAGCCAATCAAAGCTTATGACTTGAATTGTTTCATTGGAAGTGTTCGGTTCCATCCTTCCGCTTTGGCCCTTGATGTAATGGCGTTGTGTGTGACGTCACTAAGGTTCGGTGTTTTTGAGTTGGTTCGTGTTTGTAGTTGTCATGTTGTTGCATTTCAAGGTGCCATCTATCGGATGTGATGTGTTGAGTTTAAATTGTGCTATTGTGTTCATTTGAGTATTGGTTATAACTGTGGTAATGTGGATTTATTTGAGTCTGGTTAGTCAGTGCTGTAACGTGGGTTTGGAAGTGTTTGATTTGTTTTCAGTGAGTTATGTTTTTTTTTCCTTTTTTTATGTGTTGGTGAAACATGAAAAAAATTCTGACTGGAGGCAGATTTCCTGCATACTGAATGCCGTCATTTCTAGCACTGCAAATTACGGATAAAGCTAGATTAACAGCCTCTCATTGCTTGCCTTTATATTGAAAACTAACTGTATGTCTTCTGTGCGAATTACATTAAACTTTGGGTCGACAGAAGCGTCCGATCCAACGCGTCGGCTTTGACACGTGATGTAAGGGTGTTGTCGTGTGTGACGTCATGACGGCGCGGAGTTTGGTTTGAGTGTGGCTGTCTCCAGTTCTGTTTTATCTTATTTTATCTTATTTTATTTACTTTTCTGATCTGTTCGTTCTATCTCATGAGATTTTTTTTTTTTTTTAATTTAAAAACACTTATTACTTATTTTAATTATCTGTTTCCTCCAATTTCTGTTTTAGTTTATTATATTTATCTTTCTGATCTGTTCGTTCTATCCCATGAGATTTTTTTTTTTTTAAAGACAAAAAACACTAATCAGCTACTGAAGCATCTTTATCTTCTATGGGTTGCAGGGGTTACGGCCGCTGGGGAGGTGGGTGGGTATTCATGCATGGCTGTCTTCACTGACAAGTTGTAGCTACGCAAGGCGTCTAAATTTGTTTATATTTAGTTTGCCCCCCACCCAAAACACCCCATTTCCCGCGCTTGTCCCGTTAGTGTCATTAGGCTTCTTGTGGAAAGTGTGTGTGTTTGTTTTTGTTTCCGCCATATTTGTGACGTCATGGGTCAAAGCAGATGGGCAGGATCGGACGCTTCCGTATTTCCTAAACTTTTGATAACACACACTATTATGTCCTCTACTTTTCTGAACCGTGAAATTCTTTTGTCCACCTCATGCCTTGCATGTCCTTGTAATGATATAACATTATATTGGTGTCTTTGTATCTCACTGTTCTCCATTAACCCCGTTGCGAAGGTCGCCTTACCGTTTGGCTATTTGTGCACGACTCATGGCCAGACCCAAACTTCCATATGCCATCAATCATGAATCTACGACCTGACTTGTACATCTATTATGTATGTTCCTTACAGGTGAGACATTTACTTGAAAGTCGCAGATAAATACGATGTTGCAGTTCCTATGTTATTCTAAATTAGAATGCAATTCGGAATAACATAGGCACACGTGTCCAAAGGAACAGGCACAGTGGCGACTACAGCTGTTATGAATTATATTAAATGTATCCGCAGTTACGAATATGGACAACCAACATCTGTAGAATGGAATGATGACGACGGAAATTGTCCGGCACAAATTTTCATTGTCGTCACTCCATTATACTGCTGGTGGTTGTCGCAGTTGCGAATACATTTCATGTATTTCTTAATGGCTGTAGTCGCCACAGTGCCTGTTCCTGCACATGTCCAAAAGAATTTTGCATTATAATTCAGAATAACACAGGCACTGCAATAAGCTGTTCTCAAAAAAAGTTTTGCACCACACTCAAAACTTCCATAGTTTCTGTTTTTATTTTTCGTAGACACTCTTTTGCCCACAGGAGCTCGCTATGTACAGTCAAAGAATTGTGTAGTGGAGGTAGAAGTAAACCTGCATTGTTAATCAGTGTGGTAAAATGCACTGTTTTTCCAATCTTCTAGTGGCTCAGAGGGAAGCAGCTGGTTTGCTGGTTAGCAATGCGGGAGAGAGAGGTGGCACACAATGAAGGTGACAAGGAGACGTGAATTGGGATTCGGTGGTAGGACAAAGGAAGTGGAACCTTCCGAGTGGAAGATGTGGGGACCGTGGGTTAACTCTGATTAAGACTGAGAGGATGGCAGGAGTGAAGGATGTGTTGCAAGAGTAGTTCCCGTGTGCGCAGTACTGAGACTCTAGTAGTGCAGGGAAGGATCTAGATGGCTCAAGTTGTGAATCAGCCACCCAACATCATCCTCACTCCTCGTAATGTGGTGTTCCTTTGCCACCCAACCTTCACAACATCCTAGCCCTCCATGTGCCAGTCCCACTCCCAACCCCTTGCCATACTGCGAAAGACCCAGGTGCAAGACCTGCCTAATCCACTCACACAGCACTTACTACTCCAGTTGTCACATGCTTTCCGTATCCCATCAGAAGTAAGGTTACAAGTGAAAGCAGCTATGTCATATACCAACCCTGCTGCAGCCATTGCGAAGTTTTTTATGCCAGTATGATGAACAATCAGTCTTGGTCCAGCACACTTGATATGTCAGGAAGTTTCAGCCACCCGGCTGGCCACTATAATGAATGGCCACTGAAAACTTCGGCCAAGAACAAAGTTGAATGCCTGCTGGCTCACCGTGCAGCTAAGCACAATTTGCTTGATGCCAGTGGCTGCTTCACAACCTGGGGCATCTGATCTCCTCTACCAGATACGAGTTATCCTTGTCCCCCACTCAATGCGACTGTTGTCCCTTCCTCTGTCCTATCACTGCCTCCCAATCCATGTTGCCATGTCACATTCATCGTGTACTGCTTCCCTCTGGCTCCAACACCCTCCTGCATTCCTAGTCAGCAAACCAGCTGCCTCACACTGAGCTGCCAGCTACCCAACCCCAACCTCAACCCCTCTTCCTGCCTTCTACCTCTCACTTCCTCTACCCACTCCATCGGAAACACCCTCACCCCATTCTAGTCCAGCTGCAGAACTGCAAGCCTTACACTGTTTCCAGCCAGCACTATGTAAGAGCACAGGCACATGTGTGTCTATTTGTATACTAACGGCATGTGTGTATTTGTACTCTTAACTTGAGAAAGGATTTATTCTGAACGTTAGCAGGTTTTCTTGCTTTTTCGTGTACCTGTCAATGGCTCCCTGCATTTGCATGAATGATGTCCTTTATTCCTAAAGAATTTACAGTCTACCAGAACTTTCCTACTATAATTTATGTAAGTTGGCAAAGACTTAGGACTGGTAATGTTTTCTTTGAAAATAACTATTTATAAATTAAGCACTCGTGCAGTTACTTTTTTCATTACCTTGTTTTCTTCTTTACCATTTCTTTTGAAACAGTTGTTTGCAGGTTCCCTTAATTTCTTCATACCTTGAAGTGTTTTATTCATCTGTGACATTATTTCCAGAATCTCGTTATACTTGTTATGAAATCTTTGATTCCATTTCATCTCTTTTGAACTATAGGCTACTGACTTTTCCAGCTACAAAAGTGATTGTTTTAAATCATCAGTGAATCATGAGGTTATATTGGCTCTTTGTAAAGTATGTTGTAGTCTAACTTCCAGCTCTAAATTAGGGTGGTAGCACTGAAACTGGTTGTTGCAGAAACTCACTATTGTTTTAGACCTACTGATGTAAAGGGTTGGCTGGATAGATTTATAACTTTATGAAGCATGGTTTGGGGGGTTGGGGGAGGGGGGGGGGCCGTCAGGGCAGCAGTTGCATAGGTTAGGCATCTGACATAGCAGCACTGCAGCTGGTGAAGAGTGGCAGATAATGATGATGATGATGATGTGGGTGTGTTGATTGAGAGGGGCGACAAGACAGAGGAAGGAGAGACTATTGGTAAGAGGGTGTGGGGAAAGTGCATTAACAGAGATTGACCCCAGGAGGCTCGGATTGAGAAGCAGCCATTGAAATAGAGCATGTTTTGCCATTGGGTGGTCAACTTTGTTCTTGACCGCAGATTTTGCCAGTGATCATTCATTCCAGAGTTACATATGTAACCCATCCACCTGTCGTACCACCCCGCTCCCCTCCCCCCCCCCCCCCCCACCCCTGCTGCACCTCCTCCTACTGCCTGCCTCTTTCTGGGTCTACCGCATCCGACACCCTTCCTCTTCCCTTTCCCAATGCCACTGCCCTTCCCCTTCCCCCTGCACCTACCCCTTCTCCCCTGCACTCACACACCACAACAGTCCAATTCGTCTGCTGAACGGCAATCCCGGCATTGCTTGTCCCCACGGCACGGTATGGGAGCACCTGTGTGTGTGTTTCTTCTGAAAGATAGCAAAGCTTTCATTCGCTTTTGTGTGTGCCTGTTGACGACTCTGCGTTTATGCTGTTTGGTCAGTGATCTGCTTTACTCCTAAAATATTTACATTATATGACAACTTCCCATACTATATTAACACTGACAGAATTCAGAGATGTGTCCAGTGGAGAGACTCTTGTGGTTGCTCTGGGACCTCCCCCCCACCTCCCCCCCCCCCCCCCCCCCCCCCCCCCCCCGCCTGTGGTTCTGGGGGTAAGAATAGGCCTGAGATATTCCTTCCTGTCGTCAGAGGGGACTAAAAGGTGTCTCTCATTTTTCGGCCATTATGTGATGGTCCCCTGTAGGGTTTGACCTCCATTCTTCAAAATTTTCCCAAAGAGCGAGCCAGTTGGGGAAGGGCACCTTACATGGTCCAGTGTGTCCATTGTGCATTGAGATCTTTAGCCCACTTTCTCGTCATCGCATTTCAGTCCCACTCATTCTTCATCTCTTGGGCGGGGATACCTTCCTGGGTGCATTTTCCACCATGCACTATGCAGTGTCACAATTTGCATCGACAATGACCGTGGACTTCTTTGCACCTGATATCCAGCACGGTAGCCAGTCTGTTGTGGTGGAGCCGCCATGTACCCTGGTGGTTGTAGCCTCCTGACCACACAGGGATTGCTCTGCTGATGCCTGCCCTGTTAGCTCCCCGTGTATGCCAAGGGGTAGATGCCCATCCCCCTGTGGCATTGGAATTCCCGGCAATGGCCATCTTGCCAGGTGGCCATTGCTGCGGCTGATGGCACTCGTGGGGAGGGCCCCTGGTCCGGGAGAGGGTGGCATCGGGGCAGGTGACGCGTGATGAAGCATAGTTTGTCATCTTGCTGGTGGTCAAACACCAGCAGTCTCTAAGAGTTCATGAGCTCAATTCAACGCACAGAAGTACAACCCAAAATCATTCCCCTCCTGGCTGTGCCCATGGGAGGAACGCCGGCTAAGGATTGCAGCGAACCTTATTCACCCCGGTATCTCATATGTACGAGAACTGAATAGGCTCCTTTATTTCGATGAAGCCACAGTTTTTTTAGACTATTTAGAGGACAAGTTTGGGGAGGTGGAGAGCTTGTCCGAAATGAGATCTGGGTCAGTCTTGATCAAAACAGCATCCTCTGCCCTGTCACAGACGATTACTCGCTTGTGACAGGCTGTGGGATGTTTCTGTAACCATCACGCCCCATAAGACATTAAAGATGGTCCAGGGTATTATATTCCACAGGGACCTTCCTTTGCAGTCCGACAATGAGCTGCGCGGCAATTTAGAGCGGCGAGGTGTACATTTCGTCCGAGGGATAATCAGGTTGCCACCAGTGCTTTCATCTTCGCCTTTGAGGGTGATACATTGCCCGAGAAGGTCAAGATGATGGTCTACCGCTGTGATGTAAAGCCATATATCCCTCCCCCTGTGCAGTGCTTTAAGTTCTGAAAGTTCGGCCATATGTCTTCCCATTGTACTTCCAGCATCACGTGCTGAGATTGCGGACGCCCATCACATCCCAATACTCCGTGTGCACCGCCTCCCATCTGTGTCAACTGCGGAGAGCACCATTCGCCTTGCTTGCCAGACTGCAGGATTCTCCAGAAAGAGAGAAAAATCATGCAGTACAAGGCCCTGGACCGACTGACCTACTCTTGAGGCTAAGAGAAAATTTAAACGCCTGCATCCTGTGCGTATGACATCGTCTTACGCCGCCGCTGCAACTGTTCTGGCACTATCAGCACCGCCAACCCAAGTCACCTCTCAGAGCCGGAAGACTACACCTGGCCCCTTGATGGTGGGGGCATTTCCCTCCCTGTTGCTCCTGCACCACCTGCTTTGGGAGCAACTCCCCCCCCCCCCCCCCCCCCCCAACCCCATCAGGGACATCCATCCCCACTTCTAAGGCCGGAGAACCATAAGTCTTCTTCGGCTTCTCTTGCTATGAAGGGGCCCCTTGGGTCACTCCCTTCCCAGGTTTCTGCTAGTGGGAAAGACGACACCCGCCAGTGGCTGAAGAGCCCAAAAGCAGCTGGTCGTAGGGCTTCACACTCATCCTCAGTAACGGAGACTGAGTCAGTGAAGTCCTCCCAGCCAGGGAAACCCAAGAAGCAGTGAGAGAAATCCAAAAAGAAAACACCTAAGACCAAGGAAATTGCGGTGGTACCCACACCCACACTACCACTACCTACAAGCTCCGTGTCTGAGGATGGGGTGGTGATTTTGGCGTCTGCTAGGACCTAGATCTCGCCAGACCCTCAGACACAGTGGATATAGACTGCTCAGGCGATAAGTCAGTGGCAGCAGGTGACTGAGGTGTAAACTGCCTCATTGAATATTCCATGCCTTCACAGTCTCATGATGATGTCATCCTCCAGTGGAATTGTGGAGGTTTTTTTCCACCGTCTGGCTGTGCTACGGCAACTGTTAAGCTTTACACCTGCCCTCTGCATTGCCCTCCAGGAAACCTGATTCCCGGCAATGCAGACCCCAGCCCTCCATGACTATAAGGGATATTACAGGAACTGTAGCGACTATAATTGAGTGTCAGGTGGAGTTTGCGTTTATGTCCTAAACTCAATCTGTAGTGACACTGTGCCCCTTCAAATCCCTCTTGAATCTGTGGCCATCAGAATTAGGATGATGCAGGAAATAACTATCTGCAATGTAAATCTTCCTCCAGATGGTGCAGTACCCTTGAATGTATTAGCTGCACTGATTGATCAACTCCCTACTCTTTTCCTACTTTTGGGAGATTTTAATGCCCATAACCCTTTGTGAGGTGGTACCATACTTACTGGCCGAGGCAGAGATGTCGAAACTTTACTATCACAGTTCGACCTCTGCCTCTCAAACACTGGGACTGCCACACATTTCAGTGTGGCTCATGATAGTTACTCGGCCATTGATTTATCAGTTTGCAGCCCAGGACTTCTCCCATCTGTACACTGGAGAGCACATGACTACCTGTGTGGTAGTGACCACTTCCCCATCTTCATATCACTGTTCCAGCATCAGGCCCATGGACACATGCCCAGATGGGCTTTAAACAAGGCGGACTGGGAAACTTTCACCTCTGCTGTCACCATTGACTCTCCCCCACACAGTAACATCGATGTGATGGTTGATCAGATTACTGCAACAGTTGTTTCTGCAGCAGAAAACGCGATCCCTTGCTCTTTAAGGTTCTGGAGGCGTTAGGTAGTCCCTTGGTGGTTGCCGGAAGTTGCTGAAGCAGTTAAGGAGTGCTGGCGAGCTCTACAGTGGCATAAGCAGCACCTTTCCGTGGAGCACCTCATAGCTTTTACATGGCACCATGCCCGTGTTCGCTACCTTATCAAACAATGGAAGCAGGAGTGTTGGGAGAGATATGTCTCAACAAGTGGGTGCCATATGTCAGTTTCTCAAGTCTAGTCAAAGATCAAACGTCTTTTTGGGTAGCGGACCCCAACAGGTGTGTTCCCGGCGTTACCATAAATGGCGTGTTATCTACCGACGCAAACGCGATTGCCGAGCACTTTGCTGAGCAGTTTGTTTGAGCCTCTGCATCGGAGAATTACCCCCCAGCCTTCGCACTCTCATACGGCGGCTGGAAGGGAAAGTGATTCGTTCACTATACCCCTCAGTGAATCCTATAACGCCCCATTTACAGAGTGGCAGCTCCTCAGTGCCCTGGTACATTGCTTTGACATAGTTCCTGGGCCAGATAGGATCCACAGTCAGATGATTAAACATCTCTCATCTGATTACAAGTGACATCTCCTCGTGATCTTCAACCACATCTGGTGCGATAGCGTCTTTCCATCGCAATGAGAGGAGAGCACCATCATTCGGGTGCTCAAACCCAGTAAAAACCCGCTTTATGTGGATAGCTATCAGACCATCAGCCTCACCAGCGTTCTTTGTAAACTGCTGAAATGTGTGGTATGTTGTTGGTGGGGTTGGGTCCTGGAGTCACGTGGCCTGCTGGCTCCAAGTCAGGGAGGCTTCCGCCAGGGTCGCTCTACTGCTGATAATCTTGTGTCCATCGAGTCTGCCAGCCAAACAGCCTTTTCCTGATGGCAACATCGGCATCATATCCTTGCCACATTGTATAACTGGGGTTTCTGGGCCCACTCCAGATTTTTATAAAAAACGTCCTGTCGCTCCATACTTTCAGTGTCCAAGTTAGTGCCCCCCATAGTTCCATCGATATCCAGGAGAATGGAATCCCTCAGGGCACTGTATTAAGTGTCTCTCTATTTGTAGTGGCCATTGACGGTCTAGCAGCAGCTGTCGGGCCCTCCGTATAATCTTCTCTGTATGCAGACAACTTCTGCATTTCATACTGCTGCTCCAGTACTGGTGTTGCTGAGTGGCGCCTACAGGGAGCTATCCACAAGGCGCAGTCATGGGCTCTAGCCCACGGCTTCCAGTTTTCAGCCGCAAAGTCGTGTGTCATGCACTTCTGTTGGCATTGTACCATTCTTCCGGAACCAGCACTTTACATTAATGATGACCCATTCACTGTAGTGGAGACATATCGGTTCCTAGGACTGGTTTTTGATGCTCGATTGACTTGGTTCCGTCATCTTCGTCAGCTTAAGCAGAAGTGCTGGCAGCACCTTAATGCCCTCCTTAGCCTGAGCAACACCAATTGGGGTGCAGATCGCTCTACGCTGCTGCAGCTCTACAGAGCCCTTTTCCAATCCCGAATTGACTATGGGAGTGTGGTTTATGGTTCGACAGTGCCTTCAGCGTTGCATTTACTCGACCCTGTGCACCACTGTGGGGTTCGACTAGCGACAGGAGCTTTTAGGACGAGTCCGGTGACCAGTGTACTGGTGGAGGCTCGTGTCCCTCCATTGCAGGTCACACGTGCGCAACTGCTCGCCGGTTATGCAGCACACATTCGTAGTTCCCCTGAGTATCCGAATTACTGTCTCCTTTTCCTGCCCGTGGCAGTCCATCTCCCGTATTGGCGGCCCAGGTCAGGGCTAACGATTGTGGTTCGCGTGCGGTCCCTTCTGTCTGAACTGGAGTCCTTCCCTTTACCACCTCTACTTGCAGTCCGTTCACGTACGCCTCCATGGTGTACACCTGAGCCGCAGCTTCGTCTGGACCATTCATGTGGCCTTAAGAACTCCATTAACCCTGCGACTGTCCGCTGTCACTTCCTTTTGATTTTCGACATGTACCGGGGCCATGAAGTGGTTTACACTGATGGCTTAATGGCCGATAGTCATGTTGGCTTTGCCTATGTTTGTGGAGGACATATAGAGCAGCACTCCTTGCCTGATGGCTGCAGTGTTTTCACTGCAGAGCTGGCGGCCATATTTCGTGCTCTTGAGCACATCCGCTCATGCCCAGGTGAGTCATTTCTCCTGTGTACTGACTCCTTGAGCAGGCTACAAGCTGTCAACCAGTGCTACCCTCATCATCCAGGGGTCCATCTATGCCCTGGAATGGTCCAGTCGTTCAGTAGTGTTTGTCTAGACCCCAGGTCACGTCCGAACCCCAGGCAACGAACTTGCCGACAGGCTGACTAAACAGGCTACGCAGAAACTGCCTCTGGAAATGGACATCTCTGAACCTGACCTGCGTACTGACTTAACGCCGCAGGGTTTTTTGGCTTTGGGAGAGGGAATGGCATACAGTACGCACAACAAACTGTGTATTATTAAGGAGACTATGAATGTGTGGAAGTCTTCCATGCAGGCCTCTCGCAGGGAATCAATTGTCTTCTGCCGCCCCCACATTGGCCACAGTTGGGCGACCGACAGTTACCTCCTGCGCTGTGAAGACCAGTCTCAGTGTCGGTGCGGCACCCAGTTGACAGTGGCCCATCTTCTCATGCACTGTCCCACTTTGACTGCCCAGCAATGGAATCTTGGGTTACTGGACTTGTTGCCGCTAATTTTATCTGACAATGCCTCATTGGCTGATTTAGTGTTAAGTTTTATTTGTGAGGCTGGGTTTTAGCATTTGATCTAAGTTTTAGCACATGTCCTTTGTCCCTCTGTGTCCTCCACTCTAGGTGGAGGTTTTAATGTGTTGCAGAGTGGCTGGCTTTTCCTTTTTATTCTCATGGTCAGCCAGCCATGGTCACTGCTTTGTTGTTTTACTCTCTTCATCCCGTTTTTTGTGTTTCTGTGGTTTTCTCTTCACCCTTTGCTCCATATACATGTTTGTTGCCCTTCGTCGTTCTTGTGATTTTTCCTTTCATTCCATTTTATGTTGTCAGTCTCATTTGTTTTATTCTCACTCTTGTGGCATTGCTTTATTCGGAACAAGGGACTGATGCCCTCTTAGTTTCGTCCCTTATCCCCCCCCCCTTTTTTTTAATCCAGCCAACCAACCATCACTGACAGTGGCTTCAAGATTCATTTACCAAATGAATTTACTTTGTATGATGCATAGTTAGATATAATTCTACAGGTATTGGGTCAGATGACACATACTTATGTCGAGAGCATAAAGTGAAACTGCATCATTTAACCAGTGAAAATGCAATGTTTTTAAAAAGTGGAGAATGTCAGCCAGGAGTTTAGTTCCCAGTTGACAGAGAATTTTTTACAGTTTCATATTTTGTTTTTCGTGTTTTGAACATTTGATGAACTAATATGAAGATATTGTTTAACACTATTTCTGTTATCAGAAAGTAAGTTGTTCGGAAGTCATATGGTGTAATTTCTTCTTCAGTCGTCCTCTCTATCTACTTCAGTGCTGAGGTATTCTCTGTGTTGAGGGGTAGGGGATTTGGGGGGGGGGGGGGGGCTTATCCCACAGCAATTCTTTTCTCTATTCAGTATGTGTTTATTAAGTTGTGTTTGATTCCATTCTTTAATGCGCTTTGTTCACTGCTGTGGAAGGTGCTGGAATTTGTTGATGGAAATGCCTTCACCTTTAGAACATGTTAACAAATGAAGTTTTAAAATTGGAATGCATTTATTTGATTTGTATTTTATGTATTGTATGTAAAGAAAATATAAAGAAAACACACAAAATTTTGTACTATATGTTCTTGACTGTAAATGAATGTTGAATCCCCTCTGTTTGAAAGTCCTAAATCCAGTCGCAACACTGGATGTTATTATGTTACTTCTTATTTTGTACATTAGGTTATAGTACAAAATGATATTGAATCCCTTCCAGAAATCAAGAAACATGACATCAGTTGCCCTCTGTATCTCATCGAGAAACAGAAAGAATTGAGTTTTAAAAGATAACAGTGTGTGGAGTTCATGTTAATTCCTGCCGAAGGAGGTTTTCTTCTTCATAAAGGCCATAATGTGCAAGCAAACAGTTTGTTCCACAATTCTACAGTGGATTGATATCATGTGTACATTCCTTTAATAATGGTAATCTGTCCAAAAATTTTGAAAGAAGGAATGTCCTGCCTCATTTAGTTGGAACCCTTCATTGTTTCAGAAGCCTTCAATGAGATGCTGCTTGAGGGAGATTGAGTTCTTTTCATGTAACCTGTGTAGAGCTGTACAGGTGTTTTGTCAGGTCCAGTTGCATTTTCTCAGTTAAGCAATTTCAGTTCCTTTTCTATTCCTTCAACATATGTGCAAGGATTGAGAGGAAGCACGGTATAATGGTCATCTGCAGTTAAATAAATTTAGAAGAATGAATTCCGTATTGTGATCTTATCTCTGTTATTTTACCTTCTGTTGACAGAAAAATCAGTGTGTGTACAGATGATGATTTAGATACATTTTGGTGACAAAGCTCAAGACCAAAACTCCTGAGGATTTTTCATCAGCTAGATGACCAAAATCTTACCTTTGACTTCACTGAACATGTCTCACATTGTTCGCCTTATGCTTATTTTAATGACCTGATTAGAAACTTGCAGTTTTTTAATGATTTTATGCATACTTTTCTTAAATGTATTTAGACTTCTGTTCAGATTATGATTTATATGTTGTGATTTTTCAGAATATATCGCAATGAACTGTTGGTATGATATGAAGGTTGTTCAATAAGTAATGTGATGCATTTTTTACTCTCGACCTAATTAGTTAAAAAATATGTAACTTTGTTCTGAAATACGTATACATTCACACACCATCTCCTCTGTTTCCAGTAAATTGTGGTGGATGGCAGTGCTGTTATCAGTCTTCAAACTTTGCATCTGCATGTGAGGTACATTGTGAGCAAAGAGCAGTTTTGAATTTCTTCAGGCAGAAGACCAAACCATCATAAATATTCATAGGCATTTACAGAATGTCTACAGACACCAGGCAGTTGATAAAAGTGCAATAAATCACTGGGCAAAGTATCTATTATCAGCAGAACAAGGGGAAGGAAATCTGCCTGATCTCAGAGTAAGCTGGTCACACATAGCTGTGATAAGTGCAATATTGCAACGGGCAGAAGTCATATTCGAGGTGCTCAATGAATAACAATTGAGTATTTCATTGCTCAGCTGGACATTTCCATTGTTTTAGTGCTGTCACACTTGTCCAGCAGTTAGCATATTCCAAGGTTTGTGACTGTTGGGTTCCTTGAAGCCCACCATATTCCAAGGTTTGTGACCATTGGGTTCCTTGAAGCCTACCATATTCCAAGGTTTGTGACCATTGGGTTCCTTGAAGCCTACCTAAAAAGGAAAGAGGGAACATCTGTGCTGAATTTCTTGTGTCTTATGAGACTGATGGTGACATTTTGTTGTCAACCATTGTCACAGATGGTGAAACTTGAATTCACCACTTTGAGCCTGAAATAAAATGCCAGTCCATGGAGTCTCCTTCGAAATAGTAGTCCAGAACAATACCTTCAGCTTGTAGATTCAAGGTTACAGTCCCCTCGGACTCTGAAGGGTTTGTTCTGTTCAATGTCCTTCCTTCTGGTCAAATGATTGACTCTGAAGTCTATTGTCAGAGTCTTAGGCAACTAAAGAAATGATAACAGCATATTTTTGACCACAAAAATGTGAATCCACTTCTCCTTCTCCACGATAATGCAAGGCCACACACAAGTCTGCATGTACGAGAGGAGATCACAGAACTTACATGGGCTGTTCTTCCTCATCCACACAAGACCGTGGATCTCGCATCTTCTGATTTCCAACTCTTTGGCCAACTCAAGGGTTGACTCTGTGGGAAGCACTACAGCACTGATGGGGAAGTTACTGATGCAACAAGAACTTGGCTGAGATGTAGACAAGTAGAGTGCATTACGGCATAGAGGCTCCCAAATTAAGTTGGCCTAAGGCTGTGGATCTCAATGAAGATTACGTTCCAAAACAGGATTTTATTGCCAGAGAATTGGGAGAAAGTATGGTGTTAATAAATCACGAATAAAACTATTCTTTTATTTTTAAATATTGGTTTTAGAACACGACAGTGTGTGTCCAATTTCCATTATTCTCTGTCATCTCAGTGATCTTTTCTTAACTTTCTGGGTCTCATTGCTTTTACAATGTCCTCATTTTAAGTTTTCCTCAGCCTGCCATGTTTTCCGTGAGTTTGGTTGTATCCACAGTATAGGCTTCTTAGGTAACTTGGATTTGTCCATCCATTGGACATGACCATACCATATTAATTGTTTCCATTTGACATCAGTTGTCAATAACCTTTCTACACCCATTGATAATTGAGCCTCTTTATTAAGTATTTTCTCTTCTCTGTATATTCCCAAGGACCATCTGATCACATCTAGTTTAGTGGCCTCCAACTTCATATTCTCTGTAACTCTCAATGCGTCTGCTCATACAGCAAAGAACTTTTCATTAGAATTTCATAGGTAAAGTTTTACAGTTTAATTCCTTTTTCGTTAATTCAAAGGATTAAATTTAAACAAGTAACAAAAAATAACAAAATAAAACCACCCTGCTTTGAAAAAATAGTGTTGCATTATTTATTGAGTCACCCTTTCGCTAACACGAGATACCTTGGACTGTTTGAAAACCTATCAAGCTTAGAAATTTTCATCAATTTTATTTATATTATTTACGTGTATGCATTGTTTGTAGGTCATTTACTGAGTGGTAGTTCATGAAGGTAGGCATTACACACTCACAAGCATCATATTCCTTACGATAATAATGTGTATCTCTTCTTACACATTTCCCATCAGGTCTTGCATGGGAGCAGGCATTGTCTGGTTGGGTTGGAATTCTTATATACTGTTGGAATGGCTTCCCTGCTGTAAACTGAAAGGATTGCAGAGTGTCTGATGTTGACATCTGCCGGTCTGTTTGATGTTCTTCTTTCAGTGTTTGGTAGTAATCTAAAATTACCCTCTTTTTTATGAAATTGTGGATAATGGGGATAAACTTAACATTTTCGTTGTCCTTCCATTGTATTGCAAGCATTTTTCCAATTTTGCATTCAGTGGTTTCTCCTGTGCTGAGATTTGTTTTTGAGAGCTGGTGGCATGTACTTTCTTGTCAATATCCATTGATTTTTTGGTTAGAAGATCTGTGAGCTGAGCTGAGGAGATGTATGGAACTTGGTCATTGTCAACCGATTTCTTGTACTGAGATTTGTTGTTTTATTAGAACTATAAGTGAAAAAATGGCGGAAAGTTGTCAAATTCTCAATCCACATTCTTCCATTTCCTGTATAGATTATAAATAATCAGAGACACCATTATTTGATTCACAGAGCATATACATGGTGGTCAGAAACTGTTTGGAAAACTTGTAACCAAAAAAAGATTTTTTCTGCCATTTCCGAATTACATAGCATTGAAATCTGCCAATCAGGCCATTGCACCTTCAGATTCAAGCGGCCTGCCACATACAGTTAGTGTAAGTTGTTCTCAAAGCACAGATGGTAGCACATGAGACTGCTCAGCCTTTGGCTTGAGTTTGATCCTAACTACTGTCCCATGTCCAATTTTTGTATCATCTTGTTTGATTTTAGGAAACAAAGTGAAGAACGTGTTTGGTGACACTGTCTATGGCAGGCCACCTGAATGTGCATGGACAATGGCTTGATTTGCTAACTTCAGTGCTAATTAACTGTGAAATGGTGCACGTATCAAATTTTTTTCTTGAAAATTATTTCTCAGCACAGCCTACCCTGCAAAACTCTTAAAAGCTTTTCAAGCAGTTTCTGATCATAGTTTTATAGTAAATTGTGCCATTTCTAATGGCATAAATTAGTGCACTCAACCAATCTGCCCCCTTGTAAAGTAGTAGTTATATGTCTGTTGGGCATAGGACAATTTTTAAATTTTCTTCTAGATACTGGTCAGTTCAACATAATTTATTCAGTTTCTAATCAGAATGATTTCATGGATTGAACTGGAAGTTATCATTCTTGGAATCATTTTGCTGTATATTGATGAATAATTATGAGACTGAGAAAAAGAGATGTTAGAGTCACTGTCCCAGTCGAAACTTACTTCACTGCCCGTATCTTAAATGCATACGGCAGAACAGTAACCGTGATCGAGCCTAACACTTGCGGCAGAGAATATCCCGGGCGTATTTCTTCGACAGTCAGATACTTGCATTGCTAGTGTATTTCCTACCCCTTCAGAAAGAAAGTAGTGGTAGTGTCAGCAAAGGTCTGTCGAGAATACGTGAAACGGGGACTCGCGAAATTGTGCAGAAACTGATGCAAATGATATTTACGTGCAAATTGTGCAACTGAGATGAACTGCAGCTGAAATAATGCTCGGTAGATTGCAAGATACAAAAAGAAAGTAACGTGTTCGAGTTAATCCAGGAAAAGTGCTTTGCGAATCACTCTGCAGCGGAGTGTGCACTGATAGAAAACTTCCCGGCAGATTAAAACTGTGTGCCTGACCGAGACTCAAACTTAGGACCATCGCGTTTCATCGGAAACTGCTCCACCGACTGAGCTCAATTGGTAGAGCCCTCGCCCACAAAAGGCAAAGGCCCTGAGTTCAGGACTCAGTCTGGCACACAGTTTTAATCTGCCAGGAAGTTTCACGTTGCGAACAAATTGGTCTGCTTGAAATAACTCGGGCTAGTTTGTGATGAAGCCGAGTTTGTTATGAAGCCGAGTTTGTTTTTGTAGCAACTTTTTAACACAGTTGTCGAACCACAGTGGGTGTTTCCCATCCCTCACAACCTCGCTCGGCACATACTGTCCAAACCGAACCGTAGAGCGTAATACTTTTGGATTTTATCCACTGATATTTCACATTTTTGACCTAGAGATTAATTTTGGTGCATTCTGTTTCCTGTCACACTTCCTAAGTGAAAATATTAGGGCATGCTGAAAATTAATACTTCTGAATTTTTTATTCTTATCTCAATAGTGTTTGAGATATTTCATGCCATGCATATTACTCGATCCTCTCTTCAACTTTGCTGACGCAGATGGCAAACCTCTGCCACTAGAGGGCTCTGAATTGTAGCATGCGACAGGGTGATGTGTAACATAACTATGTCAGTGCGTGAGAACCGACCTGCTGTAATTGAGAAAACGGAAAGCACAAAGTTGAACAGTTCATCCACACGTGGAGCACCCTCTCCTTCAGCACGACAATGCCAGACCACACGAGCGCCGCGATATCTACAGCAATCTGATGCCCCGGGTTCATCGATCATTTTCCATACAGCCCTGATACCGCTTCCATCTGATTTTCATCTGTTTCCAAAACTTAAAGAAGCTACGCACTGACTCCCCTTTGTTGGGTAACAATTCCTGCCAGATGCCTGTGGTGAGGGCAAGGGAGGAACAAAAAAGCCACAACAAAAAGAAATGAAACTACATCACGACTTACGTTACAGGGGGCCAAAACCATATTGCTAAAATTACGATATACAAAGAATGACAAGACAATAAAAACAAATCGTGTTCTCTCTCTAGACTAGAACTGCCAGTGGGACATTTTTGTCCCGTAACAAAATTTTAATCCTTTCCCCACTTCTAGTCCTTTTAGGAGGTTCGTGACTAATAATTCAGTACATCCGGAGATGTCTTCAATAGTTTGACTCCACAGTGCAGCTATTGAGTGTGCACCCGTGACTTTTCGCAACTTTGAGACGTAATATCTCCGACAATATTTTCTTGAAAGAAACAAAACTAGACCGTCTTGTACAACTTTTTGTGTGCTCTTAAGCAAAACAATAGTGAAGATTTTCCGAGCAATTTTCGTATGAGTAATTTTAAGTAAACTTGGCTGAAAAACACACGCACGGAAAAATGTGAAGTTTAGCTATTTATATTTCCGAAGTAATTGCGGGGTTCACCTGATACTTTGCATATAATAACCAATACGAGGACTTAGAATATAGAATTTCATCCCCCTTCTGCTTTCCAATAATTTAAAAACTGAGGAAACAGCTGATGATATTTCTAAAAATACCAAAATGGCTATTTTTGGCCCACTTTTTTGAAAAAAGTATTCTCTACAAACTCTTTTAAACCATTTTTGTTACAAAGACCATATTCTAAACCATCTAAAAATCTAGATTTGATGTTGCAATGGAAGTATATAAGGCCTTAAAAATGATGCAACAAGGTAGAGGTGCATTGAAAATGGGCCCATGTTCAGTTGGTTCTCAGATTAAATCTGACATCTATCATTATGTTCTGCAATTGTTTAATACTCTTTGGGGAAGGCAAATATCAAAAGTCTTGATGAGTGGAACATGAGATAAAGTTCAAATAACTCAAAAAATATCAGAAAAGGAGTGCCTTCTGTCACTACTCATTGTGACAATTTGAGTCTGTTTTTCGCTATGAGTACAGAATCGAAGTGGTTATAAACTTCACAGTGTAACTCTGCATTACCATGGTAGTGGAAATGGAGGTTGTAAAATTGTTGCCAACAGCTGCAGAATACATCTTATAAATAGTTTGCAGGTTTTATACCATTGTCACATTGTGTAAATTTCGGTGAAGTTCATTGCAGTCTTCCTGACATTGGAATGGATTCAAGCCGTAGAATATCACTAGTATGTCTCTTTATTGTATAATGTCTTTGATGTGCTAGTTTAATTCTGGTTTAAGATATACCACACTTTGTGTTAGCATAGTATGTGGTTAATGTGGAACATAAGTGTTCGCACGGACAATTGTATAAATGTAAAAAATAGTCTTCACAGGTTTGCCGCCGGATCAAGTTGTGCAAATTCCACAATTTTTCCTCAGAGCAACTGTCCAACATCTTCAAGTGGTTCAACCTTGCTACGAACCTAGCCACCAGCAAGACTGAACCACCTGAAGATGTCGGACAGTTGCTCTGAGGAATTATTTTGGAATTTGCACAATGTGATCCAGCAGCAAACCCGTGAAGACTAACCACAATTGTATAAATGCGTTGACATGTTTCATGGTGGCGTAACCACTGCTGATTCCATATAAAGTGAGAAAGCCAGCATTCCCATCGCCACAGGGGCCACACCAGATATCTGTGCAATGACAGCTATGAGTGTTTTTTTTTACCACAGGTTCCCATGCATAACTGTTTCTTTACACAAAATCCCAAGCTGATGATATGTTTCTGTAAGTGTGAGAGCCCAAAGTTAGAAGAGGTCTTTTTTAGGGTCCTAAGCTTATGTTTAATTCAAGCTACTTGAATTTTTTAGGTGTTTCATCAATCTGCTGTGGAATGTCATGGAGGAAACTGTACTGCCTGCCAGATGGTATCACTGATTGGATCGTTTGGGAGGAAATTTTCCTGAGACAACCGAAAAATTACACTTTCCAGTACACTCCTCAAATTGGTAGAGCCACAAAAAGAGAGAAAACTTTTCTTCTCTTTAGATTCCGTATCCCAATTCATTTTTTATGAACAGAATTTTTTAGAGCTGAATTATGTCTTAAAGAAACAGAAAAGACTACTTATTTGTAGTTTTTCTGACTCAAGCTCATTTCCCAACCATCAAGACTTTTGTTGTCTCAGCAGAGAGTTCTAAACAATTGTAGAACATAATGGAAGAAGTCAGATTTAATCTCAGTACCATCAGTATATGGCCTGACTTTCAATGCACCTACACATTGTTGTTGTTTTTCTAGGGCGTTGCAAAATCAAATCTAGTTTTTAGGACGATGAGCAGTGTTTCCTGTCTGTGTAGCTTTCAGTCATTTCATATAGAGCATGGTTGTTGAAAGATTCCAGATACATGCTAAATACTTTTACAATCGTGATAAGGATGAAACTCGTCATTGTGGTAAACGTCTTAGTGTCCTTGTACAGAAAAACTTGTAGGACCATACCTAAATGAAGGAATGTCACACGTAACAACTTTTTCTCCTCCCTTTTGCTAACGTGGCAACTGAAAGAACACCAAATAAGTGTGCTTGGTACAATAACCAAAATTTAAAGTAAAATAAAAAAAATAAAAAGTCCAAGAAGAAAGCTCCTGAGGACGTAGACAGGAATGTAGCTTTCAGAATTGGTATGTTCGTCAGTGTTTCGAGGAAAGTTAGAAAAGAATTTAATAATTCTCAATTCTTTGCATTCAAATGTACAAAGTGGGACTAACACAAAATAAAAGCCTGACACTGACGTGTTTCGATGAAACTAAGTGCAGAATGAATGTTGACTAGATGACTTGCAAGCACTCTATGAAGCTGATGCAAGAAGATGGTCTGTTCATCCTTCTTAGAATATACTAGTTTTAACAGGCATCAGTGCCTAGGTAATTACAGAAAAGTAATAAACATGAAAACAACAAGGTGAGATTTTCTTTTCAAGCTGGTGGGCTAACTTGCCAAACATTATATAGGAACCTCGTCAGAGCATTAGTTGTTCATGTTGAACCATCAGATGTACCTAGAAGTCACTACTGCTACCTTCCACAGCACCAGTAAAATTTTTCCCAATAAATTTGGCATGCAAGCATACTCTCACCATTTTGTACGTGCAACTCACCTTGAACTCCCAAGCTCCCTTAGCCTTAACTCACCCACACCCATTGGTCCATCACTGTAAGTTTCTCATACCCATCCACCTCCAGTTTCCTACCTCACTCACTCATTCAGTGCAGCTCATTGCCATTATCCCTTTTGTGTGTCTCTGTCATTGTCACTTGTGTCACAGCCACAATCCTGTGTGTTATGTCCTACAACAAGAGTTACCTCTCACTGTCACTGTCTCCCTCTTGCTCTCTATTACCACTAATACCTCATCCCTTCCTACTGCTGCTCCCTCTTCTCACTGTCACTGTCTCTCTCTTCCTTGTTGTCATTATCATACACTCTGTCTCTCATTACCACTGGCTCCCACCCACTCCAACTTCCTCGGTATTCCTCTCCACCCCCAGCTCTGCCTACTTAACTCTTAGCCTATCGCTATTCTATCACTGTCAGCTATGTTCCACTGCCACCTGACCCTCTCTTTGTCTAACACTGGTATTGTCTGTGTAGAATCTTGTACTGTAGGAATTGAGGGAGAGGTTAATGTTTGGTGGCTGGTGTCCTCTTTCCACAACACAACTGCACACATGTATTAACCAGGGTTCTTTATTTAGATGAACAGGAAGCAACTTATCTTTAACAGTGCCCACGTGTTAATCTACAAGCTCTTCTGTAATAGTCCACGTTAGCCTCACTGCTGGTGAAGTAGAAGACCTGCTACGTGATGAATGACAGACACCAAACTGGAGTGTGAATTAGTGCGTCAGTGACAGAGCGACTGCGCTAGTGTCTGAGACTGAGCCCTCCAGTCACCGGAGGCGAAACACAGTCACTGTCTGCCATCTTTCAGTTTCTGTTTCGTCTCTTTGCTACTGCCACTGTCTTCTTCTCTCCAAGCAAAAATAATTGTGAATATGTTCACATGCCATAAGTTTTTGGGAAAATTTTTAAAGGTTTTGCAGAAGGTAGAACGAGGCAGCTGGTACCCCTCTGATAGGAGCCTTTTTCCGCTGGTTCTCTTCTTCTCGTGGCTGCAGCAGGGCAAGTTTCTCATATGAAAGAAAATGTAGTAGTCAGTAAAATTTAGATAGTTTCTAATTATGGCAAATTGAAATAACACAAAACTAATTTTATACTTCAAACAAGACTACATGTGCAAAAAAATTTTACATGTGCCTCGGTACATGGGGTTCCCAGATGTTAATGGAGACACTTCACAGCGTATTTCTCCATGCTACGTCACTTTATAAACCGTGTTTTTGCCTCGCATCAGATTTTATGTGTGTATTTTACATGTGCAAGTAGTGTAACTTTTAATATCTGCATCTTGGAAAGAGATAAAGATATCGAGAAAATTTTCAAGTTTGTTTGAGATCAGGATCTGAGGAATACATTGTAAAAATTACAACCATTTGCTGTGCATAGCCATCTCAGAATCCACAGCAGGTTTTGGTACTAAAACACTAGTTTTTGAGACATTTCTTGATAATGGGTAAAGACTTTTGAAAGTGGGAAGATGGCTCTTCTAGACAATGCTTGAAGAATGTATTGTTAAAATTCAAGCAATTTGCTGCAGTTATTTATTGTTTAGATTTCGCCTCATACTAGCTTTTGTGTGTAGAAGTAGGGTAACTCTGAACCTCGTATATCTTGGAAATGGATAAAGATATCAAGAAAATTTTCAAGATTGTTCGAGATCAGGATCTTAGGAATGTAATGTAAAAATTACAGCCACTGCTGTGCGTGACTGTCTCGGAATCCTCGCCTGAATTTTGGTCTGTGGGTAATGGCAAAAATACAGTAAAAAAAAATCTTTTTGTGGTGTTTTACAAGAAACCATCCGTGAACTAATAGTGCCTCCGTAATTCTGATCAAGCCCACCGTAGACCACATCAAATACAAGAAGAATCAATTAATTTGCTCCACTTGCCTAGGAAAGAGGTAGTGTTTAATATCATACTTTATCCCTGTAATAGAGGATCATGACAGTAACTCAATTCTTTTGATGGATATTCAAATGTTCTTTAGTGCAAGGGCTATCCAAAACACGTATCATCACCAATAAGATCTGAGTTACGAGCACCAGAAAATCCCATTTTAATGTGCGGCATTTTGGAACATACAAGGTACGCGTGCTGTCATATGCATACCAATATAAATGAGAAGCTGCAGACAGGCACAGTTAAGACACACAAAGGTTTTGGCCACAGCTTTTGTCAGCAAAAGAGAAACACACACCATTCATAAAAACAGCAAGCACACTCTCTCTCTCTCTCTCTCTCTCTCTCTCTCTCACACACACACACACACACACACACACACACACACACACACACACACACACACACGTGAAATCGCCATCTCCAGCAGCTCAGGCCTACATCTCTCGCACACATGACCGCCAACCCCTGCAGCTCGGGCTAGGCCTGACTTGCCATGGGTGGCAGTCGTGAGTTTGTGAGGTGAAGTGTGCTTGCTTGTGTGTATGAATGGTGTGTGTTTCTCTTTTGCTGAAGGCTGTGGCTGAAAGCTTTGTGTAAGTGTCTTTTGATTGTGCCTGTCTGCAACTTAACAAGTATTCTCTATGGTGAGTAGCAATTTAGCTTTTCCTGCGTTGTTGATAGTGTTGCGTGGCAAATTAATTTGCAAGATCTGTATAATATTTTCCTGTTCTGTGCCAATTGTAAATCTCAGACTATTTGATGATAATGATCTGTAGGTATTTTAAAGGAACATATTCATGTAGACTGAAATGTTTGCGATCAGGCAATTTGTGTCAAAATTAGACCTGTATTAGACTATGGTAACATTGGTTTCCGTTTATTGATTTGATTTATTGCTGGTTTCCGTTTATTGATTTGATTTATTGCTACTTGTGGAAAATATCATTTTATACCAAAAACATTTTGATTCAGATGTATTTCTGTAAAGAGTACAAGGTTTCTTCATGACAATTGGGACAAATTTCAAAGATTTGCATATTTAAAGTTACTTGGACAAGAATAAAAATATTCAATTTTTATTTAGTTACAGTGAAATATTTCAAAAGAATTTGTAAGTATCTAACATGACTGTACTTAATGTTTAAAATTAAAATAAAATAACAGACCATTAGAGTGACTGTTACAAAAAAACTCATCCCCTAAAATAAAGAGTAAAAACAAGCCATAAATGCATCAACAAGAAAAGGGCATATTTTTCTCCCAGTAGTGCTTTCAGGGATTGGAAAAATCGGGCAGTCCTAGTGTTAGTCACTGGAATTGTGATGCTCTAAACTCGTTCACTGAAACTGAAATGCAGCTGCTGTACAAAAAACTGACCGTGGCAGACTTCAGTGCACTGCACATAGGCAGGTGATCAAATGTGAAACCAGTGTAGTCCAGTATCATTGCAAATGAGACCCTGTCAACAAGTAGAAGAATAAATTATTTCTGGAATGAGCACCATATTCTTCCAAGAATACAAAGAGGACTTAATTTTCTCTGGTGCTTGCAATGTTTTGATGTTAGGAGCTGTATAACTAATTTTACCAAATGTATTGTTCACACTGTTTGGATGGCAAATTGACAATCACATGTAACACATTTCTTCACTCATAACTTGTAACACTCTGCTGAAACATTAATATCAGTAAAATATGAAGTTTCTTATATTAGAACACTATTTAGCATATTCCTTGAATATAATTTTTGTAGTTTTAGATGTGTTACACATGGCAGGTTATCCATGTTTTATGTCAGCATAATGCCATTTTAATAGGTTAAGGGAGTTTATGCATCTGCTTCATTTACTATTCTTCAAATTCCTACCGTCATCCAAATGTTTGCACTCAATAGCCAGCTGGAACCAAAGTTATGGATTTGTTGCCCTCGTCAGCTGGCAGGACCACAATGAAAGGATTGCTGATGAGTGAACTCAGTTCTGTTTTTGTCAGTGGTTTACGTTTTAAAGGATCCTACTCAGTCCATACACCTGATGTATTTATATTCTTTCCTTATAATGAATCTTTTCATTGTTTCGTGAAATATACGTATTGAAAAGTCGAATTAGGAAAAGACGGATTGCTACTTACTGTAAAGAAGACACTTCCAAGTTGCAGACAAGCACAATTAAGACATTCACATATAGTTTTCGGTCACAGCACACACCACACGCACGAACACCAACTTCAGCATCTAGGGCAGAGATGCTGGAGTTGGCAGTCATGTATATGTGCGTGTGCGCCTCTTTTACTTGACATGTCTTCTTTATGGTAAGTAGCAATCTTTCTTTCCCTACGTCATTGATATTCCTGTCTGGAGTTTCCATTAAAAAGTAGAATTAGCATTTCTCTGTAATGATTTTTTATTCAGTGACTTATGCTGTTTCTCGAAGTAAACTTACAAATAAGCCAGTATTTTCTAACAGTTAGTACTTTTTTGAAGGAGAGCAGCCTATATTTTTATCTTCTAAATTTTTGTTGTTTAAATATATTTCAGATAAAAAATCCAAATGTGCCAACTTACTTCACAAACAGAGCACTATGCCACCTGAAGACAAAAAGGTGGGAGGAAGCGTGCCAGGACTGCCGAAGAGCGCTTGACATGGATCCAAATTTAGTCAAAGGACATTTTTTTCTGGGGCAAGCTTTATTAGAAATGGATAATTATGATGAAGCAATAAAACATTTACAGAGAGGTTGGGTTGCAGTTGTGTTAGTTTTTAATTATACGCTCCACTACATCTTCAACTTCTATTTGATATTTGGTAATCCTCTCTTTCAGCAAATGATCTAGCTAAGGAACAGAAATTAAATTTTGGTGATGACATTGCAAGTCAGCTAAGGGCAGCCCGGAAAAAGAGGTGGAATGTACAAGAAGAAAAACGAATTGCACAAGAGATAGAACTACAGGTAAGCTTACCACAGATTTGATATTTCAATTTTGTTGAAGTATTATCAGTTGCATAGTATACGGATGTTGATATAAACAATTTTCGGTAAATATTTAAAATTGTAGTAGAACATAGTTTTACTCTCAATGCACGAAGGAGCCTTACTACATTCACAAATCCAGTCTTTCCCTTTGACTGTGTGAAGCAAGCATCGGTGGCGCAAAGGAGTAGTCAGATTGCACTGGGAGGCTGATGGTGTGAATGGAATAACAAGGTTTCCGATGTGAAGAAATAACATACCAGATGCAATTTTTTAACGCAAGTAGTGTGCTATTTCCTCACATTGACATTCTTCAGAAACAATTGCTGTAAATTATGAACAAATATCTAAATGACATGATTGATTATTGTGTTGGGTGGAGACGTGTGAGAGGGAATGCTGACGTAATCGCCGCTCCATGTTACTAACAGAAACCATAATGTTTAACATCATCACGCAATTTTGACACTACAACTGCTAGGGAAAAATTAAAAAAAACTGGGAAGTCACATAAAGTGTTCCAGACAGTTCCGATATGTGACAAAACCGAGTGATGGAGCCATTGGACACCTTTTAATGTGCCACTTACATGCAGTTGTCATTGTTAGCAAAGTGCTTATCACAGAGTGTGAGCATGCCTCGTTTTCCTTTCAGTACTTGCTCTAAGGCGGACAAGCAGGTTGCTAGCTTGTTGATGTACAGAATATATAATAATAAATCAATTTTTAAATATACAGCACGAAAATGGGCAGTATATTTACAGTGTGAAGCTGATATTTTTATAAATCAGTACTTCAGTACCTTTGCCGGTGATATATCGATACTTTTTTCGGTATACTGATGGCCGATAAAGATATTTCTTTAAATACCGACATATCGGGTTCGCGATATTTTTAAAAAATATCAACAGTCCTAGAATAGTGGTATGTAATGGGCATTCCTATTAAAACAGCAGCATTTTTATTTACGTGAAGTTCGTGAATGGTCACTTTTTGGCTTATCAGTTGAGTATAATTAATTGTGTGGTGGAATAAAATCCAATAATTCATCATTTTAAAAACCTCGGGGACTTATCTATGAGCAGATACAAATATAACAGCTCACGTACTCCATCTTCATTGTGATATTATATAATTGTTTTTATGTCTCAATAATCGTACAGATTGTTAGTATTTCTGTTGCTAGTGTATAATTTTGTATCCTTCAAACATTAAAAACTGTTTTTGGTTGTTATTCTTTTGTGTCTCTGATTAAAGTTATTTTATCTACGAGATTGACGTGTTTTTGATTGGTTTTCTTTTTGCATAATGTGTCCTCTAAGCTTTTAGGTTAACTTGGTATTTGTAGTCAGGATTCAGAGAAGATCTAGTTCTTTTTCAATTTTTTCTTTTTCCAGTGATAAGTTGATTGGTCAGTGTATCACAGAATGAAAACATCATTTCGTCGATCATTCCACAATATGGGAGTAGCTCGAGAGGATCTTTGGTAAAGAAGAATCTAATTTTTCTATGGCAGGAGGTGGCTATAGAGAATGTGTGGCTGAACTTAGCAGCTGTCTCTTTGTAAGAACACGGATCCACAATGTTTGTGGCTACAGCACCTAATGCTACGTTTGGTCCACCAGAGACCTCACATGGGGTGAGCTAGTGGTTGGTACTCACTGGGTCCCCAGCTGGTACTGCTGTTGTTGTTTACCCTTCCTCATGCCAGGTCCTCTCTTCTATCCTCATCTTCTCTGCTAGTTACAGCTTATTCATTTCTGATGTTGCAACAGACTCTTTTGACTCTCTTTGTGCGAGAATGTCTTTTCTTTCTTTTCTTGTTCGGACTTCTGAAGTTTTTCCTCCATTTTGGCAATCGAGGTCTTCTTTTTTGCCTCTCTTCTTGACTACTGCGGGTTCCCGAGGGACAGCTCACAGGTTTCATGCACGGTGGGTGAGTAACGTGTAGCTCCCAGCGTGTAGGTTGGCAGGTAGGGCTGGTGCGTACCACCGATAAAGTCCAGGCTCAGGGAGGTGTAATTGCCTGAGCTGTTGGTATCTTCCCAATCACTAATTGACTCTTCCGTCTGGAGTTCGGGAGATGTGACACAGAGGCGTCCTCACACATTACGCAGTACAGCATATCGTGTTGTATTACGAGATAAGATTTTCCTATTCACAAGAATTTTTATTGTCTCTGTAGTAGTGATCATTTGTGCCCAATGCATATTATGCTTGCTGCTGCCAGTCTTTCATTCATTATCAATTCTCTTGCAAACAAATGAAATATTGAGACATTGTATCGCTCACGATAAATATTGTAGGTGTGTCGAATTGGACTGAGAGATTACTATAGTTATTATTCAGAACTTACATTTTGATTTCTGGATTACAATTGAAGATACAAAGAAATGTCTACACTGGCTTATGGTGAGACTTAACCCTGTACTACAGTGTCAGCATAGTTATTTTCAGATTGGAAGATTAACTGTTTTTCATTTCACAATAAAAAAATCTGTGTGGCACAGCTTGTATTTGCAGCTAACTGTGTGGCAATATTGATAGTCACTGTCGGTGGCAAGTTTAATTGCCTTTTTCCTACAAACTATTTCAAAATTTTATCTGTGCCAACCGTTACCGAACTATCAGTTTAATAGGTCACAGCTGCAAAATCCTAATGCGAATTCTTTACAGACGAATGGAAAAACTGGTAGAAGCGGACCTTGGGGAAGATCAGTTTGGATTCCGTAGAAATGTTGGAACACGTGAGGCAATACTAACCTTACGACTTATCTTAGAAGAAAGATTAAGAAAAGGCAAACCTACGTTTCTAGCGTTTGTACACTTAGAGAAAGCTTTTGACAATGTTAATACTCTCTTTCAAATTCTGAAGGTGGCAGGGGTAAAATACAGGAAGCGAAAGGCTATTTACAGTTTGTACAGAAACCAGATGGCAGTTATAAGAGTCGAGGGGCATGAAAGGGAAGCAGTGGTTGGGAAGGGAGTGAGACAGGGTTGTAGCCTCTCCCCGATGTTATTCAATCTTTATATTGAGCAAGCAGTGAAGCAAACAAAACAAAAATTTGGAGTAGGTATTAAAATTCATGGAGAAGAAGTAAAAACTTTGAGGTTCGCCGATGACATTGTAATTCTGTCAGAGACAGCAAAGGACTTGGAAGAGCAGTTGAACGGAATGAACAGTGTCTTGAAAGGAGGATATAAGATGAACATCAACAAAAGCAAAACAAGGATAATGGAATGTAGTCAAATTAAATCGGGTGATGCTGAGGGAATTAGATTAGGAAATGAGACACTTAAAGTAGTAAAGGAGTTTTGCTATTTAGGGAGTAAAATAACTGATGATGGTCGAAGTAGAGAGGATATAAAATGTAGACTGGCAATGGCAAGGAAATCGTTTCTGAAAAAGAGAAATTTGTTAACATCGAGTATAGATTTAAGTGTCAGGAAGTCGTTTCTGAAAGTATTTGTATGGAGTGTAGCCATGTATGGAAGTGAAACGTGGACGATAACTAGTTTGGACAAGAAGAGAATAGAAGCTTTCGAAATGTGGTGCTACAGAAGAATGCTGAAGATAAGGTGGGTAGATCAGGTAACTAATGAGGAGGTATCGAATAGGATTGGTGAGAAGAGAAGTTTGTGGCACAACTTGACTAGAAGAAGGGATCGGTTGGTAGGACATGTTTTGAGGCATCATGGGATCACAAATTTAGCATTGGAGGGCAGCGTGGAGGGTAAAAATCGTAGAGGGAGACCAAGAGATGAGTACACTAAGCAGATTCAGAAGGATGTAGGTTGCAGTAGGTACTGGGAGATGAAGAAGCTTGCACAGGATAGAGTAGCATGGAGAACTGCATCAAACCAGTCTCAGGACTGAAGACCACAACAACAACAACAACCGTTACCTGCACAATCGAGTGAGCATTGCTTCATACTGTACAATATACCAGCCACTTACAGGAATATCATTTAATTTAAGAATAGAGAAGTATTTTGTAACAGAATGTGTTTCTCATTGTTTTCGTCGTGCTTGAGGAATGCTCAGAAATGAGGTGCAATGACAGTGTAAAATACTTCTCATCACTCTCCAGCAGTAGTTGTTAACTATAACTGGGGCACAAAAAGTTTGTTTACGAAAATGGATATGTGTAAAATTGCTAGGTAAGCTCTATTGAAATCCATGTCCAAATACTAGCTTCGGCATTCTGTCTGTAGCACACGCAAATGGAAACTTCAGTATCAGTGAAGACCATAAAAGGCTAAAGGGTACAGTCTCTCTTAGAGACAAAGTCAAAAAATCATTTATTTACTGCAATATTACTGCTTAAATGCTTTTACATCATCTGTCAGACAAGCTCACTCCTGAATGGAGAGCACTCGTGTGTGTGTGTGTGTGTGTATATATATATATATATATATATATATATATATATAATGGAAGGAAACATTCCACGTGGGAAAAATTATATATAAAAAACAAAGATGAGGTGACTTACCGAACAAAAGCGCTGGCAGGTCGATAGACACACAAACAAACACAAACATACACACAAAATTCAAGCTTTCGCAACAAACTGTTGCCTCATCAGGAAAGAGGGAAGGAGAGGGGAAGACGAAAGGAAGTGGGTTTTAAGGGAGAGGGTAAGGAGTCATTCCAATCCCGGGAGCGGAAAGACTTACCTTAGGGGGAAAAAAGGACAGGTATACACTCGCACACACGCACATATCCATCCACACATACAGACACAAGCAGACATATTTAAATATGTCTGCTTGTGTCTGTATGTGTGGATGGATATGTGCGTGTGAGCGAGTGTATACCTGTCCTTTTTTCCCCCTAAGGTAAGTCTTTCCGCTCCCGGGATTGGAATGACTCCTTACCCTCTCCCTTAAAACCCACTTCCTTTCGTCTTCCCCTCTCCTTCCCTCTTTCCTGATGAGGCAACAGTTTGTTGCGAAAGCTTGAATTTTGTGTGTATGTTTGTGTTTATTTGTGTGTCTATCGACCTGCCAGCGCTTTTGTTCGGTAAGTCACCTCATTTTTGTTTTTATATATATATATATAAAATAGAGGGAAACATTCCACGTCGGAAAAATATATCGAAAAACAAAGATAATGAGACTTACCAAACAAAAGTGCTGGCAGGTCGATAGACACACAAACAAACACAAACATACACACAAAATTCAAGCTTTCGCAACCAACGGTTGCTTCGTCAGGAAAGAGGGAAGGAGAGGGAAAGACGAAAGGATGTGGGTTTTAAGGGAGAGGGTAAGGACTCATTCCAATCCCGGGAGCGGAAAGACTTACCTTAGGTGGAAAAAAGGACAGGTATACACTCGCATACACACACATACCCATCCGCACATACACAGACACAAGCAGACATTTGTAAAGGCAAAGAGTATGGGCAGAGATGTCAGTCGAGGCGGAAGCAAAGAGGCAAAGATGTTATTGAAAGACAGGTGAGGTATGAATGGCGGCAACTTGAAATTAGCGGAGGTTGAGGCCTGGCGGATAACGAGAAGAGAGGATATACTGAAGGGCAAGTTCCCATCTCCGGAGTTCTGACAGGTTGGTGTCAGTGGGAAGTATCCAGATAACCCAGATGGTGTAACACTGTGCCAAGATGTGCTGGCCGTGCACCAAGGCATGTTTAGCCACAGCGTGATCCTCATTACCAACAAACACTGTCTGCCTGTGTCCACTCATGCGAATGGACAGTTTGTTGCTGGTCATTCCCACTTAGAAAGCTTCACAGTGTAGGCAGGTCACTTGGTAAATCACGTGGGTGCTTTCACACGTGGCTCTGCCTTTTGATCGTGTACACCTACCTCACCTGTCTTTCAACAACATCTTTGCCTCTTTGCTTCCACCTCGACTGACATCTCTGCCCATACTCTTTGCCTTTACAAATGTCTGCTTGTGTCTGTGTATGTGCGGATGGATATGTGTGTGTATGCGAGTGTATACCTGTCCTTTTTTCCCCCTAAGGTAAGTCCTTCCGCTCCCGGGATTGGAATGACTCCTGACCCTCTGCCTTAAAACCCACATCCTTTCGTCTTTCCCTCTCCTTCCCTCTTTCCTGATGAAGCAACCGTTGGTTGCGAAAGCTAGAATTTTGTGTGTTGTATGTTTGTGTTTGTTTGCGTGTCTATCGACCTGCCAGCGCTTTTGTTTGGTAAGTCTCATTATCTTTGTTTTTATATATAATGTATGCAGAAAGCAGGATGTGGACTGGCAACCTTTCATATAAACTTGTCTCTATCACTGTCTTTCAGTTACAGCACTGTCGATGCTATGCCGTGACTGAAAAATGTACCTGGCTTTGAAATACTGAATAAACTTTCAAAGCTTTGAAAGGAATCTTTTATTGCCGAAAGCCAAAGACTAACACGGATTTTCTGATTCATAGGAATTGCTCCGCCATAAAATTTGTTAGATTTTTAAAATCAGAATGTGACATACCAGTGACTATGGCTTTGCATTAGTAAGCTTATATTATTAACTATTAATAATGCAGCACAACATATAATTCATCCTCTGCTGGATGTAGTGCAGTACACAATGTGAAAACATATCGTGAAATGTTTGTGACCAGCTTCACTGTTTAGTATGATACGAATACAGAAACCTAAATGTTTGGACTAGTATAGACATGGATGTGAACAGTGAACACTTAAGTTGCAAACATGTTGTCTCAGTCATAAACAATGTTACAAACAGGAACATGTTTTTAAACTTTGTGTCAACACGATAGACTTGGCAACTTTCTAAAGCTGACTGTAGGCACTGCTCCTTATTGGTGACTTTGGACAAACAATTTCACAGCAGTGACAATCAGATAGAGTATCTTACAAAAACCACTCTCACTGTCAGTGAATGTTCCATGACGAATCCCAGACACAGTTTTGTGCGAAGAGGTGCCGTGTCTTTCAACCCATTTCCAAAGAGGATAACTGTGAGCCTTGTAAACAAATTCGTGTGACTAGATGTCAAACTTATAAAGATAGCAAAAAGGCATCTTGGTTCTTTTTTGTTGATTCTTTTAAATATTTAACTCCTTCTGCTTTTTGGTATAATCTTTGTCACGTTACTGACTGAAAGATCCCTCTTACAATGTCCCATCTGACCATTGCAAACACGGGAATAGTGTGTTGTGTCGCTATCTCGAACTCCTCGGACAGGCACTCTGCAGAGATCTTAAGTTCTGCTCTTTACTATTCCGCCTACCTATCTCACAAATGCTACAGTGCTGTGTTTACTGTGATGGAGATAGAATGTGCCCTTTCATCATCATGAACCTGCTCCATGATGCTCCAGATGTTGTGGATCCTATCTTCCGATGGCGAGCATGTTCTCCTCTGTACAAACAGTTATATGTCAGGGTGCATACGACCCGGGACAACTGGGAGATCCGGGAAAAACCCGAGAATTTTTTCATCCGGGAGAAAACCGGGAAAAACCCGGGAGTTTTTTAGAATTCCGGGAATTTTTCATTGCTTTTGTTTTGAGTTAAATTTTTCTAATTTTAACTTGTAAGAACCGATACTCTAACAAAGGGTACTACTGCGTCCCGCTACTGCAGAATAATACTGCCGCAATAAAACATGAACGAGAGAAAAAAAGGAAAATAAAACTTAAACTGCAAAAGGAAATGTACCATATACAGCAACAAAACACAGTGCTCATACAAGCGTCTGCCAACACCAAAACATGTCAAAGGCTTTAGGAAGAATATGCAATGCTTCGTAACAACAAATTGCCTCCGATGAGCGTGACGTCACAACTGTTTACATTAGATTCGTTTTAGCAGTCACGAGCGGGATCATGCGCATGCACAGTTGAGTAGTACCTTCTCCCGATTCTGGCTACAGAAATGTGTAAGCAGACGCTGCAAGCAGCTAGATGCTACCAGGAAAAATTTTACTGGAGCACCCAAGCTGCCAGATTCATACATGCGCAGCAGGCCCAGATCTGGGAGGAGGGAGGGTGGGGGCAAATCCATATTCTTGAGGGAAACAACCTCGTTTCACAAAGCGCCTAGCATCTAGCGCACGTTATTCTATCGAATTTTCATATGACTTTGAAACGGTTTTTGAAAATTTTTGAACACATTCTAAGTTGATTTCTGAATGGATTGTAAGTTGATTTGTGAATGTGTGCAAACTTTTCTACAGACAAAAGGGGCTATACGAGCTGAGCGGAGTAAGGCCGAACGGATGAATGCCAACCGTTGTCTGATTGTGTAGTTCACTGGGTTTGCGAATGATGAGTGTCGTTATAATTACTAGCAAAATCCATTGATTCAGACTACCGGAGTGGAAATAAACGAATAACAGGTAAGAAAGATTACGTATTACCTTCTCGGTGTATCCAAGAAAATGAAATTTTGACACAAAATTTTTGGCCAGATCACAATACTAGTAAGGGTCAATTGTACAGTCCACGGCTAACAGCCGCTTTAAATTGTATTCTGGAAGTAGGGCGGAAAACGCATTGTACGAACACGTAATAACGCGTAACGGAGGCATAATCGCGTGGTCCCAGTGATTCTGGCAGAGTTAGTGAACTTAACCGGCGAATAAGCTTTGACGTTAGCAGGAATAGTTACGGACTTAGTGGTAACAAGACTGTTTGTTAGAATGAGGAAGGAGAAGAAACGGGGACATCACACAAATTATGGAAGAATATGAAGATTCCCATTTTGTATAAAAATTTCGTACTACTTTTCGATATCATGCCTGAGAAACTGGAGCGTATGAATGAAGTGTGAAACTATTTCCTAACGTAAAGCTTTTTGCTTTTAGTAGACCTAACAAACATTTGATATTGGTACTTTGTGAATTATATTCTGTCATTATAAAAATGACCGTTTGTGCCAAAACAGTCCCGTTTATTTGGTGTGTTACAATTGTCGCAGTATTAGAAAGGCCTATTTTGTTTTAGCTAGCAGACAGTGACAAAATAGGTGTAATCAGATCAGGAAATCACACCAGTCTTGGGTCCTATTTGTATTAACAGCTTTTCCAGTATTAAACGATGACATTTCGATTTTACTTTGATGAGGTAATAGATTCTTTCGCAGAAAGGAAAGCATGCCATGTAAAGCTTTAGCAAGATCAGAGAAAAAAATTCTAGGAGCTAAGAATTGAAGAAATGTGTATTCTCTTGCTTGTCTCGTGTCTTCACTGGTTTTATGTAATCTATATTTAATCTTGCATGAATGTCAAGAGCTCAGATGAAGACCCAGTTCTAAGCAAAGTAGAAAGGCGGAAGGTGTATATAGACGGTCTATACAAGGGCGATGTACTTGAGGACAGTATTATGGAAATGGAAGAGGATGTAGATGAAGATGAAATGGGAGATACGATACTGCGTGAAGAGTTTGACAGAGTGCTGAAAGACCTGAGTCGAAACAAGGCCCCAGGAGTAGACAACATTCCATTAGAACTACTGACGGCCTTGGGAGAGCCAGTCATGACAAAACTCTACCATCTGGTGAGCAAGATGTATGAGACAGGCGAAATGCCTTCAGACTTCAAGAAGAACATAATAATTCCAATCCCAAAGAAAGCAGGTGTTGACAGATGTGAAAATTACCGAACTATCAGTTTAATAAGTCACAGCTGCAAAATACTAATGCAAATTCTTTGTAGATGAATGGAAAAACTGGTAGAAGTCGACCTCGGGGAAGATCAGTTTGGATTCCGTAGAAATGTTGGAACACGTGAGGCAATACTGACCCTACGACTTATCTTTGAAGAAATATTAAGGAAAGGCAAACCTATGTTTCTAGCATTTGTAGACTTAGAGAAAGCTTGTGGCAATGTTGACTGGAATACTCTCTTTCAAATTCTAACGGTGGCAGGGATAAAATACAGGGAGCGAAAGGCTATTTACAATTTGTACAGAAACCAGATGGCATTTATAAGAGTTGAAGGGCATGAAAGGGAAGCAGTGGTTGGGAAAGGAGTGAGACAGGGTTGTAGCCTCTCCCCGATGTTGTTCAATCTGTATATTGAGCAAGCAGTAAAGGAAACAAAAGAAATTCGGAATAGGTATTAAAATCCATGGAAAAGAAATAAAAACTTTGAGGTTGTAATTCTGTCAGAGACAGCAAAGGACTTGGAAGAGCAGTTGAACGGAATGGACAGTGTCTTGAAAGGAGGATGTAAGATGAATATCAACAAAAGCAAAACGAGGATCATGGAATGTAGTCGAATTAAGTCGGGTGATGCTGAGGGAATTAGATTAGGAAATGAGACGCTTAAAGTAGTAAATGAGTTTTGCTATTTGGGGAGCAAAATAACTGATGATGGTCGAAGTAGAGAGGATATAAAATGTAGACTGGCAATGGCAAGGAAAGTGTTTGTGAAGAAGAGGAATTTGTTAACATCGAGTATAGATTTAAGTGTCAGGAAGTCATTTCTGAAAGTATTTGTATGGAGTGTAGCCATGTATGGGAGTGAAACATGGACGATAAATAGTTTGGACAGGAAGAGAATAGAAGCTTTTGAAATGTGGTGCAACAGAAGAATGCTGAAGATTAGATGGGTGGATCACGTAACTAATGAGGAGGTATTAAATAGAATAGGGGAGAAGAGGGGTTTGTGGCACAACTTGACAAAAAGAAGCGACCAGTTGGTAGGACATGGTCTGAGGCATCATGGGATCACAAATTTAGTATTGGAGGGCAGTGTGGGGGGTAAAAATCGTATAGGGAGACCAAGAGATGAATACACTAAGCGGATTGAGAAGGATGTAGGTTGCAGTAAGTACTGGGAGATGAAGACACTTGCACAGGATAGAGTAGCATGGAGAGCTGCATCAAACCAGTCTCAGGACTGAAGACCACAACAACAACATATTTAATGTTATGTCACACAAAGTAGCAAGTTGTTAGCTGATAAGGAATAAAGAGTGTAAATTTTCTGGGAAAAAAAAAAAAAAAAAAAAAAAAAACCACACAAAGATGATGTGACTGTAGGATGAAGGCTTTCACGACCGGGTGACATGGCTGTTGATATACTTTCCGGGATGTGAGGTCGTGGTCCAAGCACTTTTCTGCTCCTTACGTTTCGTCCAGGGCTGCGCTGGACTTCCTCAGAGGCGCTGCTCTGCTGAGTCTTGCCGACTGACTGGTTGGGTGTCTGAGAGCGACTTATATATTGTGAGAAAGAGGGCGTGGTTCAGGTAACACGTGATGAGCAGTGATAATCCGTAGCAAAGATAAGGTTGACTATCGATTACCACCTTGTCAAAGATAAAAATTGTTAGCAATTTTGTAGAGCCACTGTCCATGTATCGCTAAGTTTCATAGCCTCCTCTTTCCTATTAAAATTATCGTGATGTTTATAAATTTCAATAGCTTCTCTATATAGCCGTGGATAGTAATTTAACGTAGTAGATAAAACTTCGGTATCCGAAAACTTCACTTGGTGGTTGCCTGGTTGAAGAGCATGTTCCGCTACAGTTGATTTTTCTATTTTTCCAAGTCGACAAAGACTTTTATGCTCTTTCAGTTGCGTGTTTACGCTTCTTTTTGTAGTACCAATATAAACTTTACCACAGGTACATGGAATTTTATACACACCACATGTCAACAGGGGAGGGCGTTTATCCTTCACAGATCGTAGTACTTGACTTATTTTCTTTGTTGGTTTAAAGACCGGTTTTATGTCATGTTTTCGTAAAATCTTACCGATCCGATCTGTTACTTTTTTAATAAAAGGGAGAACTACTGTATTTCTCTGTCGTTGTGGTTCATTCTTATCTTTTGGTCTTCTGTTCCTTGGATGCAAAATTCTATTTATCTCTTTTCTTGGGTAGCCGTTTTTTTCAAAAGCCTGCTTCAGATGTTTCACTTCAGCGTCCAAATGTTCAGGTGTACATATCCGCAAGTTTCTTTTGCGAGGGATCCTACAGCCAGTGTACTTAAGAAAACAAATAATTTGATTAAGTCATCTACCTCTATCCGAAAAGAAGATAAAAGAACTTTGTTGAAAAGTGAAGCTGTGTGTCCTCGATTGTATATCAAAAGCGATGATGTTCTTTCCAAACGAAAGCGCTGGCAGGTCGATAGACACACAAACATACACACAACATTCTAGCTTTCGCAACCAACGTTGATAGACACAACCGTTGGCTCCAAAAGATGAAATGGGAGATTGCGAAAGCTAGAATTTTGTGTGTATGTTTGTGTTTGTTTGTGTGTCTATCGACCTGCCAGCGCTTTCGTTTGGTAAATCACATAAGATTCTGTAACTTACCAAACGAAAGCATTGGTACGTTGATAGAAACAATAACAAAGACAAACATACACACAAAATTCTAGCTTTTGCAACCCATGGTTGCTTCATCAGGAAAGAGGGAAGGAGAGGGAAAGACGAAAGGATGTGGCTTTTAAGGGAGAGGGTGAGGCGTCATTCCAATCCCGGGAGCGGAAAGACTTACCTTAGGGGAAAAAAGGACAGGTATACACTCGCACACACACAAATACATCCATCCACACATATACAGACACAAGCAGACAATATATATATATTGTCTGCTTGTGTCTGTATATGTGCTGTGTGTGTGTGTATATATATATATATATATATATAAAAAAAAACAAAGATGAGGTGACTTACCGAACGAAAGCGCTGGCAGGTTGATAGACACACAAACAAACACAAACATACACACAAAATTCAAGCTTTCGCAACACACTGTTGCCTCATCAGGAAAGAGGGAAGGAGAGGGGAAGACGAAAGGAAGTGGGTTTTAAGGGAGAGGGTAAGGAGTCATTCCAATCCCGGGAGCGGAAAGACTTACCTTTGGGGGAAAAAAGGACAGGTATACACTCGCACACACGCACATATCCATCCACACATACAGACACAAGCAGACATATTTAAAGACAAACAGTTTGGGCAGAGATGTCAGTCGAGGCAGAAGTGTAGAGGCAAAGAAGTTGTTGAAAGACAGGTGAGGTATGAGTGGCGGCAACTTGAAATTAGCGGCGATTGAGGCCTGGCGGATAACGAGAAGAGAGGATATACTGAAGGGCAAGTTCCCATCTCCGGAGTTCGGATAGGTTGGTGTTGGTGGGAAGTATCCAGATAACCCGGACGGTGTAACACTGTGCCAAGATATGCTGGCTGTGCACCAAGGCATATATATAAAAAAACAAAGATGAGGTGACTTACCGAACAAAAGCGCTGGCAGGTCGACAGACACACAAACAAACACAAACATACACACAAAATTCAAGCTTTCGCAACAAACTGTTGCCTCATCAGGAAAGAGGGAAGGAGAGGGGAAGACGAAAGGAAGTGGGTTTTAAGGGAGAGGGTAAGGAGTCATTCCAATCCCGGGAGCGGAAAGACTTACCTTAGGGGGAAAAAAGGACAGGTATACACTCGCACACACGCACATATCCATCCACACATACAGACACAAGCAGACCTCTAATTACATAATTACAGAAGGCTAAAATGTGTTATTAGTTTCAGATTTTATTTTATTTCCACCTTTCTGACAGTCAAGCATTAATTGCCTTGCAGAACTATGAAGTTCTTTTTGTCGGTTTGCTAAAGAAATTTTTTTTTATTAATATTTTCTGCTGGGGCAAACAATATATTTGAAACAAAGTGTTTAATTTCACACACTGTTTGCTGCATTTCAAGTGCACATTTTCAACTTCTAGCACGTATGGCATTGTGCCAAAAAAAAGAACCAAACATGAGGTAACACAGTACTGCTACTCCAAGAAAATTTACATTCTGAAAACCACATTGAAAAGCTTAATATCAGGTCATGGCCTACTTCACTAGGAATCTGGACAAACGAATGTGCGCATTTTAGTATGGGTAACGAAATTCCAATGCTCGTGGAGTATCCTCTGATGTTATGTTTTGTTTCTTTAATGACATAATGTAAGATCTTTTAATATTTTACACGTATGAACACAAGGGCTCCCTACAACATCGTAGCTGCACACGTGCGGTTACGCCTGTCATCTGGCGCTCTCTGGCAACTGCAAAAACAAACCTATTTCTAACAGGTTGCAGGAAAATATTTCGAATGGTGGTTTGAAAAACGTTACTATCGAAGTAAATTTCCTTTTACACAAGTTGAACTACGTGCGAGAATGTACGATGAATTTCTTAAATCACAGACAGTTTGACTCTCATTTAAAAATAAACTCTTTGGTGGCGAGCCATTTAGATGAATTTCGAGCCCAGAAGATCAGACATTTATGTCGTTATTAAAAATTTTAGCAGCACATTTGTGTGATGTATCTTAAATTGTAGTACGCGCATAAAATACCAACATTATATGTGAAAGCTTAGCCTCTCTTCCACTGTATTAATCTTATAGACCAATGTTATATGTGAAAACTTTACTTTTTGTGTAGCAACACTATGTATAAGGTAAACCATTAACTTTTTCTGTTTGTGTGTTCGCGCTACTGAACAGTGATGTTGCTATTGGCTGACTACATCACGTGTCCTAAGCCCTGAATACCCGCTGTCATCGGCTGGCGAGATCACATGACATGAACTATGACTGGCTTACAAAAGTGCATAGCAACTCGATTTCAATGCTTCGGAAAGTAACATGCAGTGTTTGATGGAATTTGAATTTATACTTTCGTAATACAAAAATGTGCAGCCTACAAGTTGCTACACATCCAAGATCTTTCCTAAAAGTGTTTTTTTACCTGTGTTTCATTTTCTAAAGTGCCAGGAAATTCTACGCCCGTGTATAAAACCATAACCATTCAAAGGACTGTAAGTTATACAGTTCCGAGAGAAAATATACTGTCAGTTAACAGGGAAAAAGTATGTTTTCACCCGGGAGAAAATGTATTTTTAACCAGGAAATCTGGGAATTTTTTTCCTTGTCCGCATATACACCCTGTTTTGGAATTGCAACGCCCACTTGTAGTCTTACTTCAGGAAATAAAATTGTGCCCTCACATCCGCTTTGAGCTTTCGCGCTTCTTCCCAGTCCATTTTGGCATTCGCCTCGAGGTCGGCATTCCATCTCATGGGGGAGCCATGCTGCTCATACGGGATGATGTTCATTGTCAACCCATCCCCTGACTACCCGTCTTCAAGCTGTTGCAGTTCACCTCTTCCTTCCTCCCTTGAGCTTTTCCCTTTGTACCGTTTGCATCCCTCCATAATTCTGTCAGACTTCCTCCAACGTATTGGGCAGCTACCTCACCCATTTCTGCTGCTCAGTGACTTTAATGTGCACCATCCTCTTTGGAGTTCTCCCAGAAGCTGTTAGAGAGGTGCCCTCTTTGCTGATCGTAATCGACTTAACCATATGTGCCTTAACATGGGAGCGTCCACGTTCCTTTCAGATTCCACCCACACCTATTCTCATTTGGAACTATCCTTCTGCACTGCCCAGCTTGCCCATTGACCCGAGTGGTCTCTTCTCTCTGACACATACTCAAGCGACCATTTCCCGTGTGCTATCAGTTTGCTGACTCGTACTCTACATACGTCCACACCTAGGCAGCTTTCTAAGGCTGACTGGAGGCTTTACTCCTCCCTGGTGATCTTCGACACCTAACATTTACCCAGTTGTGGTGACCAGGTAGCATATCTTACAAGTGTTCTCCCCACCACTGCAGAATCTTCCGTTCCTCACATTTCCTCTTTACCTTGCTGTGTCCAGGTCCCTTGGTGGACTTAGGCATGCCATGATGCCATTCATGCGCGGAGACATGCTCTCTCCATTTTTAACCATCATCCTACAATGACAAAGTTCATTCGTTATAAACAGTTGTGTGTACAGTTTTGTCGTGTTCTTCTGGATGCAAAGAAAAGCTAGCTGGATTTCATATGCTAGTTCTTTTAACAGTTCCACTCCCTCTTTTGTTGTGTGGTCCAGCCTCTGATGGCTGTCTGGGACCACGGTCCGTTCCAGAGTTTCGGGCCTGGCAGTAGCAGACGGTGTTATAATGGACCCTATTGCTATCTCCAACACGTTGGGCTGCCATTTTGTGGAGATTTTGAGCTGCTGCTCGCTATCACCCTGCCTTCCTCCATTGGAAATGAGTGGAAGAGGTTTGGGCAATACTCTTCTTTTCTCAGAATCATGAGTGCTACAATGTCACATTTACTATGAGGAAGGTAGACCATGCTCTCATTTTTTCCCAATCCTCCACCCCGGGGGCTGTAAAATTTTCACATTCAGAAGTTGCAGAACCTCTTTTTTACGGGCAAGCACCTTCTCCTTCACACGTACAGTTGTGTCTGGGCAGAGGGCATGTTTCTCAGATGCTGGCGTGAAGCCACTGTCGTACCCATACCTATGCGTGGTAAGGACAAACACCTTCCTTCTAGTTATCGCTCCATTTTTCTCACCAGCTGGTTTTGCAAGGTGATGGAATGTATGATTCATGCCCAGCTGATATGGTAGCTCAAGTCTCACAATTTCCTGACCACTACACAGTGTGGATTTTGATTTCAGGTGCTCCGTTCTGCAGTTGACCATCTTGTTACCTTGTCAACCCATGTCATGAATGGTTTTCTGCAGAAATACCAGATTGTGGCCATGTTTTTTGATTTGGAGAAAGGGTCATTCCATGTCAAGTCACCCAAGCCTTGACACCAACCATGTCAGATTTTGATGAAACTTGGTACAATTACTTCTTTTATCATCCTGAAAGCACTTGTAAAATTTTTTTGCTCTATCTCTTATAGTTTTTTTTTATAAATTTTTAAAGTTTTTAGATTTGGCGTTGTTTCAGCAGTCGGAAATCGTAACTTAAACGTGTCCTCACAACTAAAAAAATTTGTATGTTAAAGAATACTCAAGATATCAGTATGAAATTTTGGAATAAGTTTGTGTATTGTATCTAAATGTTAAAAAAATTACCATAAAGATATATTAAAATCTTCCAAATGAAAAAAAATTACAAGTAGTTCTTGGTTTTTTGTTTTGTTTAGTTTTACAAAAACTGCAATATCTAGAGTCTCAGACCTGATAGAAAGCTCAAATTTGTTTTAAAATACTCTTAATTGTATAGGCTATTAGATCAAAGAAAAATTATGTTGGCTTTTTAACCTGTTCAATAGTTATCTAATTTTTTAAATAATATTAATTATATTTTAAAAATAAAAACTACCAAGTGACTTTGACACCAAAAATATGTTTTTGTCTTCTTGGAGTAACAATGTATGCTTGGATTTTGTTTTGTTATTCCTGTGTTTTGAAGTAAAAAATTATTACAGTGTTAAATAGTGCTTGGATAGTATTTTATTAAGTTTATTCGAACTTTCAGTAAGTATTGTTACTTAGTTTACAGAGATTCTTTTCCAATATCCTATAAAAGTAACCAGAACAGTAATCAGACCAAAAGTGAAATCAGTATGTCAGATATTCAGACCCGTAGCGTAGGGTTATTTAAAAAATCTGACTGTTTCCAAACAACCTACACACCTTCAAAAAAGTTACAACCTGTACCTGGATTGAGTGAGGAAGAAAAAAATTCGATCCACTTACGATCTGGAATTAATCTGTGTGAATTTAAGAATATATGTTCACACCACAGCTACTACTTTTTAAACGTTTTTGAAAAGTATCAAACAACATGTGTAGACCCACTAAAAAAAAAACAACACAAAAAGCCCATCAAAAGTCGTTGAGAAGTGTAGGCTTGGATCTTTCTAAACAATTACTGACAAAAAATAGTAGCATAAAACCTGGACAAAAGCTTTGCTCAACATGCCGTAACTTTTGTGAGGAAAAATTAAGAGTTGAAGTCAATGAAAGTGAAACAGATGATGAAGTCATGGTTGAATTAGAATCATGGGAATCCAGAAATGAATCCCTTGTACAAACAAACATTGCTCTTGATAATTTAGGTTTAACACCGATAAAGCTTCATGGCTTGTCAGAACAAAGTAAAGGGTCTTATTTTAAAAGGAAGGTTAGTAGTATTGAAAAGACTGCAAAAAAGGCGGTTTCAAAAGCATTAAAATATGATGCACCAAGTTCTGATGATGACGAAGAAGATACAAGTGTGGTTGAGAAAGCAAAGGATTTTGATGTAATGATTTCTCTTATGAAAGAGAAGATGTCATCTGTTGGAGGTCTAGAAAAATCCAGATTCTGACCTTGGCTCCAGATTCTTGGAGTCGAAATAAAGTGATGAAAGAATTTAATGTAAGTGAGTACATGGTGCGACAAGCTAGAAAGTTAAAATCTGAAAAGGGTATTTTGGAAACTCCTGGTCCAAAAAAAAGGTAAAACACTTTCTGAAAATACAGTAAGACTTGTAACAGATTTTCATGAAAAGGATGAAAGTTCCAGAGTGCTACCTGGAACAAAAGACAAAGTAAGTGTTCAAAAAAATGTGTACATGCAAAAAAGACTCATTTTGTGTAACTTGAGAGAACTCTATTATTCTTTCAAATGGGATAATCCCAAGGTAGAAGTAGGATTTTCAAAATTTTGTTTCTTAAGACCTAAATGGTGTATCCTTGCTGGTGCTGCAGGCACACACACTGTATGTGTATGCAGTATCCACCAGAATGTTAAACTATTATTGGATGCTGTGAAAATTGAAGAATCTTATAAAGACCTAATTAAGATGCTTGTGTGCAACACGGAAAACCAAAACTGCATGCTACATCATTGCGACAGCTGTCCTGCAAATGCTGCACTAACTGAGTACTTAATTGAAAAACTAAGCGAAGATTATGATTTAGAAGAAGAAATTGTAATCAGTCATTGGGTTAACACAGACAGGGCAGAAATGATCAAACAGTCTATCAGTGTTGAAGACTACATTTCTTTATTGGTTAGGGCATTGGAAAAGCTCACCTCGCACTCGTTTATAGCAAAATCCCAATCAGCAGCCTTTAAAAGATTGAAAGAAGACCCACCACCCAAAACAGCAATTATTGTGATGGATTTCAGTGAAAATTATTCCTTTGTTATACAAATGAGATCCAAAGTTACCACTGGAATAGAGGTGGTTCTACTCTACACCCAGTTGGAGTTTTCCTAGGAAATGAAGAAAACAATGTTTTTGTTTCCAACCACTGTTTTAGTAGTGATGACCAAGAACATGACACTGGTTTTGTTAACTTTGTACAAAAAGAAATTACAAAGTGGCTGTCATTACATCATACTGACACTGACTCAGTTCACTACTTTACAGATGGTTGTGCTGGGCAGTACAAAAATAGAAACAGTTTTAAAAATTTGACTGAACACTTGAGAGACTTTAATTTGAAGGCCCAACACTCTTTTTTTGCAACAAGTCATGGGAAGTTAATTTGTGATGGCCTAGTAGGAACTATTAAAAGAATTTTAAGGAATGCCAGTCTACAGCTTTCAGATGAAGAACAAATAATGACAGCAGTCGATGTGTACAAGTTTTGTGAAAAAAATATTGAAAACATTCATTTTCACTTTATTGACAAAAAAGAAGCTAATTTGCTACGGTTAAAACTAGAAAAACGTTTTTTCAGCAACCCGAACCATACCTGGAACAAGAAGTTTTCATAACTTCAAACCACTTCCAACAAACAACCTTGAAATAAGAAGGACTACAGATAGTGTAAGACCCTCCTTAGTCTTTTCCTTCCATTCTTCTTCTGATTGGATTCGTGTTGAACCATGCAAATCATGATGGTAACTGGTACTTTGGACAGGTAAAAACAATATTCAATGATAAAGAAGATGCAGAAATTCTATTTCTACATCCTTCAGGACCAGCTGCATCATTTTATTGGCCTGAAAGAGAAGATTCTTGCATAGTGCCTTTGGAGCACATAGTCTGTGTAGTAGACGCACCTCAATCAAGCGGCACTGGAAGAATGTATTACTTCAAAAAAGACTGTATCAAAAGACCTGAAAGCTCTTGGATGAAGTGGAAAAACAGTTTGAATCAGCATTAATGTTTATTAAAAAGACAAAATTACTCAAAAAATTCAATGTTTCAAGCAATCAGTTGGGTTATACATAAGTGTTGTAAGAACACTATCTTTGTACATAATTCTAATGTAATCTACTATAATTAATAAACATGTTAAAAAGCCATCATTATTTTTGTTTTATCAAGTAGCCTATATGTTTAAGAGTAAATTAAAACAAATTTGAGCATTCTATCAGGTCTGAGACTCTAGATATTGCAATTCTTATAAAACAAAACATCCGTAAAAAAAAAAAAAAAAAAAAAAAAAAAAAAAAAAAAACATATATATATTTTTTTTCATAGAAAATATTAATATATTTTAATAGTATCATTTTTATCTTCAAATATGTATAATAAATAAACTTGCTGCAAAAATTCATGATGTTATCTAAAAGAGTTTTTAAGATAAGCAATTTTAAAGTTTTGAATACAAATTAAATTTACCATTTCCAAAGGTTCGGAAAACGCAAAACAAAAACTTTAAAAATTTATAAAAAAAAACTATAAGAGATACAGCAAAAAAATTTTGCAGTTGTTGTCAGGATGGTATTAGAACCATTTGAGCCAAATTTCATGAAAATCTAAGGAGGTGGGTGTAAAATTTATTTTTTATTGGGTGATTTGATATGGAATGACCCGAAAGCCTGCAACACCTGCTGGAGGACTGGTATCCCCTATACACTGTACACATGTGGCTACCGTGAGCTCCAGCCCCATTTCCTTGAGGAAATTTTAAAAGACCAAGTTTTCAAGATACCTTTAGCCAGGAAAACTGTGTGCCTCATGGTTCCATCTTGAGCGTTGTCATCTTTGCTCTCGCCATTAATCTTATAATGGCCTGTCCCCTGCCCGATCATCTCGGGCTCCCTTTTTGTTGACAATTTTGCATCTATTGCAGTTCTGCACGAACCTGTCTCATTGAGCGAGGTCTTCAGTGAGTATAGATCATCTTTACTCATGGAGCATTGACACTGGCTTTCATTTTTTCACTGACAAAACCATTTGTACGAATTTCTGGCAGCGCTGTTGGTTTCTCCCTCTATATTTACATCTCGGGCCTGTTGCTCTTCCGTTTGTTGAACCTACAAAATTCCTGGGGCTCCTGCTCGACAGGCAACTTTCTTTGTCGTCCCCCGTGTTTTACTTGGCAGCCTGCTGTATGCAGTCCCTCAATGTCCTGTGTGTCCATAATGGTACTTCCTGGGATTCAGATCGTACACCCTTATACATTTGTAATGATACCTTGTCTGTTCAAAACTAGACTGGGGGTGCTTTGTTTGTGCATCCCTCTTACACCGTCTCAGTACTGTCCCCCATTGTGGCACCCGTTTTGCCACTGGCGCCTTTTACACTAGCCCGGTTGAAAGTCTGCATGCAGAAGCTGCCGAACCACCGCTGTTCTACTGCCGTGACTTTCTCCTCAGCCGATACGCGTGCTGTTAGTGTGCCACGTGTGGCCACCCGTCCCGTGTCTCTTTCTTCGATGACTCCTTTGATCGCCAGTATGGGGTGCATCCCTCTTCTATCGTACCTCCTGGAGTTCGCTTTCAGCTCTTGCTCTAGCAGATTAACTTCTCGCTCCCTGCAACTTTCCCGGTGGGTGTGAACCCAGCTCTAACCTTGGCTTCGTGCAGTGGCCCGTGTTCACTTTGGCCTCATTCCTATCCTAAGGACACTACTCCAGCCTCTCTTTATCGCCATCAGTTTCCCGACCTTCACACGGAACTTCGTAATAGTACCTTTGTGTAAATTGATGGCTCTAGGACTGACTGCATTGTCGGGTGTGCTTTCGTCATTGGCGTCAACATTTTTCAGTATTGGCTTCTGACACACTGCTCAGTATTTACAGCAGACCTCTTCGCCCTGTATCAGGCCATGGAGTGCATTTGGCGACACAGGCTTTTCAATTGTATCATCTGCTCAGACTCTATCAGTGCCCTTCAAATTCTCTGTGCACTGTACACCGTCCATCCATTAATGCAACGCGTCCAGGAAAAGTGTTACTTACTCACTCTTGATGGAGCCGCTGTGATGTTTGTGTGGGTTCGTGGTCATGCCAATCTGATGGGAAATGAGGCTGCTGCCAAGGCTACAGTCCTCGTACCTCAGCCTACTTGTTCTTATATTCACTCTGTCGATCTGTGTGTTGTCGTCTGTCAGGAGGTTGTGTTGCTTTGGCATCACCACTGTTCCTCCCTTCGTGGGGATAAGCTCCAGGTCATTAAGCCTCTCACAGCAGCTTGGACAACCTCCTCTTGGCCCTCCTGCCACAAGGTGATCATTTTAACTAGGTTGCATATTGGGCACGCCCTTTTAGCCATCTCCATATGTTAAGTGGTGCTTCCCCATCACTTCGTGCACATTGCACCCAACTTTTAACTGTCTGTCGTTTCTTGACTGAATTCCTCTTTTTTAAAGAAGAAAACTGTTTACATTCCTGTTTGGGTTTGCCATCTGAGTTATCGGCTGTTTTAGCGAACGATGCATGGGTTGCCAACCATGTTTTTTTATCTGTCATAGCAATATTAGTTCTGGACCTCCGTTTCTCTAGGGTGTACTTTATAGACCTTTCTCCACGTACCTGTTTTTAGCTGGCTTATCTTCCGTCGATTGGCAGTGACGTATAGTTGTTTTTAACTCCTCTCTTTGTCTTTGTATTTCACAGTTTTGGCATTGGTGCATATTACCCTAGTTGTTTTTGCACCATAAAACAAAACAAACTCACTCCTAGGCTGCAGCCTGAACTCAGCTGATCATAGCCAAAAGTGCGTTCAACAATTCACGAACTGTGGCCTGCTCTTCCAGCATCCTTGTACGGCAGGAACACATCCTGCCCATCCTAGTAAATTTAACTGAACAAATAAACTATAAAAACAGACAAAAACCTAGATGTGCAACTCGCTATACTCCTGACGTGTCACCAAGGGACACTTGATACCTCCATGAACTGTATGATTGGCTGTTCAAAAGAAATGGAACCTGTGTTATGGGCTGCCTGAATTTACACTCACCTTTAGGAACACGAGATGAAACCTTGTGAATAGAAAAATATGCATGAGATTTAAGAAGTATAGTACTAGGAAAACACAGGAAAAGCTAGCTACGTAACTGGCTGCTGTGGAGATGTGACGAGGCAACAGCTGAGGGAGGGCCTGGCTGGCTTACTAAATGAACGGATGCCTTACTAAATGAACGGATTTCTTGAAAACAAAAGAAATTAGCAACTACTATGCTGCAAACCGAATGAATGTACACTTCCGGCTACAATACAGGAGATTAAACCTCTTAAATAGAAAACATGGGTTCCTTTGCTCTTCCGTGTTGCCTTCATCATCTTCATCCCTTAACCATAGGGTCCAAAGGTGGACCTGAGATTTTTCAGTTCTGCATTCAGGTGTTCTTTATCGCTGATCCTGTGGGCCCTCGTTGTTAATGTGAGCAGGGTGGATTTCTTCTGCCTAGACTTATGGTGGGAGAAGGGATGTAGGTACTTCCCGATGTTGGTGGATTTTCTATATACTCTGCGGGCAAGTTTACCATCAGGGTTTTGGTAAACTTTCATGTGAGAAAAGGCAGTGACCCTTCTTTTCTATATCTATGGTAAACTGGATTTTACTGTGCTGTTGGTTGAGGTGTTGATGGAAATTCTGTAGCTGTTGTTTTTCACGTGGCCAGATACGGTATCATCGGCATACTGGAATAAGCGTTCTGGGCATAATGGGGCAGAATGAAGAGCTGTTCCTTCAAATGTCTCCACGTCTTATTTCCGCTGATAACAAGAAATAAAGCAGATGCGAGTAAAGGACGTCTGTAACACCCCTCCTCCTCATCCCCAGTACACTGTCGTATTATGAAAACAGCTTCTACCACTACTGTGTAAGATTAAAGTTTTCTCATTCAGCAGTAAGCAGAACATCCAGAGGAAGGCCACTTGCAGCAGTGGCTGAAACGTAGAAGAATTTAATGTATTGACAATGCAGTCAAATCCACTAAAGAATTTTAGTGACGTGACAGCTGACGTCGAAGTCTACGCTTACAGTATCTATTTAGATTCTGCGTGGTAATAATAGTTCAGGAGAAAATTTTTGAACGGTCTTTAGTTCACTGCAACACATTGCGACACTGCAAAAAGTAATATTTCAGCTCACTCCAAAGCCTTAACTCATTTGAAAGTTTTAAGTTCTCGCAATTGCAACCTACTTTAGCACATGCCAATAGTGAAACAAAATGCTTCCTACTGCTGAACTCTGACAAAACTGACCACCGAGACTAGTGGCTTACCACAAATCCCAAAGCCCTGTCACTCGCATGTTGCATTTACAGAACGTCATTGAGCTCACTGTCGTGTGTGTTATGATGAACATTACACTTATGACCACCATTCGGATTTCATAAACAAAACATTGAAACTATTCCTGTACGAAGATACCCCCGACTGATGACCTCAGAAGTTAAGTCTCATAGTGCTCAGAGCCAAGGTACCCCCCTTTGTTGTGGCCATTTCCTGCCAGCAAAGTATGTTTAAAGTCCATTGGTTCTCTTCTACTATTGATAAAAGACGGTGAGACAATTTAGACCATTGCCTTATGCAAAGAAAAGACGTTTATCAGTTTTCAGATATAGCAAACGCCTGTCTTAGTAGCTGATTACAACAATTTTAATATTACTGTTAAATCACTGAATATGGTAGACTCACTTAGACAAAGAACAGCTAATGGATATGCCTGCACTCTTGATGGTTTCATAAAATGTATTGTTGTGGAAAATTGCATAGTCTAACTTGAATTTTTTTTAAGTTCAGAATTATTTATTGGTTGTAGTTTATTTAGTGTATTAGAGCATATGTCTCAGAGGTCATAGTAAAAATTTCAGTTGCTACCACATTTGACTCCGTAGCTCATCACATTTTTGCATAATTAAATTTGTGAAGGAAATTAGTGTAAATGACAATTAATGTAGCTGTAACTCGCATAGTTTCTGAAGTAGAAAACATTATAAGTAGCAATGGGCTTGTCTTGTGGGCACACCCAGTACAGTAGCTTTGAAATTATGTAGCATTACTGGATTGTGTGACACTAAATATCCAAGATTTTTGAGTTGATATGTTTTATTTCAACAACTGTTCTCGCCGTGACACCTGTTTCGTTCTGTGCATGCAGGCTTAACATATCATGGTAGAAGGGAATTTTGTGTCCCTGACACCTGGCCACATACCTAGCTGCTGGTAGCTGAGCACTCCTGTGTGCATCCTTGGCATCTGTTGTTACCTTATCCTCTGCCCCTAGCGATAGTAGGCTGTAATTTTCTGAATTTCTGATCTTGATGGCTAGTTTTCATTTGATTGCACCCAGTGCATACCATTTAGGATCTGTAGAATGAAAGCCTGGCAGGTCACTGTTTGTATACATACAGTGTGCAATTTCTCAGTTGCACAGAACTTTTGTTGTACACATATTAAACAAAATCAAATTATTGCTGTTCTGTAACAGAATCTGTAACTAGTGTAAGAAGGGAACCTGTTACTAGTGTAAGAAGGGTCATTGAAGATCGAGGCATAAAAAGAAGTTATACTTATTACTAGTTCAATTTTGTGTTTCCTAAATTTTTTATTTTGTAAATTACATAGTGGAAACTCCAGGTTGAAATATAAGAAAAATATACATTGCTACTCACCATATAGAAGACATGTTGACTTGCAGACAGGCACAACAAAATGACACTGACACATTAACTTTTGGCCAAATCCTTCATTAGAAAAGGAAACTTGCAGATCCACCCACCCGCCCCTTCCCCTCTCCACACACACACACACACACACACACACACACACACACACACACACACACACGGTGTGTGTGTGTGTGTGTGTGTGAGAGAGAGAGAGAGAGAGAGAGAGAGAGAGAGATTTAAACAAGTGAGCACACCTCATTTAGACAAGACCGCCATCATCAGCAGCTTGGGCCAGAATGCAGAGCTGCCAGAGATGGTGATAGTGTGTGTGTGTGTGTGTGTGTGTGTGTGTGTGTGTGTGTGTGTGTGTGTGTTGGGGGGGGGGGGGGGGCTTGCATGCTTGTTCCTTTTTCAGGAGAAGGCCTTATCTGGAGCCTAACGTGCAAGTGTCTTTTCATTGTCCCTTTCTGCAACTTCATGTGCCATCTTCATGGTGAGTGGCAATCTACCTTTTCCTTATATTGTGTTTTGTAAATCAGTATACATATTTTGCAAAGTAACATGTACTTACTAGTTGTGAGTTGCATTGAGGAATTATTTAACTGCTGTATTCTTTTCGTGAACAGAAATAACTGCAATTAACTTTCTTGATCGTCTTTCTTGGGTCTATTCCGATTTCTCTTGAAAGTTTGTGATGTGAATTAGTATGCTTTGTCACCTTATCTGCTGTGCTGTTAATGCTTTCCAGTGTTCAGTAAAGTTTTTACCTTTTTTGTGTTGGTGATTGCATGACAGTATTTGCTAATTAGTAACGTTTCACTGTGATATGTTATAAAAAAACTGAATACACATTATTACATCTCCTCTGAATATAAGTCTAAGTAACGGTTAGGATATAATTACCCCTTATCTCAAGGCATACTGTTTTACATTTCAGTCTTACTTGAACAGATTGATAAGGGAGGACACCGAGCGGCAGATAGAAAAACTGCGTGAAGAAAGTGGTGGAAATGAAGAACTTGTCCAGGACAAAGTGATGGAGCTGGAGCAACAGTGTGTATGTATCTGTGTGTTATCTGTTTTGTAAAATAAAAAAAAGAAAAGAAAGAATCATCAGTACAGTGCCTTGTTTTGAAATTAAGTATTTTTCTTCTTTTTTTTTTTCAGGACAACAATACAAGTGAACTAAATGCTATATTTGCCAAAGTAGATGAAAGGAGAAGAGTAAGTAATAAGAAAAATAAATTATGAGAACTTGGGTGCAAGTTGATGAGTCCCTACCCACTAAATAGAGGCACTGAGCGGTAGACTTAACTGTAAAAAAGGGGAGAGAGAATGGAAAATTTTAACTTTTGGATAAGGTTAAGCATTTTCTCCTTGATTTTCCATGCGTGTCCATTGCTCAGTGCCTCCACTATTTACTGAGTAGTGGTATAGACTTTCTTATGCCTTTTTATCTTCTATCTTGGATTTGTCATTATTGGAACTTATGAGATTAGTTGTTCTGTAGTGCAGCATTGTTTCTTTTTAACACGATGTAAGTTACTTTGAAGCTATAACAATAGCAGAACTTGGTAAGATTCGCGTAGGCTTTACAAATGTTGTATCTGAACCTCTTTGGATAATAGGACAGGTTCCTAAAAAAATAACACATTTATTTGTGTGTCACAATTTCTTTTCTGATAGTTCCATTTCATGAAGAATGTTACAACTACTTGCAGCCATTGTGGTGATGGAGGAAGGTACCCCCACACACTGAAAAATAAAGCAGAATACAATAAATAAATAAATAACAACTGTTTCGAATGCTGTAGCTAATGCATCAAAGATAAATTCTGATTCCCACCAGGTCAGTGCAGTGGTGTTGTATAGGAGCATTCAGTTATAGACAAACCCCAGGTGGAAAGGTGTAGGAGACCTATTTGCTGAGAGATTCTGTTAGATATTTTTTTTTCTAAAATTTGAGGCATAGCCATGCTACCAGAGTGTTTTTTTGTTTTTGTTTTAGAAGGTTCACAGCATTAGAAATGTGCCCATCACGCACTTCCATGTTGACTTTATTGTACGTCGGATTTCCATAAAGAATAAGTCTCTGTTCTCTCTCTCTCTCTCTCTTTCTCCCCCCCCCCCCCCCCCCTCTCTTACTAGACACAACCTTTCAGAAAGTATCCTCTTTGTGTGTGTGTATGTGTGTGCGTGTGCGTGCGCGTGCGCGTGCGTAGGGGGAGAATGGGGAGGGGCAATTAGTTAACACTAGAACAGCCATAGCTGTCAGAATGACTGCTACACATTTTGAAAACATTTTTTGACTGCAATTTTTTCGTATTGCTATGGGCTTCAGTGACTTTTGCATATTACTTTGAAAACATTTTTTGACTGCAATTTTTTCGTAGTGCTATGGGCTTCAGTGACTTTTTCAAATTACCAATCAGACTCATCCATACAAAATATAATTGGACAGGATGATGTTAATGAGAATACTTAAAACTGCCGGAGCAGTCATTTCGACTACTGTATTGATTATTATAATAAAACATGCTACAACATGTCCTCCTTCCTTACTATGGTTGAGATTAAATCTGTTATAATTATTCTCTAAACTGCAGTAATATGATTGACAATGAAACTGTTATTGTTTATTCACATCAGTTGTTTTCCCCTTCGTCTCCAGTAGTGTTGTTATTCTTCAGCTTGTCACAGCACAGTAATCGTGGCTCTTAAAGAGCTGTCCCTTACCGGTGCAGAATTGTTCGCTTCTATTGCATGATATTCCAGATCATATGTCTGAGCAGAATGTGACCTAGATGTAGAGGACTTAGGAGAAGAAGCAGCAGATGAAGATTACTGCCAACCAAATGACCATTCTGAAAGCAGTGATTCAGATGATTCTGATTATTGAGGTGAAGTTCAGCCAGGTTGGTTATTGATATTGTTATTTTCATTCAACTAATGCATAAACTTCACTATTTAGATTGCTGTTGTTCTGGGCATATGCTTATAATTTGAAGTTTCCTATTGTTCTATTACAGCAGCAGAAAGTGTAACACACAAAACTAGGTATCAGAGGGGACATATAAATATGTGTCTCCCAGGACCTCGTAATGTGTTACTAAGTACAGATGGCTTTGCGTAGCGGACTGTAGCTGTGTTTGGAAAGACTATATCTGACAGATTGGCGTGTCATAACATCTCGAAAGGAAATTCAGGATCTACTCCATATTCAAAGTGGCAGTTTCTAATGATATTGTAGCGAGTGCATGGCATCTTTTTGTTGATGAGTCAATAGTGAAACACACAAAACACTTTACAGAAATGGAAGGAAAAACATGCTCTAAAAAAATTAATTGTGGAGTGTAAGTTTGGAAAAATTTGAGGCCTTCATTGCTGTATTGAAAGCTTGTGATGTTTTTGAGCTACTTTTCTTCAGTGAAATAATGACGAGTAAATGGTTCCAAGAAACTCTTTAAGATTTTTGCATTTTGACATTTTAAACATAAGACCAGAATGCATGAATACAGATAAATTTGCATTACCTTCAAAAACTTGGAACAAATTCATTAAAAAACTGTCATTTTATAGATATTCCAGATGAAAATCTGAGTGCTGATGAGCAGCTTTTCCCAAGCAAAACAAGGTGGCCATTCTTACAGTATATGCCCAATGAATGAGATAAATTTGACATAATATTTTATCTTCATGTGGACGTGGACTCAAAGCTTCTGTGTAGTGGGTTTCTGTACCTAAGAAAAGACTATCTCGGACCATGTGATGAGACTCTTCCGAAAATTGTATTAATGAAGTTCGTGAGCCATTTCAAAAGAAGAGGCAAAACATGACCACAGACAACTAAAATAAGCGAAACATGGCAAGAAGTTGAAACATAATGGAACAGCTTTTTGGAACAACTACGCAATCAAGGAGAGGCATTCCTAATGATTGAAAGGGAATGAAAGCTCATCTTTATGACACAGCTCTCTTGAAACATTTCAATGGCACTCTCACAATGTTTCAAGGTTTGTGGGGAGGGGAGGAAAGAAATGAACATCCTTGTTCTCCTTGTCTCGGAAGTTGAATGTCAAGCTTGTCCCAAAAGAATTCTGGAAGCCGTAGACTTCTCCGACAATACAAAACATGGTGGATGAAGTGGGAAGAAAATGTACTGCTTGAGCCGGTACACATAAATGGCCAGTTCATGTACTGAATAATATTTTTGCGTTGGCAGCTATCAACTCATGGCTCATTTTCAAGAAAGTAGCAGGGAAGAGGATCACTTAATTACATCCTGAAGCTAGCTGAGGAGCTTTGTGCAGGGTACTTTGGTTCGAAACCTAAGCCAGTGGAAACAGAACCAGAATTTGGAGAGCTTGTGGAAGGGAATAAAATGAGGAGTCAATATAAATGAAGAAATGGGAGGGGGGGGGGGGGGATAAGACAAGCTATATCTTCAAAAAGTGAAATTATACGTGTGTAGTTCTTTCTCAAAGGACATAACTAAGGACATGGTATGTAGTTCCCGCTACTAAAGATAAACGATTCACATCAGCATGTGCAAATACACTGAAGAAAAAATAAGACAGTGTTTTACAAATATGTGGTGGTACGTGTATTTGGCAAACCTGTTTCGTGACTTTAATTGCACTAAATAGAGCACTGCAGTATTTTATGATAATGAGTATGTAATAACTATGTCGCTTTCTGTACTACAAGAATTTGAAATAAAATCTGTGCTTATTTTTTAGATAAAAGAACTCCCAAAAAAAGGGAACACATTCATTTTTATAATAAATGGGGAAAATATTTAGTTTGCAATAAAATTATATAAATTTTCCTCATTTTAGTGTTACATCCCATAGTTAATGTTTTCTGAACTTTGTAATACATATTTGAAATGATTATTATGAAATCGAAAATAAGAATTCCAATATAGCGGCGAAAATGACCGCATCGGTGGTTTTAGGTCTGGCAGTTCTAGTGTTAAACACAATTAACACAAGCTAGGTGGCACAGAGTTAAGGCACTGAACTCGAAGTTCGGAATGGTTGTGATTCAAATCACTGTCCATCCATCCAGAATCTGGTATTCCATCATTATCCTTAATTGCTTAAGGCAAATAGTTAATTTGAAAAAAACACAACTGATTTTCTCTCCCAATCCAAGCATGTGCTCCCATATGTCTAATGATCTTGACAGTATCAGCACGTCAAACAGTAATCCTCCTTCCTTTCTCCCATGGCATTTTGAACTTAAGTTACTTTCAGATTTGTCAGGTGTTAATATTTTCATATGAACAACATTAATAATCTTACAATAATGAAAGTTACAAACAAACCTCCCGGGTAGCCAATCACTCAGATGTAGCTCTGGCTCTGAGCAGTATGGGACTTAACATCTATGGTCATCAGTCTCAGATGTAGCTGATTGATGCACAGCACATACATGCACGTAACAGGATAGTAGCTCCACTACCATTTGAGCTACCACATTCTTTCTAGTGTGAGAGTGCACTTTCATACACATGACCAGGCACCCTAATGGGCCTGAGTGGCAGTACTTTGGACAGGTGATGTAGTTTCATGCTGCTGAAAGCAACTAACTGTGCTGGACCCTGTTACAGGACGGACTTTTTGCGGCATCATACATCATCTTCAGTCAGTGTCCAGTAGGTGACTGCTTGGCGCTTTAAACAATTCTTTATGAATCGATACATCAAACTTAATTTTCGAACACTGCTCGGATATTGTTACTGGTCACATTGATGGTACAGTTGCAGATAATGAGACTCATAATTGTCACAAATCAGTAATGCATGGAGACTTCAGGGAACCCAACTTAAATAAACACATCAAAAGTCAGAGCAATTCGATATTTGGGGAATAAGCGTGTGGTAGCAGATGTAGGAATCTCGTTGGAGATGATTTGCATTCTCTCTCTCTCTCTCTCTCTCTCTCTCTCTCTCTCTCTCTCTCTCTCCGACCTTTTGTATGGTGTGAAGTATGTCTCTGCAATATGCAGATTATTGTGATCAATACCTGGACAGTATAGTTTTGGGGTGGTTGTGTTATGGATGAAGGGGAAGAAACCAGATAGTGGTACACAGTTCACTCCTCTCAAATAGCAGAATAGCACCAAGGCCTGTTTTCTAGCAAAGTACTCCAAGAAATTTCTAGAAACACAAATTTTATGTATGGAATATTTCATGAACTAACATGTTACTCTAGTCCCTATTTATTGAATTGACAGCTTCAGCAGTTCAATTTCTCAGCTCTTGAAGAGTAGCAGGTGGGACAAAGATTCTGTCTTTTATGTACTGCTGCAGAACAAAATCACAAGGTGTGAGGTCTGGTGACCTGGGAGGCCGAAGGCGATGAACAGGATCTTGATGTCCACCTCTTCCAATCCAATGTTGTGGGATTGAGGTAATGCTGCACCTCAAGTTGAAAGTGGGGTGGCGCACCATCGTGCATCAAAAAGTAATCATTGGAATCTTTGTGAAGTTGAAGAAACAACTACTTTGCGGTATGTCCAAGCATGACAATCCTGTCACAGCTTTCTCTGTTAAAGAGAAAGGTTCGTAAACTTAATGAATGGAAACAATACAAAACTCATTCAGGTTCTGTGAGTGTCTTTCTTATTCTATGATGATGCCAGGATTTTGTGACCCCCAGATTCATACATTATGGTGCTTTACTTTACCCAATACACAAAATGTCATTTCGTCCAAAAAGATGAGTCGCTCGCAGAGAGTCCTTTGTCATATTCTGGAGGAGTTCAAGGAAATTGAAGTTTCTGGCCTGCTTATCTTGTGAAGGCTCCATGTGAACGCATCCCGGATACACTTGACACTTTCCTCAGATGTGGGTGGCTGTCCAGTCCCTTCGCATATGCAACCAACTTCCAAGAATTTTTTGTGCCAATCGTAAACCTGCGTGTGCAGAGGCAGCTTCTTGCTGAGTTGGCACGGGAATGCCTATTGCACTTGAACTATGGATGACTTCTTGCAAATCCCAACACACACAGTGATTTCTATAGTGATGTTGGTACCATGTTGCTGCCAACATATTACAGCGCAGCTGCGTCAAAACTTTGAACCTTTGTCTCTCTAGTGACTTGCAATGTGTTTCTGGCATTTGTAATTCATCTGTAATAAACAGCTGAAATCGGCACTTCCTTTTTGAATCATCTGGTATTGGTATGAGTTTCAGAGAACAACAGATGTTCTTTATAAGGAAGGAAATGAAAGAAGAAGAAGGAAGGGGGGGGGGGGGGGGAAGTATGTCAGTATGACGACGTAGTGTTTTGCTGCGACGTTTTCAAATAAATGCCTCACAAAAGTTCTTGCCACGTCATATTTGTATTCGATCTTGCGGTTTTATTGACTTTTATCTGTTGCCATTGTCAGGAGATTTCAGTAGGCTATTATGTATTTTATTTAGGTGGCCAAGTTATGTCTTGGAAATGTCCCAAAGTTGCAGAACTACCACATGCTGCCAGAAATCATGCCAATTGTCTGATGGATGGAAGAACATTGATAGTGATGCAGGTTTTGGTAGATGGTGGATGACAGCATATTTCTCCGTTACCTTCCAGCATCAAGTGTGTTTTCATGCACCAGTAAGATCTTTCTGATTAAAGTTGTTTTTACACAGTAGGTAGATGCATGGAATAACACATCTGTTTCATCAAACACTGTCATATGTTTGTCCATAAGGCTGTGTTTGGCAACAACAGATTTGTCAAATATACTAGTACTCCCTACATATCACTGCTATAGAGATCGTGAGGACAAGACTAGATTAATTACATCATGCACAAACAGAATATTTTAAACAGTCATTCCTCTCATGTTCTATCATCTACATCTAGATCTACATTTACATCAACATGGATACTTTACAAGCCACTGTACGGTGCGTGACGGACGGTATGCCGTACCACTACTAATTATTTCCTTTCATGTTTCACTCACAAATAGAGTGAGGGGAAAATGACTGTCGATATGCCTCCGTATGATCCCTAATTTCCTGTATCTTATCTTTCTGGTCCTTATGTGCAATTTATGTTGGTAGCAGTAGAATTGTTTGACAGTCAGCTTCAAATGTCAGCTGTCTAAAATTCTCTTAATAGTGTTTCTTGGAAAGAACATCGCCTTCCCTCCAGTGTTTCCCTTTTGAGTTCCCGAAGCATCGTGTTGTTCAAACCTACCGGTAATAAATATAGCATTCCGCCTCTGAATTGCTTTGATGTCTTCCTTCAGTCTGAGAGTGTACAAATCCCAAACACTTGAGCAATACTCAATAGGTCGCACCAGTGCCCTATATATGGTCTCCTCTACAGGTGAACCACTCTTTCCTGAAATTCTCCCAGTATACCGAAATTGACCATTTGCCTTCCCTACTGCAGTTTTCACATGCTCATTCCACCTAATATCACTTTGCAACATTATGCTCAGATATTTAAATGACAACATTGTATCAAGCAAGACACTAGTAATACTGTATCCGAACATTACATGTTTGTTCTTCGTACTCAACTGCATTAACTTCCATTTTTCCTCATTTAGAGCTGGCTGCCCTTCAGTACACCAACTGGAAATATTGTCTCTTGTGGGAACCTGGTGGGTTATGGTAACATAGGATACATTGAGGGAGAGTTCCCACCTGTGCAATTCATGAAAGCTAGTGTTGGTAGGAAGGATCCAGATGGCACAGACTGTGAAGCAGTCATTAAAATGAATAATGTTGTATTGGGTAGTGTGCTCAGCGACTGGGTGGTCCAGGTTTTCTTCGTCACAGTTTGTTGGTGGCCATTTGTGTGGACAGACAGCTTGTCAGTTCATATATGAACCAACAGACAAGGGCTCGGGAGGTGGGGTTGTGTAGGTATAGACGAAGGTATCGTGTAGGTTCAGTGAGCAGTGGAATACCACTGTGGGAGGAGTGAGAAGGATGGTGGGTAGGACATTGCTCATTTCAGGCCATGATGAGAGGTAGTCGATACCTTGGTGGAGAATGTGATTTAGTTGCTCCAATTCTGGGAGACACTGAGTCAAGAGGGGAATGCTCATCTATGGCCAGATGGTGGAAAGTGGTGGGTGAGTGGAGAGCTCTCCCGTGCATTATCTCCAATTACCCACTACCTCCCATAGTCCCACAGTCTGGCCGCAGAGGAGCATTTCCCTCTCGATTCGGTGCATCCCAGCACTGTAGCAACTGAATCACATTCTCCACCAGGACCTCTTGTGTGTTTAAATGAGCATTGAACACTTGTAAGAAATACTGTTTGTGTTGCTCTTTAATTGGAGGTATTATTTACAATTGTAACAATATAAGGGAAAGGGTAGATAAAGATGACATTTTGAGCTGCAGACAGGCTCAGTGAATAGACTCACACATTTAGCTTTCAGCCAAAGCATGATTCGGAAAAGGAAATGTGCACACATTCAGTCTCACCAGCAAGCGCACCTCGTGCATGCAAGGCTGCCATCTTTGCAGCTCAGACAGGAATGCAACTGTCACGTGAATGAAATGAGGGGCATCTTATCTGAGATCCATCCCACATCTCCTACTGACTCCCGCAACATCCTACTACAGCTTTATGCCTCTCCTCATCCCCAGCCCATTGCCGCAGGGATCGTGTCCTTGCGCATATAGGATTCGCCCTTACTATACAGGGTGAGTCACCTAACATTACCGCTGGATATATTTCGTAAACCACATCAAATACTGACGAATCGATTCCACAGACCGAACGTGAGGAGAGGGGCTAGTGTAATTGGTTAATGCAAACCATAAAAAAAATGCACGGAAGTATGTTTTTTAACACAAACCTACGTTTTTTTTAAATGGAACCCCGTTAGTTTTGTTAGCACATCTGAACATATAAACAAATACGTAATCAGTGCCGTTTGTTGCATTGTAAAATGTTAATTACATCCGGAGATATTGTAACCTAAAGTTGACGCTTGAGTACAACTCCTCCGCTGTTCGATCGTGTGTATTGGAGAGCACCGAATTACGTAGGGATCCAAAGCGAACGGTGATGGACCTTAGGTACAGAAGAGACTGGAACAGCACATTACGTCCACATGCTAACACCTTTTTATTGGTCTTTTTCACTGACGCACATGTACATTACCATGAGGGGTGAGGTACACGTACGCACGTGGTTTCTGTTTTCAATTACGGAGTGGAGTAGAGTGTGTCCCGACATGTCAGGCCAATAGATGTTCAATTTGGTGGCCATCATTTGCTGCACACAATTGCGATCTCTGGCTTTGCTGCACATAATTGCAATCTCTGGCGTAATGAATGTCGTACACGGCGCAGTACATCTGGTGTAATGTCGCCGCAGGCTGCCACAATACGTTTTTTCATATCCTCTGGGGTTGTAGGCACATGACGGAACACATTCTCCTTTAACGTACCCCACAGAAAGAAGTACAGAGGTGTAAGATCAGGAGAACGGGCTGGCCAATTTATGCGCCCTCCACGTCCTATGAAACACCTGTCGAAAATCCTGTTAAGGGTCAACCTAGTGTTAATTGCGGAATGTGCAGGTGCACCATCATGCTGATACCACATACGTGACGCGTTTCCAGTGGGACATTTTCGAGCAACGTTGGCAGATCATTCTGTAGAAACACGATGTATGTTGCAGCTGTTTGCGCCCCTGCAATGAAGTGAGGACCAATGAGGTGGTCGCCAATGATTCCGCACCATACATTTACAGTCCACGGTTGCTGTCGCTCTACCTGTCTGAGCCAGCGAGGATTGTCCACAGACCAGTAATGCATGTTTCGTAGATTCACTGCCCCGTGGTTTGTGAAACCCGCTTCATCGGTAAACAGGTAGAACTGCAACGCATTCTCTGTTAATGCCCATTGACAGAATTGCACTCGATGATTAAAGTCATCACCATGTAATTGCTGATGTAACGATACATGAAACGGGTGAAAGCGGTGACGATGCAGTATGTGCATGACACTTCTTTGACTCAGTCCACCGGCTCTCGCAATGTCCCATGTACTCATGTGTGGGTTCATGGCAACAGCAGCTAACACACTAACTGCACCCGCTTCTCCTGTGACGGGCCTGTTACGGAACCGTTTGCGTGCTACGACCATACCTGTTGCATACAGTTGGCGGTAGATGTTTTGCAATGTGCGGCACATTGGATGCTCTCTGTCCGGGTACCGTTCTGCATACACCCTACAGGCTTCAGCTGCATTTCGTCAACACTCGCCATAGATGAGTATCATCTCCACCTTTTCAGAGTTCGAATACACCATGGTCACAGTTCCTACAACACTACACTATCACAGACGTCTAGTAACACAATGTACTACAGTTGGTCTGCGTGCAGAGACGAATGCAGAATAACAATAGCAGCAAGCGCTACATGCTGACACTACGACAGCTAGACCAAACCACAACAGTGCACTACAGCCACACTCGCAAACACAGTCATCATTGTAAACATGTCCCTGCAGATGCTGCTCGCCGGCCGTGGCCCGTGTTGGTTACAACACGCAACTGAACGTCGGAGGTTTCAAGCGTCAACTTTAGGTTACAATATCTCCGGATGTAATTAACATTTTACAATGCAACAAATGGCACTGATTACGTATTTGTTTATATGTTCAGATGTGCTAACAAAACTAAGGTGGTTCCATTTGAAAAAAACGTAGGTTTGTGTTAAAAAACATACTTCCGTGCATTTTTGTATGGTTTGTATTAAACAATTACACTAGCCCCTCTCCTCACGTTCGGTCTGTGGAATCGTTTCGTCAGTATTTGATGTAGTTTACGAAATATATCCAGTGGTAATGTTAGGTGACTCACCCTGTATATTCTCCTTTCCTGAAAATATCACAGCCTCAACCTATGGTAACCTACTGTTCCTACACTTTGCACCCAACAGTTTCCACCTTCCTGTCCTGTCACTTGCTCCCTATTCTCACTTCCTCACTCTCATTGTGTGCTGCCCTCTGCCGATGCACCTACCAGTCTTTCCCATTCCGCATTTGTCTTCTTTTCCACTCCCCTCTCCTCTGCCTCACACCTCTGTCGCACAGAGCCTCTCGACGCTGCACCTAGTGGGAGTCTCTTCATGCCTCCGTGCATGCTCCGTCAGGCAGTGCTCTTCTCTCCCCACCCGTACCCTGCTATCCCTTCCCTGCCTCTTCCAGATTTCTGCTTTTGCTCACACGACAGTTGCATTCCAGTCCAAACTGATGGAGATGGCAGATGGGTGTGTGTGAGGTGTGCTCACATGTGTAAATGAATGTGTGTGTTTCCATATCTGAAGAAGGCTTTGGCTGAAAGCTAAATGAGTCTTTTTGTTGTGCCTGTCTGCAATTCATCATCATATTTATGGTTAGTAGCAATCAATCCTTTTCCTTGTATGGTTGATATTCCAACGTATGGTTTCTATTGTTTGATTTATAATTGGAATTTGAATGTAATAAGTACTACAAAACCTTAAAATGTGCATATTCATTTTGAAATATCCTGAATGAAGCATCTAATAATAGATAAGCAGCAGCTGCACAGTAAGACTGGGGAAACAACAGCTCTTTCCAGATTAGCAGGTTTCTTACTAATTATTTAGATTGAATGAGTATGAAAAACATTATATAATGTAGTGATCATTTTAAGTTTCTGTGATGTCTGTCTCTCATGTTAATGTATTCCTTGTCTCATTGCACATCATGGAAGTTTCTTCTCCTTAATGGGACCTATGGATGGTTGAATTTTTTTGTTGTATTAAGTATTTTGAATTTGTTTTTTTACTGATAGTTAGTTAGTGATTTGCATGTTTCCATGGTAGTTTATTTAAGCAGTTGGCTGGCCTTACAAAACCCAACAGATCCACTGACATACCAACCAAGTCAACCTCAGCCTGCTTAAGAGTATATCCAAGTGTTTATATTGTTCCGTGTATTACATCAGCTATTTCCTAGATGTATTTTATTTTAAAACAATCACTATCTGGTATGTAAACCACTAGCTTCAGCTACAGTCAATATATCCCAACAATAATACCTTCGCAACCAGGATCCACTTATCGTTATTTACATATACCATTTGTAGTTCTATTAAGGCATGAGTCTGTTACAAAAAAGGGAACAAGTGTATGCTTGAGCCTGTTACAAAAAAGGGAACAAATGTATGCTTAACCACACACACACACACACACACACACACACACACACACACCACCTGAGTACCCAATACATGTAGACTGTGGGTGCCCCACCTCAAATTTCAGTACTGCATTGCAAATGTGAGTGGATTAATCACAGTGTATTTGTTTTAGGAAGACTGGAGAAGTTATTACATGTGTAAGGTTAAAAAAAAAGTGAAAGGCACAGATAATATTTTTGCAGTTTTAACTGATGTATGTACTGTATCTGTGTAGGATGTTCAACCATCACAATGATTAGAGATTTATACCTATCATATGTTTTGGCTTTAGATAGCGATTCATTATTATGCCCACTTGAATTGGTTATAATTTAACAAGAACTTCATCGCTTATTTGATGAAGGATATTCGTGAGTAGATATTCTGTGAAAAGATAAATTTATGGATATTGTCTAGCAATTTAAGCTGTTCAGTATGACCCCAGCTAATAAACAATATACATCAATGTCTTCCTCAGCAAATTGAAGCTCTCGGATGTGTGGCTGAGTGAGTTCATCAATATGATGCAATGTTTCAATGAGTGTCAATCCTATTGTCTTCTGGTGAAGTGTTGAAATGTTGTTTCTCAAAACTGGCAAGTTGAGTTAGTCTCCACTTTCCATGCCATATTGACAGTTAGTGTGTGCAGTGTATTGTGTCCACAAACAGGTCCCAAGGAGACCTTAGGTGGTAGCCACCACCTCTGATGTTTATGTGGCCATTATTAGTTGTAATTTCAATGGCTTTCTGTTTTACACTTTTCCCAAAATTCAGTGCCCTGGCTTGCCCACTTAAAATCAACCCCGTGTCTGCTTTCCAAACTATGCTCAGTGACCATCACTATTTGTTTCTGCCCCAGGTAGATGTACCTGACATGCTCTGTGAAGCACTGTGGAATGCAGTGCTGTGTGTGCCTGATTCACTGCAGTTCCAACAAATTGAATTCTTTTCCATGATTTCCCTAAACCACTTCAGGCAAATGCTGGGATAGTTCCTTTGAAAGGGTATGGCTGATTTCTTTCCCCATCCCTCCTCCCCTTTTCTAAGCTTGCCCTCTATTTCTAATGCCCTCATTGTCAATGGGACGTGAAACACTAAATTGAATTATGTTGCTGCCAGGCATATGCAGCCCCACTGGATCCTTGGCCAAGCCAGTTACGTCGTGAATATTTTGTGGTGGTTGAAGTATTGTTTTATTGTCATATCCTTGCAATTTTTGCTGTGTGGAAGAATTGCATTGCAAGTCACTTGCCCTTTTCCTGTGTTATTTTGGAGCTACACAGGATATGCATTGCCTTTATAAAATGTGTATCAGAGCCCAGTACACAAAGTTCTCAAACCAGGGCTGTGTTGGATGTTGGCAGCTAAATGCATGCAAATACAGGCAAGCGAGTGTCAATTTCTTTTACAAAGAGTAGCCTAATAAGCTATTTTGCTACTTGAACACCCAGATGTCTAGAATTGGGAGACAGCCATTATTGTCCTCCTCCATGGTGTATTTTCTTGTGGATGGTATTGATATTTCCAAGAAATTTGTAGAGAGCTTCCCTGTCATGTTGACACACGATAAGTGTCATCCACATATCCATAGAAGTGAAGGAGTTTGAGGTGTGCAGACTCCGTAGCAATTTCCTCATAATATTCCGTATATGAGGCGTGATCAAAAAGTACTGGAATTTTTTTTAATTTTGCGTGCTTTATACATACGATTTTCAAACTTTTTTTTTATCCTGTTACGCATATTCCTGATGTATGTTTGCATTTTCAGTGGTTTGGAATGTTTAGTTTATTGTTGACAGTAGGAAGGGTTATATGTGTTTTTGACTGCTCGGCAAATTTTTACGTTCGACAAAGATGGCTTAAAGAATTTGCATTAAATTTTGCTTGAAAAATGGAATAAAGTGCAGCACCACATTTTTAATATTGACTGTGGCTTTTGGCAAATCTACTATGAGTAAGACAGCAGTTTACATATGGTAGAAACATTTCAAAGAGTGTCTAGAAGACGTTGAGGACGACGACTGCCCTGCATGCCCTAGCACATCAGTTGGACAGGAAATAAGAAATGCCCCGAAGCGCCAAAACTGTGCAGTGTCAGATTTTTGGTGGAAACCATTGTACGTGCCAAGGCGAATAACATGGGAAAAGTTGGCAGTACCACAAAGGTTTTCTTTTAGTTCACAAAACATCCAATATATGTTGGAGAATGGGTGTTCCATCGGCAGCCGCATGGTGAACGCTTAATGTGTCATTCACCTAAAGGCAGTGATTGCTGTAACCTCTCTGGTGTGAGCTCCTATCATTGTTGTACTTTGAATATTCTGTATTTGTTTTGGTACTGTTTATTGCTATAAGAGAAAGGAAAAGAAAGGTTGCTGACTTAAAAAGAAACTCGGAGCTAAGAATTCTTGGAAGTCCATATTCAAGAACAAAAGGACAGCTGTTGCTATTGAGCAGCCACCAACATTTGATATAAGTTCGAACCATAGGTATTACAATGTGTTTTACATAATAAAATACCTATAAGGAATATACCTATTTTAGTTTCATTAATAGTATTCTCATTGCTATTATATAAGTTTGTTTTCAGGTTCTGTGTGTAAATGTAGCTATTCCTGCTAATCATTACCGTATAAACACAGAGAACATCCATTTCTGCATTTTTACCCACTCTGTGAAGAACAGCAAGTTATGTAGTAAAATGTTCCCAGATATTTTTAGAATTTCTTCCTGACAGCTACAGACTCTTCAAGAGAAACTTAAACAGGGGGAAACAATTTACAAGGACTGTAGAGGACACACTGAAAGTTCTCAAGCTCAAAAAAGTTCATGGATGGGGGTGTGAATCAAATTAAAGCACACATCAACAGTTTTCCCAGAGGAGAAAGTCACAATGACAGAAGGAAAGTCGAGTGAAGAACATTTCAGCCCGGACTTGAATATAAGCTACATGTGTGCTTCTTTTAAAGAAAAACATGTGACTTACTACAAATTTTATTCTACAGCCTTCAAGGAATTCTTCAGCAATATATCTTTTGGCAAGCCAAAAAATTACACATGTGAACCATGTGATAAGCTGAGTTTGCAGGCTAAAATTTGCCATGATGAATCTGCTGAGTCAGCAATGCAGACTCATGAAAATGACAGGAAACTCAGGAATTGATGAAAATTGACTGTACAAATTCACAGATGACATTGAGACATGCACTATATCCATAGGTATGCAAAATGTTATGTTTAAACCCATGCTGACAGCATGTTTTACTCGTAACAGCTCTCAAATTGTAACTTTGGGCATATATGCTGATTTAGGCAATTCATTCATGTACATGTGGCATGAGGGTGTAGCTGGTTGAAGAGATAATGAAGTGGTATCCTGTATATTAAAGGTTATGGCTTTGGGATTTATACACAAAAAGAAACTCATTTTGCAGTGTGATCACCATGTCTGGCAGAACAAAAATCATATGATGTTGATGACATTAATGTTGCTTGTTTCAGAAGATATCTTTGAAAGTGTGGAAATCAAGTTTTTAGTGTCTGGTCATAGTTACATGCTTTCATTAAAGACTTTATTATAGAGAAAAGAATGTTAAATGCATGGAGCCTGAAGAACTGGAAAATACAATGACCACAAATTGTGTAAAAAAAATCCTTTAATGATGATCAACATGGGCGAAAGTGAATCCTTGGATCTGGCTTAGCTAATACGTATCTTATCATCAAGCTAAAGATAACCAGAACTTCAGCAATACATTCTACTTCATACAAGAAATGCAAGCTTCTAATGAAAACTCATTTTGATGAAGCAGACTGGACCGAGTCATATGTGTTCAAAAAGGGACAGAACTTAAGTGATCCGCTGTCGTTAGGAAATGTGCACTGACTACCACTTTGAAACAAATTAAGTGAAGAGAAAAAGGGGGACCTATTTGCTATGAGCATTTTGTGAATCTTTGTGTAATTTATATCAGTGTAAGAATGTGAGTGGACATCAGCATTTCCTTGGCCGAGTAGCACGGCACATTCAGCCTTAGTGAAATGTTAAGTTTTATGGGAGTCTGGGCTCAATATCAAATCTTGCTTTTTAAAATACATTTTGGTGAAATATTAACAGTGATGTCAAATATCAGAATTTATACTTCACTAAATACAAATTGTTTGTAATATAACTTCCATAAGGTTTTTCCCATAAGGTTTATCCCATTGTCCTAAATATTTATTTTTTGTGCTTCCAGTCATGGCGCGACATGTGTAGCAGCGAAGTTAGTTGTTGAATTCATTCAGAAGGTTCTTCTCACTATTTTCTAAGATTACAGTGGGATAGTGCATCATGAGTTCCTGGCTTGTGGTTGTACAGTTAATAAGGAATACTACCTGGGAGCTATGCACCATTTGCATGAAGCAATCCGATGAAAGCAGCCAGAATGGTGGCAAAAACCACTCATGGAAATTGCATCACAATAATGCCCCCGCTCATATCTCAGTGCTTGTTTGTGATTTTTTGCCAAAAAACAAAAACATTATGTTGCCTCAGTCACCGTATTCGCTGGACGTGGCCTCTGAAATTTCTTTCTGTTCCATAGTCCGAAGAGAACCGTGAAACGTCATTGTTTTGCCGTCATTGATAAGATAAAAACAGAACTGCTGACGGAGCTGAACACCATAATGAAAAGTGAGTTCCAGAAGAGCTCCCAAGATAGGAGAAAGTACTGGGACAAGTGCATTTTATCTGAGGGGGATTACTTTGAAGGGGACAAATTTGGTGTTGATGAATAAATAGTGTCTTTAAGAAAAACAAAAATTTCCATTCAAGAAAAACAAAAATTCCCAATGCTTTTTGATCACAGCTTGTATATTGGCTACTACTGGTGCCAGTTGGGACCCCATAGACACAGCCTTCATCTGCTCCTTAAAATGCCTGCCACACTGAAAGTAAATGGTATTGAGAGCAAGTTGGAAAAGTTTCACCATCTGTCGCTCAAAATGTTGCGTCAGGAGTGCAAACGAATCCGTCAGGGGCACTTGGGGAATTATGACATTACATCATTAGGTCACCAGCAGGTCGTCCTTTTTGAACTGCATGTCCTTCAGTAGTTTCACAAACTCTTAGGCGCCCTGCATGTGATGGTCATAGTGTCCCAATAAATGCTTCAATAATTCTGCTAGGTATTTCACCAGCTTGTACTGCAGTTTGCTGATGTTACTATCAGCCATAAGGGCATTTCTTCCTTATGTACTTTCAAAAGCCACATAAGCGAGGAGGTGCTGGTGCCTCAAGTTGTAGCTGATTTACCCTTTCTGGTGGCAAGTCAAGAGTTCTTCAGAAGGGCAATGGTCTTCTTATCACAGCTGATGTCACATCCTTCGTGAGTTCCTGGTATGCCTGGTCTTGCAACAATATGGAGCAAAAAACCATTACATTGCCTTTACCCACAAACAGCACAGTAGTGCCTCTATCCTCGTGCATGGTGTGAAGCGCTTTACATTCTGCAGCTGTTTTGTCTGTATTTGGCAGTTTTGATTTACTAACAGTCCTGCAGGTTTTTTGCTTTATCTCATTTTGCTGCTTTCAGGGGCAGACCCTGAATGACCTGTTCCACGCCAGTTATGTGGCACAGCTCTCAGAGCTAGTGTGAAATTAAGGCCTTTGGATGACACTGGTTTTGTCGCTGCATTTAGTTCTTTGTCTTGGAGGTTTACTTAGGTAACTTCGTACCAAGGAGTGATCAAAGATACTTCAAAAGAATAACTGTTCACTAACAAAACCAAAACTCAGCTATGTCCTTGGGTGAATATCCGTACAACTTAATGCAACAGAAATGTCTCTCCTTTGATGTTGTCTGTGATGTGCCTACACGACAAATGCCAGAGCTGTGGTAGGCAGAGGGGTGAAGAACCGGGACGATACTGGGCCGGTCCGCCGGCATATGACTGCTGTTGTACTGCTGGTGAACACCACTGTGAATTGGACCAGTTCTGCAGGCATGGAGTGCTGCGACAAAACTGTTCATGAATGAAATCCGGGTGACTGCATTCAGATTCTGTGACATCTCCACAAGTGTCATTCTCATCGCCTTCTGGTGAAGTTTCAGAAGAAGATAAGAATGACACTCATCAAAACATTGTGGAATTTGAATGTAGCGACCCAGATGGAAGATTTCATCAACAGTACACGCAGGAAAGCCTGCATTCACATATGAAATTGTTAGTAGTGCTAACTTGTGGGACTAGGACTGAACTGCTGATGTGGGTGGACAGAACTGCCGGTACTGCTGCCTTGAAGTATAGGCCGTAACTGACTTTGCACGGTCTGCTGATGGCCTAAATAGTTGGTGCAGATGGATATTCGTGTGGTGTTGTGATGGCACGTGACCTGGTGTAGCAAAATAGTGTCCTGCCGACAGTGCCCTTTGCTGTGACAGGCACACTGCGTGTCGATGAGGTTGTCAACCCCAGATGTTGTAGAGGCATCGTGTGACCCCAGGGTAAACAGCCAAGACCATACGAGGGAAATGTATCTGTTTGGGTGAGAGCTGGCATCCTAGTGGGGCAGCTGCCCACACGATACGCCCATTGTGTGGAGGAAGCGACTACTGGGCGGATACAACACTTACCACGGTTTGTGCATCCGCACCCCTGCCAGTCTTGTCATCCTTGTTTTGTATGAAGTGGTGTTTAACCACTTCCCCGTGTATTTGTCAAGTTCTGTGGCAAGACACAAGTGACTCGAAGTGGTATACGTGCAGTCTTGTTCAGCACGTGTAATGTATGTGCTCCCTGACAATGACCATGTCTCTGCAGCATAAAATCTGCCTTTTTGTCATACAAGATGCTGCAGATGTGTAAATTGATGAAAGATTTCCATGTCTCAAAACTGTTCTAGAATGGTCAGGACACTAAGAGGCTTAATTTTTCTGATACACGGCTTCTGCTGCAATGTGCCACTGAAGACTATTTACTCATTTTAGAGGTACTGGATACGATCTCATTGCCTTTCTCAGCAAGCTGATTGGATATAATGCACTCACATTTCCAGCTGAGTGAGCTTGTCGTTACGTTTCAATGTATGTCACTCTTCTCATTTTTTGACATAGTATATGATCAGCTTAGTTCACTAACTTTGAGTTTTGTGTCTGTGTTATGTCATTAATATATACACAAGAAACAAGCATGGCCCAAGAATGCTTCACTGTGGAATTTCACAGTTAAGAGTATTGTATGTTGAGTTTATTGTTAGGTTCTTGCCCTCCTTTTTATTATAAAGTTTAGCACAATGTCTTTTATCATGAAGATAAGAACTTAGGCAATGTAGTGCCACTACATCCCATGAGAGTACCAAATGATTCACAGTATTGAAGGCTGTAGACAAATCTAGTAAATTCCCAATGATTGTGTTTCCCTCGTTCACTTTGTTTAGCGGTTTATGGGGGGGGGGGGGGGAGGGGGGGGGAAATTGCTTTTGCTGGTATTGCGAATAACTTCTTTCAGAATCTGTGCTGTGAGGTGTGTAACAGATTGGGTTTACAGAATAAAGTTTCATTTGGTCTAGAATTACACTTTCAAGTAACTAGCCAAACACTGAAGTCAAACTAGCCAATAGTTACTTGTCAGTAAATTCTCCATCTTGTCATACATCAGTGATTCTTAAAAATAAGACCAGGATAAGTTGCCTGGCAAAATGAATTGTTTAAGAACTGTGTTAGTGGTTTTATTAATGCATTTCTCCTTTCGTTAAACAGTCTAGGTGATTCGTAATCTCAGCGACCAAAAGTTTTTATTTTGAGCTTAGAAGTGTTTTCGGTGCCTCATGTTCTGTTATATTTTTTAGGAGAGATGAATTCATCATTTCATCTGAATTTATTGCTAATGTCTGTTCATGTATTTCTTTTGTACATGCTTTACTAAAATATTGTAAGAAGCTCTCGCATACTGTCTTTGGTTCACTCATCAACATTCCATTTTTTCCTAGTGCTACATTACTGCAGCCTTGGTACAGAGCCATGCAAAGTCAATCCTGTTTCCTTGGCAGAAACTGCCAAAGGTGCCCCCCTCCCTCCCCAATAAAACTAACTTCCCACAATTTTTTCTACGTAGGTTTAGTAAATTTGTAAGTATAGTTAATAAAAATGAAGCACGAAGGAATTGACTGCCCTGTAATATTTAATACAAGAACTACACGGATTAAACATTTAACGCGGGTGACAGCAAAGAAACTTAACATTTTACATGTTTTAGCATGTATCATAATAAAATCAGTTCATGGACAGCATTCCACAGTCAACATAAAAAAAACAGTCAAAGCAAAGTGGTACGTCCTCTTAAGGAGGAGGAAATTGATTTACATGTGAGTTACAGTATATATGCAACAGTTTTGAATGCCACTGTTGTTCTAATTACGTATACAAAATACATGAGTAAGACCTGCTTTCAGAAATCTTTCAACACCAGATGCTTCAGCAAGCAGCAGACAACTAGCGACAGAGCCTTTGTTTGTCTACACGACAGTTCAGTGTGGATGAACAGAACACACCTGTCTATGGGCACAAGGGCTAAGAACTCTTATACTGCTATTAATTAACTGCGGAAGTCTTGTTCTTGAATTGTATAATTATACAACAGATCATACCACCCAAAACTTAAGAGCAGCAAAATTACTGTCTAGAGGGACACGTAAATTACGTATTCTCTAGCTGTTTTTGCTTGCTTCCTTCACCATCGTGTCTCTGTCCAGTCTTTCAGAAATACGCAAATGTTGGGAACCTCTAGCATATTTGTCGGCACTCACTCACTTACCTATGAGATCCTACAATACCAAAAGCAAGGCAGTAGCAAGAACTGCATTGCTGAACACGAGTGAGCTGTCTAGGCGGCAGCTGAATGTATTGAGAGCATTGTTGACACATTAACCTTTGTTAGCTATAGACTTTAGTAGTAGATTCTTAATAATGTAACTTGAATGAAGGGACACACACAAATTGTTACATGACAGTCCATTGCTGTACTGACAAATCAGATGTTTCATTTCCATATTTTATTTATTTGGTTTGAATTTAAATGAATTAAAAACGTGGTCATGCTCATGTTTATAGCAAGAGACCTCTGTGCTCGTGGAGATTAGGATGCCAATTATCATCTTACATCTGTTGCATGCAGTTCTTTCTGTAAATTTCTTGGAGTTGCTGAATCCCAGATGGGAACTCTGTCTGTCTACAGCTACATCGAGATCCCATAAGGTCCACAGGGACAAGCACCCGTCTAGCTTAGGAGGCAGGAGGTGGCGTGATCTGGTGCAACTGTGCTGGCCAAGCCGTGGCATTATGTAGGCTTTGCATCAGTCCTGCTGCTGGCTGTGTAGCAGCTGCCCAGTGCCTTCTCAAGAAAAGCAGATAACGTATTGAATGACAGCCTGAATTTGTGATGACCAACAGATTTAACAAGCTGAGCAGCTGACTGTAACTATTGAAAAGGAGTCTGTTTTCCTGATGGAAAGTCCTTCCCAGAAGAGAGCGGGGCGAGACAGCAGTCACTTTGTGGTATGGTGACTCCACTAGTGGCAGGGAGGTCACTTGCTGAAAATTTGCAGCAGAGCATTTTGGTTAACAGCAGTCATTTAGCAGAGAGGAGAAGTTGGATGCTAGTTTCATAAAATCCAAATGTGGAGCCTAGAGCATTGGCTGGTGAGAAAAACTGTACTGGATAGAGATGACATTTGACAGAGTTTTTAAAAGCTACATCCTTTTATAGGTTAATACTGCAAAACTATTGCCAACTTGGGAATTTGTTGGATTATTTACGAGGATACAATTAGATGGAATATTGTAAAGTCATTCACTGGTGTGTAGAAATTTGTGTAGGCTCAGAAGCGAGGCTTATGTGGATAGATGAGGAATCACTACTGTGGCTATGGGTGGTGAGTAAACGCTTCTCCTCACGGGGCAACACGGAAATACTTCTTCCCTCCAGCAGCAGATTGTGTCGTATGCATTCATCTGGTCAACAACTTACACAGTTTGTTGAGATTATGTGAGTTTAGGTGAATGGATATGAGACTGGGAGATCATTTTTATGTGCAGTGATTGAAGCAAGTAATTGTTGCAAACCGTGTAATCTTGAGGAAAGTTTGAGGGCTCATTTGTGAGTCATACTTTGACATAGTATGCATATTCCAATTGACCAAGGCGCTGCACTACATAACCTAAATTATCCTAAGGACAAACACACACACCCGTGCCCAAGGGAGGACTCGAACCTCCGCCGAGACCAACCGCACAGTCTATGACTGCAGCACCTTAAGTAGTATGTAAGCTTAGGGTCTGATGACCTTAGCAGTTAAGTCCCATAAGAATTCACACACATTTGAATATTTTTTCACGCCGCTGTGTACACGGCTAGCTGATGCAGATAATAGTTCTGTCGATGGTAAGCACGTTGAGTGCCCCACACGCAATATATATATGTTGCTGTCAATGTTCCAAGCAATTATCATCTGCAATGGGGTCACAAGCGAGCAATTTACCGAGCAGTTTTAACCAATATTTTGAACACCACTGTCAGGAAATTCTGTTGTTGAAAATTATCTGCTACATTCACCAAAACTGGGTATGTTGACTGATACTCACAAAAATGTGGGTTGAAATGTGTTGCACTTGTTTTAGAATATTTTTGATTGGAACCTGTAGCCTCCCCACATAGATCGTGGTTCACATAAATTAAATGCTACTTACAGAACTATCTTAGACCTGTTCTTAATTAGTTGTAAAAATGTCCTCAGTTTCCTGTTTCCATTTTCGTGCCTCGCTTTTCACTATGTTCCAAATAGTAAACTCAAAGAGTTTACACCGTGCCCAACAGTTGATGTGAAGAGAAAAGAGTTTTTGCTTGTTGGAAATGTGAGATTTGTGGGTGTTACAACAGCACAGTGTACATTCAAAATAACCTCACATATACAGAGCTTTGTGAATTTGTATCAATGATTTATGAATACTGGTTGTTATTGTCAGCAGGAAAGTACCATGTGAGACCTTAAATTTTCGCGGCGAATTGAATGTTCAAATAGGCCGGCTGGATTGGCTGTGCGGTTCTAGGCGCTGCAGTCTGGAACCGAGCGACCGCTACGGTCGCAGGTTCGAATCCTACCTCGGGCATGGATGTGTGTGATGTCCTTAGGTTAGTTAGGTTTAATTAGTTCTAAGTTCTAGGCGACTGATGACCTCCGAAGTTAAGTCGCATAGTGCTCAGAGCCATTTGAATGTTCAAATAACTTACGGGTTTGCTGCCGGGTGACGTCATCGACCACCGCGGTACCAGTCGACAAGTGTGGCAATATCAGCTGCGTAGAGGGATATATATATATATATATATATATATATATATATATATATATATATATATTAGCAGACGAATTTGACAAAACAAGTGCACAAAATTGGGAACAACTCAAACACAAGATTATCAAAACAGCTCAAGATCAAATTCCTTTACGAAAACACAAGAAACATGCTTGGTGGAATGAAAACTGTGATCATGCAATCAAAGCCAGACAAGAGACATTTAAAGCATGGAATAGCAACAAGACAGAAGACACATATGATACATTCCTGACAACTAGAAAAGACACTTCAAAACTAATTAGACAAACAAAAAGACAATATGAGAATAGTCAACTCTTAGAAATTGAAGAAGATTTTCAGAAATACAATACCAGAAATTTTTATAAAACTTTTAAAACCAAAATAAAGGGGTACCAACCCCAGAATCTTTGCTTCAAGAAGGAAAATGGACAATTGGCTCTTAACAACCAAGAAAATTGCAAAGAACTTTCTAAATATTTTAAGAATCTTCTAAATTGCCCCGAGCCCACAGAAAGATTTCCACCAAAAATTCCCCAACAATGCAATCCAGTTCCACTTGCACCAAATGAAGAGGAAATCATTAAAGAAATTCATAGGTTGAAAAACAACAAAGCATCTGGTGAAGATGGAATTGTTGCAGAACTTTTAAAGGCAGCTGGTCCAAAAACCGTTAAAGAAATTACTTCAATCATGCAAAACATTTGGCAAACTGAAAAAATTCCTGATGAATGGAAAACCGCCTTGATTCACCCACTTCATAAGAAGGGAGACAAAACTGATGTTAATAATTACAGAGGAATTTCTCTTCTTCCAGTCACATACAAAATCCTCTCTCAATGTCTTCTGAACCGAGCACAACAACAACTTGAATGGAAAATTGGCGAATATCAAGCAGGTTTCAGGCCAAATAGATCTTGCCCAGAACAGATTTTAGTCCTCAAACTAATTCTCAGACATCAAAAAATTTACAATAAAAAACTAGTTTGTACCTTTGTAGATTTTAGAAAGGCGTATGACTCAGTGGATCGTGAATCTCTTTTCCAAATTGTGAAAGAACAAGGCCTGGATCCTAAAACCACGGCAATTATCAGAGACACGCTAACTGGTACAAAATCAAAAGTAAAGTTCAGAGGAGAAATTTCAGAATCCTTGGAAATAAAAACAGGCGTGAGGCAAGGTGATGGACTCTCTCCGTTGCTATTTAACTGCGTTCTAGAAAAAGTAATACAAGAGTGGCGCGAACAAAAATTGGAGTTCAAAATTGACCAACCAGTGAAATTAGGACGAACAAATATTCGAATAGACTGTTTGGCCTTTGCAGACGACTTGGTTATTCCAACGCAGGACATCCAAATTGCTCAGAAACAAATAGAAATTCTTAAAGAAACAGCAGAAAGAGTAGGTCTCCAAATCTCATTTGAAAAAACACAGTATATGACTAGCAACAAACTGGCACCCAAACTTTTGGAAACTAAGTATGGAAAAATCAAAAGAGTTTCGCAATTCAAATATTTAGGTGAAACAATCTCAGAGACTGATCTAGAAAAAATTGGAAATGAAATTCGTTGTCAAAAGATGGAGACAGCTTTTAGACTTACAAAAGACATCTACAACAAAAAATGTCTCTCGAGGTACTCTAAATTGAGACATTACAACACGGTCATAAAACCAGAGTGCCTTTATGGGGCTGAAACGCTAATTTTAAACAGAAAAAAGGACATTCAAGAAATCCAAAAAAGAGAAAGAAAAGTAATCAGAAAAATTCTAGGTCCAAAATATACTGAAGAAGGAACATACAGGCTAAGAGCAAATAGTGAAATTCAACAATACACCAGCATATATTCGGATATGAAAAAACGCAGATTAAAATTTTATGGGCATATTAAAAGAATGGATGCTACCAGACTAACTAAACAAGTAGTGGAATTCTACGAAAATCGAAGTAAAGCTAAATTTGAGACAATAAAATGGATTGCTGCTATAAAAGAGGACATGAAAGAGGCAGATATAAAACAAGATGAAATTCAAGACAGAAAATTATTTAGGCAAAAAATTCATGACTGGGTAGTTGGTCAAGCTGAAAAACCAAAGAAAACTGGAACCACATGGTCTGATGAAAGGAAAAGAGCTCATTCCGAGAGAATGAGAACAATTTGGGCAGAGAGAAAGTCTAAAAGAAAATAACTGAATGCCCCGTGATTGTACTTCGCGTGGTCCAGTAGGGCCCAAACGTGAATAATAATAAATAAATATATATATATATATATAATAGAGGGAAACATTCCACGTGGGAAAAATATATCTAAAAAGAAAGATGATGAAACTTACCAAACAAAAGCGCTGGCAGGTCGATAGACACACAAACAAACACAAACATACACACAAAATTCTAGCTTTCGCAACCAATGGTTGCCTCGTCAGGAAAGAGGGAAGGAGAAGGAAAGACAAAAGGATATGGGTTTTAAGGGAGAGGGTAAGGAGTCATTCCAATCCCGGGAGCGGAAAGACTTACCTTAGGGGGAAAAAGGACAGGTATACACTCGCACACACACACATATCCATCCACACATACACAGACACAAGCAGACATTTGTAAAGGCAAAGAGTTTCCAAAGCGGAAAAAAAAAATTTTTTTTGGTTATGGTTTCGAAGTGATTTACGTATTATTACGTATTATCGAGTGTATATCGACGGGATAAAATTGTATACTGGATTACGGTAAAAAAGGAGAAGGTGAATAGAAAGTGAAACTGCTGGCAAAAACAGAAGGAGGAAATAAGACGACAGAAAAGACTTCGAAATGTAACAGTGACAATAACAATAACGATAACAATAACAAACGTGATTGTTGGCTTCAAATTAATGATATGAATATAGTAGAGGGAAACATTCCACGTGGGAAAAATATATCTAAAAAGAAAGATGATGAAACTTACCAAACAAAAGCGCTGGCTTTGCCTTTACAAATGTCTGCTTGTGTCTGTGTATGTGTGGATGGATATGTGTGTGTGTGCGAGTGTATACCTGTCCTTTTTCCCCCTAAGGTAAGTCTTTCCGCTCCCGGGATTGGAATGACTCCTTACCCTCTCCCTTAAATCCCATATCCTTTTGTCTTTCCTTCTCCTTCCCTCTTTCCTGACGAGGCAACCATTGGTTGCGAAAGCTAGAATTTTGTGTGTATGTTTGTGTTTGTTTGTGTGTCTATCGACCTGCCAGCGCTTTTGTTTGGTAAGTTTCATCATCTTTCTTTTTATATATATATATATATATATATATATATGCAGTCCACAGAAAAGCAATGGTCCTCTTTAAGACATGAACCTTGAATACTGCAACAAACTGCACGGAAGATTTTGCGATGGCAGTCGCATTACAAAACCCCACCACCTGCAGCTTGTGCAAAAATTAAAACCAGATTATAGCCGGTGCCTTCAGTTTTGTATCACCATCCTGGAAGCACTTGGAAATGAACATTTCGCCTCCAAGCTGATATTTGGCAATGAAGCAACCTTCCATTTATCTGTGGAGGTTAATCTCCACACTATGAGTGTGTGTGGCACTGAAAATCCTCATAAAACTGTGGCACATGAACATGATTTTCTGGAAGGTAACATTTTCTGTACACCCATCACGGGCATGTCTTCTGTGACAGAAGACTGTGATAGGTACGTCTTGCCATATTATGTTGCAATTGTGATTGTTACCGTAGCTAACTGCTGAATCTGATAATTTCATCTTTCGCAAGACGAGGCACTCCCTCATTGGAGCATTGATGTTTGTCACTACCTAAACTTCCATATCGCTTGCTGCCCTGGGCATACTGGTGAAGAAAAATTGGCTCTGTTCCCTTGAAACATGCCCCGTCAATCACTCCCAGGTTGCCTAACCTTTCGCTTCGGGGCTCTTTCCTGACCATGCTGCTGTGATGACCAGTGACAAGATTTTGCTACATGAAGTATGGAACGAAGTCAACTACTACTTGGACATATGTGATTGGGTGACCACAGGGGCCCTCGTGGAACAACATTAGTAGAGTGCAAAATGTAAACTTTGTGAGCTTACAGTTGTGTTCATGCATCACTCTCATTTGCTCATGTACTACTTTGTAAAATGCGGAGCTTTGGAAACGAATGAACCCTGTATTTTGATTAAAAAACCTGAAATTGAGATTACTTCAATATTTCATGATTGGAAACATCACCTGTAAAATAAAAAATAGAAAACAGTGACTCTCATTCACTTCAGAAATAAAAATATTATCACATGGTAAACAATTAACAGCTAATTTTTCATAGGTACAGAGAGAGTGATACTTCTAATAACCAAAGAGCACAAATAATGACAATGAGGTGCACAGCTTCACAGTAGTGCACTGTTGAAAAACTTGCACAGTACCTTGCAGTCACTATACACTGTTCAGTGGTTCCCAGCAATGCACTATGTACTCCTCTCCGTGTGTGCTGTTACATCATTGGACTTTCCTCTTTGCATATGATTGTGGAATTTTATGTTGCGTCCCTGCTGCTGTAACAGTCCGGCGGTCATGAAACAAACCCAACGCTACCTTCTTGATGCACTTTGCATGCATATGTGCATTAGAATGACACATCTGTATTGGCATGACTGGCAGGCATAGTGCAACTGGCTGTACAGTGAGATTTGGTGCAAGAAATACATGGGCTAATCATTTAGCCTAGTGATTAACAAAGAAACTTAAGATTTGATTTGCTTTAGATTGTGTCATGAGTTTCGTTCACACCAAAGTAACAGCAAAATACCTAGTTCATAAGTAAGACCTACATCCAGTAGTCTCCAGACACCAGATGCGTGACCAATGACAAAGAATGTTTGTTTACGTGAGTGTTGAGCTTAGATGAATAGGCTAGGCCCAATGACTGGTAGCTCCTGTAATATTATTAATCAGCCACAGAAAGTTTATTCTTGAATTTGTCTTTATTTACACAGCAGATAATACTAACCAAAACTTTGAGTAGCAAACGTAGTGCCCAAGGGGACAAGTGAGTTACATACCTTATGCCCTACACCTATTTTGCTCGTTTCCTCCATCGTTGCGCCTCGCTTTAGTCATCAGAAATCAGCAGATATTGCGAAAAATTGGAAGCGTTTAGTTGAACAGTATATTTGCTTCAAAACCAGCTTGCCGACTGTTGACATCCTGCAAAACCGTGGCAAAGTATCAGCAAGAACTCCACCATTGAATATGATCAAGCTGGTAGGTGGCAGTTGTGTGAACAAAGCACACTGTTGTCACATAAACTACGTTAGCCATGGACGGCTGTTGGACAGTAGTCACTTCTTTAGTATGCTACGTGGACAATATGACACTATGACAACAGTGTGTGTGTGTGTGTGTGTGTGTGTGTGTGTGTGTGTGTGTGTGAGATTTTTTCTTGCCGACAGGAGATAGGACCACGAATGGTAGGAAAATTTGTGTATCTCTCTGATTAATACTTACACATTTTCTTCTTTCGTTCTTTCCTCAGTGCCCTCTCGGTGCTTGTGCCCTTCCTGGGTGAAACTCTCGCCATGTCTTCAGTATGGCACAGCTGGGATATCCTTCCCTTCCCATTCATTATGGACTATATTCCACGCCGTTTTTATTAAAGTTTACTAGCAGGTGAATGGTTTTCATACGTTAGACAGTTCAGTTTGAGCTCTTCCATAATTATTTTGCTCAATTTTTCACACAAAAAAATGCTTATCCTTGAAGTTCAAACGTGTGTTTCGTGTGCAGGCTTTCATCTAATTTACCTGTGTCTAGAGGCAAACATCTTTCATAATTTGAGCATATCAATTCAGTTCTTGTATTTATTTTGCTTATATCTCTGTTAACAGATGAGGTATATACCAGGTCTTACCAGTGAAGAATACAAATATCAGCTTCATTGCAAGCACATTATTTGTAACTGATACACTGACAACAGAACCACTGTCATGCAACATTTTACCTTCAAAATCTACATCATCTACTGTATTTCTTGTTCTCATTCCTGGCTACACCACACTGCAGACTGGCATATTATTATTTATTTTTTGTAGAGTATCAGCTAACTTTCTTGCATGGTTATCAGTAAGCAAAAATACATTGGACGTCACTGAAGATTTTTGATGCAGTGGTAGTTGCCACCTCCTTCACACTGTTCACAGGGTTTATTAACTCCATTAGTTGACTATTTTCCATCTGGTTGTACAAGTTCACTACTCTTTTGTCACTGGAGATAGATTTCTGTTGTATTCTTGTTTCAAAGATTAGTTTGTTTTTGTATCCACATGTTCTTCATGAAACTATGTCGTCTTTCTCACACTCATTGCTGGTACTACAGTACGCTGTACCTGCTCGTATCTAGGACCATTTTTTCATGTGCTAAATATGAAACCTGTTTAGCACTTCCTTTGTGTTTCTCATAACTCTGGTTTTTCCCATTTGACGTGCTCCATTGTTTGGAACACAACACACTTACTGCAGGTTTGAATTTTCATTTCTTAGATGAAAAAAATCACATCTTACAACATTCACAGTTGGTTGATAACTTGAAGGGGTTTTTTAGCTTCATAATGTGGTTTAGCAGGTTGTTCCTATCAGATGAAATATTGTTAGCAATGTTTTGGAAAGCACAGAGCAAGCAATTCCGTTAACAATGTAAATGTTGGAAGAACGGCTGAAAGAAGTGGAGGAAAAATATCATTCTCGTATGTTTTGTCCTGAGATTCAGTCAATTCTCAGTAATAAAAGGTTTATCACCTAACATTGCAAATGTTAAATACGAGAACAAACGAATACAGAAAGGTTCTCTAATAAGGCAGTTGCATAATTTCATAGAGAGTTGGCGTGTAAGCTCTCTTACATCCGTCAACCCTTTGTACGTGGAGACAAAGTCATACGATACGAGGAGTGTCACTTCATAGCATGTTCACAACAATGAGAAGGTTGCTGTAGGAAAATAATGAGTGGTAAAATGCTCAAGGATAATATCAGGGTGAAATATCATTAGTGAAGTTGTTGGTTCACTTAAAACCCACGATTAAAGTGAAAAACACTTCATTCTGGTGTCTCTGACAGCATGCGGATAAGAAACACTAAAATAAAAGAACTTTTGTGACAGTAAAAAGAATCTTAAAGAAATTGTTGCCTAGAGCAACTTAAAGTAAAAACTGGAGGTGATTTAGATGAGCACACAGTGCAATTTTGCCTAATGTAACTACAAAATTTAAGGGAAAGTAATCACGTGATTTGGTAAAAACAAGATGAATGGGAATTATCACAACAGAAAAGATAAACAAGATTAGTTGACCATAGCAACCAACTCAATGACCAGAAATATGTACGTGTTGAAACAACAGTTTGCATGTGAGTCTGGAAATATGTCGGTGAAACAGAAGGTTTTAGTGTACTGACTCCGAGGCTGCAGTTGCAGCAGCAGTCTTTGAGAATCATTCTGTAGAAACCGACTGACCCAACCGCATCACTACTTCACTTCACTGGACAGCAGCAGGTTAACTAATTATGCAGTAACTGCTCTCTCTCTCTCTCTCTCTCTCTCTCTCTCTCTCTCTGTAGGGTAGGGAAAGTCAGTTTTGTGCATTATTCTGAGCACAAGTTACAGCCAGGTGCGGGCCGGATTGCAGTGAGTTACGCATACCAACAGTTGCGAAGTAGAATGGAGGCCACAGGGCTGTCAGATTGCTGAAAGAGTCTACGTAAGGGTTTTGCATGTCACGAATCACAGGCAGAACGGGCTCACTGGCCAACCTAGCATGTTAAGAGTATGTGACGCGAAGTGACATGTATGGCAAAACAGAGGCGCACAGCCGCACATAAATAGGCGCGGGTTTATAATGGGATTCATTCAAGTGTGGCAGCTCTCCCGGACGGTGGGACATGTCACACCGCCAGCTACACGCAGCAGCAGACGGGGCACCAGAGTTCCAGTCCACAGCGGGTCGCTGGTTCGACCCTCTGAGGCCGAAGTGTGGTCTGTAGGCAGTCAGCCAGTGGTGGGCCACTCTTCAGCTCACTGCCACGGACAGTCTTCTGGGCTCCAATACGCACCAGTGACATCCAGGGCGAGGGTTGTAGATTCAGCTGCGGATTGCGGTCATTTGTTGTTGCCCCGTCCTAAGCCACGCTGGCGGGGGAACACGGCGTGGACCATCTTGCAGTTCTCAGCGGGCTGCTTGGCGGTTCCTCGGAACGGCGCTGAGGCAACAAGGACAGGGACAGCTGAGTCAGCAGCCGGCGCACCCTGATGCCATCGGAACTCCGCGGCTGGCCAAGGCCGGCTCGACATAGCTTTGCATTGCACAGGCCGCTGGGGTGCTTCCTCAGCATTGTGGGGCCCTGTGACGCATATGAGGTGTACGAGGGCACTGTTGTTGGAAACAATAAATCATTTGGAAAGCTCGGACGAGTCTCTTAATATGGTGCCTTCTACCTCTTCCCGCTGATATATTCGGTGGCAGAAGTAGTCACAATATTTGGTGTCAGAATAGCGGATGTCATCTGTCCAGTACGACATTCGAGCCCACTGCCTGCATTACAGTCACAAGATGTGGTTAGTTTTGACCAGTTTTGTTTTGAGTGTTGGGCGTTTTCTTTCTTGTTTGTGCTTCGAGTATGGCCTGCCAGGGGCCCCATTTTTGATGTTTTGTGTAGGCTTATTATTTATTTATTTATTGTCAGAATAAGTGTATTCCGGGCAGTGAGATTTTTTATTTTTTTTTTCCTTGGCATTTAATTACTTTTGTGTTGTTCTGAGTATGATGTTACCGAGTATGATGATACTGAGGTGTAGGGAGTCGGGTTATTCTTGTACTTAAATATTTTGTTTCAGGAATAACTGGAAACGAAAGCAACACAATGGCAGAGTCAGGGACGCGAGGTGTGTCGGAACCAGAAGCGGTACGGATTTTGTTGGAAAAAGGAGCACAATCGACAGCAGACAGTACACAGTTGAGAAATGAATTAACATCTAGAAGTGCGTGGGAAACCAAATCTGATCAATCATTGTTGCCTTGGGTGCAGGAGATTGATCCAGCTGCCGCGAGTTTGATCTGAGGATGTGCATGCATTTGTGGAGGACTTGGAGACTTCAGCGGTGATGAATGGTTGGTCTGATGAGCAGTTGTTACATATAGCCAAGATTAGATTAATGGGTGAAGGGAAACATATGTAAGGTGTTCTGAGGCCTTAAGGAAGGCAGGACAGTTTAAGCAGTTAAATGAATGGCTTTTACAAAGGTACGAAAAACAGAATAAAACTTGGTACATGTCAAAGAGACAGGGGGAGATGGTGGAGAAATTTGCAGACAGGATAAGGGAAATTAATGAGTATACTTATGAGTTGGGTCAGAGCGATGACGCAAATAGTGTTCTGTTGTAGGAGGCCGAGCAAAGGGCACTTGATGTATTTTTGACAGGGTTACCGGCGCATATGTCACAGAAAGTGCGTGAAGGGACTCCGAAAGATTTGTATTCAGCCATTCAACTGGCAATCCAATGCGAGGAAACAGACATGGCAACAGGGGTACGTGATAGACAAACAGTGTTTACAGTGGGTATAAAATGTTTTGAGTGTGGTCGCACGGGGCATGTGCTGAGGCAATGTACCCAGTCACCAAGGAATAAAGAAAGCGGTGGAAATCGTCAGTGGGGAGATTGGAGAAGTGGAGATAGGAGAGGTGGACAAGCGTTAAGCAGGAGAGGGGGCCCAAGACTCACCTAAGGGAGCTCCTGTTTAATTTCAATGCTACGAATATGTATGCAGAGTTGGAATGTGCAGTGGTAGGATCCGTAGGAACTAAAAGTTTAAGATTTTGTTGGACATGGAGGTGCAAGTGTCAGTGGCTACTAGGAATATAATGGGACGAAGGAAGCTAGACCCACCACTTTATAGGTTGTGTGGAGTAGGGGATAGGTAGGTCGCGCCTTTGGGGTCGGTGACAGTTGACTTGCGAATAGAGAAAGTCCGATTTAATGCATGCATGGAAGTAGTACCACGGGTAAGCGAGGGCTACGACATGATCCCAGCAGTAGATTTCTAACATGAATATCATACCAAAATTGACCTTGGACAAAGAACTGTGGAACTTGGTGGATTGTTATTTCAGCTAGGGGAAACTGTTGTCAATGCAGAGCTGTCGCGAGTGGCGTTAAACGTAATGAACAAACCAATTGAACCGCGTACATTAGCGTTAAGGCTTAATTCGCATCAGTGTGTGTCTAGTAGCACCTGGAAGTCGCTTTGGGTAAGTGTGAAGTCAAATATAACAGTGGGTACAGTATGTGTTATTGAACCATTGCAGGATAATGAAGTTTTGGGTCCATTTGGTTGTTTTGTGGAACGTAGTGTTGTACGCGTACAGGAGGGCAACGATGAGTAGTTCCCATGAACGTGGATAAGTTTAGTTCTGTAGATGCGAATTTGAGGAAAGGAGTTTTAGTAGCAAATTTGGATGTGCCAGATGACGAAGACTGGTGTTTGAGAGGTAGGCGAAGTGATCAACCACTAACTGCCGATAGAACTGCATTGCGTGACAGAGAGAGCATATGGAAGAATTATTGTGGGAATTTAAGGATTTGTTATTTCCACACGGGCTGTTACCAGCAACTCCATTAGTTCAACATAGGATACAAACAGGGAATGAAGCACCTGTTTACCATAAACCATACAGAATACCGAGGTATTTGCAGCCGATTGTGGAGGATTTCATTGATCAGCAGCTTGCGGATGGTATTATAAAGCCTAATAATAGTTGCTGGGAAGTGGGCATTGTCGTTGTGCCTAAAAAAATCTATGGATGGAACTAAGAAATACAGGTTCTGTTGTGATTACTGATACCTCAATAATAAGACAGTAATAGATGCATACCCCATTCCAAACATATCAGAGACTTTGGATCACTTAGGACAGTGCCAGTACTTTTCTATGATGGATTTGACAAATGGTTATCATCAGTTAGAGGTGGCTCCAGAGGATTGTCCGAAAATTGCTTTCTGTACTCCTGGAGGCCATTACCTGTACATTAGAATGCCATTCGCTTTGAAAAACGCTCTGGCAATGTTTCAGAGATTGCTAAACAGTGTCTTGTGGGGTTTGAAACCACGGAGTGTCTGGTGTATTTGGATTACATTATAGTGTTATCAAGTAGTATGGAGCAATATAGACAGCGGTTAAGGGAAGTCTTTATGAGGTAAAGAGCAGCTCGTTTGACGTTGAGCCGGGAGAAGTGTCATTTTGCTTTAGAAGAAGTCATATTATCAGTAAGGACGGAGTGCGAACAGATCCGAGGTTCGCACATGCTGTAAGGGATTTTTGGGAACCGAAAACAATTAAGGAAGTGCAGTCATTCATCGGAATTTGCAATTTCTATTGAAAGTTCGTGAATGGTTTTGCAGATTTAGCACAGCCGTTAATACGATTGTTACGGAAGGGTGTGAAATTTGAGTGGACAGAAGAGTGTGAGAAAGCGTTTGACAAAAGTGTTAACATCAGGTCCGGTTTGTGTGTTTCCAGATTTTGAAAAGCAGTTTATACTAGCATGTGATGCATCGAATCGAGCATTAAGGTGTGTTCTTAGTCAGGAAATTGATGGGAAAGAACATCCTGTAGCCTGTGCGTCTAGGCAGTTGAATGCAACAGAGAGGAATTACTCAACAACAGGGAGGGAGATGCTCAGCGTAATCCATGGAATGAAATATTTTACATGTTATTTATATGGGAGAAGATTTCAGGTAGTGACAGATCATGCTGCATTGAAGTGGTTGTTGGAGTTGGAGGATCTGTCCACTAGACTCGCTAGATGGGCTGTGAGCCTTAGTGAATTCGACTACGAGGTGGTGCACAAGCCTGGGAAGAAGCACGGTCATGCGGATGCACAGTAGGAAGGTGGCAAAAGTAGAAGTCATAGGTTATGACCTAGCAGTATGGCAAGAATTACAGGATGCAGACAACGTTTGTAAAATGTATCGGACACAGCCACAATTTAGTATGTACAATGGTCTTCTGTGCAGGGAAGAAACGAAGTTAGGGTCAAGGGTAGTAGTGCCAGTAAAGTTGAGGGATGAGGTTGTAAAGGAAGCACATGATCATGTGTTATCTGGTCATGGAGGGTGTAGAGCAATAAATAGGAGAGTGATGGAGAGATATTGGTGGAGAGGAAGGAAAGTAGATGTAGATCAGTATGTCAAGAATTGTATACCATGTGCGCGGAGAGCAGATTTGAGTCGGAAACAGATACAGCTACAACGATAACCGGAAGCGAAATGTCCATTTTCCTTGCTGGGGATTGATGTCTTAGGACCTTTCAGGCGAACACCATCTTGGAACAGATTCGTTCTGACAATAAACAGTTTTTCGAGGTATGTGGAGATGGTGGCTATGCCAAATCAACAGGCAGCAATGGTCGTGCAAGCATTAGTAAACAACTGGGTTTTGAAGTTTAATGTACCGGAGACAATTACTGACCAAGGGACCAACTTCATGTCGGATTTAATGAAGGAACTGTATAAATTGTTGAACATAAAGAAGTTGAGGATGAGTGCGTTGCATCCACAGGCCAACGGAAGGGCAGAATGGGTACACAGAACAATCGGGAAGATGCTGAGTTTTTATGTGGATTATCACCACCATCAGTGGGATGAGTATTTGCAGCATATTGTATGTGCGTACAATGCAAAAGTCCATACAAATACTCGTTTGTCTCCATATGAGATACTGTACGGGCGAAAAATGCCATCAACGTTTGATTTGGTGAGGCTACAGAAAGGAAGGACCGGTGAATCTGTACATCAATTCACAAGCACAATTCGGGATGTTTGTAAACGGGTACAAAAGGTGAATGAATACAAAGGCTTTGGAAAGGCAGGAAGATGCAGTAAAGTGGAAAGGAATTTTACCGCAGTATAGAGTAAGGCAATGGGTAATGCTGTCCAGCACCTGTATGCAAAAAGGAAAAAACGAAGAAGTTCCTCAAGAGGTATTAAGGGCCATACCAAGTTGTTGAAACCACATTCCCCATTAATGTTAAGCTTCAGCTGCCAACTATAACAACAATAGTACACATTGGGCAGTTCTACATCTACATCTACATGACTACTCTGCAATTCACATTTAAGTGCTTGGCAGAGGGTTCATCGAACCACAATCACACTCTCTCTCTACCATTCCACTCCCAAACAGCGCGTGGGAAAAACGAACATCTAAACCTTTCTGTTCGAGCTCTGACTTCTCTTATTTTATTTTGATGATCATTCCTACCTATGTAGGTTGGGCTCAACAAAATATTTTCGCATTCGGAAGAGAAAGTTGGTGACTGAAATTTCGTAAATAGATCTCGCCGCGACGAAAAACGTCTTTGCTTTAATGTCTTCCATCCCAACTCACGTATCATATATGCCACGCTCTCTCCCCTATTACGTGATAATACAAAACGAGCTGCCCTTTTTTGCACTCTTTTGATGTCCTCCGTCAATCCCACCTGGTAATGATCCCACACCGCGCAGCAATATTCTAACAGAGGACGAACGAGTGTAGTGTAAGCTGTCTCTTTAGTGGACTTGTTGCATCTTCTAAGTGTCCTGCCAATGAAACGCAACCTTTGACTCGCCTTCCCCACAATATTATCTATGTGGTCTTTCCTACTGAAGTTATTCGTAATTTTAACACCCAGGCACTTAGTTGAATTGACAGCCTTGAGACTTGTACTATTTATCAAGTAATCGAATTCCAACGGATTTCTTTTGGAACTCGTCTGGATCACCTCACGCTTTTCATTATTTAGCATCAACTGCCACCTGCCACACCATACAGCAATGTTTTCTAAATCGCTTTGCAACTGATACTGGTCTTCGGATGACCTTACTGGACGGTAAATTACAGCATCATCTAAGAGAACTGCTCAGATTGTCACCCAGGTCATTTATATAGATCAGGAACAGCAGAAGTCCCAGGACGCTTCCCTGGGGAACACCTGATATCACTTCAGTTTTACTCTATGATTTGCCGTCTATAACTACGAACTGCGACCTTCCTGACAGGAAATCACGAATCCAGTCGCACAACTGAGACGATACCCCATAGGCCCGCAGCTTGGTTAGAAGTCGCTTGTGAGGAACGGTGTCAAAAGCTTTCCGAAAATCCAGAAATACGGAATCAACCTGAGATCCCCTGTCGATAGCGGCCATTACTTCGTGCGAATAAAGAGCTAGCTGCGTTGCAGAAGAATGATGTTTTCTGAAACCATGCTGATTACGTAGCAATAGATCGTTCCCTTCGAGGTGATTCATAGTGTTTGAATACAGTATATGCTCCAAAACCCTACTGCAAACCGACGTCAATGATATAGGTCTGTAGTTCAATGGATTACTCCTACTACCCTTCTTAAACACTGGTGCGACCTGCGCAATTTTCCAATTTGTAGGTACAGATCTATCGATGAGCAAGCGGTTGTATATAATTGCTAAGTAGGGAGCTATTGTATCAGCATAATCTGAAATGTACGGCCATTGAAGGGTTGCCCGGATGTGATTCCAGGCGTGTCACAGGAAGGAAAGAGGAAGAAAGAGAGAATGAAGAGGGGTGCTAAGCACAGAGAAAACCTGGAAGATAGAGTACAGCATGAAGTACCGTATGCTCTGTGATGCAGAAAGTAGTAGAGTATTTGTACTTTTTTTTTCTTGTCATGTATCATTGGGTTTGCGTAGAGTAATTAGGCATTGAATTTTCATATGTCATATGTATTTTCAAGTATTGTGAGCCTGCTAGGGACAGCAGTCTTTTTGTAGAGGGAGGAATGGAATAGACTGTCCAAGGGACATCATGGAGAGAAAAAATTGAGCTTGCAACAGGTCGGGATGCATTGGACCTTCTCCACCTACGAGAATGTGGTAGGAGTAGCAAGTTGTTTTGCGCGGGGAGTATTTGCAGGAGCAAAATGTATAGAGCCAAAGGGGAGTGGAATTTTAATCTATGGACCTAAGTGTAACATAATAGGTCCAACTTTCCATCTGCCAGCGTCAATTTCAGGAGTTTCACAATTGAGTGTTACACAGCCACAGCTGTACTGGCCAGAAGCCACTTGAGAGTTTTTGCCAAGGCAGAACCTGACCTTGTTAAATCAAACTTTGGAGCCAGGTCTGTTGAGATCCGTAAACCAGATCATTTTAGAGCAAGAGGGCCGCATTGCAGCCAAACAGCTTGTGCAACATGTCGCTCTGTTATAGGTAAAGGCAACGGCAAATAACGATCATTTTGAGCAAGTCTGTGCCAAGTGTCATCGCAGCCTTATGTTTTGTTTTCTTTCTGATCAGGCGGAGAGCTAATTCCAGTAGAGAACCGAGGGTAGTCCAAGTCCCAGTGGATTGGATACCGAGGACGTGAGACGAGTAGGTAAGGGGTCGATCGACCAGTGGTAGTCGAGTAAGGAATTTTTATGTTTTGTTTCATGTCATGGTTTTAAGGGGCACTAGACTACATTTAAGTTTTCTAATATTAAGGAAATATGCCATAGGTGTCAACCCAAGCAAGTTAAGAGTTAGTTAAGGGTCAACCCTGGGACCGGGTCTTTCTGAAGAGGGGAATAATGTAGCGACACCACCGTTTAGGATAAGGAAAGTCAGTTTTGCGCAATATTCTGAGCACAAGTTACAGCCAGGTGCCGGCCGGATTGCAGTGACTTACGTGTACTGACAGTGCGATGTAGAATAGAGGTCACAGGGCCGAAAGATTGCTGAAAGAGTATACGTAGCTGTTTTGCATGTTGCAAACCACAGGCAGAAGGGGCTCACTGCTCAACATAGCATGTTACGAGTACGTGATGTGAAACGGCGCATGTGGCAAAACAGAGGCACATGGCAGTGTATAAACAGGTGCGGGTTTCTAACGAGATTCATTCGAGTGTGGCAGCTCTCCTGGACGGCGGGGCATTACACACCATCAGCTACACGCAGCAGCAGACGGGGCACCAGTGTTCCAGTCCACGGCAGGTCGCTGGTTCGACAGTCTGAGGCCGATGCGGGGTCTATAGGCAGCCAGCCAGCAGCGAGCCACTCTTCTACTCACTACCACAGGCAGTCTTCCGTGCTCCAACACACACTGGTGACATCCAGGGCGAGGGTTGTAGATTCGGCTGCAGATTACAGGCATTTGTTGTCGCCCCGTCCTAAACCACGCCGGCGAGGGAACACGGCGCGGACCATCTTGCAGTTCTCAGCGGGCCGCTCGGCGGCTCCTCCAAACGGCGCTGAGGCAACAATGGCAGGGGCAGCTGAGATGGCAGCCGGCGCACCCTGACGCCATTGGAACTCTGCGGCGTGCGAAGGCCGGCTCGACACAGCTTTGCATTGAACGTAGACGGGATGTACAGGGGCACTGTGGTTGGAAACAATAAATCATTTGGAAAGCTCGGACAAGTCTTAATACGGTGCCTTCTACCTCTTCCCGCTACATTTGGTCATCCTGATACATTCAGTGGCAGAAGTTGCCACTACTCTCTCTCTCTCTCTCTCTCTCTCTCTCTCTCTCTCTATCTCTATCTCTATCTCTATCTTTCAGTGTGTGTCAGACTCGAGGGGAAGTCACCAAACAGGAATTATGTAATAGTATTAAAGGTTTAAAAACAAAAGCGGAAAGGATATCTAAAAAGTAGAAAAAACTTTGATGTAGGAACAATAATCTTATATTTAATTAAGATGTTACATGCCAAACTAGTAACGCAGTAGAAACAAAGTGAATATGCCATTCAAAGAGGTACATGAAAACCCCAAGTTGCTGTATAATCAAATCTCAGACACACGTGTGTGTGTGTGTGTGTGTGTGTGTGTGTGTGTGTGTGTGGAGACATTAGAACAAAATAGAGATTTCGATAAAGTAGTGCCCCAAATACTGTGGCTAGTTTGAACAAACACCTACTGGAACTAGATGAACCAAAGGTGAGAGAGACTTGAGGTTACTAGCACAGCCACCAACTATATGGACAATATTGCAGTACACCAGAAGGAATTTATAAAGTTCAAACTAGATGTTTCTATATGCTCAGTGACATTTTTGGAGCAATTTAAGAAAATGTTACCCAAAGGTTCGGCAGGTACCACTAGAACTAAATTTATTTTGAAACATTTGCCATCTGTGTTTGCAGAAGTTATTGAAAAGGCTGTGAATGTAAGGATAATTGATCATTTTATATCACATGATTTGCTATCAGATGTACAGTTCTGCTTTAGAAGTCGTTTAACAACTGAAAATGCTATTTTCTCTCTTCTCTGTGAGGTACTGGGTGGGTTAAATAAAAGGTTTCGAACGCTAGGCATATTTTTTGATTTAACTAAGGTGTCTGATTTTGTTGATCAGAGAATATTGGTCCAAAGTTGGACCATTACGAAATATGGGGAGTAGCTCACAATTGGTTCACCTCTTACTTTAGCAACAGGCAGCAAAAGGTCATTATTTACAGTGTTGAGAATGGCTGTGATGTGGGGTCTGAGTTGGGTACAGTCAAGTGGTGGGTGCCCCAGGGATCAGGGGCCACCTCCTGTTCCTTATTTATATAAATGATATGCCCTTTAGTATTACAGGTAACTCCAAAATATTTCTGTTTGCTGATGACATGAGCTTGGTAGTAAAGGATGTTGTGTGCAACATTGACTCGGTTTCTAATAGCGCAGTTCGTGACGTAAGTTCATGGCTTGTAGAAAATAAACTACCACTAAATGACAGTAAGACTCAATTTTTAGTTTCTAACACACAATTCAACAAAATGTGACATTTTAATTTCACAGAATAGGCATATGATTAGCGAAACATTTGTAGGTGTTCAGATAGATAGTAAAATGTCGTGGTAAGCCCATGTTCAGGATCTTGCTCAAAGACTGCCATTTTTACTATTCGAACAGTATCTGAAGTGAGTGATCGCTCGACATGAAAATTGGTCTACTTTGCTTATTTTCATTTGCTTATCTCATATGGTATTATATTTTGGCGTAACTCTTCCCATTCTAAAAGGAAATTGGCTCACAAAAGGGGGGTTCGGGCAATTAGTAGTGTAAGTTCACGAACCTCTTGTTGACCCTTGTTCACAAGTCTGTGTATTTTGACATTGGCCTCTCAATATATATAATCCTTACTGTCATTTCTTGTTAACAATATTAGCTTATTTCCAAGAATAAGCAGTTTCACTCAGTTAATACTCGGCAGAAATCAAACCTGCATTTTGGTTGGACTTCCTTAACTCTTATGCAGAAAGGTGTACAGTATACTGCTGCAGCCATTTTCAGTAAGCTACCACTCGAATTCAAAAATCGTAGCAGTAATCCACACGCTTTCAAAATTGAAACTGAAGAGTTTCCTCATGGATCACTTCTTCTGTTCTGTCCTTGAAAAAATTAAGCTCATTCTTGTATTGTTGATTGCGTTTACTTAAACTTATGGATTGACTTTTTTCGGGCTCATAAACATTTTATTTTTATTTGTTATTACTTTTATGTTGTAATTTCATGTACTGACATGTTCCATGACCTTGGAGACTTGCTCCTCAATTTGGTCCTATGGAACTTGATGTGTAAATAAAAAATATATATTGTAGGAAGTATGTAGTAGATAGGAGTCCAGGGATTGCAAGGGTGAGGAGTGTATTGGACTTAGGGAAGTGTTTCTGGAAAAGGTCAAGGGATTTGAGGAGGGACTGGTGATTGTGTTGAATTTCTGAAATAGGATAACTATGGAGCTTATAGGTGGGCATGACTTGACAGCTGTAGGAGCCCATCAACCTGGTAACCCCTGTGGCTTGTAACCACAGTGGTGGAGCCTTTTTTGGCAGGTAGTGTTATAAAGTCTGGATCAGTTTTTAGGTGGTGGTTTGCAGTTCTTTCTGAGGATTTGACATTGGTTTTCACGTAGTAGAGGGGTTTGGGGCTGATAGTGAGGGGAGGTTTTTGAGATTATGAAATTTTGGTATCAGGGGATGATTCAGTGCAAGTAGTGGTGGATTATGGTTAAAGGGAGTAAAGTAAGACAGAGTTCAGTATTCATTTTGAGTTGAGTGTGATTGGTAGTGTTGGTGGCAAAAATAGGTTTCCACTGCTAGGACTGGGAGGAGGAGAGGTGGTCTACAAGAAACCCAGCAGGACTGAATTTCAGGAGGAGCCATATTGTTATTCCACCATATGTTTTCCATTGTTTGCAAACATAACTCGAATATTCACCTACAATTGTTAGGACAGGACAGTTGGTCAGTTGTGGCCTTGTTGAAGGAACCATCTCAGTATTTGCCTTAAGTGATAAAAGAAATCGGGATGGCCAGACACAGCATGGGCCTCCATCCTCTTTAATCTGAGGCCAGTGTCCTATAAATACAATCATTGTGCAAATTTTGAATGCTGATGTTCGACATGGAATCCTTGAAGAAAGTTACCATTACTCTTCTTCGTAGTCCTTACATTTTTGTAACCTTATGCAACACCCTGCACAGACCTTTCTAGGCATTTTTCAGACTGTAGTACTGACCTGGATGCCTAGTCAAACTTACAGTGGATGGATTCATGTTTTCATCACTGGAATATCTGTTGTGGTATGTTTAAAAGATGAGTAGAGTACTCTGAAGAATAACAATTTCTGGCCTGTATCATTCTGTATTTAATTCGTAGAATGTTGCCTCAGTAGATCACTGTCTTCTATGGTGCTTGTGAAATCCAGCCAAATTGACTTCAACTGTAGAAGCCTATCATTATGCATTAGTGTAAGATCTTTAATTCATTTAGAACCAAATGTAACATTTTAGATTATGTTTGGATAACCACACTCTTAATTCATATAAACAAATTATCTATCCAGATTCTAAAACTATAAATTTGTTCATTTATAAGCGATGCTGTTTTTTCCACTTTTATTATTCTTGTGAAGTTTATGCCACATATGTTATATGTGAAACCTGAGTATTATGTCTAATAGTTTAATTTTACAGAAGCGGGATGTTCCAGATTATCTGTGTGGAAAAATAAGCTTTGAGATCCTTCGTGAACCAGTAATTACTCCTAGTGGTATAACTTATGAGAGGAAAGATATAGAAGAACATTTGCAGGTAAGCTAGTTCTATATTACTAAAATGTATTTTATTAATTAATTCTTTTGAGCAATATAAAACTGGAAAGGTGGAGGAAGACGGAGAAAGAAAATGAAGGCTGTTAGTGCAAACAAAAATGCCAGAAATATCAGACCACAGTATTATACCATTAATAAACAGGGAATGATATAAATAATTATTCGGTAAATACAAGTTAATACAGAGCTTGATAACTTTTCGTGATGAAGGATCTTTCTGATAAAAAGATAAATTGTGCAGTGGAGCATAAGATATCAGAATGGTACTTGTGAGACGTTGCCAGCATTAGCTATGTACTGTAAATTGATTATGTTAGTATTCATACAAATTGCAAAAGAGCTCATAATGTTTGCAGTACCAGAATTGCCTTTCTGGAAGTCTGAGAAAAACCAAAGATGAAATATTTTAAACTGGTGGGCAAGTGATGAAAGTTATTTCAAGTACAGCCTGAGAAAGGATGGATAAATAGAAATTACCAATTATTTTTCCTTAGTCACCTCTCTTGTGGATTTACTACTGGTGTAAGTGCTCTGCTGTTATTGTTACATTACCCACAAGATGAGAGGATAATGTCTGCATTCATGGAATAAATGAAGCAGTTACCATTGCTGCTCCTGAATACACTATGTCATCATTACTGTCCGGCATTTCTGTTCCACAACTACACAGAGATTATTAAAGAGTTTCTTAAGAATATTTCCTCACTCAGGATAATCTACTGTGCAAACTAACACACTGATTAGCACATGGGATTTGCATTATCTGAGACCGGGCATTTCAATTTATGTTAATCATAATTTCCTTAAATCAGTTTGGATGATCTCTGAAAACAGAGTGTATATTACCATCTGAGATATATTGATTCTCAGGTTAAGTACTAAATAACAACTCCTCAGATAAAAAGATTTTTCACTGTGTTGTCATCAACAGGGTTCCTATGGCCATGTCTTCATTCACTGTCAGGTTATGTTGTTAATGGAAGCATGATGTGCTTCCTTGCTTAGAGAACATCTTTACAAAACATTTACAGACTGTTCCAATTGATAATTTGCATCCTGTTACAGCTTGAAAGACTTGTTTGGCTGTTTCTGTCTGGTGTCTGTTGTATCAGGTGGTGAGCAAAAGCTAATGCTTGTATCTGTCTGTACTGCTGTGAGGTAACATCACTATAATCCATCCCTTTGTTTAGAATTAGTGCATTGTTCTGAAGTTACTCTACTGTGGCATTTCAAAATTGTTAAGGCTTTCGTGGCCACTTGTTGACAAACTGCCTATTGGCGTCTATCTCGGGTTCTTCGGCCGATGTTCATCTAATGATTTTACTGACGAGTGGCTGGCATAGTCGAAGCTTCACCGTCCATTGCCGGTGGTGAACCGGAGCCGAGCTCGCGGCCACAGACTATATGTACCTGGCGCGCCAACGTCCGAGGGCTTCTCCGCGGTCGTTTCTGGTGCAGTTCTCCTCTTGCTACCTGTGACGGTTGTTCGATGCAGTATGGGAAGCCAGGATCTGTTTACCTTAAGTCTTTCCTCTTTCTTGTTGAAGGTGTTCGCGTATTTTTGTATTTCTACAGGAGCAATGGGTACTCCACAAATTGTATTAGAAGTGTAACAGAGCCAAACACTCGGCGAAGTAAGGAATCAGAAAAAGAAAAGTTTTTTCACCTCCCACCTATCATAGTATTTGCAGTGGATCCTGATACAGTTTGGAATTTCTGTGTGATGGTCCGGATAGATGTCTGCCTATCACACATTACGACCCTCTTCATCTGTCGGCGGTCTGTCAGTCAACAGACGAGGTCGGCCTGTATGCTTTTGTGCTATACGTGTCCCTTCATGTTTCCACTTCACTTTCACATGGGAAACAGTGGACCTAGGGATGTTTAGGAGTGTGGACCAATCTCGCGTACAGACGTATGACACAAGTGACACCCAATCGCCTGACCACATTCGAAGTCTGTGAGTTCCGCGGAGCGCCCCATTCTGTTCTCTCACGATGTCTAATGACTACTGAGGTTGCCTGATATGGAGTACCTGGCAGTAGGTGGCAGCACCATGTATCTAATATGAAAAATGTATGCTTTTGGAGGTGTCTCGATACTTTTGATCACATAGTGTACATACATACAGGTTACTTTTAGGTTAAGGAATATGATCCATCAGATTTTGTTGTAATTTAAATTGTAAGTGCACTTGTCCATTTATTTTACATTGTATGTGACCTGTGGCTGCCAACCAAAATCAGCCACAGGTCTAAATTAGTACACAATGTCATCTGTACATTTACACATGACATGGTATACTATTTTAGACCCGTGGCTGAGTTTGGTTGGCAGGTCCAGGACACACCCAATGTAAAATAAAAGGAAATGTCCACTTACAATTTAAATGACAGCAAAATCTTGTTTATCATATTCCTTAACCTAAAAATAACCTGTGAGTATATATTTCAGGAAAACAGTGATAAACTGACTGAGGAAGCAACAGCTGTGGTGAAACATGTTTAGGTGATAAAACAAAACAATAATTTGTGTACTTGCAAAAAGGTGTCAATTCTGTCATCACTGACCAGCTGAAAGGTGACCACCTCTTCTGAACAAACAAATGAACTCACCCAGCACTTTTGTACAAAAGTTGGTCACTGCACATTGGCCACCATATCCTGCGTGGACTCTACTGAAAGATGATGTGTGATTGATTCGATTCGCCCCCATCCCCCTCGCCCCCGTCTGCCCCCCCCCCCCCCCCCCCCCCCCCCCGTCTCTCTCTCTCTCTCTCTCTCTCTCTCTCTCTCTCTCTCTCTGTGTGTGTGTGTGTGTGTGTGTGTGTGTGTGTGTGTGTGTGTGTAAAAAGCTCAAGTTACGAACTCATTTCATGTTACAATATGTTTAATCCAACCTACAACCTAGTCCACAAATGAAATATGTGTTCACAGTGTAATACAATAGGTCATATGATACTCTGGTTATTAACGCGACTACTTTTTGGTTAATTTTTTGTTCAGTTTTGTCTCTCACTGTGACACATCCATGATTTATTGCCAAACAGCTTTTCTTTCCCTACACAATTTGTGTATTATTTTTTCTGTATGATACTAGGAAAATGAGTTTTATTAAAAAGTAATAAAAATTACTATTTTTATCAGTTAATCTTCCTGTGACTGATGCAATTTATCCCATTGCTTAACAAATTTTACAATTCTCTTTTATTCGTAGGCCTGCTATTTACGACATTGTAACTTGCTGATGTTACAATCTGTTTTTAGCTGTCTGGTAATTGCTCTTAAATTAGTAATTAAGAGCAAATCAAAATATTAGTTTTATAGTTGCAGCATGCACTCTGAGAATCCAGATGTGTGAACTGGATTTGAGATACAGTAATGTTAGATCCGTTACATTATATCCCACTCAGCAAACTGTTGCAACACGAATTTATGAAAGAACAGTCATCCATTTCCTCTACATATATGCTAGTTGTAAGTGAATGTGGAAGGAATCCTTCATTGCAAAAGAGAAGTAGCAAATTAAAAATAATGGAGATTTGTACACAACCTGTAGCAAGTGTGTAAGAGGAACACAGTAGGGTCATTCCATGCCAATTGGTCTAGAGGTGCCCACATCACCATCACAGATTTTGATGAAATTTCCTATGAATGATTGCCCATGATGCCGGGGGACTGTGGTAAAGTTTCACGATCATGAATTCAGTACTTCAGAGGTATAGTCACTTGTGTGACCCTGTACCGCTACCGACAACAATGCAACCATGAGTTTTTGTGAGCAGTGGAAGTAATTGCTGAAACTTTTCTTGTGATAACTTGTAAATACAAAGTCTTAGAAAATAATATTTCATTCTCCTACCGCTTTTCAATAATTGAAAAATTGAGGGCAAAGATAATGATTTTTGTAAAAATGCCAAAAGGCTGTTTTTGGCCCACTTCTACAAAAAGAGTTTTCTACAAACTCTTTTAAACTACACTACTGGCCATTAAAATTGCTACACCAAGAAGAAATGCAGATGATAAACAGGTATTCATTGGACAAATATGTTATACTAGAACTGAAATGTGATTACATTTTCACATAATTTGGGTGCATAGATCCTGAGAAATAAGTACCCAGAGCAACCACCTCTGGCTGCAATAACGGCCTTGATACGCCTGGGCATTGAGTCAAACACAGCTTGGATGCCGTGTACAGGTACAGCTGCCTATGCAGCTTCAACATGATACCACAGTTCATCAAGAGTAGTGACTGGCGTATTGAGACGAGCCAGTTGCTCGGCCACCATTGACCAGATGTTTTCAATTGGTGAGAGATCTGGAGAATGTGCTGGCTGGGGCAGCAGTCGAACATTTTCTGTATCCAGAAAGGCCGTACAGGACCTGCAATATGCGGTCGTGCATTATCCTGCTGAAGTGTAGGGTTTCGCAGGGATTGAATGAAGGGTAGAGCCACGGGTCGCAACACATCTGAAATGTAGCGTCCACTGTTCAAAGCGCCGTCAATGCGAACAAGAGGTGACCGAGATGAGTAACCAATGGCACCCCATACCATCGCGCCGGGTGATACGCCAGTATGGCGATGACGAATACACGCTTCCAATGTGCGTTCACCGCGATGTCGCGAAACACGAATGCAACCATCATGATGCTGTAAACAGAATCTGGATTCATCCGGAAAAATGACGTTTAGTCATTCGTGCACCCAGGATCGTCGTTGAGTACACCATCGCAGGCGCTTCTGTCTGTGATGCAGCGCCAAGGGTAACCGCAGCCACGGTCTCCGAGTCGATAGCCCATGCTGCTGCAAACGTCGTCGAACCGTTCGTGCAGATGGTTGTTGTGTTGCAAACGTCCCCATCTGTTGACTCAGGGATCGAGACCTGGCTGCACGATCCGTTACAGCCATGTGGATAAGATGCCTGTCATCTCGACTGCTAGTGATACGAGGCTGTTGGGATCCAGCACGGAGTTCCGTATTACCCTCCTGAACCCACCGATTCCATATTATTCTTACGAGGCATTAGATCTCGGCCAACACGAGCAGCAATGTCACGATACGATAACCCGCAGCCGCGATAGGCTACAATCCGACCTTAATCAAAGTCGGAAACATGATGGTACGCATTTCTCCTCCTTACACAAGGCATCACAACAATGGTGAACTGCTGTTTGTGTATGAGAAATCGATTGGAGACTTTCCTCATGTCAGCACGTTGTAGGTGTCGCCACCGGCGCCAACCTTGTGTGAATACTCTGAAAAGCTAATCATATGCACATCACAGCATCTTCTTCCTGTCGGTTAAATTTCACGTCTGTAGCACGTCATCTTCGTGGTGTAGCATTTTTGATGGCCAGTAGTGTATTTTCATTAGAAAGACCATGTTCTTAACCACCTGAAAAACTAGATTTGGTTTTGCAATGCAACCATATAAGGCCGTAAAAAACGACAAGATGGAGGTGCACTGAAAATGAGCCCATATTTGACTGGTACTCACATTATATCTGACATTTATCATTATGTTGTACAGTTGTTTTGTACTCTCTTGGGAAGACAATATCAAAAGCCTTGATGAGTAGGAAATGAGATAAAATCCTAATAATTTAAGAAAACTTCAAAACTTTTGCCACTGCTCATCGTGACATTGTCTTTTTCTGTTGTAGCTACAGAATCAAACTGGTTGTAAAACCCACAGTTCAGCTGTGCATTACCAAGGCTATGGAGATGATGACAGTACAATTATTACATAACACTTGTGGCACACATTGTATAAATAGCCCGTATGGTGAAGTTCACAGCAGTGTTCCTGACCCTTTTTGTGTTATAGAGAATTACTAGTATGTCTTTTTACTGTGTAATGTGACTGAAGCGCTACTTTAATTCTGGTTTATGGAATACCGTACTTTTCATTAGCATAGTTTACAATTAATGTGGAACATAAGTATACACACAAAAAATTGTATAAATGTGTTGCTATGGTTCATGGTGGCTTAACCACTGTTGGTTCCTTTTAAAGTGAGAAAATTAGCATCCCCATCACCATAGGGGCTACACCCAATTGCTGTGCAACAACCTAAGGGTTTCTTTACTCAGGATCCCAAGCAGGTGTTACATTTCTACAAGCATCAGAGGCCACAGGTAGAAAAGATCTCTTTCAGAGCCCTAAGCTTATGTCTAATTCAAGCTACTTGAAGTTTTTAGACGTTTATTAATATGCTGTAACTTTCCTGAGGAAAACTATACTACCATCTAGATGTTGTCACTGATGGGATTGTTTGGAAAGGAATTTTGATGGGACAGAACCCAACAAATTACACATTCAAAAGTGATTTCCTCAAATTATTAGAGCCGCAAAAGAGAGAGAGATAATGATTTTTATTGGATTCTTTGTTCCATTAATTTTTTTTTTATAAAAAGAATTTTGTTTCAGGTTTATCCCACAGTTACTTTCAGAGATATAAAAAGCTAAACTTCACATTTATTTCATGCGTCTATTTTGTCAGTTGTCTTTGCTTCTAATTACCCACATGCAAATCACACAGGAATCCATGTTTTTTATTAATTCGCTTAAGACAGAGCCCAAAAAGTTGTACAAGTGACAAAGTTTTGTTTCTTGCGAGAAAATATTTTTGAATATACTACGTTTCAAAGTTGCCAAAAACTCACTAGTGCACTGTCGATAGCTACATAACAAGGTTAAACAAATGCTTAAATCTCTGAAAGAATTATATTGGTGAAAGTAAAACTTTCGCTGTGTTCATTGGGAATGTGTGAATGTTCAAACAAAATTTCAACAATATCCTTGGTGGTCATGCAGGAAGGAATCTTCTCTGAAATTAAACCACTTGGTGTGGAATGTGCAAGATCCCCTTGCTTCTAAACTGATACTGTTATTACTCAGCTTAGCCACGAGTCCGTAGAGGGTGGTATATGTGACATACAGTATAACTGGTCAGCATTTCCACCTGGAATTTGTGAGTGTGAGTCGGACCTTCCTTGATCCGCCTTGGTGAGTCGTGTCGTCGGATTTCCTCCTACCTGTGCGCGGTGCAGCTCTCATAAATGTCGTCCCATGGAGATTCATCATTGGCGCATTGGCTGTCTCTGTTGGTGGAAGCTAATTATCTGAAATTGCCGTCGATCAACTTTGGGGTATCTATTTACTCGAAATTAACATTCAGAATGCCGTAATATCACTTTTATTCTTATTACATCAATAATGAAACGCCCATGTCACAAACTACGCGTAACCGAGAGCATGGCTACCATCGAACAAGACAGGAAGAGATCTTAATGCCGACTGCCGACTTTGGCACACAGTCCGTATCTCTTACTAGTTTCGTAATAGTTCGTGGATTTCCAATCAAGTTTGTACTTACTAAGATATGCATTTGTTAATGAATGGGTGTGAATTTTAACGAGGCAGAATTATAATAAATAGTTTTAAACATCCAGAGGTTCCTCCTAGTATTCATGTTGTCATAATTGACTTTAATTATTAAATATAAATAAACAAAATCGGTGACTTTGGCGCCAAGATGGCGGTACTTCCCATCATGTATATTTCCCAGGCTAACGCTTGTTGCTACGGTCCAGCGCCGAGCCCCACCCCACTACGCGCGACGTATGGTCGCTTCATCATCTAGCCAGCCAGCGTGGGAAATGTTCACCGATTCGTGGTCGGCTACGGACTACAGCACTTCCTAACTATCGTTAATACATGAATAAGACACAGTAGTTTATTAAAAGTGGTAAAAATGTCTTCCTCACGTAAGAGGCACCTTACAAATGGCCCAATAAAATTTTAGAAATAAGCCTGACGAATATTATGTTCCCTTTGTTCACAGAGTGGGTGTTTGTAAGGGTAAGGTGAAAAGTTCTCAGCCTGGCACAGAGATGCTGAAATCATCAGCATTTTCTTTTGATGGTACACTTGCAGTGAAATGGTTCAAGTTTCAATTTGGTCTGTGATGAACCTGAAATATCATAATATTCTTTGTTTGTGAGGATTGATTACCAACAGAAATTCATCAAAAGCTTGTTAGGAGTGTACTTCTGTATTATTAACAGTTAAGAAACCTATGGTAGCTGGAGATGCTGCTGAACTTCTCTGAAAATTGATCCATCTGAGGAAAATAACAAAACTGCAGCAATAATTGAAAAGCTCAGTAAAATATACAGTATTGTTTGTTTGAAGTCATTCGCACCATAGAAAGAATATGGCTTATTTTACTTCCAACGAGAAGGCTTTGTGCAAGATGAGTGCTGCTCTTGTAGATTTTGTCGCCCAGCGGGGTTTCCTGGGATGCAAGATTAAATTTGAAGGTAACTGACAAATACAATAAAAGACTAATGGAAAAATACGAAAGAACAGGTCAAGATAGTAAAACCGACATATTATTCTGCCCACAGAAGAGTGCACTACCAAAGGCTGTAGTGTTAGTAAAATTTTCATGGACAAAAACAACAACAGACTACTCTTAATGGCATCATGATAGGTGACATCTCTTGGAAGCCACAAGCAGGTTGCACATGGTAAAGTGGCTCAGTGGTTGGTTTCCTGTTCACCTGCTGTGTCCAGAATCTGTGTGCATAGAACTCAATATGGTACAGTATACGGAGGTGGGAGTGGCAGTTTGACTCAGTCTGTCCTTAGGATTACATGCGAGCAGTCCTCATGATCATCGTGCACAGAAGTTGACAAAGAACCGTGCCTGGAGGCCTTGGAAGGATTGATCAGGTTGATATGCTCCCTCAAACAATGCAGCAACTCTGATTGATCCTGTGTTTCATTTGTAAGGGGGTCGGACTCAACAAACTCTCTGAGCAGACACAGTGTATCACCGTAAACAAGCAGAGGTGCAGATGTCCATGAACTTCAGTGACACATGAGGACTGACTTCAGTGTTTTATGCTGTTGCTCAATTGTGCCATTGCTGGCTGAATGGTAAATTGTTGTTTTATATTGTATGTGGCTACAGAATTTCACGAGCTGGGGAATCGAGCCTGATTCAGACTGTTGGCCCCTATAGGCAGTTATGTGCAATGGGAGGCCAAACCTTGCTAGCCATGCTGATGTAAACACAGAGACTATGGTTTCTGCCAATATGTCATCAGTCAGAACTGATTCTGGCCACTGTGTGTACATGTCTGTCACAGTTAGCAAATACCACTGGCCGTCTGAAATGGGAAGCAGTCCCACCACATTGAGGTGAACGTGAGCAAAATGTGAGGATGCATCTGGAAAATAACCTACCAGTGCCTGCAGTTGGCTGGAAATTTAGAGTTGGCATGTTCATGTACATTCAAGGCAGTCTATTCCATTCCTGGCCACAGAAAACACTGTGACACCAACTGGAATGTTGGTAGAACTCTGGAATGTTGGTAGAACTCTGGGATGACAGAGATTGTGAAAACTGTTGAACCCTAATCTCTGGAACATGGCTGGTACGAAGGGGTGAGATCATTTGTGTGCCACTTCACAGTATAGCTGAGTGCCTTCTCCAGGAGCATAAACTAGTTGCAACTTCAAGACTTTGGTGTCATCGTGCAGCAGGGCGTGTAACTCCAGAACCTCCTCTTGAGCCTTGACAAGTACTGTAGTGTGCACAGGTTGTGATATGCTGGTTACTCGAGACAAAGAGTCCACCACAACGTTATTAATGCCCAAAATGTGATGGGTGTAGGTGCTGAAATGGGTAATAAATTCCAAGTGATTGCACAGATGTGGAAAGCAGGTGGTACTGTTCCTCTTGAAGCGTAAGTTATCAGTTTCTAATTGGTGTATACAATGAACTCCCTTGCTTTGATCTGTGGTCTGAAATGTTTGATTGTTTCATAAACAGCCAAGAGCTCTCAATCATAGGTACTCCATCTCTGTTGTGGTGGTGATAATTTGTGAGAAAAATTCACGACTGCCTGCCGTGCATTGTTCACCCATTGTGGAAACAGCCACGCCAGTAGCTGACTGACTTATGACCACCAGCATTGAGTTTGGGGTGTGCCAGCAGTGCTGCTTTTGCCAAGCTGTGTTTTGCTGCATCAAATGCTGAATCATCACCTCGGTCCACTGCACTGGGTAACTGCTCTGGGCTTTCAGCCAAACCAGTGCTGCTGTCAGTGGTTCCTGTTGTTCTGCTGCCTGTGGTAAATGCCATGAATAGAAATTCAGCATACCTAAGTACCTTCACTGTTGTTTAATTGTAGCTGGCCGACAGCTGCAAAATGGCTTTGACTTTACACTTCAGTGGCGACCAGCCTGCAGAAGAATTTGGTATCCTATAAATTCATCTTCTGGCTGTCCAAACATGCATTTGGCCATGTTCGACACCACACCATAACGTTCTAAACACTGGAAAGCCTCCATGAGATGTTGACAGTGGTGGTCTTTGCATGATGAAAACACAAGCACTTCATCTAACTCTGCAAGCAAAACAGCAGCCCACACAAGACAGAGTCGATAATTTGCTGCCAGGTTTGCACGGATTGTGTAGTCCAAATGTCACATATTTGCTGTCAAATAACCCAAATTGTGTGATGATTATAGTCTTTGGTATATCCTCCTGCTACAGGAATCTGAGTTCAGGATTTGGCACAGTCGAGTACACTGAACATTTTCACCCTGTGGAGTGCGTAGTTGTAGGCCCTCAATAACAGCACTGGGTAGCGATCAGGTACAGATTGGGCATTGGGCATTCAGTACACAATAATTGCCTGTGAGTGCCAGGCTCCTCCCTTCTTTGGAATTAAATGCAGGGCAGATTCCCATGCGCTATTTGAAGGTCTGACAATACCCCCTCACATCTTCGCAACATTTGAGGTCTACAAAACACAGGTGGTCCATCGTGGTGTCTATGCTGTGTACAGTGTCATGTAAGATTTGTTGTGGTGCACCAGATCAGAAACTCTTCGTTGCCGACCTGTAATACCTTGACATGGTGGTCTCCTGCATTATGGTGGTACCTGATGGCCCCAAGTAACAGTGTCCACTAACCAAGCGTTGGTCATGTCTGGCAAGAGTTGGTAATGTGCCAAAACTCTGCTCCAGTGATCACCTTGACGATGTCCGCTACTGTGAAATACCATGAAAATTGCCAGTGCTGCACTATGTTAAATTCTTCTCGTTGCATGCCATACATCACAATGTCAGAATTGTTTGCCACTGACAGATGAAATGATGTTGGTGGCCAAAACAATGCACAGACATCCTGGGCAGACTACTGAGGTCAGAGCCTGAATCTGGTAAATACTTCCAGGTAGATACTCTGTCAGTTGTAAACAGGTCTCTTAACGCATTTGGATGATCGGAGGCACCTGTGACCAACCGCCATTAGCTTTTGAATGTGCCCAGGGGCTAGTGCATTTCTTAGCCTGCCCACCTAATCTTCTGAGGTACCAACATATTGACAGTCTGGTATCATAACGGCTCCTAGATCGTCTGCGGTTACTTTCCTCGTACTGTGTGGGATCACCTTGTTACAGTAATGTGCCAGTCTGAGTGCTCAGCATATCAACCTTTCTTGACAGAGCATCAAAATCACAACTTGAGACTGTAGAATGTGTGGTTGCTTTACGGGCTGTCACTGACACAGCGCTGATCTGGCACGGAGTGATGGCTTCTTGCATGCGGTCCACCATATTCCAGGGCATCACTGCTCACGAAGTGATGATCTCCTTTACTTACAACGACAGCCAGCTGCTCCATAAAGTGCCTAGAAGATTGTTGGGCTTGGTCCCGGTGTCCACCTTGCCCATGAGATGCTGCAGGTACTGTGATGGTTTCCAGTAGCCAGTGTCCTACTGTGTCAGTACTTGCCTGATGCATAAAATTGGATCTGTAATAATCTCTTGCACTTATAACGCATAGAGTAACGTTGGTCTAATTGACTCACTACAAGTACAAATTTGATGCGTCTGCTGTGATACCAGCGTAACAAAAACTGTCCTCCACCTGAGCAATGGTACCGGATTATGTGGCCACAACGGGGATAGACGAATGGCCAGTCATGACACTGAGGGTTGGCCCATCTCACAATTCTGCAGAACCCGTATTTTTGCGTATATCACATTGGGGTCACCACTGATGGGATAATTGTACCTAAAGCTCCCATACTTGAGATAATGTTCAGGTATGCATACTGAAAATACACTGAATGCAGCTTTATTGTAATACTGATCAGTTGGAAAGCTAGACAAGTTTTGCTGCTAAGGGCGACTCTAAAACATGTCAACAAAAGAACATACAGAAAGAGGATTGTAGCACTTCACTGCAATAGTTTCGCTGGATGGTGCAAATGTTCACATGCGCAACTACGACAATTGATATGTATAGTGGTTGCTACACATAAAACATTATTTACATATTTAATTTATTATATAAACCTGAATATTGTATTATTCCTTTACTACTAGGTAGTCTTTGTACTCCTTTCGAATATTATTACATGTATGACAGCCATAGGTTTTCGGGCGGACTTTTACTAACTTGATATTTTAAGTACCAATATTCTTTTTTGAGAACACACTTAGTATACCACACACAAAGGTTGTTTTTTCATTCTATCATGTATCTTTCATAATGAACTCTATAATTGCACTTCGGTTTTAACAGACTGTGTTCATATGCCATTCCCTTTTCATCTCATCCAGAATATTACTTAGCAGTCTAGTGAGTTCTAAAAATCACTTTAAAAAGATGTATTGACTTAACTGATTATTTTGAAGAGATTAAATAAAGTAGGGTGTATTGCAGATTTTTTCCTAGTACCCATTATATATGGGGTATGGTTGTGCTTTTCTGGTAATTCCTTAATGTTACAACTTTCTCAGGTTTATATGTGTAATGTTGTCAAGGCTTACTTTTCGAATGCTTTGATCTCTACTTCCAGTTACACATTTCCATTTCTCTGTAGAAGCAGACAGACTCATCACTGCTTTTGTGTTATTGCTGGTATCTTAAGTTTCTCATATCACATGATCTCAGTCTCATAGTTAGTATATCTTTTGCAGAGAGTTGGCCATTTTGACCCAGTTACAAGGGTAAAATTGACCCAAGACCAGCTGATCCCAAATTTTGCCATGAAAGAAGTTGTTGATGGATTTTTGCAAGAAAATGAATGGGCTCTGGACTACTGAGGATTCAACAGAGTATTAAGAAGACTGTTCGTCACACACAGACGTATAAGTATGTGGACATTGTCCACTAATTTGAGCCTGGTAAGGACCTGTAAATAAGGGGGGATGACAGATAGGTAACAAATTTTGTATTTACTTTTAAAAATTGTCCTGTATACTTGAGAATTGTTCCTTGTTTTATTCAGAATCTGGCCTTACATTTAGCAAAGGTGTAAGCAGAAGGTATGACGCGTATCCCAACAGTGACCTGTCTTTGTGATTTTTCGTGTGTCTGTGTGCAAAGCTGATGTGCACTCCTATGAAACCATCATTTTCACATGAAAATTTTTATATAAATAAACCAATTTTATAGCTGTGTAATTGAATCTACAATGACAGTGAAAACTCAAGATATGCTATTCCACTTCAGGAGAGGCTTGTTAATTAGATTCATTCAGAGCTTTTGGCATCAAAGAGCATTATGTATTGTTCTTTTGGAGGAACTGTGTAAGAACAGTTGGACATTAAATCGTCTGTTTCTTCCAAAAGGATGACATTTTATGAATATATGTAAAATTCATAACAGGTTCCTTCTTTGTGCATATTGGTGATCACAAGAAACAATTAAGAATAAAAATATACAGTTTAGTAACTTGAAATGCTATCATTATCAAGCTGTACTTGATATGACTGCTTATGACAAACTGTGTTATATGCCTTATTCTCAAGCTCAATTGTCAGGTGATTGCTACTGTTGCTGTTGATGTGATAAGATGATAAGTGTATTGACAGTCCAAGATCAGTACAGTCATTTGTGTTGCATACTGAAATAATAATGTTGTGAAAGAATGGAAAGTCCAAAATGAGATAACAATATGAATAGGATATACTCACCACACAGGGGAGGCATTGAGTGATATATGGGCACATTTAAAAGTAGTCTGTTGGAAAATGCTAGCTTCCAGACGAAGTCATCAGGTGGGGGACACGCGCGCGCGCTCACACACACACACACACACACACACACACACACACACACACTAGTGCCTGGAGATGACAGTGGCCGTGTGTGTGTGTGTGGGGGGGGCGGGGGGGGGGGGGGGGTGTGTCATGTGTATGTCTGATGCTTAATGCATTCTTGTGGTGAGTAGCATTCTATCCAGTTTGTATCATTAATGAGTTTTCTTTAGGTTACTGCTCTAGTAAGCACAATGTTTTCTCTCATTGGAGAAAGTTACCATGTTTTTAAACTGGCCGCATGAACTTGTTTACTTTGATCAATCTTTATCCTTCGGCTTGCTCCAGCTTACAGCTGTATTTGCACTATTCATTTTGCATTATTGTAAGATCCTGTCCATCTCCATATGACCTTCTGACAGCGTCAAATATGTAGGATTGTACTGCAAATAGATACTGTGATTCTCTGTCAGTGTGAGTGGCTACTTTACTCATCTTGTAAGTGTTCTTGAAATTTCCAAAATAAAAAATTACTGTCATTATTCTTAGACAATATGAAAATAGAACCAGTCTGATTTCTATTTCTTTGTGTTATAAATCTTCCATATTTAAATAGAAAGAGGTTTTCTTTAAAAATATACAAATGTCTTTTTATTAACAAAAAAATTTCACATCACCACCTGTCTTGTTTGTGAGAACATTTTTATTGATTTATTCATGGAAGAATTTTGAGTGTTCATTAAATTTGATTTACTGTGTAGTGTAAATGTTTGCCACTTTAAAATGGTCTGTTGAAAAATTTCTTGGCCTTTTATCTCTGTATCTACGAATTGTATGGGTGTCACTGACACAGATGAAGCAGACCATTCTACATATAGTGAACCAGATTCTCCTGTGTAATAAATTTCTTTCCCGGGCCATAAGCTTCTCATAAAATTATTAATTCTATAAACAATATTGCTTCACAGTTTGTGATGTTCCCCAAAATTAGTATCAGTAGTATTGATTATTAACAGCACCAAATTTTTTCTGCAGGAATGATTCAGAGCCTGCCCAATCTTTTATAAAATGTTGGAAAGAGAAAATACTTTAAGAACACAAAGTAAATAAACATTATTACTTACACTTATCATCGAGTGTGTAGTAAACAGTAGGAGAGAATGTTTTTGCTATAAATAATGAGAAATGCTTAATGTCTAGATTGTCCAACAGCTTAAAAATTTATTCTGTCAGTGATTTGTACACTTAACATGTTATTGGTAAATAAGAGACATACATTCCAGTTACATAAATAATATTTTTACATGTTCTTAATAACTGTCATGTGCACCACAGCTACCTTCATACTTAGTGTCATTGCCATATAATTTGATTTATGTGGTGCTGGCTTTGCAACAATGGTAATACTGGTTCCTATCAGATTACTGAAGTTAAGCAATGTCGGGCTGGACTAGTTCTTGGATGGGTCCCCAGCCGAAGATGACATGGCGGACGGTCAGTACCGCAGGACCTTCGAGGCCTGTTCAGATTTTGTTTTTGTTCATTGCAGACATTAACAGGCTTCCAAGATGTGAATAACTACCAGGGAGCACCACAGCCATTCAGAAGCTTTGTCTTTGTCATTTACCTAATGATAAATCTCTTTGAAAAGAGAAAAATTTCCCTACTCTGTCCTAAGATGAAGAAACCTCAAAGCAGCTGCTCCTCAGAGAAAGTGCAGTGTCTGATGGAAAGATGGTTAGTTTCTACATACAGCAAATAACATACTTACAAATATCAGGAAACAAAAAGTCATGTGAAAGTAGATGATGGTGATAAAGTGGATTGTTAAAGTGGTTCACTCATTGATTTACACTGACAAAACTTTGATCGGTGGTGGAAAAATATCCAAACTTTCTTGGACTTGCTTAGTGAAAACGCCTGCGATAATGCCAACTTATTGGTGCTGTGAAATGTTAACAGTTACAAATAAGAGCTGATTAACTCAAAAAGAGGCTTGTCTGATGTTCATTAGTAATTGCTGCATACCTGCAAGGAAAATCAACAGAAATTGAATACATTATAAGACTTGTATTTTTTTATGTATGCGGTTAGGATGTAGGAAATAGTGGCAGCTTTGTAAGAAAAAAATATGTATTATTCTGTGTCATTCAGTGGGTTGTATGGTATCTAGGTCTATTTTCGGTGTAGTGAAGCAAGTTTTCTGTGATTTATTTTCTGTTAAAGGAAACTTAAAATGGCAACCCAGCTGTAAATGTGTTGAAGGAGCAAAAAAGATTGAAGAAGGTGATGATTTCTGATAGCACAATATCTTGTGATATCAAACTTGTGTGAATATTTTTTCACAGATATCATCTAAAAATTTCTCAAGGACATATTTAAAAATATGTGGTGCTGCTGCTTTTGTAGTAAATGTTTAAGAATTGTATTGTAAAATTTCACTGTTTCCTTTGCTCAAGTAATTTTTGTAGATGTCTGTATCATTGTATAGATTTTTTTGCTGTGACTAATAGTCAAGATTCATTTTCCACTCTTTGTATCTCTGTTGATTTTTTTCTTACAGTAATTGCATTTACTTGCGTGAGTGATTCCGCTGTAAAGTGCCATGAAAACATTAATCTTCATGTATCAGTATAACTTTTTTGGATTGACATTTTGAGATTGTGGTAATTAGTATTCTGTACTTATTCCTTGCATTCAAAATGAATGGTCCTCATTTTAGACTTTCTGCTCTTCATGAAAGAGTACATGTGTGTTTATATGCTAGATCAATGCTCATACTGAAGTTGGATGCCACAAATATTATGTGATGAACCTACGCAGGGAATCTCATCTGTACATTAACATATTGCATTCATAAATTTGTACAAAATTTGGTGGATTGTTGATTTGTCAGTTACCATTGTACAATAAAAGTGTATTTTTATTTCAAGGCCAGCTGAATGCATGTATTACCCATTGTTGTATCATAAACAGCCAATGTATATATAATTTCTATTGTTACCAAGATGAGGCACATGTAAGACGTGTTATTTCTTTGTTCAAGCATTTGGCACTCCAAATATATTTCAAGAAAATGTTTTACAGGTATGTCTACAATTAGCAATGATAATTACTATACTCAGAAAGCCTATATATTCTTAAACATTCCTAGCCAATTAAATATGCACTACTTGTCTTTTGAAGGTACCCTCATCCATAGTTGCATTATTTTATTGACATTGGCAACCAGTCCTACAGAGACATGGATTATTGTTTTTTCTCACAAGTATTTTGGTTTACTCATGTTTAGTCCCCAGCATGTGGATTTGACCTCCAATTCACAAGTTTTTACAGAAGTGCAGCTCGTGACAGGGAAGATTGCCCAATACTCAACACAGTAGCCACTCCATGCCAGTTCTTCAGGTACCTGTACAGTGGCAGTCCTGTGACAAGGGAGCGAACTATTATTGACATTGGAGTTGTTACCTCCCTGCACATGCTAGAGAGTTGGTGCTTGCCCATTTGGGCGCATGTGGACTCCGAGCAGTTGCCATCAAGCCGTGTGGTCATTGCTCCGATTGGACTGTGCTGGTGCGATAAGCCCATTCAGAGCAGGTGGCTCCATAGCAGATATCTTGTGCAGTAAGAAGGCCAGAGTTATCATGGAGTGACCGTGAGCTTCTGACAGTATCTACAGACAGACCTCAATCATTCAGTGCAGATTGTTAGGACACTGAGAACATTCTCTCTTTGACCACACAGTGAGACGATTGCAAAATCAAGTGAAGTGTAGAAACTTGGTCCCCTCACTTCCTGGTTTGCACCCTAACTGTTCGAGGGTCATTTTTATCTATCAAGTCTGCAATCTTTATAGATAATATTGAAAATGTATTTGGAAAAATTTCTTCTGTCAGTAAACTACAAAGTGGTTCTATCGTAATTAAAACAGCAACTCCTACCCAGTCACAAATGTTATTTACCTCTGAGAAACTTGGTGACATACCTATTACCATAACACCTCCAAGAGCCTGAACATGATACAGGGTGTAATTTTGTCACACGGACTAACAGCTGCAGGTGGATGAGGAATTACAAAAACCTGGAGAAGTGAGGGGTCACTCTGTAGTTTGTGTACATCTTTGCTTGACATACAACAAAGTTGGGGCCAGAATATTTGTCCTATATTCTGAGAAATATAAAAACAAGTCTGTGATTGTGATGCAAAGCCATACTTCACATCCACGACTATACTTCGGGTACATTTTATTTGTTCCATGAATTTGTAGGAACTGGTCAGCTGTTCGAAAACTCAACATGTGACCAATCACCATTCTGTGTCATTTGCAGACACACCACCACACATCTCCAAAGTGTGCTACTTTAATTGAAGAACGTAAAACCCAGAAACTAAAGGCCTTCGATTATCTGTAATATTTGGAAACCAGAAAAAGTGCAGCCACTTACATCCTGTCCCAGTGGTATCAAATTGTGCCACTACTGAGGCTAGATCGTCGGTACCTCGGTTACTTACTCTGTCCATTCCCTCAGTGTCTGACCTCTAGTACTCGTGCAAGAAAATTAGCCCATGAGGGAGGCAGGCCCTCCTACTTGTGGGTCGTGCAGCTCCACATTTAAATATCTCAATTCCCCTCCACCCACCCTGTCCATTTTATCCTACTTGGGGATTTCAGTCCCTACCACAACCTGTTGGAGGGAGCAGGGCAGGAAGGAGATCTACTGATAAAATAATATTTAGAATAAATACACTCCTGGAAATGGAAAAAAGAACACATTGACACCGGTGTGTCAGACCCACCATACTTGCTCCGGACACTGCGAGAGGGCTGTACAAGCAATGATCACACGCACGGCACAGCGGACACACCAGGAACCGCGATGTTGGCCGTCGAATGGCGCTAGCTGCGCAGCATTTGTGCACCGCCGCCGTCAGTGTCAGCCAGTTTGCCGTGGCATACGGAGCTCCATCGCAGTCTTTAACACTGGTAGCATGCCGCGACAGCGTGGACGTGAACCGTATGTGCAGTTGACGGACTTTGAGCGAGGGCGTATAGTGGGGATGCGGGAGGCCGGGTGGACGTACCGCCGAATTGCTCAACACGTGGGGCGTGAGGTCTCCACAGTACATCGATGTTGTCGCCAGTGGTCGGCGGAAGGTACACGTGCCCGTCGACCTGGGACCGGACCGCAGTGCCGTAGGGGACCGCACCGCCACTTCCCAGCAAATTAGGGACACTGTTGCTCCTGGGGTATCGGCGAGGACCATTCGCAACCGTCTCCATGAAGCTGGGCTACGGTCCCGCACACCATTAGGCCGTCTTCCGCTCACGCCCCAACATCGTGCAGCTCGCCTCCAGTGGTGTCGCGACAGGCGTCAATGGAGGGACGAATGGAGATGTGTCGTCTTCAGCGATGAGAGTCGCTTCTGCCTTGGTGCCAATGATGGTCGTATGCGTGTTTGGCGCCGTGCAGGTGAGCGCCACAATCAGGACTGCATACGACCGAGGCACACAGGGCCAACACCCGGCATCATGGTGTGGGGAGCGATCTCCTACACTGGCTGTACACCACTGGTGATCGTCGAGGGGACACTGAATAGTGCACGGTACATCCAAACCGTCATCGAACCCATCGTTCTACCATTCCTAGACCGGCAAGGGAACTTGCTGTTCCAACAGGACAATGCACGTCCGCATGTATCCCGTGCCACCCAACGTGCTCTAGAAGGTGTAAGTCAACTACCCTGGCCAGCAAGATCTCCGGATCTGTCTCCCATTGAGCATGTTTGGGACTGGATGAAGCGTCGTCTCACGCGGTCTGCACGTCCAGCACGAACGCTGGTCCAACTGAGGCGCCAGGTGGAAATGGCATGGCAAGCCGTTCCACAGGACTACATCCAGCATCTCTACGATCGTCTCCATGGGAGAATAGCAGCCTGCATTGCTGCGAAAGGTGGATATACACTGTACTAGTGCCGACATTGTGCATGCTCTGTTGCCTGTGTCTATGTGCCTGTGGTTCTGTCAGTGTGATCATGTGATGTATCTGACCCCAGGAATGTGTCAATAAAGTTTCCCCTTCCTGGGACAATGAATTCACAGTGTTCTTATTTCAATTTCCAGGAGTGTATTACTATGGAAACTCGCTGGTGCCGCACAAGAGATACAACAGTGATGAGTTCGCTCCAGAGTGTGTGTCTTAAATAATTTACGCACAGTGATGCTCACATTTTTCATGTACACAAAAAACCTGTAACGTATAGTATTGAATTATTAGATGATAGTTCTTTGAGTCTTATGTTATTTAGCACTTCTTCTTCATTGAAGACAATGTTATGGCATCCAGATTGCTCTGCTTAAATTTTGTGCTTCTCCAAAGTATTACAAATACCAGCAATACAGATAGATCAGATGAAGTAAGGAACTAGTAAATGAAGTTGACCTTGTACTATAAGAATTAATGTATTTCACGTTATTAGTGAACTAAACAGAAGTCCACATCCTCTCTCTATCATGGACTGGCAAAGACAGACAGCGCAAAATCGATGAACATCTAATAGGAGTTCTTTACAGATATAAGAAAATCAATGTTCATCTTTTCTCACTAGTTCCACAGGCTTGATTGCTGTGGGTATACCGTGTTTTAATATCTGATGTAAACTACTCAGGCAAATGAATGGATGAAATAAACAGATAAAAATGAAACATAGACCCATATAGATAAACCAGCATAAGTTCCAATACATCTGCACAACCCCCACCCCCACCGTGTGCAGGCGTGATCCCCGATTACTGGACCGACAGTTTACACTAGTTCTCTGTCAGTCCATTATGGCCAGGTGACATCGGCTGGTACGTATTTCTTCATCCAAAAAAAATTTTCCAACAGCCATTTTAGGTTATTTTATTTTATGTACCAAATGCTACCAGTTACGGCAACTCAGTATTGCCATCTTCAGGCCCCATACGCTTATTTCGTATTAACAAGCATATCGTATGGTGCCATTAAACTGGAACCGTGAATCCGGCCGTTATGCAACTGATTCACAAGTCGGTGTGACCCTTTCATATGAATCAGTTGCATAACGGTCGGATTCACAGTTCCAGTTTAATGGCACCATACGATAAGCTTGTTAATACGAAATAAGCGTATGGGGCCTGAAGATGGCAATATTGAGTTGCCGAAACTGGTAGCATTCGATATATAAAATAAAATAACCGAAAATATACGGCTGTTGGAAAAGTTTTTTGAACAGAGAAAAAAGGATTACAGTAGCGGTGTCCATTCTACATAAAATTGTAACATTAAAATTTATTTTCAGTTATAACTTATATTGTATTTTTGGCCTGACCAGGGCTTAAAATACCTTTATTGATGGACAGTCTTATTTTAATGTATACCTTCTTGTTTTACAATTTTATTTTCATATTCTGAAAGTTTAATTTTCCTAGTGAATGCTATGACAAGAGGCATGTCAGTCAGAATCTGCGGCTCCAGTATTGCGGAGTAATCACTGCATGCCACGTGCAGGGCTATGCTCACACGCGTGAAGCAATGTTTGTTGCGGATGCACTTCATAAGTCCACTGGTGCAACATGGCTAGCAGCCCATTGTGTTTTACAAGCTTTTAGATAACGTCAAATTTCATGTAGTCAGAATTACCATAGAGTTGCTCCGTAGGATAGTGTGCATAGCCGAGTGCGTAACAGAGTTTCCAGTGCTACAACGGAAAGGCCTGTCATTTCTGACCTGTAGTACTGGAACCACATCGTGCATCACATATTTCAATGTCCAAAGCCAGCCCATACATTCAGAATCACATTGAGATCTCGCCAAATTTCAGGTAAGTCCATAAATGTTTTCGTTTTATATGCTCCCTTGTATTGAAGCCTAGCATCCCTTGCCACTACAAACGAACTGAAAACGTTGGGCTCACACCTTCACTCACTGTAACAGATGCAAACCATTTTACAGCATGTGCCAAGCGTTTAATAATTGTATTGTTCCTCTTGACATCTGTTTTGTAAGTACATATATGTATCCACATAATATATACAATATAAGCATTACAGTTCAGCAGTTTTGCTTTAACCTAAGTGTATGTAAGCCTATATCTAAGTGTTGCTGACAAATCTGGTACATATACAGTACAATTTATACATATTTAGATCTATATTCATTTTAACATTTACAACTTGTTCAGAACACAACATTTCAGTACCGCTGAATGTCCTTTTGAGATTTTACTTTCACCCTTGGGTTGCATATGACATCATCTTGTGGCATTTTACACACACAATACTTGACATTTTCTCTGACCATTAAAGGCTTCTTGTTTCATACAGATTGTCTTCAGTTGGTAACTCTCTTAACCTTACTCCATATTACCTTTAATAGAATAACATTTTTTTTTCAGGGTTGAAAGGACAATATACATATATACAGTATGATGATATGGGTAAACCACTGTCCTCACATTTCATCTGACTTGTGCACCTGTAAATACAGATTACTAATGAAAGGGAAGAAATCTTCCTTTACACGTCAACCAACACAAGCAAATATGGATAAGCTTGGCCCCTTCTCTCTCAAGTCTACTAGAAATTTGTTTGCTGATCTATAAGGAATGGTGACAGGGAATGTAAAGAAGCATTTCTTTTAATCTCCTGCTGAACTCCATCATCTACACACTGTAGAATAATTGAGTAAATGCTCTGTGCACTCTTTTTTGTATCTTCGTGAAACTACTTATTTAGTGTTTGATGAACCAGCTGCAGAATTCTGACATTGCAGTGTCACGTAAGTCATTTGTATTACTTGTTTGAAAGTATCTGTAGAGTATAATTCTTTGTGCCTAACATATAACAGTATCTGCAGGATACCCATCTTGTGTAAATAATATACTTAAATACGTCACTACAAAAGTTGTGGAAAAAAAAAAAAAAAAAAAAAAAAAAAAATTTGTAGAACAACATTCAGATAAGTCATGATCCCATATATAAATGCATTATGAATACTCATATTTGGTTCTCACGTCAGTAGTGCTTTTCAATATGCAGGCTGACCCCCTCTTGCCTTGGTAGTACTAGACCTAAGCTTCATTTAACAACATTCTACATACTTCAATCACTGCACACACACACACACACACACACACACACACACACACATACCTATAATTACTCATATTGTGATTTGGCCCGTTTAGTGTGATACCAGCTACCTAAACTCTCCTTCCTGCATTTACCATGGTGTTTCCTTGCATCATTACCTGGAAAAGAAATTAAATAATAACTTACAAACTAAGAACGTAGTCACTCCATGGCTAAGTGACGTATTATTTTTCTCTTCGCATAACATATCGTTCTATTCTAAGTACGTGGATGTGTAAATTCAACAACTCCTTTTTAATTCTCAAAACCAATCCTTTTATAAGAGTGCAAATATTTGGATGGTGTCCACCTTTTCGACATTTTCAGCCCTTCCATATTCATACTACAATTACACCGGCAATTAATAAATGTTGTAGGCGGGAACAACCTCGTTATCTTTCATACTTTGTTCAGAATGTGACCATACTCCTATAATAATTCTTTCTTTCCTTGTATTTAGATACCTTCCTTACAGTGTTTTATTCATTGTGTGTGTAACTATTGTGTAAATTGGTATATGCTATAAATAGTAGGGTAGTGTGTAAACAGGTTTCTGTAGTTTGTTATTCTTTCATAGTCTGTACATTTTTTTTCATTTTAAACCTCCTTACTGTATCAGTTTTATCCTTACAGTGTAGACTACTTCATTTTAATAGTAATTAACTTACATTAAAATATCCAGAATATAGCTTATTTGGCATCTAGATGCCCAGATTGTGTTGCATCCGGTGTGCTAAGTGGCATGTTGGATTGAACTGTTTCTGCACATGCGCTGAGTTTGCTTACGTGTGTGTCTGAGCTCCTGCTATGCCTGCAAATCGTCTACATATTGTAATGCTACTTCGTGTATTTACATCTCAAGTGCATTATCACATTGTATTGGGGAAATGTACATATTGTAGAATGGATGGGCACCACTGCAATCATGTTTGAATTTCAGGCTTCACATCCTTTTGACATTAAACAGAATGTCAAATTACTATAGCTTACCTTTTAACAGTATTATGGAAAGGAAAGTTGCTACTCACCACATAGTGGAGATGCTGAGTCACAGATAGGCACAAGAAACAGACTATCGCGACATACACTTTCGGCCATCAAGGCCTTTTTCGAAAATAGGCAGCACATAAGAATGTTGAAGGTTAGATGCATAGATCATGTAACTAATGAGGTACTGGATAGAATTGGGGAGAAGAGAAAATTGTGGCGCAATTTGAGTAGAAGAAGGGATTGGTTGGTAGGACTTGTTCTGAGTCATCAAAGGATAACCAATTTAGTACCGGAGGGCAGCATGGAAGGTAAAAATCGTAGAGGGAAACCAAGAGATGAATACACTAAGCATATTCAGAAGGATGTAGGTTGCAGTAGATACTTGGAGATGAAGAAGCTGGCATGGAGGGTTGTATCAAACCAGTCTCTGGACTGAAGACCACAACAACAACAACAACAACAATTTCACTTGTTCATGTACAGTACTAGGTATGGCCTTCACGTCAACAGGACAGGGAAGGGTAAACTGGCTGGGAAAATATCAGAAAGGTTAAAGGGCGAGACACTGTCATGAGTGATAAAATACCAGTGGTTATAGGGTATAGAAAAAGACCTTTTTTTAGGATAGGGAGGACAGAAAGAAAACAATTTTTATGAGAGGTTAAGATTGAGACAAACCTTACATCAGCGTAAACAGCTGTTGATTAAGAATTTTCAACAATCAGCAGAAATTTCAACTCTATCCAATTTTAACTCAGTCAATGTGTAACATCAGCTATCTTTATTGCCTCAAAATATTCGAGGACTGAGAAATAAAATTAATGAATTAATTATCTGCGTAGATGAATTAGGGTCCTCAAACCCAGCTGACATAATCTGCCTCTCTGAACATCATGTGACCACTGGTATAGAACTTTTAAGTGTTCAGTATTTAGGTTAGCATCTCACTTTTGAGAAGCAGAAATGGAGCAGTTGCCACATTCATCAGGAACAGTCATAAATTTAAGAAGATAGACATAAATTTTGCCTAGAATAGCATGTGGAAACATGTGCAACAGAAGTAGAATTTCACGAACAATCCTTCATAATATTAAGTGTATATCAAGCACCTGCAGGTAACTTTTATCTGTTCATAAACCACCTTGAAGCTGTACTGGCCCTTTTAACAACCAAAAACAAAGAAATAGGTGTTGCTGGTGACTTCAATGTAGATTTTCTTAAAGACTCTCCCAATAATAACTTATTTGAGTTAGTAACACAATCATTCAACTTAATTCTCACTGTAAAGTTCCCCACTTGGGTAGCCAATTGCTCTCAAACAGCCATTGATAATATCTTTATAGAAAAAGTCCAATGAACAAAATTATATTACAAAACCAATAGTCAATGGCCTCTCAGACCATGACATGCAGTTTCTTCTGTTAAATGTTAATAGTGAACAGGATTTAAAATTGTTATATCTGAACTCAAGAGGGTAATCAATAAGCCAAAAATTGATTATTTTATGACACCTCAGAGACATTCACTAGAGTGATGTTTACAGTGCTCATGGGATGAATGAAAAGTGCTTACCTTATTTGAACACTGTTTTCCCCCAAAACGAACCAAGGTTAGAGCAAAGTCTACAAAGAAGCCACGGATTACTCAAGCAATATAGAGGTATCTTGCAAAACAAAAAGAAAACTGTATCTGTCAATCCGAAACAGTTCTGATATTGATGCTATAGCACGTTACAAGAAATACTGCAAAATATTAAAGGCTGTAATACTGACATCAAAGCAAATATATTACAAGAAAAAGATAGTCATATCATATAGCAAAATAAAGACACTATGGGATATAGTGAAGAACGAGACTGGTAGAACCAGAAATAAAGAGGGACAAATAGCATTAAGAGTAACTGATACATTGGTGGCAGAGGTGTATAGTGTTGCAGTACTTCTTAACAAACATTTTATAACTGTTACCGAAAAGATGGGTTTCTCAGGTTCTGTAGATGCTGCTATGGAATACCTCGGACCGGACATTTCAAATAACTTCCATAATATGAATTTGGCCCACACTACCCCAGCAGAAGTAATGTCCATCATAAAATCTTTAAAATCAAAAACATCTAGTGGGTATGATGAAATATCAAGAAAGCTAATTAAGGAATGTGATTCTGAGTTAGGTAAAACATTAAGCTACCTGTGTAACCAGTTGTTTATCAGTGGAATATTTCCTGAATGGTTGAAATATGCTGAAGTTAAGCCACTGTTTAAGAAGGGAGATAAAGAAATAGCATCAAATTTCTGTCCAATTTCACTTTTGCCAGCATTCTCAAATTTACAATCGGCTTTATAACCATCTAATCACAAATAACAGTGTCAAAGTCGCATTTCGGATTTGTAAAGGGTTCTGATATTTAGCAGGCTATCTACACTTACAGTGAAAATGTACTTAATTCATTAGACAAAAAATTGCAGGCAAGTGGTATATTTTCTATCTATCAAAGGCAGCCAGCCGAACTGGCCGTGCGGTTCTAGGTGCTGCAGTCTGGGACCGCAAGACCACTACGGTCGCAGGTTCAAATCCTGCCTCGGGCATGGATGTGCGTGATGTCCTTAGGTTAGTTAGGTTTAACTAATTCTAAGTTCTAGGGGACTAATGACCTCAGAAGTTGAGTCCCATAGTGCTCAGAGCCATCTGTTAAAAGGCATTTGACTGTGTAAATCACAATATCCTCTTAAGTAAATTAGAATATTATGGTGTAGCAGGAAATGCTGCAAAATGGTTCAGATCTTAAATCTCTGGCAGTAAGCAAAGGATATTAGGAAAGAGACATGTATTAAGCAATCTGGCATCATCCAACTGGTAACTAATTACATGTGGGGTCCCACAAGGTTCTATCTTAGGGACCTTACTTTTTTTGTGTATATCAATGACCTTTCATCAGTAACAGATGCCAAGTTTGTTTTGTTTGCCGACGATACAAACATTGCAATAAATAACAAATCAAGTATAGTCTTAGAAAGATCTGCTAATAAAATATTTGTAGACATTAATCACTGGTTCTTAGCCAATTCTTTGTCACCAAACTTTGAAAAGTCACAGTACAAGAAGTTCAGAACTTGTAAGGGGTGCCCCACGAGTATATGCCTAACATATGTGACAAACATATAGAATATATGGACAGTGTTAAATTCTTGGGATTACAGCTCGATGATAAATTCAACTGGGAGGAGCACACCACAGAACTGCTGAAGCGTCTAAACAAATCTCTATTTGCTATGCGAATTCTGTCAGACATAGGGGATATAAAAATGAAAAAGCTGGCATACTATGCTGACTTATACTATATAATGTCATATGGGGTTATTTTTGGGGGTAATTCATCAAGCCAAGCTAAAGTTTGCTGGGCACCAAAACGTGCAATAAGAGGTATATGTGATGTAAACTCAAGAATATACTGGAGAAGCCTGTTTAGGGAACTAGGGATACTAATTACTGATTCCCAATATATTTATTCCTTAATGAAATTTGTCATTAAAAATATCACTTTTTCAAGGCAACAGCTCAGTTCATGGAATCAATGCTAGAAATAAGAATAATCTGCACAAGGATTTAAAGTCACTTACTCTTGTACAAAAAGGTGTGCATTATTCAGGAACACACATTTTCAATAACTTGCCAGCAACCATAAAAAGCTTAACCAATGAAATTCAGTTTAAGAGAAGCGTAAAGGATTTATTGGTGGCCAACTCCTCCTCCTCCATTGATGAAGACCATTTCAACACGGAGAACTTTAGAATATACAAAGGAAAACCATCGAGACAACTGAAAAAGGACAGTGTAATCGACTTTTCATCACCAAACGGAAGAATCAGCACCATCACCGTGAAATCAGCCAACAACCATTCGGGATGGGTTAGTAGACCTGCAGCCAAGTGCCTCCCCAGGTGGCATATCAGGGAATGCCTCCTAGATATAGGTGGTACCGAGGAAATAAATTACTCGGGGCGGACAAAAACTACTAGTAGTGTGTTTCCACAGTGGGCGGCTACAAAAGGCGTCTGTTCCACATGTCAGTGGCGGGCTCAACCAACCTCCTGATCTGGAAAGTCAGGTTGCAACGGCAGCATGCCATATATCCAACTACTAAACATCATGATGGTACAATGAGAAAAATCTCATTACACCGGTCCCCAGTCAGTAGACTGGGATTGTCGTGAGCATCGGATTCCGGTGCTCACAGACATCGTGAGAAGAATCGGAGATTCTCAAACTCCCTTAAGACCATATGCAAACACTACATCGGCACACTCAACGTGAACATACTGATGAAGACAGGAAAGATGAAACAAGTCACAAACAAAGACCATTTCAACACAGAGAACTTAAGAAATACAAAAGGAAAACCATCAAGACAACCGAAAAACCTACGGCTTTTTGGCACAGGATTTGCAGTACACAGGTCCATCACGGACAGCATAATCGACTTTTCGTCACCAAACGAAAGAATCAGCACCATCACAGTGAAATCAACCAACAAATCCTACACAATAATCAATGTACATGCATCGACTAATGACTACAACAGGAAAAACCCAGACTGATGACTTTTGAATGACAATGGAAGAAACTTTCAGGAATATTCCTGCACATAGAGTCAAAATAATACTGGGAGACTTCAACATTAAACTTGGAAAAGAAAAGGAATACATACGTACCACAGGAAAATATACTCCACACAAGGACATGAACAAAAATGGAAAACACCTGATAGACTTTTGGAAAATCCATGACCTCAATGTTATGTCAACAAAATTCAAGAAACCAACACGGAAACTTACACATGGAAATTCCCCAGTGGAAAGCAAGAACTACAAATCGACCAGTCCATAGTTCAGAAAGACTCACAAAAAGAAATTTTGAACATAGACACACGTAAAGGCTACTTCGACTTAGACACCACCTATTACAGATCAGGATTTGTCTTTTGCCCAAGAAAAAGCTCCGGAGAACAAAATTATTGGGCCAGATCCAGAAAACCTTACTTTAAACCAGACACAAATATTAGACTAAATTAAAAGGGAGAAAACGACAGACTGGACACAACTTTCAGGAAGAACTAGCACAAGCACCACACACAAGGAAACACTGTCGGTGGAACCACACATCTGACCAAGCTATTGACCGAGTCAGTGTATGGAAAAAATTTAGTAGCCATAAACAGTCAAGGAAAATCATTCGCAGTGAAAAACAACAGTATGATAAACGGTGACTGATGGAGGTCGAATCGGACTTCACAAAGAACAATACAAGAAACTTCTACAGAACGTTCAGAGAAAATATGACTGGATACCAACCACCCAACTTGTGCCTCAGAAGACCGGATGGAACCCTAGAAACCAATACCAAAAACAATTGTGACATTCTGGCAAAGTACTTTGAAAAACTCAACATGGACACCCCTGTGGAAGAACTGATGACAGAAACGAGTACGTACAATCCAGATAGTGAACCTCCAACTCTAGAAGAAGTTAAAGAAATAATTAAGTCACTCAAGAATCGTAGAGCACCAGGAGAAGACTGCGCCATCGCGGAAATCTGGAAGTTACAAGACCCTGAACTCACCAAAGACATCCACAGGATCTTGGAAGATATCTGGGAGACCATGAAAATTCCTGACGACTGGAAAACTGCCATGATACACCCACTACACAAAAAAGGTGACAAGACTGACCCGAACAACTATTACCGGTCACATACAAGATCCTCTCTAAAGCTTTACTGGACAGACTAGAATGCCATACCAACCACTTGATTGGGGAAGGCTTCCGTAAAGGGTGGTCTTGTGCGGAAGAAATTTGGAACCCTAAAATGATTTTATAACACAGACAGAACCTGATCATTAACTTCGTTGGCTTCAAAAAGGTATATGACTCTATCGACTGAAAACTCTCTTTAAAATTCTAGCTGAATACAAAGTAGACAACAAAACACGGACTATCCTAGAGCAAACCTTGACCAACACGACCTCCAAAATAAAGTTCTGAGGGGAACTATCAGAGCCCTTTGAAATGCGCATAGGTGTCCGACATGGCGATAGCCTCTCACCTCTCCTTTTCAATCTAGTGTTAGATAAGGTAATAAACGAATGGAAAATATCACAACAGGGGATAACCTTGGAAACCTACAGATTAAATTCCTGGCTTTGCAGATGATCTGGCGATTGTCACGAAAGATATAAAAGAAGCTATTGAACAACTACACGAAATCACTTCCAGAACTGGACTACAGATCTCTTACGAAAAGACACATTTTATGAGCACAAAGAAACTCTCAACCCTGAACACAAAGTTCGACATGATTCACAAAACGGCAAACTTCAAGTACCTCGGTGAAAAACAACAAATGAGCGGATGTAACAGAGACTCAAACGAAGAAAGAAAATTTAAACTGGACAAGGCATACAAAGAAATGTGGAATCATTACAACAAGAAGTCTATCTCACAAAAAGGCAAATTACGTCACTACGACACGGTACCTGAAGCACTGTATGCAGCACACCACTCTAATACTAGGGAATACACGTATGAGACAACTAGAAAAAGTAGAACAGAAACTACTTAAGAAAATAACAGCAGTGGAATATGGATCAAAAAACCTACAGAGGAAGTATACAAACTTACGGAGACAATCACAGAAAATATTAGAAAATGCAGACTACAATTCTATGGACACCTATACAGAATGCCATCACACTGACTGACCAAACAGATCTTTGACTGGGTAACCACTAGCAACAACAAATGGGTGGCAGAAGTAAAAAACGAGCTGAACCAACTCAACATCACACCAGACACAATAAACAACAATAAAATTCAGAAACATCATCAAGAAAAGTAAACTACATGAGATACACTGTGACAAATGAACAGGTGTAAAATGGACCGAAGAATGCAAACAAGATCGCAGCCAGAAGATGAAAGAAACATGGGCAACCAAGATGAAGCTAACAAGAAGCATGGGCACGGGACCAGAAACAGAAACACAGCAAGCGAATGAGGGAAGTTCAGGGAGCAAGGAAGGCAACAAACTCAATTGGCCATGTAGTTTAGTCCAACTGCACCCTTTAAGGGCAAAACACTATAATAATAATAATAATAATAATAATAATAATTCCCGTGGAGGCCCGGGAAAAGAATAGGCCTCCGGTATGTTCTGCCAGTCGTAAAAGGCGACGAAAAGAACAAACCACTAATAGGGCTAACCCCCCTTTTAGTGTGATTAGTTGGTTCAGGACAGATCTAAAGAAGCCTCGGACAAGCGCCGTCATGGTTGGGGACGACGCTTGAACCCTATGCGCACCCACAATGGTAACGACACTGCTAGCCAACTGGAAAATGATTCAAATCCAAATAGAGGTGTTTTGCAGGATATGCTTCCTGCAACCACCCTAGAAGGAAAACAAAGACAGAGGATGAGATGGTCAGATGAAGTTAATCGACACCTCATGTTCTGTTATTACCAAGCAACAAATCTAGGAACCAACACAACTGGATACAGATCACAAGTATACACAACATTACCAGATACCCAGAATTAAAATTTTTAACAGAACGACTAGCTGATCAGATCTGTGTAATAATCAAAAATAACAGGATACCCCAGTCAGAATTAGAAAACATCAAACAACAAGTACAACAAATACTGGAACAAAATAATGTGGAATCAGAAGAAGAAGAAGAAAATACAGTAATGGACTCAAACATCCCAGAGCAAACAAACAAAGAACAACACGCATCAATTAAACAGTCAGAGGAAAACGAAATCTTAAGACAGCCACCAGAACAAGCACAAATAGAAGACGAAGTGACACACATGTTAGATATAGAAGAAAAATTTCAGCTGATGTATATAGAATACCCAAAGACACAAATACAGACATTAGACCATTCTTGCATAGACCGCCAAATAACCCACAGGTCGAAACAACAATAAAAACTATCAACACAATCATACACAACAAAATAAATGAAAAAACAACTATGGAAGAGTTACAACTACTGGTTTATATAGGAGCACTCACTACACTAAATAGAGAACAGAACTGACCAACACACAGAAGAAACCCACAAAACCAGCATGGCAACACAGGCTACAGATCAGAACAGAAAAACTGAGAAAAGACATCGGACAGCTAACACAATTTATAAGAAATGAAATATCAGACAAAAAACGAAAAAGGTTACATAAAATCTCTCAACAAGAAGCGATAGAGCAATTAGATGAAAAGAAACAGGAAGTACAACCATTGGCCAAACGACTTAGAAGATACAAAAGAAGTGAAAACAGAAGGAAACAAAACCAAACATTCAATACAAACCAAAATAAATTTTACCAGGCAACAGATAAGACACACATTAAAATAGACAATCCACAGACATGGAACACTTCTGGAGCAACATATGGTCAAATCCGGTACACCATAACAGACATGCACAGTGGATACAAGCAGAAACAGACACATACAATACCACAAATGCCTGAAGTGATAATTTTGCAACATGAAGTCACCCGAGAAATTAATTCTACGCACAATTGGAAAGCCCCTGGAAAAGATAAAATAGCAAATTTCTGGCTAAATAAATTCACCTCAACACATTCACATCTAACTAAATTATTTAACAGTTACATTGCAGACCCATACACAGTCCCTGATACACTTACACATGGAATAACTTACCTGAAACCTAAAGATCAAGCAGACACAGCAAACCCAGCTAAATATCGCCCCATAACATGACTACCAACAATATACAAAATATTAACTTCAGTCATTACACAGAAATTAATGACACATACAACACAGAACAAAATTATAAATGAAGGACGAAAAGGCTGTTGCAAAGGAGCACGAGGATGTAAAGAGCAACTGATAATAGATGCAGAGGTGACATATCAAGCTAAAACTAAACAAAGGTCGCTACACTATGCACACATTGATTACCAAAAAGCTTTTGATAGTGTACCCCACTCATGGTTACTACAAATATTGGAAATATACAAAGTAGATCCTAAATTGATACAGTTCCTAAACATAGTAATGAAAAATTGGAAAACCACACTTAATATCCAAACAAATTTGGAGTAGTGAAATGAAGTAACACAGACCTAGAAGCACTCAATACACTTACACGGTCACAATGCCACAAATATATAATACATCACATACATTCAGCAACTGAAAGATTCACATTAAGCAGAAAGGAAGGAGGAAGGGGATTTATCGACATAAAAAACCTACATTGTGGACAGGTAGACAATTTAAGAAAATTCTTTATAGAACGAGCAGAAACTAGCAAAATACACAAAGCAATCACTCATACAAATACATCGGCTACACCACTGCTATTTCATAACCACTTCTACAACCCTTTAGATGACATAACACCAACAGATGAAGAAAGTAAATTGGAAAAAGAAAACACTACATGGCAAGCATCCGTATCATCTAACACAGCCACACATCGATCAAGATGCATCCAACACATGGCTAAGAAAAGGCAATATATACAGTGAGATGGAAGGATTCATGATTGTAACACAGGATCAAACAATAAACACCAGATATTACAGCAAGCATATTATTAAAGATCCCAATACCACAACAGATAAATGCAGACTTTGCAAACAACAAATAGAAACAGTAGATCACATCACAAGTGGATGTACAATACTAGCAAACACAGAAGACATGACAATGTAGCAAAAATAATACATCAACAGCTTGCCTTACAACATAAACTTATAAAACAACATGTTCCCACATACAAGTATGCACCACAAAATGTACTGGAGAACGATGAATACATATTATACTGGAACAGAACTATTATAACAGATAAAACAACACCACATAACAAAGCTGACATCATACTCACCAATAAAAAGAAGAAATTAACACAACTAATCGAAATATCCATACCCAATACAACAAATATACAAAAGAAAACAGGAGAAAAAAATTGAAAAATACATCCAACTGGCTGAGGAAGTCAAGGACATGTGGCATCAGGATAAATTTGACATCATACCAATTATACTATCAACTACAGGAGTCATACCACACAATATCCACCAGTGCATCAATGCAATACAGCTACATCCAAACTTATATATACAACTACAGAAATCTGTAATTATTGACACTTGTCCAATTACCCGAAAGTTCCTAAAAGCAATGTAACATATACCGTACAGTTAAAAGGAAGTCACGCTTGATCAAGGTCCGCGTCACCTTCCATTTTTAACCAGACATAACGTCTGAGACAAGAAAGAAATAATAATAATAATAATAATAATAATAATAATAAGAAGAAGAAGAAGAAGAAGAATAGTACATTCTAACTTCTGCACCATTTCAGTGACTTAATATATTCATTGTGTGTGTTCCAAATGATTGGAAAAGAGCACAGATAGTCCCAGTCTTCAAGAAGGGTCGTCGAGCAGATGCGCAAAACTATAGACCTATATCTCTTACGGTGATCTCTTGTAGAATTTTAGAACATGTTTTTTGCTCGCGTATCATGTCATTTCTGGAAACCCAGAATCTACTATGTAGGAATCAACATGGATTCCGGAAACAGCGATCGTGTGACACCCAACTCGCCTTATTTGTTCATGAGACCCAGAAAATATTAGATACAGGCTCCCAGGTAGATGCTATTTTTCTTGACTTCCGGAAGGCGTGCGATACAGTTCCGCACTGTCGCCTGATAAACAAAGTAAGAGCCTACGGAATATCAGACCAGCTGTGTGGCTGGATTGAAGAGTTTTTAGCAAACAGAACACAGCATGTTGTTATCAACGGAGAGACGTCTACAGACGTTAAAGTAACCTCTGGCGTGCCACAGGGGAGCGTTATGGGACCATTGCTTTTCACAATATATATAAATGACTTAGTAGATAGTGTCGGAAGTTCCATGCGGCTTTTCGCGGATGATGCTGTAGTATACAGAGAAGTTGCTGCATTAGAAAATTGTAGCGAAATACAGGAAGATCTGCAGCGGATAGGCACTTGGTGCAGGGAGTGGCAACTGACCCTTAACATAGACAAATGTAATGTATTGCGAATACATAGAAAGAAGGATCCTTTATTGTATGATTATATGATAGCGGAACAAACACTGGTAGCAGTTACTTCTGTAAAATATCTGGGAGTATGCGTACGGAACGATTTGAAGTGGAATGATCATATAAAACTAATTGTTGGTAAGGCGGGTACCAGGTTGAGATTCATTGGGAGAGTGCTTAGAAAATGTAGTCCATCAACAAAGGAGGTGGCTTACAAAACACTCGTTCGACCTATACTTGAGTATTGCTCATCAGTGTGGGATCCGTACCAGGTCGGGTTGACGGAGGAGATAGAGAAGATCCAAAGAAGAGCGGCGCGTTTCGTCACTGGGTTATTTGGTAACCGTGATAGTGTTACGGAGATGTTTAATAAACTCAAGTGGCAGACTCTGCAAGAGAGGCGCTCTGCATCGCGGTGTAGCTTGCTCGCCAGGTTTCGAGAGGGTGCGTTTCTGGATGAGGTATCGAATATATTGCTTCCCCCTACTTATACTTCCCGAGGAGATCACGAATGTAAAATTAGAGAGATTAGAGCGTGCACGGAGGCTTTCAGACAGTCGTTCTTCCCGCGAACCATACGCGACTGGAACAGGAAAGGGAGGTAATGACAGTGGCACGTAAAGTGCCCTCCGCCACACACCGTTGGGTGGCTTGCGGAGTATCAATGTAGATGTAGATATATACAAACAAAGATGATGTGACTTACCAAACGAAAGTGCTGGCAGGTCGATAGACACACAAACATACACACAAAATTCAAGCTTTCGCAACAAACGGCTGCTTCATCAGGAAAGAGGGAAGGAGAGGGAAAGATGAAAGGATGTGGGTTTTAAGGGAGAGGGTAAAGAGTCATTCCAATCCCAGGAGCGGAAAGACTTACCTTAGGGGGAAAAAAGGACAGGTATACACTTGTTGTAACATTACAAACGTTTCACCCGCAGATTTTCCTAGTTTGAAACAAAATTTGATGTTAACACGCTGTTCTTTCTGTACACTCAACATTTTCCGACGCACAGACAAAACGTCAACTACTTAAAACAGACGCCACGGGCAGACTGAGTGCAGGAGGCAGATGAAACTCGAGCAGTAGGCAGAGCGAGAGTCAAGTGACAGGCGCCGCGCGCGCGCGCACACACACACGCCCACACACACACACACACACACACACATGATGAAGCAACCGTTTGTAGCAAAAGCTTGAATTTTGTGTGTATGTTTGTGTGTCTATCGACCTGCCAGCGCTTTAGTTTGGTAAGTCTCATCGTCTTTGTTTTTAGATATATTTTTCCCACGTGGAATGTTTCCCCCATATATATATATATATATATATATATATATATATATATATATAAACAAAGATGAGGTGACTTACCGAACAAAAGCACTGGTAGGTCGATAGACACACAAACAAACACAAACATACACACAAAATTCAAGCTTTCGCAACAAACTGTTGCCTCATCACGAAAGAGGGAATTAGAGGGAAAGACAAAAGGAAGTGGGTTTTAAGGGAGAGGGTAAGGAGTCATTCCAATCCCGGGAGCGGAAAGACTTACCTTAGGGGGAAAAAAGGATGGGTGCGCACGCGCGCACGCACGCACGCACGCACACACACACACACACACACACAGACATATTTGAAATATATATATGTATGTGTGTGTGTGTGTGTGTGTGTGTGTGTGTGTGTGTGTGTGTGTGTGTTTGCGCGAGCGCGAGTGTATACCCGTCCTTTTTTCCCCCTGAGGTAAGTCTTTCCGCTCCCGGGATTGGAATGACTCCTTACCCTCTCCCTTAAAACCCACTTCCTTTCGTCTTTCCTTCTCCTTCCCTCTTTCCTGATGAGGCAACAGTTTGTTGCGAAAGCTTGAATTTTGTGTGTATGTTTGTGTGTCTGTCGACCTGCCAGCACTTTCATCTGGTAAGTCAAATCATCTTTGTTTTTATATAGTAGTACTTCTGTTATATGTTTATTGCCTTATAAATAAATAAAACTTTTTTTTAATTTAGTGCATTAATGCGATCTTAGTAAATGATTGATTGTAAAATGATTATTTCATGTAGTGTTAATTTTAAAAAATGACGATCATTCCACTTGGGACCGTGGAAGGCACAGTAGCTTATTTGTTTCAGTTGTAAATATTTGCCATGTATTATTGTTTTTCTGACATGTTCTACATCTTGGAGGACCTCCTCACTATGGACCAATTGGAATCAAAGTAAATCTTATCTACTTCAAGCAAGGTTTGACCTTTGTCCATTCCTTTTAGTGTATAATTCTGTTAGATCCTTGTATGTATAAAGTCCCTTCCCACAATCAGGGTAAGCTAATCTATATGCACCTGTATGTGGGATTTTAGTAACTACAAATAGCCCAGTGTACAAAAGCTGTCATTTATTATTGTGCTTCCCCTGTTTCATACTTATAGTGTGCTTTTGTAGTAATACCTCTTGTCTACTTGAAATTTTGCAGTGCATGCTAATCTTTTGTCATACGACTTTTTCCTGTTCCCTTTTCCTCCAAATTAAGCAAACCTGATGGACTTTTACTTCAAGTGACATCTCTCCCATTGGAATCTTGGGCAATGATTATTCCTATTCACCAACTTCTCTCCTTTCAAACATCAGTTCAACAGGTGTAAAACTGGATGAAGTGTGTTGTAAGTCGATAATGATTTGTTGCAATGGTGAGACGAACTCAAACCATGTGTGCTTTTGCGGTGTATAGGTGCATATAAACCTGTTAAATTCTCCGAATATCCTTTCTTTCGGGTTCCCTCAGGGTTAAATCTGGATACTAATATGTTTTTTTCTTGTTTGTGTTAGTGAATTCCTTACATCTATTGCTTACAAAGTATGATGCACCGTCTGTTAACAATATCTTGGCTTCCCCATTCTCAGTAAATCTTCTGTAATCCTCTTAATAACGGAACCTGGAGGGGGGGGGGGCATACAACATTCTTTTTGAGGGACACTACTGAGAAAGTTTAGTGCAGAATGATTGTAATGCCAGCAACATACATTTCGGGTAAGGACCACAAAGATAAGATATGAGAAATTAGGGCTCATACGAAGGTGTATAGATAGTCATTTTTCCCTCACTACTTGTGAGTGGAACTCAGGAAGGAAATGGCGAGTATTGGAACAAGATACTCTCCACCACGCACTGTACGGTTGCTTGTAGAGTGCGTACATAGATGTACATTTCTAGATTTCCGGAAGTAATGGAGCAGGCACACTGGTAGTATCCAATTATTGAACACTTCACACTTTGTGACACTGAACACAGTTGTATTCTCTGTAACATTGCCAAATACCAATTTCTGAGCCATATCTTTTCAAATCTGGATGCCTTCCAATCACAGGCAAGTATAAAAAGATTCACTGAGAATGACATGCCGTAAATGAAACGAGGTCAGAGTAATGTAAACAAATTTATTGTACAAAAAATAACACAAAAGGCATACATTTCAAATCGGTGATGCAATTTCAGTTATTTACAATTTATACATTAATTTGTAACAATATTTTGTCATAGTATTTGCAATAAAAGCAAAAAGTCACAATCAATGTGCCAAATGAAAAATTTTTATTGTTTAAACACTTAACATTTTTTATAAACTGGTTTGTTTTTGGGTGCTAAGGCACCCGAAAAACATGCCTCGAACACACAGAGAAAACAACAGGAATCAAATATTTTAGTAACATTTCCCCTACAGAGCAGGGTGAGTTTCAGCAGTCATCTCTCTGAAGTATGGAAGATTATTGTAACGAGATAAGTGGAAACAAACAAAACCATTCTCCTGGCTGGAGGTGGCTCGTGGATGGTACATTTAAAAAGATTGCATATCCACATTTGTGTGTGTGTGTGTGTGTGTGTGTGTGTGTGTGTTCACTGAAAGGAGTGAAAGTTAGTCCAAATGCCCCTGTGTGGAATACATTTATTTGTAGATGGTTGGTTGCCTGCCCACATTTATTTTTCCCTGCTTTAGGATATAATATAACCGGGCAGCAGTAGAGAGAAGACAGAATGAAATAAGAAGTGGAACAGTCTAACTGGCCGGGGGAGGCAAGAATACTGAGAGCATGGTCTGTTAAAATAGGGCCAGCAGTAACATGAGGGTATGGGAGGGCCTATGATGGTAAACACTGAAAAAAAAAAATCATTACTTGTCAGACAAGACTAATAAGCCAGTAGGAAGTGGATTTTATTATAATGAGCCCTTGGAAATTAAAGCACTTTTTTACTACAGGAAGATGTGCAATCACAATGCAAATAAGATTTACTTGGTGTAAAACAAGAAAGATGGGGAAAACCATCAGTATATGCAGTTTATAGGTTTATAGTAAAGAGTGCATTTTGATTTGTTGTTTTTGTTTGCTCTGAAGATTCAGAGAGCTACAGAATGTTAATCTCCGTACCTAGTGCACATTTCAGAGCAGACACAAAGCAAATCCTCGCATTATTGGAGGAAGTTTCACATCTTTGGACCATTTTTCTCTACCAGATTGAATTTAGAAATTTCCTTTTTGTACTGGCATGTAGCTGGGCCTCTAAATCTGTGAAACAACTGAGCTCATTTCACTTGGACGAGCTACTAGTGCAGGAGATAAACCACAATAGCCTTACAATGAATTTACATCATTGTTCAGTGTCCTCGGACATAAGCCATTGCAAGGAATCAGTGTTTAATAATATGTGTACAGAAACACTTCTGGAAAAACTTCGTACAAATCTAATAACAGTGAATACCAGAGAAAGTCATCTTGAACTTTTATACATGTTACCCATTATTATTAATATACGTCATGAATGTATCATTTGATTTCTTCACACTTTGAGAAAGAGTTACTCAACATATTTAGCTCATTTCTCCATAGTGAAATATGCCCCGATTGCAGGAAGCAATATGAGTAAATCAGTTCAATATGAAATGAAAAACACAGGGGAGAGAAGTGCCAGTGTTTATATGAAATGAGATCTTACCTTTGTCATGTGCTTTACTAGTGTTTTACAAAGGAACTAACAACTTCTGAAAGCTAGACAGTGTGGCCCTCTTACTATACATCTCATCTACTACAGGCAAGGACTGGCCAGCAATCCTGTCTCACTTAGTTTCCTCCTCTGATGCAAGACAGTTTCATGTGAGGTGAATAAAAATACATGTAAACAAATTAAAAAGTTATAACAAACTTACATACTACCATCTGACTGTGTTATATATTAATCCGATTTGTTGCATTCCAGTGTCCATTATCACAGCTGCTTATAGTAAAAAATTTTCCACGATTAACAATCACCAAGAGCACACCAAATGGCGTAAGTGACATCATTAAGAAATGCACCTGATTCCAATACTATTAAGAACACAAAATACACAACTTTCTATATGATAAGTAAAAAATTTCAAACATTGCAGTTGAATTTATTTTATAAATATGAAAGAAAACATTAAAAAGCTTAATTGTAACTGATATAATAGATGACAATGCATTTATTTATGGAATAAAAGTATCTCGTCAGACAGACTTTCCTCCAATTTTGTTAATAAGTACTAATGTGAATACACCTTTCTTATAATAATAATAATTTTAGCACTCTGTGTTAAATTGCATACAACAATTTCTCAGATTCATTTAGTGAAAAACTTCTTATAAAACTTACATAGCACAAAGATATGCCTCAACTCCACAATTAAAACTGAAAGGCTTCGGACATGAACCAATAACAATGTCGGCCAACGCAATTTGATGCATTTCAGAAAGTTCTTTCAACTCTGAAGTATCGGAAATTTTAGCCTGAAATGCAACACCCTGTTGACAGTGGCTTTTGTGGAGGCACTTTTGGACTGTTTTAGGGTGATCTACACCATTTGGGTAACAATACAGCCACACATACAGGACGGTAGACTTAAATTTTTATACAAAATTTACTACTTCTCTTTGTCTTGTGACTCGCATGTCTTTGAGGTTTCACCTTTTATACTAGAACTGCCTAGTGTTATCTCAGAAATTTTGTGAGCTTCTTCCACAGAATCTACCGATTTCAGTTCACTATTGTTTATGTTTTTCTCAGAAGCAGCTTGCTTAATTTGACAATCAATTCCAACAACAGGCTCATCAACATGTTTAATGGGATAATTATGAATTATCTGTATCACTGGTTGAGGAGAATGTCCACGGTTAATGACTGCTATTTCAGTATTTGGTTTTCCAACCACCTGCAACAAGAATAGAATAATCATGAACTAAAATATAAAAATGCAGAATTAGTTTTTTATTAGTATCAGCAGCAATTTGTTTGAAATTTCTTCTTTTGCAAATGATGTGATGATGAATATGTAGAGTGCTCAACAATGCATAGTGAAATAAGAGTAGTTATGATATAAAATGCAAGCACTGAAATTCCCTGTTCCTTTTCTTGATTTGCTGTTATAATGCAAATGCACTTACTGAACAACTTTCAGCTGATAACAAAATTGAGGACATACCATACAAGAGTAAAATTCAATTTCTGTCCCCTTAAAGGATCATATACTATTGGGATATGCACTTTCAAACAGCTATTCGGTTCCTCCTTTCAATCATCACAAACACCAAAATGAGAGCTTTCAATAGACACGACAGCAAAACAACTGAAATCGCTCAACAAAGGCAAGATGCATACAATTACAGGACTACATTGGTAATGGGATTTTGTTTTAGACTTTCATAACAGGTTTTGTGCTTGCACATTAACATCTTTCTGGACAACCAAAAATATTTTGCACAGGAATCTCTCAGTTTCCGCCAACAACAGCCTTTTAAAACCAATCTCATTCCATCTACCCACAAGAGAGATGCTCAGGTGGATGCCCCATTCTTCAACTTCCTGAAGGGATTCTTCACAGATCACACTGTCGTCTAAGGAACAAAATGTCAATCTACGGAATATCAGACCAGCTCTGTAATTTGACTGAAGAGTTCCCTGCAGAGAGAATACACACAGAAATGTCTAAGCACGGAAGTAGCATCAGAGCTGTCCCACAGGTGTGTCGGTCGAGAGGTAGCTCTCGTACCTGCAGCAGAGTTGACACAGCTTCTCATCAAATGTAACTTACCTTATATTTCACCACTTTTCTTTAGCTTCAACTCCTATACTTTGTGCATGTCTGTATTTATCAGACTGTCTTTACTACAGGTAGGAAGTGTGACTGCTGTGTTCAGATGAGAGCTGAGCTGGTGACCCTTCACAGTGTCGGCTTCAGTCACACAGTTCGAGACTGTTGCCAACGAATAGTCATCTCTGTGTGTGTGTGTGTGTGGGGGGGGGGGGGGGGGGGGTGGCAGACGCAGAGATCCGCGATCCCTCACCCGTGGACGAACGGGAGGTCTTTCCGAGGTACGGCTAGCAGTGAATGACTTTCCGAGTGACCCAACCGGAGGGCCTCCCCGGTTCGTCTGACCAGCAGGTTCACACGCCGTCTGCATTTGAAGTCCCCGAGCCGGACAAAGTCGCAGAGGGTGGTATTACTGGTAGTTGGAAACTCTGATGTTAGGCACGAAATGAGGCCCTCTTAGGGATACGTCGATGAAGGAGGGGAAGGAGTCATTCCAGATGCCGTGAAGAGCACGGGGTGTAGCTAACTGCAGGTGGTGTCTCGTGTCGGTACTAACATAACGTATCGCTTTAGATAGGAAGCGATTCTAGTTTCGGGCGGATAGCTGAAGTATTAAAGACTGCCAGTTTTGCTTCCCAGATGGTGACGAAGCTCACTATTTGTAGCACCGCGAACAGAACGGACCGTGGTCCTCCCCTAGAGTGTCGAGCGAAGGGTCCGAATTGGAGGCTCGGGTAGTTCTTCGACCGCGTAGGCGGCAGATTCCTCGACTCGCATCGTAGGGTCGCGGGTTTCCGGGTTCAACCGAATACGTCGGGAGTCCACTACGTGCAGGAAGTGGGTAGAAGGGGCTGAATGGAGGGGATTAGGTAGTTTTTAGGATAGAAGATCTCACAAAAGTGCAGGAAGAGCTTCAGTTTCTAAGGGTGCAGGGGAAACACGGGAAGTGGGTAGGTATCAATATTGTAACTGTAAACTGTCATAGCTGTGTTGGAAAAGAACCAGAATTCCTAGTGGTAATAGAAAGCACTGAATCTCAAGTCATTCCAGGTATGGAAAGTGAGCTACAGCTAGCAATAAATTCAGCCAAAATTTTTAAAAAGTATCTAACTGTGTTTGGAAAGGATAGATTAAATGCAGTGGGTGTGTAGTGATACATCCTAATTCTCGAATGAGAGGTATCGTGCGTAAATTTTCCTGACAGTAGTCGATAAGTGATTAGCATCCCACTGTTCGGAGGTGTCTTAAATCACAGGTGCTGATACCACAGCTAATGATTCAGTTACTGTACTGAAGTGGATAGCAGTCAGATGACCCTGCCTGGCGAGTTGGAAATAGGAGTTCCATGGAGGGGGCAGTGTGGAGCAAGGAGCTCCGTGAAATCTAATAATATAAAATGTCAAAGATAATAAATGTAGTGTAATTGTTAATTATCAACTTGAATACCAAATCTGGCTCTGAGCACTATGGGACTCAACTTCAGAGGTCATCAGTCCCCTAGAACTTAGAACTAGTTAAACCTAACTAACCTAAGGACATCACACACATCCACGGCTGAGACAGGATTCGAACCTGCGACCATAGCGCCTAGAACCGCACAGCCACTCCGGCCGGTGAATATCAGATGTGTTATGTATGTAGTATAGGGAGACAGTATACAAGTTGGTAGCTGTGATCATTTATCATGTACGGAGTTGTAATTTTGAAGATAATGACAGTGAATTGCATATATCTTCTTATTTAAGTAGTAGAGTGAAAGAATGAGAAGAATTTTCAGCAGCTTTATCTGCAGCCTGTGAACCAAGACGAAGGAAGAAGGCACACTGATTCAGGGCACAGACAATCTGGACCCCAATTAAAGATACTTAATGGGGACTGAGTATTCAGTAAGCAAAATTCACTGTATGTAACGTGAGTGTTCAGGTGGCAACTTATTTTGGTGTTTGGTGAGTGAGGAAGTATAACAAACCATCACACAGCTCAAGCCAACCTGGAACACTCCAGGTGGTGGAGTATTTATTGCTGTCAGAAATAGTTGACGAATTTCATTTACTGTAACAGCCGAGTTCACTTTGTAACCTTGTTTTTTCAGCAGTATCTCTAAAACTGCTTCTTCTCTGATTTAATCTCCTTGTTCATCTGTTAAGTTTTGTCTGAATTTGTTCATTTTCTTCTATTGTGAAGATAAACACACTTCCCCCTCATCTTTTTCACTTCTTTTCTGCACTTTGTTTCCTTCTTTTGTCAGTTTACCACTGGCAAGAACTACGTTTTGGCATTCTGTTAAATATTAATACTTCATAATACACTACAACTGCACTACCTTAAACAATTCACTTTCACTCAAATTTAGTTCCGTATCACTTTTGCTTTTCCTCGAGCCACTCAAATCAGTTTTCGGACGTGTACTGATATGTGTCATCGCCTATGTATACCCACCTGAAATCATCCTATTCTTTAATGTAACCACCACCACCACCACCACCTGGTGAAAGGTAACATTCTTCCAATGTTTCTGAGAGGTATAATAGTGTTACTCCTCATCGTGAAGGGGGCAATCTGGTACGATTTTAGATCACAGTTTGTAGTGATTAAGGGAACTCTGACAGCACAAAGATACATCAAGTACGTACCACGTCCTCACGTGTTACCTCCGACGTGACAGTATTGTGATGCCATTTTTCGACAGGACTAAGCACACCCACACACAGCACGCACCTCCACAAACTGTGTTATCCTCACAGCTAGTGAGATCACCACACCTGTCCCTGGTAGAACATGCCTGGGAGCAGCTCAGGTGTTAGCTGCACCTGTGCACCAGTATTCAGGATATCTAGGACCAGTTATGACAGTTGTCAACCACCTCACCTCAGGAGAGGATACGATGACTTTCTGATGACTTTCCCAACCAAATTGGTGAACGAATCTACACCAGAGATGGTGCTTCACTGCTTTTGTCATGTGGAGTATTTCTGTTAGAAATAAGCTGCCACCCACTCAGCTCTCCTCGTGTGGTACACAACGTCGAAGTGGAGAGCTGCATTTTAGCAGAAAGGCTTCTGTCGAGGTATGAGGGAGACACTCAACTTTAACACTTAATTGATTGTTTACTTTTTCACATAAATATTTCTCTTGTTTATAAATACTTTGCTCCGACATTGATAAAATTTGCACCAGGTCAGATTTAACACTAGTATTAAAGCACTGGAAAATGCAAAGTATATACACGGTGTACATAAAGTTCGGGAACACTTTCGATTATTTATTGGACAAGAACTAAACATTGTACAGGTGTCACACATATCGCATTCTGAACAGAAATTCAAAGCTTTTTTTTTTTACAAACATTCGATATGCGAACCGTGAGTGACCTGGCAAATGTCAATACAATAATCGAATTCTTGCCATACTCGTCCCAACATGGTATCGTCGACTGTGGCAGTCACTTCCCGTATTCTCTCCCGGACACTTCCCGTATTCTCTCCCGGAGCTCTGCTACATCACGTGGTAGAGGCAGTAAATGGCCTTCCTTGTTGGTGGCTCTGTACCGGACTTTGTTCTACACATCCCTTTAACAGCTGTAGCACAATTGTTTTTGTCAAACTCCAACACACAGAAAGCTCACTCCGCACCTGAACTCAATGCGTTTGTGACTAGCGCCGACTATCGGCAAATTACCAAACTACACTATGGGGGAGGGAGGAAAAAAAAAAGCTTACGGGGTTTCTCCTCAAAATGACATACGTATGATATCTGTACAATGTTTGGTTCTTGTGCAATAAATAATCTAAACTGTTCCCGGACTTTATGTACACCCCCATATTTCTTCTGCAGGAAATAAGTTGCTTTACTTATTAATAAACAAGAATTTCTCAATTTGACCTACCTCAAATGGTAGGGAGGTGGAAGAAAAAGCTTTTATGCCGTACCTGATTTTGTGCAGCAGGTTCCAGTACTGCCGGCATCCTCTCAGTGTGCGGTTCAGCGCTGCCTTTCATTCCGAGTGAGATGTGCTTATTCCCGACACTGAAGTTTCTACCAAAAATCCCAGCACAGAATATTGTGATGACGTAAATTACAACGAAAACCGCAATTACGAACACAAACAGTCCGTACAGCATCGAATGTGATTCTAAAAATAACAAAAGACCTCAATTATCAGCAATAACAGCACTATAGCAATACATGAAACTAAACTAGTCACCCGTAATAGTGAATCTAATGGTGTCTTAAGTTAAACAGTGAAAACTCCTGGTAGAAATATCAACAATGTAGGAAAAGGAAGATTACTAAACATAAAAAGAGATATGTCACGTAGTAGACAAGCACAATTAACAGCTTTCGGCCACAGCCTACATCAGTAAAACACACATGTGCACACACACAGGAACTGTGGAAGCAGACACCTAATAAGCAGTCTTTGAATATGATGGCTTCACTTATTCTGCCCCCCCTCCTCCCCCCCCCCCCCCCCTTCCGCCCCAAAAAAAGGGGTGTGAATCCAGGATGATGTCACAGACGATCAGCACAAGGTGCAAAAAATGTCAGCTCTTTAGAATGTGTCGTCTCAACGAATCCTTTCTTTTAGTCAAATTATGCCAGAAATTTATTTTCTCCTCAACTTTAATCAGTAACACCGCATTGGCCACATGACCTCCCCATCTAATCTTCAGCATTATTCTGCACCTTCCCATTTCAAAAGCTATTTTCTTGTTTGAACTGCTTGCTGACCATGTTTCACTTGGGTACACGCTTGCATTCCAGACAAATACATTCAGGAAGACTTTGTAACATTTGAATTCATATTTGACATTGACAGATTTCTCGACCTCAGAAATCAGCAGTTCTGACAGAATGTTCTCTACTCCAGGAGCCTTGGTGTGGCTTATATCTTTTGGTGCTCTGTCAATTCTTTTTGGAGTCTCATATCTCCCATCTCATCTTCTACATCCTCTTCCCTTTCTATAATACTGCCTTCAGGTTCATATCCCTTGTACTCCTTCCACCTTTCAGCTTTCCCTTTTTCCCCACCTTGTGGTGTATGATTCTATATTCTTATACTTGCCTCCTAGCCATTCTCGATTTGCTATTTTGCACTTCCTGTGAATGCCATTTTTTAGATGTTTGTATTCCCTTTTCAGCTGCTTCACTTGAAGTACTTTTATATTTTCCAATTTCATCAATTAGATTCAGTATCTCTTGTGATATCAAGTGATATCTAATAGGCCTTATCTTTTTAGCTATTTTATCCTCTGCTAAGTTCACTGTTTCATCTCTTGTGGCTGCCTGTTCATCATCTACTGTATTCTTTTCTCCCATTCCTGTCAATTGTCGGCCTAATGCTCCCACTGAAACTCTCAACAGCCTCCGATTCTTTCTGTTTATCCAGGCCCCATATCTCCTTAATATCTTAGATTTTTGGAATTTCTTCAGTTTAAATCTGCTACTGATAACCTCAAATTGTGCCCCTTAAAATGTATTATAGTTGCGGATCTGGTTCCGAAATCCCCATCTCACCATTACATAATCAATCTGGAACATTCCCATGACTCCAGATCTCTTTCTCACGATTCTTAAACCAAGTGTTAGCAATGATTAAATTAAGCTCTCTGTACAATTTTACCAGGTGGATTCCTACTTCATTCCTTTCTCCCCAGCTCACATAAACCTAGTATTTTTCTTTTTCTTCCTATTTCTACTACCAAATTCCACTCCATCACAAATTTTCATCTCTGTCAACTATTACGTAATGTCTTATCTCATACTTATCTTGAATCTGCAGAGATAGTTGGTATATAAATTTGTATTATTGTGGTGGGTGTTCGCTTTGTGCCCATCTTGGCTGTGACAATGTGTTCACTGTGCTGTTCATAGCAGCTTACCCACATTCTTGTTTTCTTATCCATTGTTAGACCTAATCCTGCATTAGCCCTGTTTGATTTTTTATTTATAACCCTTCACTCACCTGATGAGAAGCCGTGAAAAAGCAGGTCGACTCCCGTAATGGTGTTTTGTAGGCAGTCCTATTTCACATATTTAGGTCTATACAAAATGTTTGCCAATTTTCTTTTCAAAATTGCGATGTTAGAGTTCCTACATTAATCAAATGTTATACAAATTATCACGTTTGTAGAAACAAATCCCTACAAAAAGTTACTATAATCACTTCAGTTGTTGGCCTCGTTTCAATGAGGAGACCATTGGTTTTATCAGGAATGGTGGCAATCGAAAGTTAAATTTCATACATGCCAATTAGAGCTAAATTGCTGTAAATTTCTGGGATCTGTTGGTATACTTTTGATTGCCCGATTTTCTTTAACCAGCTGACCCTCATATTGATGAGCAGGAATGCCTGATTAAAATTACCAAATTATTAATAACTACATTTCAATACACAATATGGATCTCATGGTCATAAACCCGAGAGTCCCAACTGCTTAAGCACAATTTAGTACTGCATATTCTAATAGACGCTGCTCATGAGAAATAATATATAAACAAATAATACTAATAATAAAGCCCATGGAGATCAGAACCAACCAACACACAGAAGAAACCCATAAAATCAGCATGGCAACACAGGCTACAGATCAGAATAGAAAAACTGAGAAAAGACATCGGACAGCTAACACAATTTATAAGAAATGAAATATCAGACAAAAAACGAAAAAGGTTACATAAAATCTCTCAACAAGAAGCGATAGAGCAATTAGATGAAAAGAAACAGGAATTACAACCATTGGCCAAACGACTTAGAAGATACAAAAGAAGTGAAAACAGAAGGAAACAAAACCAAACATTCAATACAAACCAAAATAAATTTTACCAGACAACAGATAAGACACACATTAAAATAGACAATCCACAGACATGGAACACTTCTGGAGCAACATATGGTCAAATCCGGTACACCATAACAGACATGCACAGTGGATACAAGCAGAAACAGACACATACAATACCACAAATGCCTGAAGTGATAATTTTGCAACATGAAGTCACCCGAGAAATTAATTCTACGCACAATTGGAAAGCCCCTGGAAAAGATAAAATAGCAAATTTCTGGCTAAATAAATTCACCTCAACACATTCACATCTAACTAAATTATTTAACAGTTACATTGCAGACCCATACACAGTCCCTGATACACTTACACATGGAATAACTTACCTGAAACCTAAAGATCAAGCAGACACAGCAAACCCAGCTAAATATCGCCCCATAACATGACTACCAACAATATACAAAATATTAACTTCAGTCATTACACAGAAATTAATGACACATACAACACAGAACAAAATTATAAATGAAGGACGAAAAGGCTGTTGCAAAGGAGCACGAGGATGTAAAGAGCAACTGATAATAGATGCAGAGGTGACATATCAAGCTAAAACTAAACAAAGGTCGCTACACTATGCACACATTGATTACCAAAAAGCTTTTGATAGTGTACCCCACTCATGGTTACTACAGATATTGGAAATATACAAAGTAGATCCTAAACTGATACAGTTCCTAAACATAGTAATGAAAAATTGGAAAACCACACTTAATATCCAAACAAATTCAAATAATATCACATCACAGACAATACAGATTAAGCGTGGAATATACCAAGGAGACTCATTAAGTCCTTTCTGGTTCTGCCTTGCTCTGAACCCACTATCCAACATGCTAAATAATACAAATTATGGATACAATATTACTGGAACATACCCACACAAAATCACACATCTGCTATACATGGATGATCTAAAACTACTGGCAGCAACAAATCAACAACTCAACCAATTACTAAAGATAACAGAAGTATTCAGCAATGATATAAATGTGGCTTTTGGAACGGACAAATGTAAGAAAAATAGCATAGTCAAGGGAAAACACACTAAACAAGAAGATTACATATTGGATAACCACAGCGACTGCACAGAAGCGATGGAAAAAACAGATGCCTATAAATATCTAGGATACAGACAAAAAATAGGAATAGATAATACAAATATTAAAGGAGAACTAAAAGAAAAATATAGACAAGACTAACAAAAATACTGAAAACAGAATGGACAGCAAGAAACAAGACCAAAGCTATAAATACTTATGCTGTACCAATATTGACCTACTCATTTGGAGTAGTGAAATGAAGTAACACAGACCTAGAAGCACTCAATACACTTACACGATCACAATGCCACAAATATATAATACATCACATACATTCAGCAACTGAAAGATTCACATTAAGCAGAAAGGAAGGAGGAAGGGGATTTATCGACATAAAAAACCTACATTGTGGACAGGTAGACAATTTAAGAAAATTCTTTATAGAACGAGCAGAAACTAGCAAAATACACAAAGCAATCACTCATACAAATACATCGGCTACACCACTGCTATTTCATAACCACTTCTACAACCCTTTAGATCACATAACACCAACAGATGAAGAAAGTAAATCGGAAAAAGAAAACACTACATGGCAAGCACCCGTATCATCTAACACAGCCACACATCGATCAAGATGCATCCAACACATGGCTAAGAAAAGGCAATATATACAGTGAGATGGAAGGATTCATGATTGTAACACAGGATCAAACAATAAACACCAGATATTACAGCAAGCATATTATTAAAGATCCCAATACCACAACAGATAAATGCAGACTTTGCAAACAACAAATAGAAACAGTAGATCACATCACAAGTGGAGGTACAATACTAGCAAACACAGAATACCCCAGAAGACATGACAATGTAGCAAAAATAATACATCAACAGCTTGCCTTACAACATAAACTTACAAAACAACATGTTCCCACATACAAGTATGCACCACAAAATGTACTGGAGAACGATGAATACATATTATACTGGAACAGAACCATTATAACAGATAAAACAACACCACATAACAAACCTGACATCATACTCACCAATAAAAAGAAGAAATTAACACAACTAATCGAAATATCCATACCCAATACAACAAATATACAAAAGGAAACAGGAGAAAAAATTGAAAAATACATCCAACTGGCTGAGGAAGTCAAGGACATGTGGCATCAGGATAAATTTGACATCATACCAATTATACTATCAACTACAGGAGTCATACCACACAATATCCACCAGTGCATCAATGCAATACAGCTACATCCAAACTTATATATACAACTACAGAAATCTGTAATTATTGACACTTGTCCAATTACCCGAAAGTTCCTAAAAGCAATGTAACATATACCGTACAGTTAAAAGGAAGTCACGCTTGATCAAGGTCCGCGTCACCTTCCATTTTTAACCAGACATAACGTCTGAGACAAGAAAGAAATAATAATAATAATAATAATAATAATAATAATAATAATAATAATAATGTTTGCCAGTGAAATACAGAAATTCTTACCTGCGGAATTTATGAACTATTACAAATTAAAGAAGTTGAACAGTATCTTCACATTAGGTCAAAGCTCGCACCATTTCAGGTTATTTTACTTTAGCTTCCACCCAGGCTTGTTATCAGTAGCATACAGAGCTGATCTTGTCTCCGCCGTTGTTCAATTTAGCTTCAGGGCACATTAGTGACAAAATTTAGATTTGTTTCATCAAGACTGACTGGCTGGATGATTAAAGGGACCAAACTACAAGGTAATCAGTCCCGTTTTCCTTGAAAATATAGGTCTACATGATTGTACATCAGAGATGGCTTACCATTGTAACCTTACATAACGTGTCAATCGTGGTAAAAGAAAGAAATGCTCCAAAAGTAATTTAACAGCGAAGTTTCGATTCCCAGAAAAGCGTAGTGTCATGTTGGGTTGGTAGAGTAACAGCAAGTGTTAATGCGCGACGTCATGCTGAATCGAAATTTTTTTTAAAAATATGTATCTAAATGTATGTACCCCAATATTAATGTAAGATATGAGTAAAAATCGTGTGACTATTATATCGTATTCACAGTGATATAATAGTGATTTGACATAGACTTGACAATGAAGAAGTATATTTGTTCTTTGATAAAGACAGGTGTTAGCACTATCAAGTTACTCTGCTGCACGATAAGTGAATTTCGTGTTTTAGTCCTAACTGATTGTGTAGAGGGCAATTCTAATTAATTAATTAATTAGATAATTGAGTCCTTTGAGTGGTAAAAGGAAGAGAGAGAGAGAAACAAAAAGGAATAAGCTAGCTGTCCAAATAAAGGTCACATCTTGCGGACTTTATCAGCGAGGCGCGATATATGTTACAAGGGATCGCGCTACAGCATCATTGTGGACTTCACTTAAAACAAAGAATTATTACCAATAATAATTACATCGGAAGTTGTTTTGAGAAAGCATACGATTCTGAACTGACTTTTTATTAACTGTTACGAAAGACAATCAATTCACGAGAGAAAAAGACAGATTTCGGGAATTAGATTTGATTGTATGGTTGCATAGCAACATAACAACAGTCTTGGGTTACGTGTAGCTGGAACAGAATTGTAAGTTGAAAATAAAACACACACACACACACACACACACACACACACACACTAATTATGATCGAGTTCCGAGTGAATGTGACTGTTTTTAGCCAAATCAGGACCTCAACAAACTACAGTTACATAAAAAGACAATTCATGTGTTGTCTCTCATTTCAGTAGACGACCAACTGAAGAAACTACAATTTCACATCAATGTTTTCACTTTTACCAACACAGTGACACTTTCTTTTCCGTTTCCTGCCATACTCTAACGAAAGCTATAAATTGGAAGTTCTTAATGTCTTGTTGTGTATCACGATTTCGAAAAGATCATAACATGTTCCGTTTCCCCACTTCCTCAAACATACGACCCTGAGGATTTGCCGAGTGCGTAAAGAAGCAAGAAGAGAGAAGAGAGAACCAAACAAACCACAACCACTACCAATGACGAAGGAGGAGGAGACAAGAGGAGGAGACAAGAGGAGGAGAGGAGACACCGTGCAAAACCTAGGGGAAGAAAACCCCGAGGTCTAGCAAAGGGCAAAATGTTAGATAGGGGGGGGGGGGGGGGGGGTTATAAGAAGAGGGGCCGGTGAGATGCCATATCCAAGGAGCAGCAGGAAGTCCCCGAAAACAGATTGCAATGAGGGTACATACATCACCCACCCCCTGCCACTTGCCAGAGGTATCACACTCAGAAAGGCTATGAACATGGACTGGACAAGAGCAGCACAGATAGACACAAGATGAACAAGTCAAAGAACTTGTGAGAGTGTGGGGAGAAGAGTGGAAGAGCAGGCAGGTTGACGGCTGGGCTGGGCCACTGAGCCCAGACGACCGCAGCCCAGTCTGGGCAGGGGAGGCGACAGTCTTCTGCTGACCCCTCAATGGGCCGATAAGTTTTAAGTGGCCTGCTCTTAGAGTGGTGAAAGCCCTCTTCAGGAATAAAACATAAAACTAAGCAGCTGAGGCATCATCTCCTCAAGACTAAGTAGGTATACCTTATAGACAAGAGCAGTTGTATTTATTAAAATGTGTATAAGGAATGTTGGTGGTTATACTAATTGTCATGTCTTGTATTTACAAATGTGCATGTGAAGCAACTATTTATCACTTCATCTGTACAGTGTGCTCTTCTTTTCTGGCAAGACAAGCACTATTAACCATTTGCCTTACGATTTAAGTTCCGTTAGCATGAGCCGTAAGGGGCTGCAAGGTACGGAAGCGCCTTACGACTCCCAGCGCTTACACAGGCTAAGGCACTATGTATGGTGGTGTCCGAAGTCGTGCAGACTCCCTCGGGATTTGTAAGTACGTGTGTGAGATGCCAGTAACGTGACATTTCTACAGGTATCATAAATAATGACCATTAGTTGCCCATTGGAAACTAAACATTCTTTGTCTGAAATGCAACAATATATTCACAAACATTTTATTTCCCTTTATAAGCAAACATACATTGATGAAATACATCTTAATATAATATTCACAACAATGTTATGATCTAAGACTGTATAATATTTTGCTCAAAACATTCTGGGACCTGTTACGTTAGTACGTTGGCAAACATATTTTCAAACGCAACGTCTTCACAATGACGTGTACGCGAATTTAATAGTCTTCGGTTTATGATATCGTTCAAAACAATCTGGTACATGTAATGCAATCCTGCACTTTTTGCATTCCCATGTTTCGCTGCGTCGCTTATGCTTTTTGCACACTACACAAGCTCTCGCAGGATCTACTTTTGATGGTGTTGGATCAATGTGTTTGGGAAAATGTGCCCAATGTTGCATGTGCAGTCTTTGTGGTATATCGCTGGATGCTAATCGTCCCTTCCGATTACATTCCAGTAAAGGTGTAGTTTTCAACAGTGATTCTGCAATGTGAATCCTATATTCTGCGTAGCTCTGTCATTTGCCACGATGTATTTTGTAACACAAAATGTACGTGTTAAATAAAGCAACATCAAATAGGTAAAAGAATATCTTGCGGTATCCTTTCATACATTTTCTCATCACAGGGAAGCATGCGAGCATCTGATCTTGGCGATCAATTCCAATTGTGCCTCTATTGTATTCAGCGACACATTTCGGTTTCCACGGCGCATTGCGGAGAGATGTGTCTGTGGCAATCATTTCTGCTGTTGAATGTCTTGTGGAAAGAATGTAAACGTCTCGTTTATCTTTCCATTTTAGTGCCAATATTCCATTACAACTCCTCATTGTATATTCTACCTTCTTTAATTTTGTCTTCAGGAAGTATGTGGGCATATTTTTTCTGTTTGAGCACACTGTTCCAATCACATTAGTTTTATTGGAGAGGAGAGTTTTGAAAAGCTTCCACGAAGAAAACCAGTTATCTAAATATAAAGTATGCCCTTTGTGTAATACCGACTGTGATAGTACTAGAACTACACTTTCAGAGGCACTACCATTAGCATCACATGTATATCTTAAAATCATAGCAGTATCCTGAACTTGACTCACACAATTTATAAATTTTAATACAAAACCTCGCTCCTTTAGATGGGTTAAGTTGTTTGCAGGATAAGCACCCCTTAAATTTCATTAATGATTCATCAATGACAATATTCTCTTGCACTGTGTACACTTCCTTAAATTTCTGACTGAACATATCTATGACTGGCCTTAGTTTGTACAGCTTAACTGTGTTGTTGGCTAACTGTTATTCGCTAGATGCAGAAATCTACTTATGTGCAGAAATCTCCTGAATGGCATCGACTTCCTAAATATTGACGTTTCTATAACGGCCATCCTAGACCAGTACATCTGAATTGATGGTTTCCTTACTTCAGCCACGATTATACACAGCGCAATGTATATTTATTTCATTACAGCTGATTGACCATTTTTGGTCTATTTTTTGTCTCTTCTGTTCATTGTTGAGTATGTATTGTGCATATCTATTCGTCTAAGTTACGATGATTTCCCAAAATGTACTATTAAATATTACATAGAAAACGTCGAATTCTCTTATGCTTGTACTCACGTGCTGTAAAGCTGCTTCCTTTATTCCAGGATTTTCCGTATATGTCCAGATTGTTGGTTCATTGTCTTTCTTTTGCCACGTCCACGAGTCATTGTTGCTGGTAGGTTTGCTCTCCTCTGTCAGTATCATCTTCGATCAGCAGCCGCTCACACTGTTTTCGTACAGGAGGTAAAATGTCACTACCACTGTCACTGCTGCTGTCAGAATATCCTGTAAAATCATTGTTGGCTATGCCACCAGATATATATCTCCCTTTCCTCGTGAACACATTTGCTACACATCGGGAACATTGTGAAGGTATTTTTGTGATGTCGGCAGGACCGAATGCGGCGAAGAACACTTCATGTATGCCTTGTGCACTCTATCTGCTCCGCAACGTGTCAGATGTTCTGTTTACATTTGGTGCGGGCTGACCGACGACATCTCTCATACGATATGCGCTTGTTTGGCGCGGTAAATGTACTACGTCTCTGATATGTCTAGTTGATGTTTGGCCAGGTTGGCAAGGTACATCTCTCTCACAACATTGTATGCTAATGGGTTAAGCTCTGGGTATGTCCATAGTAACTACTCTACTGTGAGACACTCATTGCCATTAGGATGTTAAGGACACAATTAAGGATTGGTAAACTTCCAATTTTGAACTGCCAAAAGCAGCTTCTGACTATTCATTTTAAGGATAAATCCTACAATACCATTTTCAGGTGGTGATCCAGTGAAACTGCACAACTGCCAAGGATTATTTCGTAACAGGTAGGATTAGTGACGTGACAAAGTATTGTTCCTCCTGCCACTGAACTTCAGTAATCCCTCCACCCTTATATCTAACTTCAAACTATATATTTCCGTTTTTTAATTTTCTGGCCTACCTGCCTGCTTAACGTACCTAGCATTACACAGCGAGAGTAGAATTTCAGTTTTATTTGTCCCAATGACGACATTTTCCCCGAGTAGGCTCTGTGCAGATATCCGAATGGGGAACTATTTTACCTCCAGAATATTTTACCCGTGCAGATGCCATCATCATTTAATCAAATAGTATAGCTGCATGTGCTGCAGTACCGGCACAGCAAGGCCATGTTGGGTTATTTGGGGAAAAGAGACCAAACTGCGAGGTCATCGGTCTCATCGGATAAGGGAAGGATGAGGAAGGAATTCGGCTGTGCCCTTTCGAAGGAACCATCCTGGCATTTGTCTGAAGCGATTTAGGGAAATCACGGAAAACCTTAATCAGGACGACCAGATGCGGGATTGAACCGTCGTCCTCCAGAATGCGAGTCCAGTGTGCTAACCACTGCACCACCTCACTCGGTAGGGCCAAGTTGGCTGATGTTACGACATCAGATCGATCGATCGTGTCCTTATGACTCCTGAAAATGCCTCTCTTCAGGAACTGCACATTTGTCTGGCCTCTCAACAGATGCTCCTCAATTGCAGTTGCACTTATGGTACTCCTTGAGGCCTCAGGGTGTGTCTTACAACCAGTCCCTTCTTTCATTCAAGTTGTGCCATACATTTCTTTTTTCCTCAGTTTGATTCAGTGCCTCCTCATCTGTTAATCTAACCATCTACTCTGTAGCACCACATTTCTCTTCTAATGTGAACTGCTTAGTGTCTGCATTTCATTTACGTACATAGGTACACTCCTGACAAATCTCTTCAGAAGACATTTGTTAACATTTTGCCATCAATTCTTTTACAGCCCAAATACCACAAGACATTTCCAACTTTTAGTGTCCCACTCTCTAATCTAGTTTCATTTTGAAATCTGTCTTACTATTATGTACCCTATCTGAAATCTTCCGATGTCTTAAGGTTTCTTCCCCATTTACAGTCTTCTTCCATCAATCTAAATTGTATAAGGTAGTTTCCTATTCCACTCCTTTTCCCCAATCCATGTTATCCTACAATTTTTCGTTTTATTCTGTTTCCTGCTACAGAATTCCAATACCCCATCACAATTAAGTTATCTGAATAATTTCCTTTTTTGTCATCCCAAATTGCCAACTGCGTACTGTGTGGAACTTTAGGTTACCCGAGGCATCTTGACCACCACTTTTCTCCCTTTCCCACAAACTATTCATTGTTTGACTGCTACTCTTTCTCTCCTCCTCCGAAATCTATAGTATGGACCCAATTTTAGTGGTTTCTCTTTCACACACTAATTGTTTTTCGGAAACAAGATTCTTTAATTTCATCACAGACTGTTCCAAATTTCTTATTTGTGAAACAAGTTGGCGTATAAACTTTCACTACTGTGATGGGTGTTAGTTTTGTCTCTCTTGACTACTATAATGCCTTCACTACACTGTTCATAGCAGCTTACCCACATTACTATAAGATGCAATCACATTAAAACGAGATGATATATAACAAACAAAGTGCAGATGTCAGTAATGCAGGTAGGTGCACATGTACAAGTGCCCTCTACTGGGAATTTGAAAGGAATGGCTTCAAAATTCACTATTGTGCCATTTGTTAGATCTGCTCAACACAATGTCAGCAAGTCACGTGCATCCAACTTCACTATATAGGCTGGCGACGAGGAAAAGTAAGGTGTAGTGCAATTTTTTACTGCAGACACAGAACAAGACGGTGTCATTTTTAGCCTGATAGCAAGTGTCAGAGGCAACAATGGAAGCACACTGATTCACCCCCACCAAAAAATCCAAAGCTGTGTAACATCAGCTCCTAGAAAGTCACATGACCTTTTTTCTTTGACTGCAAAGACCAGCTGCCCATTGACATTCTAGAACACAAAACCACAAAATGCACAGCAGTACATGGGCACTTTGGAATAACTGAAGTTCACAATCAAGTCCAAACACCCAAGAATATGGACAGACAGCATCATTCTCTCGCAGGACAATGCCTATGCACACGTTGCCGAGGTTGTTTTGACTCCACTGTAAAAGTTTTACTGGGAAGCCCTCACACATCCCCCATACCATCTCAATCTCTTCCTGTGTGATTTCTATATCCTTCAAGGCCTGAAGAAAGATATTTGTGACCATCAGTTTTCTTCAGACAAAGAGATGCACATCTCTGTACAATCTTGGTTCTGTAGGCAACTGCAAACATTATTCCACGAGGGCACTGAGCATCTTGTCTCTCAGTGGGATAAACATTAACAGTTCTGGTGATTACTACTGAAATAATGAACAGTTTACTTACCTTTCTTTCCATGTGTCTCATTTTCATTTTCATTTGACTGCCTTATATATTATGCATTACCAAACCTACTTTTGCGTTACCGCTATTTGATCTCGTGTTTGTATACCTGCACACACCTATCTTAAGTCTCATTCTTTCTGTCACCACACTTCACTAATTTCTACTATACTTTACTTCAATCTGTCCATTTCCCTTTGTAAATTCTCTAACCTAGTTATCCAGTTACGAGATCTAACACACTGTTTTGTGATGCATAGAATACCAAGTTTTGTTTCTCCTGATGGTGGCATGCCTCAGTAGTCCCAGCCAGAGATCCAAAAATTTTAACGAACAGGACACCATCATTAAGTGATACAGTAGAGATGTACACACTTGGGAAAATAACAGCTGCTGTTCCCACTCAGACAATGAATGGACGTAATGGAATTAAGGACAAAGTTTAAACTGACTGACTAAATTTGACATGTGTGCTGATTAAGTGGATTAAGAACAGAGGAGACCTAGAACTACATAATAACAAAATTTGGAAAATGTAAAAAACACACTGTTGCACCCTGAGCTAAAAAAATACCTCAGAAATGCCTAGAAGCAAAAGTTAAAATTTCACACATCTACAAAAAGAAAGCGTGAAGCATACAATAGTGAAAGACACTGCTGAAAATCTTAGAAAATTCTGGTTCTATCTAAAATTGCTAAGCAGTTTAATGGCTTCCATTCAATATGGCGTAGCAACAGAAAACAACTAAAGGAAGCTGAAGTTTTAAATTTTGCGTTTGAAATATCCTTCACCCCTGAGGACTGCACAGATATACTGTTTCTCGATCATCGTTCAAACTCCTCTACACAGGACACAGAAATTTAAATCCCTGGTCCACTAGAACAGCTGAACAAGTTGCTAACAGTTAAGTCGCCATGTTCAGATGGAATCAAAATTTGGTTTTCCAGACAATATTCTTCAGCACTGACCACTTTTATCACTTTTATGACAAATCTGTTGCTCAGACAAAGTCCCAGGTGACAGGAAAAAAGCACATAACTCCAGTGTATATAATTAGGGTGAAAGACTGCACCTGCAATATTACCATCCACTGTCTAATATAACAGGATGGATCCGATAGCTTAGTGTGTGCTTGGATTCTCAGCAGAGAGAGAATTCTGGGACTCTAAGGTGGTCTATCTTAACTACTTTACCAAGGCTCGATTACAAGAAGAGAGTACGATGGTACCTCCTCAGAGGTGACAGCCTCTGTCTGCTGATCAAGTGTTCTGCTGCCGTGCTTTCCCTGTTTCCTGGCCGCAGTGATTGTGGCTGGCAGCAACAGCTATGGGGACATCGGGCTGTGAGCTGTGTCATGATCCCGGGCACAAGGTGTGGTGGTATGCCCCTGGCACCCTGAGGCTTAGGTGGTAGATTGCAATTCACGTCCCGGCTGCGCCAGAAGTGTCTGCGTCATCGGCACGGCACAGGGTACGGTGGGATCGAAGTCGCATTGCGGCCCAGTCATTTGACAGTGATGAGTGCGTTCTCTAATATTGCTTCTTCCCGCCGATTTCTGTCGTTTACTTCAATGTCTTCAAAATGCTTGCATGATGGAGAATATTTTAACCAAACTGACGGCATGGTGATGGGAAGTCCATTAGCTCCAGTAGTAGTAGACCTCTTTATGGAGCATTTAGAAGACATCGCCTTGACACAGCTGCTGCAAAGCTGAGCTGTTTTTACCACTACATCGACGATACCTTCGTTATTTGGCCATATGGACAAGAAAAGTTAGAAGAGTTCCTGGAGCACCTCAACAACATCCACGACCACATCAACTTCACAATGGAAGTAGATAAGGAGGGTTCCCTGCCGTTCTTCGACGTGCTTGTCCATCGTAAACCCGATGGGTCTAGTTCATAGCGTTTACTGCAAGCCCACCCACACGGATCGGTATCTGAATGCCACCAGCTTCCATCACCCAGCACAGAAACAGACAGTTCTGAGGACCTTAGTACATCGAGCTGAAACTGTCTCAGATGCTGAAAAACTTGCCGAGAGAATTGAGCCACTTACGCAAAGTTTTTAAGGAAAACAGTCACAACTACAAACAGATCTCACAAGCAGTGTCATCCAAGTCTCAAAGGAAGAAGACCTCTGAAGAAGACACCAAGCAGGTTGCATTCTTACCATTTTGTGGTTTGACAACAGGAAGATTAGTCAGCTCCTGAAGAGGCATAAAATAGACACAATCTTCAGGCCCCTAGCAAAGATCCAGCAACTAATGAAATCTGTTAAAGATGATGTAGGCCTCAGAAAGCCAGAAATTTACAAGATACTGTGTGGGATGTGGGCAGTTCTATGTCAGCCAGACTGTTCGCACTATTGAACAGCGCTGCATAGAGCGTGAAAGGTGTTACTGTCTGCGCTATCCTGAAAAGTAAGCTGTAGCAGAACATGCTATGGAAAACTGACATCGAATTGCATTCGATGCGACGTCTATTATTAAACGGACTAATGGCTTCTGGGATAGTGTAATAAACAAGGCCATAGAGATTAGAATTTCTGACACCACCTTCAATAGAGATGGTGGATTGCAGCTGAGTACAGCACAGAATCTAGTTTTGAGGGAGTTGAAGCGGGCCCGACAGTCGCGCAGCAAAAACATTACCACATATGGTGCGGGACTGAGCACCAGTGACGTCACGTGCGAGGGCGTGGCAATATAAGCATGGCAATGACAACCACACGTATCATCAATTTGACAATGGCAGTGGCACAGCAGATCTCCGCCGAAAGCTCGTGAGCAGTAAACTACTTGATGCGGCTTGAAACCCGAGAACATTTTATTAATAGATTCCATCTACTGTTTCTGAATCTCTCTCTATTACTATCTCTTACATTAATGTTGGATTGCCGTAGAGTTCTTGAGTTTATTCTAATTCTGAATATAATAAATTTTCTTTTGACAAAAGCTTCTGTCGACAGATCAGCACAGGTTCAGAAAGTACCACTTCTGTGCAACTCAACTCACCCTTTCTCTCACAGGACATCATTGAAACGGAGGGGGAAGGGCGATAGATTCTGTCTTCCTAGATTTTCAGAAAGTGTGACAGTGCCACACTGGCGACTGTTAACAAACCTCAAAGCATACAGGACAGATTCTCGAATAACTGAGTGGCTCGAAGGCTCTGGCAACTAACAGAACCCAGTTTCTTGTCCTGAATAGCAAGGGATCTTCAAAGATGAGGGTGTCGGATAGGAATGGTCTTGTTCTCTATATACATAAACGATCTGCGGAAAGTAATAGCAGCAATCTGCAATTGTTTGCTCACAATGCTCGACCGTATAGAGCACTCTCATTGCTGAAAGACTTTAGGAGGATATGGGATGACTTGCACAGAATTTTTATTTCTTTGTAATAAATGGCATTTTGCTCTAAATGTGAAGAAAAATGAAAGTTAGTGGAGGTAAGTAAGAAAAACAATTCTTTAATGTTCGCGCACAATATGGGGTACTGCTTGATAGAACCACACAAATAAAAGAAATAGGTGTAATATTGCAAAGTGGCACTAAAGAGTGTGAGCTAGTGAGACCAGCTCAGGTTTACTGGGAGACTTTCAGGAACGTGTAGCTTATCTTTAAAGGAGAGTGCTTGCAGAACACCTGTGCGACCCATTCCTGAGTGTTGCTCGAGTGTTTGACATCCCTACCAGGTGAGATTAAATGAACTTTGAAGCAATTCAAGGGTGTGCTGGTAGATTTGTCATCAGTAGGTTTGATCAACATGCAAGTTGTGCAGACACACTGTGAAGTCTAACACAGGTCCCTGGAGGGAAGACAATCTTTTTGTGAAACATTGAGAAAGTTTTGTGACAGACTGCAGAAAAATTCTATGAGTACTAATATAAATATAAATCTTGTTTAGAGACTGCACAGACATGAAGGGGGGGGGGGGGGGGGGGAGAGGAAAACAAAAAACAAAAAAAAAAAAAAAACACCAGCATAGCATACGGACAGCCAGTTTTCGCTCACTTCATTTTTGAATGGTAAAGGAGAGGGAATGATTAGCAGTGGTACAAGGTACCCTTGCATATGCATCATACTGTGATTTGTGGAGTACGAATGTGGATGTATCTGAGCCCAAAACTCACCAAACAGTGGCACAGCTTGGGAGTTTGGGGAGGAGTATTTTTTTTTTTGTGGTTTTAGGGCGCACAACTTCAATGGTCATTAGCGCCCTGACTACTCTAAGAATGCACCGCAAGGCACAAGTTGACCACAACAACTAAAAGGGAAAACACGATAAAAGACAGACTGACAGGCATAGGATTAAAAAACAGCATCATCAAATGTCCTTAGCGAGGTTTGTCAAATTGATAAAACGAAGAACACGAGCAGCTGCTCGTGGGTCATCCGCTAAAATGGCATCGAAAGTACTTGGCAGGTTAAGATCGAGGCGCAGTGTGTTAAGATCTGGACAGGACATTAAAATGTGTCTAACCGTCAGCAAGTGCCCACATGGGCAGAACGGCGCCGGCGCAGCCGTCAGCAGATGGCGATGGCTGAATCGGCAGTGTCCAATTCTTAACCGGGCTAAAACGACCTCCTCCCGCCGAGAAGGGCGTGAGGAGGACGTCCAAGCCACGGGAAGAGGTTTTAAGGCCCGAAGCTTGTTGTCGGTAAGTGCAGCCCAGTCGGCATGCCACAGAGATAAGATGCGCCGACAAATCACCCTGCTAAAATCAGGACGAAGGGACGCAACAAGAAGCTGTTCGAGGCTGGAGGACCGCAGCCTTGGCCGCGGCATCTGCAGCTTCGTTCCCAGGGATACCGACATGGCCCGGAACCCACATAAAGCTAACTGGAGAACCGACATCCACCAGCTGCTGAAGAGAGCGTTGGATCCGGTGTACGAAAGGGTGAACCGGGTACGGATCACTGAGGCTCTGGATGGCGCTCAGGGAATCTGAGCAGATGACATAAGCAGAATGTCGGTGGCGGCAGATGTAAAGAACAGCCTGGTAGAGGGCAAAGAGCTCAGCTGTGAAGACCGAACAATGGCTATGGAGCCGGTATTTGAAACTTTGTGCCTCGACAATAAAGGAACACCCGACCCCGTCATTGGTCTTAGAGCCATCTGTATAAATGAAAGTCATGTCGATGAACTTCGAACGAAGTTCCAAAAAACGGGAGTGGTAGACCAAACCGGGGGTGACCTCTTTTGGGAGCGAGCTGAGGTCGAGGTGAACGCGGACCTGAGCCTGGAGCCAAGGTGGCGTGCGGCTCTCGCCCACTCGAAAGGTTGCAGGGAGTGAAAAATTAAGGTGTTGAAGGAGGCGACGAAAGCGAACGCCAGGGGGTAGCAGGGCAGAGACATACAACCCGTATTGACGGTCAAGAGAGTCGTCAAAAAAGGAACGATAAGACGGATGGTCGGGCATTGACAGTAGCCGACAGGCATACCGACAAAGCAGTATATCGCGCCGGTAGGTGAGTGGCAATTCGCCAGCATCAGCATGAAGACTCTCTACGGGACTGGTATAAAATGCTCCGATCGCAAGTCACAAACCCCGATGTTGTATGGAGTTGAGGCGGCGTAAGATGGATGGCCGTGCAGAGGAGTATACGAAGCTCCCATAATCCAGCTTGGAGCGGACGATCGACCAATATAGACGAAGTAGGACGGTTCGATCCGCTCCCCACGACAGACCACTGAGAACACGGAGGACATTTAAAGAACGGGTACAACGGGCGGCCAAATATGACACATGTGGAGACCAGCTAAGTTTCCTGTCAAATGTAAGGCCTAAAAATTTGGTTGTCTCCACGATTGGGAGAGCAACAGGACCGAGTCGTAAGGACGGTGGGAGAAACTCTCTGTAGCGCCAGAAGTTAATACAGACCGTCTTCTCGGCAGAAAAACGGAAGCCATTGGCGACACTCCAGGAGTAAAGACGGTCTAGAGAAAGCTGAAGACAGCGCTCCAGGACACGTGTACACTGCGCGCTGCAATAGATGGTAAAATCGTCCACGAAAAGGGAGCCTGATACATCAGCTGGGAGGCAATCCATTATTGGATTGATCGCGATGGCGAAGAGAGCGACGCTCAAAACTGAGCCCTGTGGCACCCCATTCTCCTGGCGAAAGGTGTCGGACAGGACAGAACCCACACGTACCCTGAACTGTCGATCCATTAAAAAGGAACGAATAAAAAGAGGGAGGCGACCGCGAAGGCCCCATGTATGCATGGTGCGGAGAATGCCCGCCTTCCAACAGGTGTCGTAAGCCTTCTCCAAATCAAAGAACACAGCCGCGGTCGGGCGCTTCCGCAAGAAGTTATTCATAATGAAGGTCGATAAGGTAACCAGATGGTCAACAGCAGAGCGGCGCCTACGAAATCCACATTGTACATTAGTAAGTAGGCGTCGAGACTCGAGCAGCCAAACCAATCGAGAGTTAACCATGCGCTCCATCACTTTACAGACACAGCTGGTAAGCGAGATAGGTCGATAACTGGAAGGCAAGTGCTTGTCCTTCCCCGGCTTAGGAATCGGGACAACAATAGACTCGCGCCAGCATGCGGGAACATGTCCCTCAATCCAGATGCGATTGTATGTACGAAGAAGAAAACCTTTACCCGCAGGAGAAAGGTTCTTCAGCATCTGAATATGAATAGAATCTGGCCCTGGAGCAGAGGACCGTGATCGGCCAAGTGCGTTTTCGAGTTCCCGCATGGTGAATGGGGCATTATAACTTTCACAATTCGAGGAGCGGAAGTTAGGTGGCCTAGCCTCCTCTGCCTGTTTGCGGGGGAGGAAGGCAGGGTGGTAATGAGCGGAGCTCGAAACCTCTGCGAAAAAGCGGCCAAAGGCATTGGAGACAGCCTCAGGGGCCACAAGGACGTCATTCGCGACCTTCAAGCCAGAAACTGGTGAGTGGACCTTAGTGCCAGATAGCCGGCGCAGGCTACCCCAGACAACAGAAGAAGGAGTAAAACTGTTGAAGGTGCTTGTGAAAGCAGCCCAGCTGGCTTTCTTGCTTTCTTTGATAATACGACGACACTGAGCACGTAATCGTTTATAATTGATACAATTCGCCACTGTAGGGTGGCGTTTAAACGTGCGTAAAGCACGTCGACGAGCACGTAAAGCGTCTCTACATGCTGCGGTCCACCAGAGGACCGGTACGCGACGTGGAGAAGAAGTAGGGTGAGGGATGGAATATTCAGCAGCAGCGAGAATGACTTCCGTGAGGTGTGCGACCTGACGATCGCAGCTTGTAAAGGTTTGATCCTGAAAGGTCGCCCTGGAAGAGAAGAGCCCCCAGTCTGCCTTGGAGATGGTCCAATTAGAGAAGCACGGAGAGGGGGTATGCTGCAGGAGATGGATAACACACGGGAAGTGGTCGCTCGAATATGTATCAGAAAGTGCATACCACTCAAACCGGCGTGCAAGTTGGGGAGTACATATAGAGAGGTCTAAATGGGAATAGGTGTGAGATGTGTCCGAAAGAAAAGTAGGGGCGCCAGTATTGAAGCAGACAAGATCGAGCTGGTTGAAAAGGTCTGCTAACAAGGAGCCCCTCGGCAGGATGCTGGAGAGCCCCAAAGGGGATGGTGGGCATTGAAGTCTCCAGTTAACAAAAATGGTGCAGGTAGCTGAGCAATAAGTTGCATCACGTCTGCCCTGGTAACGGCAGATGACGATGGAGTGTAAACGGTACAAAAGGAAAACGTAAAAGTGGGGAGAGTAATGCGGATGGCAACTTCCTGCAGGCCGGTGTGCAACGTGATGGGATCGTAGTAAATATCATCCCGGACCAGCAACATAACCCCTCCATGAGCTGGGATACCTACCACAGGGGGTAGGTCAAAACGCACAGAGGTGTAGTGTGCCAAGGCAATTTGATCGCATGGGCGTAGCTTCGTTTCATGGAGGGCTACGACGAGCGGACGGTGCAAGCGGAGCAGCAACTTCAAGTCCTCTCGGTTGGAGCGAATGCTGCGAATATTCCAGTGAATAAGTGCCATCGTAAGAAAAGGAAGATGAGAGAAGTGGTCGCCTCGAAGGCCGCTTAGGGCCTGGCTTCGAGCGAGCACTGCCGCCGCTATCAGTAGGCGGACAGTCATCGTCCATAGGGTCTATAGGGTCATCGGCCATCTCGGGAGGATGGCCGGGAGGGGGAGCTTCCTCCGCCAGTGAACGGCCAGATGTACGGCTACCAGCGGTGCGGCCAGGCGAAACGGATGACGGCCTGGGGCGGCAACCGCTGGGTGGCGCAGGAGAAGAAATGCGCCGTGGCGGAGAAGGAGAACTGTGCTTCCTATGCGCCTTTTTGGAAGGACGTGTAGTGGAAGTACCGGCCGAAGGCTGGGAGGTCGAGGTACGGAGGAAGTCTGCATGGGATGGTTCCTTCTTGAAGGCCCGTGCATCTGACTTCGATGCCTTCGTCTTAGCAGAAGCTGAGGAAGGTGCTCGTGTCTGTGGGGTGATGGGAGGAAGAGGAGACGTCGACCGCGCGATCTTAGCACTGGCCGAACGGACGACCGTGGTGCTGAAGGTCAGATCGCATGTCTGGGTTGCTACCTCCCGGGTAGTCCGAGGAGAGGCGAGGACAGTACTGTATTTCCCCGCTGGGAGCAGCGTGGGCTTCCTACTAGCCAATAGCTTGCGAGCAGCCGAGGTGGACACTTTCTCTTTGACCCGAATTTCTTGGATACAGCGTTCTTCCTTATAGACAGGACAGTCGCGGGAGGAGGCGGCATGGTCACCTTGACAGTTCACACAACGAGGAGACGGAGGTGGACAGTCACCCTCATGGGCATCCCTGCCACAAGTGACACATTTAGCCGCATTGGAACAAGACTGTCGAGTGTGATTGAAACGCTGACACTGGTAGCAGCGCGTAGGTGTCGGGACATAGGGGCGAACAGAAATAACCTCGTAGCCCGCCTTGATGCGCGATGGCAGCTAAACACTATCTAAGGTCAAGAAAAGTGTCCGGGTCGGTACAAGGTCATTGTTGACCTTTTTCATGACCCTATGGACAGCCGTCACGCCCTGCTCAGCGAGGAATGATTGAAGCTCCTCGTCAGTCAATCCGTCGAGGGAGCTAGTATAGACTACACCTCGAGACGAATTCAAAGTTCGGTGGGCCTCCACCCGGACAGGGAACGTGTACAGGAGGGTGGCCCGAAGCAGTTTTTGTGCCTGAAAGGCACTCTCAGTTTCTAGTAATAAGGTGCCGTTACGCAACCTGGTACAAGATTTGACAGATCCGGCTATGGCATCTATGCCCTTCTGAATAACGAAAGGGTTGACAGAGGAAAAATCCTTTCCGTCCTCAGATCGAGAAACTACGAGGAACTGTGGGGCAGGCGGTAGTACTTTTGTCACTGTTGGCTGGTCACGTTTCCGTTTTTGGGTCGAAGTCGAAAGAGATGGAGTAGAATCCATTGCGGAGGAATCCCCCAGGATTGCCAGCGTCTCCGATGGCGCGCTCCTTCCTTGTGGGGACCCTCTCAGAGGGCACTCCCGCCTTAGGTGAATGTTTACACCTCAGGTCACACCTCCCGAGAAACAGACGGAGGGACCAATCGGCATGGTCAGAAGGTATCAGCTCAGGCAATCACCCCTCCCCGGGCCTGGCCTTTACCAGGGGGTACGCGCGTGCCTTACATGTCTACCCAGGGCGGGGACTTACGCGTTACCCCGTCACCGGCTACGCGTGCGAACGCGTGGGTCGGCCTTCAGGCACGCACAGGGAGGAAGGAAGAAGAGGAAAAAGAAGAGAGAGAGAGGGAGAAAGAGGACAGACTGTCTCAAACGCCGAGGCGGAGACCAGAGAAGGCAAGGAGAAGAAGGCAATGAGAAAGCAAGGAGAAGAAGGCAATGAGAAGGCAAGGAGAAGAAGGCAATGAGAAGGCAAGGAGAAGTCAAGGGAAAGAGTAAGGAAGACAGTGAGGTGGAGAAGAGCAAAGAAAGGAACCAACAAAAGGAAGGAAGAAACGAGAAGTGAAAAACCAAAAAGACCACGATTATAGGTCGTGGAACTGTCCGTCTCCGGACGCAGGCGCTAACAACCCCGTGAGGGGGATGGACTCCTTTTAGTCGCCTCTTACGACAGGCAGGAATACCGTGGGCCTATTCTAATCCCCGGACCCGCAGGGGGGTTGGGGAGGAGGATGCAACAACAATTTAGCTCTTAGATGAACCCTACTAGAGTGTAAACACACAAAACTGTGTCAGTGACTCGACAGTTCTCCTTTACTCCTAAATTATTTATCGAATTTTAATCGCTTCAGTTCTTCGACAGAACTTTTATCCCTTGTAGCACAACAGATCCAGATACTAAAAGAGTATCCACAAAATCATTTTAATATCTAGGCAACGGCCTTGCTGCAGTGGATACACCGGTTCCCGTGAGATCACCAAAGTTAAGCGCTGTCGGGCGTGGTCAGCACTCGGACGTGTGACCATCCAGGCCGCCATGCGCTGTTGCCATTTTTCGGTGTGCACTCAGCCTCGTGATGCCAATTGAGGAGCTACTCGACCGAATAGTAGTGGCTTCGGCGAAGAATACCATCGTAACGACCGGGAGAGCAGTGTGCTGACCCCCACCCCTCCTATCCGCATCCTCCGTTGATGACGACACGGGGGTCAGATGGTCCCGATGGGCCACTTGTGGCCTGTAGACGGAGTGGTATTTTTTATCCACAAAATAATTTAAACCAATGTGCGTACTGCTCCATAAAGCACTGCACCAGCCACAATGTAGTCCCACTGTTAAGTGGGATTCACAGAATTAGCTGATTTCTGCACACAGCTGAACTTGTCCCGAGTACTGTCTAACGAGCAGAAGCTGCTGTGAATGGACGTGTTACAACAGTTACCGAGAGACATTTATCAAAGTTATTAAAGGTGCTTCAAGTGCTACCCTCTCCTGTGGAACTTGTCTCCTTTCCAGAAAGTATGGAATCTATCACTATTTGTCCAACTGACTGACTGGTGTGTGGTTCACTGGTAAGGCTACCTACGCACCCCTTTATTGGGGAGAACTCTGGGTAATGCTCCTGTCCTCTTAATAAGTTTTTGGAGTTCTCTGTTGATGAAACTGAGCCACTGGATCACATTTCACCTGTTGAGGAACATGCTGTACCTCTTGTCAAGAAGAAGCAAGTACAAGGGTACGGGGCTTTTTATCATCAGCAATTCAAGTACATGGTGATTAGTCTTACCCCTTGCAGAAAATACAGCAATGGATGGGTAAAAAGAGAAAGAAAACTGGCGTTCTACGGATCAGAGCGTGGAATGTCCGATCCCTTAATCGGGCAGGTAGGTTAGAAAATTTAAAAAGGGAAATGGATAGGTTGAAGTTAGATATAGTGGGAATTAGTGAAGTTCGGTGGCAGGAGGAACAAGACTTCTGGTCAGGTGACTACAGGGTTATAAACACAAAATCAAATAGGGGTAATGCAGGAGTAGGTTTAATAATGAATAGGAAAATAGGAATGCGGGTAAGCTACTACAAACAGCATAGTGAACGCATTATTGTGGCCAAGATAGATACGAAGCCCACACCTACTACAGTAGTACAAGTTTATATGCCAACTAGCTCTGCAGACGACGAAGAAATTGAAGAAATGTATGATGAAATAAAAGAAATTATTCAGATTGTGAAGGGAGACGAAAATGTAATAGTCATGGGTGACTGGAATTCGAGTGTAGGAAAAGGGAGAGAAGGAAACATGGTAGGTGAATATGGATTGGGGGACAGAAATGAAAGAGGAAGCCGCCTGGTAGAATTTTGCACAGAGCACAACATAACCATAACTAACACTTGGTTTAAGAATCATGAAAGAAGGTTGTATACATGGAAGAACCCTGGAGATACTAAAAGGTATCAGATAGATTATATAATGGTAAGACAGAGATTTAGAAACCAGGTTTTAAATTGTAAGACATTTCCAGGGGCAGATGTGGACTCTGACCACAATCTATTGGTTATGACCTGTAGATTAAAACTGAAGAAACTGCAAAAAGGTGGGAATTTAAGGAGATGGGACCTGGATAAACTAAAAGAACCAGAGGTTGTACAGAGATTCAGGGAGAGCATAAGGGAGCAATTGACAGGAATGGGGGAAATAAATACAGTAGAAGAAGAATGGGTAGCTTTGAGGGATGAAGTAGTGAAGGCAGCAGAGGATCAAGTAGGTAAAAAGACGAGGGCTAGTAGAAATCCTTGGGTAACAGAAGGAATATTGAATTTAATTGATGAAAGGAGAAAATATAAAAATGCAGTAAGTGAAACAGGCAAAAAGGAATACAAACGTCTCAAAAATGAGATCGACAGGAAGTGCAAAATGGCTAAGCAGGGATGGCTAGAGGACAAATGTAAGGATGTAGAGGCCTATCTCACTAGGGGTAAGATAGATACTGCCTACAGGAAAATTAAAGAGACCTTTGGAGATAAGAGAACGACTTGTATGAATATCAAGAGCTCAGATGGAAACCCAGTTCTAAGCAAAGAAGGGAAAGCAGAAAGGTGGAAGGAGTACATAGAGGGTCTATACAAGGGCGATGTACTTGAGGACAATATTATGGAAATGGAAGAGGATGTAGATGAAGATGAAATGGGAGATATGATACCGTGAAGAGTTTGACAGAGCACTGAAAGACCTGAGTCGAAACAAGGCCCCCGGAGTAGACAATATTCCACTGGAACTACTGACGGCCGTGGGAGAGCCAGTCCTGACAAAACTCTACCATCTGGTGAGCAAGATGTATGAAACAGGCGAAATACCCTCAGACTTCAAGAAGAATATAATAATTCCAATCCCAAAGAAAGCAGGTGTTGACAGATGTGAAAATTACCGAACTATCAGCTTAATAAGTCACAGCTGCAAAATACTAACACGAATTCTTTACAGACGAATGGAAAAACTAGTAGAAGCCAACCTCGGGGAAGATCAGTTTGGATTCCGTAGAAACACTGGAACACGTGAGGCAATACTGACCTTACGACTTATCTTAGAAGAAAGATTAAGGAAAGGCAAACCTACGTTTCTAGCATTTGTAGACTTAGAGAAAGCTTTTGACAATGTTGACTGGAATACTCTCTTTCAAATTCTAAACGTGGCAGGGGTAAAATACAGGGAGCGAAAGGCTATTTACAATTTGTACAGAAACCAGATGGCAGTCATAAGAGTGGAGGGGCATGAAAGGGAAGCAGTGGTTGGGAAAGGAGTGAGACAGGGTTGTAGCCTCTCCCCGATGATGTTCAATCTGTATATTGAGCAAGCAGTAAAGGAAACGAAATAAAAATTCGGAGTAGGTATTAAAATTCATGGAGAAGAAATAAAAACTTTGAGGTTCGCCGATGACATTGTAATTCTGTCAGAGACAGCAAAGGACTTGGAAGAGCAGTTGAATGGAATGGACAGTGTCTTGAAAGGAGGATATAAGATGAACATCAACAAAAGCAAAACAAGGATAATGGAATGTAGTCTAATTAAGTCAGGTGATGCTGAGGGAATTAGATTAGGAAATGAGGCACTTAAAGTAGTAAAGGAGTTTTGCTATTTGGGGAGCAAAATAACTGATGATGGTCGAAGTAGAGAGGATATAAAATGTAGACTGGCAATGGCAAGGAAAGCGTTTCTGAAGAAGAGAAATTTGTTAACATCCAGTATAGATTTAAGTGTCAGGAAGTCATTTCTGAAAGCATTTGTATGGAGTGTAGCCATGTATGGAAGTGAAACATGGACGATAAGTAGTTTGGACAAGAAGAGAATAGAAGCTTTCGAAATGTGGTGCTACAGAAGAATGCTGAAGATTAGATGGGTAGATCACATAACTAATGAGGAAGTATTGAATAGGATTGGGGAGAAGAGGAGTTTGTGGCACAACTTGACCAGAAGAAGGGATCGGTTGGTAGGACATGTTCTGAGGCATCAAGGGATCACCAATTTAGTATTGGAGGGCAGCGTGGAGGGTAAAAATCGTAGAGGGAGACCAAGAGATGAATACACTAAGCAGATTCAGAAGGATGTAGGTTGCAGTAGGTACTGGGAGATGAAAAAGCTTGCACAGGATAGAGTAGCATGGAGAGCTGCATCAAACCAGTCTCAGGACTGAAGACCACAACAACAACAACATGGGTAAAAATCACCTTACGCACTATGTGTATGCCTACAGACTTCATTTAATAGAGGCTGTTCTGGCATCTGTTGAGGGAACAGGATGTGACCGACTAGACTGTGACACACGTTGCAATGAATGGTACTTGTCACCTGTAGGCCAGGGTCATACTTTGATCACTCTAGTGACTAGCAGTAAAGGGCGAGAAGACAGGCCTCGTTCAAAAAACTTCAGGGAATCTCGCACTCTGCAGCGCTGTCCCAGAAGTGATCGTAGCCCCCCTCATTCTGAGTCGAGTGGAAGGCTTTAACCTAAGAATTGGCCACTTCTGTGATAAACTAGGATGCAACTTCCTAGACTTGCACCACAGCCTCGAAAACTGTAGGATCCCGTAAATGGGACACGAGTGCACCATATACCAGTGACTGCTACCCAGGTAGCTGACTGTGTGGCGTGCAAACGAGGGCTGTATAGATTGGGTGACTTTTTGTTCTGTCGAGACAATGATAGCTGTTAAAGAAATGCCCCTCAGATGAGAGTACTGAAATTCTACAGTATGTCTGTAAAGTAACTAGGCATCGTAAAAGGTAAATAAATTCTATTTTTACAATCTTAATTTATTGAAATTAATATTGTGCAGATATTGTTATGTAAGAATGTGGAGCACAGTTCAAAATTCACTGCAGGCACCTCTGACACCCACCAACCGTCTCAAATGACTGGGTACGGAATCCATATACCTGTGGAGGAAGCTGTGAGATTCTGCCGATATCATCCCAAATCCGTGTTTCCAATTCTTTCAGTGGTGAGGTTTCATCCGGTACACCTCACATTCTGCCCAGACCCACAGAAGTCACACAGTGTCACATCTGAACTTCTAGCAGGCCACTCACTAGGTCGTCGTGGACATCATGGAAACTTTGTAACTGACCACATATGCACGACATTTGCAAAGTGATGTGCCATCTCGTACGAAAATAATGTCTTCGATCTTATCCCGTGCAGACACTGTGGAGCAAACATAATTTTCAGACATCTGCACGTAGTGTTCTGTGTCCACTGTATTGTGCAGGATAAATGGCCCAATAAACCTCGTGGCAGCCATTCACACCGCACAGTCACTTGTGGGTGAGACTACATCATCAGCCAAATAGTGGCAATTATGTCAACTGATGAAACGTCACACAGAAAAAGGCCTTGTCACTCCCAGAGTGATGTTATTAAACAACTTACACCAATCTGCATGCTAACTCAGCATTGACTCACCACACTCAATTCTGAAGTCACAGTCTCCCAGTGCCAGCTGTTGCACCTGATGTGGTTTCCACATTACCTAATTTGATTCTCGATATACTACGTACCTCAATAGTTGATATTCATATGCTGCCCAGCTAATCAATTACGAAGGGCTGTATATAAACATTTTCTGCACTATTGCCACGTTATTGTCAGATGGCGACACAGGTGGACGACCGGTTTTTCTTGCATCTTTTACCGAGCCTGCAGTCATTAACTTTCTGTGACAATTCTTTATTGTTTCTGGATGAACTCTAGCATTCACCTGTTCACAGTACAGCATGACGTCTGCATTGGGATGATGGAATTCCACACTTTGAAACCTGCAGAAATCTGTGCTCACGGTTGAACAGTCAGGCAATCGACTGTCTTTTCGGCTGCCAAGTGCAGCTTCTTTCATGGTAATCGGCTGTACTAAAGAAAATTTAAGAACGTGCACTTGCCGAGGAGGAAAAAAGAGAAAGGGGAGGGAGGAAGACGAAACAAATACTGAGCACGGGGTACAACTCTAGTCTGGCAGCGAGGTTCTGTCATAGCAATACGGCCTCTGAGCCGGGTGAATGTGATCGTGCAGTGACTGCAGAAATCCAAATCTCTGAGTGCACACCATTTCATTGCAATTCCACCGATATCTAAACTTCCACAGCCATTTTAAAATACCTATTTACTTTCCAGACACTGTGCAGTGAGAAACTGCTCAAGAATTCACAACAACTTTACAGAGTTCGAAGCATTCTGTCAAAAGAAGTGGTGCTCCTAATATAGGTGACAGAAAGCTGGTTAAAACCCAAAACTGGACACAGTGAGATTTTTTTGAATAAACTGATGTGTATAGTGTGTATTGAAAAGAAAAGGGATTTTATGAATTACAAATTAAAAAGAGCTGAGAATGACCGTACCACAGACTCCAGAGGATTTTTCAAGAGCATAAATATGTTTAAAAGTGGGAATATAAAAAATTATGGACAGTTCATAACAGACCCAGATGGCTCCTTGCTAACAGAAAGAAGTGACATTGCTAACAGATGGAAGGAATATTTTAATGAGTTACTAAATGCTCCAACTATAAGCGTCTCTCAGGAAGATGACAATGAATATCTTACTGCTGACCCATCGGACGAAGAGCCCAGCTTAGCAGAAATTAAAGAAAGCATCAAGAAGCTGAAGAGACATAAAGCTCCTGGAAGTGATGGTATAGACACAGATATATGGAAGCTCAGTAAATTTCCTTTTGTAAACTGCTTACACAAAATCATCACCAACATCTGGAAGCAGGAACAGGTCCCACATGATTGGAAAGAAGTAGTTGTGTGCCCTATATACAAGAAGGGGGACCCAACAAATTGTTCAAACTACAGAGGAATTGCGTTACTAAACACAACATATAAAATTCTGACAAATATACTGTTAGCAAGGATAAGCCCTTACGTTGAAGACTCCCTAGATGATGCCCAATGTGGATTTAGACCTAACAGATCGACTATTGACAATATATATGTCCTAAGGATGTTGGGTGAAAAGAAATATGAATTCAATCAAAATGTACATATGCTTTTCATTGATTTTAAAAAAGCTTTTGACAGTATCAACAGGGAATATTTATGGAAGTGCATGAGGCAGATTGGCATCCCTAACAAATTGATAAATTTAATAAAATCTTGCACTTTAAACTCAAAATACAAAATAAAAGTAGCTAGCAAACTTTCTGAAGACTTTGAGGTTAAAACTGGAGTCAAACAAGGGGATTCACTCTCACCAGTTCTTTTTAACATAGTAATCAATAGAATAATCCAAAAAGTAAAGCTACTACAAATTGGAGCACAACTGGAAAGCAAAATTAACATTGTAGCATACGCTGATGACATTGCATTATTATCTGACAGTGAGAATGATTTGAAGCTTCTTACTGCACAATTAATTAAAGCCACAAATGGCACAGGCCTCCAGCTGAATACAGACAAAACAATGTACTTTATCTTATCCCGCTATCCATCAAATAATAATGTACTGCAAATTAATAACACAGCTTTCACAAAGACAAATGAATTTAATTACCTTGGTACAATAGTAACCTCTGACAACTCCATAAAAATTGAAATAGAATCACGAATTCAGAAGGCTAACAAATGCTACTATAGTCTCTTGACAGTTTTCAAAAGCAAGTTAATTTCTAGGAACACCAAACTACAAGTATACAAATCATTGATTATACCAGTACTCACCTATGGATCTGAAACCTGGACTCTCACAAAAAAAGAGGAAAACAGATTAAGAGTATTTGAACGAAAAATTTTGAGAAAAATATTTGGACCCATAAGAGATAGGATCAGTGATGAATGGAGATTGCTAAATAACAATGAAATTTACAAATTATATAAAGACTCCGATATAGTGGCCAAAATTAAAGCCAAAAGACTGAAATGGATAGGGCATGTCATCAGAGCACCACCAAACAGGACCATCAAGAAAGTGACTGAAGAGATTCCCACCGGAAGACGACCTCTTGGACGCCCACGCATGAGATACTTGGACAATATTCAAGACGATCTCAGAAAACTAGGACATGACAGACAGTGGCAAATTACTTGTAAAGACAGAGCAAAGTGGTTCAACATTGTCCATTCTGCAGCAAAAAGCCTTCATGGATTGTAATGCTTAATAATAATAATAATAATAATAGTGTGTATTGAAAGGACAGGCAAATAGGAAGCAGAGATCATATCTGCCATCACAGAAGAGAATTAAACTGAAGGTACACGCTAGATAATTTGGGGGAAACTCAGTACTGAGGGTGACAATAAATGTAAACTGGATCCTCCTATGAAGCACTAGACTCAGCCCCAGAGAGAACCAAAAATGTAAGAAAAAGCATCAATTCGCTAGTACACAAGTTCCTCAATTATACTGTCATCATTGGAGGGACTAATCATCCAACAACTCGTTGGCATAATTACAATTTTTTAAGTGGTAGGTGTGACAAGATTTTTGTACAACAGAACTGGAAACTACCTAGAGAAGCTGGTCTGTAAGTACACTCATGATAGAAATATAACAGACCTAATGGCAACTAACAGACCTGAGCTCTGAGGATGTGCAGTTTCTAATTTGCATCGGGACCTGTGTGCAAGATTTAAAACACTTCAAAAACAAGCTATTAACCAGGGCACGGACTGGAGTGTATAAGCTACCCAACAGTGCTCCTTTTCATTCAAGAAACTCAGTAAGCTGAACTCTGCTTTGCTGCATCATAGACAGGATCCATATCTACGTTCACCCAAATAAATTTGTGTGGTACTTCAACAATCTTCACAAAGAAGCATATGTTATTTTGATATTGGCAATATTTCGTTTTCATTTTCATATAATCTTAGTCCAATATTCTAACTCATTGTCCCACAGAGACTATAGAACACTGCAACTTTGTGATATTTATTAATGCATTTATGGAATATGCACAACTACTATGAAGTACTCTTAGCAGCCACTACAATACACAACTTGCCTTCAGTATCACAAATTCCACATAGCAGGCATTCTTTGTTAATTTAGCCTGACTCAAGACTCAATTCAGACCTTGAAGACGCAGCTGCCTTCAAACCAGGAACACACACAAACGATATTATAAAATATTTTCAGTTTCTATGCGTACCTATTCCATTATGTACATTTAGAAATTATTATGTCAACAAAGAAGCAACTTTCATTAGAGGACTTTGTAGACAAGGAGAGAAAAGCAATGGCGGAGGGGAGAACGACAAGAGTGAGCTGCAGGCAAGTATATAGAAGAGAGAGCTATTGTGATTCAAGACGAAACATTAGCTGTATTTTGCAATTGTACAGGAATTTAATTGCTGATATTTTTAGGAAGGTCATTCCAAACTCAAGTTCCTGAAACAGATTTTGAGAAGTTAGCTGTGTTATGCAGTTACTCATATGAGTGAGTGTTACTGCTGTGCTGATCACACAGTCATGTAAGAGTCTAAGATAGATAAATGTGTCTGCAATGAACGAGAAGATGAAAGAGCAAACACAGGGCACGACAGTCTCTCATGTTTATTGCCACAGTTGTTCAGTTGGTGTTAAGGGACTTAACAGTCCCTCAGTCAAGGGGTAGTTCATCCGACGTTAGTGATATATATACCAAAAATGAAATCAAATGACTGACGTACATTGGAGTGGCAAAGCTGAGGCATTAAAGGCAATACTGATTGTAGAGCTGAGACAATCTACGGAGAAGTGAAAGTACACAGACCAGGCTGGTATGTAGGTCAGAGCTGACAAGGTGTCTCTCCGAGACCACCTGTGGCGAGTGAAACCTGACTTTCTTACGACTCCAAACTGAACCGAGAAGGGTAGTAGAGACAGTTATAGAGTAAATAATGCCTTCTAGTCTTGAGATTCACGACAGTAATACTGAAAACGCTAAAAATGTAATGCACATCAGTTGGAATGTCAATAATAAAATTAGGTGAGAGAAATAATTAATGCAGCATGTGGGTGGGTAACACACGAAGTACATTCTACAGAAGTGATGTGCGTGTCCCAGCAGAGGGCTTCGAGATGCATTCTGACCAGTAATATCGCCCAGCTGCAGGTGTCCGTGGCCGATGTCACTCGTAAGCAGAAAGACTGTAGGAAATTGTCCGACTGTATTCGCACAAGTGAACGGCAGTTGTATTGTTGCGACTAAAGAGGGAAGAGCCTCATTTCAGCAAGGAGACGACAGGACTAGCCCAGACAGCTGTAACGACTGGTAGCTCGTCTAATACGTGGCAGCTAAGTCAGCTTTACAGCAGAGTAATCCTAAAAATCGGGCTTTTGCAACAGTGCTCCAGCACTGGGTACCTGTAGAATTCTGAGTCGGGACAGATTGCAAGAGGGTGACAGAAATGTTTCGACCACCTTTTGTGGGAGAGGAATGGAAACTGTGGGAAAGGGTTCGAGTGGAGGCCCTCCGGACAGCACCTCCAAGTTGCGAAAAAGCCAAATCTGCAGAGTGGGAGCTGTACCGAGAACGAAGTCTTCCAAGTACGGCGCGGAGGTGTCTGCTGGCAAGGCGGTTACAAGCCCGTCGCCGGCGTCGAGGAATGGGGACGAGGAACAGAGTGACACTGGCGTGAAGCTGTTCTCTTCAACCTGTGAGAGTCGAGTGACTTACCGACTAACTGGATGACACTACTGCACCACTGAGCAGGGAAAACACCTTCGAGTAACATTTGGACACCAGATCACCCCACTACGAATGTAACTGTGGCCCAGGGCACATAGCTACTATAATTGAGAAATATGACTGAAAGAGCAAATCTCAAAAATGTACCAAACGTGGGCATTCGTTGACAGTTCCAGCTGGCACGAGCTCTCGTACAGAAGTCCCCAGAGTAGGATCGCGGTAATCAAGTACAAGGGAGTCTGGTATAGGAAAGGATGGGAGCAGTAAGTGGCTGGGGGCTATAATTCACTATATTATACTTGCAGCTGCGAACACATATTAGAAATTTTGCTACAGTGTGTGGTTGTGAATAAGCAAGCTATTGTATGTGGAATAACATCAGCTGCCCTAACGTGTCTGCCTGTTCATGTAAACTTAGCTCTAAAATTTGCTCCTCATAGACGGTTCTTTGGACATTGCAGTAGGTCACAAATATTATATGCCGAGCTGAAGTGCTGTGTGCCGAGATTTCATCAGTGCAAGTTACCTTATTTGGAGTTTGATTGTAAATCTATCAATAAATGTATGACAGTCTGCTGTATGGTGAGTTGACCCAAGTGGAAACAACATAAGTTTTGAGAAGGAAAACACAAACCATAATATTTTAATGGAGACACTGTTGTATAGGTAATTGATGTCCATATTTCCAGCTACAATTGTGTGTTCATACAGAGATTTAAGACCTGAGAGTGTACATTCAAAACTAGAAAGCTGCCTAACTTTGGATGGCTTGTATATTGCACAGATAAGACACTTTCTTCTGAAAGTGTTTTGTTCCAGTGTGCATGAATTTAGGCTCTTTGTCCTTATTTTTGGACTTGAGCAAAGCCTTGGTGAGTAAGTTTATACTTAAATATCCTATTACATTTGCCCTGCCTCAAAAGAGCACAGCCATCAAGTCTTACAGGGCTGGAGGGGGCACTCCACTTCAGCCACGTCTAACAGATTTATGACATTAAAGCTGAGGTCCAGAAAAATGCAGCATAACTCTGCCAAGTGGACCAGTAAGGACTGCACACTTTCACACTCAGGTTGGGGTGTAGTGCCACCACGAGTTGCTTCCATTATAAGCCTGTACGAAGAATGTGTGCCTCAGAAACAGGCACACCCAGCGCATTGCAAAATGTGATGAGAGTTCACAGAGCTGAACCAGTCAGGTAGAAGACTGGAGAAAGGGGGTGAAACTGAAGGTCACCTACTTTTCAGCAACAGAACGTGTGTCGCTCGAAAGTGTGCGAGATACACACAGGAAGATCCGTCAACACGATGGCAAGTATACGGCAACAGAAAATCAGAACTAATGGATAAGTGCAAAGCAATGAAAGGGCTGTTTCTGGGAACCAAACATTTACACAGAACGATTAAAATATAGGAATCGTATTCCTGCTTTCTACTGCACTGTATTAAAAAATAGGCAAGAATGACTTACCAAATATTTGGTTCGAAAAACGTGAAAACATAATGCTAAAGTGTTCCATGGGCTGCAGCAAGCCAACTGCTGTCATATGTGAAACAACTTGAATTGGTGTAACTTCTAGAGAAGGATCAATCTTCTGAGCATGTAGCTGTTTTAAACACTCCGCTTCATTATCTGAACCAAATAAGTTGAACCATGCTCGCCTACGTGGGCTGCACTGTGTCTGTTTCATCAAAATGCGTTCATTCTGCAACTCTAGTTTCTGTAACAAGATATTTACTTCAGTGTTACCTACTGTACAATGTTTATCATAAATAATGTTTGTCCTTGTGTAATACAAATTTATTTATTCCACTGTGGCACTCACACTAGATCATACACAATATTTTAACTTATCATCGAGATCTTATGAAAAGATGAAAAATATTAAAACAATAGACAAAGACACAAACCATAAGAATTTAACTCTTAGTAAATCTTAGTAAAACAAAGATACTAGTAAGAACCATACTGGCATCAAACAGGGACAATTAGGACAGCTCCAATCACACTGACTACCAGACAAATCTACATCTTTGTCACATAAACAGCTTTGCCAACTTCTCAGTACATTTTAGTGACTTATCATTATAAAAACGAAACCGAGTGCACCTGAAGTACACATACACGAGAAGTAAATGAATATGAAATGTATTGTTCACTATCCATTTAGTTTTAGTGCCTGATGCATTAACAAGCATTATACAATGAAGTTACAAAACATATTATAGTGGAAAGAATATTACAGAAAGATGAGAGGTATCTATTTATATGATAAGGAAAGTTCTGGCATAATGTACAAGGGCTACTCAGAAAGTAGGGAACGATTTGGCATTAAAAAAATCTGAGTACAAGAAATACATTTTACTATATACATCTGAAAGAGTGACTGTCATACTACTTTTCCACACAGTCACCAAACACATTGAGGTACTTATAGCAGTGGACAAGCTTTGAAAGACCTCTGTCGTAAAATTCTGCCATCCGAGACTTCAGCCAGTGAGTCACGCCTGCCTGTAGTTCCGTGTCATCACCAAAACACTGCGTTGCAAGCCAGTTCTTCCTTGGGAAACAAGTGGAAGTCACTTGGTGGAAGATCGGGGCTATAGGGTGGTTGAGGGAAAATTTCCCATTTGAATGAATTAAGGAGTTCTTTAGTGTGGTTTGCCGTGTGAGGTCGGGCATTGTCGTGCAAAAACAAAATTTTGTCTTGAACTGCTCTTCTAAGGCTGTGCAAAGTTTGACAGTGCCAGGCAGAATTTACGGTTGTTCCACGTTCGAGAAAGTCAATAAGAAGCGCACCTTGCCTATCCCAAAACACTGTTGCCATGAACTTCCTTTCTCACAAGGTTTGCAAATATTTTCTTAGTTTGGAGGGGGGACCTTGTATGCCCCCACTCCACGGACTATAATTTAGTCTCGCAATTGATGTGTTTCACCCAAGTCTCATCAACGGTTACGATTCAATACAGTAGTGAATCACCATGTCTGTGGTAGGTCTCCAGAAATGTCAACGTTGCCCCCATTTGCTGTTCTTTATGGTGCTGTGTAAGCATTTTCGGTACTCATTGTGCACAAAATTTTTGGTAGTCTAGCTTTCGAGTGACAAACAACAAAGTCCATGAAAATTGTGGAAAAGGAAGTGGAAGCTCCATTATTGCGAAGCGACGGTTTTCAAGAATCGTTTCGTCAACTTCAGTGACAAGATCGTCAGTCATAATGTTCGGGCATCCACTCTTTTCTTCATCATGAAGGTTGGTTCGGCCATTTTTATATCGAATGCACCATTTCCAGACGGAACATTCACTCATTACATCATTTCTGTACACTTCCCACAGTTCACGATACATTTCTATAGGTTTTAGGTTTTTTGCCAGCAAAAACCTTATCACATATGCGCAGAGACGTTCCTGCTGTCACTGTCTGGTGCCGACTCAGCTGCCGAGCGTGCACATACCAAAATATACATGGTCGGTGGGCACCTAGCGGTATCAGATAGAAATGTTCCCTACTTTCTGAATAGCCCTCATAAATAACTTAAAAGTATAGGAGACAATTCACCAAATACCAGAAGCATCGAGTCACTGACAGACACTCGAAACAGAACAAGGACTTCGCAAGCTTTCACATCAATGCTTTAAAGACTCTGTGTGCGCACACCCACCCGCACGTACACGAGCCTGTACAGCTACACTGTGCTGGCCGAACACACAATATCGGGACTGCAATTTGGCCAACAGACTGGGGTGAGGAGACGTGTCACGTTAGTCAGGTGAAAAGAAGAAGTGGGAAGTGGGGACAAGAGTTGGAGAAAGACGGCAAGTGACTGGAAAGGGTGGAGCAGGTTCTCGGGACAGGAATGCAACACAGGGCAGCGAATCTGTAGGACAATAACAACAGTGTGGAGGAGCGGACAGGGAGGCAGGTGCAGATCAGAGGAAGGGGAAAGGGTGCAGATGCAGTGGGCTGGCAGAGATCGAGACCACGAGGATTACACAAAGAGAGGACAGAGGAAGAATCTAGATGGCGTGGGTTTTTAAGCACACCCACTGCCAGGGCTCTAGCTGTCCATCACCTCGGTGCCTGGAAATTGATATGTGGTTAAGATGTTTCCAGTGTGGAGGACAGAGATACAAGACCTGCCCAGTTCACCCACCCGGTACACGCTACTGCACTCGTTCCGACAGGGGTAGAGCAACCTGCAAACACGGCCACACCGTACAGACTCTGCCGCAGTATCTACATCGAATTTCGTATCGGTGTGACCACTGTCGAGCTGTTGACATAAACGAATGCAGAATGACAAACCGTGACTGACAGAAAAGTTGCTGCCTAGTATGACACACTCAAATTAACTGACTTCTTCACGGTCCGTGCATCCTGGATCCTACCTCCTGCAACCAGCTTTTCTCAACCACACAGATGGTAGTTATCGTTGCAAAGTGACCACTGTTCCCACAGTTGTCAATCCACACCCTCAATCTGACAGCCTCCCTCTTCCTCTGTCCCACGCCCTACCTTTCCACCGCCCTCGTGTGTAGTACGGACACACTGGCCCGACGTGTCACATTTCTATCCCGTACACCCGTTACCTGCCTCCGAGCTGTCGGCCCTGACCCTCACTCCCACCCCAGCATCATTTCTCCTGCTACCCACCCCACCTGACATGCGACTTAGTTCTGTTTCATCTCTCACATATTGTCCGTTCATTTATTTCCCTATTTTCCTTCACATCAGTTATGCACGTGTGTCACTGGCCCCAAATGATGCAGTCCCTCTGACTTTTGTGGCACCTGATGGCACAGGCCACAGCCACTGACTGTAACACATGCTATCCTCTGAACCACCTGTCAAGGATCTCAGGTAAACATTATCTGAATGAAAAATTACTAAATTTCATTTCATCTTCAGTTGATGCCTTCCTGAGAGACAATCTCCAATCCTTCCAAATTAACAATGTCGGTGAGGACCAGATGTGGCCTTAAGTCAGAGAAATACCCTAACAGATTTATACCGCATAAACTAACAAACCATATAGTGGAGATGCTGAGCCGCAGATAGGCACAACAAAAAGACTGTCACAACAAATAAATCTTTCGGCCATTAAGGCCTTCGTCAACCCCCCCCCCCCACACACACACACACACACACACACACACACACACACACACACACAGAGAGAGTCTCAGGCAACTGAAACCACCCATGTTATTACATTCCATCCTGGAATTTCCACGGTTCGTTAGTTTCTCAAGCGATGGAGCTGATTCCCTTTGGTACACTGTTACAGAAACAGCAACAAAAGCAGGCCAAATTTAAATGAATGAAAAAATCTCCGACATTGTGAACCTTTTACGGAAGCCTGAAATTTAGTACTTACAATAGTTTCCACAGTGAAACTATCTCAAACCTGGAAGAAAATCCAAAGAGATTCTGGTTGTATCTAAAGTTTGCTAGTGGCAAGACAATCAATGCATTCTCTATGTGATCGCAATGGAAATACTATCAATGACAGTGCTGCTAAAGCAGAGTTATGAAACACAGCCTTTTGAAATTCCTCCACCAAAGAAAACAAAGTGAATATTTCAGAATTCAAATCAAGAACAGCCACCAACATGAGTAACTTGAAAGAATGTATCCTGAGAGCAGTGAAGCAACTTAAATCACTTAATAAAATCAAGTCTTCTGGTCCAGACCGTATATCACTTAGTTTTCTTTCAGAGTATGCTGACTTAATAGCTCCATATTTAATCACCACGTATGATCACATGCTGGATGAAAGATCTGATTCCAAAGACTGGAAAGTTGCACAAGTCACACCAATATTCAAGAAAGTAAGTAGGAGTAATCCACTAAATTACAGGTCCACATCATTAATGTTGATATGGAGCAGGATTTTGGAATACATACTGTGTTCAAACATTAGGGATTACTTCCAAGAGAATGGTCTATTGTCACAGTCAACATAGATTTAGTAAACATTGTTCTTATGAAACAACATGCCCCCACAAAGTGTTGAGTGCTATCAACAAGAAATTTCTAGATTTCCACAAAGCTTTTGACACCGTGCCTCACAAGTTGCTTGCAACCAAATTGCACACTTACAGAAGACCATCTCACTTATGTGACGATTTGTGATTTCCAGTCAGTGAGGTCACAGTTCATAGTATGTGATGGAAAGTCAGTAAGTACAATAGACATGATTTCTGGCATTCCACAAGCTAGCATTTTAGGCCCTTTGCTGTTCTTTAGCTATATGAACATTTTTGGAGACAATCCGAGCAGCCGTCTTAGGTTGTTTGCAGATGATGCTGTCATTTATTGTCTAGTGAAGTCATCAGATGATCAAACCCAACTGTAAACCAATTTAAAAAAGATATCTGTCTGGTGAGAAGATTTGCAATTGACCTTAAATAATGAGAAGTATGAAGTCGCCCACATGAGTGCTAAAAAACCTGTTAAACATTTAAATGATGAATCAATCAACTCTGAAGGCCATAAATACCTAGGAACTACAACTATGAACAACTTAAACTGGAAAGAATGCACAGAAAATGTTGTGGGGAAGGTGAACCAAAGACTGCGTTTTCTTGGCAGAACACTTAGAAGATATAACAGATCTACTAAAGAGCCTGTCTACACTATGCTTGTCCATACTCTTTTGAAGGTCTGCTGCACGGTGTGGGGTCCTTACCAGATAGGATTAATGTAATACATTGAGAAAGTTCAAAGAAGAGCAGCACATTTTGTATAATTGAGAAATACAGGAGAGTGTCCATGACACAAAACAGGATTTGGGGATCATTAAAACAATGGCGTTTCTCATTGGGGTGGGATCTTCATGAAATTCAGCAACTTCCTATTATGAATGCAAAAATATTTTGTCAATACCAACCTACATAGGGAGAAACACTCATCATAATAAAATAAGCAAAATCAAAATTCGCATGGAAAGATAGTGTTTTTTCTGTACACTATTCGAGAGCAGAATAGAGAATCACCGTTGAGGTGGTTCGATGAACCATCTGCCAGGCACTTAAGTGTGATTTGCAGGATATCCATGTAAGTGTATATGTAGATGTAGATTTCCTAAATGGAATGTTCCATACATTTAGCTCCAACTACATTGCATGTTCAAATGTCTTAGTTCCCATTGTGCGGCCATAATCATGTTGGAACTCCTTTCACATCAATCACCTGAGTACAACTGACAGTTCCAGCTCTTTCACACTTTGTGTACATGATACTACCACCATCTGTAGACGTGCATATCACTGTCACATAACTTGTCACCTCAGTGTATTATGACATTTGTATACAATCTACATTTTATTGGGTCATATATGATGAAAATGTATCTCTGGACCATTGATGTTCACCATTTTTCTACTGTGAAGATGTTTGTAATAATTGAAACCAATAGAGAATAAACAAACAATTTTACAGTCAATGGCACAAATTCGCATTTTTCAAAATTAACATTCCTCCCCTCACATCTGGTATCTCCGCAGTGGCCGTGCTACTGATCCCTGTGCCCGAGGTAAGTGGCCAACTTCAATTAGCTCATAGTCGAATTCACTAACAACAAAACTACACTCTTACGAGCATATTGACATTAGCTGACATTTTTAGATTTGTCTGTTAGTTTCTACATGTATCTTCTTATAAAACACAGGTAAAAAATGCAGGTCAAACCATTTGATCTAAAACTTTAATTTGTCCATCTCCCATATATATTTCACATTTTCATTTGGCTTACTGCAGTTGGGCTCACGTGTTAACGTGTTTTCTGCATCAGAAAGACATTGTCCAAAAGTTTTAATATTGTAGCAGTCTTCTTCACTGTGCATGTCTCTGACTCAATACCTCTTCTAGAAGTTATGTAATACTCTATCCTTTCCATATTATTAACATTTTGTAGACCAAGCAAAACCTTAAGTTGGGGCAGCCATGACTGTGTTAAAAAGACCACATCTGAGTATAAGTTACATTATGATTTTCTCAATGCACGAGCCATCTTTTGCTTGAAAACTGGACTCATCGTACACGAAAACTATGTACCGACATCTCGCTACTTTTCTCGGCTGGTGCTGCCTTCTGTTGCCAATTTCTATAATTATTTCAAATGAAACAATAGTGAACATAACACAGTGACATAATTTGATGTGTGTACTCACAAGGTTTCATAGCTCTCTGTAATACTGCTACAAATACATCATATCAGTTGACTGATAAAGGAATTTTGGCAGCTCAAGATGCAGAAATTGTTCAATAACTTCACTTTGACATTTTTTGTAAGGATAATTATACTTTCCGCCATCATTTCAAAATTTGCAATCTACCAATGAATTAAAGTAAATATGAAAAATAAATGAGAGAGAGAGAGAGAGAGAGAGAGAGAGAGAGAGAGAGAGGCAGGCTCTAGCTTGGGAAGGGTTTTCTTCTGAAAGCTAGCGAGTTTTCATTCTCTCTTGTATGAGCCTGTTAATGACAATGCTTCTGCTATTCAGCGAGTGGTCCCCTTTTGCTCCTAAATTATTTACATTTTACCAGAACTTTCCTACTAAATTTAACCACTAATAATACATTTTTAAACTACATATGAAGTAAAAAGGATGAATACTAGAATTGGTAATGTTACAACAGAAGTAACTCACCTTAAGCAGCAGTTTTTGAGTTTTAAAGTAACTTACAGCAAAAATAGAAAGTGCAAGAATCAGCACAATTCTCCTCATCGTTCCACCCATTAGGAATACACAGACTGGTAAAAGGGCAAAACTCATTGCAGCAATATTTGACCAAACCTAAATATGACAGAAAGATTATTATTATTATATATAAAGAAAGAAGTTTTATTTCATCACAATAAGTACAGAAATACAGGTAAAGAAAGAAACTGTGCAAGCTAAGAAATTGCACTTTTTTTTTTTTTTACATTTATTACCATTTTACATTTTCTTAGTAACTTGTATTATCAATATGGAGAAGCTGATCATTGAACATAACTACTGTCAGTTTCCAAAACATGAGCAAGATGACAGAGATACATGCTAGAAGTTAAAACTGCTGTGAAGTTTTCACATTCATTTCTGACATCACACACTTTTAAGACATACCTAGCACATAGTTCACAACCAAACATAGTAAATCATATACGCAGACATTCCCGAGATACAGCGATGCTCTCTCTCCTGTGTAACAGTGTGTGTACGCATTCTGTGGATCACTGATGAGTCGCCCTGCAGTCTAATCTCCCATTACAGATGATTATTAGCCCTGCGGCAGTCACTCCACAATTCGTACCATTAGTAGTCACTACAGACTGTCATTTCGCATGCAGATAAATTAGATTTATATGTAAAAAAAAGTCATTCTGAGTATATAATTTACTATGTTTATATTTTAATGGCAGCTTGGACTTCCATGTGTTTTGAAACAAGCTCAGAAGACAACAGGAGCAGAAAGTTTCTTCGTCTAGTGCAGCTCGCTCAGTTTTTAGCACCATGAATTACTAAAGCACCAACAACTGTAACCTAGCTGCAAACTGCACACGACTGCCATGTGATTACACCTCGTTTCATCTTGTTGAACTAGTTCAACCATTTCTGCTTTGACCCTCTCTTGGGCAATTTCATCTCAAATCAGGCAAATCAAAAGTGAACGTGTCATATCACTACTTCAAAGTTCGCTGAAAAAAAAATGTTTGTAGAAGTTCCACATGATACTTCTCCAAAACTACAATATTTTGATTTTCTGATGATTTCTTAAAACACTACAGACCTCTCTAAAAGAGTATTTGTGAAAATCTCACAACGAAAGACAAAAGTGACACATTGTAGTAAAGAAACCAAAAGTGATATCTGAATTTATTTTCAATAAATACTTTGTTCCCAATACTATAAGACATGATTAATACATATAAGATTTTTTCACTTTCTTTGGAAATATAAACAATGAAAATTTGTAACTTTTTGAGAATTTCAAAATTGCGTTTTGAAAATAAGAATAGTCACAGGATGTTAACTGTCTCGAGAAATGATAAAGTGGAAGGATTTCTAATTGTCAGCTACGACATTGTCGTCGTCGACATCAACAGTCCACAGACTGGTTTGATGCAGCTCTCCATGCTACTCCATCCTGTGCAGGCCTCTTCATCTCCAACTAACTACTGCAACCTACATCCTTCCGAATCTGCTTGATGTATTCATCTCTTTGTCTCCCTCTATGACCATTACCCTCCACACTGCCCCCCCAACACTACATTGGTGATCCCTTGATGCCTCAGAACATGTCCTACCAACCGACCCTTTCTTCTAGTCAAGTTGTGACACAAATTCCTCTTCTCCCCAATTCTATTCAGTACCTCATTAGTTACGTAATCTACCCATCTAATCTTCGGCATTCTTCTGTAGCACCAAATTTTGAGAGCTTCTATTCTCTTCTTGTCGAAACTATTGTCCATGTTTCATTTCCATACATGGCTACACTCCATACAAATACTTTCAGAAACGACTTCCTGACACAAATCTATACTCGATGTTAAATTTCTCTTCTTCAGAAACGCTTTCCTTGCCATTGACAGTCTACATTTTATATCCTCTACCTTGACCATCATCAGTTATTTTGCTCCCCAAATAGCAGAACTCATTTACTGCTTTAAGTGTCTTCTTTCCTAACCTAATTGCCTCAGCATTGCCTGATTTAATTCAACTTCCATTATCCTCATTTTGCTTTTGTTGATGTTCATCTTATATCCTCCTTTCAAGACACTGTCCATCCCATTCAACTGCTCTTCCAGGCCATTTGCTGTTTGACAGAATTACAATGTCATCAGCGAACCTCAAAGTTTTTATTTCTTCTAAAGGGATTTTAATACCTACTCCGAATTTTTCTTTTGTTTCCTTTACTGCTTGCTCAATATACACATTGAATAGCATCAGGGAGAGGCTACAACCCTGTCTCACTCCCTTCCCAACCACTGCTTCCCTTTCACGCCCCTCGACACTTATAACTGCCACCTGGTTTCTGTACAAACTGTAAATAGCCTTTCGCTTCCTGTATTTGACCCCTGCTACCTTCATAATTTGAAAGAGTATTCCTGTCAACATTTTCAAAAGCTCTCTCTAAATCTACAAATGCTAGCAACATAGGTTTGCCTTTCCCTAATCTATCTTCTAAAATAAGTTGAAGGATCAGTATTGCCTCACCTGTTCCAATACTTCTACGGAATTCGAACTGCTCTTGGGGAAAAGCAGTTTGGATTCTGTAGAAATGTTTGAACACGTGAGGCAATAGTGACCCTACAACTTATCTTAGAAGATAGTATTTTGCAGCCGCAACTTATTAAACTGACAGTTCAGTAATTTTCACACCTGTCAGCACCTGCTTTCTTTGGAATTGGAATAATTACACTCTTCTTAACGTCTGTAGGTGTTTTGCCTGTCTCACACATCGTACTCAGCAGATGGAAGAGTTTTGTCATGGCTGCCTCTCCCAAGGCTATCAGTAGCTTTAATGGAATGTTGTGTACTCATGGGGCCTTGTTTCAACTTAGGCCTTTCAGTGCTCCGTTAAGTTTTTAATGCAATATCCTATCTCCTATTTCATCTTCATCTACATCCTCTTCCATTTCCATAATATTGTCCTCAAGTGCATTGCCCTTCTATAAAGTCTTTATATACTCCTTCCACCTTTCTTCTTTCCCTGCTTTGCTTAGAACTGGTTTTCCAACTGAGCTCCTGATATTCATACAAGTGGTTCTCTTTTCTCCAAAGGTCTCTAATTTTCCTGTAGGCAGTATCTGTCTTACTCCCAGTGATATATGTCTCTACATCCTTACTTTTGTCCTCTAGCCATCCCTGCTTAGTCATTTTGCACTACCTGTCAATCTTATTTTTGAGACGTTTGTATTCCTTTTTGCCTGCTTCATTAACTGCATTTTTATATTCAAGGCTACCCATTCTTATTCTACTGTATTTCTTTCCCCATTCTTGTCAATGATTCCTTAATGCTCTCCCTGAAACACTCTACAACCTCTGGTTCCTTAAACTTATGCAGGTCCCATCGCCTTAAATTCCCACCTTTTTGCAATTTCTTCAGTTTTAATCTACAGTTCATACCCAACAGATTGTGGTCAGAGTCCACATCAGCCCATGGAAATGTCTTACAATTTAAAACGTGGTTCCTAAATCTGTCTTACCATTATACAGTCTATCTGAAACCTTCCAATGTCTGCAGGTCTCTTCCATTACTGTGGTAGATGTAGGCTTGTGTCTATCTTGGCTACAATAATGCGTTCACTATGCTGTTTGTAATAGTTTACCTGCATTCCTAATGTGGTCATTGTACTTAGGGAATACGCAATCAGAGTACTTGTCTATACGAAACATGAGAAATCTTTTAGAGAGTTTTAGCTTTATTCTCAGGGTAAAAAATTATGGGCACTTAAATATTTAAACTGAAGTGATTTTGTCATATGATGACATGGTTGGAGACCGTGGCTGTTATTTGAAGACAAATGATGATGTTGAGACAGCAACCAGCCACAAATTTATTTTGAGTTTCTTTATTCAAGAGGTACCGTTACCGGTTTTGAATCATTACAAGTCATTGTCAGATGGCTTTCATGCTTTCATTACAATATGTGCTGCGTTTTTTTTTACTGATCAGTAATCCTAAAACAAAAATAATACATAATTATAAGCACGTCACAAAGATGGTGGAGTTGCAGATTTGCATTTCATGTGAGTCACACCCCAATGCAAATCTGTAACAACCATTTTTGTGACGTGCTTCTGATTATGTATTATTAATATTTTAGGGTAACTAATCAGTGAAAAATGCAGCACATGTTGTAATGAAAGCATGAAAGCCATCTGACGATGACTTGTAATGATTCAAAACCGGCAACCGTACCTTTTTAATAAAGGAACTAGCAATAAATGTTTGGCTAGTTGCTGTCTCAATATCATCAACATTTAGTCTGATGGCTGATTCTAAATAAATGTCATACAAAACTTATTTCTGAATTAAAATAATTACTTTACAACATTAAAAGTGAGAGGGAAAACAATTCATAATTTTGTTTGAAAGCATTTTCTAACAAATGAGACACAGAATATTTATACCCATTTTCTTTTTATTATTCACAAAGTATTATTGTCTTCTGTCATGATTTCACATCATGACTTTCCATGAATTAAAATTGCCTAAAATGTAACAACACTGCACTGTTGAAAAGAGTTCAATTGCTTTTTCATCTGCTTCTCACTGAACTGTTATAAGCCGAGTTGAATTTGCACACCCTGCAAGAATATTCCAACAAGAGCAGTACTTGGGAAATGGGAACTGCACACTGATCTTTTTGATGATCGCCATTTGAAAGCATTAGCAGGACCATGAGGTGTCAAAGAAAACTGTTTTATCTTGCAGCTCATGAGAGAGAGCTATCTATCCCACCCACCACTGACTGTCATACACACAAGAAACGAAGTGGATCACTACAAAGTCTTCTAACAGATACTGTGGTCTCTGCATTTCACACACAGTAAGAGGCTGCATTTTGTGGAGAATCATTCTTGCAAAGTATGTGCCACTTCGGAATGCAACACAGTTGTGATTCCACTGAATTCGTATCACAGGCTTCAGAGCAGACCACTCTTCTTTTTTAAATGGGATTCCCTTAATGCACTTTCACTTACAATTGAGTGTTTCACATTTGTTGCTGATGTTGATATGGTGTGTACAAATCCAGTAGCATCTCCTACAGTACCAACAGCTTCATGCTGGAGATTAAATCTTGTTACAAGATGTTTACAGAGACCTCCTACCACATCACATGCAGTTTTTACGTGATCTTCTGCTTGAAACATCCATTTTTTGTCTTTATTCCTGTACTACAGTGTTAAACAAGCTCAAAATGGAAAACAGTTTTTAAAATGAGATGCTGCATCATGAGTCACATACACATATTCAGGAAATACATTGCCTCTAGATGCTATGTCATCGATTATTATGGCGACAGCGTAGCACACATGTCAACTGTCATGAATGGGATCACTGACAACAGCAAAACAGTGTGATGTTCCAAGTAAGTGAGCCACACACGTTAATATTGATACCTGTGACAGGTGTTGAGAGGCCAGACAAAAATGTGGTTCCTGAAGAGGGGCAGCAGCCTTTTCAGTGACTGACTAATCTGGCCTTGTAACATGAACCAAAATGGCCTTGCTGTGCTGTTACTGTGAAAGATTGAAAGCAAGGGGAAACTACGGCCATAATTTTTCCCGAGGGCATGTAGCTTCATTGTATGGTTAAATGATGACAATGTCCTCTTGGGAAAAATATTCCAGAATTCCTTTCTGCAAAGCAACAGACCAGTCCTCAGCAGAATCGGAATGAAGAACTAAGTGTCAGCATTCTGAGATGTGGCTGATTTTACTTCTGCTATGGCGATCTCTGAATCGTCCGAGTATGATGGTGAGCTGCTATTCCTTTCATGACCCGGTGCCCAGTCTCTGTAATAAACTGCTCTGGCTCTACTGTCTTCTTCACAAAGTCTCCTCCCTCCCACAATGCATAGGTTAGGTAATTGTCAGTATTCTGAAGGTGTAATGCTTCAACAGTCATCATTTCAGCATCAGGACACCCAGTACACTCTTGCAACCAACATTTATCATGCAGCTCTTGACATACACACTAAAGCATCAGGCCCATCTCTGTGTACTACTTTCCTGTGAAACTGCTTACAGTGAAACAAACAAGTTTCAAATTAGTGCAGTAAATGCATGTAAATACTTCCTTCACTGGCTGGTAATTCCCATTTTGGCCTTACTAAGTAGAATTTTATGAGACAATTTTTAAACTTTGGTTTTCCTTTTTCCATTGGGAGATATTCTCTTATTGATTTTGTCATAAATCTTTTTACCTTTTTAACTCACAGAGGTAATATCAGCCTGATTAGGACTTGCCTGCTGCAATCATTGTCATCACTTAGGTAATATTCCAGAGCAACAATACACGTATCATCTTTTAACAGATGCCCACAGTAAGAATCTGGGCATTCCCAAATACCTTTCTCATTCTTTATTTTCCAAGCTTCCAAATCAAATAATGTGAGGAAATGGGTATGCATTTCTGTATCTGCTGCTGAGAGTAACCACCTCGTATCAGTGTTAGTAACTGTACCGCCTCAGCACAGGTGACTGCTGAGGTAGCAGTGTTTAGGTTTTGAAACCACACTTCACATTTTGTGCATGTATCACTATTTTCAGGTTCTGCACTAAATGCATCTACACTATACACTTCACAAAGCTTTGAAGATGTTGCTTGTGTAAAACTTGTTTCAATTTCTTCCACTTTTCTTTTTATATAATGTTTTCTTCTTCTGCTTCTTACGTTTCATGGAAATTTATGAGGGAATCTCGTAGGGGCTACAGCAGGAATGCTAACATTCAACGCATCAGTAACTTGACACCCATGAATACAAACACCTGCACTGTATTCTTCAATTTCACATTCAGGTGATGGTGATCGTTCAAGTGGGTTGTTACTAAACTACTAAACACGTAGATCAAACGATAAAAACCTCCTGCACGAATAAAACTCAAAACTAAATCTGCCTTCGCAACGTCATCCGAAAAAGTGCAGGAAGCATATCAGGCAGTGCAAACGTCTGCCTCAGTGGATTAAAAGCGGGCAGTCGAACAAGATGTGGACTACTGTCAAAGCTGATCCGCAGTGACAAAGGTGGGTCCTCGCGGTGCAATAAATAGCTGTGTGTCACTGAGGTGCGGCCAACGTGCAGCTGGCAGAGGACAACAGAGTCCTTGTGAGAGACCCGCAAGGAGGAGCGCCATGCAACGGTATCCTCATTCATGGCCCGAAGTTTGTTGGGTGAAGCAAGGGCGCACCATTCTCCACCCCAGGTGCGAAGTACCTTCTGCGGCAAAACTGATCTAATGCCACTCTTCGAAAGGCCAATCTCCGTGGCTAGTGCACCGACAGCCTGTTTGGCCAGAATGTCAACACGTTCATTTCCCGGGATGCTGACATGACCCAGGGTCCACACAAAGACCACAGAGCAGCCGCAATGGGCAAGAGTATAGAGGGACTCCTGGATAGCCATCACCAGACAAGAGCGAGGGAAACACTGGTCGACAGCTCGTAAACCAGCTCAGGGAGTCACTATAGATAACGAAGGTCTGACCTGAGCAGAAGCGGATCTACTCTAGGGTGCGAGAGATGGTGACCAGCTCGACAGTAAAAACACTGCAGCCAGCCGAGTGTTGTTCACAATGATCCCCTAGCGTAAGAGCATAACCGACACAACCAGCAACTCAGTATAGACAACGTCAGAGCCTTGAAACACGGCAAGGATTGAAAGAAAGCAGTGGCGGAGGGCCTCAGGAGGGACTGAGTCCTTTGGGCCCTGTGCCAAATCAAGCTGAAGGCATGGGTGGGGCACACACCACGGGGGTATATGCAGAGGGGCCCGGAAAAGAGGTGGAAGAGGGAGAACCTCAAGCCCAGAGAGAAGAGCTCTGACGCGAACCGCAATCTTCCCCACTACCGGGGCCACCATTCCGGAAAATGGACGACCGACTGAGGGAACAGGAGGCGATATTTGGGATGCCCGGGCAAGCTACAAATGTGTGTAGCATAAGCGGCCAGTAATCGTTGGTGCCAGAACTGCAATCGAGGGACACCTGCCTCCACAAGTACGCTGTTGACAGGGCTTGTCCGGGAAGCTCAAGTGGTGAGTCTGGTCCCACTGTGAAGGATGGGGTCCAGCAACTGTAATGCTGAAGGGGATGCCGAACCGTAAGCCAGGCTCCCATAATCTAGATTGAACTGAATTAATGCCAGGGACAGCCGTAGAAGGGTAGACCAATCGGCACCCCAGCTGATGTGACGCAAGCAACAGAGCGTTAAGGTGCCGCCAGCACATCTGTTTAAACTGCCGAATGAGGGAGCCAAGTCAACCAGGTATCAAAAACCAATCCCAAAAACCAATGCGTCTCCACCACAGCAAGAGGTTTGCTATCAAGATGAAGCCGTGGCTCAGGGTGAACAGTGTGTTGCCAGCAGAAATGCACAACACAGGTCTTGGCAGCCGAAAACTGGAAGCCATGCGCTACAGTTAACTAGCAGCCTACAGCTGCTGTTCAGCAGGTGCAATGCCAGTGGAGCTATAGTACAGGCAGAAGTCGTCAGCCTACAAGGAAGCTGAGGCAGACGTTCCCACAGCCGCAACAAGCCGATTAATTGCAATCAAAAAGAGGCAGACGCTTAAGACAGATCCTTGGGGTACCCCATTCTCCTGAACTCTGGTAGTTCTATGGAAGGCCGCAACTTACACACGGAAGGAACGAAGCGACAGAAAATTTGGTACGAAAATTGGCAGCGGACCCCAACGACCCCAACCATGAAGCTTACAGAGGATGTGATGTCGCTATGTTGTATCGTATGCCTTCCGCATGTCAAAAAAGACGGCGATCAGATGCTGACAGCAGGCAAAGGCCATATGGATGGCAGACTCCAGGCACTTCAGATTATCAGCGGCAGAGTGGCCCTTACAGAACCGACCCTGAGACGGACCCAAAAGCCCCCTGAGACTCAAGTAGCCAACTGAACCTCTGGCTCACCATGCATTCGAGCAACTTGCAAAGAACATTGGTGAGGCTAATGGGGCAGTAGCTGTCCACCTCCAGTGGGTTCTTTGTAGGTTTCAACACGGGGATTACGAGGCTTTCCCGTCATTGCGACGGGAACTCGCCCTCAACCTAGATATGGTTGAAAAGGTCGAGGAGGCGTCGCTGGCAGGCCACCAAGAGGTGTTTGAGCATCTGACAGTGGATGTGATCTGGCCCAGGAGCCGTTTCAGCGCAAGCAGCTAGGGCACTTTGGAATTCCCACTCACCGAACGGAGCCCTGTACGATTCAGGGGGGCACATGTGAAATGAAAGGCTCTGATGTTCTGACTGCTCTTTCAGGGAGGGGAAGAGGCAGTGGGCAATTTGCAGAAGCTTAACTCTTAGCAATATGCTTCGCTAAGAGGTTTGCAATTGTGTCTGAGTCAGTACAGACTGCTCCATTCAGTGAAAGCACAGGTACGCTGACGGGGGTCCGATAGCCATAGAGTCGCCTGACTGGGGATGGGGATGGGGAGGTACGGAGGCCAATGGTGGAGACATACCTTTCCCAGCACTCCTGCTTACGTTGGCGAATGAGGCGGCGGGCTCGCGCAAGGAGCCGTTTAAAGGTGATGAGGTGTTCAATGAGGGATGCCGCATGTGACACTGGAGTGCCCGCCTGTGATCTTTAATCGTCTTGGTGATCTCGGGCGACCACCAAGGCACAGTCCTCCGCCGAAGGGACACAGAAGAACAGGGAATGGAAGATTCTGCATCAGTAACAATGCCGAAGGTGACTGAGTGAACCACCGCATCAATGGCATCATTGGAAACAGGCTCAATGGTGGCAATGGAGGTGAACAAATCCCAGTCGGCATTATTCATAGCCCATCTGCAGGGGCGCCCAGAAGAGTGATGCTGTGGCGTTGACAGAAAGACCAGAAAGTGGTCACTACTGCACAAGTCTTCATCCACACTCCATTGGACAGATGGTAATAGGCTAGGGCTGCAGATCGAAAGTCCGATGCCTGAGTACATGCCGTGCACCACACTGAAATGTGTGAAGGCACCATTATTTAAAAGAGAAAGGTCAAGCTGTTCCAATAATTGCTCAATGATGCTGCCTCACCCTGTTGTCACTGATCAACGCCCATAACCCTCTGTGGGGTGGAAGTCGCCCAATAACAGAAAAGGTGGCGGCAATTGGTCTATCAGCACGCCAGAACATGCTGCGTGACATCACCATATGGTGGAAGATAGAGACTGCAGATAGTAACAGCCTCAGGTATCCATACCCCGAACAGAGACAGCCTCTAAATGTGTTTGTAGAAGGACAGACTCACTGTAAACGGAGTGAAGGATGTAGATGCAGATGCCACCAGATACCCTCTCATAAGCTGCCTGGTTCCTATAATAACCCCGATAGCCACGGAAGGTGGGGGTTCGGATCGCTGGAAACCAAGTTTCCTGAAGAGCAATGCAGAGGAAATGGTGAAGGCTGAGAAGTTGTCGGAGCTCAGCAAGACGGTGGAAAAAACCGCTGCAGTTCCACTGGAGGATGACATTGTCCATGGCTGAGAAAGGTGTGAAGGGACCGAGGAAGCATATATCACCGCCGGGTCACCTACTGCCACCAATTGAGTACCGATGGGAGAGACATCCATCATGTCTGAGGGACCAGCGAGATGTGGGTCCTCAGCGGACACCAGCATCTCCACCACATCCTCAGTTGCAGAACTTGTAGGTAGCAGTGGAACAGGTGCCACCGCAATTTCCTTGGTCTTAGGGTCTTTGATTTCAATTTCTCACGCTGTTCCTTTGGTTGCCCTTGCTGGGAGGGCTTCTTTGATTCAGTCTCCAGGACTGAATAGGACCGCGAAGCCCTATGACCAGCTACCTAGGGCTTCTGCAGCCCCTAGCAATGGGGACTGGTGTCCCCAATGGTTGAGGGGGTGCTGCTCCCGAGGTAGGTGGTGCGGGAGAAATAGTGGAGGGAGGGGGGGGGGGGGGGGGGCGCGATTGTGGCCCCCACCATCAAGGGGACAGCTGTGGTCCTTCGGCTCCGAGATATGACTGTATGTGGTGCAACGAATGGAGCTGTAACAGGAGTGACAGTGGCAGCATAAGATGACATCATGCACAAGGAATGAAGCTGTTCAAATTTCCGTTTAGCCTCAGTGCAGGTCAGTCGATCCAGGGTCTGGGATTCCATTATTTTCCATTCCTTCTGTAGAATCTTACACTCTGGCGAGCAAGGGGGATGGTGCTCTCCACAGTTGACACAGATGGGAGGCGGGGTGCATGGAGTATCGGGATGGGATCGACGACCACAATTACGACATTTGAGGCTGGAAGCTCTGAAGGCATTGCTAATTACGCATATAAAATTTTTTTTCGTGATTTTCTTTATATTTCTATTCTTTTTCTTTTGTTCATATGGGCATTTCTAATTGTGATTATGTAACATTCTACTGTTGTTTCTAAATGTAAAGATGTAATTGTGATTATTTCGTTTGCCAATGGATAAATATGTTTCTTGCTTTGTACCTGTGGTAAAGTTTGTAAAGTTCTCTTTTGAAATATTATTAATTGTGAAAAATGCAGTCAATAACATTTATAAAGGTTTATGTAATTTACGATAACTATATAACATCTATAGACAGGGGACAGCGAAAGTGATATCGAGAGTCGAAAGGTTGTTGCGTAGTAGAGGGGATGGTGGATGGTGTGCCTGTGAAGCGTGCGTGGGAAAAATAGTACTGTGTTTCATGAAAAGCATACGTAATTGTATGGACAGTGATACCGAACTATCAGATTGTTAATTCTCTTTACCACTGCGGTATGTAATGCCATCGCCAGTGAACTTTAAGAGCAAATAAACCGGACTGTGAAAGTACCGCTAACATTACTTTGTTGTGGCCGACACAAACTGTGCTTTTATACGAATGAACTTTGCTGGTATAGGTTTTGGGTGGTGGAACTGTTGTATATCACATTCTATCAAGCCGTGAAAGTGAAGAATAATTAACTGTGCAATATAAATGGCTTTCAGTGATGTTGTCGAAGTTTGAAATGCGACAACAGAGTGGACATTGTTTACGGTGTGCTTCAGACACAAGAACAATTCTATGAACTGTGTATTAATGGCTAAGACTATATGAATGTGACGAACTGTGTAATTATGGACAATAGCATCACGGACAGTGCATAAAGTGTAAAAACGAGCGATGTCTACGTCATGTACTTTGAAAGAGAGGACCTGTCAACAACGTTCGTATAATGGCGTCTTGTGGTTTGTTAATCACCACGGGGTTAATGATACAGCTGTTGTAGTGGGACGAAATTAAGCGTCACCCATCCACCAATGTCAGCCCAGTTTGCAGGTGACCAAGTTTAATTTAGTTTTGTTTATGTATTTTTCTTAATATTTGTAATAGCTGTAAATTATCTAAAAGTTTTGTATTTTTTTATGTGTTTCATGTACGGAGAGGGCGGCGCAACGAACGAAGACAGCATCTTCGTTGCCGCGACCAGAGAGGAAATTGCTGGCCGCTATACGTCGCGGGTCGACAGCCAAGGAGCAACAGAAGATCCTGGAACCGAGTTGTTGAGTCATGCTTCTAAAAATTAAAAATGAATTTTTGTACTCTTTTTGTACAACAATGACGTCATATAGAGCGTAATCTTATTGAAAAGTCAGTCATTGTTTGTCAACGGTCAAGTTCACATCTGTATGTGTAGGAAGCTAATAAAATAGTGTATGCTACTAAAGTTTAAACACGTGTTCTGAGGATTTATTTATGAAGAATTGTGTAACAGATTAATAATATATTTGACAAGATTATTGATTCTGACAGCGTTCATCGAAACTTTGAATCTCAAAAGTTTATTTAATGTGTGATTCTGATATCTATCAGATCAAGATAACGTGTGTCAATATAATTTCTGAGGAGAAACAAACGAAATTTAAATCGAAAATTTTATGAAATCCAATTGGCCCAAGTGATGTAATTCTTTGCATACGACTCAACTGATGTTTTACAGTTTCGTTCAAGAACCATTCTATGACAATTTAAAAAGAATATAAATCATTTTGAAGTGGGTTGTAACTGACGTAGGTGACGAAGTCTGCACATGGTCATATATCAAACAAAAATCGGTTATAAAAAACTTACGTCGTTACACTACACTGTGCCGGAACTTTATTTGCGTTTCGCCGGAGAAGATTAACCAGCGGAACTGCCTGTATCCTGCTCTCATCATCGTAACCCGCCGACATAGTGCTGCCCAACGCAACGCTTCGTATGCAACAAAAAGTTAAGGGATTTCGCCGAACGCTATCCCCTGACCTAGAAAATTTCTTTCTCTATTAAAAGTATAAGAATTAGAGACTAATTAAATTCTTTGTTTAGTTTCTTTGCTTTCTGCAAACGAAAATAAAATTACAATCAGTGAATTAAAAGTTGCCTGGTAGTCATTGTTGAAACACCAGCAACTATGAACTTCTTCCCCTCATTAGGACTAATTCTCCTTGCATGTCAAAATTATTGTAGTTATTTTATGTAGTTTTATGTATTGTTATGAGACTAGATATATGACAGTGACTAATAAGAGTATTTTGTCGCGAAATATGGCTTCGCGCGAAAATTACGGCGACCGCCATAATTGCTTCCGTTCTGACCAATAACTTAAAAGCTGCTATTTCCGTATTGGTGCTTTTCCTGACGTGAGCGGGAATTATAAATGTCAGCTGTCAAATCACGTAGTGGCTGTTTACCCAGTAATAAAAGTTTTTGATATTGTATTGCTACGAGTCTTAGTATTAAGAGACACTGGTTATACTCAAAAGTGGGTAGATGTATGATGAAACCACCCAGTGTTCATGCGATTGTTAACAGTATTGTGTGTGATTCATGACATTTTGTCACTTTTTCTAATTCCTTTTAGATATTGTCTTAGATGTCTTTGAAGTGTCAGAGAATACACACACAATTTTGTCGGTTCAGGTTAATTTCAGAGCAGTTTTTCGTGAATATTAGAGTTTTCAGTTCATAAACAAAGTGGGATCGTGACCAATTGAGAAGTATAACGAAGAGTGTGGTTTTCCAACTAGAATTTTGGATGACTTCACAATTCAGATTTTGATAATTATTTTTCCTGTGGATTGAGGTCATCACAAAGCACAGCGGAAAGACATATGACCAAACTTCCAACTCTTTAAGCACCGCATCGGGGGAGGGATATATGGCTTAACATCACAGCAGTAGACAATCACCTTCAGCTTCTCGGGTAATGTGTCACCCTCGAAGGCCAAGATGAAGGCATCAGTGGCAACCTGATTATCCCTCGGACCCCGGTGGACACGCCAGGTGAAATGGACACCTTGTCACTAAGTTGGCGCACAGCTCGTCATCTGACTGTAAAAGAAGGTCCCTGTGGAAGATAATGCCGTGGACCATATTTAAGCTTTTATGGGGCGTGATAGTAACAGAAACATCCCCAGCTTCTTACAAGCGAGTAATGCCCAGGATCGGGCAGAGGATGCTGTTTTTATCAAGACTGACCCAGACTGCCTTTTTAGCAAGCCCTCCACCTCCCCGAACTTGGCCTCTAGATGCTCTACAAAGAAATGAGACTTCATGGACACAAAGGATTCCCCATCAGCTCTCGAACAGACTAGATACTGGGGCGAATTGGTCTCCCTGTCATTCATAGCCTTTCATTCCTCCCATGGTGTGGCCAGGGAGGGGAACAATTTGGTGTTGTACATGTTTGCATTAAGTTGAGCCCTCAAACGCTTAGACTGCTGTTGGTTGGCCACCGGCAAGAGAAGATATGCTACGCTTCATCGCGTGTAACCCACTCTGATGCCACCCACTCCGACCAAGGGCCCTTCCTATGGGTGCCACCCAGCCACAGCAAAGGCCACCTGGCAGGATGGCCGTTGCCGGGAGTCCCGACGCCCCAGGGAGATGGGCATCTACTCCTTGGCATACATGGGGAGTTAACGGCACAGGCATCAGCAAAGTGATCCCTGTGTTGTCAGGGGGCTACAACCAACAGGGTACATGGCAGCCCCACCACAATGGACTGGCTACCGTGCTTGATATTACGTGGCAAGTGGTCCACGGTCGTCGTCAGCGCAGAAAGCGACACTGCAGAGTGCATGGCGGAAATCGCACCCAGGAATGTTTCCTCGCCCAAAAGGTGGAGAAGGGGCAGGACTGCAATGCAGTGATGAATAAGCTGGCTAAAGGTCTCAATGCACGATGGACACAACACACTTAGTAAGGCACCCTTCCCCAATTGGCTCGCTCTTCGGAATAATTTTGAAATATGGTGGTCAAGTCCAAGAGGGGACGATCACGTAAGGGCCGAAACGTTTGCGTCTCCTTTTAGTTGCCTCTTATGACAGGCAGGAATACTGCAGGCCTATTCTTACCCCCGAACCTACAGGGGGATATTTTTAAGTGGAAAAATCAACTTAAATTTCGTATTTTCATCCTAAATTTGTAAGTTAAAGGAAGCCCATAAGTGTGCAGGTGTCAACTAAATTTCAGCACACCAAGAGGGAGCTTCAACACAAAACATTGTCCAGATCTCCAGTACTTTTTGTTTATTAGTTATATTTTTTTTAGTTCACTACTGTTTAAAGAGTTATTTACACAATCTACATTTTTCAAAGGGCCATATCATTTACAAAAATTACAGTAAAATAAAAATACTTTATTCCTTAACACTTATGATATGGAGGTCTAGTATATCTTTTTGCAGAGAAATTCATGACCACAAGTTGACATGGCCTGTATGATCTGAGATGAAATCATCCTCTTCCTGCACACTGTCATGATGGTGGAGACTGGATACAAGTAGAACGCTGTTTCCTTTCTTTGGAATAAATGGTATAAGAGTACAAGATTTTATCTATGCATGTAAGAACCCTCTGGACAATTACATGGCTTCACGAATTAGAGTTGCAATTCCACTCTGCAAAAATATATAAATGCAACAAGTATCTTACCTATCGCTAACAAAACAACTAAGAAAGTAACACCACAATAATAAAAAAAACCTTGAGAATAGAGTACGATATGGCTACAATGTGTTCCCTTTACTGCTTCTCCTGAAGTCAACAATGGAAATTATATCGAATGCCACTGCTGGACAGTCAGCCTGCAATTCTCAAACATCTCACCACAACTACTAGAGTGAAAGTGAAACGAAGGAGTCATGTAATACTGCCAACAACAGGAAGATACTCGGGTCGTGGGATTTCTCGCTCTGAAAAGGTGAAGAAATACACTCGTGTGGACTGTGTCAGTGTGCGACTACTGCAGGGTTAAAATGAAAGGCACGCAGGGGCTGGAACACTATTTCCTCTCAATAAGGGAGTCACTACTCGGACAAACGTTATCATGTTCTCTCTGTTCACAAGACAATTTGCAGAGATTTGCAGTTTAGCCCAGAGTTTAAACACTACCATCTCTTCATCCTTTGCCAGCCAACTATTGACAAGCAAACTCTATTTTCCATTTATAAAAATCTTCACAGATGTCAAACCAATCACTGTGCACATTAATAAAGAGAAGCAGCTGTTAGAAATTAATTCTGGACATAATACTAAAAAGAACCTATAATGTTACTGCTTTATATTTTTTGTGCTTACCGAAGCTAATTTAAGATGGTAAAATTATTGATCAAGTTATAACTCTAAAAATAGCTGTGGTTTCATCCGTTACAGTACCTAAGTAACTGCCCTTCTCGACCAATGCGCCACACAACCGTACTCGACGGCTCAGACAGTGGATGCCACCTCCGTGCCCACACTACCTCCACACTTTGGCACAGGTGTCTAAGAAGCAGATGCCGTTTACGGCGTCCGTAATAAGTGACGACGGGCCGGCCCGTCCGGGCACCACCGCCTCACTGGCCACCATCCCCCACCGCAGCACAGTGCATCACCGGTGACAAGCAAATGAGTGAGTCAATGCTGTTACCGTTACCGTCACATTTATCTGCCGTTTGATCGTTACTAATTCCTTGCGGTATTCAGCAGTGCCTTCCGGTCCCCCTACCATTTCCCTTTCGACTTTCCTACCAACTACGGCAAATGGTGTGGCGACATTACACTGTCGACACTAGACGTTACGAATGACCCCGCCTCGGCAATGCGGACTACTCGGGCCCGGAGGAGACCGGCTCACTTCCGGCACCGATACTGCTGAGATGGCGATCTGTCTGGACACCTGTACGCAGCCGATAACTGCACACCTCCGACCGTCACTTTAATCTCTCTAACTCAATGTGTCGAGTTACCGAATGTAAAGTCGTACGGTGGGGAAATTGTGGCCTACTGATATTCCTCTTTTGTACCGACAACTGCCTGGTATTAGATTCTGTACTATTTCTGGAATGCCACTCTAGTGTATATCGTGAATGATTTTCGTTTTTGATGACTGTAGAACAGTTTTATCTAGCCATTCCACTTTGTGTCATTTCCCTTGTTAAATGAATTCTGCTTACGTGAATGAGGATAACCCAAAATTTTATTTAATTACTAGTTTGAGCCCAACACAAAATCAATCTTCACACTAAATTATGTAGAAATGGTACATCAAAAATTGTATGCAGCAGCATTCATTTCACATTATCTGTGCTCTACAACTGCAGCTACTCTGCAAACCACTGTGAAATATACAACATGAAGTGCTACTTATTAGATTTATTCTCATTACATTTGTGTACGGAGCACAGAAATGTGGCCGATTAAACACCTCTGCCTGCACACTATCTCTTATGTGGGACAGCCGCAGCCAGAAGTAGAGATCTCTAATAATAACCACAGAGTTTCTCTCCTAAATAACTGGCCGCTTTCCTGCCTGCTTCTCTGTACAGTTTGATCTGCTATATTTACGGTGCTCCGTATCTGATTTAATCTAATCTATATCTAATGGTTAACTGGTTACGTTTGGACTACTGTTGTCCGTACGAATTTGCGGCATGCCCGAGGAACTGCGGATCTGTACTTTCTGCTTACCTGACGACCCAGTAATTGCTTCATTTACTACAAGACGAGGAATGTGCAGTCCTATCTGTGTTGCAAACATAATGTCATGATTCATCATACATAACTTGATGACGTGGCTTCTAGGCTACAAAACTGTTTGTTAAATGAATTATTTACAAAAGGAGCCAAGCAACTGTTACTGAAGACGACTTCTACCTGCACTGTTGTTAGTATAATCTCGTTCTTGTGATCTCTAAGGAAGTCAAAGCTGCCAATTTTTGCACCACAGTGAAATCTTACATACAGCCACATCACCTGTGAAGAGTCTGAGGTTTCTATAATATTTGCTCATAGCTTACTAACATTCAACACGACCAGCACAGGTCCCAGTACACTCCCCTGGGGTACGGCTGAATTTATCGACAACCCTCCAGCTGAGATAACATGTTGCACTTTTCCTGCCGAGAAATTCTCGATACACTAACAAATTTTGCTCGATAGGCAAATTATTCGTACTTTTGATAATAAGCCTAGGTGTGGTAGTGTGTCAACTGCTTTACAGAAGTCAAGAAATGCTGCATCAACACAGCTGCCCATATCTGTGGCTGTCAGAATGTTTCTGTGAGAAAGGCAAGATTTGAGTTCCGCGTGACCAATGTTTCATTCGTTGCCGGTTGCCGTGCATGAGGCAATTCTTTTCAAGATATCATTATGTTTGATTTCAGAGTATGTTTGAAGCGTCTACAAGAGACATATCAAAGATAACAGTTACTTGTGGATTATTTCCACTACACTTTGTGTTGACAGGTGTGATATGACATATGCTTTGTTTCAATTATTGGGCATATATTTTTATTTGAGAATTATACATCACACTATGCTTATGAGAAGCCCGCCTGGTTAGCTATGTGGTCAATTGCACTGCTGTCCAGGCAGGAAGGTGTGCCGGTCCCGGCACGGATCCACCCGGCGGATTAGTGTCGAGGTCCGGTGTGCCAACCAGTCTGTGGATGGTTTTTATGGGGGTTTTCCATCTGCCTTAGCGAATGCAGGCTGGTTCCCCTTATTCCACCTCAGATTGCTGCGCCAACACTATCTTCATGTACGCGTACACCATCATTACTCTACGACGCAAACATTTGGGGTTACACTCGTCTCTGGTACGAGACATTCCCGGGGAGGAGGGGCGTCCCCAGGAGGCCAAACCGCACAATAACCCTGGGTTCAGTGTGGGGCAGCACTGGGGTGAGTGGACTGTTGTGGGGTTGTGAACCACTGAGAGCTACAGCAGGGACGAAGCCTCTCCAACGTTTCTAGGTCCCCAGTTCCATACAATAGAATACAAACAATACAATAATTAAAAGAGGAACTAACTCAGTATTCTGTATAGAATCAGACAGGTATTCCATTAGGCCATGGAACCTCATTCAGATTTAATGATTACAGGTGTTTCTAAACAGCACTGGCAGTAGCACCTGCATCATTCATCTTCACAGTGATGGGAGAATTCAACTGGGTCAATAGACCCAGAGTTTCATTGCTAAATGAAAACTGTCATATGTAAAGGCTGTCAGCGACACCAAAGATAGTTTTGTGAGATGACTTTCAGTAACATTCTAATAGAGTAGCTGAAGATTTACTCATTGTTCTTTTGACAGGCAAGCATTTCATTTAGCATTTCTTGTTCTACAGCCTTTCATTTTCTTGAACACCTACTGTGCAATCAATACTGCTTATTTAGTAGTTTCTTCACAGGGATTGTATACCACAGAGTGTCACAAATTTTTCTAGTGGGTGCATACAGTCAACTATTATTCCACACATCAGTCATCATTCGTCTAGGTGCTCCTCCCCTGCCTTATACGTTTGGAGTTCCTCTTCGAGATGTGACACTACTTCCTCTTTATCTAGTTTCTTGCACATTTAAATCTTTCTGCTAGCTTTAGCTGTACTTTGTACTCTGGTGATTGTTGTTGCTATGACTGCCATTTGGTCACTGATAATGACCGAAATGTGGATGTCCTGAAAGTACTTATATTTATTTGTGGCCACTCTATCCCCCCATTTCCACAACTAGTGGGCTTCTGCATTATCTGTTCTAGGTAGTTTTCAGAGAAAGCATTTGGTACTGTTTCACAAGTTGTCTTGCCATGCCGACAGTTGGAGCAGCAACACTTCACTGTAGTGTAAAAACAGCCACTCAGATCCTACAAGTGAATACGGAAGTCAAACTGCCTGCAGCGTAACACCAGGAATTTGACAATGTCCATATGTTCTGCTGGTATAGGAAGTTGCTTCTCCACTTAAGGCATTCACATTTTTCAGAATATCTACAACACAAATACTTGCCGAGCCAGATAAATGTAACAGTGTCAGCATTAACACAGTATATCATTAGCATCCCAGGGTCATGAATACAAACTTACACTGATTTGTGTGTAAACATGCCAGTTTCATCACTACTCCTCCTCCTCCTACTATAAGGAATCTAATTTCAAGTTATTTTAATTTCAAATAAAGGTATCAGTTTTATCTGTCAAAGACAGACATCTTGAAAGTTTTGCACAACAAATCATACGAATCGATAGCAGCAAATCCAGCAGGTCGCTGTGTCAATTTTAGTATTTACAAAACTAAAGTGCTTCCAGTATTTATAACTGCGCACTACAAAAATACGCATTTTAATTGAGGCATTCCACAGCAGACCTTCCCAAAATGTACTGTTCCCACTGCAATTCAATGTGTCTAAATGGCACACAGGCTGGTGGAGATGGATAAAACTGTTACTGGCCACATCAGTTCTGGATAAAATCTCGAGCTTTCGATGATTACCTCCATCGTCATTGCCAGGAGCAATTGACTGTCTTCACTGCTGCTGTGGTAGCCTTTTGTATAGCCCGTGGGCGGCTTCTGATTGGTCAGCTTATGACTGGTCGGCGATCATGTACTGCTGCCGCAGACGGTGTCACTGTGTGTGCTGGTGGCGCCACCTCTTCCGTTGGAACATAAACCTTGGAAGGAACGTCTCTGCTGCTTCTCTGGATCAAAGTGCTCGTTCCCATGCACAGCTCAGATGGTATCCACTATCGTGGTTAAAGTTCTTTTGGCTCATTCTTGTTTCAATAGCCTCCTTAACCCTAGGATGCATATACAGGGCCTCTGAGGCCCTTGTATGTCTACATTTAAAAAAAAATTCTGTAATTTTTTTTTTTTGTTTGATTTCAAACTGCTTTCCAGTACTCTTTCACTAACACTGTGACATTCCTCCTATCAAGTCTGAACGAGATACCTTTTTAAGTTTTTTGTATAATTCAATACGTTTACCCATACACCGTGAATGCATAAGCAGGGCTTCAGAAGCCCTCACACATTTATAAATGTTCTTTAGCTTATATTGTCTTCAACATTTGTTTGGGAGCAGTTATTAATTCAACAATAACTGTAGTGGTATTTTCAGCAACAGGACTGCCAACAGCAGCAGTAGCTGTAGTAGTAATAGTATAACTAAAAAATAATACACACTACTTTCACATATTGGCGAAGTTGGTGTATTATTGATCTTTTTGCTATCAAATGTTTTATTATTGCATAGTATTGTATTCCTGTGCTGCTCTTGTCAGCCTCATTGTTACTGTAGTTAGTTTGTTGCTGCAAGGCCCATATTGTTATGAGTGACTCATTTAGTGCTGCACAGGCTGCTGTTCGAGAGACATGCCTTTTGCTATGGCTTCGACACGCAAAGCAAGAGAGTCAGTACGTGCAAATGCAGCTAATTTTGAAAGTGTTGTGGCTCAGTGATTTGAAGAAGATGATTCTTGCGAGGAAGGAAATATTTTTGAAGATGTAAGTAGTGAAGAATCAGCCAATGAACTTGCAGATGTGAATATTGAGGCAGATGACAGTCCTTCTGATAATATTACTTCATCAGAGTCTGAAAATGTAGAACCAGCACAAAAAGGTATAGAAGACAACACATACATTAGCCGGAATGGAACGATTTGGAAATTAGATCCTCCTGCAACTTTTCGTACGCCTGTCCATAATATCGTAAAGAAGGCACCTGGACCAGTCCATGGTTTGAAAACTTGTAAACCTCACTCAGGATGCCTGGGGACTATTTCATTTCCAAGGAAATACTAGAGGAAATCATCAACTGCACAAATATTGAAGGCAGAAGATTGGCTGCTTTACATGGTAAAACGTGGAAAAATGTTTCTCTTGCTGAAATGGAGGGTTTTCTTGGTCTTTTACTGCTTTCTGGTGTTGAGAAGAGTTGGGATGTCCCTATTAGAGAATTATTCTTGGATGAAAAGGCAAATCCTACATATAAGGCCACCATATCAGCAAATAGATTTGAGGATATAAGGAGAATGATTAGATTTGATGACAGGTGTACCTGTGAAGCTCGATCTGCAGATGACAAACTTGCAGCTGTTCGTTATGTATGGGAACTATTTCTTGACAAGTGTAGAAATAGAATGAGTCCCAACGATTCGCTCACAGTTGACGAACAGCTAGTCCCATTCCGTGGAAGATGCAGCTTCGCCCAGTATATGCCCTCTAAACCAGCCAAGTATGGCATAAACATATTTTTGTTATGTGATGCTACATCTGCATATGCTTTAGACGGAATTGTTTACACGGGAAGGAAGCCCCATGAACCTATTCAGAAAAATCTCTGATTGAATGTGGTGAAAGATCTTGCTAAAAGCATTGAAGGATCATCAAAAAATATTACTGTTGACAACTTCTTTACTAGTGTGCAGCTGACAGAAGAGATGCTTCAGAAGCAATCAAACAAAATAAACCAGAAACTCCTAATGAGATGAAACCACCTGCCTCAAGAGCGATTCATTCCTCTTTGTTTGCATTTAGAGGTGACATTACAATGGTGAGTTATGTTCCCAAAAAGAAAAAAAGTCGGTAGTTCTCATTAGCACAATGCATCACGACAGAAACATTGATGAAACTCGTGCAAAAAAGAAACCAGATATAATAAAGTTCTATAACTCTACGAAGGGTGGAGTAGATCAAATGGACCAGAAAATTCGTTATTACACTTGCTAGAGATAAACAAGAAGATAGCCATTTCCACTATGGATGAATATGATGGACGTCCCAGCATCTGAAGTGATAAAAGGCGTTTGTTCCTAAGAGATTTAGCAGAGGAAATGGTATGACCACTAATGGAACTTCGTATTCAGATCCCTAATCTTCCAAAGAAAATCATTGGTGCCATGCAAAGATGTGGTGTTCAAAAAGATGTCATTGCCGAACCAACTTCCTGTTTCAGGAAAAAGAAGATGATGCAATTATTGTCCGCATAATAAACACAGGAAAAGTGCTATGACATGCATTAAGTGAAAACCACCATTTGTAAGGAACATAGTGGCGTTCTTTGTGCTTCTTGTTCGTCACATGTTGAAAACTAAGAAAAATGCAATTTTATGTGAACAATGAATAATAACTTTTTGTCAAAATATTGCCTATGTACATAATATTGTGAATAATGAGTATGTTTTAATTGAAGAAATTGATTGTAATAAATGTTATAAAATGTAAACTGCAACTTATAAGTGAATTAATAATATTATTTGTATATGTTGTATGTAAATGGATGTAACTAATAAAAATTTACTCTTCAAGTTTTTTTTAAAAAATTAATAAAATGTTAATCAGTCCCACCAGATCCTGTTACTGTATCTTAGGAATCTCAATATGACAATATATTTGACAGAAATAAATTTAACTCCAAAGAATGATTATATGAAAAAGAGGAAAATTTTAAATTCCTTTGAGGCCCTGCATATCCATTCATTCATTTGTGTGTTCGGCACCATGCATCCTAGGATTAATAACAGAATCCCAGTACATGGAGGCATGGGACAAAATTTTTTGCTTCATCGAACAATATTTTGTGTTTGTTCGTGAGGCTGTGCTGCGTAATTGCCGATTTCTCCAGTTCTCAATTTTTAATATGGTGTTGGTGTTCTGCACAGCGGTCAGAAACAGTACAAATTGTCTGACCTATATGATTGCTTCCACACTCACAGGGGATATTATAAACTCCAGGGACCCTGAGGCAGAGATTGTCCTTAACGGGGTGCATCATCTCCTCCATTTTCTTAGGAGGACGAAAAATCTGTCTCGTACCCTGTCTACCCAGGACTCTTCCTATTTTGCTGGAAATCACGCCACAGAAAGGAAGAACCACAATCGGTGTTTCATCCTGTGAGTGTGCAGCATTTTCATGTTTCCTTTTTTGGAGAACGCTGCCTTTATATCGCATGCACCATAGCCACTCTTTCAGAACACATACTTCAAATGGTTAATCTCGGACCTTACGTGGTTCTTGTAGAAACAGTTTTTGCTCTATATACCAACGTGTTCAAAATGGCTATCTTCTAAGCAGGATGATTGAAATACTCACTGTACATTCAGGTATAAATCGATATGCGTCGGCCTACGTTATACACCGATTTCATGTTCTACTTCATGTTCTACTAACAGTCATTGGATCTCTACCAACGCGAGCAGCAATGTCCTGATAGGCTACAATCCGACCTTTATCGAAGTCAGAAACATGATGGCACGCATTTCTCCTCCTTACACGAGGCATCACCACAACGTTTCACCAGGCAATGCCGGTCAACTGCTGTTTGTGTATGAGAAATCTGTTGGAAACTTTCCTCATGTCAGCACGTTGTAGGTGTCGCCACTGGAGCCAACCTTGTGTGAATGCTCTGAAAAGCTAACCATTTGCATATCACAGCATCTTCATCATGTCTGTTAAATTTTGCATCTGTAGCACCTCGCCTTCGTGGTGTAGCAATTTTAATGACTAGTAGTGTAATATTCTCTCACTCCAATAAAACAAATCCCTTTTTTATATTTTGTTAGTCTTTTATACATTTTTTCATATTACATTACTTTTCTTAAAGACTACAAATGATATGCACTAACATTGTACTCATCAAGACAAGAGGAACTACTACACAAAAATTGTTAGCACCTGTAACAACGCGGCCATGTATGCTGACCAGAGAACCGAACTCTTGTCAAGTAAGGGACAACCAAGTACTCTGACCGTACTTGCGCAGCGACAGTAATGTGTTGCTGCTATAATGCAATGCAGACACGAATGGGGCAAAAGCGTTCCCACAAGTTTCAAGATGCCTGTACACACGAAGAATGCCCGATGTGGGACTGCATCTTTTTCCACGTGAAAAGTTTTGTTTTCTCAACTGCATATTTTTAGTTAATCTATGGGTCCAAATGTATTAGCAGAAAAAGAGAAGAATACCAGTTTCTGCACTAGATGAGGGGGGGGGGGGGGGGGGGGGGGGGGGGGGGGGAAGAAAATTTTCAAAGTTTGTAACGATGTCCTCTCCAGAAATTGGGACTTTCTATTTCTATGGGTTGTAATACTGCCACAAGCAATCGTAGAAGAGGCCTATGGCTGTTTGATTTACATGCTCATATGACCATATACTAGTCCTGAGATACACAAACTAACTGCCCTAAGAAATGCAGCTTTTTTCAACTTTTGTTGGTTAAAATTAAAACAAAAAACCATGAAAGCACTGCTGTAATGCCAACATGATGAGTTGTGAAGTTTTGTAAGCATAGAAAATTTTATACATTGTATCGGAGTGAATAAGCCTTTTCATAGTTTATTTCTTTTCCTTCACTTTCACAAGTATTAATGTGGAGTTATTTGCCAGTTATTTTTGTTGATTTTCAACAGCATTTCAGTTCAGCTTCTTAAATTTTCATTTTCAACCAAACATTATGGATTATGAATAAATTTTTCTGTGAATATTTTCTGGTTGGTGGTGTAACACGTGATTCTTAGGAACAACAAGTTCCAGTTTTATCCCTTCAGACAGGCAACTGATATTTGTGAGAAGTGAAAACATTACTTAGATAGTTATTAAATACAGAACATTCCACTGTGTGCACTCATTTTATGTCCATGCAGACGAAGTCACATCAGTTTCAGACATTGGCAAAGCATAACAGAAAATAAAACACTACTCCTGTTGTGGTGGACCACTCATTCTTTGGAAGCTGTAGCTCAGCAATGCCTCGCAGATTGAGGAGCAGAAAGACTTGCACAAGAATGTATACAATAGTAAACAACTGAAAAATCATTATAAGAACACAGTCTCCTCCCTCCCCCCACCCCTCCACACACACACACACACACACACACACACACACACACACACACACACACACACACACACACCTCCCCTCTCGTTAATGTCTAAGCAACATGTGTAAGTTTTAGTCTGTTGCGAGTTATGAAATAAGACAGATCTGTTCACCCATTATTCTCACTGAAGTTGTCCATGAAAAACAGTGCAGGTGTAATACAGAAGAGTTGACACAAAACTGTTTATGTCATTTAGTAGTTTGGACAGACTAAAGATCTCTCTCCGCAGCCATAGGTCCAACAACAGAACCGTGCCACTGCACAGCAAGACCACAAAAGTAACTTTGAGAAAGCGATCTGAAAGTATTTACCAGGTAAAGCTGACATGTACAGCAGTATGGAGCTGTAAGTTCAACCTCAGGAACACTACAGGCTTCAGTTTAAAACTCACTGAATACCTTTAATTTAATAATATAAGGATGGAAATTCAGATTACCAAATCATAAACATGGGTGTATATATATATATATATATATATATATATATATATATATACATATACAAACAAAGATGATGTGACTTACCAAATTAAAGTGCTGGCAGGTCGACAGACACACAAACATACACACAAAATTCAAGCTTTCACAACAAACTGTTGCCTCATCAGGAAAGAGGGAAGGAGAGGGAAAGACGAAAGGATGTGGGTTTTAAGGGAGAGGGTAAGGAGTCATTCCAATCCCGGGAGCGGAAAGACTTACCTTAGGGGGAAAAAAGGACGGGTATACACTCGCGCGCACACACACACATATCCATCCACACATATACAGACATAAGCAGACATATTTAAAGACAAAGAGTTTGGGCAGAGATGTCAGTCGAGGCAGAAGTGCAGAGGCAAAGATGTTGTTGAATGACAAGTGAGGTATGAGTGGAGGCAACTTGAAATTAGCGGAGATTGAGGCCTGGTGGATAACGGGAAGAGAGGATATATTGGAGAGCAAGTTCCCATCTCCGGAGTTCGGATAGGTTGGTGTTAGTGGGAAGTATCCAGATAACCCGGACGGTGTAACACTGTGCCAAGATGTGCTGGCCGTGCACCAAGGCATGTTTAGCCACAGGGTGATCCTCATTACCAACAAACACTGTCTGCCTGTGTCCATTCATGCGAATGGACAGTTTGTTGCTGGTCATTCCAACATAGAATGCGTCACAGTGTAGGCAGGTCAGTTGGTAGATCACGTGGGTGCTTTCACACGTGGCTCTGCCTTTGATCGTGTACACCTTCCGGGTTACAGGACTGGAGTAGGTGGTGGTGGTGGTGGGAGGGTGCATGGGACAGGTTTTACACCGGGGGTGGTTACAAGGGTAGGAGCCAGAGGGTAGGGAAGGTGGTTTGGGGATTTCATAGGGATGAACTAACAGGTTACGAAGGTTAGGTGGACGGCGGAAAGACAATCTTGGTGGAGTGGGGAGGATTTCATGAAGGATGGATCTCATTTCAGGGCAGGATTTGAGGAAGTCGTATCCCTGCTGGAGAGTCACATTCAGAATCTGATCCAGCCCCGGAAAGTATCCTGTCACAAGTGGGGCACTTTTGTGGTTCTTCTGTGGGAGGTTCTGGGTTTGAGAGGATGAGGAAGTGGCTCTGGTTATTTGCTTCTGTACCAGGTCGGGAGGGTAGTTGCGGGATGCGAAAGCTGTTGTCAGGTTGTTGGTGTAATGCATATATATTAGTTGAAATATGCTTACTGTTTAGGTAGTAGTCACCTACCTTAAAAATATTACACACGCAACCACCGGTCAGTTGAGATATGAGATTCCTGTACTTCACATTAAACTTGGTTCTCAAGGCACAACACATTTTCAAAATTATTAAATTGGTAACACCTCAACTAGCAGTGAATGCTGATGATTAATCAGGTCATTTTGTGAGTTCCAGAGTCCCTCCTGAGGTATGGTGTGGCTCCAGTGGCGCACACACACAGTAAAGTGGAACTGCAGGCAATGAGACATGGCTGCCAGCCACAACCCGCTGTGTGACATGTTGAAGTTATTGGAGAAACAATATTCACTGCATTCTGTAATAGTCCAAGAGATGTTAGGAGCTCGAGAAGAGCTCAATTTGTGTATGTCTCGTGAATGCTGTTAGGTTTGGAGACATGACCTTCATCTGAATTATTGTGTTTGTCCCAAAAGTTTCACGGATAAAATTCTCCGGTGAACCAACCGGGCTAGAGCGATGCAGTTTTCAGCAGTGGTGGTGGTGGTGGTGGTGGTGGTGGTGGTCAGGGATCTCC